>NC_132842.1:56148137-57398137 GCF_048164855.1 Canis lupus baileyi
GGCCCGCGCTGCCCTCCGCCCGCGGGCCCCCGCCCTCGCCGAGGCTGCGGATGACCTGGTGATTCATAACTCAGGCAGCTCCCGGCTTCACCCATCATCTCAAAGGAGAATTTGTCCCGGAAATTCTGGATGGCTGCTTTTCCTGGACAGGTTTCCCAAAGACGGCAGCTGGCTCTTCGCTATTATGGAGCGCGGCCGCCACAGGGATGGCATCCAAATCAACCCCTGCGCGCTTACGCAGAATCTGGGAAGCATATTTCTGAACCGTGGCTCAAGTCTACAGGCACGGGTCT
Organism: Canis lupus baileyi; assembly: GCF_048164855.1. Lineage (NCBI taxonomy): Eukaryota > Metazoa > Chordata > Mammalia > Carnivora > Canidae > Canis > Canis lupus. The sequence goes on from NC_132842.1 coordinate 56,148,431, forward strand.
CTGGAGGCACTCCAGCTGGCTCCAAGAAGCAGGGAGGCCAGAAGTGGAGCCAACAGCAAAGGAGTCCAGAAGGGCAGTAATGGGGTTTTTTTTATACAAGAAAAATATAGAGAGAGAGAATGGAAACCTTTCCTCTCCTCTAATTTTCCATCCTATTGTGAATGCTTAATCTCACCGTGAGCGCATGTTGCTGCCCGCTGAGGACAGCTGTTGCCACTGAGCTCGGGGCCAGAGCGAGCCAGGTCACGCTGCAGCAGGGGGAGGGCTTTACGTCAGGAGGACTTTTAGCAGGGAGAAACCCAAGAAATTAGGCCCTGTTCCTTCAACACTCTCCCCCTTTCTACAAGCTTTTGGGCAAAACGGACAGATCTAACTCCTGGGATAGGACTGCGGCAAGGTCTGCCTTTTTTTTTGTTTGTTTGTTTCCAGCCACGTCAATTCTGTGACGCGACTATCTCTTCCCTGTTACCCACGATAAAGCTTTTGGGTTTAGTTTTCTGGGCCTCTCCTCCAGCATCACTATGCAGTCAGCCAGCCATTCATCTGGGATTGGCTATGGTTTTCGTGGTGATGAGCAAATGGCCCTCCGTTCTGTACCCAATGCCCAAAGTTCCACGGACATCCACCGAGGGCCAGGTCTCCAAGAATCCACAGCAACACTGGTGGCAAGCAAAGCACATAGGACACTGTCTGGAGACGGCCTGTGCTGCAGGAGGATCAGGGGCCGGCTGACAAACACGGAGCCGGGGTACATACTCTGTAAACTCAGACGTGCTCTGAAGCCCCTTTGAAGTGAAGAAGGGTGATGAGACCAGGAGGACACCAAGCAGGGGGGCACTTTGCAGGGACATGTGGACAGAGACAAAGACCCTGGTAGGGCTTCTGGCACTTCCCAGGAGGCAGAGGGCTCTTCGGTGAGGCAGCTGACACCTGCCCTCATTTCAGAAATGTCCAAGAATGGAGAAGGCCCGCCCATTTGACAAAAATACCCTTCAACACCCACTTATTTTTAATCCAATGACAGATACACTGTCCTAGGCAGCCTCCTGACCCGTAGTGTGGTCTCCTGGGAAAACCTCCCCACCAGGGAAAGGTGGCCTTTGCAGACGACGCAGCCAATTCCCCCACCAGGCCCATCTGCCGCTGAAGAGTATAAACTGTGCATCATCTCAGAGCTGCATTTCAGCCCTCAAGCCTCTCTCATGGAACCTGGTGGTGTTAGGATACATCCCAAGCCTAATCCACCCTCAAAGAGAGGTCAGAGTGAGTTTCTGAACCGCAGAGTGGATCCTCAGGCACCTGCTGCACCACGTATGGTATGCTATCATGGGGGTGGGTGGAAGAGGGGGGCAGGCATAAGGCATCAAGCAAGGTTGGCTCACTGAGCACTGGGCCCCGCTCGCACCATGTCATGCAGTCCTCTATGCACTGGTACCCGAGAGAATCTTCTCAGTCCTCAGGTACCACCTGGTCCAAGAAATCCTCCAGACCCCTCTGCATCCCCAGATCAAACCCAGCCTGCAAGCCCTTTTCCTGCATCGGCTCTGCTCCCTGATGAATCCTCTTTCAGAGATGCTCTCTGCCTGGTCTGACCACAGGTCCTGCTGCACCTGATGTGACGAAGGAGGTGGCAGTTGGCTGGACCGCACAGGTGTGGAAGGGACGGCAAGCAGGGCTCCCTTCACGTTTTAACAACGTACGTGTCCTGCCGCCGGCCGGTGAGATGCAAATGCACAGTTCATGCTCGAAGCCCAAGAGTGAACCGAGCACAATGAAGGAAAAGTGGCCAGCAGCTCCCATTTGCACCTCCGCTGTAGGGGAAGCAACCCCCCGGCCGCGGGACAGCTGTGCTGAAAGCAAAGGGCTCAAGTGGGAAGCGGGGAGGAAATCAAAGTGCCTAATGAGAGAGAGAAGGGGTGTTATGCAGAGTCCCCAGGTTCCCGAGGCCACGGCTGGCTTCCCGGGCCTGTGTGCAATGCGGTCACAGAGGCCCCAACCCAGAAGGGTCCTCCTGAGTTGGCTCTAAAGCTCTACTTTCACCGCCCTGAAATTCTTAATAAGGTCTAACGAGGGACCTCACATTTTCATTTTGCACCAGGCACTAGGAACGGTGCAGCCTCATCTGCACGCAGCTTCCTCCCCCTTCGGCTCAGATGACTCAAGACGCACAGGAGTCAACTTTCAAACCACCGGGAGCTTGAAGGAAAGGAGGGGAAACACGAGTGGGTGGCAGGAAAGGGCTGGAGGGAGAAGCCTCCCTCCCCCGCCTCCAGAGAATGCCCATTCGGGTCTAGGGAAGCTCTGGTTCCTGACCCCTCTCACCCCGTCCAGGAGTGGCCGACACAGGAAAGCCGCTGGCTTCACAGGGGGTTCCTTCAAGTGGGGAGGGGGTACGGGGACATGCTGCAGAGGGAGCAAGGCAGGAAGAGCCCCTCTGATGGGCAGCGCATGGCATCTGGGCCCCATCAGACACGCAGTAGCACAGAAGGCAAACGTCCAACGCAGACACAAAGGCTCCAACAGTAGCCGAAGGCGTGATTCCCCTCTGCTTCCCCCAGCCCTGTCTTCACCGCAGGCCGCCGCACACCTGAACCCCCCGATCTGCAGCTGATTCCCTCTCACGGGGCGAGTGGAGAAGGGAAACGGCACCGGGGAGGGGTGGGAGGACGGGGAACAGCCTGGGAGGCCCAAGCGTCTCTAAGCAGTACCCGTCACTCCTGGAGTTTTACCAATCTCCAGCTCCTACGTGATCTCAGCTACGCTATCCCTAAGCCTACCCCTACCCCTACCCCTAAGCCTAAACCTAAGCCTAAGCCTAAGCCTAACCGGCCGCTGAGATAAAAGTGAGATGAGGTAACACTCCAGCCAGTGAGGCGGATGCAGGCGTTCCCACGGCGACGCTGCACGCCTGCCCTGCACGGGACTTGGGCACCAACGGGAACCGCTTCGGATGGCGGCGCTCACGGCCAGGCCTCGACCCCAACGAGCACTTCTAAGGGCGCTGGAGGCCCCAACCTCGGCCTTCCTCCCACCTGGCCTGGGAGACCCGGCCTCATGTCATGCAGCTCCATCCTGGTGTCCGGAGGGTGTGGGGGGGGGTGCCTCTCGGGCTCCCTTCCGAGGTCCACCCATCGGCTTGTGGGGGGAAGAGGCCCTAGAGGCCGTTGCTCCCTCCCGGGATGGGCCACTCCACCTCACCTTCGTCCTTTAGCCACCTCATGCCCCCGGTGGGCCTTCCGTCCTCCTTCCTCCCCGCGGGTTGCCTCCTCCCCTGCGTGCTGATCCCACCGTACGACACACAGGGCCAGCTTCCTAGGGACCAGCTAGGGGCTGGTGCAAGCACAGGTGTGGTGCGCAGAGGAACAGAGCCATGGACGGGCCTGGGGTTGGCCACAGCAGCCCCATGGACAAAACACAGTAGGACGTTTCCTGGAGATCCTCCTCCACTGGCCATTGGCACAACCCTCTGCATCCTTCAGGTGTGCACCGCCCCCCCCCCCCCAGGCCCACTGCCCACCTTGCATTTGAAAGGTTTCACGTCGGAGTGGACGATCATGTGTGCCTTGAGGGTCTGTTTCTGCACAAAACTCTTGTAGCAGAGGTGACACTGGTAGGCGCGGATGTTGGTATGGATGAGCACGTGTCTCTTCATGTTGGCCAGCAGAGTGAATTCCCGCCCGCAGATCCCACATTTGTGCTCCTTCACACCCTGGAGAGAAGCAAGATTCAAAACATGCTGTGGTTAGCAGGTGACACGCGTTCATCAGAATTAGAATCTTCACTTCTCTCTTTGCCACGCGAGTCCACGGAGAGCCTGGTGACAGATGCTGAGTTCCAAAGGGCGTGGCTTTGGCCTTGCTAATTGCCGTTTTCCTGAAAAGTGTTAGTCACATAATCTTTTCTGTTTTCTGAAAACCATGAGCTAAGCCAAACCTTTAGGGAAAAAGAAAGCTACTGCTCCCGTTGCTCCTGCTGCTACAGGGGTTAATTCTATAGTAACAGTTCTGGGGATTAATAGGATTTGGGTAAGAGCCCTGTGGAGTGATATGTAAAATGAGACTACAATCTATCTTTGGGGAAAACAAACAAACAAACAAAAAAACCCAAAAAACCAAAAAACCAAAACCTCCTCAAGTGATGATAGCATTTCTCGAATGAAGAACCATTGTTTTCTTGAGTTTTCCTTAATGGACTTGACAATCCCAGAAGAACAAGTGATATGCCCACTTGAATTTCTGAATTAGAAAACAGGACAGAAAGAGACTTTGTACCTTCCCCACTGTTCATGGAGAGGGGCTGAAGACGTAAGCATCGGTGCCCTCAGTCGAAGCCCCTTCCAGGGACTCACAGCGTGAGCAGAGTAGGAGCGACTCCTGCCTGACCAGTGCTTCCCTGAAAAGGCCTTTGCAAGCCATCCTAGCGCAGAATGACTTTTCAGGAGGAACACTTAGAGACCCACAGCGTTAGAACTGAGGCTGGTACAGGATTAGAACGAGCTGCTTAGCTAACCCTTATAAAACACCTATTATCAGATACCCATAGCGACCTAGGGAGAGAGGAGGTCTAAGTGTAGCTCTGAGTCCTTTCTTCAAGGTGCGACATGATAAGGACGTACCGCTCCTCAGTTTTGGTGAGCCCAAGGCCCCCAGGGGTGGGTCCAGGTCTCTGCCCAGCCATTTAGGGGCTGTGCAACTTCAGGCAAGTCTCGTGCTGTTGGGTCCCTCCTCTCAAGATGTAGCGGTAGGTCATGAGAACCAGGGACTCTTTCCAGCTCAAATACCTCTTGAGTCCTGATGACTGTCGGTGAGTAGGAGTTCATGCTCACCAAGAGACGGGAACTCTAATGCCCTCCGAAGAGGGTGAATTTTAACAGTATGTTGTGTATTCAAGCAGGGAGTTTAAAATTCTGAAAGTCATGAAAGTCATATTCTTGATGGGTCTCAAGCATTACCTCAGCATCTTTCTTCTCAAGATCGCCTCCCCACTTGTCTAGGATTGTGCCATCCTGCGACCGAGAGTGCCTACTTATCACTAAAGAGAATTCTGTGTCCTAAGTAAAATTCACATAGAGGCTGGCCTAGAACTCATCAATGGAAGCCTGGACAAACTCTGGGAACCGAGGCAGCAACTGTGTCACTAATAGGATCAGTGAAATCACAGAGAGGGAGCCCATGTTAGGAGGGAGGGAAGAAGGGAGGGAGGGAGGGAGTAGAGAAGGGGAACACTTGACAATAGCGTTCAAGGGCTCAGGTGCCAGAGTCCGAGGGTCTGGGGGACAGCCCCCTGCCTCAGTGGTGTGCGCATCTGCAGATCTGGAGTAGTGATACCTGCAGGGAGCTCTTAGAGTTGTTGAGGCCCTCCACAGGGCTCTTACCCAAATCCTAAATGAGGAGGAGAGCACCTGGTCCGCAGCAAGTGTTCAACAAACACTACCTCTCACTGTTGGCTGACACTGGAAATTAAAATGCATTTTGTTTCCTAATTCAAACGAGACATTTTGGACACCATGCTGTTTTGTCCATTTTTTATTTCATTTTCTACATTCTTAAGAGAATTTCTGTATGTTCTAAAATTCGTCTTTGATTCCTTTTCCACACATGTAGAAGCCCCTGCAACCCGCACAGGGTCTTAAATCTCAGGCCAGCTTCTTTGTGGATGGTTCCTGCGCTTGGCAGGTGCCTCCTCCCTGGGTGGTATCCTCAGGTGCTTTTCGTAGGGCAGAAGCTGTTTGGCTCTACGTCTCCGCTGTAAAGCCCCAAAATGCCCACGTTGTGTCCTAACCTATCAAACGAAACCCCTTATGGCAGGGTAGAGAGGCTATCCTGGCTGGGCAAAGTCCTCCACTGGCCTTTCTAGAGTAAAGAGTGTATTACAGACTCTGGCTTACTAGATGTCTCTCCTGCCAAGGAAACTACTTGAGGTCCAAAGCGTGAGGACAGAGGTCGTTGGAGCAAAGCTCCCCTCTCAGAAGCTCACAGCAGCCCCAAGTCGGCTTAGCTGGCTAAGATTTCAGGGACACCAATAGGGCCTCGCCTTTGTTCATCCCGAATGACTCCAGGGCTCTGGCTGCAAAGTAGGCTGCACTCGGCCCTTGGGCCTGTATTTGTCCTTAAAGATCTGAGCCTAGGGAAGGTCAAACCAAACCCAACAGAAGGGTGTGCTCTCACTCCTCCCACGAAACAAACCACAGGACACTGCACCCAGCTGGGCAGGGGCTCCACGACCGGGATCGCAGGCCTGGCTGGACCCAGAGCCACATGTGCACGAGGCAGTTCTCACAGCTGCATGAGAAAACCACCCAAAAGAGCTGCGTGAGAAAACCACCCAAAAGGCGGCCACTGCGTCAGCAGCAAAGGACCAAGGGAAGTGTCTAGAAGGCGGCTCTGGTTAGTAACTCCCAGGCACAGAGCTGGTCTTGGTTCCTGAGTGTGTCCTGAGACACACTCCTGCTGATGCCCCAGATGACATTTTGGGAAACAGGGCTTCAGGGCCCAAAGGGGGCTTGGGAGCAACAGCACGAGGCCCAGGGGGCTCCCTCTGGCCTTGCTCACTCTGCTCTTTGCTCTGTGCACATTACTAACCCCGGGGCCCACCCGAGCCCCCGGAAGGCTGGCTGGCAAGGGGCTGCAGGCCTGGTGGGCCTCCGGGCCAGGCCGGGGGTGGTGAGGCCGGGAGGGGAGGACCCAGCGAGGGTCCGCCCCCCCCCCCCCCGCGCCAGGTGCCCCCCCCAAGGCCCTCCTACCTTGTGCGTGAGCGAGTGCTGCTTGAGGTGGTGCGGCTGCACGAACTCCATGCCGCACTCGGAGCAGATGTAGGGCCGGATGTCCTTGTGCTTCATCATGTGGTTCTGCAGCTGGCTCGGGTACTGGAAGGTCTTGTCGCACTCGGAGCAGCTGTACTGCACGGGGCCCCGGTGCGCGGTCAGGTGCCTCTTGAGCTGCGCCAGCGTGGGGAAGTCGAGGCCGCACTCCACGCAGATGTTCTCGCGGCCGCTCGCGTGCTTGGCCTCGTGGGCCTTGAGCTCGCTGGGGTAGGCGAAGCCGCGGCCGCACACGCGGCAGTTGTGCGGCTTCACGTCGCTGTGCTGCATCATGTGGCGCTTCAGGTGGCTGGTCTGCGTGAAGGCCTTGTGGCACACCTGGCACTTGTGCGGCCGCGTGCCCTGGTGCGTGAGCATGTGGGTGTGCAGGTGGCTGAGCTGCTTGAAGAGCTTCCCGCAGCGGCCGCACGCGTGGGGCTTGATGCCGCTGTGGCCCAGGATGTGCGTGACCAGGTTGTACTTGGACGTGTAGGACTTGTCGCAGCTGGGGCACTGCCAGCGCTTCTGCGCGCCGCCCACGTCCACCAGGTAGCTGTCGTCCACGCGCACGTTCACGTCCACGCGGTCGGCGCGCGGCGGGGCCTCGGGCCTGCGCGGGGGCGGCGGCGGGGGCGGGGGGGGCAGGAAGGCGTGGCGGCCGAAGGGGAAGGCGGGCGCGGGCACGAAGAGCGGCAGCACCAGGCCGGGGGGCCCCTTGGGCAGGTAGGCGTAGGGCGCGGGCAGGAGCGCGGCGGGCCACGGCCGCTCGGGGGGCTCGGGGGGCTCGGGGGGCTCGGGGGGCCGGCCCGGCTGCAGCCCCACGTGGCACAGGTCGATCATGCGCGAGGCGCAGGCGGGGCGCGGCGGGGGCGGCGGGGGGCCCGGGGGCGCGTCCTCCGCGGGGGGCCGGCAGGGCACCTTGCTGGGCACGCTCTTGCGCCTCCGCGACCCCCCGCCCTCGAAGGCCCCCGGGAACCCGTCCAGGTGGCCCGCGGGCGGCTCATACCGAAACTGCGAAAAGGGGCCCCGGAGGGCCTCCGGGAAGAGGTGTCCCTGCGGGGCCTTGCCTCGGGAGACCCCCGGCTGCAGGCAGTGCGGGAAGGACAGGGCTCGCTTCAGCCCCAGCTGCAAGGGCACGACCTCGTCCTTGATCGCCTTCATCTCCCTCGGCGTCCTGGGCCGCGCGCCTTCAAAGAGAGAGAAATGCAGTTTTTTACAAAAGAAAAAAGGGTTCCTCGGCCCCCACGGGCGGCAGCGGGCATCAGGGCCAACTCAGGGGGAGTGACCTTCTCAGCCCAGGGCGGGTTCCCGTCGCTGCGGTGCAAAGCCCCAGCCTGCTGCACGGGGACCCCACGGCACCCACAGAACCAGAGCGGCAGGCCGGGTGTCAGGGTGCTTTGGGAAGACACCTGAGACCTCAGCCAGCCTCGGGGCCCCCCTAGGATGAGGGCGGCGGTAGCAAGGATGCAACCCGTGAAATGACCTGCATAGTGGGGGAGTCAGAACTGGGGTGCAGGGGATCCCTGGATGGCTTGGCAGTTTGGGGCCTGCCTTTGGGCCAGGGCACGACCCCAGGGTCCTGGGATCAAGTCCTGCAGGAACCCTGCTTCTCCTTCTGCCTATGTCTCTGCCTCTGTGTGTGTGTGTGTCTCATGAACAAATAAAATCTTTATTAAAAAAAAAAAAAGAACTGGGGTGCACTCTGACGTGGGTTTTCAGCCTGAGATGGCCTTGTGTCTGCCAGGGGGACTTCCATGTGTCTTCGGGGTCGCTCTTGGTCTCAAGGAACCAACCTCCCTGCCGGTCTGGGTCTTGGGGGCCTTGGCTGCTGGAGGACAGGGAGGTCCACACAGGTGCAGAGATTTGCCTGCTGAACTCAGATGTCAGAATTCCCGAGTTACCCACTCCAAGCCAGGTGTGCTGCCGGGCATACCGAGTGGATGGGGTCAATGTGATGAAGGAAAGCGGATCAGACAATGTCACCAAGTCATCTTGGCAACTTAAGCCTTTTCATCTTCCCCGTGAAGCATCCGCAGGTGAAAAATACCAGGATTGTCAATCTCTGAAACCGCACTTGCATCTCCTCCTTCCCAGAGGTTTCGGGATAAAGCTCGGCCTTCGCCGACTCCCGAGGCAGGTGACCTTTCTTTCCTTGCTAGGCCTGCATCAGGCATGTGCGGGAGAGGGTGTGGGCTGGACTCTAAGCCAAGGGCTCTGTGTCCTTTCATGCGGCCCCCTGCCACGTTTCTGCGCCCCTCGTGTGGACGGTGGTAGAGAGAACCGGGTGGCCGACTCCACATTTTCAGGGGGGGCCCTTTATGCCCTAACCCTCTGAACTTGAAGGGGATCCTTAGGGCCCTGGCCTTGGGGCTGGCTACGTGCTGAGTACTGTAGGGTGAGGCTCCCCGGCATGAGAGGCCCAACAGTTTCTGGTGGTTTTCTTCAGTCCTTGATGGAGCAAATGTAATTTTCGCAAGTACCTGGGTATTAACAAAACTGCTCGTGTGTCTTCATGAGAGGTTTGAGAAATGCAGCACCGTTAAAACAAAAATGGGCCTTTTTAGGTTGGATTACCTATTCCATGCACAGAGCATTCAACGGAGAGAAAAACTATGTGCCTTTATGATACGAATATTTGGGTGTTATTTAAAACCGTTACAGAAAATCATCAGAAAGCTAAAGAATAACGTGTATTGATCTTTGCTTTGTATTTATGTGGTGGGGAGTTAGCTCTGGTTTGTCTTCTTTCCGTGGATTTGGGGTTTAGTAATTAAGAGCGAGAGCTTGTTTAGCAGAAGGAAAGCTCAGCCCTACCTATGTCCCATCCTCCTTCTCATTCCTAAAATTGTTTACCAAAATGCCAGGTCTTCCCCCACTGCTAACCCGAGGACCAGGCAGGCACCTGGGGAAGATGAGGAGGGGGCAGCAGAATGAGTACCTAGCCTGTGAGCTTGGGGACGGCCGCTGGGTGCTGGTAGGTAGGCCCCGGGCGGGGACGGAATGGTTTCCACGGTCACTGGGTCTGGCCTCGAGCGGCAGCAAGTCCTGGCCCCTGAATTCGCGTGCGGGTCTAGAGGGGCTGGTGGACCCTGATCTGACACCCTGTTACTTCTATAAAAATATGTGGCTTCCAGACAAGGTCAGTGTGTCCTCTTGAAATAGAGGGAGGAGGAAACAATGGCAGCTCCTTTCTCTGGATTTCGTTTTGGCCACGGTTGGTTGTATTCCCTCGGTGGCGAGAAGGTTCTATTTGCAAAAAAAAGGCTTTTCACACTGGAGACAACTATGCCAGGCCACACGTGACTATGGCAGACCACAGCGGAGCCCATCCAAGTGCACACTGGTCCTTTTTTATTCTGATTATCTGATTTAGAGAGCTTGATTGAAGAATTAGTTTAAAAAAACAAAAACAAAAACAAAAACAGACCTACCAGAGCGTGGGCCAGAATTTATTAGTTCGTTGAATATTTTATTGCTAAGGTATTAGAAAACGCGTGGCTAATGATGTTTGGCGTCTTTATACTGTGTGTGATATCTTATTACTAGAAAGCTACTTACGTGGAAACGAATGTTTTCGCTCATTTTTAAAACAAAAGGTGTTTCATTATTGTCTTTGTGCGGCGTGTCTGTTTCTAGTTGTGACACGGTCTACTAATTGGGTCCCTTTACTGCGTTAGGAGCGACGTTTTTAATACAATACTAATTTCAAAAGCATATTTACGTTCTGTGTTTGCGTCTTAATTTTGTCGCCGTCGACCTAGTCAGGTAAAGACCTATTGTTGAACACAGATGACGTGATTTCTTTTAATATCAACGTCAGAATTGTGTCCCCCAAATGTAGAGATTTTCCGTATGTTCGTGTTAATCTCCTCCCTGTGTTGACTTGATGATGATCTCCCCCAGTGTCTGACTCTACCCCTAAAAACAGTCGTGTGCCTGTTCGAGAATAAAATCATCAATTCAGGAGCTTTAAAAAGGCATGGGGATCCCTGCATGGACGTTTTCCCAGAGCTTTCAAGCGGCGGAGCCCTCTGCACACCAATCTGGGGGCGCCCCCCCCCCCCCCGGCAGGCCCGGAGGAGGCATGTGCCCCGGCCCTCCTAGGAGGAACGGCTGTCGCTGCTGCTGACCCCCAACAGCACAGGAGCCGAGGGGAAGGAGCCCAAGGGGGTGGGGGGAGGAGGATCCGGGAAGGGTGGCTCCCTCGGGGCATTAATCTTGGGGTCGGTGAACTTAGGAGGCTGAGCGGCCTCTGCGACACACCGACGGCCCCGTGCGCCCCACGGCGGGCTCCCTCGGAGCAGGTCCCCCTGCGTGTGGCACATGGGGGCTCCCATCGGGGCCTGGCCGGAGCCTGTGGCCCCTCCCGGGACCGGCCCGTCGGAAGCCAGTTCCTCGCCAGGAGGAGCAGGACCTCGTGCACCACGGCACTGGCACTGTGAAAGCAGCCCCCTGCGCCGTGGTCGGAGCCCTGCGCCGCAGGCGGGATCTGGGTTTGACCTGTGTCAGCGGCTGTGAGACACCGAGCCTGGGGGACTCAGGCCGTGGGCCTGGGAACCAGGACAAAGGCTTGCACTGGGCCCCTGCTCAGCAGGGAGCCTGCTTCGCTGGCTGCTCCCCCCCACCCCCGCCCCGGGTTCTCTCCCCACCCCCGCGGTCTTCACCCCCCCCCCCCTTAACAAAGAAATAAAATCTTAAAGAAAGAAAGAAAGAAGGAAAAAGAAAGAAGGAAAGGAAGGAACCTAAGCAAGTTAATTTGGGGGCTTGGCTTTCTCGTCCATGACCTGGGGGTTGGGCAATTGCCTGCGGGGTGTTGAAACCTTAGAGCGTGTAGGGAAAGTGTATTAAGCCCTAGACGGTGTGGTGCCCTGGAGGGGTCGGGGGTGCGGTGCCCTGGAGGGGGTGAGGGGTGTGGTGCCCTGGAGGAGTGGGGGTGCGGTGCCCTGGAGGGGGTGGGGGGTGCGGTGCCCTGGAGGGGTGGGTGGCGGGAGGGCAGGGTTGCCATGTGATCAGTGGATCGATGCCAGCTGACAAGGTCCCTTTCCCAAGCGAAGGCTTGTGGTCGGCATCTGGGTGTCTGCTCCGCTGCTCAAAACCAAGACTTAGCTCATTTGCTCTGAGTTGCTCTTGTTGCAACAGCAGATGTGACTCCCCACAAATGAGTATTCATTCAGTGTGGACATGGACCTCCGGGTTCGAGAATAGTCCCCACCCCTTGTCCATGGCTCGCTTTCCTATCCGGGCCTCTGTTCTGAGGCTGCCTTAATCACCAGCGGCTTTGGTTGGTGGGAACTAGAGGGCTAGGTGGTCTGCTAAGCCATTTCAGCTGAAGGATTGTCCCCGTCTGGTGGCACCAGTCACCTTCCCAGAGAGAAGAGCACCTGTCAAAGCTCCAGTGTCAGATACTTAAGACGGTGCTGAGCCAGCAGAGGCTAAAAGACTCCTGGAATTCCCTCTAGGCTGCGGGGCCTGCTCGCGGCGGCACCGTCCAGTGCCCACTTGGTGATTGACGCTGAGCAAGGGCTCCGGAAGCTGCTCTGGGATGAGAGGGATGGAAAGGTCTTGTTTTTAAAGTCTCCACGTGGAACTTTCATTTTATTTATTTATTTTTTTAAGATCTTATGTATTTGTTCATGAAAGACAAAGGGAGAAAGGCAGGCTCCCTACAGGGAGCCTGATGCGGAACTCGATCCCAGGACCTGGGGATCACGCCCTGAGCCAAAGGCAGATGCTCAACTGCTGAGCCACCCAGGCGCCCCTCCACGTGGAACTTTTAAATGTATAACCTTATCTTTATTTAGACCGCAGGTGACTTTTGGAGACCTCCCTAATCAGATCATGAGCACACTCCAAAACCGTCGTCAGGTAGTTATTGCACAAAGAACTTGCGTGTCCTATTGCTTATCCCCCTCGGTTTCCAAGGCCTACATTCTCTGACCTGATCCTCAAACCAGGGTGTGCCCTACATCCTGGCTATTTCCAGGATGCAAAGGACACAGAAATTAATGCTGGGGGGCTATCCTCAAAGTGCCACAAGGTTCTCAGTCGTGACAAGGCCAACGGGCAGTCGTGAGTAGAAGGGCAGACCCTTGGGGGCACCTGGGGGGCTCGATCGGTTAAGCATCAGACTCTTGATCACAGCTCGGTCCTCCATCTCAGCAGTGTGAGTTCAAGCCCTGCATGGAGCCTACTTTAAAAAGGTGGGGTGGGGAGGGGCCCTGAATTAAGAATGTGAAACACAGACCAAGATGAAGGAGTCACCCGGCACCCTTCCACCCCAAGGAGATGCTTGGAAAGCTAGTAGCGGTCCACTTTTTGTACTAGGAGGTAAGGGTGGAAGGTTAGAAGAATCATGTATTTTCCTTGCCGCCGTCAGAGAATGTCCCTGACTTTCTTCCCTATCTGCTCAGTCACCACAGCAAATAGGCTAAGTCAGGAAGCAGATAGTTTCAGGAGGAAAATATTGGGTGGATCTGTGTTAGAAGAATCTGGGACTCAAGATGTCTTCTTTCATAAGAAGTATGACCCTCAAGAGTTAGTGATAAGGAAATGGGGAGTGAAAGGATTTTAAAAGCAAAAATCTCCTTTTGAACCATAAGGACCAATTAAAAATGCAAGGCCTAAGATGAAACTATATTTAGTTTGAGGGAAAAATTTTTTCTTTTTTTTTTTTTTTCTAATAATGCCCTTTAATCAGGAATTCACCTACTGCACCAAAATGTAAATATCCCCCAGATAAAATTACTGGTATTTTGTGGTTCTCACTTGAATCGAAGGTCATTCCAGTAAATGCTCTCAGAGGAGTCACGGTGAGTCAGCAATGCCAAGAGGCAGATTTACTTATCTTGACTCCATAACACTGATTTTTTTCATCCTGAAATTCATGAGAGAATATTCCCTCACGTTTTTTTCATTCCTTGAAGATGTCCACATTGCACTGGAAAAGGGTACGTCTCGCTCTTGGAGACAGTGGCTTCTTCTCTTTTCATTGGAGAGAGTAGCACTTTCTTACGTGGTCTGCCCCGGAGCTCTGCCCTCAACGAAGATGAAAGCAGGGAGGAGGTGGGAGTTGGGGAGACATTTAAGAATAAGGAACAGAGCTAAGAGGACCGAAGGTAACAGGAGGGCAGCATGGGAGATACGTGGACTTATTACTAACCGCTCTGACAAGAAGACCTTGTTTTAACGTTCCTCCAAAGTGGGATTTTATTGGGTCACCTGCTTCTTTGTGAAGTTTTGATAGCAAGAGGAGACTTCGAATCTGAGGCTTAAACATCGTGATGATTCCACATCATTGTCTTAACACGTCTGTCGCTGTATTGCTACAGTCACATATCGTGATTGGCAGGAATGGAAGGATCTCTGTGTGCAGCTGGCAGATGGGCCAGTATGTTCCAAAGGAAAGCATGACCCTCCTTGTCACTCCCTGGGCTAGTGGTATACCTAAGACGGGGTCACCAGGCCCCAGGTAGGCCTTTCCGGATGCTCTTATGGCCCTAACTTAATAAACCCAAATCCCTCCCATTTTGTTATAAAAAGTAACCTGTTAGCCCACAGCTTGGTAGTCAGAAGATATTCATTGGTGATGAGACCTATTTACCTGTGAAATAGTCCATCGAACTCATATTTTTTTTTAAGTTCCTAAATATCACCAAGATACATACGGCATAGTTGAAGTCAAATTTAGTTTTTCATCGTTCAGGTTGTCCATACACACACACACACCCCATGTATGTATCATAGGCCTTACTAAAACAACAGCAAATTTGGTTACTAAGCTGCACAGATTAAATAGATGTGGGAAAAAATAAATAAATAGATGTGGGTTTCATTTAGAAAAGTGCTGGATGCCTAGGTCAAGTTTCTGGAAAGCAGGAGTGAATATAATTGCTTGAGCCCTGGAACAGCTGCTGGGGTGTTGGGGTTATCTCTACCCTCGTGACCCATTTAAAGGAAGGAAATGAATTGGAGATGTGACTTAGCAGTTTTCTTTCCCAACTCTCAGAGCTAATATATCTTTTGTGGATGGAGCTGTAACGGGAATGTTAGCACGTTTCTCCTACTTTCTTTTGGGGGAAAATGTCCTTAGGATATATATCAGGTTTTTTTCTTTTTCTTTTTTTTTTTTTTTTTTTTGGTTTTATGCTCTTAGATGAAGTAAACTTGATGTACCCCCTCCTAGCAAAGCAAATAGACACGTGCATGTTAGAAAGTTTCATTTTGTCTATCTCTGGAAGTGATAGCATAAATTGTTGGGTAAGCCTTTGAATGGTAGCTGATGCCAGAAAATATGACCCTCTGGCAAGCAAGAATGGTTAAGAACGAACACATAATAAATGAGGACGGCCATCTGTGGAAGGAACCTATCTTCAACATGTAACTCAAGGCGGTATTTTTGGGAAAGAGGTGTCGAGAACTGTTTTGTACTCAACGGGGGTGGTGGTCACACAACTTTGTCGAAACTCCTAGAATACAAATGAATTTTACTGTACGTAAATTAAAAATAAGTCTGAAAATGTAAAAGAGATATACCCCAAAATTCTACTCTGTGCATTATTGTAAAGATAGTAACTGAGGATACTTGGGAAATAGTCAAGGTGAGCAGATTGTTAGAATGCTCCCAGTAATGATATGCGAAGTCTTCTCTTTAGAAGGCACCTGTCCATATGGTATATGAAGAGGGGCTCTCAGTTACAAGTTTTCGATGATCTTAATTATTGGTCTTTCCAAAGGGGAGACTTTGAATATGGCAGATAGACCTGCTTTTTTGTTTGTTTGTTTTGTTTTGTATGTTTTCTATTCCGCGTAAATATTATGGGGACAGGGATGATGCCTTAAATTATCCTCCAAGGTCTAATTTTTGGCCCCAATTGCATATTCAGTAAATAATCTTCCATTATTTCTCCAACATTTTTGTGATGTACATCTAGCACCAGTGGACAAAATCCTTCTGGTCGTTAGGAAATCTATTACTACCCCTTGTCAATCAGTAGGTTGGTATTGACATGCAGGTCAACAGATGACTCTTGTGAATACATAATTTCCTCTAAAAGTGGTTGACTGAGTACTTTTATGGAATGAAGCACATGAATGTCCAAACCCACAGCCTAAATCCGGAGTTGTGGCAGCTCCGGCAGGTGCTACTGGCCCATGGAGTCCCCTGAGCAGTCAGTGCCTTCTTAGCAGTCAGTGCCTTCTTTCTCTGATACCTGTCACTGGATGTATTCACCAGTCCGTCCCCAGACTGTACCGGGCAGGAGGTAGAGAGAACCTCACCTGCTGGAGGCTTTTCTGGAGACACTCAGGTGAAACTTTCCTTTCTATCAGAGCTGGGAACAAAACTGCCCACGTCTCTGATGCTTATCACATTTGCCATTGACTGGCTGCTGTGCCGCTAGTCACCTCTCTGTGTGGGTAGGAATCTCATATTTCTAACAATCTGGTTAGAAAGTCAGAAACTTGGCTGGTGACTGATCTATTGTTGGGACCCAGCACCTGTGTGGGAATTTATTTAACAAGCCCGTGTTCTAGCTTGCTCTTGCTCCCTGATCCCTACTCCGACCCGAAAGGAGGAGCTGCTGGTTGACTTGACCTGTTCCAATCCATCCAAGCCCAACTTCACATCGGTAAACCACCAAGAGCAACTCTGATGAGGCAGGTGATTTAGCTAAGGTGTGGAAAGACTAGGGTTTTGCTTTTCAGGAAACATGGCCCCTTCTGCTTCATGCGGGTTTGGGTTCCTTAGCCAGTATATCCCATATTCCTTTGGCCTGAAAGGTGGAATTCAGTCCTGTTACACCGAAATAATGTGAATGAATGTGAGCGGGCTCTGCAAATGCCTAGTGATCAAATGCCACTGAGCCTCTGAGGGAGTGTAGAACATGCCCATGTTCTAGCAAACAATATCCCAGGAAGGCAGGCCACCACAGTTTCTCTCAGTTTCTCCAGAGCTGCAAGTTCCCCCATGATCTGCTGGGAAAATGCCCATTAGTTTTGTAGAAGTGCCCAGCCTAATGGGCAGATGGATCTGTGACCTCACCCTTTCTTTTTCTTTTTATGTAGAAAAAAAAAAAATTCCGGCTCTATTTCTGTCTTCTGATGCTTATCACTTTCATCCTGGATACCAGTCCCCCCCACACACACTTTTTAGTTGAAGATCTTCTCCTTAACCTGCTTCCTGTTGATTTTTCTATGGGCTCTGCCACCAAAAGAATTCTTGGAAAATATCTATACATATAGATCTATTTATTTCCTCATGTACTTGTACCCCTTGCCTGTCTCTTGGAAGGAAGTACAAGAATCTGGTAATACTGGTTACCTCTAAGGAGGAAGACTGTATGGCTGGTGGAAGAAGGCTTGGGAGTCCCAAAGTTGAGTTACCGGTTCAGGATGGACCATTGCCATCATGGTCTTAAGGTCTCCTGTGACCATAGATATAGGAAGATGCCCTGTGGGTGAAGAGTTCCCTGGGTGGAGAGGAAACTTTTAATTGTATAACCCCTTCAACTTAGTACTTTTGCACGCTCTGACTTAGCTATTCAGATACTTGCATTAAAAAAGTAAAAATTCATAATGGCTTTCAAACAGCAAACATTCAGATAAAATTAAACCTGGGATCCCCTTCCTTTTGAGTGCTGAAGAATTCTCTTGAAGCATTTCTTTGGACTCCTCTCAAGTGTTCTTCTCCCCAAGGTCTTTTGATGCCCCTGGCAGAGTTAATCCTGGCTTATACTTTGGGCGTGCAGCCTTATGACCCAGGGAGCTAAATGTAAGCGACCACGAAGACTCAGGCATGGAGAAGCCTCCCCCAAGCATTCCCTCGGGAAACCACTCTCTGTGTGGGAGCAAGAGGACAATGGCTGATAAGCCAAATGCTAACTTCAAGGAACTCATTATCTGGGAGAAGAAACTGATGAACAGTTGTGGGGAAACTACTTTAGGATCTACGGGAGGGGATTCTTGACCTGGCAGGTTGATGTGCTGGATGGATGTCAAAGAGCAAGAAGCAGAATGACGTTTCTTTGACTTAAAATATTTTCTTTCAATATATGCCTTTATCTCCTTTTTGTATCATTGAAACTTCGATTAGGATAACAAGAAACAGATGAAGGGGTATCAGTGATTGTGAGAGAAGCCAGGAAAACTTCTCCTTTCCTCAACCAGTGCCCCAGCCTTCACTACCCACATTTCCTACACAACAGAGGAAGACTTTGGTGGCTTGAAAAGTGGGCTGACCTTTGCTTAAGTGCATTAAGAAAACCAGGGTGTATCAGACAAAAATAAATGACATTCAGCCTTGCAAGCGCAGGTTAACATGAGTCTGATGTGAAGATTCACAGTAAACAGAGAGTCACACGCTGCAGATATGACTAATGCAGTTTCTCCATCCTACCCATCCCTGAGCTTTTCCTTGGCTCCCTCCCCAATGCTGGAAAGGGACTTTGGGATGCTAAGGATGACACCCTTGGATGTTGGGCAGTGTCAGGTTTTCCCCCAGGACCTCCTACAGTAATGCAGTTGCTTACAAGCTTCTTCCAGGGTAAAAGTCCAATCCTATTCCTGCCACTGCAGAATCATCAAACGTCACAGCCCAGGCACAGTCCAGCCCGCAGACAGAAGGAGTCCCCCGTTTCTCTTGGGTCCCCCAATGTGCGCCCACACCCGTCATGGAGACTCCTCCTGGCACACTTCCCCACACCACTGTGATCCCTTTGAGGTCCAGACGCATTCCTAAATTTTTTCCAAGTCTTCACTGCCTTATGCAATGACTGGTACTAATGTTTTTAAGCGATAGATACATTTCCAAATTGCAGTAATTTTCTAGTCATAAAACGATCTTGCTGTGTTCGTGAGTGCTAACCAGTAGATAAAACTACAAAAAGAGTCTGTGGAGTTTTGTATTCTTTCCTTCCAACAAATAGACCGTGCTTTGTGATTGTCATTTAGGGTTAGTCATCAAAAGGAATGTAATTTGTCTTCAGATGTGGTTCATCTCGCTTATCAATCACAAACGTATTTTATATTCTAATCTGTTCTAATGACCTGCTATGTGCTGTGTGTAGACAATGGCCCTGAAAAGCAAAGCCCACATTCCCAACGATGGGCACATTCGTCTTAGAATCCGTTAACTTCCAATCTAACCCGTCTCTCTTCCATACCTCAGGTGCTTATTACGTTAAAATGTAATAATACTCTAGGATTTGTAACTGCCTCAACATGTCTCATTCTGGGATTTTTTTCTTTGTCAACTTCTCCCTTCATTAGGCCCCACATACTAACTTTGACAAATACCTACCATTTGCTTCGATGTGGATGGAACTGGAGGGTATTATGCTGAGTGAAGTAAGTCAATCGGAGAAGGACAAACATTATATGGTCTCATTCATTTGGGGAATATAAATAATAGTGAAAGGAAATAGAGGGGTAGGGAGAAGAAATGGGTAGGAAATATCAGAAAGGAAAACAGAACATGGAAGACTCCTAACTCTGGGAAACGAACTAGGGGTGGTGGAAGGGGAGGAGGGTGGGGGGTGGGGGTGACTGGGTGGCGAGCAATGAGGGGGGCACTTGACGGGATGAGCACTGGGTGTTATTCTGTATGTTGGCAAATTGAACACCAATAAAAAATATATTATTAAAAAAAACTTTGTCTAAGAAACAAAGAAAGAAGGAAGAGAGGGAGGGAGGGAGAGAACCAAGCAGTCAGCTTGCCAACACCTTCCTCATGGACCATGCGTCCATGCGTTGTTGGATGGTTGTTAGAAAATCTTGCTCTCCGTTTCTTAGAAATGACTATTAGCTTCTCTCTTTGTTTCCACCCCCAGATCTAGGACGGTAGCCTGGGTGCCCGCTTCACTCCTAGGTTACCTCCAACACAATACTGCGTAGATATTGCTATATTCATAGTGTGTAGGGCTTGCTACTTGCGGCTCCAGTGTCCAGCCCTCCTCCCCCCTTTAGAAATGGAGCTGACTTTGCTTGTGGTGACGATACACCCGGCCAGTGCCCTAGCTCTTCAGATGTCCCTTCAGGTGGGGGTTGCCTTGAGCCACAGTTCTGGCCAGTGATGTGTAAGTAGCGGGGGGCTAGCGATTTCTGAGAAAGCTCTTGTAGTCATAACACAGAAACCACCCACTTTATCTTTTCCCCTTTGAAATCTTTCTGCCTAGAATATGGATCTATGGTTGGGGGCAGAGCAGTCATGTTGCAGCCATGAAACAAGGTAAATGACAGCGTTCCCTGCAAGTTACAGTAGAGGGGAAGACGGAAATTGTCAGTATGAAACCCCTGGTACCTTCTTGGTGCTGGTCGCTTTGTCGTTTGACAAAGCGAATCCTGTACTTTGTTAAGAAAATGTACTCGGAGCTGTATGGCTTATCACCACAGTCCCCACCTGATGCACAGGGCAATGTAAACTCCTCCCCCGGACGTTCACGTCCAACTGAAAACCTCTCAACCCCAGTGACACCAGGCTTCCACTATTCTCACCAAATGGAACAATCTGAGTTCTGTCTCCTGGCCTTTGTTTACACCGGTCAGCCGTTCAAGAATTTTCTTTCCATTGATCCATCCCTTTGTTCCAGGCTTCCTCCTGGAAAACTTTCCACCCTACCCTTATGCCCAGTTATCTTTCCCTTCTTTCTATCTTTCTTTTCTTTTTTCTTTTTTGATTTATTTATTTATTTTAGAGAGGGAGTGTGTGTTGGCAGGCATGGGGGAGGGGCAGAGAGAGAAGGAGAGAGAGAATCTCAAGCAGACTCCCTCTGAGCACTGAGCCCTACCAGGGACTTGATCTCTCGACCCTGAGATCATGACCTGAGCCAAGAGCTAGAGTCAGATACTTAGCCAGCTGAGCCACCTGGGCCCCTCCCTGCTTCCAAATCCTTGTACCAATCCCCCAAGCCCTGGGTTAAACACAGTGTTTTTTTTTTTTTTTTCCCTACTGCTCTCTGGATCTTTCATGCTTAGGTGTTTTCCCAAAAGCTCCTTTCAGCCTGGGACTCATACTCTCCTGTCTCCCGTTGTGCCGTGCACGGTACTAGTTACCAAGTTGCTCAGCACAGAGCTGTTGCCTGGTTAGGATTCTCTTACTCTGTACCGCTGTTAAAATGCATTTGTTTGTGGCCTTTAAAAGGACATGTGACTTTAGATTCTATTTCGGTCTAGTAAGTTAATATTACCATAAGTTGCCAGTTGAGGTTCAGTATGCGTTTGCCAGGTGGAGAAGTTGGCGGCAGCAAGCATTGTCATTGTGGGTTATTAGTTGCTATAAGCATGATGTTGAAGGGACACGTTGTCAATAGAGCATTAGCTGATGCTACACATCAACCTCCAGGCCCTTAAATCTGGGTTTTCAGCCTCAAGAGAACGTGAGATTAGGACTCTTTGGAGCCCGTTTCTGTCTGTCTCTGAAGTACTACAAAGGCCAGTTAATCAACTCAGCTTGGGTGAAGGGCCGCAGATATGATGTCAGGCTTCTGTGCCAAGTGGGACTGGGCTACTACAGTGGGTGGGACCGCTCAGTACTCTCCTCAAAGGGTGCCTTCCTCTTGTTTGGCTGAATGCAAGGAAAGCAAGGAGGGAGTAGAGGGGGAAAACGCTACTTTTTATTAAACCTCTGGAGGTTTAGTTACTCTTCTATGAAATGGAGATAATCACTGGACTTACATGGTGGACAATTTTGTGTTCTTCCTTAGACATGTCAACTGTGAAAAACAAAAAGGACATCAGAGCAAGGAGGGGGTTCCAAATTCAGAAATGAAGGTTATTGTAATTTCCCAATTTTCTTTTTTTTTCCTTAGAGATTGTATTTCTTTATTTTAGAGAGCATGGGGGTGGGGAGGGGCAGAGGGAGAGGCAGAGAGAGTCCCAAGCAGACTCCACGTTGAGCTTGGAGCCCGATGTGGGGCTCCATCACACGACCCTGAGATCATGACCCAGGCTGAAACCAAGAGTCAGACATTCAAGAAACCAAGAGTCGGGATCCCTGGGTGGCGCAGCGGTTTAGCGCCTGCCTTTGGCCCAGAGCGCGATCCTGGAGACCCGGGATCGAATCCCACGTCGGGCTCCCGGTGCATGGAGCCTGCTTCTCCCTCTGCCTGTGTCTCTGCCTCTCCTTCTGCCTGTGTCTCTGCCTCTCTCTCTCTCTGTGTGACTATCATAAATAAATAAAAAAAAAATTAAAAAAAAAAAAAAAGAAACCAAGAGTCAGTCACTCAACTGGCTGTGCCACCTAGGTGCCCCTAATTTCTCAATTTTCTATATTAATTTAGCTTCAAGGATATATATACCACATTAATACCCTTGCTTTCTTCCTCTCTGCCTCAAACATACACATTTGCATGCATACACCCACAAGCCATGTAAAGCTATCTTTATTTAATTTGTTATATTATTTATGCCTGTTATATCAATAGATGTGGCCATTATGGAAAACAGTAGGAGGTTCCTCAAGAAATTAAAAATAGAACTACCATATGATTAGCAATCTTGCTTCTGGGTATATATCCAAAGGAAATGAAACTATTATTTGAAGAGGTATCTGCCCTCCCATGATTACTGATGCATTATTCACAACAGACAAGAGGTAGAAACAACTCAGATGTCTGTCAAGGGATGAATGAATCAAGAAAATATATATAATGGAATATTATTCAGCCTTAAAAATGAAGGAATCCCGGCATTTGTGACAACATGAATGGACCTTGAGAGCATTGTGCTAAGTGAAATAAACCAGGCAGAGAAAGAGAAATACTGCATGCTATCACTTATATGTGGAATCTAAAAAAAAAAAAAGTGACCTCATTGAAACAGAGTGTAGAGAAGTAGTTGCCAGAGGCTTGGGTGTGGGGGAAATAGAGGGAGTCTGGTAAAATGGTATACAATTTTAGTTATAAAATGAAAAATCTCAGCTCTAATGTAAAACATGGTGTCTATAGTTGATAACATTGTACTCTCTATTTGAAATTTGCTAAAAGAGTAGAACTTAAATGTTCTCACAAAAAAATTTTTAAAGAGTGGTAAATATGTGGGGTGAGAGATGTATCGATTAACTAGTTGGAGATCCTTTCACAATGTGTATGTGTATCAAGTCATCACGGTGTTTAAATATCTTACAATTTATTTATTTATTTATTTATTTATTTATTTTAATATCTTACAGTTTAATTTGCCAATTATACCTTAATAAGCTGAGAAAAAAAGGGGGAAGTCTCTTCATAGATATGTCCTTCTACTACCTTAAAATATCAGCCAAAATATCTTATTGAATAACATTCCCTAGTCTAAGAAATTGCAATGACTTTGTCATTTGGTATATTCATCTCTTTTTAAAAAAAACAACAACAACAACATTTAATTAGCAAAACAAACAAAAATGATGGGGAACATGAAAAATCATTTCTTTTGGGACAGGCCTTGAGGCAAATGCCCACAGGATGCATTTATAAATGTCTGTGAGTTGCTTGGGGGCATTCTGGGGAGTCTCGGTGCTGCTTGGGAAAACTCCACCGGGCAGTCTTGACAGAAAAGAACAGAGTCCAAGCTTATGAGCAGCAACACTGAGGCTTGCAGGATTCAAAGGATTCCTTGGGGCCTCAAGGGCTCAAGAGTGACGCTGCCTCCACGAACTGACCTCTGATGCAGTTATTGCTCACCTCAGGCCAGGCACGTGGGGGTGAGGAGAGAAGGGATGCTCCTGCAAAGATGTGTAAGATGCATTGCCTTTCCTCAGGTAGCTTGCCAGCTCGCCGAGGAGGAAACGAGCTAGAGATTGTAGGGTCACAGATTGTCAGAGTTGGAGGGGACCTACAAGGTCTAAAATATAAACCACATTCTAAGTCTCTTAACCATTCAGGGTCTTGTTTTCCACATTTATGAAACAGCGCTGATAGTGCCTGCCCTAGTAGTGAAGTTCACTGAGATACTGTATCGTGTAGAGTGCCTGCGCGTAGTAAGTGTAGTTCAATCTGCCTTTAGTATCAGGTTATCACAAGTCAGCAAATTATGGTCATTAGTGATGCCGATGATAGAACATTGCTTTCACGTGGGGCAAGAGGGAGGGGGCATGCTCTGTGGGGCCGCTTCTGGTTTCAGTGATTGGCCTGGGCTGTCCAGGAGGGCTCTCCCATAGTGCTTCACTCTATAGAAACAGGGGACACAGCGACACTAATTGTCCTGAACAAGAAGCAGGCATCTAACCACAGCCCTGTCACTAGCCTTGGGCACTAACAGAGCTTTCTGCAAGCCAAGAAACCAAGTGTGAGCCCAAGTGATGATGCCCTGACCTTTCGAAAGTTATATAATCTCCCATCCTCCAGCTCTTTCACAGCTCCAAGCTTTATTCTCCAGTGGCAGTCAGAAAAATATCTTTACCGCTCATTTATTCGTTCAAAAAAAATCTTTACCACTCATTTATTTGTTCTGCCTTGACCTACTAGACCACAGTCTCCATGAGGCCAGGTCCTCGCCTGTTCTATTCACCGTTGGACCACCTAGCAGAGTACCCTACCCATAGTAGGTTAGCGCATTGGAATCACTCGGGAACTTCTCAATGGACAATACCCACTCACCCCCACACCTAAAAACAATGCCAAGCCTAGACCCTTCCCCAGATCTAAATTATATCAGGAGCTCTGGGGATGGGGACCAGATACAGGTGTAATTTAAGAGTTCTGTAGGTGATTCTCACTGCCACCCAAGAACTACTTTGGGGGCGTGTGATAAAGCTTTGTTGTGTATAAATGTCAGAACCTCTACAATAAGGGAAAGGGCAGTGGACCTAGGGTGGTAGAGGAAGGACTCTGATGGAAGAAGCCCTGTGACATGCAGTCATCCTTCCCTTTCTGCGACACAATCAGGCTACTAGGAATGCGGTGTAGGGGTGATAAGATTCTTCTCTATGACAAGGCTGAGTTGATGAGGCACAGCCCATGCCATGGCCATTTTGGGGTACAGGTAATCCACAAAGGAAGCATGCTGGGCAGGTCGTGCTGGACCTGGTGGTGATGGGGGTACCACCAGTGCATCATTTGAGTGCATAGGAGTCTCAGACTAGAGAAGCTTCCCCACCCCTTTTTCTCCTCCCAAGCACCAACCTATCCCAAGGCCCTGCCTAGCCACCTGCTGAGAAGCTGGGCTGCAGATCTGGTTCCCCATAGGGATGGCTCCTCTAACCTGCAGAGCTTGACAATGCGGAAGAGAGTACAAGAAGGTTTTCTCCTGGCATGACTGATACTTGTGAAAGGTTGAGCTGTGGGATTTTTTTTTTCTCACTTCTCTCTTGGAAATCACCTCCATATGCTGATTGGACTGTAGGAAAAGACTTCTTCTTTACATTGAGAAAGCATTTCCCATTATATTTAGGAAGCGAAGTGGAGTTGCTGTTTTTTCAGCTTCCTTAGTGGCTTTTAATGCCATTTGTCAAGCTTGATTGTCTTTTGAAGAAAAAAAATCTTTTCACTTTTGAACAATAAGTGACTAAAGGAAAAATCTTCTCTTGTACTTTGGTTGATAGTTCGCACCTTTTAGAATATCTTGCTCATATTTTTAGAAAGAAACGGCTGGTGCTGTTGACATTTAATTCCATTACAATGCCTCATCCAATTCCTCCTCTCCCAGATAGGATATGCAGACTATTGGAAAATATTCAATGACACTAATCCAAATGTCTCTATTAAGTGTGGAGGAAAGGTAGAGTGTGCTTTTAATATCCTCGAAGCTGAGCTAATGGCATTGAAATGGCTGATCTTAAGAAAGCCATTATGGCAGGAAGAGACGACTCTTAGGTGCTATTGATATCTGCAGTGAGTTAGAGGGCTTTGAAACTGGGGTTGAACGAACAGGTTTTCCTGGATCAGGATGAGTTTTATACAAGGGACGTTGCTATAAATCAGTGTTGTTAGTAGTAACATAATAGCCGTCATTAAGCAAGGACTCACCACATGCAAGACTTTTACATGGATTGTCTCATTCAATCACTACTATCACTATCCCTATTTTCCAGAAACGGAATTTCAGGCACAATAACTATAAATTATTTGTCTAGGGTCACGTGGCCTGCAAGTAGCAGCTCTTAGCCAGGCGTTGGTAAACTTCTACTTAAAGGGTCAAAGAGTAAATATTTTTGGCTTTGTGAGACCTACAGTCTCTGTTGGGACAATTCCTCCCTGTTGTAATGAAAGCAGCTGTAGTGGCCACATGCAAACAAATGGGAGTGGCTGTGTTCCAACAAAGCCTTTTATACTCAACCAGGTGATGGGCTAGATCTGGCCTTGGGGCCGTAGTTTGTTGACTCCTGCTCTTAGCCATGACACTGGGCTCTCTCTTGAGGGCCTGTTGCTGGACTCTCTTTTTCATAACCCTCTTTCAAGATTTTTACATTTACCTACGGGCTATTGCAAACACTCATCAAGCCTATTTGTACAGTGGCCTACTGGGCAAACAATTCAGTTTTTTGATGAGTTGTAATCCTCAGTGCTAGCAGCACTCCAAATGTTGTGATAGGAAAGGGCTTTTAGATGAGGGGAGTCGTAACCACACAAGGACTCTTCAGAGGGAAGCATCTTAGCTCTCAGCAGTTTGTAGGCTGGCGCAGTGGAAGAGAAGTTAGGTGCTTGCGGCACCCACTCCTTGCCAGGCATTTGCAGGGGCTCCTCACATTCTGCCTTCGTCAAGAGGGTCTTTACGTACTACTCCTTCCAAGTTTCAAGGTGACACTTGAACATACACCACCACCAAGATAAAAGAACTGAAGAAGGTGGAGCATTATATAACTTACTCCTCATATCCACCCCGCAAGACCATTGTCCCACATTTTATAGATGAGAAATAGCAGCTCAGAGGGAGGTCATTTGCCTGAGGCCAAAGAGCAAATAACTGGCTGGCTGCATTGGCCTTTCATCGCAGATACGCCCACTGTCTTGACCTGTACCCCTTCTGTCGGGCCACGCTGCCCCTTCGTAGTGGATGGCACACCTCACCTTGCTCCATAACTCAATCACAAACTCACTTGGGTTTGGAAAGCCAGTTAAATTTGATATTCTGTTTACTTCTAGTCTGTAGAAAGACTAGGAAACCTCGGTGAGCCCTACTTGCTTCACACAGCTGCTGTAATAATCAAACAAGGTAGAGCATCTAAAGGATACTTGGAAAGGGCGAAACCTCTCTAGATGTGTGGTGGTGGCATCTGTCAGGGAACTGGTTGGAGCTGTGGTGAGGCAGGCCCCTTGGCCTCTTCACCACCTAGCTGGCCACCGAAAGCATTCCCCTGCACCCAGAGGACCCTGGCCACTGAATCATTCAGATTGCCCAAGTCTGGGAAGGAATTGGCCCCTAAAAATCCCCTGAAATCAACCCAAAGCTTAGGAACTTGGAAAAGGTTACAAAACAGTCATCCAGCTCCTAGTCACAGAAGTGTCCTTTCTATCCCTCCTCGCACTGCATTCGTCCTACTTCTATTCCTCTAGTTTCAAGATGGCTTTTTCTTCTCCTCAGGATGAGTGTAAATCCAACCGTATCTTCCAGACTGATCCCCTGCCTCGTTCTTTCAACAACGTGCTAGGGAATGATTATACCAGCTTCATTCGAAGACTGAAACTCCCAACTCATTGTGGGGAGAGGGCTTTCATGTGTCTTTGCTTAAAACTGTGACCTTTTAAAGCCCTTGGGGGGTGGGGAAGTTTGAATAGTTTGATTATATATAAGGAAGAAAAAATCCTGTGTATCAAAAATCGCATAAAATTAAAAAGGAAATGGCAGACTGGAAAAATAATTGCATAATTGCAGCATATGACAGAGAAACAGTATCATTTGATATCTAAGAGCTTCCACAAATCAGTCACAAATGTGACTACTTAACGTGGAAAATTGGGCAAAAGCCATCTAAAGGGAACACACATGAACAGTTCTAAAGACAGATTAAAAAAAAATTTTTTTTTTTTTTTGGCTAGTCTCAAGTAACACCAGACACCTAATTTTCATGGAATCACCAGTATCGGAAATGTTTTCACAAAACATAGAGGATCATATCTGCCACTCGTAAGTTCTGTGTCTGTACATGGGCATGTGTAATCTCTGAATAAATCCACACCTGCGTGAGGCCATTCAGGTGACGGAAGAGAATGGTACCAGAGACAAGGATTAGACCGAGTTTCAGATTTAAAATCTATGAAGACACCGTATACCAATAGAGCCAAGATTTCAAGTTTGAGACTCTGGACAAAGGAAGAAAGAAATACGTCGGTATTTAGGGAGGAAGATGGAAGCAGCCTCCCAAACTCTTGTCCTGCAACAATATCTGGAATGAAAAGCACAAGGCCCCAGGTTCATCTAAGGCCGCGATCACACAGGGAGAAAATCCATTCATGGAACTAAATCGTCCTAATGCAGATGACATTTCATGAGGCGAGACTACAACCAAAGTGTGAAGGACATCCTCCCAATCAATGTGAAAGTGTGAGGAAATAGCTGGATCTAAGTTGAGTAAGAATTGTGCAACAAATGGATGAGGTGGTGAGGAAAAGCCAATTAACACTGACAGCCTTACTCTGAGAGTCTGAATCTGGAAGATTCTGGATAAAGACTATTTCTTCGGAAGGGCTAGCCAAGGGAAGAATTCTCAGCGGTGCTTTGCCGTAGCCGATTGTCTGTTCCTTGGAGCTTTTTGACTCTGAGGGTTGGGAACAACTCGGTCTCAGTAGATCAGTCAGTCTGTCTCTCCCCGTCCCCCTCTCTCCATGATCTCTGGTACCATTCTCTTCCGTCACCTGAATGGCCTCACGCAGGTGTGCTTATTAAAAATAAGAGGGCACATTTGATAGCATCATTCAGTAGAGTTTTGGGGAAATAACCCTTTCAGGTTTTCATCTTCATTCATGCTGACTGAAGAAATGCTGGAGCGAATTTAAGATGGAACTATCCAATTGAGCGAATAATGTGGTGAGTAAATAACAAAACACCTTGTACTCACCCTCTGGTAAGAGGTAACTCCTGTGAATTCCTAACTTGAAAACAAAATGTGAGCAAATTCAACCTAGAGTTTAGGGAATTGCCTATAATTTCTGAAACCTTTGTTTTTTCAGAGGAAAAGCCTACTCTGTAGGGATTAATGGGAAATTCGACGTGAGTGGAGATGCCTCTGCCTGAGATTTTTTTTTTTTTTTTTTTTTGCAACTTGAGAATCATCTCAGTGTAAGTTACCACAATATCACAAACTAGTTCTCTCCATAATCCTGGAATTATTTTTCATTTTAATAATTGGGGGCTAGGGAGAGAGAGTGCAGAGGAAGGGGAAAGGGAGTGGGAGAAAGAGAATCTCTGGCAGGCTCTACACCCAGCACAGAGCCCGACAGGCTCGATCCTGCAACCCCAAGATAATGACCTGAGCTTACAGCAGGAGCCCGACGCTCCTCCAGCTGAGCCACCCAGGTGCCTCTCTGCCTGAGAACTTTTTTAGGGGGAGTCAAGCAAGCCACACTTTAAGAGTGTCCTCGGTAGATCTTATTCTAAAAGAAATGAGTCCTGGGCCAATTCATATCTCGTGAACTTCGTGTGAAGAAAGAGTATGTGGGATATTCAAGGAAAGAAAGAGCCTCCGTGTGGACACTAAGACTAACAGGTGAACCCTGGGTGTTATCTAGGCTGCTGGCAGAGCACAGGCATGATGTAAAGCCCACAGAATGTTGTGGTTCACTGAAGAACAAGAAGAAAGTCATGGAAGTAGTTGAGATAAGCTGGCTGTTGGTCAAGATGAATTAAAGGACAGGATGAGTTAGTTCCAGAACTAGATGAAGGTGGGCAGCTCTACACAATTTATTTTTAAAGACCCTTAAGTAATATGAATTCATTACCCTCGTAAAATTTAACACTGAAATGTTTAAAGAAGAAAATGGAAATAATACTATCACCACCACCACCACCCCCCAAGAGTAACTGTTAATATTTTGGTTTGTTTCTTTCAAATATGTTTGCTTTTCCAACGTGGACTATTTACTATATGTCTCAATACAATACACAAATAGCACTGCAGTGGATGACTTTATACATAAATCTTGTATGAGTTGAGTCTCTGTCATTTCCTTAGATCAGATTCTCTAGAAATAGAATTACTGAGTCAAAGGATATGAATTTTCAGGTCTTAGTATGTGTTGTTAAATTGATTCCTGGGAAGATCGCTATAATTCATATGTAAACCACTCACTCATTTCCTTCAGTGCATCTTTTTACCTCCTGTGGATCCTTTCATTTTCCACCTGAAATTAAATAAGCTCCTAAACTTGACCCAACATTTTTGTAATAGAAATGAAAAATAATTCCAGGCTTATAGTGAGAGCTAGTTTGTGATATTGTGGTAACTTACACCGAGATGACTCTCAAGTTGCAAAAAAACCCTCTTTCATACCCGTCATTACATTTAGTTCCTATGAAAACCCCATGAGATGGAGAGAATTAATTGTAGAATGTTTGAAGCATGGGAGAGGATTTCAGGTGTCACCTTGTTCAGATTGTATTAGTGTTTCCATGTGACAGAGGCAGAGGGAGGAGAGGAGATTTTCAAAGTCTAGAGGCCAAGTGTCTAGAATCTCAGTTCATGTATTACTTGGCTCCTATATGACTTTTTTCATTCCCCACTTCCTCCTCTCCTATACCTTATTACCACTCCATTGGGAATTATACCACTCAGCCTCTCCCTGTCGTAGGGATTTGCGAATAATTGGAAATTAAGACTCAGACTCCTAAGCAGAGACAAAGCAATCTGGAAACAAGTGTCTTATCTGTGACGTGTATGAACACTTAGAAAAAAAGAAGCAAAGGGATGAAAACGAGCCAGTGGCATTGAGGTAGTCAGGGCTGAGTTTGGAGTGAACTTGATAAACCAAAGTTCATCAAGGGCAGTTTATCAAAGTTTATCAAGTCAAGGGAAACTTAGTAAGAACAAGTCAAGGGCTCCGGGCTCAGCTCCAGGTTTCACTACCAGACAGTTCTGGCCACGAGGACCGCTGAATGCCAGCGTGTGCTGACACAAGGGGAGTCATTTCCGTGGATAATTCTCACCTGCTTGTGTGACTTAGGTGGCGCAGGTGAGTTCTGTCAACGGACAGGGGAAGCTTCAGTGAACACTGTCAAGGCTTCTTCTGCCCCAAAGATTTGGACACTCTTTGTGCCTTATCATCTGGTTAATGCACTACAGGATCATAGTATACTGGGTAGAAGTTAAAGCAGCAGTCTGCTGATGTTTGGCAGACCGGCGTCCACCATGGCCTCTGGTCAGCTGTTGACTTTATTTAGAAGCATCTCAGTAGTATTTCCATTTTTGGAGGGGGTGTGATTTTAATTCAAAGAGACCATTTCTTAAAATGCTTGACATTTAAGATAATCTGGCACTGTATTGCCACCACTGAAGCCAAGTATCACATGTGTAGAGAGTGGCATGGCTTAGCGTATTGCGTGCGCCAAATTTTCCTTAAAATTAACATTTGTGCCATATGTTGGTACCCTAAACTCGATACTCCTTCGGCTGATGAAAATGCAAAGGGAAAACATTCTCCGACTAAGTCCCGTCCTCTTTCTTTGTGTATCCTTTCGTGTGTAGACACCATCAGTGATATCCCTCAGGGAGTGAAAATGAGGACCTGCTCTGAAACCCTTGGTGAGAGGTCAGGCACCTGAAGGCTTGAAGGCAGGAAGACCTGGGCTTGGCAGGCAAGGGGCCTGAAGGCAGTGAATCTGCAAGGCAGCCCTATGTTCAGGGTTTATCATTCGGCTCCTCACAATGTCTCAGGCAAGAACTTGGAAGTAGACTCCAGGCTCCTCACTCCCATCACAACGTTCCAGAGGGCTAGTGGGCAGGAGGTAGCCACAAATCTCTCATGGAATTTAGAGAGAGCATTACACTAGAACTTGACCAAATGCCCAGGAAATCTGAGGTTGACACGTGACCTATACTCGTACACCCCCCTGGGTGGGTCTTAGGTGCTAGATCTCCTGGCCTTGGAGGCTACGCCCCCTCTGAGTCACCTCCTCTGCTCCTACCTCTCCCTGTCACACACACGTGGCCTCCGTGGTGCAAGGAAGAGGTGATAGTCTTTATGCCTGTGGGCCAGCGGTCTGTGCCACTCTGGGGCTGCAGTGTACTCTGTCTATACCATTAATCACTCTACTCCCCAAACCCCTGGGTGCCTCAGGCCGAGTCTGCAGCTCCCCTTGGCGCAGGGGGCACAGGCTTTGCTTGTAAATATTGATCCTAAGCCCATAGCAAAGAGTAGGATGAACGAGTAAAGTCATGTTACCGCCAAAAACACCAGAGATTTAACCTACGATGGGAATTTGGGGCCCATTAAATATATGGCTTTGTTCCACTGCAGTATTAAATAAGAATTGTGTGTTCTCGGTGCTTAGGTAGGCTTTGGCATCAGTACCATGAAGCATGCACAGTATTTAAGGGGAATTTTTGAAAATCCTACCTGTACTAGAACCTAAGAAAGCATGGAAATCTACCTTCAGGGGGAAAAAAAGGTTATTACATAAATATTTAAACTATAAAAGTAGAGAGAATAATACAGTGAATCCCCATGTGAATCTCACACCTTGTTTCAATTATGGCAAATCTTATTTCTTCTAAACCCCATCATCCTAATCAGGATGATTTTGAAGTAGATCC
This sequence comes from Canis lupus baileyi, assembly GCF_048164855.1. Taxonomy (NCBI): domain Eukaryota; kingdom Metazoa; phylum Chordata; class Mammalia; order Carnivora; family Canidae; genus Canis; species Canis lupus. The sequence continues at coordinate 56,180,887 of NC_132842.1, forward strand.
ACAACATCAGTTTATTCCATCTATAAATATATTTTAGAATGTATCTCTTAAACATAAAGATTTTTTTTTCCTAAAACACAGCCAAAACATCATTAGTTTCCTTAATCATTAAATATCCAGTTAGGATTCCAACCTCCCAAGAAAATCCAGCTCTTTTTGGGCTCAGAATGAAAACCATTATTGGAATTTTGTTCATTTGCTATTGAAGTAGCCACTTTCCCACCATCAGATCCCTTGAGATCATAGAAGAATTTAGAAGTTTGGAAGGAAAGATTTCTTTGGGAAATGATAATGAAAATAAAAAGGAGGAAAACCTATTTGGATTTCCTTAACCGGGAGGCAGTGATTGTTAAGACTGAAAAAGTTGACGCGTATCACGCAGCCCTGCTGTATTTCCTCCGTGCACCGAGGCATGGAAAAGACCAATTTCCTCGAATTCACCCACTTAGTCAATCACAAATTAGTCGATTTTGAAATTTAAGCTCTGCTTAAAGTATTATATACCTTTTTAAATTACTATAGAAGGACCTACATTGAAGTGTTTTGTACCTGGATTTATTGTGGCTGCTTTAATGGTTTAGAGCCACGTTGTCCAGCTTAGTACTCACTGCCACGTGTGGCTTTTGAGCACACGGAAATATGGCTGATCCAAATTCAGGCATGCTGTACGTGTAGAAAGCACACTGGATTTTTAAAATTTAGTAAAAAAAAAAAAAAGTATAGTACCTCACTAATAATTATTCTTTTGATTACATGTTTCAATATTTTTTTGATTTATTGGGTTAAATAGAATAAGTTGTTCAAATTAATTTAATCTGTGTTTTTTTTCTTTTTTAAATATAGCTTCTGACCAGGGTAAAGTTACATTTGTGGCTTGCATCACATTATGTTTCTATGGGACAACTCTGGTTTAGAGATTGTGTTTTTGATGCAGGACTCCATCAAGTCCTTATACAGCCAGGTCGGGAGAGGGCTGGGGCCAGTCTCTGTCTCATCTTCTCTTTCTGGTAAGCCTGGGCATGAAACCATCCTGTAACAAATGTTATTTTTTTTAAATCTATTTATAGAAAAACTGATTTTCCAACTTACCCTGTGGCTTGATCTACTACAAGTAGGTGAGTTCTATAAATAGGACAGTCTTACATCCACTGGTACAAGTATTTTAAACAAAGAACTGGGAATATACCTTGTGGCTCATCCAAACCTAGGTCTACTTTCTAAGTAGCTCCTGGATCTTGACCTTTCTTCTCATCATGACCTCCCAGCTCTCTCCGGGATCCACACCAGCACCGAGCACCGACTCACCTGAGCTGCTGCCTTTGTCTTGTACTTGGCCTTCCACATCCCTCTTGCTCCACTCAGCAAGCATGGAGTACCATCATTCCCTTGCTTCAAGGCCTCCAGCTGCTCCCCAATGATTTCAGCGCGAGGTTCAAAATCTGAACATGGCCCACAAGCCCAGCAGTCTGACCCTGTCCATTTCTCCAGCTGCATTTTGCTCACATTCCCCAAGCTCTCTGCATTTTACTCACATTGACCTTCTCTCAGTTCCTCATCCATACTGTGCTCCCCCTCCCTTCAGAACCTCTGTACGTGCCATTTCCATTGCCTAGGACACTCTTCCCCTGCCTCTGCCATCTTTGTCTGCTTGGCACTTATTTATTCGGGCGCAGCTCAAGGGTGCTTTCTTTAGCACCTTCTGACCAGGGCAGATACACCGATGTTGACGCTCAGCATTTGTCACAGTGGTCATTTTACATTTATGGCTGTGATTATCCACTTAACATCTGACTCTCTTTGTAAACCATTTGCTCTATAAGGGCAGTCATCCTATTAGTTCACACGCACTGCTGCATCCCAACGAAATGCCTGGCACATAACAGGCCCTCAGTTAACATGAAGGAACAAGGATGAAAGGCAAGATGGTTGAACCAACAAGAATCCTGCCTCTTCTTCCTTCACTGGAAGCGAGGAGGGCATACCCCCCGTAACCATTCCTCCACAGCTCACTAACAGAGTCCTGGGCAGGCCTCCTGAGCACTCAGGTATGGATTAACAATTCCCTAGGTTCTGTTTTTATTGTCCATGCAGAATCCAACCATTCCTCCCCACCTGCACTGCCCCTACCCTGGCCCATGCCACAGTAGGCTTCTTCCAGGAACTTTGGCCTTTTTTTCCCCTTTTTTTGGTAAAGATTTATTTATTTGTTTTTAGAGAGAGAGGGTAGGGGAAGGGGCAGAGGGAGAGAGAGAAAGAGAATCCCAAGCAGACTCCCCATTGAGTTCAGAGCCTGATGTAGGCAGGATCTAATGACTCTGAGATCAAGATCTATATCAAGAGTCAGACTTTTTTAAAATTTTTTTTAATTTTTTATTTATTTATGATAGTCACACAGAGAGAGAGAGAGAGGCAGAGACACAGGCAGAGGGAGAAGCAGGCTCCATGCACCGGGAGCCCGACGTGGGATTCGATCCCAGGTCTCCAGGATCGCGCCCTGGGCCAAAGGCAGGCGCCAAACCGCTGCGCCACCCAGGGATCCCAAGAGTCAGACTCTTAACCGACTAAGTCACGCAGATACTCCAGGAACTTGGGCTTTTGCCCTAAAGTCACTTCCTAATGGCCTCCTAGTTCTTCTCCTCACTTCTAGCCTTTGGATCTCTTTAGCCGTACTTTCAACGCAGTAGTCAAATTGATTCTATTAAAATGTAAGTCAGATCTTGTCACTCCCCCACATAAAATTCTCCCACCATCTTTTATTGTAGGGCCAAAGTAGGGATGCCTGGGTGGCTCAGTCACTGAAGTGTCTGCCATCGGCACAGGTCAGGTCCTGGGATCGAGCCCCACGTCATGCTCCCTGCTCAGCAGGGAGTCTGCTTCTCCCTCTCCCTCTGTACTCCCTCTCTTTTTCTCTCAAATAAATAAATAATTTTTTTTTTTAAAGAATAAAAGCCAAAGTGCACCCAGTGGCCTCCAAGACTATCCATGATGTAGTTACCCCCCTCACCTCATACCCTACCATACACCCTCCGTTGCTTGCTCCGCTCCAACCCCACTGGCCTTTGGTTGTTTCCCATACACAGAAAGCAGTCTCTCACCTCTGGACCTTTGCATTTGCTTCTCTTTCTGCTTGGACAGCTCTTCCCCAAATACCCACATGGCTCTCTCTTTCACTTTCTTCAAGTTTTTGCTCATTACCACCTTTTCATTGAGGCCACCCTAACCCTGCCCCGCTCAACACTTATACACCCTATTTGCTCTCCTTTCCTCCTTTATCATTATCCGTACTTTCTAACATAGCATTTATTTATTTTATTCAGTGTCCATTTCCCTCCAGTGGAATGCAAGCTCCATAAGCACAGAGATGTTTGTTTTTTGTTTCCTAATATACCCTCAGTGCCCCAAACAGGGCCTGCTAGAACAGGTTGTTGCCAGATAAATGTTTGTTGCATGAAAAACTGAGACTCAGCCCATGCACTAGAGAATTAGGCAAGCTTGAATTCAGCTCTCTAGTGTGAACATGCAGGCCTGGCCTTGTTGTCAGAGGGCTGATTGGCTCTACCTAGGAGCTGGTTCAGGAACCTTGGAGGCTCCCTAAGCCCAGATCAGCTGCCCAGTTTCCCAGCGTCATTCTGGTGACTGTCTATGAGGCCTAAGGAAATGGTTTGGTTCCAGAGAGCATCTAAATGTCTCCTCCCAACATCCTCTCCTCCTCCCCCTCCTTCATCACACACAAATATACCACACAACCCTCTCACTTTCCAAGGACACAATTCAGGCTATTTCCCAAACCGCGATTCTGATCCAAAACAGTAGCTTAGTGCATCTCCGTGTGCACAGGAAGACACAGAAGACCTCTGAGCAATTTCCTGGTCCTATATTTTTCCATTCCAGTAAATGAGGCCTCCTTTAGCTCAGGAATCTCTCTCTGAACTGAGCCAATGCCTTCACAGTGTCTGCCATTTGTCACTGCCTGGGGCTTGTTTCTTTGTTCTTTTATTTTCTATTTTAAGTGATCAGTGCCTAGGTCCCTTATGTCAAAGAATTTTTGATGTCCAGCTCTATCCAGTGTTGACTACTAGTTAGGGCACATATAATGCTACTGGAGGGTTCCCTTCCTAAATAGGCATTTTGTTCAATAATACAGAATACTTCAGTTGCACTCTCTGTCTTCAAAGAGTTTTGCAGACTCTATACTCTGCTAGGCTGAGGAGCACTTTGCGTTCATGCTTTATGGCTCAGAAACCTTCAAGGTTAAATAATTTGCTTAGACTCTAGCTAGCTGTGCTTCAGACAAAGCACTTTGCTTTTTTAACAGATAAGGAAAATATAACCAACTGAAAATGTTATTCTTTAACAACTGTCTTAGTAAGTTTTCAGTTCTTCTCATGTGATTTTTTTTAAACCATATTTGTCACTTGCTGCCTCAGCTGTGCTGGCTTCTCCTTGTCTCTAGATATCATTTCATGGCCTCTTTGCCCTTCTCCCCTATCGCTCTTCTTCCAACTTTTTTGTTTTTTAAAAAATATTTATTAGAGAGAGAGAGTGTGTGGGAGGGAGGTGAAGGGGAGGAGCGGGAGGGGGAGGGGAGGGGCAGAGGGAGAGGGAGAAGCTTATTCCTGGCTGAGCAGGGAGCCCGACTTGGGGCTCAACATGGACCCTGAGATCGTGACCTGAGCTGAAGGCAGATGCTTAACCGACTGAGCCATCAGGTGCCTCCGTGCTCTCTCCTCCTTTTTTCTCACTTCCATCCTCTCCTGGTTTCTGGGGGTACTCTAACTGCCAAGGGAAACCCCCATATCCCCAACCTAAAAGTCATCCTTATTCCTGTCCCTCTGGGGTCCATTTTCAGGTGATAAGCAAATTGTTATTTATGGGTAGGGAAAGCTTGAGGAGAGGTCCCTAGCAAGTAGTGAAAATCAATAAGTTTTCCTGCCCTGTTAATTTTATGTAGTAATGAGTGATTTAAAAACATTTTAAATGCAAATAAACGTGGGCACCCAGGACCCGTTACAGTCTGAAGTGGCACCTGTGGCCCACCACTTAGGATTGCTTTTCTCTCCCCTTCGCGGTACCTGGATTAGAAAAGTCTGAGAAAACTAATGCAGCCTAGCATTTCCTCTGGAGTCCAGGAGATGAAATACTGGGATTGATTTTCTAAGGGCTGATAGAATCAGTCTTGTTATTTTGTTTCTTTGAGCAAGATTTTTTTTTTTTTCCCTGGAGGTTGTCTCCAAAGTAATAGCGGGAATCTGGGACAGCCTTTTCCCCAGACCTTGAACACCTACCAGGCAGCAGCCTTACCCAACTACGGGCAAAGTGGCCCTTTTCTCGTTATACAGCAAATAAAGGCAATAAGCAAGAAAACCTGTTGCCCTTGAAACTATGGTTAAAAAGAAAGATATGGCATGTGTTCAGAGATGAAACTTGTATTACATAATGACTTCACGCCAAGTGTGTTGAAGACCTTACAGAGAGGAGAAATTGGTCCAATAAAGTAAGGATCGAGCCACATTAGCTTTGATTTGACTGACCTGTTCCTCCCAGGTGCACGTGCGTACCTCCCTCTAAAGCCCCAAGGACACTTTATTTGGAGCGAAGGTACAACAGCACGTACGTACCAACATGCTCACAGGACGCACCTGCTGTAGGAGGGCGGAGACCCCAGGAGACCAAGTCAGAGAACCCGGCGTTAAGTGCCAACTCCACCACCTACAGACTTTCCTAAGCATCCATTTTCTCAGTTATCGTAATATTTTATTCATCAAATGTTCCTAGCTCTCCTTCTGCGCCTCTAGTTGGGTTGCATTTCTCTCTATTCCCTTTATTTGGAGGCATGGCCTTGAGACTTGCTTTGGCCAACAAAATGTGTCATTTCCTTGTGGAGTCTTTGAGAACTAGTTCATGATTTTGCATAATTCTCTCCCCCCGGCCACAGCAACCTGAAACATTTCCGGTAATAGCTATTCCGTCAGCCTGGGGCCTAAAGTTAGGATGACCTGAAACAAAGCTACAGTTGATCCATGTAATGGAAATAAGATAAAAATCCTTGTTTCCTTTCTTCCCTTTTTCCTTTTTTTTTTTTTTTTTTTCTTTTTTAAGTCATGACAGTTTGAAGGCTGTTTGTTACTAGAGCATAATATAGTAGATGCCCTGACTACTACGCTCCTTCATGGATCCGGGAAGAGATTAGAATGTGATACGTGATAGGTAGTATACTAGCACACAGCAGGTGCTGAGTAGGTGTTAGTTCTTTCCACCCTCACTATATTCCTGATGATCCTTCTCAGCCCTTCCTTATCAGCCCTGAGCTATTGTACTCTGCAGAGAGTGATTTTCAATTAACAAGGAATGAAAATGAACGTTAAGACTTCTTAAACAACTCCCCAATACCCCTTAAGTGAGAGAGCCCGGGTGGAGCAGAGTGGGGAATTCCCAGGATGAGAAGAGAACCTCATCTTTGAAATTTATGAAGAAGAAAGGAGCTAACGGTCTTATCAAAGAAATCAGCCAGAAAGTAAAACCAAAGAACTTTGAAAATGTCCAGTCGCATATACTCTCCACCCTACAGCTCCTGCTACTATCCTGGAGCTGGAATTAGGGCACAGACATGTCATGGGATTCCAGTTCTGACTTGCCTTGAACAGGGTACCTGTCCTGGAGTGAAGTAGAGTCCTTGATCTACATGGTACCAGCTTTCCTGACATGTCCTTACAGTGAGATTAATGAAACTGGTCAGACCTCAAGCTTTCAGCATTTTCCTTGCTGGTTTCTTAAGGGACCTCTCCCTTCCTCCACCCAATCCAGACTTGTAGCTTCATGGGCCTGAGAGGGGAAGCCAGCGAGGGCCACGGATGCTGCCTGGGTCAAAACCACATCACTTAGAGTTAATCACTGCACAATCCATTCATTTAGGCTGCCAACTAATACCTTTCTAGGGTGTTTAAGTCCACTTTACTTTTAAATTTAAATTTAAAGTCCAATTTACTTTAAATTTTTAAAAAGAGGGGAAGGAAAGGGGATTGGAATATAGATGAGAGAGCTCTATAAGGCCTCCAGAAATTAGAATTAGAGGCAAGCTGAACAACTCTCAGAAAATCTGGTAGGAGAAGCGAGATGCAGAAAATGGGAAGGGGAACAAAGTGGAACATTCATTCACAGGATTTGTATTAAGCATCTACAGAGGGACAGGCACTGTGCTGGGCATGGGATAGTGGCAAGAAGACAGTCATGGCCCTGACCTTCTCGAAGGGAATGGACATTATTGCTGTTTTGCATGGATTTACTGCAGCCCTTTACCATCCCTGCCCATCCCCAACCACTAGATGCCAAAGGTTGACCCCTACTCATTATGATAACCAGGAGTATCCTCCTTGTTTTCAGATGTCTCAGCAGGGGACTGGATTGCCTCCAATTGAGAATTTCTAGACTTGAGTAATGGTAGTTGCTGAAGGTGACAGGACCGAGCACTCAACGGTGCATAAGGGACCCCAGTGAGGGTAGAAGGAGAGGGAAGTCCATCCTGACCCCTTTCCTCTCCCTGCATGGCACTTGCTGTCAACATATTTCCCTAAGGAAGACAAAGGATGATAGGATAAAAGAACACACATTTATTGAGCACCCAAGATGGCCAGGCAAAGTACAAAGAATATTCAAGTGTGTTATGTCACAGAGAGGCTGAGTGATATATGGCAAGAAGCATAAACTTGGAAGTCAGGGAGCCCAGGGTTTGAATCCTCGGTCTTCTATTTAACATCTGTGACAAGCTACTTAATCCCTGAGTCCCAGCTTCCTCAGTTGGAAAATGGTGATTAAAAAATAAATAGGGATGCCTGGGTGGCTCAGTGGTGAGTGTCTGCCCTCGGCTCAGGTCGTGACCCCAGGGTCCCGGGATCGAGTCCCACGTTGGGTTCCCCGCAGGGAGCCTGCTTCTCCCTCTGCCTGTGTCTCTGCCTGTCTCTGTCTCTGTGTCTCTTATGAATGAATAAATAAAATCTTTGTAAATAAGTAAATAGCCCACCTCACAGGGTTATTATGAGATTTCATAAAACAAGAAATACAAACCACTTGATAACAAAGAAAAGGCATTCAGTAAATACTAACTACCATTTACTGGTACTTGAGCTTCCTAAGAATGCTGGTAGGAAGATATTCTCATAGTCATAAAGAGGAAGGAAGAAGACCTAAAAGAAGATTAGAGCTGGGAGCTAGAAAAATAATAAGGCAAACAAGTAATTCTCATTTTAAGGTCCTTGCTTTTGCCTCCAGGCTCCTTCATCTGGACCTTCTGGAAGAAAATCCCAGCGGTTGCTTTGGCCCTAAAATAGACCTCCAGGAGCCCAGTGTGTTGGTCACTGAGCCAGACCACCGGCATGGGGGAAGGGGACATTCTGGGTCAAACATGATGGACGGGGACAAATTAGAGTTTGCTGAGGTGCACAGCCTGCTGCTGGGGAGACCTGGAGCCTCACCTCATTGAGGTGGCTGAAGGGACCTGCGGGATCTGAAGGAGGTGCATTGGAGGCCTGGGGTCTGACGTTTACATACTTCAGAGAGCCGACCCTTGGAAGCCTGGATTTGTTCTGTGCGGCCCCAGTGGACAGAAACAGGGCCAGTGCATGGGGGGTGACAGGGAAGCACTCATCTCCATTCAGTGCAACCATTAATTTACTGGCAGCTTCTGAAAGGCTCCACCTGGATTTTATCCACTTTAGTGTCCATAGCACCAGCCCAGATCCTCACCCACACGGGGTGGCCATGGAGTCCTAGCTGCTAGGATTGCTACTGGCTGCTCTTTACAAAAAGCAGCCAGTTCTGAAAAGCTGATAGTCTCTTCACTGGCCCATCAGCCTGAGACTTGAACACTATGTCAGGGCACCTGAGAGGCTCCATCAGTTAAGCACCCAACTCTTGGTTTCGGCTCTGCTCATGATCTCAGGGTTGTGAGAGGGAGCCCCGCTTTGGGCTCCACTCTGGGCATGGGACTTGTTTAATATTCTCTCTCTTTCTCTTTCTCCCTCTGCTTCTCCCCACCTCCTCTACAAAAAAAAAGAAAAAAGAAAAAGAAAAAAAAAGCTATGTGTCAGGAGGACAGCCCATCTTCCAAAGTCTAGCAACAGGTGCTTTATGCCTACCTTTAACACCACTTTGCAAACACCAACACAAAAACAAAACCCTCTTTCTGTTAGGCTCAGAGATTGTTTATGTAATAAAGCCAAGTAATTATCCATGGGATCATCTGGAAGTGAAATTTTAAGCTAGATAAACACTGAGCCCTGCTATGAGAGTTCATTCTAACTTCCTTTGACCCTCTTGTAATTGTGGTCCTCAGCATTTTGGTTTGTGGTAAGAAAGCATTGCTTCTCTCCTATCTGGGTCTCCTGGTCCTGTTTCCTCTTCCAGTTTTTAAAGAGGAATGTGGCCTGTACTTCAGTGCTCAGCCCAGTTCGTTTTGCACGGTGCCTTGCATACGTGTCTTGATGCCTCTGATGCATCAAGTCAAGAGACTCGTGAAGTCTGCAGAAGCAGCAGATGCAGGAGCACCCCCAGGCCACCCTAGCTTGAGCTCAGCGGCAGGTGCAGAAGCACCCCCAGGCCACCCTAGCCTGAGCTCAGCAGAGGGAAAGCTCCCCAGCAGAGCGTCAGCACCGGAGCCGTGCCCGCCGCCTGCCCACCTGTGACAAGGGAGATGCACACGAGGAGTCGCATATCCAGAATCACCGCTCCTTCGATTTCACGTTTTCAGTTACTCATTGTTCATCCCAAAAACGTCTATCGGGTCCCAAAACAGTGGCAAGTGTTGCCTGCCACAACCCGAACATTTGCTGAGTGTTTCCATGTGTCCAGAGTGCGTGAACAACATCACACGCGTTGACTCATGTGACTGTCCCGGCATCGCATCAGGTGGGCACTGCCCCCACCCTCCATCGGACCCGTGAGGAAACTAAGACACAAATGGGTTGAGCAAATTGCCCGTAGTCACACGGATTAAAAAGAAAGGAACCAGGAACTTTTTTTTAAAGATGATTGTTAAGTGAAGAAATTAAACAGTAGTGATGCCCACTTCCCGACACTCGACTTCCAGCCACTGTGTACACTGACCCTCCGGTAGCAGGTTAAGCGTGGGGAGGCTCACTGCCACCAAAGACCTCGATTATTCCAAGTACCTCCCTGCATTTTCTCAGTGAACCCCGGTTTGGCCTCCTGCAGCGTGTCTTTCGCAGGCTTCTCAGCCTGAGGGCTCCCACTGCAAATCACAAAAATAAACCCATTTTCTGAATCCCCAGTAAATTATAAAAAATATAAAATAACCCACAGCTCTTTGAATTCAGTGACCTCTCCAAATCAATTTATATTTTATTGATTACCCGAGCGTACTTGGACTCCAAGAGCCGAGGGACACACACAGCCACCCGCGGCGTCCTGCGGCCCGTGTGCAAGCATTAGGCGCTCGACGTGTAAGTGCAGGCCCTCCCTTGCCTCCTTCAGCTGGGCGCCCAGGCCTCCCGACATCCGCGGAGCTGTGTCACTTCAGCCAGTTGTCTCTCACCCCCGAGCCTCGGTTTTCTCATCTCTAAAGTGGGAATAATACGAGCATGTGCCCAGGGAGAGCCCAGGGAGAATTAACGTGAGGCCAGCAGGGGTAGGACAGCGGGAGAGGACAGCGGGACAGCTCGTGGTCCTGGGTGCCTGAAGGCCACCGCCACCATGAGAGCAGAGCCCCCGAGAAAGAGCTGTGCCGCTCCCGAAAGTCCCCCGTGCCTCCCGTGACCCACTTCTGGACCGTGGCCTGACAACTCGGGTCACCCCACGTGGGAAACCCCAAGCGCGGGAAAGCCGTCGCTCTGTGGCTGCCTCGGGGTCGGGCCACACTCCCTCTGTGGCTGGGACGGGCGACATTGCGGGGACTCCAGGTCCTAGGGGCTTAGAGACCTCTGTTGCGGAGCTGAGCTCGAGAGCACGCCGTGGGGATGGAGCTGTTTGTTCCCGTTGGCCTCCAAGCTGCGACTCCATCCGTGGACCGGCTGCCAGGGCCAGGGGGCTGCGCGGTGGCCCTGCTGGTAATATGTGCCGGTGGTTCTTGGTTCGTTCCAGATGGAACTTAAGCACCTTTGTCAAGCAGACTGGAACTTGTTCTTCAGCCTAAGGGTCCCAGGCCGCCCCGCCCCCCAGCCCGACAGCACAATCCAGGATTTTGCACCCACGTGCATCATGTGCATCACGCAGTCAGGATACGACCGACGCCAAGGATGACATCTTAGACGTTTCCCTCAGTGACACTGGCCGAGGGGGCAGCAGAAATCACTCCACCGGCTCCATCGGGGTTGTTGGATTAAGGAAACAAGCCACTCTGTCCCCCACAGCCTCCCAGCTCATGGCATTAGCGGGGGCACAGCCTGGTACCCAGGAGAGAAGGTCCCGTGGGCAGTGGGTCCGGAGGAGTAATTGGGGGCTACGTCCGTGACCATGGCCTCGAGGCGGGCGGCGCACTCAGCAGGTGTGGGGGTGACCGTCCTAACGGCCCCGGAGGTGATGCTGGCCTACACCTGCCGGTGGGAGGGCCGGATGGCAGGACAGTGGAACAGCAGGACAGCAGGACGGCGGGGCCCTGGCTGCAGGCGGGATGGCGGGACAGTGGGACGGTGGGGCCCTGGCAGGACAGCCCACTGGCAGGTGGGATGGCAGGACAGCAGGACAGTGGGACAGCAGGACAACGGGACGGCGGGGCCCTGGCTGCAGGCGGGATAGCAGGACAGCAGGACGGTGGGATGGCGGAGCCCTGGCTGCAGACAGGATGGCAGGACAACAGGACAGTGGGACAGTAGGACAGCGGGACAGCAGGACAGCAGGACTGCGGGGCCCTGGCTGCAGGGCGTCTTGCTGCTGCGCCCCGCATGCTGCCCGCCCCATCACCCCCACATGACGGCTGGAGGTTCCCCGGTGCCGAGCAGGTGGGCACCTGGTACCCTGACAGGCCCCCGAGCCCGAGGGGCAAAGCCTTGGGTGGTGGCCTTGTGCGCGGTGCTTGGTGGCGCGCTGGCAGGGGACGAGCGACCTGAGCGTAGGCACGTGCGAGATGCCCGCCCCCGGGGGATGCCCGGAGTCTGGGACCTGCAGGGACGGGCGTCCCGGGACAGCGACTGCCACAGGAGGAGCGGCGGCCGGCGCCGGCCTGGAGCCTCGGGTCTTGGTGCGGGCCCCACGCTCCCTCCGCCGCAGCCGCCCCTCTTCCTACCCCAGCCATCCCACTCCCCGGCCCGAAGGCTAATTCTTTTTTTTTTTTTTAATTTAAATTCACTGATTGGTTTATTTAAATTCTATTTAATTAATATACGGTGTATCACTGGCTTCCGAGGTAGAGGCCACGGCTCATCAGCTGCAGGGAACACCCGGGGCTCAGTCGGTCCGTGCCCGTCCCCTACCCCCTCTCCCCCACCCCCGTCCCCGCATCTCTCCCCTCCAGCGGCCCTCGGCTGGTTCCCTCGAGGTCGGGGTCCCTATGGTCCAGCCCCCCTCTCTGCTTTCCTCTCGTTTTGTTTTTCCTTCCCTTCCCCATGTTCATCTGTTTTGTTCGCAAAGGCAAATAAATTCTCTTAGCAGGTTTATTATACCCCTTTAGAGATAGTCCCTGTGTGCCCCAAACATACTTCTGTTCTGTTCCTTTTCTTTCTTTTTCAAAGATTTTATTTATTCATGAGAAACACGGGGACAGAGGCAGAGACCCAGGCAGGGGGAGAAGCGGGCTCCCCACAGGAGCCCAATGCGGGACTCGATCCCGGGACCCCGGGGTCCCGACCTGAGCCGAAGGCAGACGCTCAACCGCGGAGCCACCAGGTGCCCCTGTTTTGTTCTGCTCTTTACACGAAAACGGTCGCTCATGGACACTGGCACAATCTTAGTTTTCTTAGCTATGCAGGTTGGAGGTTGCTCCACTGTTACGATGTACACAACTTCCTCACTTTTTTTTCCTTTCAAAATTTTAATAGCTTTATTGAGATACAATTTACATAATATAAAACTCATATACTTTTTAAGTGTCAATGTGATGAGTCTCAGAAAATTTATATAGTTGTACAATCATCACCAAAACCCGCTTTGGAATGATCCCGACTCCCCGGAAGTCCCAGGATGCTCACCCGCAGTCCTCTCCAGCTCCGGCTTCTGGCCCCAGACAACCCCCCGGTGACTTAGTATCTCGGGAATTTATCTGGTTCTCAAAGAAGTGAAATAATTCGGTAGGTGTTACATCCCTGGCCCCTTAAATGACACGGGCTCTAGCCCCTTTGGCCTGGCGGGCTGCTCTTGAGATTCATGTGACACCGCCGCACAGAACGGCAGCTCCTTTCCATCGCTGGGTCCCCCGCTGGGCAGATGCACCACCTTCTCCCTCCTCGCCACTTGATTGACCTTTGAGTGATTTCCACTTTGGGGCACTTACGAGGAACGATGCTGCGAACGTCTGCGTTCAAGTCTTTTATAGGGACATCTGATTTCATTATTAGGGGGTAGCTACCCGGAGGTAGAAGTGCTATATATTTAACTATTTAAGAAACTGCCAAGCGGTTCTCCACAGCAGCAGTGCTCCAGAACATTCCCCACGGCAGTGCACGAGAGCTCTGGTTTCTGCGCGTCCCCAGAAACACTTGGTGTGTTCAGACTTTTTTGGTTTGGGAGACTTTGCTGGATGTGCAGGTCTATCTCATCATGGTTTTAATTTGCATCCTCATTATTGATATTGCATACCTTTTCATGTGCTTATTTGCCATTGGTATATCTTCTGTGGTTAAGTATCTATTTAGAACCTTTGACCAGCTTTTATTTTTATTTTTTATTATTTTTTTTCTTTTACAAGCTTTTAATTGGGTTGTTTGTCCTATCCTGGAGTTGTTAAGAGTACTTCATGTATTCTGGGAACAGGTGCTTTCTCAGCTCTGTTTTGCAAAGACTTTCTCCTAATTTATGGCTTCTCTTTCTCTTTTCTTTCTTTTTTTCTTTAAGATTTTATTTATTTATTCATGAGAGACACACAGAGAGAGAGACAGAGACACAGGCAGAGGGAGAAGCAGGCTCCATGCAGGGAGCCCGATGCAGGACTCGATCCCAGGACCCCAGGGTCACGCCCTGAGCTGAAGGCAGGTGCTAGACTGCTGAGCCACCCAGGGATCCCCTCTTTTTATTTTTCTAATGGTGTCCTATCTTTGAACAGTGAAAGTTTTTAATTTTGACAAAGTCCAGTTTATCAATTTTTTTCACATATGATTTGTGCATTTTGTGCCATAACTAAGAAATCATTGGCTAACAATGGTTACAAAGATTCTCACCTACATTTTCTTTTTAAAATTTTATAATTTTAGGGATCCCTGGGTGGCTCAGTGATTTGGCACCTGCCTTTGGCCCAGGACACGAACCTGGAGTCCCCGGGATCGAGTCCCACGTCGGGCTCCTGGCATGGAGCCTGCTTCTCCCTCTGCCTGTGTCTCTGCCCACCTCTCTCTCTGTCTATCATGAATAAATAAATAAAATCTTTAAAAAAATAAATAAAATAAAATTTTATAATTTTAACTCTTACATTTAAGTCTATGACCTACTCTAAGTTAATGTATGTATATGGTAAGAAGTAAGAGCCTAAGGTCATGTTTTCTTTTGCGTATAGATATTCAGTTGTTCTAGTGCCATTTGTTTCAAAGATTGTCTTTCCCTCATTGTATTATCTTTACACCTTTGTCATAGTCGAGCTTATACCTAGAATCTATTCTTGGACTTTATTCATTCTTTTTTAGGGCTGCATAATATTCGTATAGCTGTACTATGCTTAATCAATCCCTTACTGATGGACAGTTATTCTATTAATAAGCTCTTTTTCCTATTTCAAATATTGTTGTGGCAATCTTGCTTTGTAGGAATGTTTTTTTGCATCTTATGTGTATATTGTAAGATTAACTCCAAGAGAAGTCAATTTTACATTTTCGTAGACACTAACAAATTCCTCCCTGCAGTAAGTTTTGCTAATTCACTATTTACCAGGTGCATGACAATACTCTCCAGATGCCCAGAAACAGGTATGCTAACAAATGCTTCACCTTTTGTTTCATCCAGTAAAAAAAAAAAAAAAAAAAATAGTATTTCATAGTTTTAATTATTATGAAGTAGGATGAGTGTCTTTCTTTATAAATTTTAAAGCCAACTATATGTCATTTTATGTGAAATAACACTTCATGTCATTTGCCCATTTCTTGTCATATTAGGTTCCTTGTGATATACATTACGTATATTTCCCCTAGTTTTGTGTTTGTCTTTTGACCTTCTTAATTGAGTTTTGGCCCTGTAAAAGCCTTTTCTTGTAAGTGATAAAATGTATGATAAATGTTAAGGCTCCTGGGTAAAATCAGAAAGATTTTTCCCTACTCTGAGATTCAAAAAAAATGAATCCCTCATTTTTTCTTATTTTTTAACATTCTTATGTTTAATATTTTAAACTTGTATTTATCTAGAATTTATTTTAATGTAAGAAATAAAGTAGGGATGTAAGTTTTTCTTCTTCAAATGGCTACCTAATGACCCTAACATCATTAATTATATAATCCAACATTCCGCTCTGATATGCAATGCTGCTTTTTGTCATATACTAAATTTCCATACGCATTCAGGTTTACTTATCTGCCATCTATTCATGTGTTAATCAGCACACTGAACCCTCTGTTCTCTGACTCCTTCTGTCCCGTATTTTCAAAATGACAGTGAATGAAACCCTTTATGAATTGCTTGTAACAACACTTAAGTCCTTTCTCACCTTCTATCCTGCTGTCACTAGCTAACAAAATTCAAAATGCTAACAAATTCTTTTTAACATCCCCAAGGAAAATAGAATTAGGATAGTGAGTCTGGAATTACGGGCGAGTAATAATCGGGCACTATATTTTTGAGTCAGCTAAGTAACTTGGTGCTAATCCATGCTTTCCTTTTTTTTTAAAAAAAGATTTATTTACTTATTTATGATAGGCATAGAGAGACACACAGAGAGAGAGAGAGAGCGAGAGGCAGAGACACAGGCAAAGGGAGAAGCAAGCCCCATGCAGGGAGCCCGACACGGGACTCCGTCCCAGGACTCCAGGATCGTGCCCTGGGCCAAAGGCAGGCACTAAACCGCTGAGCCATCCAGGGATTCCCTAATCCTTGCTTTCCTTCTAGAACAGCCAATGATTTGGGGTAGGCTGTGTCTGTGTGTGCGTGTGTGCATGTTTATACACATCTGTGCAACGCTCAGGTGCCATCAATAGCAGAAATAGCACTTTAGTAAGGAAACCAGATCCCCTTTCCCCCAAATCCATAGTGGTTGAAAGACAAATGAGTCTGGCACTTCATGTCCTAATCATTCTGGGTGGGATGTGCTCATGGTTTAAGGTCCTTCCCAGCTTAGTGTGTTAAATATGTGATGCCAACATTCCTCACTTAGGAGGGTCGGAAGGAGCACAAAGGAGCCAGTGGAAGCCATTGGAAAGAGTGGGATGTCCGAGCACTTAGAGGTTGTGAAGACGCACTAAATAGGATTGCCTTCTTCAAAATGGTGTAGTATTGGGCTGTGTACCTTCTCTTCCTAAAACTGAGCTCTCCACTCCTTCTCCAACATACCTATTCAGACCTGGGGCCCAGGCTGCAGCCAGGGGATAAGAACTCTATCCCTGGGGACCTAGACAGAGCCAGAGGTGGGCCCCTGTGCTCAGGTGGGACTGAGTGGCAGGAGCGCCGTGGAGATGCTTCCTGAGTGCCAAGGAAGATGAGGCTCCTTACCCACCTCTCTAAAAAAACCTGGTAGGAGAAGGGATCCTGCATATATCTGTGAGTAACTGTGGAGCTTCTGAACGTTCCCCACCCTAAAAGCTCAAGGTCTAGTGTTTCAGGACCCGCATCTTGATGGATTAAGTACAGTTCCCCTTAGCACCTTAAAAGTGTTCAACGTGTATATAAATATTTTTAGGAGAATGCTACAAGATCTCTCTTTGTCTTTCTTTTTTTGACTGGAAGAGACCTGTGTATGGGGTGTGGGGTGGGTGGGGAACCAGGGGAGGGAGGACCCGCTATGCTGGTGGGGAAGAAAGCTGCCTGAACTGGAAAAACAGCGAGAAACAAAGTGGTGGCATGTCGCAGTGGGTGTTCCATAAAGCAGAGTTGAAAACGTGAAGTTCTTCGTCTCCCTGCACTTCCTGTGGAAGAAGGCCAGAGGGCCGTGATTAAGGGGGAGAAGCCACCATCTCCATCCAGGCAGAGGCCTGGATGAAGCAAACCAGAGGCGATTCCGGTCCTCTCCCTCGCTCTCTTCCGGCCCTGCTTCCTTTCCCCACCCCGCCAACAATACCCCCTCTTGATTTCTGTTCTAGGACAGAACGGTGAGTCCCGATGAAAAGGAAACTTTAAGGATTCTTTCCACGGAGTTTTCTAACTGGGAGGAGTGAGGCGTGTGTGCTGGCATCTGCTCCTTGGCAGTGATGCTGGAGACCCCGGAGGGCCCCCCACCCCGCCCTGAGGCCGACTCAAGGCAGGTAGCAAGGTCCTTTGACCCCCATTCTCCAGCATTCAAAGGAAGCAGCTGATAGAGTACCTCTTCTTCCTGGAAGGACTCTGAGGTTACTCTCTCTGGTGTGGTTGCCTTAAAATTTTTTCAAGCTGCTGAAAAGCTGAGTGCCTTCTGGGGCTGATGTCACCCTCAATACTTGTCACTCCCCCTGCTGGGACTTCCTTTCCCTGAAGCTAGCAGTTTGTGAAATAGGCAGATGCTAGGCCCCCTCCCCAGCTTCACTAGAAGGGCTAGGGATCTGCCCCCAGATGATTCTGATGTCTGGTGCTCAGAACACACTTGAAAGACAATACCCCAGACCTTTCCTCTCTGAGATTATCAGGTCCCTTGGTGTCCAGTCCACCTGCTTGGTGAGATCACAGAAATCATGCGAAAGAAAGAAAGAAAGAAAGAAAGAAAGAAAGAAAGAAAGAAAGAAAGAAAGAAAGAAAGAAAGAAAGAAAGAAAGAAAGAGAAAGAAAGAAATCATGCTTCATGTGGCTCAGAGCCGAATAAACTCCAGACTTGTCCGATAACCACCGCAATCACTCTCCAAGAGGGAGTTACGGGGTCTTGGAGAAGGTCAAGGTCAGCAAATGGCTTTGTAAGTCTTTTGAACAGGGATCCACATTCTGAATTCACTCTGTATACAGTAGGTCAAAACCCTAAGGTAGTGCTGCCCAAACTTGAATGTGTACCTTAATCACATGGAGATCACGTTGAGATACTGAGTCTGACTCAGGAGGTCTGGGGCCGGGGTGGGGGTGGGGGGGGTGGCAGGGGGAGCTGGGAGTTCGCTTCCCTCACAAACTCCCAGGTGATGCTGTGCTGCTGACTCTTGGACTACATGCAAGGAGCCTTGAGGGATATTTAAGTCTTGAAAAATATTATTAGCTGCAGATAACATTTTCTCCTTCATGAGAAACCCGGCACAAGCTACGTCAATTTAGTGACCTTACGTGAATCACGTACTTTGTCTAGTTAATCTGTTAAACGAGGTGGCTGTCTATCTTCATTTCTGAAATGAGAGCAAGAAAGCGCTTACTTCCGCGAAGGGGAAGCTGGAGTGGAATGATGTACGGTTCTGAGCAGGCCCCAAACTTGGAAGCGGCTCCCCCATGAATGTTGCCAAGGGGGGGGGTGCCCATTGTCCCTTTCAGTGCCCGTGGCCATCACAGAACGAGGTACAGGTGAGGCCACAGCAGAGCACAGAGAAATAGGAGGCTGGGTCAGAATTGCCTTTTGTGCTCTGGTGTGTGGCTTTATCAATGAACAGAAAGAGCTTTTTCATTTTCTTCTACAAATAACAGAAGCCTGAGACCCGTGGGCCCCTTGTTGTTATTATATTTATATTTATATTATATTTACCACCTTCAGTTGGCCGAGTAAGTGCAGACCTGCCTCAAAGCATGTTTGTTCATTTGATTGTCTCCACTGCCTACTTACATAAAGGAAAGGGTATTGTGCACACGAGGAGATCACATTTCCCTCCCTGAATTCACCCTGCTGTGTTTGTGTGAACTCAGCCCCAGTGGCATCCCTTGACGTGAATTTACAAGCCTGCCTATAAAAAACAGAGAGCACTGAGCACTGCCCTCAAGTCTGACTTTCGGCTCCCAGCTCCTTTAGGCAAGGAAAAGCAAATGACCTCTCCCCTTCTCTCCCTCCCCTGCTGTCCCTCTCTGTCCCTCCCAGCTGCTCTCCTTCTCTCTCCCTCTCTACCCCACCCCCACCCCTGCCTCTCCAAAAAGAATTTGCTAACCCATCATCTGCCCAGAGAACAAACGGAAAATAAAATGCAACCAACAGCCTTCTTTGTGGATCTGATAAATGTTCATCTCCCACGAGCGAGTAGAGGGGGTCCTTGCCAAGATGACACATTAATATACATAAATGCAGCAGCCCCAGGCGCATGCTGGGGGAATAAGCCATAATCACAGGCAACCCAGGCAGCGAATAACTATGTCAGGCTGGCGGTTTGCCATTGTCTAGACCCTAAAAAAGTTTGACTTTTTTACTTACTAATGACTGCATTTAGCTTCATATAAAGATGGCAATCTCACTGTATCGCCCCATTACGTATTATCTATTCAGCAAGTATTTATTGTGCGTCTACTATGTGGCATGTGCTATTCTAGACCCTGAGCACATGACAGTGAACAAATGAGGGCCCTGTCCTCATGGTGCCTATTTTCTAGTGAACTCATCTGTTAACGCATATCTCCTGATGAAGACGTGTTCTTATCCTTTTATCTAAATGCCTTGGTTTTTATCTAAAAGTATTTGGTATTTGAATAGTCAAAAAAGAGCAGCCATTGTTAGGCTAGCTGTTTCCAAGAGCACACATCAAAATACTTGTTGTCTCTCTGTTCCTCTCGGATGGAGACCTGCATCCATTGCTGCTCTACTTAATTCAGTATAAACATACGAGAAGAAAATTCACTGATTTAGGTAGAAACAAACTCAGGGAAATCAGAACAACTTTTTCTTTAAGTTGCAGATTTTTCTTATAATTAAAGCAGATGGAACATGGCTCATGAGCGCTGGTTTTTCAAACACCATTGTCAGTCTTTTGCCTTTCCATGTCACCATTAATTTAGGGACAAGGATCTAAATGTCTTTAGACATTTAGAGCCTATTTTAATAGGCTCAGCAAGCATACACTGTAGAAGTATAAAAACAAAAACCTTATGAGATTAGCAATAATTTTTAAAACTCGAATAGAAAAAGTTGGCATCTGTTTTTCTTTTTTTTAAGATTTTATTTATTTACCTGAGAGAGAAAGAGGGCATGAACGAGGGGAAGGGCAGAGGGAGAAGCAGACTCCCCGCTGAGCAGAGAGCCCAATGGAGGGCTCGATTGCAGGACCCTGAGATCATGACCCAAGCTGAAGGCAGACGCTTAACCGAACGAGCCACCCAGGTGCCCTAGTACCTGTTTTTCTTGACTAAATAAACAATGCATGCTCACTATAAGATGAAAAAAATATAGAAATGCATAAAATCAAAAAGTGCTATGCATGCAGCATTACGGTATTGATGTGCCTAAGTAATTGCTCTTTTTATGATTTATGTATGGTTATAGAACACGGACGAGTATCATCAGATTGCTTGACTGGCTAGCGTATTTCTTACTTTAGAATACTAAGAGCTTCTAGAATAATGATTGATAAATTCAAAACTGATTTCTACAGAGAATATCCAACGCTGAATAAAAATTCCACTTAAAAGCATGGTCTTTACATTTTTATTTAATGTCAGTGCCATCCTGAGGGAAACAGAACAGGACGCTTACCCCTTGTTTTAGAGGATCATAGGATGTCAGTATCTGGATCTCATAGGTCATCCGGGGCAGAGGGGAGGGGAGGGTACACAAGCTCCCAGGTGAGTTTTGATGCGCACCGAACACACAGAGACCACCCTGAGAATTACCAATTTGGTCTGACTCTCTATCCTTTTGTAGACCAGAAATCTGGAATCCAAGCGAGTGAAAAAACCTTTCAGGTCACGTGTGTAGCAGATGGAAGAGGTCAGACGAGAAGAGAGCACGGAGTCCTAGCCTGCTCTTTGTCCTACTGCACTAAAGCCATGTTAGAAGACACCTTTCACACATTAGTGTAGAACAACCCAACTTCAACGTGGTCTCCAAAGATTAGGTTGTTCTAACAAGCCTTTATTGTGTTAGAAACTCTGATTCCAACAAAAGAACCTGAGTCTCACGTTATTAGTGACAGACTTCTGGTCGTTGTTGCGGTTGTACGTTTTCTTCGGGAAAGTAGAGAGGGAAGTTTAACCAAGATCTAGGCTGAAGTATCATTATTACTTGACGGATTAATCAGCACGTACGTTGTAAAGTTTAGGGTGAGAGAAAAACAGCAGTTGGAGGAGCCACACCCCCACCCACCCACCTCCAGCCACACACACACCACGGTGACAATGACGTTCTTATTATCCTTGTGAAGCTAAGTGGCTCTTTACGAAAATGTTCAGGGAGAGAGATCACGGTGTACACCGCCCTCGGTAGGGAGACAGCGTGTCATTTCAAGCCCTTTCTGTGTGGCTGAGTCATGGAATTGCCACGATGGTCTCCAGAGAACGTGTCTCCGGCCCTCCACGGCCAGGGGAAAGGTCACCAACGACACAGAGCGCAACAGTTTGGGGAAGTAGGTGAGAGGGAGAGAGAAACATCTACAGTGGAATTGCAGCCTCTTCGAACACGGACCGAGGCTGAAAACTTTTACTCCAAGGCAACCTTTCCCCTGCGCTGAGCTCGTGGGACACAGCTGGCATTTTAATGAGGCTGAACCTGATGTTTCTGCCATGAGCGGAGATGAACGTCAAAACATCCAACTCTGCCTTCCTTGATTTTACAAGAATTTGGGGTTCAGGATACCTTCGCTCAACGTGTGCCCGATTCTCAAGCCCCGAGGAACGGTTTTGCTCTGATAGACCCTTGGCACGGTATCGACCGAATATAATGACACGCATTGCGGAAGGTGTACTCTCTTCTGGACGTTGAAAACTAGACAGTGCCCTTAAGTGACGTATGACTTAAAAAAAATTACAGCCGACACTGATTGACTCCTGCCCCTTGCCATGCATTGTCCGCATTGCCCGTAAGTGCCCCGGTTGGTGGCATTACATAACATAATCCTACTGAAGCCTCCCCGGTCTGTGACGTGGGTGCAGGTTTATGCTTGAGGAAGATGCAGCTTAGGGGGGTGAACAAGCTGTCCCAAGCCTCGTAGTCAGCAAGTGACAAAGCTGGAATCAAACCCAAATTCGTAGGACAACAAAGTCTACACATTCGATGCTCTGCTTACTCTCATTCGATTCGCATCCCAGCACAAAGACCTACAGGACACGTCCTAATATAATTTAACATTTACTCGACAAATTTGTGGATTAGACGCACAGTCTGGGCACGCATTAATGAAAACCTCTGCATCAAATTTTGAATCATTCCAAGCTGGAGTTCCCCTGATGATATCACAAAAGAGCCTCGGATGACCCCGAAGAAGAGTCACACAGTGGAAGTTTCCACAAATGCCAACTCCTTGGAGTTGAGTGGAGACAGATTGGTAGCAACTAGACTAAATGAGTCAATGGCTTTTTTCTTTAGGTGGCTGAAGTGTTTCGCCTCGGCATCAAACAAATACTCTCATTGCAAATGCTTAACAACTCAAGGGGAAATAATATATATTTTTTCTTTTAAAGAAGAGAACATATCCTAGGCTCCTTAATCTCAGACCACAGTGAACACGCGTGCTAGAAGTGTGGCTGGTTGCTGCACCATTGTCACCATACCCGCCTTTTGTCCTGCTCGTCTTTAGACCGTGTGACCCTGTTGTCATTTTTTTGTCATACTGTATTGCATCTGACGATTTTGTTCAATAACCAAAACCACAGAGCATTCTATGCTGTTGCTTTAATCGAGCACAAAATCAAATATGTTGTCAAGAAAAAAATGAAACCGAAAGAAGCAAGTCAAGATCGCAACCCAGAGTTTTCTACTGTTGTCACAGTTGCTGATAAAAGATGCAAAATGCCTAAGTTGGTCAGTCCTGGCTACCTTTTGACCTGAAGATCCGTGAAACGAGGTGGCTAGGATAAGAGATGGGAGGGCTGGAGAGCACTTCCAAGCCTTACTAGAATAATTTCATATCCTCAAGGAGGCAAATGCTTAATCACATCTCTCTTACAATGCTCATTTTATAGTGCTCATTAGGAAAGCCTCTTGAAAAAAGAAGACGAAAGAAGAAGTCTGACTAAAGAAACAAAACTGACATTACAGCCTGCCTGTAGCATATTTTCTCAGTCTTATTAAGATGATGGCTCAGTTTTGAGTAAAGACTAATTACTTGATTGTGGTTAATAGGCAGTCTGGCCAAATTAATTTATAAATGAGAGACCGGTTGCTTGTTTTTTTGTTGTTTTTTGTTTTTTGTTTTTTTATCATACTACTCACTTCCCAGGTTCCTTGTCTCCCTAAATTTCATAGAAATGAATACTTTAAAAACTGCATGATCCGTGTCTTTCGCCCATTCAACACCTCCCTGAATTAAGTGCTTGCTATTAGTAAATATACACACTCTTTCCAAGTGGCCTCGCTGGCCTAGCTTTGACAACATACCCTTGCTCCCTGGTGGCTTGCCACGATGGGTTCTTGGTAACATCATCCTTTCTGACAAATTCAACTGAAGCAAGTCTGACTTTTAAAAACTAGCTGTGTGTGTAAGCTTGACCAGTCTGCCGTGTTCTATTTGGTGCTTGGAAAACCAGGTGCCGGGTGCGCACTCTTCAATTGCGTCGGTAGCTTAATTTCTCGCTCCTACTGTCAGAAGAGATCTGTTTTAATCCTATTCCAGTCACGTGTTCTTTCCCCAAACTAACGCTCTAAGCCCCCAAATCTTTGCCTTCTGTTTGTAGGGCAGATGACATCTTCCACTGACAGTGGGTACTACATCCACACTCCATCCACGTGTGGCCCCTGAACACAGAAGCACCCCCATGCAGTACGATTTGCACTGACGTTCTTTTCCTTCTCCTCCAGCCTCAGTGATGCAGAATAACAGTTATAAATCAACATTCTTTTTTCTGGGGGTGGAGGTGGCCTTGAATGGAAAGAAAAGAACAAGAGAAGGCCACCCTCAATCTAGACAACACGTAACAAAAACCCTAGAGCAAACCACAGTTCTTAGCAGACACCCTCCTAAGTTTCCCAGGACCCAGTACTGAGGAAGCCTGAGTCCTCCAGCGAGACGCATCGCACACTTCAGTGGCTCCTGGTCCACCCAGCTGCATTATCTGCACCAAAAAATCACATTTAACGACCTGTCCTCCTTAGCCCCCAGTGCAATTTTATTTCCAGTTCTCTCAGCCTCAGCTCTGCAAAGCAACAGTATTCTCTTAAAAAAAATAAATAAATAAAGTATAAGCTTAAATTCTGGGCCATCCATCAGTCCTCCCCTTTGATTAAGGATCACACCCGGCCAGGTGTTTTCTGCTGGAGGCGCCCACGGCGGTATCCATCCCAGGGACATTGAAATGGAAGGACAAACGATTGCATGGGTGACTTACCAGCTCCTGAGTTTGAATGGCTGCAGCCCCAGTGCTTTACCTGATCCCTGGCTCTCTGTCTCTCTCCCTCTCTCTCTCTCCCTCTTTCTCTCGTGTACAGATTGCAGGGAACTTAAAGAACTCGCGGGGACAATGTTTCAAATGACTTAAGAAGGAGAACAGGAACAATACTTCGTTCTCTTTTTCTCAGATGAGTACCTTCGGGAAGAAGGAAGGAAGGGAGGGGAGAGGGAGGAAGTCAACAACCCTTTGCTTTCCTGAAAAAAAATAAGGAAACAGAAGATAGACATCTCATTTTCTCTTAAACAAAATGTTGGAAGGGGCAAAAAAAAAAAAAAAAAAAAAAAAAAGAAATCTTTGAAAAAAAGGAATTCCTCAAATATGCTCTCCCCCCGCCCCCCAAAGAGGTTTACAGAGATGAAAAGCCCTACTGGCCCGGCCTGTCCAAACAAATGGTGAAATGGTGTTCCAGAAAGGCCGGCTCTCCTGAGCCTGCAGCCTCTGGTATCTGGTTTGCAGAACTGACTTGGCCAAAGGGGAACAAAGCATGTCACGCTGCCTGCCAGCCAATGCCCCGTCGTCTGTCGCGCCAGGCGAGGTGGCCCTCGGGGGCTGCGCGCTGCGGACCCGGGTCCCAGGGCTCTGCGGGGACACAGCTCCGCACTGGCCACCCAGCCCCAGGCCCAGGGCCGCGCCGGCCTCCCGCCTCTGCCGATGTTTCCAGAAAGGGGAGGAAAACCCGAACAGCCCCTGGCCACTCTGCCATCGGGCCGGTCACCTCGGGCCGGACTTAGTCTTTCCTGGAGAAAGCGGACCAGCGATTTCTCCCTCGTTCTCAAAATGCTGGGAAGCGGTCGGGGTGGGCCAGGCCCGCCAGCTCCTGGGGGGGAGGGGGGACGGGGGGCTCCACCCACGGCAGGTGCGGTCTCTGAGGGCGCCTGGCCTGCAGCCCCCCCCAAGCCCGGGCCTCGTGGCATCCGTTCATCTGCCTAAGGCCGCGGTCACCGCAAACAGGAACCAGCAGTGGCGCGGACCCTCGCGGCGGCCCAAGGAAAACCAGCCTGAAGGTGCTTCCTTCTTTCACTCGTGGAGGACGGACGGGGAGCAGGGAGCACCTGCCACCTTGGGGAGCAGGGAGCACCTGCCACTTCGACCGACCGGCGGCAGCAGTGAAAGTAGTTCAGGGACAGTGACCTTGAGATTGGGTCTCCCCGACAGACTTCTGTTGGGCTCTCTGCTGAACAGCGTTACTGTTTTATCCCCCCCCCCCCCATTTATCTGTCCGTCCGTCCATCCGAGTGTGCATGCCTCCAGCAGTGAGGTGGGACGGACGGTTATCACAAGCGGGCAAGAGCCGGGGCAGCCTCTTCCTTGTGTCCCTGTGGCACCGCCTCTGGCACAACATTTGGGTTTCTGGGGGGTCATCCAGCCCCATGTGCAGATGAGGAAACTCGCACCCAGGGACAAGTCTGTCCCACCTGCCCGGGTCACACGCCTCCCTGGGGAAACCCAACCTGCTGCCCTCTGCCCCCTGATGGCCTTCCCCTCTCCCCGGATCTGTGGGCCTGGGGAGGAGCACCCCAGCGGGAGTCTAAGGAGCAGGAGAAGGGTGGGAGAGAGTGGAGCCCAGGAGGAATAGGAATGAGGGTATCCTGAGGAGCCGCAGTACCGGGGACCAGGGATGACCGTCGAGTGCTCCAGAGGGTCAGGACGCCTCCTGCGGGGATGTGCACCAGACGGTGGGGGTCGGGGTGAGTGGGGAGGAAGAGGGAGTGCGGAAGAGGGGGAGTGGGGTGGAGGAGGAGGGGCAGGGAGAGGCGGGCAAGTGGGGAAGAGGGGGTGAGAGCAAGGACGGGGGCATGGGGTGAGCTGGGAGGAGGGAGTGTGACTGGAGAGGAGGAGGGAGTGGGGAGGAGGAGGAGTGGCGAGGAGGGGTAGTGGGGAGGAGAGGGTGAGTGAGGAGGAGGGGGTGAGTGGGGAGGAGGGGGTGAGTGGGGAGGAGGGAGTGAGGGAGGAGGGGGCGTGGGGGAGCGGGTAGGAGGGGAAGTGGGGAGGAGGGGGGCACGGGGAGGAGAGAGAGTGGGGAGGAGGGGGTGAGCAGGGAGGAGGGTGAGAGGGAGGAGGGGGCACAGGGAGGAGGGGGAGCGGGGAGAAGGGGCAACAGGGTGGAGGGTGAGTGGGGAGGAGGGGATGAGCGGGGAGGAGGGTGAGTGGGGAGGAGGGGGAGCAGAGAGGAGGGGCGAAGGGCAGTGGCCAGAGCAGAGGGCCCTGGGCTGCAGGAGCAAGGGCATCCATCCCCAAGGGCCCTGGGCCCCCCCAGCGCGGCTCCCAGCTCCACGCCCCCCACGACCTCAGGGTCCCCAGGTCCCCGCCCACCGCCCCCACCGTGCTGCAGGCTGCAGGGCTCACCGGAGCGGGAGAGGATGCCAGGACTCTGTGACGGGGCCGGAGGAGGAGGCGGGAGACCCGGGAGGTGACCCGGCCAGGGCTCCCTCGGCTTCCCGTGGCCCCGGCCTGGCGCTGTCCGCTGACCCAGGACAGCCCTGCCCCAGCCGGCGGGTGAGGGCGCCCAGGGGGGCCTGGAGTATGACCCACGGTTGGTGCGGCCGTTCCCTCCCCGGGGTCACATGGGCCTCACACCTGCCCCTCGGTGTAGACGTGAGTGAACTGGCTTTGAACTTGAGGACCGATGTCGCGGGGCTGTGCTGTCCGTTTTGGGTTTCCTTGCCCCGAGGCTGGATGTATGAGCCCCCCGCCCCCCGGGAGCACAGGTGGGGGGTCCATCCACCTTGTTTCTCGAGAGTATTTTACCTTGTGACGATGCCCCTATCCACACACGGCCTTCTGACTGTGGGTGCGGGTCGCCTCTGGTCTGGGAGCGTGGTCAGCGGTGGCCAGAGTCCCTGTCCCTGCCAGGTGTCTTCTACAAAGTCTGCCTAGGAATCCCCTCTCCAGGACGGTTGTCCATTAGTGGTTGACAACCTTTTTGCTTGATTTGTGTTTTGTTTTGCTTTTGGTGTTTTTGGCATCTGCGTCCTCTCGCGTGGCATAGATTCTTTTTTTTTTTTTCTTTAATTCAAGTGAATTCAGTTGGTGGACGTGATGCTGTTGGAGAACCTGGCGGAGCGACTTCCTCCCGCAGCCGGGGTGCTGGGGTGCTGCTTGGAGCCAGGCTCCATGGACTCCCCGTCTCCCCTCCTCATCCTGCAGATAGCCACTCTGCTCCCCCCACTCCCGGCTTCTGGGGGACCCGCTATTTTGTCGTGTCTGTGCGCAGGAGGGGGGGCCGGGTCCTGGGCCTGGGCCTGCTTCCACACTTCCCCGCTCTCCATGCCCTCTTCTCTTCGTGTGGCCAAGCCCCAACCTCCTCCAAGACTCCACTCTCAAAACATGAGAACATTCGTTTCTTTCCTCCTTTTTAGGGTTTTTTTTTCCAGCATGCAAAAGTGATATGAAGAATTTAAGTTATTAAAGTCTTTTTATATGGATCTAGTTTCCTCACTTAACAAGGGGGAATAATAACATCATAACACAATACCCAGTTTTCATAGCTTTAGGAATACAGAAGAATAGTCCATGTCTTTCGCATCCTTCGCAGGCACCAGGCACCACCCTAAACATGTGACAGGTCGTAACTCGGTTGTCGCAGTGTCCCAGGCAGTAGGGACTCCTATTGTGGTTTCCCTCTTTTTTTTTTTTTTTTGTACAGTTAAGGAAACAGACATGGAGAAGTTCTCCTGCTCCCCCAACATCACATTAGTGAAGAGCTTCAGACCCAGGGCATGCTGGCCTAGAACCTCCCATTCTCTCTGCCACCAAGCTAACCCACCCTGCCCTCTAAACAGACACTTCCTGTCACATGGTCAAAGCCTAGCGAAGGCCCCTTCCAATTGGAGAGTACCATGCTTTATAACAGAAAAGGTAAAAACGTGTTGCGCAGAGGCTCCTTCTGTGATCACATCGTGAGCGTGTCCTTCCCTTCACAGGGAAGACCCTGGGCTAGATGCACTCCGTGGGCATCTTAATTGGACTCATCCAACAGGCTGAGCGGATTGTACCTGCGTGTAGGTAACGACAGCTGGGGCAGCGCCCCGCAAAGGACATCTAGGAGTTAGGCGAGCCTGCGGTCGGTGCTAGATCCGGACGAAAGGTCAGGGGAAGCCCCCCTTGGAAAATGACGCATAAAAGGCAGGCTGGGCCGGCAAGTGTCCGGCCAGGGTGGGGAGGTGGCGGCTTATGCGGGGAGCAGCCTGGTAGGCCTGAGTTCAGATTCTCACCTTGATGCTGAGATGGTTGGGAAACCATGGAGGATTGCGCAAAGGGGGATGATCTAACCAGATTTGCATTTCAGAAAGCCTTGTTTGGCCACTGTGCACAGAATGGATTTCAGAGGAGCAGGAGCAAAGTCTAGTCTACGCTTGATCACACCATAAAGAGCTTATTGGGAGATGCAGGTGGGCACGTTCATGCCGAGAGAGGCCCCGGGATGGTAACAGGCGAGAGCTGTGCTGATTTGTTGTGGGACAGGAGCGGGCTGGAAAATCAATATCGATGGTGCCTGGCACACAATCAGGCTTATAGAAGGCTCATGTCTCTGAACAGCAACACCTTCTATCACATCCCCACCCTCATGCTCAACCTGCAGGACCCCCAAAGCTGAGTCCCTACCTGCCTCGCTGCATCCCAGCCTCCTGGTGTGCCTGTCTTGCTGTCACCGTCCTGCCTCAGTTCCTTAACACTCACCCAGCACTTGGCCTCTAGCGCACACCCAGGGCTGTCACTGAAAAGGCATCAGACCTGGCCCCAGAGTGGAGAGTTGGACGGATGGGAGTCGGACTCAGGGTTCGAACTGGTGTTGGGGGAAAATGTGCTCTCGGTATTCCACGTTAGAGCCCAGGCTGAAGTTCTCTATGGAAAAATCTGTTATATGTGATAGATTGGCAGCATTGTGAGTTAGCTCCGGCGTGTAATGGGTCTTATGGACTGGCCTGTGGACTTAATCCCCACGGACCATGTGCTTTCTATGGGGAAGTGCTTTCTGGGCTCCAAAAATCTGATACAACGCAAATGGGCATTTTTAATTTAAGGAATGGCAGTAGTTGTGTTAAATAGCAAGTGGGCTCCTTGTTTTGCTGGAGGTGGGCAAGCATTCTCCTCCAGGACTCATTTCCACAATTCAGTAGAGCTCATCCTTTCAGTCTTCCTCCAGAAGGGTTACAAAGGCCTCCCCTTCACCCCCACCTACGTATTCTCTCCTAAAATTGTATATGGCTGTGACACACAAGGGACAAGAAATAACTTTCTTTATAATTATAAATTGAATATGATAAAGCTGGCTTAACAGTTCTATATCATTTTTCGTGGCTCTCGGGCTCTTCCTTAGTTTGTAACTCTTAACAGTTCTAGGAAAAACACTGAGACTTGATATATGTGGGCTGATTCGTGGTCCCCTCAGTGGCTGGTCGTGCTCATGGCTCAAGGTCCTCAGTGCCAAATTCTGCATGGGAACATCTGGCAAATATTCCAAGAGCACAGTGACTGATGCCCAGATCTCTGGTTATCCTTGTCGTCTCTACAGCCCTACAAAGGTAAAAACCCAAGGTTGCTGCTCCTCTAAGAAAACCTACAACCTTTCTCATTTCCTGATCTTCTGGGGTCTGAATCACACTGGTGGCCAGGCTCTTCCCTCCCTTGACCCCGTTGCCACACATTTCAGCCTCCTTGAACCTAGGCCAGTGATAAACCCAAATATTAAATGAACCGCAAACCAGTGCCCCCATGCGTTACACAAGAGGGTGTGGTGGGGAGCATGGCAAATTGAAGGGTCTGTATCTCATCTAAAGTGTTTTGTGACCATATGAGAACATAGGCCTAATGTGACCAGGTCATCTTATTTTTTTAAAACTTTAAGTCTGAATTTTAATGTGCCAATCTCTTGATTTTAAGATTTTAGAACTCAAAAGATTGTTTTTAAAAGATATCAAGGAATTATTAATTTGGGGGAGAGGCAATAATAGTATGGCGGTTTTACCTTTTAAACTTATAGGGAAGTATTAGCAGGTGACATGTGATTGGTTTTAAGATTCTACCAAAAAAAAAAAAAAAATAGATTTTATGGGAGAAAGGAACCTAAATTTGATGCATTCAAAATATGTCTACAAGGTCTTTGGTATTCCTTGCTTTAAGAGAAGATGGGGCCCAATTTTCTATCCTTTGAGGTGTAATCACTTAGACTTAGTAATTTGTTTCTAAAAATAGAATAAGGCAGATGTGCCAGGGAGGAACTTAAGAGACCGGTCACAAAGGCATTACGGTGTCCTCATTCGCTCTCTCTTAGATTGCTTGCTCTGGAGGAAGCGGTGCAGCTTCCATGTCATAAGGACACTTAGGTAACCTGTGGAAAGGGCCACATGAAGAGAAACCGAGGCCTTCTCTAGCAGCCCTGTGAGTGTACCGTTGTCACAGTGCATCACCCAGCCCAGGCAAGGCTTCTGAGCCAAATTCTGGTGATAGTCTCTTGAGAGCTCCTGAGCCAAATTACCCAGCTAAGCTCTTCCTGAATGGCTGACCCAAAGAATCTATGAAGTAATAAATATCCGTCCTTCCAAGCCGCTAGGTTTGGGGGAAATTTGTTACACCCTGAAAAATAATCAATACATTAGCACCGGAGAGGCTGCTGGTTTACTTTTGGCCTTAACTTTTCAAACCCAAAACCCCATGTGGGAATATTTGCTGGTGGCAGTCACAGTTTGAGTCAAAGTCAACAAGGCTACTAACTGCTACACCCACATCCACCCCACCACCAGACAAAGGGGGGCAACTTTAATGTAGTCACA
This sequence comes from Canis lupus baileyi, assembly GCF_048164855.1. Taxonomy (NCBI): domain Eukaryota; kingdom Metazoa; phylum Chordata; class Mammalia; order Carnivora; family Canidae; genus Canis; species Canis lupus. Next base: position 56,212,350 of record NC_132842.1, read on the forward strand.
TACTGACTGCACTTGGCCTGGAATAGCTGAGAAGAGAATCTCCTAGTGACCCCTGGTGTGGATGTAACAGACTCTAAGAGCTCAGCTCACCATCTGTACCATTGATTCATTTCCTTATTTCTCTCCTACATCTGTCACTGAGTGGAGATGATGCTGTCTGGGGCAAGTTCTCCTTTTAGGTGTCTTTTTTGGGGATTGATTTCAAATTGTCAGTAGTTGGAAGACCAGCAGCTAATTTGTCACATGTAGCAGCAAAATCTCCACTTGATGTTGCAAGTGTTTGATGAATATCAGTTGATGCTTTGAAACCTAGATACGGGAAATAGTTTTTTAAAGAAAAAAAAGAATTAACCACTTTACTAAAAAAATCTTAACTCAGAGACTAGTACAGACAACAGATAACCAATTTCATGGGAACCCAGACTTTGTGAGTTCATTCTTACATCTCCAGCGTCTAGAAGTTGCCTGGCACACAGAAATTGCTCGGTAGACATTGGTTCAATGAATGAATGGGTGAACGAATGAATGAGACCAAAGAAAAGAAGCTGCATTAGAAGGGAGAGTGGCGTACCACCCATTAGGAGGCATTCTCCTTCGCCCTTCCTTCCCCTATCCCCTCTTGAGGGTCATCATCGCTGAGGTGCCTTCGAGGAGGCTAAGACTCCTTGAGAAACATGGTTTTAAATGCAAGGACCAAGAAGAACCCCTTGGGACAAGACATGAGGAGACCTGGCTCGCCATCCTTCCACTTTCTGGCCACAAGGCCTGGCAAGTAGGCTTCACTGCTCTCCTTTGGTCCTCATTTCTTCTCTCTCTCTCTCTTTAAAGATTTTATTTATTTGAGAGAGAAGCACAAACCAGGGTGAGGAACAGGAAGAGAGAGCATCTCTCAAGTGACTCCAACTCCGTACTGAGTGTACTGAGTGCGAAGCCCAGTGTGGGGCTCGATTCCACGACCCCAAGATCGTGACCAGAGCAGAAACCAAGAGTCCAATACTCAACTGACTGACCCACCCAGGCAGTCCTGATTTCTTCTTCTGCAAAATGAGATAGAAGCTTCCAGCCTTAATTCCAGAGGTGTCACGAGGTTTTTCCAGGCTTCCCCTTCTTTTAACACTCATCCACGAAGGAGGCAAGTCACCCACTTGTGAGGCGCTTTGAAGCTGACAACCCAGAGACCTCCGAGCGATGTGACCAGAGGCGCACAGCTTGGCAGATGACCTGATACGACTGATGTTCAAAGCAGCTGTCAGTGAATAGAAGGCAGCCTGCACAAAGGAGCCAGCCAAAAATAATGAGGGAGGTGAAAAGAAAAAAATAAAAGAAAGAAAGAAAACACAGGCAGGGCAGGGCTTGAGGTCACTGGTGTTTCCTCTGGTCTCACCTCCTCCCTGTCCTCCTCCACCCAGTCCTCAAACAACCCCCTTCTGCCTCCCCCAAAAGAAAAGTTAAAAGCTTTCTTTTGGAAAAAGGGTAGTTTGCTTAGACTGCTGCTGTTTACCTTTGGTAGGACAGCCATTGGTGGTGAGTTCAAACACAGGAAAAGGCCTCTGCTTACAGGAAGAGCTGCAGACAGGCCTGGAAGACTTGCTGCGATGCTGTGATGTTGCACCTTTCCCATCGGTGTGCAGCCCTGGCACCTGACCCTGGCCCATTGCCTCCACACCGGGCAACCAAACTTCACTTGTTGCTTTGACTGCTCGACTCCTCCCTTCCCTCAGGAATATTGACCCTAAAGCATAAAGATGGTGAGGGAATGACGGGTGGGAGGGAAGGGAAGGGGAAACAAAAAGAGGAAAAGAGGTTTACATCACAAACAAACCATAACCTTATTTCAAGTCTAGCATGGAAAACATAATTACAGGCAACAAAATCTGGGTTTACATTGAGGAGTTTTATTTATTTGTTTTCAGTCATTAAAATCTTCCTCTATGAACTTAAGAACTTTTCCCTGGAAAACTGATCTCTCTATAGCTACCTCTAGAACTCAGTGATGTACTGATGAAAGGGAAGGGAAAGAGCAATCTGCCTTCTTACTTTTCAAAGCACTTGCTCAGGAGACCTACCCACCCTGAGAAGGGCTAGGCTACAGTGGAAGGGAAGAAAATCACACCGAGGAAACAAAGGCTGGCCAATAATCAAAAACTTCTGGGTCTTCCCTAATTCTAATTCTAATTAATTCTAATTCTAAAATTCTAATTCTAAATCAAATTCCAATTCTAATTCTACTTCAGAAATTCTTTCCTCTAATTCTACTTCAGAAATTCCCCTGGCTCAAGAAGCTCTAGACTTTCTGGTCAGGCCATTCTCAGGCTTACCATAAGGATCTCACTTCTCTCTTCCCCGATTTTAGAATTATTTATGTCAAAATCTCTCTTCCTTCAGCGAGCCTGTATCATCCTGTTTCCCCTGGGAGACTTACCCAACCAAAAGGGAAAAAAAGGGGCTGTTGGTGTCCTCTCCAGCCACCCATCTCTATTTTTTCTGACTCTCACTGTCAGTGAGCTCCTGACATACCTGATATGCTAAGTACTGAAAAGCAGCAATGTCTCCAGTGAAAAATTTCTCCAGTACTCCAATTTCATTAAACTTTGGTTGCAATATTTTACTTGGTGTGAAATGAGTTTGTAAAAGTCCTTTGGTTCTTCCAAGATTTTTCTCTTCAAATTTCATTTTTAGCAATTTGACACTGATAAACGTATGCTCATGTGTGTGCATGTGCTTAAATCCATTCTGTGTGGGTTTGCTCTCCTTTCTAAATTTGTAAATTTGAATCTTTCTCCTAATTGGGAGATTCTTCATCTATTACTTTCAAATATTCTTTGCTGCCTTTTTTTTTTCTTCTCTTTTCTCCTTCAATGACTCCAATTGCACATATATTAGACCTTTTGATATTGTCCACAGGTCTCTCTCATTTAAAAAAAATCTCTCTTCTCTCTGTTCTTCATTTCTACCATTTTTTGAACTATTTTAAAGTTCACTTATTTTTGTTCTGTTCTCTTTTATTTTACTGTTAAGCCCAACCAGTAAAGTCTTTTTTAATGTTGTAGTTTTCAGTTCTAGAATTTTCATTTGGTTCTTTTTTTAAAAAAATCATCTTTTAGAATCTCTTTCTGAGCTAGTACTGCACTCATCTGTGAAAGAGTTATATGGAATGGTCCTATTTTATAACCAAGGAATTGAGAGGTTAAATAGATTTATCAATATTAGAGAGGCAGCCACAAATAGAGTCAAGATATATAATATATTCTATATAAAATAGTGGAAGAAGATAAAGGAAAGAAAAAAACAGGGGAGATTAAGAAGTATGGGAATGAGGTAGAGTTTACAGTTTCAAATAGGATGTTTAGGGAAGGCCTCAGTGAGAAGAGGCACTTCTTGCCTCTCTGAAAGAGGCAAGGGAATGGGTAGTACCTTTTATTCAGTGGAAGAGTGGGAAGAGCAAGTGCCCTTAGTAGAATATATTAGGTATATATGTTATATATAATGGATCTTCCATTATATTTTTACAAGTTGGTGGGGCATAAGTTTATCATACTAAAGTCCACAGGCCAGAAGTAGTCATGACTTAAAGATGTCTTATAAACTATTTTGTATCATACCAGATAGGGTTCTTTGAAAGGATGGATTTAGTGAGTTCTCTACAATAATTTTGGTTCTGTAGAATACATTCTTGAAATATGAAAAGTGCTTTATAGGGACTAACAAAGTGATAAACATAAAGTCAAAATAAAGAACAATGAAAATTTTCCTTTCCTCTGATGACTGAATTATAACTTGTACTCCCAGTAACCGATGGCTGGGAAATTTGGACCAACTCTCCCACTAAAAAAGCCTAAAGAATGAGATGACATGTGAAAAACATCTTCTTAAAAGCCTCAAAATGTCTACAAGGTAGTGAGGAATTTAAAAACCAAAATCTAGAAAAGGAGAACACAGAGACTAGGACGGATATTCAAATCTGATTTTGCCCTCTGGGCATTTGCCAATCCTAAAGAAATAGCTGCAGAACTGTACTTCTGACAAATTCCTGGGGCCAGGGGCAAAAGGAAAGACCTGCAATCTGCCACAGGTAGGGATTCTCGTCAACCACCTTCACTTTAAACTGAGATCCCAAAGAGTTGCAGGTAAGGTGAATCACAAGGAAGCCAATCCTTGCACACAGTTTCCTTCTGCCTTTCAGTGGAAAGGCAGAAGTGGATGGTCCAGGCAACCTTTAACCTTGAACTTGATTTGAGTTGGATCCAGACTGATAGCACCTCAGGAGTCTGGCTGAAACAAATGAAAATCCTTTTTTGGAAGAAGATATTATCTTGCTAAGCCTCAAATTATTCTCACAAATAATTTTTAAAATACAGGGCCCAGGGATCCCTGTGTGGCTCAGCAGTTTAGCGCCTGCCTTTGGCCCAGGGTTTGATCCTTGAGTCCTGGGATGGAGTCCTGCATCAGGCTTCCTGTGTGGAGCCTGCTTCTCCCTCTGCCTATGTCTCTGCCTCTCTGTGTATGTGTGTCTCTCATGAATAAATAAATAAAAATCTAAAAAAAAATACAGGGCCCAACACACTGTCAAAAATTGCCAGTCATTATGGGGAAATAAAACACATTGAGCAGGAACCAGCCGAAACAATGGACAACTCAAATAGGCCTGTAAGGACTGGAGATAATGTCTGTTGGCATTATCAACCATAAACTATAAAACCACCTTGCATTGTCTAAAGAATAAACATGTGAAGACTCTCATATGAAGACTATGTTGAAGAAGACAGAGAGAAAAAGGTAGTATCTAAAGATATAATAGCTGAGAGTATTCAGAACTAATGAAAGACATCTTTCCATAGATTCAAGAAGCCTAATACTGTCCGCCCAGTATGTTTACACAGCACTCTCACACACATTATAGTAAAACCATGCGATGCAAAAAAACCCCCAAAACCAAAAACCAAAAAGCCCTGAATTGTCTATATGCCATGTATTTAAAACAGCCATAGAAGGAAGGATGTATTGTCTTCCAAGTTAAATTAACAGCTGACTTCTAAAATCAATAATGGAAGTCAGAAGACAGCAAAATGATAGTCAACATGCTGAAAGAAAATGATTGCCTGCTTAGACTTCTATTCCCAGTGTTTTTACATACATAAAAAACATATATATGTATGTGTATATATATATATATATATATATATATATATATATATATATATATATCAAGGATGAATGAAGACTTACTTTAAATGAGAGAGTTTGGGAAATTCTAAAAAAAAATGTATTCAGGAAAAAGTAAAATGATCCAGATGGCAAACCTGAGATGCAAACGAAACAAAATAAAACAAAACAAAAAAACCCAAACCAATAGAAGTATCTTGTGGAATTTAAAAATTAGATGAAATTTAAAATATTGTCAACAACAGCAAGAGTTGGGATGTGGGTTAAAGTGGTCTTAGGTTCGTAAAGACTGCTAACTCTGGGAAACGAACTAGGGGTGGTAGAAGGGGAGGAGGGCGGGGGGTGGGAGTGAATGGGTGACGGGCACTGGGGGTTATTCTGTATGTTAGTAAATTGAACACCAATAAAAAATAAATTAAAAAAAAAAAAAGTGGTCTTAGGTTTCTGAATTGTATAGGCCAATAATAAAGGTCAGCATTTATATTAGATTTGAATAAGTTCAACAACGCAAGGTTAAAGATATCATAAATAGCAAAAAATAAATAAATTTAAGCTAACCACTAAAAGAAGAGATAATTAATGTAAATAGTAAAAGGGAAAAAATTCCAAAATAGTAAAAGGGAAAAATTAATCATAAACAAATTTTAGTCAATCCAAAAGAAGTTAGAAAACAACAACAAAAAAGTATTGAAGAGGTAGGATATGTTTGAAATCATGAAATAAGAGGATAGCTTAAAACTCAACTATGTCAGTAATTACATCAAATGAGATGGACCAGAGTCACTGTGGCTTAGCAAGTGCACCTGGGAAGGCTGTGAGGCTTGGGGAGGGGGGGAGAGGGGGCGGGCACTGGGCGGAGGGTGGAAGGCCCGACTCAGGTGCCCGTTTAGCCATCCCCTACCCAGGGAGCCCTGAGCAGCTCTCTGGACCTGAGTGCCCGCAGGAAATGAAGATGTTCGGTTGGATAAAGAGCTTCATTCAGCCCTTATAGACCGAGGCACTGCTCTCACCACCTTCTTTCTGAGAGGTCCCAGGTCCCAAGATAGCCTCCGGTTGCTAAGGGCTTGTCACATTCCTGGAAGGAAGCGACGCCCTCTGCTGAGATAAAACTGAATTCTTTTAAGCCTCTCTGTCAGCTGCAGGGCAAGATAGCTGAGCCTGCACACGGGGAAGGCCTATGTCACAGGTAGAGAGGCCTTAGTCGAAGGTACCATACATGCCCCTTCAAGTGACTGTTCGTACCCTTGCCAGGAGCTACGCTGGTCGTCTACCTGCGATAGCGAATGGAGAATGCACCCCACTGGTCTCTAACAAGGAAGGCACAGAATTTCCAGAGCTATTTATATTCATCCTCCACATAAGAAATTTAGATATACCAACACTTGGTAGACCTCATGGCACTGACACCCTCGCTCAGTCCATATGCAGGATGGTCGCCGCTCACCAACAGGGCCCAGGTTACCCTGGGGGAACCTGGAAAGTCCAGGCTGTGAGATGGGGGACCCTTACAACATCATTCCTTCGTTTGGATTTTGGTGTACTGCCACCGAACACAGCTTGTACGTCGCCAACTCATCATTTGGACATTTGGCTTAAAAGGATTCCTGCCCCCACCCAATATATATATATATATATATATATATATATATATATATATATATATATATATATATTACAAACTGAGAGGAATATTAATAGTGCAAACTGAAGCAAAAAACAAGAAAACAGTGCAGCTGACATGTTCTCTATTCCTCCAACCATATTACAAAGTAAAAACAATGATAATGTAATCAGATCCTTCAAAGAAGCCTGCCAGAAATACTAAACACTATCAAGGCGGCTTTTTGAAATACAGATTTATACCCTGTGTCATTAGTGAAAACCGCAAGCGATAGCAGCCCATAGCAGCTCATGATAGAAAGGGACCATCATAATTAGTAGGAAACCTTGACGTAGGTTTTACTACATTTTTTCCATCCTTTTAAAATTTCTTTTGTGTATATTTTAGGATAACGAATATTGTTTGTGTGTATAATTAGTAAACAGACATTTAGGATTATATGCTCAAATAGTGGGGCAGGGGTAGGGGAAGCGGGGGCAGGAGAGGAGACTATAGACACGAAGAAATCTAGAGGCTACAGCCCTCATTAAAAACCAGATCCCTGGAATGGACCTTGAGAGAGACATGAATCCTAGGGCTCCTGGGAACCGAGCAGCCTTGGGTCATGGGCTGAGAGGGTTGAGCCGTGCAGTGCTGCGGCCCTGAAGGCAGACAGAGACCCCAGCTCCGGTCTGGGAACCCCATTGCCATTGCTGGGAGGTCCGACACGATGATTTCAGCCCCGGTCCCCGGGCTGGAGGTATTGTCCCAGCGCCCTGCTTCACTCAGAGAACCTGGCCCACCGAGGTGGAGAGCTCAGGTGCCCCATTTCCACAGGGACTCTGACGGGACCTAGTTTCCACAGGCCCCCTAGCTCCAACCTTCCAAACATTTGCCGTTTTGTATTTGAAGATGAGATTTTTCCTTTTGTTTCTGAATATATGTGATTTTGTTATTTACAATAAGAAATACGTATATTTGTTCTTCCTCTCTTGTTCCTGACAGTTTCTAAAACCCCTGGAATTTTCTACATGATGAGAGTTGGAAAGGTGTCCTTTGTTATGTTCACGAGGTGGCTTTGGGACAGCACCTAGGGATAGGAGACTCTGGAGCTGACCCTAGGACTAGAGCCTTAGAATTTCCAGCCTCACTCCCACCCCCAGAGAGGGGAGAGGGGCTGGAGTTTGGATCAATAGCTGATGGCCAATGATTTAATTAACCATGAAAAGCCAGAAGGCTTCCAGGTTAGTGACCACGAGACTCGGGGAGAGCGATGCACCTGGAGAGGGCATGATCGCTCTACCCCTTTGCCCTACGCACTACCCTGGGCTGCCTTTCCACCTGGCTGTTCCCGAGCTGTATCCTTTTATACTAAATTGGTCACCCAGTGAGGGAACTAGTTTCTTGAGTTCTGTGAGCCACTGTAGGAAATTACCTGGACCTGAGGCTCCCCTGGGGAGTCCCAGGAACCTCTGATCTACAGCAGCTCGCTCAGAAGGATAGGTGACGAGCTGGACTTGTGACTGGTGTCTGACATGGAGGAGGGGTGGCAGTGGCAGGCGTGCCGGGCCTGGTCCTTACCCTCTGGGAACTATCTTCAGGTCAGAGCTGAGTTGAACGGAAGCACAGCCTGCTAGCTGATATCCCAAGAATTGCTTGGGGGTATATTATGGAAACACCCCCCTATGCACACACAGTAACACACTGGAATAGGGTCTTGAACTCTTCAGTATGATATCTATTTTTTAATATTTTATATTCCATTTGTGTCGCCATTTCTGTGTTTGTATGAGAGTAGAGAGAGATACTCATGTGATTGCTTTGCTGTCTCATCTCAAAATCTTTGCATGTTCATTTGAAAGACCGACCACCTGAAGCCCAGACGGGTTAGTGGAACTTTCACAGGTGCCAGAGCAAGGTATTATTAACGCCAAGTCTCTTGGCTAAGATACAGTATTCTCTCCACTTCACCACGTCGAGCTGTGGGATTTTATTTGCTTTGTCTTTTTTTTTTTTTTTTTTTTTTTTGCTTTGTCTTTTGATGGAAAATGATTTATTAAGCTTCAGTAGCCTGGGGATGCACACAGAATAGCATCCCTCTTGTATTTCCGACTAAAGCAGCTCGGTCAGGGTAGTAAGTGTTCAGTGGCCCTGGGCCCTCTCCCTGATTGTCCAAGAATGTCGGGGTTGTTTGGTCCATAAGAGCCATTCCTGCGGGCCTGGTGCTGGCTCTTCTCTCCCCGGCAGATACTCACTCCAGATCATTCCCAGCCATTCAGTATCCAGTTATGTAGCCAGTGAGTGGTTCAGCATGGACGTTGTGACCCAATTCTGGGCAGTTAAATATGAGAGGAAGGGGAGGGGTGGGATAGGAGAGACTTCTGGGAAAGATTTTCTCACTCCTAATAAGAAAGATAAGACAAGAGTCCTCCTCTTTGTTTCCTCTGGACATTGAAAAAGTCTGGATGGGACTTTTGGGACTTCCACAAATATACATTGATCTTAAACCGAGCCAGATAACAGTAGAGAGGGAAAGTGAGAAGAATGAACCCTGACGACACCATTAAGCAGCATTAGCAACCCTAGCACTTCCCCGCCTCTGTGTTATCTCTCCAAGATAATACATTTCTTTACTACTTATTCCACTTTGGGCTGAGGTTTCTGTTACCTGAACACTAAGGCATCCTAACTGATAATACCTGCTTTCCAGTGGCTCCAGCGGTGAGAATGGGATCATCTAGACTGGTGTTGTCCAATAGAAATACAATGCAAGCCACAAATGTGGGCCACATATATCATTTAACAATTTTTAGTTGCTGCATTAAAAGGAAATTAATGTTAATAATGTATTTTTAACCTACTTGATGCAAGATACTATCATTTTGACAGGTAGCCAGCATAGAAATTGAGATGTTTTATAATATCCTAACAGAAAATATAACACAAACTGTAAGAGAAAAAGGTTTTAAATCGGACTTCATCAAAATTAAAATTTCATGTTCTTTGGAACCATTAAAAAAATGAAAAGACAAGTCACAGTCTGGGAGAAAAATCCCAGAAAATATCTGGGAGATATTCATATACATATATCATGAATATACACCAGATATATGTATCGGATGAAGGACCAGAATAGGGCAGCCCAGGTGGCTCAGTGGTTAAGTGCCTGCCTTCAGCTTAGGGTGTGATCCTGGAGTCCTGGAATCGAGTCCCACTTCAGGCTCCCTATATGGAGCCCGCTTCTCCCTCTGCCTCTGTCTCTCGGTAATAAATAAACAAAATCTTAAAAAAAAAAATGAAGAAAGTGAAGCCCACTGAGGTTATAACAAAGCTTAAAAAAAAACAGAATATATAAAGAACTTCTATGACTCAATAATAAAACAAGCAATCAATTAAAAATAGTCAGATTTGAGCATTCACTTCACAGAAGAAGACCTATGAATGGCAAATAGCACATGAGAAGATTCTCAAAAATGCAAATTAAAACCATAATGAGATACAACCAGCCTCTAGAACGGCTAAAATGAAGAATACTGAAAATACTACATATTGGTAAGATTATGGAGCAACCAAACTTCTCACCCATTGTCAGTGGGCATATTTTATTATATGTAACTTATACCCCAGGAAGGCCTTAAAAAAAAAAAAAAAGAGTTAAGCCAATGAAGTTTCAAAGTAATGGCAAATGATTTATAAGAAAAGCAAAAAAAAAAATACAAATAAGTAATGGAGCCATTGATAATATTTCAAGAGGGGCTATTTAAATCTTTGCTATATTTATCTCTTGAAAAGAGCCCATGAGGTGGGTATAATTATCATAATTATCTCCATTTTAGAGATTGAAGCTTATAGAGGGCAAACCGGAGCTTCCAGGGATTTAGTGCTCAGGCTGCAGCTAATGACAGTACTAAACTCTTAAACATTAAGCCAAAGAAACTAAAATTAAAATGAAAACTAGATTAAATGTGGTAAAAAAAGATGGCAAGGATGTGGCTTGACAAAACCAGTACAACAGTGGCTTCCAAGTGTGGGTGACCATTCTGGTTTTGTCTCTATTGCTGCGGTGTATCCTCTTCATGTTTTTTCATTTGTAAAAAGGAATAAAATATGTCCTTACAGATTTATGGTCAGGACCAAATAAATTAACGTATGTAGAGTACCTAGCACACAGCATACACTAAGATAAATTTATTTTCTTCTTCCTAATGGAAAGCAATATATTTCGTATTCTGAGAGAAAGTTAACCCTCAGGTCATACTGCAGTCTTGAGTGCAGAACAGACTTGAGATCCCATTTGGTTTGGATTTTGAGTGTGACTGTAGATGTTCCCATTCATGTTCGTGGCCTACTCCCAAACAAAACCCCATCTCCATGTAAATTGTTCCAAAAGTGAGAAATATTTATTCCAAGTAATCCCTGATGTTTGAGAATAATCAAAACATGCTCATCATTTCAGGGTCTAGGTACAAACAGGAGGAATCTGGGTCCAGTTGACCCGACGACTCTCCCTTGGAGCGCAGAGGTTGGTGGAAGTTACAAAGAACAGAGCAGAAAGCAGGTTGATTGGATTCTGCAAAAATTCAGACCAAACCCAGGGCCCTTTCCTGGTGCACCTCTAGCTCCGGGAGCTCTGCGCCCTCTGATGGGCGATGCGTGTCCCCCCAGACCTGGCTATCGCGCCCTTCATGCGCCCACGAAGGAGGGCAAAGCCCTTTTCCACTAAGAGGACCGGCGGCTGGTGCACATATGTGATGGCAAAAGAAAACCAGCCGTCAGCTAGTGTCTCTATTTCTCCAAATTTTGAAAAATAAAATGGGGTGTGGAGTTACACCTGACAGCAAGGAACTACTAAAGTGAGCCAGGAGGAAACTTTCTGATCCCGCCTCTAGGGGTGTGTGTGTGTGTGTGTGTGTGTGTGTGTGAGAGAGAGAGAGAGAGAGAGAGAGAGCATGAGGCCCGGAGAGACCGTTATCACAAGCGGGCAAAAGCCGGGACAGCCTCTTCCTTGTGTCCCTGTGGCACCACATCTGGCACATTTGGGTTTCTGGGGGGTCATCCAGCCCCATGTGCAGATGAGGAAATTCGCACCCAGGGATAAGTCTGTCCCACCTGCCCGGGTCACACGCCTCCCTGGGGAAACCCAACCTGCTACCCTCTGCCCCCTGCTGGCCTTCCCCTCTCCCCGGATCTGTGGGCCTGGGGAGGAGCACCCCAGTGGGAGTCTAAGGAGCAGGAGAAGGGTGGGAGAGAGTGGAGCCCAGGAGGAATAGGAATGAGGGTGTCCTGGGGAGCCTCAGTACCGGGGACCAGGGATGACCGTCGAGTGCTCCTGAGGGTCAGGACACTGCCTGTGGGGATGTGCACGAGATGGTGGGGGTGGGGGTGAGTGGGGAGGAGGGGGCTGAGTGGGGAGGAAGGAGCACGGAGGAGGGGGAGTGGGGTGGAGAAGGAGGGGCAGGGGGAGCGGGGGTAAGTGGGGAGGAAGGGGGACGAGAGGAGGGGGGAGCCGGGAGGAGAGGGGAGCAGAGAGGAGGGGGAGCAGGGAGGAGGGGGTGGAGAGGAGGGGTGAGCGGGGAGGAGGCGGCAGAGAGGAGGGGAGCCCGCGGAGGAGGGGAAGGGGGGAGGAAGGGGAGGGGTGGCGGCTGGAGCAGAGGGGCCAGGGGCTAAGGGAGCAAGGGCGTCCATTCTGAGGGCCCTGCACCACCACCCCCACCCCACCCCCCAACATTTGTGGTTTCCTGCCTTGTTAATTTTCCCCATTCTCACTGGTGTGAGGTGGGATCTCAATGTGGTTTTGATGTGTATTTCCCTGATTCCAGGTGATGCGGAGCATCTTCTGTGCTTGTTGGCCATGTCTATGTCTTCCTCTGTGAGATTTCTGTTCATGTCTTTTGCCCATTTCATGATTGGATTGTCTGTTTCTTTGCTGTTGAGTTTGATAAGTTCTTTATAGATCTTGGATACTGGCCCTTTATCTGATACGTCATTTTGTTTTGCTGAACCTTCTTAAAAAATACAATCGCATGGGACATACTCTTTTTTTTTTTTAAGATTTTTTTTTTAATTTTTATTTATGATAGTCACACAGAGAGAGAGAGAGAGACGCAGAGACATAGGCAGAGGGAGAAGCAGGCTCCATGCACCGGGAGCCCGACGTGGGACTCGATCCCGGGTCTCCAGGATCGCGCCCTGGGCCAAAGGCAGGCTCCAAACCGCCGCGCCACCCAGGGATCCCGGGACATACTCTTTTACGTCATTTTTGTTACTCAAACTTGAGTTTGTGATAGCCTACCTGTGATAGCCAACCATGTTGTTGGTAGTTATGGTTTGCTGACTTGCACTCATTCTTGTAAAGTATTCTGTTGCTTAAACATGCAGGATTTACGTATTCCTTCTACCAAACAGGGCATTTGGGTGGTCCGGCCTGCGACCATGTGCATAGTGTTGCCATGAACATTCTAGCACATACCATATCATATTTTATTTTTTTAAATATTTTTGTTTATTTGAGAGAGAGAGAGAAAGAGAGAGAGAAAAAGAGCACAAGTGAAGGGAGGGACAGAGGGAGAGGTAAAGGGTGAGAGGCAGACTCCCCACTGAGCATGGAGCCCAAGGTGAGGCTCAATCGCAGGACCCCAAGATCATGACCTGAGTCAAAGTCAGATGCTTAGCTAAGCCCCTAATTATATCATATTTTAAAATGTTGGTGCAGGACTGCCCACTGTTGCTCTGATCCTTATTATCAGGAAGGTGGTTTGAGTTACCCTATTTTTATTTCATTAGGCACCTACTTCCTCCCAAAATGATTGTATGACATAGATATTTTTTTAAATAAAATTAACCTGGTTTAAAGACACGGCAGTTGTCATCAGCATGTTCTCCCTTCTGTGAGCCCTTAGCAGCTTGTTCTGCACAAAGTAAATAATTACAACATTTATTCGGTTGCAATGAATTGTTTGAGAACCACCTCCTCCATATACACCCTCCACGATTTCTACCTCTCTTCATCTTCTCAAAACAAAACGCCATCACTCTCTTAACTATAGCAACTATATTCTGTTATTTTGCTTTGCTGCCCAGGGTAAAATATTTCTTGAAAACACATACAGGGATCCCTGGGTGGCGCAGCGGTTTGGCGCCTGCCTTTGGCCCAGGGCGCGATCCTGGAGACCCGGGATCGAATCCCACATTGGGCTCCCGGTGCATGGAGCCTGCTTCTCCCTCTGCCTGTGTCTCTGCCTCTCTCTCTCTCCCTCTGTGACTGTCATAAATAAATAAAAAAAAATATTAAAAAAAAAAACACATACATAGTCACACAGGCTGGCATCTAAAATCTTTATCATCAGTTTAAATAAATCAAAAACTGGAATTTCTGGAATATTTCTAATATTTTAAAAATATTATTTAAATATTTTAAATTGTTTAATACTTTAAATTTTTTTTTAGACTTTGAAACTATAAGCTTAGCTCATAAAGTTTACAGAAAATGTCTACCACCTTACGTGTTTCACAAAGCTGTCCTCGTGAAAATCGATTAGCAAATTCAGACTTACTTTCATTCAGATGTGGCTTTCTGCTTCTTATTTCTATCATCTCAAATAAACCTGTTCATACTTATTCCCCGGCAAACATTACATCCAAATCTAAATGCTAAGCTACATGGATGGATGGGTGGGTGACTGGGTGGGTGGAACCTCACCGTGACCTTTTTCCCTTGGATGAAACAAAGAGCCACACTTTGATATTTCCTCCCAGTACTTTCTTGGCTTTGCTTTAATGTGACTCCCAGAAGGGATGCATTCTTGGGTTGTTTGTTTGGTGCCCAGATGTCTTTTACACTCCAGATTAATAGTGCTCCACGGTAAGACCCAGGCTGGGTGACAGGTCTGCTTTTCTACTTTGTTCAAGTGATAGAAGGGAAAGGGGAGATGGACAGCTATGCTGTGAGTTTGCTCCACACTTTCTTTCTAAAACCATATGGAGGAGAAAGTGGCGTGTTAAAGATGTTGGGTCACTTTATTTCCTCATGCTATTCAATAGGCCAACCAACCTGTGATGCTTAGCATCACCTTTATGTCAGGTATAAAAGATCCATGGGAATCTGGAATCTAGACAAAGGATAGGTTTTCCAGTCTCTCAAGAAAATGGACTTTACGAGATTTCCTGATAGAATATTTGCTTTCCTGGCATTTGGAATGTTTAAAATTCTGCCTCTGAATTATTCTATTTTGCTTGTTTAGACTGTGTTCAGGTGTTTTCTAGGTGGTTTTTAGAATCAGCACTATCATCAGTTCTTAATTATCTAACAATATGTATTCTGTTTATTACTTGAGGTCAGTTTTTAATTTGGGTTGAGTCTTTCCTGAAATTCAGCACAACAAACCTCTTGGGTCATTTGCCCCCCCCCCCCCCCACCACAGCTCAACTAGTCTTTGAGCTCATAGAATGCAAACTAATCTTAAAATAAACAGGGGGACTCCAAAGGCAAGATTTTTGCTGCCAAATAATAATAATGATGAAGATAATAATAATGCATTAAGAGCCAAATGATATTACTCTGACATCTGGCACCTCCTATTTTCCTCAACATATGTAAACCTGAAAACATCCCCTAAAAGCCTCTGGGAGTGAACACTCTGGAAAGATTCAAACCTTGAAGTTGCAGAAAACACAAGGCAACCCGCTCTTCCCCCAGACACCAGAGCATGCCCAGGAGAGCAGGACCTCGAAAGGTTATAAAAGCCAGCCTTGGAGAATCAGGTGCGAGAAAAACAGGAGCAGAAAAAAGTGATGAAAAATAAGAAGCAAGTGGCAAAAAAAGAGAAGCCAGAGTGAAGCCTAAAACTGCAAATGATTCAGGAAGAAATAGACTCCCCACAGAAGAGCAAGAGGGTCCTAAGGAAACCCAAAAGACAACCAAGGGAAAGTAGCAGCAGCCTGAAGAGCAGAGCAGACGGGAGGCTTCAGTGTCAGTGCCCCCAACCCCAAACACCTCAGTTTTCTGTGGGCCTCTACACAATATTCAGTAAGAGTCTCTGTTTCGCTTCTGTCTTTTGCACTTTAAGGACCAAAGGCCCACTGAGGACCCTAGGGAAAAAAAGGAACTTTCTGAAAAAAATCTGTTATCAAAACACAATTTAGAACCGGAAAGCTATCGGGAAGTAAGATGCCTTAAGCAATTAGCTATTCCCTCCTCTTTCTGGTCGCAGGATCCCCTAGACCCTGCTGCTCTCTGCATATGGGCTTGTTCCCCATCCCTCAGCCCTTTATCGGTTTCGTCACACTTGCTGCTTCCTCCTGGCCGTGTTTACTTACAGACCGTCGGGGGGGGTCTTCAGTTCCAGCTTTCATGGCCCTCAGCTTGCCAAGGATCAGCCATGTGTTTCCATAACCCTTTGCAGGGGTGCTTTTATCATCATTTTATAATTTAATTCATAGGTAAACTCAAAGCATATGAATAGAAAAAAGTTAATGTTTCCATAAAAGCTAATTTGGATGTTTTGAAAAGACTCATAAAGTTGAATTTCCACACATGCAGAAACCTCACTATCAAATTAGGTGTGATAAAGACCATTCTAAAAGACTCGGGGGGGAAAACACCTGAAAAATCTAGAAATATTCGGCACCCAGCCCACTTACAAATTGTCTTTAAGATGTTGATTCACTTGAAAGAAATCAAAACTGGAAATGGTAGCGGATTCTCTACGAGTGTGATCTATTCCAGAAAGACTATACAGAACTTGAGGGAGCCAGTCCATGATCAAGGCAAAGGTCTTTGATTAGCCTTACATGAAAAGATTGCAAGCAAACTGACGCGTACACGTATTTATATGAACTCGGGTTTATTTACTAATCTACATATATGTGTACAATTAAAATAAAACTTTTCAGGTGATAGCGTTTAAAAAATTTTTTTCCCTCAGTGACTACCAGGCATCAGTGCAGTCAGATTGGGTAGGAGGACTTCTGCGGCCGATTTCATCCATTCTGGCTCTCCCCACTCAGCACCTTGCCTGGCATGGGCTGCATAATAGGCATTAAGAGACCCTTGTTCCTGGACAATCTCAAAGGAGGTGAGCAGGCCAAGCAGCGATAACCTAGACCCTGCCCCCAAATTATCTTTCTGGCCCAATACTCCCCAAGCACTGAGCCAACTATAAGCAATAATGAACTAAACCCAGTTCCAGGAAATAAAATAATGTGATCTCTTGTTTTGAATTCATTGTTAAAGGACTTGGCATGCCTTTAACATCCCCCCATAGAGCAAGGAACCTACCCTAAACCGTGCCCTATCCCTGGAGGTGTGAGCAGGAAAATGGGAGCAATACAAAATAGAAATCATGTTTGTTTGTTTGTTTGTTTTTTTGCAACATCAGCCTGTGCAGTGGGTAAAAGCACAGCTCTAGAGTCTGAAGTTCCTTGGTATTGATTTGCCAGCAATGCCTCAGCAACTCCCTAATCTTTCTAAATCTGTTTTCTCTTTTGTAAAATAGGTTTTCATAAGAACTAAACGACGTAATGCATGAATAGCGAGATAAGGTTTTCTTTCCACTCCTCTTTCCTTCTCTTCCTCTACCCACTTATCCACCATGGGGTAGGGGAATGTGGCAAACACGGGGAAGAGAAGAAACACCAACCTTAATGAGGCCTAGAGTCATACACAGAGTGGTTAACAATAAGAGGAAAAAGGAATATTATTCTGGCTGCACTCTGAAAAATTACAAAAGACCTGAAACCTCCTCAGCACCTTGCTGTAAGGCCCACATAGGAGCACCTTGAAACTCTTCTCCATACAATCATTCATCCGTTCAATGAGTACTATTTAAGTAACAGGAATTGCTTCAGGCACAACAGTGACTAAGAGCCAAGTTCTCTCTCTCGTGGAGGTTATATGGCATTCTACTTGAAGAGAAACCAGAGACTAAGAGGTTACTTATTAAAGCCATGCAAAAAGCCTGTTACAAAGTAAGCACTCAGTAAACACGAGCAATGTTAATTTTTGTTATCAACCCAGCTGAAAAATCTAATTTAGGGTTTAAAAATGTCTTCTTGACTTCACACCAAATAGAGGTTTTATATTCCCTAAAGCTGGACCCACCATCTGACGCTAGCTTCCTCACAAACCAACCTCAGGACCCCAGCCCCTGTGTCTATCTCAGCACAGAGCTCCTTGTATTTTATGATCTTTCCCCTCTCCTACCTTTCTACCTCTTTTCAGAAATAACGACCTTTTCCCAGCTCTTCAGAGGTTAGGCATGGAAGCTGGGGAAGTCAGAGCTATAATGTTCTATTAAAAAAATGAGGAATTGGTATTTTGATAGGGATTGCATTGAATCTGTAGATTGCTTTGGATAATACAGACATTTTACATCTTCCAATCCATGAGCATGGTATATCTACATTTGTTTGTGTGATCTTCAGCTGTTTTCATCATTGTCTTATAATTATCAGAGTGTAAGTCTTTCATCTCCTTGGTTAAATTTATTTCTAGGTATTTTATCTTTTTCGGTGCCATTGTAAACAGGATTGTTTTCTTAATTTCTGTTCCCCCCAAACCCACTTTGTTGATGGTTTTATCACCAATAGATGTTGTATTTTGTCAAATTCTTTTTCTGTATCTGTTGATCATATGGTTTTTACCTTTCCCCTTGTTAATATGCTATATCACATTAACTGATATGCATTTATTGAACCACCCTTGCATCCTGGAATAAATCCCACTTGATCGTGGTGAATCATTTCTTTAATGTATTGTTGTATGCTAATATTTTGTTTATGATTTACAAATACTTTATTTAGGATTTTGCTATTATTTTGTTGAGGATTTTGGCATCTGTGTTCATCATGGATATTGGCCTATGGTTCTCTCTTTTTTTGTAGTGCCTTTGTCTGGTTTTGGTATCAGGATAATGTTGGCCTATAGAGTGAATTTGGAAATTTCCTTCCCCATGTATTTTTTAGAATAGTTTAAATAAAACAGATATTAGATCTTCTTTAAATGTTTGGTAGAATTCATCTGTGAAGCCATCTGGCCTTAGATTTTGTCTGTTGGGGGTTTATTGATTACTGATTCAATTTCAATTTTAGTAATTAGTCAAGATATGGAAGCTCAAAAGTCCATCAATAAAGAATTGATAAAGAAGATATGATATATAGATACACACACACACACACACACACACACACACACACACACACCTAGAGAGTATTATGTGAGGTGAAATAAGTTAGAGAAAGATAAATACCATATGATTTCACTTCTATATGGAGTCTAAGAAACAAATGAACAAACAAGAAAACCAAACTCTTTTTTTCTTTCTTCAAGTAATCTCCACACCCATCATGGGGCTCAAATCCATGACCCTGAGAGCAAGAGTTGCATGCTCTACTGACTGAGCCAGCCAAAAATCACACTCTTGAGTACAGAGAACAAACTGATGGTTGCCAGAGGAGAGGTAGGAGGAGGGGTGGGTGAAATAAATGAAGGGGACAAAGAAGTACATACTTGCAACTATAAATTTTATAAATGTTTAAATATGAATAATTTATGGTCTACCTCACATCCTATTCTAGAAGTAAAAGCCTCTCTGCAAAGATCTCTAACTCTGTGCAAATCTGTGAACACAAAGAAGTGCTCCTGAGAGGCTGCCCTGGGTCGGAAGCACTGATCTGCACGTGGTCTAATTTCCACCTGGCAGATTTCCATTGTGGGTCCTCGGGGGTGCTGCCTGAAACCCACCACACTTTGATGGACCTCATCCACTTATCTACATGGTTATATCACCTTCTAACATGTGATTCCCTTATTAATAAGGTTCTTTATTTTCTCTTTCCTCCATGAGAATGCAGATTTTTAGGAGGGCAAATAGGTTTGTTCATTAGAACAATGCCTGGCACATATTAGTCACTCAGTAAGTATTTGTGGGATGAATGAATGAATGAAAGCTTCAGAGGAAAAAGCTCTTTCAATCCCAGACCGGCCTTGGGGCCCTTTTGGGAGGCCACTGAAATGTGAAACCAAGCAAAACTTGGACAACTGAGACTGTATTTTCTCTCGCAAACTGGAAAGCAAGGGGAGTGGAGGCGGCAGCTCCAGCCCTTCGGCCCCGCCCCAGCGAGGAGGAGGCCAAGGCACAGAGCCCGTAACCGCCCCTGCGGCCTCCCACATGCTGCGGCCTCCCACATGCCCGGGCCGGGCCTCCTCCTTCCCATCCCTCGATGGCTCTATTCTGGGGTGTGCCCTCATGGCCTGTTTTCCCCACAGCATGGCTGCTGTGAATAACTACATGGGGCAGGGATGAGTGCATGCCCGCTCCAGCTTCAATAGCAGGTCCTGGGGACCCAAGACGTCGGAGACTGGGCCCGGGGAGCGCCACCTGCGGCTGCCAGGGGAGCGCCCAGGGGAGCCCCGCAGGGAGGCCCAGGTACTGCGTGGGCCCAGGGGGGAAGGGGGAGGGGGAGAGAGAGGGGGAGGGGGGTGGAGGGAAGGAGAGGGGTGCTGGGAGCCTGCTCAGCCGCCTTCCCTCCTTGGGATCTGCACCTTTCAGGTGCTGCAGTGCCTGGAACACGTCCCACCTTCATCTTGGGACCACGTCTCCGGGTCGCGTTGTGAGACCTGTGAGGAGCCACAGGCGCCCTCCCTGCAGCCTGCTCCTCCGCCACACTACGGGCTGCTGTAGCCGCCGTGGCCCTGGGCCCGTGGCCAGAACTCCCCACCCCGCGGCGAGGACCCCCACCCAGGGCAAGGACCACCTGCATGGGCATCAGCTCGGCCAGGCCAAGCGCAGGAGCACCCAGTGGACGGCACGCGCAGCCCTCGTCGGTTGAATGGCTTCAGAAACACGTGGAGGTCATCGGGGCACCGGGGGGCTCAGCGGTGGGCTTCTGCCTCTGGCCCAGAGCATCACCCCGGGGGCCTGGGATCGAGTCCCGCATCTGGTCCCTGCAGGGAGCCTGCGTCTCCCTCTGCCTGGGTCTCTGCCGCTCTCTCTGGGTGTCTCATGAATACATAAATAGAATCTTTTTTTAAAAAGGCGTCAGGTAGCACATGTTAGGCCACCGTGAGCCCGGGTCCTTTCCCACGGCTGAACCCTGCAGGAGGAGGAAGCTGAGTGGAAGATACTCAACTTCGACGTCTCCCGGCAGCTCAGTCTTCCACGCGGCCGACTCTTGGTTTCAGCTCAAGTCATGACCCCAGGGTCGTGGGGTAGAGCCCCGGGCCCCCTCTGCCTCTTCCTCTGCCCCTGCTCCCTGCCCTCAAATAATAAATGAACAAATCTTTAAAAAAAAAGAGTCGCAGACTCTCCCTGGGCAGCGCTGGGCCCTTCCCCAGGGGCATCCGGAGCACCGGAGCTCAGGGGTCGCGGGGGCAGGCGGACTTCAGTCGTGCCCTTTAATGGCCGGCCTGGGACAAGCTTCAGTCCTCTGATTCTCACTGTCAAACAGGAGGAAGACCTTGAGGTGGTTGAGGAGGAAACTGCGTGTGTCGTCCAGACTGCGCTGGCCGTGCCCTTGCCCCTGTGCGCGGGCTGTTCACGACCAAGGAGGAGCGAGGGCGACCGCAGTGTCTAGGAAAGCTGCGCACAGGGCTTGGAGGCCGCCACCGGGGAGGCCGCCACCTGGGGAGGCCACCACCCAGGAGGACCACCCAGGTTACAGCGGCAGGTGCTCCCAGGAGGTCCTCCTGCCTCCGCAGCTTTCCCGGGGCCTGCACCGCTGCCCAGAGCAGCACTTCTCAGGGCTCCCCTTGCACGGCCGCGTTGCCTCCCCAAGCTCAGCCTTGCACAACCTCATGGATAGTTCCCTCTGTGGTCGTCTGGTGGGGGGGTCACCTGGAAGCCCCCCAAAGCCCACCCTCTCTGACCCATTTTCCTCCTCTTGTTTGATTTATTCAACACAGTCGTAGGCCTGTGTCTTAGGCCGATTCTACTCCCGGGCGCAACTCAGCTTCCCAGGCCTTCTCCGGCAGGAGAGCAGCGCGGCCGTGGAGGGGACCCCAGCTCTCCCTGCAGCCTCCCGCTTCACCCCCTCGCGCCTCACCCCTTCCTGTCCTAAAGCCTTCCGCCGTCTTCGTACCTGGGTCATCCCTGTGTCTAGTCCGAGTCCAGTCCAGTCAGCAGCCGAGCCACCACTTGGATGTTCTTTGAGTCAATAGCCAAACGCCTCCAAGGCCTCAGCCGAGGTCTGTGAGCCCTGGATGCGTGTCAGGACACCGAGGGTGCAGGGGAGCTGGTCCTGGAAGAGCCAACATACTTGGGTCGCAGTGAGCCCAACTGTAGACCCTTTCTTAGCGGCTCCCCAGTCTACGGGGGAAGTGTCTTCCGGAATCCCCTCTGGGTTTGGCTTACAACACGGACAGCTGTAAGCAAGGGTACGAATTGAAAGCATCATATCAGACAACAGTGGAAGAGGGAAAAACATCCCCAATCTCTGATGACTGTTGGCCAATGGTAATTGTTGCGTTACTGTTACGAGGAAGGGAGGCCAGCTGGGCCTCGGGGCCATGTCCGCTTCCGCCTGAAAGCCCTGCAGAGCCCCGAGCTCCCAGGGTGCCTACTAATGACTACGGAAACCCAAAACGGCTGCAGGGGAGGGAGGGCTCCTCAGGGAACGTGACACCACCACGCCTGGTGGCCCGTCTCCCTGGGCCGAGGGAGGAGCAGCAGGTTCTAGACTCTGCTCCTCCTTCACAAGTTTGACTCCTTCAATGCCGCGAGTCACCTGATGGCAAAGTGATTGAGGTCAAAATATCGGCACCGTGACAACGCCGTGGTGCGTGATCCTGCTCCCCGATTGCACATGCCTCCCCTTGGTTTCTCCATCGAGGCACCCTTCCGGGCCGTCGGAGCAGAGAGAGGAGCAGCGGGGGAAGCACAGGCCTTCCCCGGAGGAGTAGGTAAAATGCGATGGAGTGATGGCGAAGTGTGGAGGGACTGGCGGTGTGACTGCCATTGCGTGGCTGGGTCGCGAGCGTGGGGAGGGCGCCGTGAGCATCAGTAGGAGAGCGCCGACATCGCCGCCACCGCCTCGGTGGAAAAAGCCGAGAAGACTCACCCCAAACTGCCCCTTGGGGTACGATCCTGCAGAAGCACCAGGACTAAGGAAGGGACAGAAGGAACCCCCCGTGGTGGACACTCGTCTTTCCTTTTGGGCCAACTGTTCGGAGCCCCTGGAGTATGCGTGGGGACCACCCACCTCCCGCCGGAGAAGCTCAGCGTGTCAGACACTCGCTGCTGCCCTTGCACGGGATCCGGGCGAAGCACGTGTGCGGGGGGGCCCCCAGTCACTTCCAGACCCAATCAGAGGCCCAGTGGCCGAGGCCCCGGCCCTGGAGGTGCCCGGCGGGTCGTGGAGGGGCACCGCAGAGCCACTTCTGCACTGGCCCTCAGGCCGATCAGAGGTTTGATGAGCCGCCCGGGATCTGTTGAACAAAAACGTTCCTTCCTCTCAGAGGACCTGCACCGCCACAGCAGTCGGATGATTGCTGTCCGCCCGTGCCTTGTCCTACTCACCCCTACTGAGTCTGCTCTCAGGGAGGGAGCTAAGATGTGTTTCTGTGAAAATATCCATCACGGCGTAGGGTTTCTCAGCCCGGAACCCCCAGTTGTGTCCCTTCTCACTCAGAGTAAAGGCCAAGGGTGTCCAGCGGCCTGAAAGGCCCTCGGGGGCCCCCTAACCACACGGCCACCACCCTCCCTCCTCACTCAACCTGTGACAGCCACTCAGACACTCCTGCTTTGAGGACTGTTCAGCTGCTGAAATTCTCCCTGGAAGGTACTTCCCCCAGAAACCCACATGATCCACTCCCTCACTTCCTTCAAGCCTTGACTGAAATAGTCCCCTACCGGGGCAGGCTTCCCTGACAATGCCATTTAAAACTGCATCCCTTTGTGCCCGGGGACTCCTTACACCCCTTCCCTGCCTTAGTCTCCTCTGTAGAACTTCTCACGAATCTGACATGTTTTATACTTGACCTGCTTGGTTGTGTCAGCCCCTCGGCCACACTGGAGCGTAAGCTCCAAAAGGGCAGGGACCTTTGCTGGGTTCGCTGCTGCCTCTCCACCACCTGGAAGAGTGAGCACCTGACCCAGAACAGGTTCTTAGTGAACATCTGCTGAAAGCACAGATGGAAGGATGGCTGGAGAGGACGTTAGTGATCGGTGGCAAGTGTAAGCTCACCTGACCCGGGGACAGTGGCCGGAATGGGAAGGTGAGGCTTCGGGATGCATGCCTCGTGGCCTGGCTGCCCTTAGGGCTCCTAGCTGAAAAGTAGTGGGCCGTGAATGCCTCCTCGCAAGGGACAGTCAATAGCAATAAAGAGTCCTCTTTATTATTATTATTATTTTACTTTTTTTCTTTTTTTTTTATTTTTAGGAAGATTTTTTTCTGATAGCTTAACTAAATCTCACAGAGGAATGCCCCAGGTATATCAGTGTGTTGGGAGGAGGACACGCATCCGTTGCCCCGTCCTCTGGGGCACTGGAGGACTCTTTTTTTTTTTTTTTTAGGAATTAGGCTGAATTTTGTGAGTTGAGGAGGGCCACAAGGAAGCCAGAACTCAGTCTTGATTGTCAGAAATTCTGACCTGGGACAGTAGTGCCAATTAACCTGAGCAAGAGTCGGGACAGAATGACAGCAATGACAGCGATAGCAGCTACAGTTAGGGAGTGTTTACCAAGCGCCGGGTACTTCTGTAGAGACTTTACGTGGACTCTCTCATGTTATGTCTGCAGCAGATTTATGAGGTAGGCACTGCTGGCTTTTCCATTTTGCAGATAAGAAAATGAGAGGCTAACCCATTCACCCAAGGCCATACAGCTAGGAAGATTTCATCTAATTGTTTGGTTATGTTTTGAGACGAGACAAGAAAAAAACGTTCAGAGTGATCTGGCTCTCCTGTGTCCCACAGATGACCCCGCCTCAGCGTGGAGGCCGAGTAGGATGGAATAGGACATGGTCAGGCAGGTGGATCCTGAACATTGGTTCTTCCACTTGATGTGCACGATGTTAGACAAGTTACAGTCTCTCTGAGTTGATTCCCTCCTGTGTAAGGTGTGAAATCATGTGCTTCTCTCAGGGTTCTCAAGATGACGTAAAACCGCACATGCAAACACCCGATACAATGTCTGTCCCGTAGAGATCACTCAATACTAGTTGTTGTTACTGTTTTGCCGAGTCTGCCCTCTTGGCTCCATACCGCGAGGGTCCACAGCTGTGATTTTCAATCATTAGTGGGTAGCGTTTAGAATTAATTAGACTGCAATCTGAAAATGCAAACTTCTGAGCTCCACCTTTCAAAATTCCAATTTAGTATACATGATGGGGCCCAGAAGTCTCACTCGTGGACGGCAAATTGGCCTTCTCTTAAAGAACTCCAGAAGGAGAGAACCTCTCCGCCCTCACACACACTTTCTAAGGTGTCAGCCGAAATCCTTATATGCCCCAACCTCTCGGGCGGGTGTGGTCTGATGGTTAAGACACCGAGTCCTGGAGTCCCACAGCTGCGGGACCCTGGGTAAGCGTTTGCACCTCTGTGCAGGTCCGTATGTATCAAGCTGGGATAACAGTGATTCTTTCTTCTTAGAGATGAAGCAAGGCTTAACCCAAACATGTAGGGTGATTAGAAAGAGCCTGGCCCAGATTAGGTTCAATAAAGGTTAACTATTATTGTTCGAATCTACTTCCAATCTTTGGACTTATATTGGTGGAAGGATTTAAAAATAATAATAAAACAAACAAACAAAAAAAGCAAGTGGATGGGAATCCCTAGGTGGCTCAGTGGTTTAGTGCCTGCCTTGGGCCCGGGGCGTGATCCTGGGGTCCTGGGATCGAGTCCTGCGTCGGGCTCCCTGCATGGAGCCTGCTTCTCCCTCTGCCTGTGTCTCTGCCTCTCTCTCTCTCCCTCTCTCTCTGTGTGTCTTTCATGAATAAATAAATAAAATTAAAAAAAAAAAAAAAAAAGCAAGTGGTGATTTTTCCAGTCCCAAACTCTGCAACCTGGTCTCCCTGGTTGGTCTTCACACTGAAGACCTTAGCACCTGTACTGGGAGGTCAGGCCTGCCCAGGGCACCAGACTCACTCGACAGAGCCCTTGGTGGTGCTTGATGTTTGTGAACTTAGTAAGATATTTTTTTTTTCAATTTTTAGGAAGATTTTTTTTTTCCAATAGCTCAACTAAATCTCACAGAGGAACACTCCAGGTATATCAGTGTGTTGGGAGACAGACGTGCATCCGTCGCCCCGACCAATGCAGTGGGGGGGACTCCATCGATTCCTGCCATGAGTCCCTCTCACCTGCCAGAGGCCGCAGCTCTTTTCCTCCACCTGGGATCACATCCGCCCCCTTGCCCCAGCTGCATCCCCTTGCCACATGGCATATGCATGTGTACCTGTGCCAAGGAACCTTGTCTCTCAGCCCCCGGTCTGCTCACAGCTCTTATCAAAGACATCATTGCATAACCCATTTCCTGCTGTCCTGTTTCTGGGCTGTGCACCCCCTCACACACACGCACACGTGTCCACAGAAACGCAGGGGTCACTTCTGTCTCGTCCCTCCTTTGTCACTGACATCTACCTCAATGCTAGTTCTCAGCACATCGCAGCCCTTAACAAATATTCAATAAACCCTGAATGAATCTAACATCTCGAATATAAAGAGGCATTCGTTCTGGGCTCTTCTATCTGAAAGAACAGGCAAGCGGCTGGAGCCGAATAAATAGTAAAGGAAAAAAGCATTAGGCACAACCCTTGTAATTCCCCAGAGTGTGGCCATTAGCAAGCTTCATACCCACACTTTTAAGAACATTAAATGACAATTTCTGACCTTCGATGTGAAAACCAGTAGCTACACAGAGGCTGGGAAACTATTGAAGTCATTGGAAAGGATTACGAGTGAAATAAAAAGTTCAGTTCTCTCTCTCGCTCTCTCTCTTTTTTTTTTCCTGAGAAAAGAGAAAAAAACTTTGATGAGATCTAAAATCTCCTGATCTTTCTGAGAGGAGAGAAGTCAGATCCTTTCTTCTCTTTTTGGACCATTTTTGTCGTTTTGGTTTTGAAACTTAAATTGTTCCTTCGGCTTCCAGTCGGACCACTGTCTGTACCCTGGGTATCCTCATCCCTTCCCCCTCGCTATATGAATAAGGTTTGGAGTTGGAGGGACTTAAAAAACCCTGTTAAGTCCTTCCCTTTTGTTAAAGAGGCAGAAGTCCAGGCCCTACTGCGGGAGGGTCTCAGGACCCAGGACTCCTGACTCCCCAGCTAACCACCCACTCATCCACGTGAAGGTCAGTTCACTCTGACCTGTCCCCTCTGACACGAGACCCGGTCCACTTTCCAGCCCCAGTACAGAGGTTCAGGAGGCAGCTTATCATATCCCGCCTGCTGAAGATGAGAACAACCCCACAGATGTCAGCCAAGACCTTTCTTTTCCGGCAGCACTGAATGAGCCTTCCTCCTCGGACCAGCAGACCCAGCCAGAATATTGCCAGCCAGGGAGTGGCCCACCCCTGAAGATAGCTTCTTCTCTCCTGAATCTGGCTGGGTTTGCTGCATCAGCCCGGTGGGCAGTGGGAAAGAAAGCGGGACTACAGGACGTCCGCAGTGCACACCCTAATCCCCAGAGAGCCTTGCTTTTCCGCCCTCGAGGCCGCCAAAACCAGAGCATCTGCAGCCCTCTTTTGTCTTATTCCTCCTCCAGAAGGAAAGAGGGCTCCCCAAATACTTGGGTGAAGGAACCACAGGTGTGAGTCTTGACAGGCCATGTGAGGGTTGAGGAAAGACGATGTCCTCCATCACAGCCGGGTAGGGGCACTGCTCTGGACTCCAAAGGGGTGGGCGACAGAGCTGAGTCATTTATTCTGCCTCCCCCACTCCTACCTACCTCTACTGTGGAAATTGCAATGTTCCAAGAAATCCTTTGCTATGGTCCTTTTCTCCCCAGAAACTGTTCACTCAGCAATAAATCCCATGGGCAGTTCATCTCTTCACATATTTGTTTTTTTATTTTATTTATTTATTTATTTATTTATTGGTTGGTTGGTTTTGGCCAAACTTTTTATTTAGCATTCTGTAGTTGCTTAACACACACTTGAATGGTCCTACTGGGGGAGAGGAAAGGGGAGGTTCCTGTAGATTCGCAGGGAAATGTCAGAAAGGTATATTTGGCCAGCATTATCCATTTGCTTTTTTGGATTTACGGGGTGCATAGCGCTTTCCTTCCATAAACATCTGATGTCAGGTTTTTCATTGCTGAGAACATGGAGGTTTCAGTCTGAAGACACTCTGAATGCGGGGCCGGGGGCGGGGGGCAAGTAGGATTTTGATGATTTTACAACAAAGTTACTCACCTCCCTCTCAGAGAGGCCAGGGCTGGGCGGGGGCGCTGGGAACCTGAAGGCAGGTTGATGATGCCCAAACCGCCCACCCAACGTCTTACCCAAAGGCTCCTAGGAGGTGAATGAAATGAAAAGTCCTACCAAATGAATAGAGGTGGCCCCTCTAAAATTCTTATTTCAATAAAATGAAATTGGGAGATGCGTGGGGAGGTAGACAGTGGTCAGTGGGGGTGAACGATGCTGAGCCCAAGAGCGGGCCAAAGGGCCCGTGACTCTGATCATGAGGAAGCCGAGCCCGTGGATGGCGACACTGCCCGGCTTAGCAGGGGTGGGGGTGCGGGTGAAGGAGGACAGGGAGCCCAGCGGAGCCAAGAGGCTGTGGCCTGTAGACACCAAGAGGCCGGACGCCCCGCTGCTGCCCGTTAGCAGCCTTCTCCTGCTGGTCCCCCGCTTCGGGCCCGGCCCCCCGCTTTGGCGCATCTCTGGTAGGGATCACATCCCCTTCAGCTCCAGGTCCCGGGAGAGCACCTGCCTTCAGGTTCCCAGCGCCCCGGCCCAGCCTCGGCCTCTCTTCCACCCAATGCGAGTCCTCCAAGTGACAGCGGCTTCCCCCTCTGCTGATCTTCGGGAGGAGGGGAGCCTCACTGTCCCTTGTTTAGCTTGTCTTTTTTTTTTAAGGTTTTATTTATTTATTCACAAGAGACACAGAGAGAGGGGCAGAGATCCAGGCAGAGGGAAAAGCAGGCTCCATGCAGGGAGCCCAATACGGGACTCGATCCCAGGACCCTGGGGTCACACCCTGGGCCGCGGGCAGGTGCTCACCCGCTGAGCCCTCCAGGCATCCCCTGTGTAGCTTTTCATCCCTTTAATTCCATTTGTAATGAGTTCGCTGTATCCCATTTCTCCCCTCCACGGGCAGGGCCCTGCTGTCCTGCAGGGATCCCGACTCGCGCAGCAGGGGCTGCATAGCTGAGTCAGACGGGAAAGTCAGTCTGATTCCTGCACCCACGCCCCGAAGACCGTACTGTGTGGACAGTGGAATCTCAGATTCTCAGGTCTTCACCTGCAAACTGAGTGACGTTTCCCCCAGAGTGAGGCTCCCGCTCCGCGTTCTCAGGGCTCCCTGTCATGAGGTAGCTTTGTATTGCCACCAAGCCGGAGACAAGGTCAAGCCAGGAGAGATCATTTCTAAGGCCTTATCTGGCACCACAACGCTTCGCCCTGTTCTGACTCTGCTCCCTGAGCCCTCGGGGCCAATCTAGCCGGAGTGGATTTGCTACTAGCCAAGGGGGTCTCACGGCACTGAACACTCTCCAGTAAGGCAGTTTGAAATCTCAGGCTGCTCGTTAGGCCTGCCACTGCGTGAGAGCAGTACAGTCCCCTCCTAGTGCTCTTGATTCTGGCCCCTCCCTAGACTTCAACCCTGGAAGACCCTATCCTTTCATGGTAATGTATCCTACTTGCACTCTCACGTGCTTTGCTTGTGCCCCCGAACCCTGTCCCCGACTCCTGGATTTCTGACCATCTGACCTGCCAGGCTTGGAGATGCCCGGGAAGGTAAATCATGTATAAACAGCCCTCTGTTGGCCAATCACCAAGATTCGGGTCACTCCTGATGAGGTCCTGTTACCTGTTTCATGTTGCACTAAGTAGTCTGGCTTGCTGTGCTGTATTGCATTTAGAGAGGAGCCTAGAAACGGTTGAATGTAAGATTTCTCAAAACTAGATGCTCTGACGGAGCAAAACATTCAGATCATCTTCCCTGAAAAATCAAAAAAAAAAAAAAAAAAGAAAGAGAAAAAGAAAAGATCAAAGAAAGAAGCCTCAACTTTCAGGTCTTTAAATAAACACATAATTGCTTCCCTAATTGTAAATGCCTCCTGCACCTGGTGTCAATCCCTTAAATACTAAGTTTAGTCCATTCATGGGTGAAGGTGGATAATTTCAGCAATTAACGAGTGTATGATGCGAAATAGGCTGAGCTCTTGAGGGCTGTACTACACAATATCCTGTAACTACTGACAAGTGACAGTCATGGTTTATAGACCACAGTTGAACAATCTGTACAATCATGTGTAAAAATAACCCAAGTCCTGTTATAAAAATCGGTGTTATCTTTGGCATCTCCCTCCTCACTCCCTCTAGCCACCACCTCCCACATCCCAGCTGTCTCCTAATTCTGTGAGGGTTTCCCCCCCCCCCAAAAAAAAGCTTTAGTGGCTTTTCGGTCCTTTCTTTTCTCTGTCTAAGGAAATCTCAGTGTTACCAAAGACTCAACTGAATGGCCATATGCCACAAAGCATGAAATATCTCTTCCCAGTCCCTATCCTTTGAGCCGACCTAGGCGCCTTTCCAGTAAGACAGAAGGACGAATGATGTGCCCTGAGGAAGGCTCCTCACCCCACCGGGAGGTGGCCAGCTCCTGTTCACCATTTAGATCTCAGCCAAAGAGTAACATCGTTGGGAAAATACTCTTCAACTCCCAGCCTAAGTCAAGGTCTTAAGACTAATTATCTCAATTTATAAATAGATCTTCATCTACATCATCTGGATAATAACTGTCTACCCCAGGAGTCTGCAAGCCCCATGCATGTTTCCGTCCCAAACTATATTTCATGAAAGCAGTGACGGGGTTTGGAGGGTAGCACTATGGCACATACTTTTGGGAAATGCCGGCTTCATCCAGATTAGGCAAATTTATTTACTGTAGGACTTCTTTAAAACACTGATGCATGTAATAACCGCTTTGCAAGCTCTATTAACCATGAAGTCTTCGCTCGTGGCATGTGTCAACGTTTGGAGGAACCACGTCTGCTGTGGAATGTGGTTTGAGAAGGGCCAGTGTAAAATGAATTACTGTTTCTGCCTTGAACATGGCAGCAGAGTAGTAATTGTCACAAGCAGGCGGGTTTTAAGTGCCTTGGAAGCTGCAGCGGAAAACTGACAAAAACTTGAGAATGAAATAATCATATAGAAAGAGATAGTTGGGATAAAGATGGGTTTGAGGAAGGCTACCCCTCAAAAAATGGGAGGGGACAAGGAAGATAGCTGGTTTGTAGAGCGTGCAACGGTGGAGTTCCTATTAACGTACAATACATGCCAACCAGCTGGGGCAAAGCATAGCTGAGAAGAGTCTCCTCAGTACTTGGTACTGATGACTGAGAACCAGCGTGACACCTCCTGGCACGTGAGACAGTACGGAAAGGGGTGGTGACCTGGGGTTTCCTGGCTGGCTTGTATATGTCACAGAGCCACATGGTCTGCTTGTCTGTGATGATGTGAAGTTCAAAACTGGTGGATTTCAACTCAAGTCCCACCTGGTTACGTTATTCAGGAACATGGCAATATGCAAACGTGTACGTAATGTATTCATGAGAGACGCAGAGAGCAAGGCCGAGACCCAGGCAGAGGGAGAAGCAGGCTCCCTGCGAGAAGCCCGATGTGGGACTCGATCCGGGGACCTCAGGGTCACGCCCTGGGCCAAAGGCAGACGCCCAACCACTAAGCCACCCAGGCGTCCCAAAAGGATACATAATCATACAAAATTAATAATAATATCATTATTTTTGGAAAATATAAATATAAAAAATATAGCATTTCCTTTAGCTTTTGGTAAAATCATTTAAATGATTTTAAATAAAAATGTTTCAGTACTACCGTGTGAGCTACTTTTGTGTGTGTGAGGTGACGGTAGGTATTTCTTGATATTCCAAAGGGCTGCCCCAGATCCTTTATGGAAATCAGGGTGTAGACTTCATGAATGAAAGTAGAGACAATTATTCCAAGTTGTGTGGCTAATCAAGTGACATCTAGGAGACGATGGCTACAGATCACCATTTGGAGCTAATCCAGTGAGTACCGATTTTCTTTTTGGGTTTAATTTCTCAAGGCACGTGATCACACATGAACAATGGGAGCTCAGAGTGGAAACCGTGTTTTGGAAATCAACTGACATTGGCTTTTCCAGTTTTGTCGCTCAACTGAGATGACAGTTTCGTGATTAAAATTCAGACCAGCACAGAGTAAAATTTGTCTTCGTGGAAAGAAAATAGAAGTTAGTTGTTTGAGACTCTGAAGGTTTTTAGCTATTTGCATTATTGCTGAAAACAAAATCCGTAATTTAATGTAGGCTACTTCTGCATGACACATAAACAGGGGTATACATAGTACAGAGGCAAAAAGGGGAGAGATCTTCGGAAAATGCTAAAAAGTAAGGCTTCGGCTTTGCTGGGGATGTCTCTCGTATCAACCCTGGAATCTATCTTCAATTTAAAAGTTTCATATTAAAACTGGGTTAATTCCAAAGAATGGCTCCTCTTTAAAAAGGTTCTGCATCGATTCATCGAGACCCAAGAAATAGCACTTGCACAGTCAGGACATAAGACTCGGTTGTAATAATGTTCTAGGCCTCTGTGTTCCTGAGATCATGCTATTTTACTAAGTTCTAGATTGAGGAATCAATCTAGTGGGATAAATGGGGAGGTCGCGGGGGGGGGTGGTGGTTAAAACCTTGCAGCCTAATCTCTCTGCGGTAGCCCACCGGGCGGGTGTGACCTGTTGGGTATCAGCCCGGTGACTACAGGCCTCTTGGAAGGAGTTATTGACTAATTTCACACTAGAGATAAAAACCTGTGAAATATGCAAATGATTATTTCTAATTAAATAATCTACTCAACAAATTTTGTTCGAATTTACTTTCCCCATTTAGAGCAAGCTCTTCCTGGTGCCCCGAGGAGAGATGATGGCAAGATGGGTGATGAGTAAGTCTTTAGTGATCAGATTTGGGGACGATCCGCTCAGAGACGGTGTGGCGACAGTCTGCAGGATTATTAAGAGAGGGCTTTAATGAATTTTTTTTTTAAGTCGTGTTTTGGTTTCCATCCCATTCCAGAAATCCTGTACAAAGAGTTGACTCTAGACCAGATGGAATAGTAGGAGGCTCCTGTAGCTCCCACTCTGGTCCAGGCTGTGGGGTTTTCAGCAGTTTTTGTGGCAGTCGGGATTTGGAGGACAATGCCGTGACAGCTTGCCTACGTGAGGCTTCCAACTATACGGAAGAGTTCTAGCAAAAGAGGTCAAGCTGGAAAATAGTATTATAAAAAGGGTTCCACAGAGGGGCCGTACCTCTTGGTCTGGGAGTTTGAACTGAGGCCAGTACAAATTTAATTACATTAAAAGATGAGATATTTTTCCTCTGATTTGGGGGGTCAAGTGTGTTCCAGTTCTTAAAAATACGGCCCAAGGGTGAGTCTGAAGAAAAAGGGAGGTTTGGCCCATAGGGGGAGAGACTGGCTGCCAGTTCCCAAAGGGACAACCCACCAAAGGGAACGGAGCTCCACAGAGCTCGTCATTGCAGTTTCAGTCAGGGCATCCCCCTGACCCGCGAAAGGACTTGACCTTAGGTGGGGTGAGGGACTCTTGGGGCATCCCTCCAAGGACAGGGTCACAGCAACAGCAACAGCAACCCCTGCTGGGGCATCCCTGCAAAAGAGAAAGCCAGACACTGGGTGGCCACCCGGGGTCAGGAAAGGGAGGGGAGGGGACTCACCACTCAGATGCCCATAGATCAGGGCAGATCTGGATCCACAGGAACAAAGGAAAAAGGGGATGGAGCCCAAAGCAGCAAGGTGCTGAGAGTCAGCCAGCATCAGGAAGGGCCCCAACCGAGTCCTCGGTATGAGCAGAATTGCCCTGGACAAGCTGCAGGTGGAGTGGGAGGTAGAGGAAGGGAGGCCTTCACCCTCATGGCCATGGCCGGTCCACCTCGTTGGTCCTCAGACCTTCAAACCGCACCAAGGAGCCAGGCCGGCCACAGATCTTCAGTCGTCTGAGGAGTTCCAGGGTTCAGGGCCCGAGAGAGAGAGAGAGAGAGAGAGAGAGAGAGAGAGAGAGAGGGAGGGAGAGGAGGATCCTTCTGAAGGTGGAGAAGGGAAATCCTTCACCTTTTTTGGGGAAGGGGTGGTCTGGCTGGCTCCCCCTTCTGATCCCGATGGAGGAGTAACCCCAGCCCTCAGCCGAAGGTGGTCGGTTCCCTGAGTGCTGGAGTCGGCCCGCCAGGGAAAGGCCCCAGAAATTCTTGGAGAATCCGGGGAGAGTCTCAGAGCAACAGAGGGTCCCCATATAGGCCGCATGTGTGGGGTGTCCCCGCCGAACTGGGGACATCACTTGGGTGATGAAGGCCTTCACCCAAGGCCGGACAGACTTCAAGGAGCAGCGTACAGGACAGTAAAGGCGAGGCTGTGGCAGGCGGTGGTGAGAGCCACAGTGACAGAGTGCTCCCTGTTTCGGGGCCTACGGTCTGCTGTCTGGAGGGGAGTCCTTTAATGCGCCCGTTTGCGTTGCCTGCTTCTGCTCAGGGGGTGGTCGCTGTGAGCCCTGCGCCCTGCCCGACACACCTCTGCCCCTTCCCCGGCCCTTGTCTTCCTGCCGTCTGTTCTCAGCACGGCAGCCCCCACGATTCTGTTAAACTGTGAGTCGGATCATGAAATTCCTCTGCTCAGAAGCCACCAATGACTTTGCATCTCACCCCGAGTAAAGGCCGAGGCCCTCCTGGCCGCCGGGCCCGTCCTCGCCTGCCGCCCACCCTCAGCCACCTGGCCCCCTCTCGCCGTCCCCAGCCACCCGCTCTGCGCGC
Organism: Canis lupus baileyi; assembly: GCF_048164855.1. NCBI lineage: Eukaryota > Metazoa > Chordata > Mammalia > Carnivora > Canidae > Canis > Canis lupus. Next base: position 56,247,079 of record NC_132842.1, read on the forward strand.
CACCTTCCTTCCTGCAGGGCCACCTGGAAATGTTCACCTTGTTTTATTTTGTTTTTCCTCTTACCCCCGCCCCCTGGCCCACCCCAAAGCAGACCGTGAGCTTTGGGAAACCCCATTCTTCATCCACAGGGCCTAGGTCGGCGCCTGCCACACGATAGGCAGCCACTTAGTACTTGCTGGTGCTGGATGACGTGGGGCCTGAGTCAGCCGTTTGGAGGCCATGTGGAGGAGGAGTAAGCCCAGGAGAGTAAAGGAAAGAGAGCGCCCGAGGGGTGGGGAGTAGACCCCGAGAGAAAGGAGAGCGTGCGCCCCCTGAGAGGCCCAAAGAGGAGCCTCCGGTTTCAGCCTACAGAGCTCCCAGTGCTGACTCCCGTTGGGCCTCTGACGTGCAGTTTATTTCCTGCCTCCGGATGGTCCACACAGGTCTGTGGTATTACCTGCTTTATCTTTATAGCGACGCTCTTCAACTTGATCCGGCTTGAAAGGGAGCGCAGAGAGAGAAGAATGAGCAGCCCAGATCACCTGGGGCCTTACGGGCCGTTGTAGATACTTTGGCTTCTGCTCTGTTGGAAATGGGAGGCCACCGCCACGTGGTTTTGATCAGAGGAGCAACATGCTGGTTTTTTTGCAAGGGGCTGCCCCTGAGTGCCCTCCGTGGATAACTGAGGAGGTGTATGAGGGTTCTCCAGAAAATGGGATGAATAGGATAAGAGAGAGAGGGAGATGTCGTTTAAAGAATTGTCCCACACTATTGTTAGGCCTGGGGAGTTGAGAACCCATATCACTGGACGGCACCATTTCACACCCATCAGGATGACCACCATCCAAAAACAAACCCCAGAAAACAACAAGTATTGGCAAGAGTGGGAGCCTTTGTACGTCGGTGCTGGGAATGTAAAATGGTGTAGCTACTGCGGAAAGCACTATAGTGATTCCTCAAACAATTAAAAATAGAACTGTTATACGGCCTAGAATTCTACTTCCAGGTCTATTCCTAAAAGAATAGAGAGCAGAGGCTCAAAGAGGTATTTGTTGTTGTTGTTTTTCTCACAGATTTTATTTATTCATGAGAGACACAGAGAGAGAGAGAGGCAGAGACTCAGGCAGAGGGAGAAGCAGGCTCCACGGCGGGGAGCCCGATGTGGGACTCGATCCCGGGACCCTGGGGTCATGCCCTGGGCTGAAGGCGGACGCCCAACCACTGAGCCACCCAGGGGTCCCTCAAAGAGGCATTTGTATACTCTTGTTCATAGTGTTATTCACAGTAGTTAAAATGTGGAAACAACCCAAGTGTCCATCAGCCGGTGAATAGATAAGCAAGATGTGGTGTATCCGTACAATGGAATGTTATTCCCCCTTTACAAGGAAAGTTCTGACTATGCTGTAACATGGATGAACCTTGGGGGCATTATACTAAATGAAATAAGCCTGTCACAAAGGGACAAATACTGTATGATTCCACTTACATGAGTTACTTAGAATAGTCAAAAAACAGAGAGAAAGCGTAATGATGTTTTCCAGGGACCAGAGGAAGTGAGGAATGGGGAATTCTCATTTAATGAATTGTAGCATTTCAATTTCACAAGAGGGAAAGATAGCTGGGGATGTTATGGTGGCAATAACTGTGCAGCCTTGTGGATCTATTCAATACCACCAAACTGCACACTTAAAAATGGTTAAGATGGTGAATTTTTATGTTATATGCGAAAAGAAATGGGGAGAAGAAGTCTTGAATCCAAAGGTGGAAATGTAGGTAAAATTTCTGCGTTATAGTCTGGAGGCAAAATTCTTCATACTTTAGGAAGCTTCTGTCTTTGCCCTTAAGACCTTCAACTGATTGAATAAGGCCCACTCACATTATGGAGGATAATCTGCTTTACTTAAAGTCTGCTGATTTAAATGTTAATCACATCTTAAAAAAAAAATATGCCTTCACAGCAATATCCAGACTGGTATTTGATCAAACAATTGGGAACCATAGCCCAGCCGAGTTGACACATCAAAGTAACCATCACAGGAGGATAGGGTGGAGTCAGGGAGACCAATAAGGAGATAATAGGATGATCCAGATGGGCCAGAGTGCTAAGCAGTGGAGATGATGAGAAGTAGTAAATTCTGGATATATTTTGTCAAACTGATGGCATTTGCTAATAAATTGGATGTGGGATGTGAAAGAAAATAGAGAGTCCAGGATGGTTCTAAAGCTCTCGGCCTGAGCAACCAGAAGACGCTGTTCCCATCAACTAACATGGGGAGGCCACAGAGGAAGCAGTCTGCAGGGAGAATGAGGAGGAAAGCGGGAGTCTGTTTTCAGACCTCTTCTGTTGGGGTGCTCAGTAAACATCCAAGTAAAGATGCCAAACAGCCAGTTAGATAGATGTGCCTGGAGTTTAGAGGAAGGGTCTGGATGAGAGATGGAAATGCAGAAGTTTCAGAATGTCGACCTAATGGTAAGATCATGAGACTAGTGACCTCAACTATAATGATTTTGGTGGAGTGATGGGGTCCAAAGCTTGACTGGGGGGGCTTCAAGAGAGAATAGAAGAGATGGTGATGAGTCTATAAACAATTCTTTTCGAGAGTTTCTCTGTAAAAAGAAAGAGAACAATCTGATAGTGGGGTTCACAATTTTTTTTTAAATTAAATATATACTGGCGTATTTATATGCTTTTGGAAGCGGTCTAGGAGAGAGGAAAAATGGATTTTAATGACTGCTGTGTGCAGGAGCTGTGCTAAGTACAGATGCCTGGTCTCTCTTGATCATCACAGCAAGCCTATAAGGTTAGAGCTGTTGTTGTCCCTACTTCACAGCTGAGAAGACTGTGGGACAGACCGTCAAAGCCATACAACTAGTAAGAGGCCGAGTGAGGGCCCAAGTCAGGAGCGTCTGATCCCAGAGCTATGAAGCTTCACAGACCCTATGTTCTAGCCTCCCATTAATAAAATCTACTAAAGAGATATAGAGATAGCTCAGACACTTTGTATAAAACTTTAGTGAATTTTTGGAGAAAATTCTGTCGTATTAGGATGTTTGCTAGATTAAGGATTCTCAAAGGAAATGTCCCTCTTGGACATCAGAGGCTGATGTTTTGGGGTCTCCAGAACACAGACCGCTCTCTCTTACTTACTTACCTTCATCACTTTGCATGGTGGGTTCTGGGCTACCCCTCAATTCTTCCCGTTGGGTGAAGTCCAGCCAAATTCAGTCACCTTTTTGAGGTTCTCCTTGGGTAGAGTGACGCTGTAGCATAATCTTCATATTCGGACACTTCTAGGCGAGGATCTAAACTCGGGCTGTGTGCTAGGGCCTGCCCCCTGAAAACGTCTTTGTCAAATGATTAATTGACCCAGTTGGATAAGGTTGACAATCCCTTGTTCTTATATATGAGAGATTCTCAGTGAAGTGAGGGGACCCCCCCGCCCCCATGCCTGGGGATGTCTGGCAGTGTCTCCAGCATTTTTTGGTTATCACAACTGGGATTGAAGGGTCATAAGTGGTGTCAACTGAGTAGAAGTCAGACATACTGTTAAACAGCCTACGGTGCAGAGAAGTTCACCACAACAAAGAACTATGTAGCCCAAATAACTCAGAACTCAGTTTCTCAAGCTCTTTCATCTCTGTCATAGATTAAAACAGAAAATGGAGTTCTGAGATACATATCAACAAGCATTTTTCCTACTTTTTTTTTCTCGTTCTGATTATTCCTAGGCTAGGGTGAGATACTTATTTCATCAGATCATGGGTTCCTTCTCCAACAGCTGCAGCCTAGACATCTTGTCCCAAAACTGAGCTAGTTCCCTAAAGCAAAGAGGCACTCCCCTGTTACCCTTAGAATCAGATGACAACTCACCAAATCAAGTGCTGAAAACAGTCCTTAATTTCTTGTCTTTCCACCTTTCCAGATTCTCTTAGGGATTTTCAGAATATTTAACAATAAATACATCAACACTAAATCCATAGCCATTCTGGAATACAATGAGGCCACTACTGCTGATAATCTATGCACCAATTCCCTCTAAAGCCACCAGATTCTAAAAAAATCTATAGACAGATGCTTTTCCCATACTTGTTCCCATCTCCAAGTACAGAAATGGGAACCATTTGGATTCAGCTCCCTCCCCAGCAAATACACAGAAACAATGGGTAAGTGTTTTAACAATGTATGTCAAGTTTTGAAACCAAGAGAACGGTCTAGGTGCCAAAAAATGCAAAGGGGCTCCTTGGTGCTGACGAGAATTGGGATTTTGTGACCCACAGGAGTAAGCAAATTTGACATTGGGTGTTATTACAGTTTAGGGATTGGGGTGTGCAGGAGAGGGGGACAGGAGCTGAGTCCATAGGTCTTGCACAGGTGGGGAAATTGAATTGACTCCCTGGACAAAGCTGGGAGTTGGGAAAATCTTTGTCTGCAGTTGAGGGCTTGTTTTGGACCCAAGTGCCAACCCCTCTTATTGGAAAAAGAGTCATTCTTGAAAAATCAGAACCTCCAGGCTGCTCTGCATGAAGCAATGTGGCCAGACTTTTGCCCTGCATAGAGAGACAGACAGACACAGAGCAACACAGAGTTGAGAAATTGGTAGGCCTCTTAGCACCCTGTCGGAGGTGATCTCAAAACTGAGCTGAAGGTCTGTCTCCACAACTCAGAAGTGCATAGGATACTTGAAGAAGGTAATTTCCACTGCAGAGGAGCTGAAAGCAAATAAAGGGATGCGGTTTGTTCAGAGATAATCAACTGGTGCAAAAATAGGAGAAATTAAACTCAAAGAACTGCAAATACTGGGTTAATCTGAAAACGATTTCAAAATAAATGTTTAAAATGTTCGTCAGGTTGGGGAAAGAAATAGAGCTCATTAGGCAAGATGGGGCATTTTGAAAGAAAAGAGGAGAGAGACAGGAAAGACAAACAACTAATGAAAAAATACTTTTAAAAAGAGGATCTTGCAATGGTGGAGAAAGCAGCGGATAGAGTTTAAAAGCCACTAAAACAATAAACTACCAATTATTCGTATAACCAGGTCCTGAGGAGCAGTCTCAGCTCACTGGGGTATAAACATTTGAAATTTTAAAATTTTCCTAATTACTTCTAAATAGGCTCCCTTGACACCCTCCTTTCCCAGGGGATAGCTGGCCCATCACTCCCTGTTCTACAACACTCTTATCAGGTTCTATAGGTTCTAGAACACTCTTATCACTTATGATTGTTGGGACCCTCTCATTTTGATATTTAAGATGAATCTTACTTTAAAACTTCATTCTGGTCTCATCTCTCCTCCTGCCCTCAGCTGTGGGACGAGAGTAAATTCTCTTCATACCGTTTTTTTCTGTCCTTGAGCTTTCTCCTTCCCCACTCTTCAGAGAGTGGGACAGTTTTGCCTGCTTCTGGTGGCCCCTGCCGACGGTGTCCTCCTGACAGACATGGTGTCCAGCTTCACTCCCGCTCCTCTGCTGTTGAACCCTCCCTCCCGAGGGCCAGCAACATCCACCGTGGACCCCACGCGTGCCTGAGGTTCTTGTGCTGGGTTGGTATCCCACAGGGTAACCCAAGGGTTGCTTGGCAGCCGCACAGCTCCTAACTCACCACCACCCTCCCAGCTCCTTTAGGTTCACATGGATCCACTCCCACATCCTTTCAAGTCCGTGGATGGGGTGGGGTGTCCCTCCCCTCTTTTCCTCCCAAGCATGCTGGCTGTCCACAGAGTGGAGGGTGCCCAGTGCCTGCGGTGCTCACTTTTGGGTTAGCCGCATTTCTGGGACAGAGGAACAGTCCCGCTCAGCATCTGGAGCTTCCGAACTATGCCACATCTGCACTGACTGAAACACCAGAGCTCGGGGAGGTTAAATAACTTGCCCAACCAGTCATCTGAGGAGCTTGGATACAAATATAAATTGTTTTGACACCAACGCTTCCCACCATGCTTTGTTATAAAGGGAGATATCCTAAGTCTAGAGAAGATTTGGAGGAAAGTAGACAACTTCTTACCCCGGGAGAGTCAGCACAAAACTGCAGCAGAAGAGCAGCGGTGGGGAAAGCAGAGGGCTTGCAAGCCGTGGTCACCGTGGGGCCCAGCTTCGTGCTTGGGAGCCCTCTGACCTAAGGAACGTGGGGCAGCATAGTGATCGGAGGCAGGGGCACTGGGCCTCTTGAGGGATCAGGAGCAAGAGGAGAGAGGAAAGGTCTGTCTTCTGTGCTCTGGAAGGTGGGCCCCAGAGGAGGGGAAGCAGAGAACTCTGTCCTCCTGTTGTCTGTAGGAGTAAAGAAGCCTCCGGATTTTCTCCAGGCTGTCCACAGAGCTCAGAGTACCAGGATTTGGGAGGAGGAAAGGCAACTGGGATAGTAGCTCTTTCCCGGGGTCAACACTATATCGTTAACTGGCATTTCCTTTAAACTGTCCTCCAGGAAGTATGGATAGAGTGGGCATTCGTATCCACAATTTTCAGATGAGGAAATCCAGGCCCAGAGAATAGGCATGGCTTGAATCAGGACTTAACCCAGGGTACAGACTCTAGTGCTTCCCTCAGTCTTGGGCCTGGTCTCCTATTCTGCCGGGCCTTCCTTCTTGTGTCCCTTCTGGGTTCTGTTTCCTAGCAAAGGAGATACAAGGATGTAAGAAACACAAGTGACATTTAAAGAAAACATCTGTAAAAGCACCTTTAAGACTATAAAGCTATCTAGATGCGAGGAAGACTATTAAGTGTGGAAGTGTTTTATGACATTTTTCTTCCTCATGATGACTAATAATTTTAATTTCTCATCTTCCCTGAGAATTGAACACTAGGTTAGGGCAAACAGGACTTAGACGAGATGAGGGAATGCCTAAATTGTAATGTTATAAAGAAAGATTGCAGAGACTTTCTGGCAAAGAAATTGGGGAAGGAGCCCATCTCTCTAGGGGACTTCGCCTAAAAGCAGAAGAGACATGTGAAAACCAGCGTGGAAGACATTCTGACCATTCAAAGAGGAGCTATCAGAAATTATTTTTCATGAAAGCAACGGATTTTTTTTTAAGTGGTCTGGTTGGGGGTACCATGTATCTAGCCAAGAAGGATAGGAAAAATATGAAAGCTTTGGGAAAAATGTACGTGCCTGAGAGTGAATGGCTGGCCTCATTTGGGGTTGTATGTGAGAGAAAGAAAGTATAATGAACAAAAAGGGAGATTTCTGAGTCCTAGGAGCCTATGTTTCTCACTCCCCCCACCCCAAATCCTTAGCTGGCCAGAAGGGGAAGCAACGCAATCCCCTTTAAAGACCTTTTTTAGTGAGAGACGAGGCCAGTCATCATCAGCTGCTGCGTGCCATCTACTGAGGGAAATGGGACACGTTTACCAGTCTCCGACAGATGTGTTTATGAGTGATAAGCTAAATGCGACCCCTCATGTCCAGCTTGCATGGCACTCACAAGGGAAAATCCAGGTCATGTGATGGGCTAGAAAGCACAGAAGCATGAAATGGTGGAGCCGGAGGCAGTAGAGAGCATCCAATCCAGTTTCCTATTTTACAAGTGAGTGATAAGGGCCCCGGAGTGATTAAGGGACTTGCTCAGCGTCACATAGATAGTGCAGAGCTGCACGAACCCAGATCTTCGAATCCCCGGGCCCCTGCTGTTTCTTGACACCATTTCCCATAACATGCCGCTGGTCTTACGTAGTTGGCTCGAAGACCCATCTGTGCAAGATCACGAAAACCGCAGCTCTATCTGCTGTGGGCCGAGTTAGTGTAAAGAGGATAGTGACACCATTTACTTGACCGGAAGCAGAGCTGATCAGGACCCGAATCTTAAATCATCCATGTTAAGAATCATTAAAAAGCTTTAAAACTCTTCCCATGTTTCCCCCGTCACGCACCACACGTTTCTGTGAGAGGTCACACCATTTCTCCTCAGCTCCAGGTTCACAGGGGGAGGACCGGCACCCCAGACCCGGACGACTGACCCCCGAAGCTCGGCCGCCTCCTCCCCACCAGCCCCGAGATCCGGGTCACTCCCTCTCGAATTCTTCCGACGGCTCTTTTACCTTCCTGTGTTCTCAAGCTCCCATTCTGCTTGGTCCCCTCGGTCCAGAGAGTGCTCTTGCCCCAATTTTACTGAAAAACAAAGTCATTCAACGCGACATAACAGAACTTACCTTTTCTTGACTCAAAAGTGTCTCTTGATCTTCTGACCTTTTTCAAAAGAAGAAAGATTCCTTTTCTCTTCAAAGTCTAATCCTCTGTCTGTGCTTGGGAATCCCTCCTAGGACATTGCTCCATCAATGACCAACATTTTTTTCTTCAGTTCTATTTTCTCTCTTTGCTTTCTGAGTCCTTTCTTGCCTAGAAAAACACTCACATTTTAATTAAATTTGGAAAGAACCTTTTGGCCGGTTCCTCTCCAGCTAAACCTCATCTTTACCCTTCCTTTTATTGCCAAACCTGATCCACTCTCCCTACCTCCTTAACACCTTGTAGTCTCGATTTTATTCCAATTGTCTCCTGAAATCATTTCGTGGGAAATGAAAATAACTGAAATTGAATCATTAGTCTCAATGGCCTATTCCTACTTTTCAGTCTTTCTCAAGATTGATGCAGGGTTTTGTTTGCTCAGAAGATATTTACTAAACACCTACATTGGCAAGGGCCTGAGCACAGACCTGTGGGGATTAAAGATGAGTGATGTCCTGCCAGGAGCTTATAAACTAGTAGAAGAAATAAATACAGAAATGCATCAAGTGAGTGCTTTTTCCTTTCCCAGCAATTTGGTTCTATAACTAATGATATTTTTCACATTATTTGTGTATGTGTCTGATCACCCAAGTTCTAGTCTAAGTTCCTTGAGGACTAGGATTCTTTTCTTCTGTCCCCACTTGTGCCCTGCACAGACCCTTGGCCTTGGTAAGTGTGTGGCAGTCAGTCTCTGAGATGGCCACAATGATCCTCATCCTTCAGTGTTCGTGTCCTTTCTATATTGAATAGGGCTGACTTATACAGTAGGGTTTTGAAGAAATTACAGTTTGTGACCTTTGAGGCTAGTTCATTACAGCTTTGTCCTTGCTCTCTCTTGGATCACTCGCTTTAGCGAAGACTGTCATGAGTCTGTCATGAGTCTTGACTGTCATGACACTCAAGCAGTCCTATGACTGAGGACACTGCCAATGGCCACATGAGCCATCTTGGAAGTGGATCCTCTGGCCTCAGTCAAGCCTTCCAGTGATGGAAGCCCCGGATGACATCTTGACTGCAGTATCAGGAGAGAATGAGCCAGAATCTCCCAACTAAGCCATTACCAAATTCCTAGCCCACAGAAGCTGTGTGTGATAATGAATGTTTCCAGTGTTAAGATGTTGCATTTTTTGAGTAATTTGTTATATAAGAGGAGTTAATTCAGATTTGGGTGCCTGAAAACAACAGTGCTACTATAATACAAATCTAAAACATGGAAATGGCTTTTGAGTTTGGGAAGCAGGAAGAAGTTGGAAGGACATAGAAGACATTGGGAAAGAAGGCTGAGAGCCTTGAAGGACCTGATAGTAGAAGTTGGATAGCCTTTGAGGAGGCAGCAAGGGAGGCTTAAAGGAAATAAGGAAAAAGTTATTGGAAATGAGATGAAAATGGATTCTTCTTATGAATTGGCAAAATGATTAGCAACAAAGTGGAAAGTAGAATATAGAGCTGGTGAACTGGTTGATCTAAGGAGATTTCTTTCTTTCTTTCTTTCTTTCTTTCTTTCTTTCTTTCTTTTTTTTTTTTTTTTTTTTTTTGTCTGAGGATATTTCCAGTCAGAGTGTTGGTGCCACCTGGTTTCTTGCTGCTAATAATAAAAAATGTAAGAGGGGAAAAAAAGAGCTAAAGGAAGGACTGATAAACAAAAATGACCCCAGAAGTATTATATTTAAAGTTTCCCAGTTTTCCCTTCTAGCAAACTCTTCTGAGCACTCTCAGAAAAACATGATCTAAAGATGGAACCAAAGAATTGACTATAAAATCCTTAATGTCCCAGAAAGATCCCAGGTTGTGCTTCAAGCATGATTCGTTCAAATATTAGGGCTTCAAAGATGTGTAAGGATGGTGTCCCTTAGAAGGCCCAGAGAAGCTCAGGAAGAGGGGGGCTTACCTTGAAGCAATTTGTGGATATGAGTTTTACCTAATAGGGTGAACCCCAATAAGAGTACAGATCCTTGAAGTTTTGTGAAGCCTGTACATTGTATTGTCCTAAATATGGCCAACCTGTGTTATAAAGGGCAGAGATAACAGAAAAGGAAAAGTCACCTCTAGATCTCCAAACTTCTACAGGAAGAAACAAGCTGAGAAAGCTATGTGACTGCCCACACAGGTTACCTATGATGGAAAAGGAAAGATGACTCTGAGGGTGGAGGCAAGAGCCATTGTGAATCATTCTAGAAAGGGTTAGTGCTGACTAATGAGCAGAATAGTCTGTGAAGAACTAAGACCTCTTAGCAATAGCTGGGTGAGTGAGCAGTACTGGAGGTGGATCCTCCAGCCTCAGTCCAGCCTTCAGATGACTGCAGCCCACCCTGCTGATACCTTGATCCCAGCCAGAATCACCAGGCTAAATGGCTCCCAAATTCTTGGCTCTCAAACACTGTGTAAAATAATAAATTATTATTTTTGTTTTAGGCCACCACGTTTGGGAGCACTGTGTTATGTAGAAATAGATAACTAGTATTGTGTCTAATAAATATTTGTCAACAAAATAAAATAAATCCTATTTCAAGAAGGAATACAACTGGGCAGCCCTGGTGGCGCAGCAGTTTAGCACTGCCTGCAGCCCAGGATGTGATCCTGGAGACCCAGGATCGAGTCCCGCTTCGGTCTCCCTGCATGGAGACTGCTTCTCCCTCTGCCTGTGACTCTGTCTCTCTCTCTCTCTCTCTCTCTCTTTCTCTCTGAATAAATAAATAAAATCTTAAAAAAAAGAAGGAATACAACTAAATCCCCATAATTAAGTACATATGCCCCATAATTAAGTACAAGAAATCTTGAAATGTATACAACTAGGCCATTGGCAGGGAGAAAAGTTGACTCTTCATCATGACTCTTCTCTGTAGAAACATAATACAAAGAGGAAGCATGTGGAGGTATTACAATCCACTCCGCGACCTGACCACTGTTGGACTCTTACTTGAGTGCTGCGGAGCATCCTGAGTAGATGTGGAATGGTATGGCAAACCAACTGTGACCTAGAAGATCGTATTCCACAGGAGTTACAGTTCATCATTCTCCCATTTGCCCTTTGCTCCTCTTGTTTAGGTCTGAATTTATCTTTGTTGTCATTGCTACATTTGCCAGAAATGTATGAGAGAACCAAAATATGGCAGGTAAAAGCAATATAGCCAGGAACCTCCATCTTATTTTTATACTAGTCCAAAGACCTCAGAACAGGAAGGGTTTAAATACTCGATCCCCAAAGAGCAAACACAGATGAACCATTTCAAGAAGCCAATAAGGAAGGTATGATCCTGCTCTTTAAATAGGTCCTTGGGAAGAGAATTGCCGGTCCTCAGTCTCAAGAAGAGAACTGTCACAGATTGGGAGGTTGGAGGGCCCGACAGGCACAGCTTTTATACTGGGTCTGTATGCATGGGTCTTGTGCTGAGTTCTTCAAAGATGTCTATGTCACTGTCTGAAAATTCCTGACGTAAATGGTTACCACGAAGGATACAAGACTGTTGTTGTTTTACGTCTCCTAAATGCAACAGCACTGCTGAGGAATTATCTGAGCTGAAAAATCCTAGAATTAGCCTTATATTTGATTGCAAACAATAGAAACCCTGCTGAAAATAGCTTAAACAGATGGGAGTTCTTCTCTCAAGTGAGAAGGCCCCCGAGGAGTAGACACCCAAGCCCCCTTAGGCTCCCTGTCCCACTGTCCTTCAAATGTAGCTGCTGCACCTCCAGGGGGGCGTCTTGGTCTCATTCCACGCAGGAAGAAGGGAGGAGGATGAGGGGGCAAAAGGCAGATGATCATGCCGGTCACAACGACCCCTTTGGGAAAGCTTCCCCAGCACCTGTATCCGGTGAGTCCCATTCACATCCCAGTGGTCAAGATGGTCACTTGACCTGGGAGGGAGTCTAAAATGGTGAGGTTCTTAGTTCTCTTGCCTCTTCCACAGAGGAGAGCAGGGTGAGGGGAACTGTGAGGGCCATGCTGGGGGATGTAAGAGAGCTTGGGTGATTCTGCTAATCCGCCCTTCTGCCTCAAATTCTAATTCTCTGTATTAGACTATGTAGTGAATATTGGAATAAAGAAAGAGATCTCTTGCCCCACTCCCCCGTTTACAGCAGAACAAAACAACAAGATTTATCTTTTAGAAAACAGATGCCTTGGGAGTCACATCACTGGGGGGTCAGACCTGTCCTCTCAGCAGCACAGGTGATTATTTTTCTTAATTACCATTGCCTCACATCTTGTTATGTGAGCTGTCAGCGTCTTAATTTAGCTAAAGACTTTCCACAATCAGATTTATTTGGTACCTAATTTACTTAACATAGCTTTTGCTGTGAAAGTTAATCAGAGGCCCCAAAACTCTTAATAAGCTCAATATTTTATGGTGAGCACTACCCTAAGGAATGCTTTATGAAAACGATGACAAGGCACAGGGTCTGTAGCTTTCAGAATCAATAAGTGACCGACTAATGAATTAAGAAGGTCTTGAACTTAGACTTCACTCCCGCCTTCATGTAGCAGATGCACAAATGAGCTTTTGTAAACACAGCTGGTTCTTAGCAGAAAATTTCTCTTAACCCCGGAGCTGGGTGTAGGAGAATCCCTGTAGTCTTATAAACGATGACCAACGAACATTTACCATTCGATGATTTAAATGGTCTTGTTTTTGTCACTATTTAACTATTTATTGTATGATAAACCTTTGTGGTTTTTTTCTACGTTTTGACAAGTGCAGACTTTTTTTTAAAGATCTATTTATTTATTTTAGAGAGAGAAAGAGGCAGTGGGGGAGGGGTAGAAGGAGAGGGAGAGAGAATCCCCAAGCAGACTCTGCACTGAGCGCAAAGCCCTACGTGGAGCTCAATCCCAGGACCCTGAGACAAGGACCCCAGCAGCCAGGAGGAGTCAGCCATCCAACCACCTGCACCGCCTAGGCACCCCCTGACTTTTAGTATCAGAGGAGATCTCTGAGACAGTAAAAACGCCCCATTGAGCTATCTCTCTCCATATATCAACAAGGGATGTGTTCCAAATATAGGGACCCGACCTTGTATAATTTATAACCTAAGACCGAAGATACAAATGTAGAAGAATGCAAGACTTTTAGGCAGATGTACTGCCTAAAAAATACAAATAGCTGCCCCCAACCGTAAGTACCTCGTGTGTACCTGCCACCCTCCCCACTAAAGATCTGAATGGTGCCCTGCAAAATGTAGTGGCTCAAGGAATATTTGCTGAGTAAATTATTTTTGTAGTGATGGAGAATGGAAGGAAGGGAAGAAGGACAAAAATAGAACATCTGGCCTGGAGTAGATGGCAATTGATGCTTGGGGAAAGGCTGGGATTTTTCTTTTTCTCCCAGATAAAGAATCACCTAGAAAACCTCAGATTAAAAGGAAGAACAAGGGATGCCTGGGTGGCCCAGCGGTTTAGGGCCTGCCTTTAGCCCAGGGTGTGATCCTGGAGTCTGGGCATTGAGTCCCACGTCGGGCTCCCTGCATGGAGCCTGCTTCTCCCTCTGCCTGTGTCTCTGCCTGTCTCTTCCTCTCTCTCTCTCTCTCTAATGAATAAATAAATAAAATCTTTTAAATAAATAAATAAATAAATAAATAAATAAATAAATAAATAAATAAAAGGAAGAACAAGAGAGGACACTCGTGTTTATGGCCAGGTGGGAAGACCAACCCAAGTATCTAGACTCTAACCTGGAAAGCACGGAAAAACAGACACGTGGCCTTTGGGGAAACAAAGAGAAGCTGGAGAGTTGAGAGGGGACAAAAGAAGTGAAGTGCTCCTGGATGCTGAACCAGGGATTCAGTTCCCTCACCCCTTAAGTAAAAATAACCCTCCCTCTGCCTATGTCAGAGGTATTGTGAGGATTGAATGAAATAGTGTCGTGAAAGTATTTCCAAAACTTGAAGATACTGTGTTGATACAATTGGCCCTTTTACAACCTAATTTTGGCAATGGAACAAGTGAGCAGGTGCTCACATTATGGTAAACTCTGCACTGAGGCGAGTCACGAAGGGATTACTGGCCCTGGGTATAAATAGCCCAGGGGAGCTTTAAAAGGTTGCAGTAGGAATCTCAGATACCCTACATTTTTTAGGGCCCCAAACTTCCTGATGTATTTTCATTTTAAAAATGTGTTTATTGCCGGCAGGGCTTTATAAGGAGCCTGAGACTCCAGAAGCTAAGAGCTTTAGCAGGCACAGGCCGGCGGCTAGCAGTGGGGCCGGGCCTAGGGCTCAAGCTTCCTGGCTCCTGGTCTAAAGCTCGGGCCGCTCCAGAGAAACCCTCCAGCAGGATATAAATCCTTTAGCGCCGGTTTCCTTTGTCTCAAGCCCATACAAGTTAATGAGCAAGAACAAGAAGAGACGGTATCCTTTCCAGGGCCTTCCGATACCTCACCTATGAACAGTTTTCACAGGGAAAGTAATGGGTGCCATGTTTCATCTAAATTGGTTTCCTTTCTGCAAGAGCCAAATCCATCTATTTTCAGGAGAGAAGAGCTGGGTGCTTACAGCCTCCCTGTGGAGTTCTGCGTGGGGGTTGGACAAGATGGGAGCTTCAGAGCGGGCCAGCCTGCCCGGGCTTCGTGATGAGACGGCCAGACCACTATTAGCCTGTGGAGGGGACCCCTCTGTTTTTGAGGTTCTCTGTTTTGAGCTCGATTTCTTTATTTCGAAGCGGGCCAGCAGGTGAATTTAGGTTGCTATGTGAAAGAGTTTGTCTTAATCACTTCAGGGTGCTACAACAAAAATACCACATATTGGGGGGTGGGGGGCTTAACCGACAACCACCTATTCCCCACAGTCCTGGAGACTGAGAAGTCCAGGGTCAAGGCGCCAGTAGATCTCTTCTCTCCTGAGGACCTGCTCTTGACTTGTAGATGTGTTACCTTCTTCTTTATACCCATGTGGTTCAGAGAGAGATGTTCCCTTCTTACAAGGGCACTAATCCCATAAGTGTGGGCTCCACCCTCATGACCTAATCACCCCACCTCCAGATACCATCACATTGGGGCTTCAACATGTGAATTTTTTGGGGAAAAAAGCATGCCGTCCAGAGCCTGGTGATGAGCAGTTTTCTTCCTCACCTTGCCTGTCGGACCTGATGTTGACTCTGTCTGATTTACGTCCTTCTAAGAGGTGTAAGCAATAGCCCGTTTTTGGTTTCAATTACACAGACCATTTTCCTTCCTGCTGAAATGAGAATAGGATGAATATTGCAATAAAATAAGCAGTTTTGTGAAGTTAGCACTCAAACTAATGAAGGCTTGCTGCCTAACAGAGGTGACCTCCTTCCCCTTTCACAGTTTAAGTAACTAGTGTTACCAAGCCAAATTTGCATTATAAACTTTCAATCAGGGAAGCACGCATGCATAATTTATGTGTGTGCACACGTATTGGTAGATATTTCTGAACCTTAGAAAACCTGGAAATACACTGCTTTTGGCGTCTATACCACCCAATGAAGTGCTTATTTATGCAGTAATTCTTTTCATGTGTCAGTTTTGAAAGCCCTTAGAAGTTGAAGATCGTGTGCTACTAAACTTCCTTTACATCCTCCACCAGACCTAGCACAGTCGTAAGTCCAGTGGACAAAGCCCTACAAGGGCCATGTCAAAGAAGATGTGATAACATTTGCAGCTTAGGAAGGTGACTCTGATGCCCCCATGGAGGATGGGAGAGAAGGGGAGAAAAGGTGACAGACAATGACAGCAAGGAGGTCTTTTGGAAGTTGTTGAATGGCCCAGGTGGGAAAATGTCTAAATGATGGCAATGATGAGACATGGAAAAGATAAGACAGTTGCAAGAGATAGGTAGTAAATACAATCAGTTGGATCTCACCAGAGTGGTAAAGGGCATCTCCAATGACCCCTTAAGTTTCAGGCTTGGATAGTTGTGTCAATTCCCCAAATAGGAGATGCAGCATGATGAATACATTGGGAGTGGGAAGAGATAAAGAATTTCATGTTGGACCTTTTGAGTTTGGGGACCAACCAAAAATCTAGATTAAAAATTAGCAAGTTAGGAATTGTGAATGTGTGGGCCCACTTCTTGGAGAAGAGGTAAGTTGGAAGCACAGGTTTAGATTTGGGGGTGGTCAGAGCATGGATGGTAGTGGAAGGCAGGGGTCAGTGAGAGGAGTGTGTGCAGCTTTAGGGCAGACCCAGGAAGGAACTTAAGAGGGAGCTACTGGCAGCATGGAGACGGGGTGTGCCCTGAGGCCATGTGGGAGTGGGCACACAAGAGGTGATGGCAGTCAGGAAAAACAAAGGCCCAAGGCCTGTGAGAGATGGAACAGCTGGAGCAAGGCGACTGTGATTAGGACTCCGGGAAAGCAAATGTCCAATGAAGGCAGTGTGCGGGATGCAGCTGGAGGAGACGCTCGTGTGGGTGCAGTCCTGACACCTCATCCCTTCACCAGACTCTCAAACTTCCCCTTTTTCCTTTGTATTCACACCTCCCTCCTCTCCCCAGAGCTCACAGATCAACTGTAGTCTCACTCTCACATGCAATCTCTGTCCATCCCTGACATAGTTCTGTTGTTTGTTTTGAAGCTATGCCAGTGGAGCTGTATTTGCTGGACCAAAAAAAAAAAAAAAAAAAAAAAGACAAAAGTGGGTTTCTGTAGATGTAGAAGAAACCAGTGAGCAATTAGGAGGGAAATTATGGCTTGATATAGAAAGACCTGTCTAACTGGCAAAGCTACATAACAATGAGAACGCCAGCCCAGTTAGGTGCTGAGTCACCCATGCCCAGAAACATCCAGGAATAGAGGTGGTAATAATATCTCTTATTCATACACACTTTATGATTTCCAAGGTGTGATACGGGGAGACTGCCCTTCTTGGTTTTGTATTTGATGACCTTAGTGATTATTCTGCATCTACTCTGGTCAAGGACTTCAAACTGAAAGCAGATATCTTGATCTGCCCACCGCTAACCCCTGTCAGTGACATTTGAGTCGGTTTCAGAAAGTCCCCAATGGGTTTTGACAACTGAGCAGCATTTCCTGAAATATATTTGTGCACATGTGTTACTCATTCATTCATTCACCTGTTTACCCAACTAACATTTACTGAGCGTCTGTGAAGTGCCAGGCACTGTCCAGATGCCAGGGGTGCAGGCAGGAGGAAGCCACCTGCAGCAGAGGATGTTCATGCCCCAGTTATAGTCACAACCCTCTGTAAGGCCACCTAGTATCCCCCAGTCAGGCACAGTGTGTGTCAAGAGGATCCGCGTGAGCTTTAGGGTCTGCTCCTCATTGCATTTCCGTTAACTTTAAGGATGTCTACAGACTATTGGAAAAGCTTCAAGACCAGTCATATCATAAGCTGATTTGCAGGAGGGCTTTTCTCATTATAGGGAGGGGGCCATGAGCTCTGCTTTCTGGGGCCAAGAAAGCAGACATGAGAGGTGTGTTCCCCGCCAGGCCCCAAGAGATGGGTCCTTCAGGCCGGGTGGAGTGGACTTGAGCGAGAAGCAGAAGGAGTTCTCGTCCTGAAGCACCGTGTGGCTTGTGAAGGCCCATGCAGGGCAGCTTTGGGCCTGTGTTTGCAGTGGGTCAGAGTTCAGAAAGGGAATCCTCTCCATTTCCCTCCGGACACAGCAGGGCACTAAGGCCAGAGGAGATGCGAGACCATAAGATCACATCATGAGGGACCCCTGGGGGGCTCAGAGGTTGAGCGTCTACCTTTGGCTCAGGGTGTGATCCCCAGGTCCTGGGATCGAGTCCCGATCGGGCTCCCTGCAGGGAGCCTGTCTTTCTCTCTGTGTTTCTCATGAACACATACATAAAATCTTAAAAAAAAAGATTTGCCGAAAATCTGACTTTAAAGACATCCAACGCATCTTCAGGGTTTTAAACAATTATTATAAGCTTGTTTTAATCTCGCAGGTTTTTCCTTAGCTATGCTACGCATAGGTGCGAAAGCAAGTTGCATCGCTCTAGCATCTTTACCACCCTGAATCTGCCAGATGTAGCTGATGAAATACCGGACATCAAGTTAAATTTGAATTTCAGATAAAAGACAAATAATTTTTATTATAAAAAATCAGCATGCAATAGTTGGGACATATTCATCCTAAAAATTATTCGTTATTTATATAAAATTCCAATTTAACTGTGCCTCTCGTGTTTTATCCGACAACCCTACCCTGAATGGATCTTTTCCTAGGGAGCAAAGCAGCAAGACATTTGGAATAAAAGGAAGAGTCCGATGACCCTTCTTCTATTGGGGAAGAGCGCAACTGCTGATTGATCCTCTTTGCCCAAGTGCGTTCCCCATTGATGGCCCGCGGGTATCGCAGCGGCATAAACGGAAGCCCCAACAGGGAGGCCGCGAACCTAGAGATGGAAAACCAGGAGAAAGGGAAAGAGATGGAGAAGGCAGGTTCCAGAAGCCCGCACCCATGCGCTGTGACAGGGCTTTGCCTTCGCTTGGCAGCTACTCGAGGCTGGGTGCTCGGCGTCGCCCCAGCCCTGGGCCCCTCGCTGCCCGGGTGAGGCCTGGAAGGGGGACAGTGGCGGCCACCGGCTGCGTCCTGGGCGCCCCGCGGCCAAGCTGCCTGCGCCGCCGCCTCTTGGTCCATGGTCTCTGGGCCTCGGAACCAACCCCGACCGGACGCCCCGCCGGGCCTGTGCCTCCCTCCCCTCCTCGGCTTCTGTCTCCCTCTGCTCCTCCTGGCGCGCTCTCCTCGCACTCCCAAAAATAACCAAATAAACAAAATCTTTAAATAATAATCATAATAATAACGTGTGCTGCGAGGGTTTCATGGAAGGCACGTGAGCACTCCTCGGGCAGCGGTCAGTCAGCGCCGAGCCCTCATCTCAGTGGCCTGGGCCGCGGCCTTCAGATGCCATCGTCAGACGCTGGTCTCACAGGGCAGGTCACACAGCCCTGTCCCTCGGGGCCCACCGGGCCCGCCGAGTCCTCCAGGCCCACCAGGCCCACCGAGTCCTGTCCCTCCGGGCCTACCCAGGCTCACCAGGCCCTGTCCCTCTGGGTTCACCAGGCCCTGTCCCTCCAGGCCCACCAGGCCCTGGCCCTCCAGGCATACCCAGGCCCACTGAGCCCTGTGGACACGTCGGGGCTGCACAACCAGCAGGGCACATCTGGGCCCAAGGCGGGGCTGCGGGTGGACTTCTCTCGAGGAGCTGGCGACGCTGGGCCACGGTGCCGAGAGCAGCAAGCACAGGTGTGTCCGGGGAGCACTGAGGGTGAGGACGGGCTGTGGGACATGGGCGCTGGTCTTCGAGGGACGGCTGCCAGCGGCCCACGGGATGTCGGGGGGCTGCCCGGGCCCCTCCGCCGCAGCCTCCGTGGTGTGTCACCGCCCTCTTCTCTTTCCAAGGGGCGGCCCGGGTCTCAGGTGTTGCTCACCGAGCTCCTAGGGAAAGCGGGTTCACCTTGGACGGTGTGATGGTGGCGACCACGGCGGTAGACGCCGTGCTGCAGTGTCACGGGCCCAACGGCGCTAAGTCCTGTAACTGGGGCCCACCATTGCTCCCTTTTCACTATGAAAAGATAGATTTGGAAATGAGCCTTTCCACCCAGTGAAGAGGGGGAAGAAAGACCCCTGAGACTCGGGCAAGGGGACTACGGGATGGTCTGCATTCGCGAGCCTCACCTGCTTCGACGGGGACGCTAAGACATGAGGGCCAATAATTCACCAACGTCCATCACGGTGAAGTCCTTACTACGAGGGTGGCATCCACGTCATCTCCGAGAAATGTGCAGGTGGCCACGGTCCCCACTCGTGGTTTTGAGGTTCACCAAGCTAGAATATTCCACTGGAAGGGAGCCTGTGGAACTGCTGGCACCCCCACGTCTGCTCTGCGCCACAGCCTTGTAGGTGCTGGATTTGACCCTCAAAGGCAACCAGAGATGCCCGATAAAGGGCCCTTGCTTTGCCCCTGCCTGCCCCCCAGCCCTGGGGGGTTTCAAGGCCACGGGGAACTCAGGGCCTCGTGCGCTGTTGCCCCACTGCAGGCCTCCCCCGGCGCCTCCGAACCAGGGCCCTGATTTCTCCGACATTCTGCAGGCCCTTCAGGCTTGGGGGGTTCAGAGGGCCGTCATCCTATTGGGGACACTGGCTCGCCTTATTTTTTTTTTTTTTGTCAAAAACGGTGATGATCACCCCTTGGGTGGAGGCCGGAGCACTGTGACTTGTTCTAACATGGGCAGCAGTGGCCGGCGAGGGTGACGGTGGCCGGCCAGGGGCGGGTGTGGGTGTGCCCTGCTCTGAGGGAAGGCTGGCGCCAGGCGACACAGCCAGGGGCAGCCACTGAGAGCCAGCGCCCTGAAGGAGGGACAGGCCAGCCGGCCCCGGGGCCCTGGAGCCCCCTGCCCCCCGTTTTCCAGGCCAGTAGCCTGCGCCGCGGACCATTCCTCCTTGGCGCTGTGTACGTGCCTCTTGCATTTTTAAACAGCAGTTTCTCAGCACAGATGCTCCCTTCTCTCCTTCCTGGTGGCCTTGCTGCACAAACAGCAGATTGCCCGCCCCTGTCGTCTTAATCGAGGGAAGGAGAGAACATGTTAATCGTGTTATTTTTCTCTTCCTTGTGCCCACAATTAGTCGTGTGAGCCAGGGTCCCTCTCCTCCTTGGCCTCTCCCTGCGCTGACGCCCCAAGCGGGTGACTTGCCCGGGCCTGGCTCGCCCAACCTGCCTCCCCGTGGCTGGAGGCCTCCTTTTAAGACAGACACCTTTCTTTCTTTCTTTCTTTCTTTCTTTCTTTCTTTCTTTCTTTCTTTCTTTCTTTCTTTCTTTCTTCTTTCTTTCTTTCTTTCTTCATTTCTTTCTTTCTTTCTTTCTTTCTTTCTTTCTTTCTTTCTTTCTTTCTTTCTTTCTTTCTAGATACTGCTTCCTCCGACCTCCTCAGGAGTCAGGCTGCCTCGCAAGGCCTGGTTATGTCTTGGTGTCTTGGTGTCTGCGCCCCCTGCGCACTAAAGGGCCAGGAGCGGGCTGCAGCCTGTGAATGGCATCCCACAGGTGCACCCCAGGCCCAGGGCATCGTTCGCACAGGTGGGCCCGGCGGGCGGGCTCCGTGGTGCACAGATGTTGGTGCGAAACAAACACCACACAGAGCCGTTAGACAAACGGAATGAGGTGCAGTGTGTGTGTGTGTGGGGAGGGGGTTCTCACGCCAACTGCTCTCACATTTGTTTCGAAATATCACCGATTGCTTCCCCTCCAACGCTCTCAGCCCACCTGTGGAGTCGTCCGTCCAGCACCGAGCAAAACCACCCGGAGGCTCCCTGCGCCTCCCCGCTTGGGCAGGTGCCCCCAGGGACCAGGGAGCTGGATGGAATTGGCACATTTCATCATGAGAAAGAAAAGTGTAAGATGAGCATTAAGACGTGCCTTCCAGAGGAGTCTTGACTTCCAGCGTCTAGAATCCATCCAAGCAGGCCAGGCTCGAACGCCTTCCATCAGCTTTGCGGAGGTGTTCAGCGATGTCCTGCGCAGAGATGATGGGGACTGTCTGCCTCTCATGGGCTCTTATTCACCCACCTTACTGCAGACTTCCTTCTGGGGCCTTCCTCTGAGATGCAGTGACCTGGTGGGTCTCCTCCCCGTTCCCAGCGCCGTGGAAAGGCAGCCTATGGCGGGGTCCGCGTCAGAGCAGGTGTGCCCGTTGGCGCCTCACCAGGAAAACAGGAAACACAAAAGGACTCAAAACAGAAGGGACCTCATGCAGGACCTGGGTGACACAGGTTCCTTGCTTGGGGGCCCTGGGAGACCCAGAGGAGGATTCAGATGCATCTAGTTTCAGTAGGAGGTGATTCCAGGACACACGAGAGGGGAAGGACAGCTGGTTGCCAAACAGCCATTATTAAAAATCATGTCACACGAACTTATCATTGAATATATTTTAGTAAAAGCAGGTAGTTAAATATTTAGAACATATCACTAGGTAATCATTTTATGTCATCTATGTCCTCTGGGTAGTTATGTCCGTTGTGCAGCATAGTAGAAGCCCTGACAACGATGGGCCGCCGGCGTCTCTTACCAGCTCCGTGTGCACCGTCGTGTTACGTTGGTAGTCTGAGATCAGTCATGATTGGGGTATTTACCCTGCGGACATCAAAAAATGCCATTACCTCAGGGTGCCATCGATTACGCTATGGTTTGTGTAGACGTAGGAGAAAGAGAAAATGTGGAGGAGGTAGATTGAGCTCAGAAGTTGTCATTCCAGGGGCACCTGGGTGCTCAGCGGTGGAGCGTCTGCCTTGGGCCCAGGGCATGACCCCGGGGTCCCGGGATCCAGTCCCGCGTTGGGCTCCCTGCATGGAGCCTGCTTCTCCCTCTGCCTGTGTCTCTGCCTCTCTCTCTGTGTCTTTCATGAATAAATACATAAAATCTTTTTCAAAAAAAGTTGTCATCTCAAAGACCTTGCCCTGTGCACACACAGAAACTGAGGGAATATTCAAGAGCCATTGTCCAGTTGGGCGAAGGATGGGGGAAGCTCTGGCGTGTGTAGTGCCAAGCCTCAGGGAGGGTTTGGTGTGACGCCTACAGCCTCTGCAAAGGTGAGCACTAGTTTAACGACACGTTGCATATCAGAGTAATGAGGTTAAATGTTCGGGGGGAGAAGTTAGAAGGCTGGACGGCAGCTCCACGTGTCAAATCACGGCTCAGCTTCAAGATCTCTGGGCTGCAGGTGCAAGAGTTCAGCAGGATCTGTTCAATCCTTCTGTGAGAATAGACCGGCTAGATAGAATTTACAGTAAGGAGTATCGTGTATTATTATTATCTGTAAACTGTGTGCTGCACATCCTTTCTATTAGTAGAATTCGTGATAAACCTGCATACGCACAGCGTGTTGGATATTTTATTTTTCCCCCGGAAAGCTAACCAGCTGGTGAAGTGTGTTCTTTGAAAGGCGGTCCTGCTGCACAAAGTCTACTATGGTAAGGCCCCGAACATCTGACCCAGACATATGTCAACCTAGGAAAGTATTTTCTCTCGTAGAGAGATTCACACTCCACTGTTGCAATTTCACTCACTAAGTATTTATTGAACATCTATTGGACAGGAGGACAGTTTCATGGACTCTTAGGGGCTTAAGAAACCTTTGAGACACTTGAATTTAACCTCACTTTTTTTGAATCATTTTCTATTTGTCACCGAAGTACAGTTGACACACAACTGTGTGATGTGACAGTTGTGTGCATCGCCACCGTAAGCGTCTCACAACCTGTCACCAGACAACACTGTCACAATATCATTGACTCTGTTCCCTGTGCCGTACTTGCATCTCTTTAACTTCTTTATCTTATAACTGGACATTTGTACCCCTAAATCCCCCCCCCCCACCTATTTCAGCCATCCTTCAGCCCCTCCTCTCCTCTGGCAACTGCAAGTTTATTCGCTGAATTTAAGAGTCTGTAGATTTGTTTGTTAGATTCTACGTGTAAGTAAAATCATACGGCCCTTGCCTTTCTCTGACTTATTTCATTTAGCAGAAGACCCTCTGGGTCCATCACCCGTGGTCAATTCACCCCACAAATGGAAGCCTGTATCTGCCTCTCCCCTCCCGCCGTGTTGCCCAGCCCCCCATTGGTGTGTGTCCCCTGTGACACACACCAGTTTGTTCTCTATACTACTAAGTCTGAGTCTGCTTTTTTGCTTCTGTTTTCATTTTTTTTTAGATTCAACTTCCTAGTGGAATTACATGATATTTGTCTTTCTCAGTTTGATTTACTTCACTTAAGGATCCGTGAGGCCCATCTCTGTTGTCTAAATGGCATGATCTCACCCTTTTTTATGGCTGTGTGATGTTACACCGTGTGTGCCTATACCACACCTTTCTTATCTATTCATTGGACTACGGGGGTTTTTTGGTTTTGAGCTGCACCCGTTCTTTTCATATTTTGGACACTAACACCTCATCAGATATGTCATTTACAAATATTTTCTTCCGGGGGATCCCCGGGTGGCGCAGCGGTTTGGCGCCTGCCTTTGGCCCAGGGCGCGATCCTGGAGACCCGGGATCGAATCCCACGTAGGGCTCCCGGTGCATGGAGCCTGCTTCTCCCTCTGCCTGTGTCTCTGCCTCTCTCTCTCTCACTGTGTGCCTATCATAAAAAAAAAAAAAAAATATTTTCTTCCATTCAATGATCAAAAATCCACACTTTGCCAGCATGATTCCACTTCTCAAAGTCCTGCTCTACTAAAGCAAGCTCTTCTGATAACACACCAGCCTTTCCATAAAAACTCAGAACAATATGATCACTGTTAAAGCCCATTTTTATGGTACTTTTCTGAGAGATAAGCCTTGACTCTTTTTCTTTATTTCTAGTTCTTATTCTAACTCAGTCCTTCTTTCCCCAGGCTTTTACGACAGCAGCTGTTTAAGTCTCGGTGCTTCCTGTTTTCCCCCTGCCCTGACACCTGTGTCCTACCTGGCCCTTGCCACCTATCCAAACAATGAGTTCTCCTGCTATAAAGAACATCAGGGTTTTTTCTTTTTTCAGAGTTCAAGATCTCTCAACACACCCAGCATGTTCATGCCTTCAAGAGTTTTCCAAACTACATGCTTAATCTAAAAAACAATGCAGGAGGCTTCTCCGTGCCAGTCCTGGGATCCTAATTAACACATTTCCTACCTTCAAAGAATAAACTCACAGCTACCGTCGTAGGTGAAGCTTCCATTTAGCAAATAATAACAATAGAACTGACATATAAAAATAATAGATTTGCAAAGCACAGAAGTAGAGCAAAGAAATTATTGCCTCTCTCTAGGAGTAGTTCATAAAAGGCCTCACAGAGGATTGTAATGCCAGGGAAAGTCTTTGAAGGATGGAGAGGAGTTCACCAAATAAACATGGAGGAAAAGCAGTCCAGGCAGAAAGGGAACAGCCACTAAAAAGGTGGAGTGGCAAAATCAGAAAGGTGTGAGGAAATTCCTGGCAGTTCTGGAGGGCTGGGCAGGAGGCAGGCTGGAGAATGGCAGGAGTTGGCCCCAGAGAGGTGTGGTTGTGCGCCAGACAGAAGGTTCGTATGCCAATTAGGGGGTGTGTACTTTGCTTTAAACAGAGGAGGGATAATTTGTGCTTAGCTAGATGATTCAGGGACCAGTTTAGGAAGTGGAGTGGTGGGGCCCCAAAGACTAGAGGCAAGGAGACTTTTGAGGCAGTCCAAGTAGCAGACAACGAAGGCCTAACCTGAGGCAGTGGGGTGGCAGTGATGGAGCAAAGACCCAACACCTCCTAGAGCTTCTATCACCACTGGTGGCATTAACCACTGCCTCTTCTGATATCTTAGACTTTGTACGAACCTCTACCACAGCCTCCCTCTTGTAGAATGAGTTCTCTTACCACATCAAACCTCCACCCACCTCCCACTATGGTTCTGGAAAGGCAGTGGCCAGGATACCTTGTACTACCATCATTCAGTACCCTCTTCTCTTCCTACAATGCTTCTCAAACTTTCATTAAGACACAAATTTTGGTTGAATAGGTCTTGGGTAGAGATAAGGATCTGCATTTCTAGCAAGTTCTAAGGACTCATGCCATACACTACAGATTGAGTGGCAAGGACTTAGCACACAGACTTATTGACTGGACAAGAACTTCTAAAACCTCGCCCTGCAGAGCACAGTCCTCCTCTGTTTCCCGGTTCTCAAAAAAAGGATTTTGCACCATGTGACACTGTGTCTTCTTCAGTCAAGAGGAGAATAATTCTGGTAGAAATTCTTGTTGACTAAACCACTGTCTTCCATGCAAAGGCCTACGACTGTTGAGTCAGAATAGTAAGCAAGTCCAGATCCTTTGGATGGACATTAAGTAGGAGGGGGGAAAAAAAAAAGAACCCAATCCGTCCTTAGTACATTAATAAATGTCCTTGGTAGGCATAGGGCCCTTGAATAATTGATGAGTGGGACCGTTCAGTGTTCGCTGCAGTTCTAGCCAACAACTGCTCATTATGGGAGATGATTCACTCTGTTCTATGGAACAAATTGTTCCAAGGTCTAACTCCACTTCTCTTGCCATCTTTTTTTAATAAAAAGCATCCACCTGTGGATTTCATATTCATGCAGTTGTTTCCAGAATAGAAATGAGAGAATTAACTTATGTCTCATGGCCCATTATGGGGCAACCTCAGAGGACCCTGTCAGGGGGGCTTGGTGTTAGGAACACCTTCTTTCCTCAGAGAGGAGGAAAGATCTAGATACATTAAGTCTTCACTCACTGCCAAGATTTCAAGGGCAGGATGATTTGCAGTGAGACCATCTTCCCCAGTAAGGCGTGCTAGTTCCTAGGTTTGGTATTCAAATTGTATGCCTATATTTTAGACTGCGCATCTGGGAGATAATTTAGTGTGTCCAGTTTCTGTTAGCCATGTGTTTCTAAGTGCTTAGAGTTGCCTTGTGAATTGGGTGCAGAAGACAGTTTAATTTTGATCTCAAAGTCTGGTGGTTTAACAAAGCACATATCAAACTGCCATGGCTTGTCTATATCCCTTCTCTGGGCCCCAAGTTCAGAAATTTCTCATTTTTCTGATTTATCATTTTGATGAAAGACACCTATTTATTCGGTAAAGTGAAGTAAAACCAGCCATTCTGCTGGACACATTCCCGTAGTGGCTGCCATGTGTGCAGAGTCAGCCTGATGGAACGAACCCCAGGTAAGAGAAGAAAGTAATGGCCAGGGCACAAGGGTTTCCTTATACAACAAGAGAGACTTCAATATTTAGAGAGTTGGGTAGTCCAGCAAAGCCTGGTGGTGCTGAGTCCAAGCATGAGGCTTGGAAAATATCATCCACCCATTTCTGGCCCACTTTGCAGATGCTAATACGACTTGGCCTACTCCTCAGAATATGATCTAGATTGGGTTGGACTCAAAAGCTGGACCTAGCCATGGCTCTCTTCTGTCTCCAGCAAGGCCTTGGACTGACCTAGGCTCTGGACCCACTACACAAAAGACTAACTTCCCCACTAGATTGGAACAAACCAACCCCTGAGGAATCCCAGGAACTTAGAATGACCAGCCCGCCATGAAAGAAAGCAACCTTCTTTCTCCTCACTTTGATTCTGACCAGATTCTTAGGACCTAATGAGTCAGTGATCCTTTGCAAGTAAGAGATCTTTGCTTTAGGATATTTGTTCTCCTACTTCCAAGGAGATTTTCAGCAGTCGGCTGAACATAGGAGGTAGAATGTGGAAAGGCAAAGATCTTTCATCTCTTCTTTCTTGTTCTTGGGTGGCGGTGGCATCTACTTCCTGTTGTTGAAATTTGGTTAGACTGGCAAGCTCTCTTGTCACCCTTTGTGGTACTCACTTGGAAGGAGCAGTGTATGGACATCATACCTTTGTCTTCTGGTTGATTCTAGAGCAACTGAGGATATTTGTCCAGATTCTCATATGCATGGGGTCTTCCTTGGTTCCCACCTCCAATGTTGCATTCAAGTCCAGAGACTCCCTTTCATGCCCAGATATGTCAGAGTATCACAGAGATGGCATGGGCCAGAAAGAGATGACAGCAAGTACTTGGTAAGGATGTCATGCCAGGCAGTGCTCCTTTCACAGTTCCCCCTCTGCTGGAGCAGCAGCCAAGACTGGTGCGGAGGAGGAGAATCTTTTCTTTGGCCAAAGACAGGGAAGGTGCTTCACCACAATGGCTGCCAAAGGAGTCCCATGGTTCCCTGAAATGGGTCTCCTGTAGCCTCCATGCCACGAGTGGTCACTGGCAGGGAACAACCGGGGAGGGGGGGAACATGTCCTCAGTGCAGATGCAACAATAATATTTATCCTCCCGCACATACCCACTGGCTCTCTGTAGGCTCAGCAGTCTATGCTGGCCCATCTCGGCCTAGCACCCTGCCAGATGGGGGAGAAAGGACAACCAGACATCTGAGTGGAGTTACATCAGAGCAGAGTGAAGTGGCCAGGCCTGGGGAGCAGGAACTGTAGAAACTCAAGCCTGCCTTCTGTGGGTGCTTAGAACAGGCATTTGACAAGTGCTCAAAGTCCCCAGATCACAGGCTAGTCCTGGTTGGAAGGGGATGGCGATGTGCTGGGTCTACAAAACTCGATTTAACCCAAAAGTTTAGCTCTGCTTATTAAATTATTATTTTATTATTAAATTACTATTAAAGAAAAAAACCTAGTCAATACAAGTATTCGGAAATTCTTTCCTGAAATCCATGCTCAATTGTCATCTAACCCCAAGTGACACGTTTAGATAAATGCTGATCAGAACTTAGGAAGGTGTGTTCCCAATGGAAACAGATTATTTAAAATGTGCACTGGTTCAAGATCCCATTATTTGCCTTCTTTGTAAAATCAGTAGCAGTTCTGGAGCAGTTGGAAATGGCTCTTTTGGAACCCCTTGCATAAATGACTTGAAAACACCATGAAATGTCCGAGTCTCATACCGATTCTTAGTGACAGTATACAGCATCGTGGCCACTGGACATCAGTTTACCTGAAGGGCTCCTGTATTCAGGCCCTAGAGCCTCAGACCTTCATCTCTAGCCTCTGGCTTCTAATGTCTTTGTGATGAGTCTGGGGTGTTGCCATGGAAAACATTCCCAGCTGGTGCACCAAATCCAGGCTGTTTTTAGGTTTGAGTCTGGCTGGTGCATACTTTCTTGTGGCCAGGCTTTGCTGTGACCATATTCAGAGATTCACAACACACACACACACACACACACACACACACACACACCCCACCATGAATAGAAACCAAATGGAGAACAGCTTCTGGTGATATTCCATGATTTTTCCCCCACTCAATTCCTATTTTCATAAAATATGAGATCTGAAATTTAGGAATAATACGAGTCAAAGAATCCCCTCTTTCTCTTATATCCTGTGTTTTAGGTGGCCAACATCACATTCCAAGCAGCGAGAGGAAGCAAATAAGAAAGAGGAGTTCCAAAGGAGGAGAACTATGATTCAAAGCGTAGATTCTATCCCAGTCATGGACCAAAGACTCTGATCTGGATGAGCTTCAAACTCTAAATATGCTCTAACTGGAACCCTTCGAGCCGTAGCCCAAACAATCTCATATGAAGTAACACTAGCAATTTTTCTCCTCTCAGTGCTACTAATAAATGGATCATTCACACTATCTACACTCATTATTACTCAAGAACATATATGACTAATTTTTCCTGCCTGACCCCTAGCCATCATATGATTTATCTCAATCTACAAGGACATAGGTGATATAGTGATAGGAAAACACAATGATTTTAATATAATGTCTTCTGCGACAACATGGATGAATATATCAAGACTATTCAGTTGAGCAAAAGAAGCCACAAACAGAAGCATACTCTATGTCGTACCGTTTATATGGAGCTTGAAACTAATTTATGGCAATAAAAGTCAGACTTGTGGTAGATTAACTGGAAGGACCATGAGGGGATCTTCTGGAGGGACCAAGTGCTCTGGATATGGGTAGTGGCTGGACATCAGCAGTGGGCTGAGTCTGGCTCTGGTGTTCCTGAGAGGCAATTCCTAAATGATCAGGATAATTTTGTGAGCCCGTTGTTAAACCATTGCTAGCTTGACATTGACCATGGTGGGTGTATCTAAACCGTGAAAATCAATAACTCTTACAGATCAGACTTTGCTTTTTGTCCAGAGAGCCCGCTGACCCGTACGTCCTGGGTGCATTTATCAAGTTCCATCAGAGCATACACCTAAGATTTGTGACATTTCCTGCATATAAATTATGCTGCAATAAGCCACTAGCAGGAAAAAAAAAAAAAAGAAAAGGATAGAAAAGCTAACCGTGTTTTCAATAAGTAATCTAGTCCAGTTGTTCATTCATGACTTTCATACCCTCGAGTGCCTTTTTAAGCCCTCACGGAAAGCCCTCTGCTTTCTAAACTTGAGGATCACAGTGACGAGTGGCAAATAGTTTGGAACTGGGTATTCTTGAAGCTGTTGAACTTCTTTAATTTCACATATAACTACTTTTTATCACAGTGTTTACCCTAATTGTTACCCCCCACTCTGAAAGGAATACTGACCCATACATAGGGGTGCATCCCACTTTTTTAAGGAGTTTAATATGGATGAATCTTAACATGCCAAACAGCAAATACTATGTTGCTGAATATTAACTTAGTTCACTCAGTATTGCTTTTAATCAGGTAAATCCCTCATAGCTTTTATGTGTTATTTTCATGCTCTTCTGTGGGTTTCTTAAGCCATGAAAAGGGCACTCTGGCTACTGTCAAATTCAAACAATACAAAGAAGGCAAAAGAAGACGCTTCTCCCCAGACTCTATTCCACTCTCTAGAGTGGCCACGGTGAAACATTAGGATTTATCCGTCCAGTCTTCCTCTGTGCCTATATTGTACGCAAAGCAAAATATATAATATATGCACACAGGCACCTTTTAAGAAAAATGGGATTATGCCTGATATCACATGACTTGGTCTGTTTATTTAATAGTCTGTGGTCACCTTTCCTTTTCAGTTACATTGGCTCCACCTCTTGCTTTTTAAAAGCCTCATAAGACATGTACTGCTCTTTATTTAATCAGTCTCTTTTGCTAAACATTTAGGCTTTTTCCAGACTGTCATCATTACAAGATGCTCCAGTGAATACCCTTGTATTATGTTGACTCATTCGAAATTACTGTTTTTGTGTATCAGAAGGGTTGAGCGCAGTAATTTCATGTGATTCATGCTATACATTTGTATTTCTATAGGATACACTTCCTGAAGTAGGGTTGGTGAGTCAAACCATATGTGCATTTTTTAAAATTTTGTATCCACTATTACCCTGCCCACCTAAAAGGTTATGCCAGTTTACACGATGCGCATTTCCCTTTGCCCTTGACAATAATAAAAGCTTTGAATCTTTTTAGTTTTTTGCTGGAAAAAATACACCTCAGCGTTTCGATTTGCTTTTCTTTTATTATGATTGAGAAGGCTGGGCATCTTTTTGTACGCATATTGCTCCCATGGCGTTTAAGATATTGTTTGATTCTCCTGCAATTCTCCAGACACACCTCGACTTAATTTTTTTAAGCCTTTCTCCTCTTTACACACCTCTATTTTTAAGAAAGAGAATCAAACCTTTTTTTTTTTTTTAAAGAATTAAAGAGTGCCCATCATTAAAATAATCATTGAAGAAGCTGGAATGGATTATTTGTGTGCCTTCACATGCTCATGGATTCTCTTATGGACACGCAGACATGTATTGTTTTTTACCCAGCGTGAACTCCTTTGACCTGTTTTTTGAATTTGAATCACTTGGAAAATCCTCTGGGCTTTGCTGGAGGAAGGACCCCCGGCTCGCAGCAAGGCAAGGGCCCCGCAGCCTGGCCTGCCCGCCAGCAGAGGGCCTGTGCTCCGCCTGCCTCCCGGCCCAGCTCCATTTCCTCCCCAACAGGCTTCATCTCCGGCCCCAGCGCCGAGGCAATTGCTGATTCCTGCTTAGGCAGACTCATTTACTGAATTAAAGTCGTTCGGCTTCCACCACGGCAATTAGTATGCAAATTACCGGTATATTACCTGCCGAGTCATAAATTACATTGACAAACTTAATATTCACAGATTCAACATTCCAGTGTGGGTAATTTTTCTATTTTTCAGTGGTTGTAGACCATCGCCTTATTGAACCGTTACACATTAAATCAACAGTTGAAAAATTAAGCATTTTTCAAAGCATTTTGTTATGCATTTATTTCTTTCAGCAAGCGGTAAAGTGGAACATTAAATATGCAATGTGTCTAAGTGTACTAAATGGCTGGTGAATACATTTATACCTAAAACAGTTTTTTTTTTTTTTTGTAACTTTAAAAAAGAGACACAACAAAGGAAAATCTATACCATAATACAACCTTTTGAATCTTCTGTCATTAGAACCAAATATTTCCTAGTACAGGTTCCCATAAATGTAAAGAATCACTAATCCCCAACATGGGGTTTCAAGCTAATGCTGCTCACAACTGAAAAATGGGTGGTCAATAGGATTTAAGTCTCATAAATTTTCACCAGGGTGTTTAGCCATGACATAACATTTGCACACTGGTCGTTAACACTAAATTAATTATACCAACTTTTTTTGTTGTTTTGAGCAAATATGTAATCGAGCCTTAAAATTGGGAGAGGGGTGGAGTGAGTCGTAGTGGGGTTCGGTCCGCAGGCCAAGCGCAGGAACACCTGGGTCCCGGTGTCCCAGACAGACCCGGGGTGGCCCCTGGCTGGTGACAAAACCCAAAGGCAGAGAGAGACACAAGCAGTGGTGAAACCAGGAAGGAATTAATGTAGGGAGGCCACCACCAGGAAGACTGTGGCCCGAGTGCCTGAAAGGCCAGCCCCAGAGTCGAAAAGTGCCTCCCAGTTACACAGGGCGAAAGCGGGACAGGGTCCCTGGGCAGTGGGGGGTCAGGCCACCACTGACTTGGGGTCAGCTGGGGGCAGGGACCTGTGGGCTCAGGGGGCCCCCCGTTGCTCCAGGGACTGGTTTGGGAGGCTTTGGCCTGCGGGCCTTTGGCTTGAGTTAAGAGATAAGCTGGAAAGAACTTACCCAATTAAAAAGCACAGACTGAGGTCAAAATCGAGGGACATGAAGTCCTCTCAGGCGGGTCAAGTCCAAGCACACAGACGGTCCTTTCCTCAGTCACCCAAGAAGCAAACTGAGGCCACCTGTGCTCTGTGCCAGGTCAGTGGGATGAATCCTTTCCCCAGGGAGACTCCAGATTGTTAGGGTCAAAGTCCCCCAGCTTTGGCCCAGCTGATGGAAGACACCAGGAGCTCTCATCACCCAGGAGTCTGGGGGACCCTTCTGGCGCCGAATTCCTCCCCCCAGTTCCTCTCCGCACACTCCCGCAACACAAAACCACCTGGGCTGTAGTGTTCTTGCGTTGCCGCTAAAGCGATCAAAAGACATATTTATTGATCAGTGAAGCGAGGATATCTGAGAAAGGTCACCAGTAACAGGAATACACTGAGAGAGAGAATATGCTGAGATGCATGGATGATGCCAAATTGTTCATAAACCATGTGACCTGTATCTTCTATTTAGTGCTTGATTGTGAAAAAGGATTTGGTTCATACAGAGAATATTTTCTTTCAAAGCAAACAAAAATGCGTGGAAACAGTGCGAGGGTTAATCTTCAATGTCTACTTGAGTCCATCACGGGATGCAGAAATAGCTGGTTAAACATTATTTCTGGGTGTGTCTGGTGAGGGTATTTTCAGAGGAGATTAACATTTGAATTGGTGGACTGAGTGAAGCAGATGGCCCTCCCTGGGGTGGGGGGGCCTCTTCCAAAGGCCTGACTAGAACAAAGGGAGGAGGAAAGACAAGTCACTCTCGCCTCACTGCCTTAGCTGTGACATTTCCCTCTTGCCCTCCAAGCTCCTGGTTCTCAAGATTTCTCACCCAGAACAGAGTCTCTACCACTGGCCTTCCTGGGTCTGGAGCCTACAGCTGGAAATAAGTGGAAAAGACCATCCTGGATGAGCAGGGAAAAGCGAGGACAATTAAATGAGCAAAAGGAAAATATATGATGTGTGCATCCACATATAAAGCAGTCCATAACTACAGAGGCTGGAGAGAGACATATAAAGAACAGGCTAGCACTACTGCTACTGTCCCTGTGCATAGGTTGGGAGCTGAGGATGTTTGCCCTCTTGCCAGGTCAAACCCCACCATGAGCTGTGGTTTGTGGCCTGGCCTCATCTAAAAGTGAAAGGTGGGATGATCCCCTCTCTCTTTAGAGGAAGGAAATATCTTTGCTACCTACACGGGCTCCCAAGATTTTGTCTCAGCCTAATGTAACCTGGGGACATTATCAGTGTTTAAAATTTTATTTCAAGAGAAAAAGTCCATGTCCTTGTGGTGCGGGCAGGCTGGGTCCAAAGACCCAGAGAGGGGCTCCAACAGGACTAGCCAAGAAGGTCCTTGGCTTTAAACAGGATGGAAATCCAACGAGAGAGAGCCAGCAGAATTGAAACCAGAGTTGACTGAAGATACATGTAGAGAAAGAGATATGGACGGAGAGGCCAGTAGACTCGGCAAGAAGAGGAGCATGAGTCTTGTCTTTGCTGGGGGTCTGGGGTTTTTATTGGTGATTGTGGTCTGATGCACATGTCCTCCTCGGCATCTGGGAACCAGTCAGAGCAAGGACGGGATGCAGGTGTCCTTCATAAGTCATTTGTTCCTTAAAGTCAAGGGACTTGGCCTCAACGTGTTTGGAGTCAGTGGTCTTGGAGAACATTTATGACCACCCTGCCCAGTGGCTCCTTAGAGGTTGTCTGTTGTATTGGAGGACTCCAAAAATACCGTTATCTCTGTGTCCCTTACAAGGAGGACTTATGCTGCTTCCATTATGTGGCACGTAGAGTGGGCTAGGGGTGCAGGCCCTAAGAGGAATAGAAGCCCAAGAGGTTGCCGTACCCCAGGATGGAGTACAGCATAGTTTTTTACTCGCTCTCAGCTATATGTCGGATCCCAGCCTCACAAGGTGTAGGTGGGTCCAGGGGCTACAAATGACCCTACATCACAGTGACCCAGACTGCTGGAAGGAGGCAGTGATGCAGCAGACACAAAGGGTTGATAATACTTTGTAAATAATAGGGAAAGAATCTCCCATTTCTCTACCTGTACATAGACTGAACAAAAATTTTTTTTATTTGAAAGAAATAAATGGGATATATATGTTGTAAACAAATATATAGACACACAAATCTAATATATAAAATTTATAATATATGTAAACATATAAATACATAATTATCTAAACATATAATAACATATTTTATATATATATGTCTACACACAAATTGTCCTACTGTGTTGTGGAGATAAATTGATTTTATCATGTGGGAGCGTCTGCCTCTTAATCTTAGCCTTGCTTATCTGCTGTGTCATTGATGAGAGGGCAGGAGAGTGAGAGGAATATTTTCACTTTCTCTGCTTGGTCCAGGAGTTGGATTACAGTCACATGGTTCTAGAACTGTGGAACCAGCGGATTTTTATTTTTAGAGGCAACTGGCAAAGTATATATGGAAAAGAGGTCAAAAGTGATAGGGCAAACCGTAGGCAACTTGTAGTCACTTCCCTTCCTGGTGTCATCTTACTCCGCAAGCCTGAACGGTGTAGGCATCTCTGGTCTCCCTTTAGACACAGGAGAACAAGGCAGACAGGGACGGAGCAACTCAAGTCCCCCCAGGACACTTCTCCTGATGGTGGAGAGTTCCACCTAACTAGCCTCAAACCTGTCCTCTTGCCTTGACCCATGTGGCCTCTTCAATGAAATAAACCTTGTGGGGGCTAACGGGAGGGAACTCTCAGAATCCAAAGTACGTCGCCCAAGAGCAGATGGTCTCTCACTGCAAATTGTTTCTGAGAGCAAAATACATTTGTTTATCAACCGAAGAAAAGATCCTGGGTCTTCCCGCTTCCTTGTTTAATAGTAATGATCTCTGTCTACCCCTAAATGAATGAAGGCAATTTTCCAGAAAGGTGGAGGGATGCAACCCAAGCATCCCACTCATGGAGTGCCAGCTACTGCATCAAAGAGGCAGATAGAGTTGCAGTGAGGAAGCTTTGTATATTGACCCAGCGGAGAAGACCTTTAAGCCGGCTGCATACACGCGTGCCTGCATACAGTGTACGTATAGTGTTACATATAAAGTGCGTATATATGTTGTACACATATGATAGGTATATGTGTATTATATTATATATAAAATGTCTCCTAAGAATAAGCAGCAGGAATAGGAAGATAGCTTCGAAAGTCAGTCGATTCGTGCATCGTCATGAGACGAAAACGTTCAAATTTTTGTCTTCCCCTCAGCCTATCAACAGCTGAACTCTGTGGATCCAGCTCAGAGAGGAAGAATTACTGCAACACAGAGGAGATACAGCCACCCTCCTGGCTTAGCTGGAGCTAGAGAGAAGTAGGTCAGCGTGTTGGCGAAACCAAAGCAATGTCAGCTCGGTCCCTGCCTTCAAGAAGAAACTGGACAGGGAGCAGAGGGGAAGTGAGAGAAGTCAGGTTATTAAACAGATCTGTTCCTGACTTCCCTCTGCGCCTTAGCCTACAGGAGTGAGAGTGCCAAATCCATTGAGAGGAGCATCCGGGTCAAGGTTATATTCCCTTAGTTGCCAGGTTGGATTCAAAACGCGGGGTCACGCAGAGGGCAGGCCTGTTCGGCGCTCCCAAGCTAGCCCCCCGTTCTCCCGGGGGAGGACTATGGTAGTACGAGCTAGGCCGCGGTCATGGGACAGACTGAACTAGGAGCAGAGGCTGGGACAAAACACTGGCCAGAGGGACTTGATGGAGAAGCCGTAGAAACCCTGTGGTCTGCCTCTTGCCACAAAGAAAGTGGAGTCATGTACAGAGACATGACTTATCTTTCCCATGAGCACGTGTAAGTGGAAAGAATAGATTACGACTTCAATGGTCTTGTGTAACAATTTTGGAGGCCACCAGAGCATTCAAAAAAGCCTAAAGTCAACTGGAGAAGCCATTAAAGAGTGAGCTATTGCACACAGAGAACTAGCATGAGGCCCATCGTCCCATCCTTGCATTAAGCCACCGTGACATATAAGTTCCTCTCCCAAAAAAAAAAAAAAAAAAAAAAAAAAAAAAAGTTCCTCTCCCAACTTGGATGCCATCTTCGGAAAGGAAGCAGAAGGAGAAAGCAACCTTCAGAGACTGACTGTTTATATTCAAATGACGTTATTTCCTAGACAAATAGTTTAAATTATTGTATCAGGTTCAAGTTAGTATAAAGGCTTGGTGGAAAAATCAAATTAGCTATTATCTGTTGAGCACTTAATTAAAAAAAAATTAAAGAAGTTCTATTCTCTCCATTCAGCTGAGCTGTACTGCATACGAAAACTTGCAAGCATCCGGGGTAGTGTGAGCCCTGACTGTTCTCGGCTCTGTTGTTTTCTTAAGATACTGGTTCATAGGTCCCGTAGTATTATCTTCATCCTACCCCAGAAGGATCTATACATACCCTGGAACACCAATTTTAAGAGCAGATCCGAAACGGAGAGGTAACAGTGTAGTATTGCTTTACTTATGGCACGAATGCACCTCAATAGCTTCAAAGGAATAAAATGCAGATCTTGAACTGGAAGGCCTTACAAAATGACTTCATAGCATTTTACTTTGTTTTCTTTATAAAATAAAATTGTATTGAGCCTGTGAAAGGTTCAACAAATATGGTTGTATGTCCTGAATGTGGTCAGATCTCCTTGTCAAGAGAAAAAAATAAAACGCCTTCTGAGATATGCCAAGAGCTTGTATAGGACGGCACCCAACTACTGTCACTAAGGCTTCTTTTGAGAAATAGGAAAGCTAAACATAGTCACATGTAAAACAGATGTTCAAGGAGGCAAAGGTGAATGCTGCAAATCAGAAAGTGGTGACCTTGATATTAGTCCTAGACCAGAGTCTAGAATGGAGATTTAGGGCTGGCCCATGCTCCCTTAGCATAGGGAATCCTGCTCAGGAAATTTTAAAAACAATGTGAGTTCACAGCCAAGAAATCTTGCCAGAACTCTCCTCCTTGCTTTCTGTGGCAGTAATGCTAGACTCGTAGAAGCATGCCTTAGAAATTCTGCACTTGAATTTTAGCAAAGGATTTGGCAAAGGTCTTCGTGATGGACAAGAGGAAAAACATGTGAGCTGAATCACAGTACCGTGGCTTTGTAACTTGATCAGAGTGGCGATCAATGCCAATACGATAGAGGCTCTGATGCGGATGGGGGGGCTCTGTCTTTGGTCTGGTTCTAGTTTTTGAAGCAATGACTTGAATGAGAATCGTGATGGTAGCTGATGAATCCACGGGTGGCATAAAGCTTTAAGGGAATGGTTAATATATTTGGGGAAAGACCAGGATCCAAAAGATCTCAGCAGGCTGAAAGGATGAGCAGGTCTAACGTGATTCATATCTCATGATTCTGCTCTTTGATGTCGTCCTCTGCAGCCCCCTTCTAAGAGAAGTCAGAAACAAAAGCTTCATACCAGTACAGAAGGCAGAGTGGCACAAGGTCAAGAGCACCGCCTTGGGAGTCAGACGTATTTAGTCAAGTCTCTACTCGTGTGAGCCTCCACCTATCTGCAGCGTGGGCTAGGGGTACATACTAATAGTGTCATTGGGTTGATGTGAGGATTAAATGAGATGCAGAAGATGCAAAGCATTTAGCACATTGCCTTGCCTGTAATAAGCATCAACAGATAGCAACTATATATAGCTGCGCGCACACACAGTGGCTTAGCAGGGGCATGTGTGAAAATGACTCGTGGTTTTAATTGAGTCCAGGTCCGACAAGAGCCAATGATCTGATGTGGCCCCCAAAAATAACTGGGCTGTCTTTAAAGAGCCATGGGAGGCTAAGCACATGAAGCAGGGACGCTTGCCCGATTCCACGTGGACAGACCACAACATGAGCCCCGTTTTCTGTTCCCAATATCCCAACATTAGAAAAGACTTTTGTAGCTAGGGGAGCCGAAGATAATGAGAGCACTTAAAACCATGGCCTACAAAGAACCGGGCTTGTTTAGCCTGGAGAGAAGAATCCTTCAGGGCGTCATGACAGCTGTTTCAAATATTTTTAGGATGGTCACAAGGGAAAGGAATTAGCATTGCTCAGTGTGGAGCCAAACCGGCATAAGAAATGTTTCTACAAAGGAAATGCCAGGGGTTTGGTCAGAGAGGCACTAATTGATTGAAAATATGAACAGTAATAATGAAATAAGAGGTTTTGCTCTACTTTGAAGAAAGTCTAGTTCAGATTTGAGCCATTTTTGTTGTTGGTTTGTTTGATCATTAAGCCTGGGGGGGCCATCTCTCTGAAAAAAAAAAAAATCCCTGTCTAGAGATTTTGATCAGCCTTGTGATGATGATACACACCATCACCATTGCATTTTCATTTTCAGGGGGTGAAAATTAAAGAAAGAAAAGACACCTCGGTGATTTTCCCAGTTCCGCAGGGAGGTTAGAATCCACCATCCATTTCTCTCACTCTTCACACCTCTACCTGCTGAAATCCGTGGGCTTGGAGGCCTCTGATCTCAGCCATCTCCTTGGAGTTATGCCCACGACAGTGGTCCGGGATGACATCCCTCTCCACTGCTTTACCTTTGTTTAGGCCACATTTATTTTTACACACCTAATTTTTCAAATTTAACACCCAAGAAGAGGGTTAGGAAAGCATTTCAGTGGAGAGGTGTGCAGCCAGCGATCATGAAGCCCAGAGTAACACAGTGCACAGCATACGTGGACATGGTTTCTCAAATTCTCATTTGTGCACTGCCCTCCTAAGTTCTCTGTTTTAAAATAAGCTGTGTCTCTTACCCGGAATCAAGTGATTTGTATTCTGGTCACAGTATGGGTCTTTGCTGGAATAGGCTCAGATCTCTCTTACCTGATCACTGCATCCAGATGAGAAAAAAAAAAAAAAATGGAATTCCATTCACAATGCAAATATCACTGAGAACCAGAAATCATTCTGCCTTATAATCAAAACCAGAAAGCTGTTATTGTAGCTCTGTACCATTTCTAAAGACTATTAATTTGCTGCAGAAATACTGTCCTAAAATGAAAGTCTGGACAAAACGACATCGTTCCTGCTAAAAAAAAAAAAAAAAAAGACTTTGTCAGGGTAGCATCATTTCCAAATTCATGGATGAAACTGATAATAGCTGATTAATTTGTGTCCTTTGTTCCGCTCACACATTTGTTTGGAAATAAGAAGTTAACTTCAGTCAGAGCCAGACAGAAATTAAGTAATTAGGACAATGACTGCCCTGGTGACATTTATTAGAGATGGAGGAATTAGGGTGCTTTCTTGTGTTAATATTATATTTTGTAATCGCTGTGAAAACCTCCTAAGGTAAATCTAACAACATGACTGTTGATTGTGAATATTTAAAGTATTGTTTGAAATTTCCTTCAGGATTTTTCTACTTCTTTTCTTTTTTTTTACATTTTTTTCACAAAACGTTATTTGGCAGCAAACTTCAAAGGATCCAACAGTGATTTTCAATTATATTTATTATTAGCTCCATAATCAGCCAACATATTAAAAAGAGCAAAGGCAGTAACTTGGACCACTTGGGAACTGGCATCAAGTTTCAAAGTTGCATTTGACTCTTACAGAGGGTGACAGATTCGGTGGAGATTTTATCCCAGTTCTATTTTGTTTTTGTTTCGTTTCATCTCAATTCTTCGCCGGTAGTTTGCCAAGTTTCAGATAACCTCTGTTGCCTCCAGGTAAAAGTATTCTACGTGTGTGTCTTTAAAAAAAAAAAAAGTGCCATGGGTCCTTATTCTCCGAATCCATTTCTCTATTTCCCTTGAACTTTTTTCTTTGGGGGCGGGGAGGAGTTTAGGATTCGTTTGGACATATTAGTAGATTATTTCTAAAGCTTCGTGAAATCACATTGTCATGAATCTCAGTGATGCTGATTGCGCAGGACGTGGGAAGACACAACAAATGTTTTAATAGCCGTAGGTAAATGAGGCCACCCGGGACGGAGAGTGCTAAGGAAATAGGATCAGTGGGTCCGTGGAGGTAACAGCCTCTCTTTTCAGGGCTTCAAATAATGATCTCTAAGTGTCATCTCCAACTTGGCCTAGAGGCGCCACTTTTCACATCTGGTCCCCTGGCCTGGGTGCCAGAGCCCTGCCACGAGCCAGTTTCCCAAAGGGAGGCTGGGATTCATTACCCGGAGGAGAGGCCGCGGCCTACACCACCCGCCACATCAATCGCGCTCTGGGATTGGACATAACCATAAAGACTTCAGTCGTGACAGGAGGCTGTGTTCTCTAAAACTCAAGGCGGTATTGTCAGGGGCAGGAAAAGTAGACGTAATGAAAAGAAGGAAGGGAGACAGGGACCAGAGGGGCTGGGCTGGCGACGGGGGTGGCGAGGAGAGGTCTGAGGCTGGCACCCTACACCCTACTATTCTGAGCAGGACCGCTTTGGCTCTTGGGGTCTTTTTCTCCATGGTTTCAGGCAGAAAAGGGCTCCCAGCAGCCAGCCGCCAGCGGCTCGTACCGAGGTGCCCAGCTTCTGTCCCTGCACCGGGCCCAACCGCAGCTCTCCAAGGTGACCGGGTGGCAGCAGCCGACCCCGCGGCCGCTGCAACACTGGGCTGCGCTGTCCCCCCCACTCCCTGGGGCTCGGTGGGAGTCGACTCCAGGGAGAACCACAGCCCGTGTCCCATTCTCATTCACCCCACGCGAGGCTCAGGGTCGGCCCCACGGTCGAGGGCGCCTTCTTCCCGGGGAGCTCGGGATCCTGGGCCCCGGTGGCGGGGCTGCGGCGCAGGTGGCCCGTCGGGCCCAGGTCCCCCAGCCTCTTCACCAGCCACCTCGAGGCCTCAGCGCCCATCTGACTTAATTCTTGGAACGTGCGGCTCACTGTACACAAACCTGGAAATGAGAACATTTTGAACATTCTCCACTAGAAGATGGTGGGGACGAGGCCCTCGCCAGCAGGGGACCAGCGCCCTGTGTCCCCTGCTCAGAGCACAGACCCGGCAGCACGCGGCCAGCCAGTCCCGCTCTCTGGATGCTGGGCCACGTTGGCCAAGTGACTTTGCCTGCTTTATGGGTTGTCACAGACGAGAATTGTATTTAGTAGCAGCAGGTGCGGAGAAAGAGAGCAAGAGGCTGTTAGAAAGGGGGACACTGAGGCTCGATCAGCCAGGAGGCCCCGCACCCGGCCCCGCACACGCGCCACAGAGCTCCCGCAGGAGCCCAGCTCTTCCCTCTCCGTGCTGGTAGCCCCAAGAGAGCTCCCTCCGCTCAAGAGAGGGGCAGAGAACTGCTCCCCTGCCTCAAGTACTTTATTACCACATGGAAATAGCCTTTTGAAAAGACCATCCAGAGTTTAGAGCAACCAACGTAGAAGTTGTTGCCGACAGACATCTAGTCTTTGTTCAAAAATTTAGAAAACGTCAGCATGGCCCTGCAGAGAGCAGGATTCTTTCTTTAAAAAAAAAAAAAGATTTTATTTATTTATTTGTGAGGGACACAGAAAGAGAGAGAGGCAGAGGGAGAAGCAGGCTCCCTGCAGGAAGCCTGACGTGGGACTCGATCCCGGGACTCCGGGGTCACGCCCTGAGCCAAAGGCAGATGCTCCACCGCGGAGCCCCCAGGGCGCCCCAGATAGAAGGATTCTGGATCTGAGTTCATCTCAACTAATAAGCAGGTCCCTCTGCTCATGGCAACATAATGCCCCCTCACCACCACCACCACCACCGTGGAGGCTCAACAGCCAATAGAAAACTATGTAAAGTCTATGAATAACATAAATTGAAAAGATATAAGGACTAAGAAATCAGTGAGTGCTTAAATATTTGTGGTTCATTGAGTTTTCTGGACAGAAGGTATAATATAAAAGTGCAAATTTATACTGTTACCATGAACTGTCACAAAATTTACATGCTCTCCAAGTCTCTCTCTCTCTCTCTCTTAAGGATGATGTTCTTGGGAAACATTTCTCTTTTTTTTAACATTTCTTTTTTTAATTGATGAATAAAGAACATACAGTGTTGTTACAGGTGTCAGGTTATAACATATCGACGCCACAGTTCTATACATTACTCAGTGCTCATCTCAGTGACTATAGTCACCATCTGTCTCCCTATGTCATTATTATGATATTTTTTATTACATACCCTATGTTGTAATTCTTATCCCTGTGACTTATTTATTTTATAATTAGAAGTTTGTACCTCTAATCTCCTTTATCTATTTCATCCATCCTTCACACCCCTTCCTTCTGGCAACTACCAGTTTGTTCTCTGTATTTGAGTCTGAGGTTTTTTATTTGTTTGTTTGTTTTGGGGATTCACCATATAACGGAAACCACTGTGGTATTCATCACTACTTCACTTAGCATAATACCCTCTAGGTCCATCCATGTTGTG
Organism: Canis lupus baileyi; assembly: GCF_048164855.1. Lineage (NCBI taxonomy): Eukaryota > Metazoa > Chordata > Mammalia > Carnivora > Canidae > Canis > Canis lupus. The sequence goes on from NC_132842.1 coordinate 56,290,129, forward strand.
GCAAATGGCACGATCTCATCCTTTTTTATGGCTGAGCAATTCTCCATTGCGTGTGTGTGTGCGTGTGTATGTATCTTCTTGATCTACTCATCTATCTGTGGACACTTGGCAGCTTCCATGTCTTCGCTATCGTAAATAATATCGCAATAAACGTATGGTGCACGTACCATTTTGAACTAGTGTTTTCATTTCCTTTGGATAAGTGCACAGTAGTGAAATCACTGGATCCTACGGTAGATCTATTTTTAATTCTTCGATATTGTTTTCCACGGTGACTGCACAAATTCACATTCTCGCCAACACAAGTTCCATTTTGCCCACATCCTCTTCAACACTTGTTATTTCTCGTCTTTTTGAGTCTAGCCGTTCTGAGTGGTGTGAGGTGGTATCTCATTGCGGTTTTGATTTCCATTTCCCTGGTGAATAGTGATGGTGAGCATCTATTCATGTGTCTGTGAGCCGCCTGGGTGTCTTCTTTGGAAGTATGTCTAGTCAGATCCTCTGCCCATTTTTAATCAGATTGTGTGGTTTGGTGTTGAGTTCTGCATGTTCTTTATTTATTTTGAATATTAACCACGTGTCGGATAGATCATTTACAAATATTTTCTCCCACTCACTAGGTTACCTTTTTCTTTTCTTGATGGTTTCGTTTGCTGTGCAAAAGCTTTCTACTTTGATGTAGCCCCAATTATTTATTTGTGCTTTTGTTTCCCTTGCCTGTAGAGACATAGCCATAAATATGTTGTTAAAAGTGATGTTCAAGGGGCACCCAGGTGGCTCAGCGGTTGAGCATCTGCCTTCGGCTTAGGTCATGATCCCGGGATCCCGGGATCGAGCCCTGCATCTGGCTCCCTGCAGGAAGCCTGCTTCTCCCTCTGCCTCTGTCTCTGCCTCTCTCTCTGTATCTCTCATAAATAAATAAATAAGATCTTAAAAAAAAAAAAAAAAGAAGATGCTATTGGTATTTTGATAGGGATTGCATTAAATCTGTACACTGTTCATGGCAGTTTAGACATTTTAACAACATTAATTCTTCCAATCCATGAGTAAGGTATACCTTTCCATTTGCTTGTGTTGTCTTCAATTTCTTTCATCAGTGTATTATAGTTTTTCACCTCCTCAGTTAAATCTATTCCTAGCCATTTTATTCTTTTTAGTGCAATTATAAGTGGAATTGTTTTCTTAATATATTTTTCTACTGCTTTGTTACTAGTGTATAGAAGCACAACAGATTTCTGTATATTAATTTTGTATCCTGCAGCTTTACTACATTCGTTTATTATTTCTAAAAGCTTTTTGGTGGAGTCTGTAGGGTTTTCTATGTATAGTACCATGTCATATGCAAATAGTGATCATTTTATTTTTTTCCATGTCAATTTGGATGCCTTTTATTTCTTTTTTTTTTTTTTTTTTTTTTTTTGTCTGATAGCTGTGGCTAGGACTTCCAGTACTATGGTGAGAGTGGACATCCTTGTCTTGTTCCTGACCTTAGAGAAAAAGTTTGCAGCTTTTCCCTAATGAGTATGATGTTAGCTATGGGTTTGTTTGTTTTTTTAAGATTTTATTTATTCACTCATGAGATACACAGAGAGAGGGAGAGAGAGGCAGAGACACAGGCAGAGGGAGAAGCAGGCTCCATGCAGGGAGCCTGACGTGGGACTTGATCCCGGGACTCCAGGATCACGCCCTGGGCCGAAGGCGGCGCTAAACCACTGAGCCACCCAGGGATCCCCAGGGGGGCGGGAGGGAGGGGAGGGGGTTATATCACTTTATTATGTTGAGGTATGTTCCCTCTAAACACACTTTGTTGAGAGTTTCTATCATGAATGGATATTATATTTTGTCAAATGCTCTTTCTTCATTTTTTTTGGATGGTCGTGTGGTTTTTTATCCTTCCTCTTGTTACTGTGATGTATTACATTGATTGATTTACAAATATTGAACCATATTTGTACCCCTGGAATAAATCTCACTTGGTCATGATGAATGATTTTTTAAATGTATTGTTGAAATCAGTTTGCTAATATTTTGTCGAGGATTTTTGCATCTATGTTTATCAGAGATATTGCTGGATGGTTTTTCTTGTGTAGTGTCTTTCTCTGGTTTTGGTGTCAGGGTTATGCTGGCCTCATAAAATGGACTTGGAAGTTTTCCTTCTTCATCTGTTTTTTTAGAACAGTTTGAGAAGAATTGGTATTAACTCTTCTTTAAATGTTTGGTACAATCAAATTTTGCATAAGCCATTGATTAAAACTTGAATGCACATCAGTTGTCCTATGCTAATGAGTTATCTGGTGAATGACAAAGAGTTTCAAGCAGGTCCATGTTCCTTTCTAGCCACCAATCTTGGGTCAGTAAAAGAAAAGAATTATTCTTTCTGATTCCTTGCTATTCAGAGTCCTGTGCCATTGTTACAGATTAGAGCTTGGTGCCTTAGATTTAAAAATTATTTTCATACACTAGCTCTTTTATATAGGAGGCAGAGACAATTGCCCTAACAAATGAGTTTCTGGTATTTTTCTGCAAAAATGTCACATGTTGGAACACTCTGTTGCACCTCCATTTATATGGGGCTCTGTGAAATAAACTTTGCAGATAATAAATAAATAAATAAATAAATAAATAAATAAATAAATAATAGAATTAACCTTGAAGCAATCTGGTCCTGGGTTTTTGTTTATTGGGATGTTTTTTGTATTACTGATTCAATTTCATTACTGGTAATTGGTCTGCTCAAATTTTCTGTTTCTTCTCGATTCAGTTTTAGAAAATTGTGTTTCTAGGAATTTATCCATTTACTATACATGGTTGTCCAGTTTGTCAATATATAATTTTTCGTAACATTTCCTTCCAATCCTTTGTATTTCTGTGGTGTCCATTATTATTTCACCTCCTTCATTTCTGATTTTATTTATTTGAGTATTCTCTTCTTTTTCTTGATCAGTCCAGCTAAAGTTTTTTCAATTTTGTTTGTCTTTTCAAAGATCCAGTTCTTGGTTTTAGTAATCTTTTCAATTTTTTTAAATCTTTATTTCACTTATTTTTATTGTAATCTTTATTATTTCACTTATTTTTATTGTAATCTTTATTATTTCCTTCCTTCTGGTAGCTTGGGGCTTTGTTTGTTCTTTTCTAGCTCTTTTAGATGTAAGTTAGGTTGTTTATTTGAGATTATCCTTGTTTCTTGAAGTAGGCCTGCATCACTCTAAATGTCCCCCTTAGAACTGCTTTTGCTGCATCCCAGAGATTTTGGACCGTTGTGTTTTCATTTTCATTTGTCTCCATGTATTTTTTGATGTCCTCTTTGGGGTTTTTATTTGTTTGTTTTCATTTTAATTCCAGTGTAGTTAACGTAGAGTGTTGTATTAGTTTCCGGTGCACGATATAGTGATTTGCCAATTCTATGCATTACTCAGTGCTCATCATGATAAGTGTATTCTTAATCCCCTTCACCTATTTCACCCATTCCCCTACCTGTCTCCCCTCTGATAGCCATCAGTTTGTTCTCTGTATTTAAGCCTGTGTTTTAGTTTGTCTCTTTTTTTCCTTTGTTCATTTGTTTTGTTTCTTAAATTCCACACATAAATGAAATCATATGGGATTTGTTTTTCTCTGACTGACTTATTTCACTTAGCATTACACCCTCTAGGTCCATCCATGTTGCTACAAATGCCAAGATGACATTTTTTTTTATGGCTGAGTAATTTTCCATTATATAAGTATACTGCATCTTTTTTTTTAATCTATCACCTATTTTTTTTTTCTAGAATCCATCACCTATTGATGATGCTGTCCTCTTTGATTTCTTGGTTGACCCATTTATTTAGTAGCATTTTGTTTAGCTTCCATGTGTTCATACTTTTGGGCGGGGGGAATGGAGAAGGTGGTGTAGTGGTTGTTGTTTTGTTGCTTTGTAACTGATTTCTAGTTTCATACTGTGTCTTTGCAAAAGACGTTTTATATGATTTCAGTCTTTCTGAATTTATTGAGACTTGTATTGTGGCCTAACACATGATCTATCCTGGAGAATGTTCACTGTGCACTTGAATAGAAGGTGTATTCCTTGGGATGGAATGTTCTGTATATACCTATTAGATCTATCTGGTCCAATGTGTCTTTCAAAGCCACTGTTTCCTTATTGATTTTCTGTCTGGATGATCTATCCACTGATGCAGTGGGGTATTAAAGTCCCCTATTATTATTGTATTGCTGTCAATTTCTCCCTTTATGTCTGTTAATATTTGCTTTATGTGTTTAGGTGTTCCTATGTTAGGTGCATAGATATTTACAACTGTTATATCCTCTTGTTGGATCGATCTTTTTATCATTATATAGTGTCATTCTTTGTTTCTTGCTACAGTTTTTGTTTTAAAGTCTATTTTGTCTGATATAAGTATTGCTACCCCAGGGTTGTATTTTTCTCCCCCACTTCCATTTTCATGGTATATGTTTTTCCATTTGGGAAACATTCCTAAGCCTTTCCTAATTTTGAACTTCACAAGAAAACCTGAGGGCACATTATTTTATGGAAACCCAATAGGTTGTCTTTACATTTGGCTTGTTGTTTAATTTCAACTGGTTTAGCTTCTAAGGTTAGGAGGAATTTTAGGACAATGCCAGTGGGAAGGTTATTCAATGCTTTAATTGAATGTTGCCCCTGAGAGCCATACTGAATGAACTTGGCCTAATACTATGGTGTTGGAATCTGATAGTTTCCTTGCAGTAGAAGGGAAAACCATTTTTTTTTATTATGTACGTAGGCTGTGACTAGTTCCATAATTACCATGACAGAGCACAGTTTTCTTTCCCTATTTAAAGACCATCCTTTTCATTAAAGAGGATTTTCCTATAAAACCACCTATGTTAAAAATAAACTAAAAAACTAATGATTTCAAAAAAAAAAAACTAAAAAAAAAAAAAAAAAAAAAAAAACTAATGATTTTTTTCTCCCTAAGAATCTCATCCAAATACAAATCAAAACAAAACATTAAAATAGTTCTTAGGCTAAATTTTTTTTTCAAGATCAGATAAGGCTTTCTCAGGCCAGGGATATGTGAAAGAAACTATTTTAGACTATCATGGGAGTTTCTAAAAATAGAAAAGCAATATAGTCCCCACTGTATGCCTTTAACACTCTTCTCTTGCAGTAGGCCTTTGACCCTTGGGGTTTTGACACAGGCCCATATGTCTCTCCTAAGGCTAATGTGATACCCATGTCAGGATAATTTCTGCAGTTGTCGACTTCCAATACACAGGAGAGTGCAGATTGGCTCATGTATCTGTCTACCATAAACATCACAAGCGATGACCCTTCCCTGACGTGCTTACATCTAATTTACCCCATTAGCAAAGAAAATAGAAAATGAAAAGAGAACTCTCAAACTCATACATAAATAAAGTGCTTGCCTGGTATGCACTTATACATACTCACATGCACATACATGAGCAAGATGTCTCCGATCTTGAAGTATTTTGCTTTATTGCTTGCAAAAGAACTATCATGCTTATTCTAACAATTATGAGATAAATGGAGTGTTGGTGGAAGAGGCAGCCACAGTTATCTCCATTGTTTTCAGGTAAACCGAAGACCAGACAAGTAATGGTGATTTTTCCACCCAGGGTCTCTGAGCTAAAAAATAGTGGGAGTCAGGCCTTTATTGGATCATCAGGCCCTTACCTTACTATAACTGCCTTATATCTACAATTCACTTTTCCTCTAATTTTTACTTCTGCTACAGCCTTTAATCCTTCTGGAGTTTTCTCCCTATTGAACTAATTAAATAGACAGATTTGAAGGAACCCAAGCTCCTAGAATCTGAGAGATCCCACAGCACAAAGTGATGTGAATCAAAAAAGATCTGCATTCCCCTCTGTGGGTCTAACTCCAGGCCAAGGTCATGGAATTCCCTCTTCTCTCCAAGTTCAGCTTAGCTCTGCCTCTTATGAGTCACAAACTCCATTTTCTTCCTCCGGAATGAAAATTAAAGCAATTCTGCTGGGTAATGAAACACTTAGGGAAAGAACCTCTTAGCCACCACATGTCAAGAGAAACCCCAACCCAACTCTGGTGTGTTGGCGTATTCCGTAGCCAGGAGTTCTTGAACCCACATGCTGAATTTCTAATGTATAGAGCAGCATGACTCTCCCCTACGAGAAGAATTTGGAGGATGGAGAAAATATTAAGGTGTAAGAACAGAACCATTTCTGAAAAAGTCCAATCCATTCTGAGGGTAGAGAGCACCATGCTGGTCATGCAGTGGCGTATCCGAGAGCAGTAGCTCTTGCAGGAATTTCTGAGTATTGGACTCAGCCAAGAGCTAGTATCTAACTCCTTCTTCGGTTTTAAATGCCACACACAGAAAATTGCTAATAAGGATGTGGGTGCCGTGCCCCCTCCTTCATCACCACCTGTTCCTCAAGGCAACAGCTTATTTGTGGGAGCCACCCCTGCCAGCCTGACTGTCTGTAGAGACCCCTCTGTAGCAGAAGGCAGAGAATGGCCATCCCTAGGGCATTTTTCACACTGTGTTTTCCAAGCTGGCATTTCTGGGAGAAGATGAAAAATTGATTAGCTTTGCTAAGTGTAGCTGTAGATGAGGGTTGCCAAAGGGCCACCGTGTGGCACCTTCTGGGAAGTGACGCCTTGCCGTGCAGAACCTCCCGGCCTAGTAAGCATGACGGCCCCGGACGCCCGTGTCCAGTGGCAGTGCACCCCAAGGCCGTACCTTGAAAGCTTCCATGGGGCTCGCTTGTCAGAGTTACCCCTTAGATGACTTCCTTCCTAATAAGGAAAAGCCGGCCGGCAACACTGCCGCCGTGAGCCCTCAGAGGCCACGGAAGCCATGCAGACCCCCGTTCAAGCTATCCGCTTGCCTATCAGAGGGACTGTATTGAAATCAGGGATATAATTCACCGTTAGGATATAAAATACATGGACACTTGAATAAACGTCACATCCCCAACCACCTTCACATGCGAGGGCACATTTCACTGCAGACAGACTGAGGTTTCCTGATACCCGTCAGACGTGCACGTGTGGCCTCTGTAATTGTCTCTTCATATTCAGCTTACACATGTTTATTATCCTGCTGAAGGAATCGTTCTCGTCTCTGTTCTCTCACCAGCCGCGTTGTCCAGACTCCCACACATGAAGCAAAGAGCAAAACACTCCTGGAGGTGGGAGGCGGGTGGCAACCAGATGCTGGCGCCTCTTCTGCCCCCTACCTTGGGGTGACCCTGCTGGGCCTTCTGTCCCCTTTCATGTTGGCAGGTCCTCAACATACCAGATGAAGAGGGGTGGCCTTTTCTGAGCGTTCTCCTTCTGCCCCCGGAGCATGTTGGGTGTTTTAAATGGATTGCATGGGAGTGAATGACTCACATGTGGGATGGTAATGAAATTTTGGAAATGAATACCTACAGAAAAGCAGAAAAGCTGCAGGACTCCAAGGATGCTGAGAGCGTAGCCCCTGATGCAAAATAATGACAAGAACGCTCAATTTAGATGTATTCAATAGGAGGAATAGGAAATAATGTAAAATACATGGTACAGTAATTTGCTTTTTCAAGAGGCTCTCTTTCCCTCTCCCCGTCTTTGCCTGTCTCCCTCTCTGACTAGCTACGTACACACACACACACACACACACACACACACACACGCACACACACGAATGGATCTGCACGCTCAGTAATTCTATTACCAATACAAGATGAGCTCCTCTCCTCTTTACTGTGGCCCAACGGGGATTTTAGCATAATGACTAAGGTAACAATTTTTGAATAATGGTCCTTCTGAAGAGTGTCGTGTTTCCAGAGTCTAGACTCAAAGCTTTGGGCAAACATTATGCCGTTCTGAAATCTCCGCGAGGCTTGTCTGGAGGCAGGTGGCCCAGGCCGCGGCCCGAGCTGCAGCAGGAGGGCTGCGGGGCCGAGGCTGCAGGGACAACGGGGAGACGCGCTGGCCGGGGGTCAGGGGACGGGGTGCCCGGCGGGCTCCGGGAGGTCCTGGGCGAGCCCTAGGGCCCCCCTGGGACTCAGCGGCTGCCGCGCCCCTCTGGTCTAACACGGGGAGCCGAGGCCTGAGCTGTGGGTCCCAGGTCATGAGGCTCTTGCACAGCGGTCAACTCAGACTCCGCACAGCTGCTCTCACAGTGAGGGCACGGGCGGGGCCCGAGGTGACCAGGGCTTTGCCTGGGGACCGCAGAGCCGACAGCCAGGAGGGCGACGGGCGGGAAGGGCTCCTGGCTCTGGCGCCCCTGTCATGCCCCCAGGCTGCATGGGAAGGGCAGGCCCTCTGTGTGCTGCCCCCCTCCGTAGGAAGGTGAGAGCTTCCGCAGGAATTAAACCCCAAGAAATGAGTTTTCAGGTCCACCGAGCCAAATGTCAGTCAGTCAAGAGCAGTCACTTTCCCAGGGCCACAGCGCCAGGCGCTGTTGGGGAAGGGTGGGCCTCGGCCTGGCTGGAAGCCCAAGTCCCGGAAAGAGCGCAGCCATCCGCGACCGGGGGCCCTGCGTTCACCCCGGGGAGCCGGGCGACCCTGGAATGCTCTGCTCATGAGGTCACGTTGGGTGCGCGAGGTATGTGTTTTGCACACGCAAAGCTTACGTGCACTGCAGAGTGGTCGTCTTAGGAAACTCCTGCAGAGCCTAAGAAGGAGATGGTTCCTGCATCCACCGGGTCTCCACCTGGTCATGGTGCTGCCCGAGAAACAGCAAGCAGCCGAGCGGATTAGGGAGACCAAAGGGGGGGGGCGCCCAGCAGGTGCCCCTCACCTGGGGCGCCCTCGGGACGGAAGCCTGGCCCCGCAGCTGCAGCTGCTCACGCCAGCCCCATGGGGTGCCCAGCGCAAGGCCGCCCAGTTGCCCTGGGGCAGCCTGGTAACCGCGGCGGGGAGGGTGCAAAGGCCTGGGCCGGGCGTGCAAGGCCAGTGCAGCTCGGGGCCCCGCAGGGGAGAGCTGGGCCCCCATCCTGTCTGCCCTGCGGCTGCTCACCCCTCCTCCACTCACCCCTCCTCTGCTCACCCCTCCTCTGCTCACCCCTCCTCCGATCCTGCCTCCTCACTCCCCGTCCCCTTCCTGCCTCCCAGCCTCCACCTCGGAACCGGCTTCTCAGGAACCCAACCTGCCGCACACACCTTCCTGTCCCTCAATCCCGAGCCAAGAGACTTTCTGAAACCTCCATTTCTTTTTAATTGTTAAGAGGAGCCACCTGGCAAGGACTCTGGAGGCGGAACCCGGACTGAGGAGGACAGGGCACAGCTGTTGGGGAGTACGGATTGGTGGGTGCACAGGACTTTGGGAATAGAGGACGGCCTTTCAGTGCAACAAATAGGTGATTCGGCACGAGAGATAGCATGGAAAGACAATGATGTCACACCCGAAGGTGAGGGGCCCCGCGGCACACCCAGGAGCCTCGAGCAAGGCCCCGATGCTTTCCCGAGGGCCCACCGTCTCAGCCAGGCCACGCGTGCTGCCGCGCGATCGCAGTCGTACCTTCCATCTCTCGTGAACAACACATCAGTGGTGACTTCAACGATGGTGTCTTTTCTGCTTGAATTCTCCACCCTAAATATGAAGCCATTTGTGCTGCTCATTCGATTGGCCTACTATGCTCTGACTTGTTCCCCCAAACCGCGAGAGCAAATCACCCGGTTTCAGAATCTGAATAAGTCAGTGTAAGCTAGCTAGCTCCTAATTCATGGTCAGCCCGTGACAAGCAGCTCCCGTCACCAGTAGCATCTCTTGGGACCTCGTGTTCATAGATACCCAAATCATCCACATGCTGGGCAGCACAACTCAATTCAAAAATAGCTGCTGTGCCCAGGAAGTTACAACTGGATGGTGTTGTGTAACCTTTTGAGCCTCTCCATTTCTAACTATTAAAAAAAAAAAAAAAACTAGAAGAAAAAAATGTGCCAGACTCTAATGATGAGGTCACTTCTAATTTAATTGTGAGAATGTTAGGTACAAATTGTGACATGTAACTTGGAGATAGCTCTGAGACGGAAGTCGGATTTTGCCTGTTGGACAGCAGGCTTAACTGTTGCATTAAATGTCTGGACACTTCCATAGAGTACTGACCACGGTGCAGCAGGTTTGCACATCAGTGAAAATGAAGGACGAGAGGACACAAGCCCCCACCTCCTTCCTCTCTCTAATCTGCTACTTCTTCTCTCTCATTAGCCACGATCAAATAGAGCCCCTTTTACGTGGTCCAAGCAGATTAGCCTACTGGCCAGAAAGCAGGTGGAGAAACAAATTCTGGAGGGATGGAAAATGGAAACCACTCAGGATGCAACAATGCATCGAGATTTGAGCATAAGCATCTTTTCCCCCCCTTTCATTCCAACTTCTGTTAAAAAAAAAAAAAATGAAATCAGTTAAGGAAATCTTCCTGGACGGAAGCTATATTTTAAGAAAGAAGGGGACTAGACTAGGGGTTGTCAGGAAGACTGTAGAAAGGGATTATCGATGTTGCTGTCACCTTCATTTGGTGTTTCAAACACAGCAAGAATAGATCACCTGGTATATCAAATACCACAAAACTAATGTGCTGTCATCTTCCACATAGTTTGTGCTCTATTTGAAGGCACGTGTCCCACTGACAGGCCAAAAAAAAAAAAGACAAGATGAGGTAGGTGTACATTTTGAGGAGCTGCTTTACCCGTGCTTTATAATGCGGTTCCCAGAACCGCAGCCGTGTGAAGGCAGTTTGTCCATCTTCTGGAAGACAAAGGGTGGGCAAGTCCTGATTCACCACATCGGGGACCAAACATCTGCTTGAGGTCCTGGCTCTCGATTTACTTAGGCCTAGCTTGGTCCGCATCCTGGCCTGCCACCTAACGGCTATGTGACCTTGAGTCAAATTCTGTAAGCTCCCTACGCCTTAACTTACGTATCTCACAACTGGGGACACAGAAGCACCCCTTAGTACTGTAGTGAAGATTAGAGAAAATAATGTGTCTGTATTAGTGAAAGCCATTTTGTTGCAACTAATAGTATCTGATTCTGGAGAGTTTAAGCCCCCTCCCCCCCCCCAAAAAAAAGAGGAAGAGAGGCAAGAAAAAGAGAGGGAGAGAAATGGAGGAAGGAAAAGGGGGAAGAAGAAACAGAAGTATTTGTGACCACTGGAGTTATCTTACTGTTCAAGGAAAAAGTGATTTGAGAAAGAGTAGATTAAAATGTTCCTCTCACATACAGACCTCGCCATAGTTCTTAATGATTTCAAGCTTGACAAATCTCTCAGAGGGCAGAAGCTAGGACCACTCTGGGATCCCGGCAGCAGCTGTTGTGTCCCTTCTTTCTGGAACAGATGGCGATGTGGCTCAGTTTCAGTGTCCACAGTCCACGGCCTCTTCATTCCCAAGGTAAATTCCAGGGAGAGAGAATTTCATTGGCTCAGCTTGGATCAGGTCAATCAACTGGGTCACCCAACCAGGGTCAGGATGAGGAGAGGCCCAGTGGTCACAGGGGACACAAGTCCACCTTTGTGTGTCTAGAGAGCAGTCCAGGGGGAGGAGGAAGCTAAAGAGCCATGCAGCCCCCATACCTACAGAAAAGCCACGGCATATAGACCCCAACACACAGAGGTCATCATGAAATGCTAGCTATTTTTATTATTATTTCAATGGCCATGACAGAAATACCATTTAAAAATTCAAGTTTCTTATCCCTGAAGATCTTTTGCAAACCATTAGCTGTTACTGTTGACATCTATACATTCAACATTTTGGATTTATCCTGTATCTCTCATTAGATTATAAATCCATGAGAAAAGGAGCCATTTTATTTCCCACTATCTCCATCCTCACTATTTATTGAACAGTTGGTGCCCAATAGATGTGGCCTATTCCCTAAACTCATCAATCTGTACTGATATCAGAGCTCCTGTAAGCAAACTGTGCTCCCATTTGCCCTTTCTTAAAACCTAAGACACAAATCAGCGTCCGTTCAATGACGTTTACTTGGTTTATATTACGTTAAAAATACACTCAATATTTCAATTTGAAGAAAAAAATATATAATTTCAACCCCACTCAACATTTTAAAAATTATTGAAAGTGGCTTACAATAAATGCATGTCTGCTACCAATTGTGATCAAATGGTAGGAGCTGCCTGGCACTACGTTGCAAGGGTTTATAAGAAAGAGGCTGAGACCACGAGAATGGCATCATCAGTTAATAATGTCTGGCATGGACACAGGATTGGGAAGTGTCGGCATGTATGTTAAGTAGTTCTTACACCATATTCAGAAGTTAAAATAAATATGAAAATCAGAATCTACATAGAGAAAACTAAGAGCAATTTGAAGCAGGGATGACAGACATTACTGTAACTGCGTCCTCAGTTTAGAGATGATGTGAAGATTGACTTAAGGTAGATTATGTCAAGGCAAGATTTATTTATTTACATAAATATAATATTAGACATTCTCACAACCATTGTGATTATTTAAATGATAATAAAACTAGCAATGTTTATCAAGATTATAGTTAGGTGATTTTTAATTTATTAATTTTTTTTACCATTTAAAGTCATGAGTTTCCAAATCTGGCATTTAAGTGGTGATTGTGCACTAAAGGAGGTTTAAGTTCAACTACGCAAAACAGAAAACTCAACTCAAGAGAATTTGAATGAGTACACTCAATTGAGCGTCCAACTCTTGATTTCAATTCAGGTCTTGATCTCAGGTCATGACCTGAGATCCATACCCAGTGTGGAGCCCACTTAAAAAAAAACAAAAACAAGGGCAGCCCATGTGGCTCAGCAGTTTAGCATCACCTTCAGCCAAGGTGTGATCCTGGAGACCCAGGATCGAGTACTGCATTGGGCTCCCTGCATGGAGCCTGCTTCTCCCTCTGCCTGTGTCTCTGTCTCTCTGTGTCTCTCATGAATAAATAAAATCTAAAAAATAACAAAACAAAACAAAAAACACTTGAATGAAATAGAGGCTCCCTGTATTTTTCTCTCCTATAAAAGTCCTAAGACAGGCACCCCAAGGCTGGTTTGGAGGCTCCATAGTCATCTGTTAAACTGGTTGTCTTCTATCTTCGTTCATCTTCCCGATGAAGCAAAATGTTTCCATCTTCAGAGCTGCCTCATTGCCCAAGATAGCTGTCCATCTTATCTGCAGTCTAGCCAGGAAGAGAAATGAAGGAGAAAATGGCAAATGGATGAGTTGTTCCACTGAGTCACTGTGTCTTAAATAGTTTTCCCAGAAGCTCCACTCAGTGACTTTCAGTTGGATCCCACTGATCATCTCAAGCAATAAGGAAATTTGAGAACTGTGCTCTCTCAGCAGAACACATTGCCATCCAGGAGGAGAGGAGCATGGATACTTGGTGGGCAACTAATGGTGGCTGGCACAATTTGCCTATTAGAAACATGCTACCACTGAGTGTTTAGTGGTCCCACTAAACATAACCTTGGGGCAGGGACTTCATCTGCTTTGTTCACTCTAGAACCCCAAGCCAGTCCCCAGCACCCAAACACTGCATGAAATACAAATAACTGACCCAACGTTACTCAGCAAGTAAGAAGCTGAGTCAAAGTTAAGACCTTGGGCTGCCCCAAATTCCTGCGATACTCCTCCAAGCTTTGAGGATGTACGAAAAGGTAAACGGTTGAGGTATGGGGCAAGCTGGAGGGGCAATTGGAGGCCAAGTAATGACAGTCCTGAATATCTTTCCAGCAGAGCTTTCAAACACAGATCCCACAGGGAAAGTGCAAGGAGAGAGGAACCAGAAGAGAGTCTGTAGAGGAGAGCACAAACCCAGGTCATTGCTGATTGGCTTGAACCAGGACATTGTCAGCGGGAACAGAGGCACGGGGAGGAAGCTGAGACACTTTTCAGGGTCTATAGGATGAGAGCCATTGGCTGTGAGAAGAGGGAGATAGCAGAGATCACAGCCTTCCAGTTTATGAGGCAGTGTAGATGAAGATGACAACCATAGTAGCTCACGGGTGCAACAGGTTTTTAAGTGGAAAAGCAAAGAGTATTTTTTCCCCAGAAGAACCACCAAAGGATAGTCAAGGAGCCCAACAAAACAGCCTAATCCAGCCAGAAGGAGGGGCAATTGGAGGCCAAGAGATCCATTCTTCTTAAATCAGAAGAATGCGCTTGTTCCTAATGTCTTCTGGTTATCACATGTGTATTCCTCAGTCTTTTTGTGAAGTTGCTTCTACTACAGGCTGAGCAACTAGAAAAGAAGAACTGAGGAGCACAAACTGTCTAGGAACAAGCTCACTGTTCCAAGTTCCCACTGAGGCAGGGAGGGGAAGCTGCATTTGTAGCAGCTTTATGACAACTATTCCCAGCTGAGAATCACAGTAGAATAGGTCCTCTTTGATGACAGAAGTCAATATAACGTGCGTAAATGTAGCTTTTTAAAAGCTGAGAACTTTGAAAGTTTCTACTCTTTCCTTCTGGTGATAATTATCAGGGTGGATTTTTTATCTTTTTCCCTTGAGTGCCCCAAAGGTGTGGAGAACCACCTTATTTAGCATGGTAAAACACGCTGGGAACCACCTTATTTAGCATGGTAAAACACGCTGGTGGCCCGTCTGATCCAGAAGTCATGCAAAGTTAAAATTGGACAGAGCATTTGGAAATATGAGAGGCCCAAATTGTTCCCCTTACCTCTGATGTCCTTGTGGCCAAGCGCTGGCTCCCTGTTCTCTGAGATCATCTGAACGACTCCATATTCACCAAATTTTATTTGGTAACAGTTATGTGGCCTGTATTTTCTTTCTAATTATTGCTGTATAGTCATTTCACAAGGTTCTTGAAATAGGAACAAACTTGACTTGTACTAGTGGAATCTCACATCAACAATTGATTTAATTATGGGGTAAAAATGCATATGGAAATGTTTAAAGAAATTTCCATTGTCAATTAGTTCTTGAAAACAAAGAAAATTCACAATTTTAAATATAAAGAGATGGATAGTAAACTATGAAATGATATTTTAGGACCAATAATATGTAATTTATTTCCTTTGTTTATTACTGCTCCCTCCCCTGCCAAAAAAAATAAATAAATAAAAAACACAAAGAGAAAATCCTGTTATTAAAATGTTTCAAAAAATTTTATTGTCTATTTATATCCCAAACTGAATTACAACCTGATGGATTAGTTTCATTAAAATGCTACAAAGAACTGAGAAAAAAAATCCAGTAATAATAAAGATATAAATAGTAAATAGCAAACTACACCAACCCAAATAAACTAATAAAGACAAGTAGAAAAGGAAGCAAAATACTCAAGAGACCATAATCTATATGACTTCTTGATATCCGTGATTTGAGTGATTCATAAACATTTCTAGAATACTGCTTGGGCGTCCAATGAATTCATTACCAATTTAATTTTGTTTTCTAGCAGTTCCCTTAGAATTTGTGGGTCAAATATTCAAACATAGCAATCCCTGGCTTCTGTCTT
This sequence comes from Canis lupus baileyi, assembly GCF_048164855.1. NCBI lineage: Eukaryota > Metazoa > Chordata > Mammalia > Carnivora > Canidae > Canis > Canis lupus. The sequence goes on from NC_132842.1 coordinate 56,305,565, forward strand.
TACAACTTAAAATAGCCATTATTTAGCCTTGTTTTCTCTAAAGACTGCTTTCAGACTTGATATAACTGTTCCCACTTGATTAATTTCCTAAAGAGCAAAGTATTATTCTAAATATATTGAGATTTCTGGACACTTTTTTGTTTAAGCATTTCCACTTAGGCCTTGCATACTTCTCTCTGCCCATTCCCAGCCCACCTCCCAGGACCTGAGAATTCAGGCAGAAATGGTCTTAGATGCCATTATTAGTATTTGTCAGGTCATGTGATCCATGCTCTTTAGTACTTGAAGGAAACCAATAGGCCTGAAGGTGTCTGTGGCATCGTGAGATCCGTGGTCTGACTCTCTTTGATGTTTCTATGGGTGTTGTCGAATACTTAATCCTATTCATTGCCTGGACCATATCATCTCATAAACTTCCCAAACGGATAATCCCTGATCCACCCCATGTGCCCTTTCACTCTACCTTTTCAGAGGTGGATTTATGAGAGAGAAAGTGACACCGTTTTCAAAAAAATGTGTCTAAATTTCCCAGCACATTTTTAAGCACTTCAAGAGCATCCTCCAAATGTGACCAAATACCTTTTTTGTCCATGAAACTCTAGAAGCATCCAGGATTCTATTGCTGTACTGATGAACTCCCTCCAGCCTGCATCCAGGGAACCTAATCTAGATCATCACAGCTCGGAGGCTGATGGAAAATGACGTGTAAGTCAATATCGCTAAAGGACTTCTGCTTGCCTACCGCTTATGGACTTATTTTCAAAACATAGCAGTAAGCTCTAACCCACTCTGAGCTCCCGCTGAAAGCGTAGACATCTTTTTCAGCCAATACATCACTTAGCCCGACAGCCAACTTTGTCACAATAGTGCTATTCTGATTCAAACCGCAAATCCTCCTCTAAAATAAAATCTCTTGTATCTGCAGGAGGAGATAAGTACATTCTGGGCACGTGTAAAACCCATTGGTCTCTGAGCATCAGCCAACTCTGTTTTCTTTCAAACACCCACCCCAAAACCCCAGCCCCTCCGCAAAAGCTCCCCTATCTTGACAGCTTTGAAACCCAATGCCGTGGCCACCGATCCAGAGAAGCCAGCACCGCGCAGCCCATAATAATCCATTGAGAGAAAAAAACGATCATCATACACGCTTAGTCATTTATCTTAACTTATTTTTGTTCTGTGAGAATTTATCTTGATTCTGTAGCACATCGCATGGAAAGATGCTGGGGTTTTTTTGTTTGTTTGTTTTTACTGTCTCCAGCCTGGGTTCTGTGCTACCTGCTAACAGCAGTGCTTCTAAGCCTTGAAGGACCCCAAGTGCTACTCTAGGAGATTCCTCACGTAAGAAGTGGTTCGTAAAGACTGAATTTGAATCTCCTCATTTCTTAACTGGAGAAAATCAAAGCAAATGGATACACACACATAAATAACCACTGCTTTCTAGCTCCCGGCTCCCGGGCCCTCCGTCGTCCTCTAGTTGAGCTAATGTAACTGATAGAGGAAGGGTCGGGGCTTTTATTTCGTGGGGGCAGACTGCTTTTAGATTATTCCAATAACCTGAGTGATCAAGGAACACAAGACTCTTACCTGGCTGCTCCCCTAGAAGGATCTATTTATTGATGTATTTTGGTGAAAGAGTCCTGATGCGTGTGTCTAGCTCCCGGCACAGAGCCCTGGAATCTAACTGCATGAACTCAGATCTCAGCTCGACCACGAGGGATGATTAGCTCCACTGATCAGTGTTCTGATGGTGAAACAGGCACCATCCTCGTAATAACACACCTTACAGGCTACGGTTAGGATGAAATGAGAGGAGAAGGCAATTTGGGCAGGGGAGGTGAGTGAGGAGGAGAGACAGAGACCTCTGGAAATCCCTGTCCCACGTTGTGCTTTTTCTGCTGCTCGCCTAATCCAGGGACTAATTGCAGATGTCAGAGCGAAGAGTTGCTCTGTCGTCTGAGCATTTCCTCCAAGTGCAGTCAGCGGGTCGTGCAGTGAACTCGCGTGATTTGGCAAAAGTCTCATCTATTTCATCCACAGCTTGAGACGTCCTTATAAAATATAGCATTCTGCACAGGCCAGGGGTCTTTACTGGGCCAGGCCCCCCAAGGCTCTGTGGCGTGTCTTCCCTATTTCTACATGTCTCCCTCAAGGCCGTGGACAGTCCCAGTGTCTGTGCAATGACCCATTGTTAAGGGCCCACTATGTGCCACACACTGGATTTGTCTTATTTACCTTACGTGAAACTGCAAGGTGGACATTGTTTTGTTTTGTTTTTTTCCTTTTAACTTATGGAGAAAATGGGATCCAGAAACATAGGTAACTTGCCGAAGACCACACAGGCAGGGAGGGGCCAGGCTGGTACTCACCGTTAGGTCTGAGTCCACTATTCCACGGAAGGCAAATACGTGTTCCCTCCTGTGCCCAACGGGGTGCACTGGTGGTTTGTGAGTTCTGTATTAAGAAGCATTTTGAGGCTGGACCTGAGGTCAGGAGAGAGAGTCTTGTTAACAGCGAATGCCGTCTGCGGTGAGCTCCGGTGGGGAGAGGGCCGGGGGCAGTAGAGGCCAAGCTGCCTCCCGAATATCATGTGCCTAGTTTCTGCTCACCAGAAAGCAGGGGTTAATTTGCCTCCTTGGAATGCTCTCTATACCTTCTTGCATTCTTCCATCCCTTTTTCATCAAAGGAAAGCCTCCCTTTTTGGAAGCTTTCAACCCCCACAAGTTAGTCTTTCCTGCAATTCCTTTTGTTTAATGCCGATTCTTTATCTCCTGGGTTGCAGAGAGACCAGAGGCAACTTGATTTCACACATCTCTCCAGCAGCGCCTCTTCCCTTCTCCTGACCGTCTTGCTTGTCTAATTTTCCGACATGGGAGCCTACTCAGCACGCAGCAACTCAATTCTTGGCCTGGACGAGTTGTTTAATCCCTCTGCACTACAGTTCCTTCCCTTATCCTTTTTTAAAGTGTATGTGGGGATGCCTGGGTGGCTCAGTGGTTAAGTGCCTGCCTTTGGCTCAGGGCATGATCCTGGGGTCCTGGGATCGAGTCCCCACATCAGGCTCCCTGCATGGAGCCTGCTTCTCCCTCTGCCTGTGTCTGCCTCTCTCTGTGTCTCTCATGAATAAATAAATAAAAATTAAAAATAAATAAATAAATAAATAAATAAAGTGTACGTGGATGTCTGCATGTCTGTGGAGAGAGTGAGGATGGATACAGCAGGTGGGCAGTGCCCTTAGCCCTGCCTACACATCAGAACCACCGAGCAGCTTTGCGAGCTTGCCCATACCTGTTGGGCACAGTCCACATCCGCTGAGTTGATCTCTGGAGCTGGGCCCCAGGGATGAGTTTATCGAAAGCTCCCAGATGATTCTAATGCGCATCCATCCGGGGTAGAGAACCACTGGACAACCACTAAATACACATGGAATTGATTGATGTCACTTAGTAAATAAACCACGCTTGGGGTGGGGGGCAGGGGTCACTTCCAGGCCTCATCCAAGGGCTTATTGGCCCTTTTAAACACTTAAACCTGCAAGTTTTTAAAAACACAGACCTTAGACGACTTTTAAATATATTGGCTTTCCCATCCTTACAGAATGATACCGTCGGATTTACTCCTCTTCCTCATTTTGCAACGTACAGTGTTCCGATTTGGTTTATGATTTCCATGTTTGCTCAATCAAGTTCTCAAAGGGCGGTCTGTGAACTGTCTGTCTCAGAACGACCTGATGTGCTTCCGCAAGAGAAAAATGAAGATTCCCAGATGGACCTGGGGCCTCCTGGATAAGAGCCTGGGGTCTGGTGTTTTCAGGCAGCACCTGTGGCACCTGTAAACACTCCACAGTGTAAGAACCCTTTTTGGTACAGACTGGTTTGTGTGGCAAGTACCCTAGCACCATAGTCCTAGGCACACCTGGGAGTGTGACCGACACTACCTGATGGAAGTCACCTTGCAGTGTACAAAATACGGACTGTAACGTTTATGCGTAGTCCTTATATTGCTATTTTAAAAAAAAGGCACACTCTTCCACTTCCATTTAACAGCCTCTCCTAAGCAAAGATCTCTGTAATCGAGGAGAGCTGCTGAGTTTGTGCTTTTGTTTGGTTTTGGGTGATGCCCCTCCTTTTTAATCGTTTCGACTGAATCCATATAGATCTTGAGGCCAAGAGCAATGGCCCTTCTCTGGTGGGCTTCATGAACAGGCTTAACCTTGAGGACTGCTTCCCGGCTGCAGAGAGTAAGCAACCAAGACTTGGGTGGGGGAAATAATGTGGCCCCAAGGTCTAGGTTTGAATACAGAAACCCCACTCTGGTGTGTAATTAACTTTCCACCCATGAGCTCAGTGCTAAACAACGGTCCCTAGATTCCTGGGTACATGATTTTGCTTTAAAAACCTGGCTGGTCCCTGGTCCATAAAACCAAGTCATCATTAGTAAGTGAATAGATACAAAATCTTTTTAATATCCGATATGAAAGACCATTTCATGCACCGAGCAACTCTCATACTGGGTTCGTACTTAAGCGATTTCTTCTGGCAAAACTAGAATTCAATTATGATGTTTTCTTTTCTTTTTTTATTTATGATAGTAACAGAGAGACAGAGAGAGAGAGAGAGAGGCAGAGACACAGGCAGAGGGAGAAGCAGGCTCCATGCACCGGGAGCCCGACGTGGTATTCGATCCCAGGTCTCCAGGATCGCGCCCTGGGCCAAAGGCAGGCGCCAAACCGCTGCGCCACCCAGGGATCCCAATTATGATGTTTTCTAATGGGTAGATTTTACTACAGAGATTTTCAGGAAATCAGAACTTGTTTGTCCGTGATTTAAGGGAGGGCGAAGTTTAGTTTTCAAAAAGCATGCTTCCTTCAAGGAGAAAGTTTTCCTCCTTGAGCCTTATGGTCATTTTAAACTTAATGACGTCAAAAGCTGGCTTTCTCTAGAAGATGACCAGCCCCCCCAGCTGGGTCAGGAGGTCATATGTTCCTGTTCCTGGCCATTCCTGGGATGACTCAGTCACTTATGTAGTCTTGAACAAAATGTAATTTTTTAAAAGGATTCTCACTTTTACTTTATATCATATGAAGCAAAGAAACGACATCATTACCTTAGGATCCACTCACACATCCGAACACGTTGCCATTGGCCCCCAGACTCGGTCATTGAGACACCCCTTGGTTTCAGTTCACGTGTATTCAAGACGAAGAGAATCTGATTTAGGATAAAATGAGCTCATTCTCCTGGACAGAGGGAAAAACCAAGCTTGCCAATTCTGGTCCTAATCTCACTTTTATATTGTCAGGATTCTTCAGCACAACCACGAAGTCTTGATCTACTTTAGAATTCAAATGTCAACTCTGGAATGCTATAGAGATAATGACAATAATCTTCACAATGGTCATTTCATAGCCATCCTTCTTAGGAAAAGCTGGTGAGACCGTCCATAGTACGCAGCGCAGACAGTAGCAGACATCGGACAGTGCTATGTGTCAGGCATTTGGCAAGTGCTCCACGTACATCCCTTCAGTCAGTCCTGCTGCAAGCCCTGGAGTCACGACTATTCATTATCCCATTTTGTAGAAGGAACTGAAGCGCACAGGTATGCTGCAGGTAGCCACGGTCAGAGGAGCAGGTTACAAGGGTCTTTCGCCCTCTGGAGCCCATGCTCTTCCTACGTGATAGGTTAGGTAGTTTTATGATAGAGTAAAAATATTGGTGCACCTGGGGGGCTCAGCGGTTGAGTGTCTGCCTCCAGCTCAGGCCATGATCCCCGGGGTCCCAGGATCGAGTCCCGTATAGGGCTCCCTGCATGGAGCCTGCTTCTCCCTCTGCCTGGGTCTCTGCCTGTCTCTGTGTGTGTCTCATGAATAAATAAATGCAACTTTAAAAAAAATAAAAATTTTATAACAACTCATATTAACAGGGTGCTGGCTATGTGCCAGCCAACACAGATGCACTTTACATTCAATGACTTACCATAGCAGAAAACTACGATAATCATTGCTGTGCCGATGAGGGATTGAGACTGAGGGAGAGTCAGTCACTTGCCCAAAGTCTCCCCGCAAGGGTGTAGCAGACCCAGGGGCACCAGGTAGGCCTGCCCCGACCCATCAGCATCCATCTCCCAGCCTTCGGGGCTTTTCTTGCGGCCTTCGAACGATTGTCAAACATAACCGCACCTCAAGGATACAAAATCAATGCCCAGAAGTCAGTGGCATTTCTAGACACTAACAATGAGACTGAAGAAAGAGTAATTAAGGAGTCCATCCCACTTACAATCGCACCCAAAAGCATAAGATACCTAGGAATAAACCTAACCAAAGAGGTAAAGGATCTCTACCCTAAACACTACAGAACACTTCTGAAAGACATTGAGGAAGACACAAAAAGATGGAAAAATATTCCATGCTCATGGATTAGAGGAATTCATATTGTGAAAATGTCAATGCCGCCCAGGGCAATGTATATGTTCAGTGCAATCCCTATCAAAATACTATGGACTTTCTTCAGAGAGTTGGAACAAATCATCTTAAGATTTGTGTAGAATCAGAAAAGACCCTGAATAGCCAGGGGAATATTGAAAAACAAAACCAGAGCCGGGGGCGTCACAATGCCAGATTTCAGGTTGTACTACAAAGCTGTGGTCATCAAGACAGTGTGGTCCTGGCACAAACACAGACACATAGATCAGTGGAACAGAAGAGAGAATCCAGAAGTGGACCCTGAACTCTATGGTCAACTGATATTCGACAAAGGAAGAAAGACTATCCACTGGAAAAAGGAGTCTCTTCAATAAATGGTGCTGGGGAAATTGGACATCCACATGCAGAAGAATGAAACTAGACCACTCTCTTGCACCAGACACAAAGATACACTCAAAATGGATAAAAGATCTAAATGTGAGACGAGAATCCATCAAAATCCTAGAGGAGAACACAGGCAACACCCTTTTTGAACTTGGCCACAGCAACTCCTTGCAAGATACATCCATGAAGGCAAGAGAAACAAAAGCAAAAATGAAGTATCGGGACTTCATCAGGATCAAAAGCTTCTGCACAGCAAAAGAAACAGTCAACAAAACTAAAAGACAACCTACAGATGGGAGAGGATATTTGCAAATGACCTATCAGATCAAGGGCTAGTTTCCAAGATCTATAAAGAACTTATCAAACTCAACAGCCAAGAAACAAACAATCCAATCATGAAATGGGCAGAAAACATGAAGAGAAATCTCACAGAGGAAGACATAGACATGGCCAACATGCACATGAGAAAATGCTCTGCACCACTTGCCATCAGGGAAATACAAATCAAAACCATAATGAGATCCCACCTCACCCCAGTGAGAATGGGGAACATTAACAAGGCAGGATACCACAAATGTAGGAGAGGATGTGGAGAAAGGGGAGCCCTCCTGCACTGTGGGTGTGAATGTGAACTGGTGCAGCCACTCTGGAAAACTGTGGAGGTTCCTCAAGAGCTAAAAATAGATCTGCCTTACGACCCAGTAATTGCACTGCTCGAGATTTACCCCAAAGATACAGATGCAGTGAAATGCTGGGACACCTGCACCCCGATGTTTATAGCAGCAATGTCCACAATAGCCAGACTGTGGAAGGAGCCTCGGGGTCCATCGAGAGATGATGGATAGGGAAGACGTGGTCTGTGTATACAGTGGGATATTCCCCGGCCAGTAGAAACGGCAAATACCCACCATTTGCTTCGACGTGGATGGACCTGGAGGGGATGATGCTGAGTGAAGTAAGTCAGTCGGAGAAGGACAAACATTATATGGTCTCACTCATACGGAGAATATAAGAAATAGTGAAAGGGATTATAGGGGAAAGGAGGGGAACTGGGTGGGAAATATCAGAGAGGGAGACAGAACATGAGAGATCCTAACTCTGGGAAATAAACAAGGGGTAGTGGAAGGGGAGATGGGCGGGGTGTGGGTGACGGGCACTGAGGGGGGCACTAGACGGGATGAGCACTGGTGGTTATGCTATATGTTGGCAAATGGAATTCCAATAAAAAATATGCCCCCCCCCCAAAAAAAGAAAGAAAAATGGGAAAAAAAAGAAGAACTGCGCCACAAAGACTCTGGGGTGTGACCTGGAGAACGTTCGCACGGTCGGGGGTGTGCGGGCCCTGTCCCGGGTACACGAGGGGCACAGGGCGCCCGCCTGGGGCTGTCATAGCTGAGACCAGACAGGAAGAGAAGCAAGGCTAGCTTCACGAAGCTTCAGGGCAGGGCCCCGGGGCACAGGCTAAGGGTCCAATGAGACGAAGACGCGCAGGGACGCCGGAGGGAGGCCCGACGGCCGCAGCTTGCCAGACCCCGACTGAGCCAGGCCACCCGACTGAGCGCAGATGCCATCATCCTCTGGACCTGGCTTGTCACGTCCTCCGGTGACCGTGGACTCCAAGCCTGTGGTCCTGCCTCGGCCACCGCGCTGCTGGCCGGCTCTGCGCTCTGCTCAGCGTCCTCCAGGACACATGTCTCGCTTCGCTGTCCCCCAGCCCATGCCCCTGGGTGCCCCCAGAACCTCCTTCTGCTGGGGGGGCTCCCCGGTGCAGGCCAGACGCCCCGAAGTCGCTCAGAAGCTTCGCTGTCCTCCCTGATTTCCCGGTGGTCGGCGAGCTTTGTAGAAAATACCCCAAAGCATCAAGAAGAAGAGAAAAACAGACAAAAACAGACCTATTCCGCAACAGAGGGAGGCCAGCTGGGCATCGGGCTTAGAGCCTGGGGCGGGGGGGTCAGCACCACACCCGTGCCCTTTACGGCCTGTGCCGTAGGTGCCCCGAGTCTCCCCGCTCACATCAGTCCTCACTCTCAGCATTTTTAGTGACCCTATTACGTTCCGTGCATGTCACCAAGCCGGGAGTGTCTGCTGCTTTACCCTCAAGGGCTTCTTCCGCTTTGTTTCTTTTACCCTCTGTATAGCGCGGCTGTGCTGGCCCCGCGGGACGTATGCACACCCTGCGGCCCGTTTCCCGGGCGTTCTGGGACTGCGGCCCCCATGGCCCCGCTCACGGAGCGCAGGACGGTCCCCACTGGCTTCGGGCCTTCGGTCGTGCCTCCGCTTCCCCCGCAGCTGCAGCCACATCGCGCTTCCCCAGGGGTCACGTCCAGGCCCCACCGCACTCATATGTCCAGCAGGCGGTGCAGCAGCAGGTGACAGGTGACAGGTTCCAGGCGTGGGCGGTGGGAGGGCCGGGTGTCCCGTAGGCGCAAGGTGGTGCGGGGGGAGCACCTCCTCCCCACAGTCCACGCAGGGGGAGCACCTGTTACCCGCGGATGTGCGAGGGGAGCACCCGTTACCCACAGGCCGTTTGGGGGGACCCTGTTACCTGCAGCTGTGCAAGGGGAACACCCATTACCCACAGCCATGCAGGAGAGCTCCCGTTACCCACACGCCGTGCAGGGGGAGCTCCCATTACCCACAGGCCATGGTGGGGAGCACCTGTTACCTGCAGCCATGCAGGGGGAGCATCTGTTACCCACAGTCCATGCAGGGGAAGCTCCCATTACCCACAGTCCATACAGGGGGGAGCACCTGTTACCCGCGGCCGTGCAGAGAGAGCACCCATTACCTACAGGCCCTGCAGGGGGAGCACCCTTTACCCACAGCTGTGCCGGGGGAGCACCAGTTACCCACAGGCCGTAGAGGCAGCTGAGGCTGGGGGAGACACAGGCCTGGCAAGTGACGACAGGGGTCCACACACAGCCTGTGTGCCCAGCACCCAGTCGTGGTTGTGGCTGGAGCTTCTCTTGGGGCAAAGCACTCTGCCCCAAAGACTTGGGGCTCCAGGGGTGTCCCACGAGACCCTGGGGGCCAGCTGCTCTTCCTGGATGGTAGGCTGCCCCCTGGTCACAAACCGGGCAGGGTGGGGGGTCCAGGGCACAGGCACCACCTTAGCAATGGCGGAACCAGGTCAGAAGCCCCAAAAACAGATGTGTGACTCTGGAGGAGAACTGCGGCCCTTCAGAAAACGCGCTGGAGAACTGGGACAACTCTGGGATCCGGTTTTGGTTTTGGTTTTTTAATTAATTAATTAATTAATTAGAATTTTAAGATTTTATTTATTTATTTATTCATGAGAGACACAGAGGGAGGCAGAGACACAGGCAGAGGGAGAAGCAGGCTCCACGCAGGGAGCCCGACGCAGGACTCGATCCCTGGACCCTGGGGTCACGCCCTGGGCCCAAGGCAGACACTCAACCATGGAGCCCCTGGGCGTCCCGAGGATCCAATTTTTACAAGAGCCCCAGATCCTGACATCTGTGAGGGCCGGGTCGTCCTCATCTTCCTGAGTGCTTGGGTCGTAAGAGCACGTAGGTCTGTAGCCTGTCCGCGGCCTGCTCGTCCTCCGTGCGGGGAAGCAGTGTTCTGAGCGTCTCTAACCAGCCCACAGACACGGGTCTATTTTTGTGGATCCAGACGCATCCCTTTGTTCTACCTCCCAGGCCCCTCCCAGTGGCAGTGCCCCCGCCACCCCCACCCAGGAAAGCCCCAGGGAGGCTGCAGCAGGGAGCACACAGCCCACCGGCCCCCAGCCTCCCTGCCTCCGCCCTGACTCCCACGGGCCACGGAGCCTCCTGGGGAGACCACCGCAGGGCCAGCGGCTGCCGGCCTCCTTGCACCGCCGCTCATCCCCGCCGTTGGCTACTGACTCTCCACCGAGCTCGCTACTATCTCTGCTCAGCATCCCGGTGACACCCCCATCTCCCCAGGAGGGGAAGACAATGCGGAGAGGCAGAGGACAGCTTTGGCCTGCTGGCAACCGCTAGCCCCATGCGGTGGGGGGCACGCGAAAGGTGGCTGGTCCAGAAGATGTGCTGTGGCTCTATGATACTCGGCAGAGGACAAGGGTTATACATCAAGAAAAGACAGTAAAATACCTCGGGAATAATTTTTTTTAACTGTAGATGTGCTGAAATGATCATGTGTTGGGTATGTTGGGTTCAATAAAATCTATTATTAAAATCAGGCCCACCCATTGCTTTTTTACTCGTGTGATCTGGCAACTGAAAAATGTAAACTGTGTATATGGCTGACATTACACCTCTATTGTACGTGTCTTGGGCCACACTGCGTTCTTAGCACTTCCGACACCTCAAGTGGCTAAGACGAGCCTTGAGGGTGGTGCCTCTGCCTTGGCAGCCATGGGGCCCATCAGGTCTCACCTCAACCCAGTTCCCCTCTTAGGGGGTCAGTCTTTAGGTACATCTGGATGTGTTTGAAAGGAACCTGTCTCAGCACATAGCAGTCCTGGGGCATTTGGTCCTTTTCGGGTCTCTAAAGCCCACCCCCTCCCTGAGGTGAGGAGTTAGAAGGTGAAGGACACTCTAGTTCCAGAATCTTCCTTCGTCAGGGTGGACAAGTCACTCCCACATGGCCCACACCCTAGCTCTGGGTCCTTCCACTGCATTCTCTCTTCCTTTCCCCTCCCGAAGACAGAAGGCCACCTCTCAGGGGAGGATCTGCGGGGGAAAGAGGCCTCCTGTCCAGGGGCTTGGAGGTCGACCCTTAATGCCATAGCCCTGGGCTGCCACATTGTGTCCTGTGGCCACGCCTACCATCTCCTGATCTGCAGGGAGAGCACAGGGGACAGTAATACCCAGGAAAACAGGCAGGATGGACTTCTCTCTGGCCACGTCCCCCAGAGTCCTCAAAGCAGCCTGCCTCCGGGGCACTTCTTCTCTAGAAGCTTCAGCAACAGTTCAAGAAACTTCATGGTCCATAGGACCAGGTGCCGGCACCAGCAGCATCAGCACTCTTAGAAATGCAGATTCGTGGGCCCCACTCCCAATTTCCTGAATTAGAACCTGTACTGTAAGCCCCAGGAATCCGTGTAGAACGGGGCCCGGGTGACTTGTGTGCACATTGAAGTAGGAGTGATACACCCAGAGGTGACTGCTGTGGCTTCGGCGTCCTGCTCATCCACTTACTGTTCTTCCTGTCACACCCTCTGATGTGCTTAGGAAGACAACTATTTCCCCGCTCCCTTCTTTCCCAAAAGTGCATGTGACCTGGGCCTTGGGTGCTTCCGGAACCGGGTGCAGGTGAACCCTGTGGTGGGCTGCGGGGACATAGCAGGGTAGCCCTAGTATCTGCTACAGTCTCCCTATGAGACTTCGTGTGGATAAAGTTTCTTCTGCTAGAGACCCACTGGAGCATCGCTGGTCCAGACGACCTCCCAGGTCCCTCACAGGCATGAGGCTCTGTGGTCCGGCGCCTCTCCAGCTCCTGGTGGACACGCCTGTAGGAGACACTGCTGTGTCCTTGGAGAGGGAGTGTCGTTCCCTGGGAAGGCAGTGTCCTCTCCAGACTCCATCTGCCCAGTGCGGGAAGGTTTTGGGCGCACCTCTAATCTCTGCAGACGCCACAGGGTGAGCACAGCTGGGATCAACCTTTCCGTGGCTCTTCATCCTAGAGTCCGGGCCTTAGAACAAGCCTCCAATGATGCCAGGGGGCTAAGGGATGCCCACTTTCCGGGCCTTCCTTTATAAATAGTGTGAATCCTGAAGCCTTGCACTTCACTGAGTTGGCCCCCCAGGCTTCTCTCCTCAGGCAGCGTGGGGGCAAGATGGGGTGTGGTGGGAGGAACAATCCTGCACCGTCAGGCCTGAATGCAAATTCCCTTCAGTTTTCCCCCTCCCGCTCCCTCTCCCCATCCTGCTTGTCCCCCGTCTCAGAGCTCCAAGCACAGCAGAGCCTCCCAGCCTCAGGTCCTGCAGTGTCACTGCGGCGGTCACTCCAGACTATCCTCAAGATGAGGGTAGTATATGGAACAGTGCTGGCACACACACAATGCCCCGGGTTGGCAACAGCTGCGACCTGGAGCATCTGGGCCGGGTGTGGACCACTCCAGATTCCTGGGGGAGGTACCGTCCTGGCTTCTGCAGATGAGTCAAAACCACGCAGGTCTGGAGAAGCCAGTCTAGCAGAAAACAGAAGACAGATCAACAAAGAGAAAAAAATCGTTTGGGTTTATAGATTTGAAGTCTGGGAGGAGAACTATTACCCGGGTGACCAGAAGAGAGGATTTTTGCTCAGCTCAAGACAGTAAGTAAATGGATCTCTCTCTCTGAAGAGGGAATCTTTCGAGAACTTGATTAGCAGCAGACAGATCTCAGGAAAAGCCATCCCCTAAACTGACCGAAGCCAGAGTTTTCCATCCGCTGCGCGCGCCCACATGGCCCCAGCCTCCTGGTGGCCTCATTCCTGGTGGCAGCTGTGTTGATCGGCTTGAGACAACTAGCCTGTGATACTGTCTCTAACTTCAGACAAGGTCCCGCAGGGCGGAGGAAAGAAACTTCGCGGGGCAAGTCACTTGACGTGTCTGACTAGACTCAAACCCCTGTAAGCTGGCTGGCCTGAAGCAGATGACCTCCAGGGCCCCCTCCAGCGCTAACAGGGCTCCCAGGCAGACCCTGAGAGCGGCCAGTGTGCAGATCAACGCTGCAGCCCCGCGCGGCCCTTGCCCTCTGGAGCCTGGTCCCGGCAGCTCCACCCAGGGAGTGAGGCTTCCTCACTGGGGCTGAGGCCCATCCTGCTTCCCCCAGAACCAGGCCTTTACAGGGGACACGGGGACCTCCAACCAGCCCTGCCCTCTCTCCCGGCAGAGAGCGGGGTACACATGGACCCTGTAAGGGGCATCCGCCGCCGCGCAGCTAGCCCCGATCTGCGAGGCTGGAGCGAGCCACACTTCCATCCACCGTCCTCCGAGAGCCCCGACGGTGTGCACGTGTGCCCCGGTGATAGGCCAAGACCACCACTAGCTAAGGAGAAGGACAGCTGAAGACTAAGCAGCAGGCTTCAAGCCTCTCACCTCCTGCCTAGAGCCTCCAGAGCAGAGTTGGTGGCTCGTTGTGATGGCTCAAATCTCGAGCTGACTGTTTAGACGTGGCTCTTCATGAGAACAAATCCCGAATAATGCCCAGCTACACGCGGGAGCCAAAGCAAGGATTTAACTGTGGTACCACGGAGGGGCCCCCGAGGGAACTGGACGTGGCTGCTCCAGAGTCTTTTGTAGCTCCCCAAGGATCGGCAGCTGCCCAACATCAGGGGCTTCGAAATTTCTGAGTGGTGTGGCTGCAGGTTTCTCTCCTCTCCTGGCTGCACTGTTGCACCGCCTCAATGGGTTCTTACGCAGCCATCTGCAAGCTCTTGGTGAAGTTCTAATTTTGGGGGGCAGTTCCCCTTCTTTTCTCTCTACTGTGGCCATTGAACACAAGAAAAAACGGTCTATAGGCCTCAGAAGAATTGAAAACAAGCAGTGCCTCAAAGACGTACTTGCACAGCCTCGTTCATAGCAGCATTATTCACAGTAGCCAAGAGGTAGAAGCAGCCCAGGTGTCCACGAACAGATGAAGGGACAAGCAAAATGTTGTACGCCCATCCCGGGACTGCTACTCAGCCTTAAAAAGGAAGGAAATTCTGACAAACACTACAACATAGCTGAAACTTGAGGACATTATGCTCAGAGAGATAAGCCAGCCAGAAAAAGATAAATGCAATGCCATTACACTTACACAAGACACCGAAAATATCCAGATCCGCAGAGGTGGAAAGCAGAGCAGTGGTCACCAGGGGCCAGGGCGAGTGGGGATGAGGAATTGTTTGATGGGTATAGAGTTTCAGTTTTGCAAAATGAAAAGAGCTCCGAGCTTGGTTGCACAACCACGTGAATGTGCTCAGCCCTACTGCACAGTGTGCGCAAAGTGGTTTGAATGTCCGCTCTGTGTTATGTGTCATTTACCACCAGTAACAATTTTAAAAAGAAAGAAAAACCAGCGGCCGTCGACGCGGTACATGAAAAATCAAGTCCTGGTGGGGGTGGTTTCCACTTTTATGGAAGGTAAGGCAAGGCCATGGGTCAAGAGTACTTGATGTTCAAGTGCATCTCGAGCTGAGCCCTTGCAGAGGGGAGCTCCGCAGCCCATGGCTGCACCCAACGTCCACCAGAATTTACCCTGTTCCCACTTAGGTCCCACCTTCTCTCCCTGAGACCACTGAACACATGCCTGATGACCCACTATCAGCACGGAGCTATGAGTACCTAGGGGTGTGTTACGCACTGTACGAGAGATCACAGGCAGCCCCTCTGTGCACTCCGACTGGTTCAGACCTGCAAGGAAGGTCACCAAGGGAGCAGCAGATGGAATCTCGTCCTGACACTCAAGGCCGTGATCCATACAGAAGCTCTTTCTCCTCCTCCTCCTTCTCCTCCTTCTTCTTCCTCCCATCTCTACCTTCCCTGCCAGCCCCCAGGAACTAGCCCAGCAACAGAGAGGCTTGAAACGGCTGCTAAAGGGACAGGCTCAGAAGCAGTGGCACTGCCCTTTGGTCATTGTTTGGGTATGAGCACATTATGTAACTCTTCCCATCTTAGGTGGGGATCATGGCTTAGATACCCGTGTGGGATTAGGGAGGGCTCGATGAGCTTCTGCTCGAGAGCCCTCACCCCAGAGCCTGCGCACCGGACGTTCTTGATAAATGAGGACTAACGCTATTCTCTCCACCCAGCTGAGGCCGACCCAGGTCCTGGGTACCAGCCCCGCCCGTTCCGCTCCATACAGTCCTCCAGGAGCCCACCGGGAACCTCTGCGGCACCAGTAATCTGCATCCTTCATCATTTTTGGTGACTCCTCGGGGCTCGGGCGTCGTCAGGCACCTCCCTACGGCAGGGTGCAGAGGAGTCAGAGCTGTCGTTCTTAAAACTCCCAAATACGCAGGACTCGTAGGCAATAGCTTGTGGGTCACACATAACAGCTGATCGTGCAGGGGCTCAGAACATGGCACTTGATGGGATGAGCACTGGGTGTTATGCTACATGTTGGCAAATCGAACTCCAATAAAAAAAATTTTTTTATTTAAAAAAAAAAAAAAAAAGCATGGCCGGGTTCCTTCCTGCAGCGGGGACTAACCTCCTCGTACTCTGTGATTTGAGGTATCCCAGAAAAGGCTGCCACCCCCAAATCCCTTCACGCCTGCGCAGAGGTCTTCCTTTGGGTTCATCTGTCTCCCTGCTCCCTCTTCTTTTAAATGTAAAAATCTTTGTAAAATGTAATGTGAAATCCTTGCTGGGAGAGATCTCACACCCACCTTACCTGAATGCATTTCCTGATTTTTCTGAGATAGTATTTTTAATTGCAAATTAAAGCAAGGGAGATGAATCCCAGAGAAAACCTAATCTACTTTATAATTAATCCATCTGTTCGTGCTGCCCATTTGTACACTCATCCAGTGAGCATTTCTTGAATAGCTCCTGTGTGCCAGGCACTGTTTGGCCCTGCAGGGATGGCTCTGCTGGGAAAGCCCTCTTCAAGATTCTGAACAGGGGAATTCTCCAATCTTTCCAACACTTCCTTGGCAGCCAGTGCATCAAATATCTCTGACTGGTTGTAAGGGGAATACAAAGTCATTCGACTGAGCAACTTTAGTTCAAGGGTAGTGATTTATTTATATCTTATCCTGGGTACCTTTTCTGGCATATGGCGGGTTGGTAGGTTTTGGTGGGTGGTTGGATGGATGGATGGATGGATGTTGCAGATAATATGAGTGTTAATTTGAGTTCCCCAGAAGCAGATCCTGGCGTAAGGATTTGAATGTAGGACATTTATTTGGGAGGTGATCCCAGGAAGTGCTGATAAGGGAGATAGGTAAAAGAAGGAAATCAATGAATGGTGTGTTATCAGGCCGGTTATCATTCTGATAAGCATCTGGGTGCTTGCCAGGCATTGAACAGTGACTGTCTCCCTGAAGTGAATGGTCATGGGATGCAGATGTTCTAAATCAGGACGCGAATGCACAAATATTGTCCATGTCGGTTGCCTTCAAATAAGGGAGCATCTTCTTTACCATCCCTTAAGGTCAGGGGCTTCCTGGAGATGGCCCAAGATCTTGGGTTAAATTCAGTATGTTCTTGGGCAGATTTAAGTAAAGTTTCTAGAAGAGGTATCTTTTTTATATGTAAGGAAATAGGTTTGTTCAAAGTTACCTATTTCAGGACAGGAGTTACTTTTAACACTCCTTGAGTTTATATCCGATCATCACTTCTTGGCTGTGGGGACCTGGAGCAGGCCACTTAAAAATCCCTTTGCCTCAGTTTCCCCATCTGCAAAGCGGCAGTAATAATATCATGTATCTCAATAGGAATGTTGAAGTGATCAAGTGAGGCTACGTTACTTAGTATCTATGAGTCACTGGCAAAGAGTAAGTGCCCGATAAATGCAAACTATTCTTATTATTGCTTGGAATGAGTAAAGATGTATGCTAGGTGAACGCAACGATTCTAATTCCTTTAACATTATTATAAATACAACCGTAACAGGGACATGCAGATGGATAAACAATCTGGGATTCTAATAAACATTTTGAGAATTTGTAAGCGCTCTACGAAGAAAAAAAGATGATGCAGGCTCATCATCTAATGTCGACAAAGCTGAAATAAGAAACCTAATTCTGTTCATTTGATTCTCAGGTGTTAAACCTCAGAGAAACCAGGATTTAAGGCTATTTCAAACTCAGCTTTCCTGGGGGCAGCATACAAAGAAAAGGCAGGTTTGGGGCACCTGGGCGGCTCAGTCGGTTGAGCGTTGGCCTCCTGATTTCAGCTCATGTCGTGAGCCCAGGGTCATGAGATTGAGCCGCACATCAGGCTCTGCCCTCAGCAGGGGGTCTGCTGCTTGAGATTCTCCTTCCCTCTCTCTCCCTCTGCGCCTTCCCCCCTCTAATAACAAATAAATTGTCCAAGAAAAAGCAGGTTTAGTATACCAGTTTCTGTTGCTACACCCTGGGAAAGACTAACAGGTATCTTGTGTTTTAACACTAAGCTCCCATTTGTTAGATTTCCATGACCTTCACATCTTGACATTAAGGGGGGGGAAATTAGATCTTTCTCTGCACTCTGCTCCACATCTATTAGATAGATCAACTAGAAATTGGGTTCATCTACAAGTAACTGCGACTTGAGATATTGTTTTAAATCAAAAAAGAGGGTTTTTTCCCCCCACTTATAAAATAAGTGTGGAGTTAAACCATCCAAAGCAGATATGGTGACTCCAAAATGTCATGAAGGACCTCAGCTCCTTCCAGCTCCTAGGGTGTGATCTGAGTCCTTATGCTCATAAGATGGATACTGGAGCTCCAGCCCTCACTTCGTGCTCCAGGTAAAGAGGAGGAAGATGCAGGGAAAAGACAAGTGAGACCTTGTGGCTGAGCCATCCCCCTTTAAAAAGCTTTCCCTGTAAGCCTCCATTCAATGGCTTCCAATTATATTTCATTGCCTGACCCCCCCGCCACCACATACACACCTCTAGAAAGAAGAGTGAGGTGTTTTAGTGGGCACCTTGCCACACCCAACGATATAGGGATTCTGTTAGTAAAAAGAAAGGGAAGGATTATACTGCTCAGAGGTCCAGCAATCTTCGTCAATGTGAGCTTTTTAATAGATTGTCTTTCAAAAAAAAGACAAAAGGAGGGGTGCCTGGGTGGCAGAGGGAGGAGTGCACGTCTCCGCAGAAACACCGGGCCAGCCCCGGGGATCCCAAGGCCACCAAAGCCCCTAACCTGCTGTGCATCAGAGCTGGGGTGTCTGCTGGAAAATCCTAACATGTGCCCTGATCCAGCAGAGAACACTGAGGCTCACAGGTAATGATGATGGCGATTAGAAACAATAATCATGGGGCGCCCGGGGGCTCAGAGGCTGGGCGTCTGCCTTGGGCCCAGGAGGTGACCCCGGGGCCCGGGATCAAGGCCCGCGTCGGGGTCCCTGCAGGGAGCCTGCTTCTCCCTCTGCCTGGGTCTCCACCTCTCTCTCTCTCTCTGTGTCTCTCTGGAATAAATAAACATTAAAAAAATTAAAATAATAAATATAATCATCATGATTTACCACGTGCCGGGCGCTGACCTGATTACTTCATGTCTGTGACGACCCCACGAGGTAGGTTTGGAGGAGGTCATGTCCATTTTACAGATGTGGGAAGTAAGGCCCAGAGGGGCCACTCCAGCCTGCTTACTGCAGACCACACAGCTGGAAAGCGGCAGAGCTGGAATTTGGAGCTGGGAGGCCCGGGGAAAGCTATGGGGTGCCTGCGGGGTACGGGGGAAAGCTGCACAGTGTGGCAGGGGCTCTGGGCACCTGCTAGCCCACTGCAGAATCCGAGGGCCGGTTTGCCTGCCTGGTAACAAAGGTGCCTTCTGGGCCCATCCACAGGGAGCCAGAGGCCCAAGGCCGGCTCAACGGAGAGGCTTCCCCAACCAGGAGCTGGAGCAAGAAAACCGTGTCACCTCCGACGTAAGGGCTCTGGCCCCAGGCTCCCTGCCAGACCCTGTGCTGCCGTCCCTTGTGCCCTGGATGAAGCACAGGTGCCTCCCGTCTGCCCAGACCACAGGTTTTCTCCGGCCGCTGAGTAGGTGTTAGAGCAGGAGCGCCCTGGCCCCGAGGCTGAAGGGCTCGGGTTGGGCCTCCCAGGGACGGGCCTGCCCTCCCCCGGCCTGTGCTCCCCCGCGGCCCAGAGCAGCGGCCCCGGATGGCCCGGCATCTGCAGAGAGCAGCCGCTGCTCCCAGGGGGCTGCCCCGCTCCCGCCCTGCTCCCGCCCCGCTCCTGCCCTGCTCGCCGTCGAGCCACACCACGTTCGCTTGAAGAAGGGGCCCCAGGGTCCGACGCAACCCCGAGGACAGACCTCCAGCTCCCAAAACCAGGTGGCAGAGGACGACACGAGTTGCGGAGGGTCCTGGGAGACTGGGTAACGATGCGGTTGACGTTGGTGGAGTGCCCGCTGCGGGCCGGCCCGGAGCTGCCCCTTCCGTTAACCTCTGGAGCCGCACGCGGGTGCAGGCCTGGCTCGGGGTGGCCCAGAGGCTCCTGAGGCTGCACCGAGGAAATGCTCCACCGGAGGCGGAGGCCCCAGGGTCCGGGATGCAACCCTGGCCGACTGACCGCACCTGTTGGCGTCTCCATCTTCAGTCTCCCTAGTCACCGTCCTTTCAAGAACATTTGTGGGATAAAAAGCTTCAGGATATAGAACCAGTTTCCCCCTCAGAGCGAAGGGCAGGCTCGCCACTGGCCCTTGGAAAGGATCTGCATTTCCTGAGCTCAGCTTTCTCTGGAGAGCAACCCGCTGGCTGGGCAGGTGTCCCTGGCCCTAGAGGTATCACACCGTGAGACGTGGGCGCCCCCATGGCTGTCACTCCAGCTGCTGTGGCCGCTGGGAGTAGTAATCCAGCTGCTGTGGCCGCTGGGAGTAGTAATCTATCCTCGGTCTCTAACGCAGGAGTCTCGTGTCTTCCCCCAGCATCCGTGAAACTCATGGCCTAACTCATTGCATCATAGGGAAGGAGGTCCCTGAGACACCTCACGTTTAGCCAGTGGTTCTAAACATGATACACCCCACTCTGCTCCCCCAGAGGGGCACGGCCCATTTTATTCCCTCAGCCAAGGCCTCTCATCCAGTCATTATTTTCTTTTCTTCTGGGTGAGCTTGATGAATAATGAGCGGGAAAAAAAGAGGGGAGGAGTATACAAGTGACCGTGCTCCACCTGTTGAAAGTAAATTAAGGGATAGTCCCTTGGAAGGCAAGAATCATGGTAGCTCAAGGCTCCATCATGAAAATGGTTAGGAATCAAAGTACAGATCAACAGGAAATAAGGGATGGGCTGAAATTCTCTGACATAAAAAGAGCATTAAAACACCATTGTGCTAGGAAGCATTGGTCAAAAGTTGCAGAAAGAACTGAAGAAAATAGAACAATAGGCCACATATGCCACCGAGGATGCAACCTCCCTGCAGATGCACCAGGAAGACCAGCTATCGCTGGTTCCGCACGGAGCGTCTATCCCCAGGAATGCATTTCCTGCCTAGGATATGCTTTCGTTCCATCATAGGGCACAGACAGGTACCACAGAACTTGTAAACTGGAGTCTACCTCTGGCCCCAGCCCTGCAGTAGGACAAAATAACATGGATAAACGTGGCCATATTGAGATTTTTGTCCTAAAATATTGCTGGAGAAAAAAATTAATTATAAGGTTTAGTCAAAAACATTTCACACAGTGGTAGCCTTTAATTTTTTTTCCAGCTATGGGAAGTCATGACCACATTACAAAGAATAAGCTCCGAAAATAGAGCCTTCAAGGAAAGCATTTAGTAATCAGAACGCATGATAAAATGAATCTGACTCAAATTTTCCAATACAAACAGTCATTGTGCTACCTGGTAACCAAGCATGAGCAAATCATGTAAATGAATGTAATTACTATTATTAACTTTGATGTCAAAGCTAAGAGTTTGTAATTCTTTTCTTTTCTCTCATTTTTAAGACCCTTTACTCTACCCTCATGCGTGGGCACTGAAGAACACGGAGGGGCACACAGCAGGGCTTCCATATTAGAGTACCTAGATTTATTGGCTGCGTAGAGGGGCCCAAATTAAATCCCTTCTCTTATCTGCTTCACCTTGGAATGGAGAACTGGTGATGCGCTCCTGGAAGAGCTGAGATGCCCTCAGGCAGCCCAGAGTGTTCGAAGGAGCTCAATCCTGGGACAGAGTGGCAGTGAGAGTCACACAGACTCAGCCCAATTTTGCAAAATCAAAGAGCAGAAGCCGAAACAGAGTGAAGAGTGTGCATGACAATCGGCCTTGATGGTCTTAGATGAACTCTTGGCAGAGGCAGATCCTTGAAAGATAGAAGTCGGGGGCAGAAGAGGCAGGACAGTCTCAGTCTCCAGCTTGATAGGGACTAATTGGTTACCCATTTACTATCTACAATCAGTTTAATATTACCTACCTACCAATCTCCCCCCTCCCCCACCCCTCCCTATTACATACTCATTTTTTCATCCTTATTAAAACACATCAGCCCTGGATGTCTCTGGCCCCAGTCCCATACGCAAACATCATGACTGTCCACACCCTCCTCAGACAGGTAGGTTGGTAAACACTTTTCAGGAGGACTTTCTATTTTACACAAACCTCTCAGTTCCCTGAGAACTCAGAAGCCCTGACTCACTAGACTCGAACATAACTATTCACACAATGACTTTCTGAGGACCTACTGTCAAATCCCTATTCCTCCCATTGGAGGACTTCCCTCCTGGCCTTCTCTCTCTCTCTTTCTCTCTCTCTCTCTTTCTAATAGTTTTATTGAGAGGTGATTCACGTACCCATTAAAGGTACAATTCCGTAGGTTTTAGTATATTCAAAGCACTGTGCAATGATCGCTCCACTTTTAGAACATTTTCATCACCTTGCAAAGGTGACGCAACTCCCAATTGTCCCCCAGCCGTCCATCCGTCCATTCCCATCCCTGTCCTTGGCAATCACGGGTTCACTCTCTTTCTTTATGGATTTGCCTATCCTGGACATTGGCATAAGTGGACTCATACAATATGTGATGTTTTGTGACTGGCCTCCTCCACTCAGCGTGTTTTCAGAGTCTGTCCTTGTTGCTGCACATATCAGTACTTCATTTCCTTTTATCGATGAGTAATAGTCCATTGTATGGATAGACCACATTTTATTTGCCATTTATTTTATTTATGGCATCTGGATTATTTCCACCTTTGAGCTCTTATGAACAATGCTGCTAAGAATATTCATGTGCAAGGTTTTGTGCGGACATATGTTTTCATTTCTCTTCAGTATATCTAGGAGTGGAACTGCTGGGTCATGTGATAAGATCGTGTTTGACCTTTTGAGGAACTGCTAGACTGTTCTTCCAAGAAGCTAGCTTGGAAGACGCCTTATAGTCCCACTAGCAGCGTATGAGGGTTCCAGTTTCTGCACATCTTCATCAACACTTGTTACTATTTGGTTTTGATTATAGCTATCTGAATGGATATGAAGTGGTATTGCAATGTGATTTTCATCTGTATTTCCCTGATGGCAAAGAATGTTGAACATCTTTGTAGGTACTCATTCTTTTTTTTTTTTTTTTTTTTTGAGATTTTATTTATTTGACAGGGAGAGGGAGAGCACAAGAGCAGGGGGAGGGAGAAGCAGGCTCCCCGCTGAGCAGGGAGCCAAATACGGGGCTCCATCCCAGGACCCCGGAATCATGACCTGAGTTGAAGGCAGACACTTAACTGACTGAGCCACCAGGCGCCCCTCATTCATCCTTTTTATATCTTCTTTGGAGAAATGTTATCAACATATTTTGCCCATTTTTAATCAAGTTATATATCTTTAACCACAGAGTTGTGAGAGTGCCTTCTTCTATGTTCTAGATACAAATCCCTTATCAGATATAAGCTTCCTCCCTTTCTATGGGTTATCTTTTCACTTTCTTGATGGTGTGTCATTTGGAGCAAAAAAAATAAAGAAAGGAAAAGAAAAAACTTTTTAATTTGGATGAAGTCCACATTATCTATTCTCCTTGGCTTTGTTTGGATGCGTAGTATCATATCTAAAAAACATTGTGTGATCCAAGGCCATGAAGATTTGCACCTGTTTCCTTCTAACTTGTTTATAGTTTTAGCTCATATTTTTTAGGGCTTTGATTTATTTTGAGTTAATTTTTGTGTATTTTATAAATTTTATGTGTAAGTAGTTGCTTTACCTGGGTTTTCAGGTAACCAAAATTACCTAATGAAATTGAAACCACTTTAATTTGGGTGGAGAAGTTATAAGGTGGAATATAAGAACCCTGTGACTGTAGCACTTTCTCTTACAAAAGTTATAGAAAGTGTCCGTGGACCGAGCCCAGGAATCACTATTTTCCTTCAGAGCTCTGGCTTGGTCATCAGCATCCTCCATGCAAAGCTGCTGTTCTAGAAGGCCTAAGTCAAGCCACAGGAAGCAGTAGTGCAGCAAGCTGAAAAAGGGATATTCACCTCAAAAACCCTAAAAGATCTATTCTTCCAGGTATCATTTTCGAGTTAGATGATGAGAATATTCCATTGGATAAGAAGTTGTTACCTAGGCAAGTTTCCCTGGGCCCTTTGCTTGCCCCAGCTAAGCGTTTGGAGTTATCTCCAGTTATTCTCCATCACTCGTGCCTTACTTTTCAACTTTACTCAGGATCTTTACTCATCTGGGGTGCTTATTAAAATCTGTCTTCCTTGGTCCTGCCCCAGATTGGAAACTGTACGTCTAACAAGTAGCCCAATGATTCCGATGTAGGCCATTCCTACACCCACCTTGGCGACACTGTGCTGAAGATTATCTAAGGACTCTGAGTTGTGTTTAACTCTAGCCTTGAGTGTGGTTTTCTTGTGGCCAGGGCATCACCCAAGCCTGAGGAAAAGGGTGAGGGTGCTAGGGCCTGGGGAAGAGAAGAGTAGAGTGCCAGGACAAGTGAAATGGGGAAAAAAGTTTGGCAAAGAACATCTGGAAGCCTTTTGAAAATGGTGGAGAAGGTGGAGAAATTTTGCCTTATCTGAATATCACCTGTATTATTATTTAACTGTTATCTTTCTTTATATCAATGCATGTCATACTGCTCCCTCCTTTAGACTTGTCCTGAGAAGTAGGATCCAGGTTAGATAATGTTTTGCAAAAATACATTACAAAAAATATGATGCAATTATTGACATTTTTAAAAATCATCTGTGTGCTACTAAAGTCTTTACAGAACTACTAGTGATCAGAACATCATCCTTAGGAAAACAGCCTTTTACTCTGTGAGCTTCCGAAGGGCAGAGATTATGTTCATTCCCTTGGCAATTCCTTGTGATTACCATTCTTCCTCTAGGACAAAGAAAGTTTTTAAAGAAACACCTGTTTTCCAGAATGAAGATTTACCTCTTGCCCACCTTCTAAACAAGGTATAGTTCATCAGAGGTTGAGGGTCCTGAACAGTTTGATCACCATACTGTGCACATACATGATTGCCACTGTACAATGCAAATGTGCCATGAATTAAAAGTCAGTGCAACTTCCCCAGAGGGTATCAGAATTACCATCAGAGCTCTACTTTTTATTTCTTTACTTTAAAAGTTCAGTTTTTTAAGAAGGGCTTTAGAGTCAACAAAATGTATATAATATCCTAAAGAGTGCAAATTCAAAATATTTAGAGGAAATTTTCTTGAAATAGGAAAAAAAGAAAAAAAATAGGAAAAAAAGTGCAAGTGTAACTTTTTTGCAGGTTTAGGTTTTGTTAAACACATATAAAAGAATGTGTTCAGATGAATTTCAAGTATGTCTTTATCAGTGACTATTTCTCCTCCTTCAACATTCCTTAATAGGGGAGGTTGTAAGGAAGCTGCCTGCATATGCAACAGTAAACTCATATCCCAGTCTTCCAGGAACATAATGCAATCATAGTTTGCAAATACAAATTTGGGGGAGACACTAGGTTCAGTAAATAGAGATTTATGAGGTTGTCTCATTAATATTTCTTGGTAAGCACGTATTACACAAAAGGGGTGAAGTGAAATCCTCTATAGCATTTTGAGCATCCTACTCATAATGAGATATGTAAATGTTGCAAATCAGGAGAGTATAATAATGTTTTCCATGCTAATAGGCTAAGTTCAGTCCTATTTATTATACATTTGGTTCTATTTGTTGCGTGAGTGCTGTATTCATGCCAATCACCATTTGGGGGGACTTAAAATGGAAGCATACATTGATGTTTCTTTTCCTGGCTTAATGTTTTCATAGTGCCAATTGAGTAAACATCTGCAGGGAAGACGCATATGCTTTAGGCAGAACAGAAATCTTGTATTTTTATCAAAGTGCTAGACCCCTTCTGTTTGCATAGCCAAACAAACAAAAAACCGTATCTCTATGTACTAAAAACACACTGGGTTGTAAAGCCCAGAAGAGTATGCTTTCTTTTCTTTTAAAGGATTTTATTATGTTTTCCAATATACTATGTATAATGAGCATGGTTTTGGAAAGCAAAATACTTCACCAAACTAGGCTAATTGCCTAGAGAATAATGCAAATGCATATAAGATTCAACTTTCTATACTTTTCTTGGTAGAACAATCATTCCTATCCCGAGGACATTGGTGTTTTCTTTAAAATATGCTTACCCTGGATACTTCAGGGTATGTGTGCCCAAGCAAACAAAATATTCACATCTAGGGCTTTATTTGTCATTTCTCTCGTATCTTTCAGGAAAAGTCCTAACTAGTATATAGTTTCATCAGATCCTAAAAAATAGCTAACTCAACTTGGATGGACAGTTCAGAAGAATCAGAATCAGAGTAAGATCCTTATTTGTATAGTGACTTGTGTGGCCGAATAGTTTCACTGAGAAACTCCACTGGGCTGTCTGTGCTCAGCAGTAGGCTTGAGAAGAAAGAGAGCGAGCGGCATTAGACTCTCCCCTTCTAAAGATCGCAAGGGCTTCCCTTTCTCCAAAGCAGAAGCACAGAGCCTTTGGATTTAGTCTCCCATGTATTAAATTCTACATCTGAAAAGATGTGAGGAAGGGTAGAGAGGCAGGCAGTTAGGGAGGGTTAGTGATATGTCATGTCTCTTCCACACAGCCTTTCCAGGGTGGCGAGACCTCCAATAAAGACCTACATGGAGCCACATACTGAACACCATGCGCTCTAGACTTGTGGTCCTCAATCAAGACACTACTGGCCAAGCTTGAGCCAGCTTGGCCAGACCACAGCTGTCGGGGCCTTTATAGGGACTCTTAGGAGCCTTCCAATATGAGAGGCTTTCAACAGGATCCTCTACAAAATGGGAAAGGCAGGTGCACTGGCTTAAATTATCAAGCTTGAGTTTTTATACCTTACTCATGCCAGCACTATGGCTCTTGTCATATCTTTCCCAACCACCAAGATATTTTAAATACAACTAATATTGCTCATTAAAAATGATTTCTAATATCTCTTTTGTTACCATGCCAGCTTCAAGATAATGATTCAGACTAATTACACCTACACCACACTCCTCAAACCCAAATATTTCCAAGTACCATAAATCCAATATAACAATGTGGCTTCAAGAGAGTGGGTGCCAATCACAGCAGCATCTCCTGTCTTCAAGTAAACACCACAGGTTTGGACAGGGATGGTCAATGGACTGATGACCAAAAGCCTTTCCCCCAAATTTCTTAGATTTCTTAAATCCCTAGATTTCGTTATCGCCTAGATATTGCAAGCCCCAAGGAAGGGCGACAGGCCACTCAAAAATTATATTTGTATTTCTTGACCCAACTAATTATGTATCCAAGTTCAAATTAATATGGCTTTTAAAAAAAGTAATGTGACATTTCTTGTGCTCAAGTGTTAGGACCCAAATTCACATGTCTTACATTGGTTTAATGTCTGTCTCCCTCACCAGACCATAAGCTTCTTAAAGGCTGGGGCCAAATCTGTTCTGTTCACCACTGTATTCCACACCACATTACATATACTCAGTAAATATTTATGGAAAGATGGGGACAGGGAAGGAAGTAGACGAAGGGAAAGGTGGGGGAGAGAATGTGTAGAATAGTGTTAAAACAGAACTGCCAAAACCAAGCCCTCCGCCTCTAGTGTACCTCATTGTTCACTATGAGGATTTCAACTCCAGGGCTCTATGCAGTCTTTCTCCAATATGTCACAGGCCCAGTGACATCTCTAAGACTAGACAAGGCACCAGAATAGAGTAACTACACAATAGTCCTGTCTTCTCAAGCTAAAATAGATCTCTATGTTTAAAAATACTCCAGAAGGACAAATAGAGTGCTATACCATAAATCAAGAGCTGACAGCCACAGGTGCCAGGCTCATGAAGGAATCAGTGCTCTTTATCAAATGTCCAGGCTAGGAGGTGGCTGCAAGATCTCCAGGAGCAACCCTGCCCCTTACGGATGAGAAGAACTGAGGCTGATGATTCTCTACTGGCACAGCCAGGATGGCAACCGATGATTCTTTTTAACTGATGATTTTTTTAACACATAATCTCATTCCTTTGATCTAGTCCACGCTCTTCTCACCATATGAAGTTCTTGAGATGGGTTTCTTCAGAAGAAAGGCAGAAAGGAAAAGGTTAGGAGATGGAGGTTTTAAACATCCAGGGTGGCAAATACAATGAAATGTAAAAACCGAGGGAAGGGTATGTGGCATAGCAGAGGTCCTGAAATCCCTGCTTCGTAACATCAAACACTGAATAAAATATAATTAAATAACAGGTCATGGAGAGATAGACAACTTTAATTGAATGTCTCAGGCTTCCAGAAGCTAAGAGCATATTCTACTGAAGTCTGGAACAAGAGTCTAGAAGGTAAGTGAGTTTGGAAGCCACTGGTGTTCAATCTGTGGGGTGGTGATGGTAGCGGAGGCTCAGGGTGAGTGCAGTGAGAGGGTATATGGAAACTCTGCATACTTTCCCACTTAATTGTGCTGTGAACCTAAAACTTCTCTAAAACAAAATAAGTTCCAGTATTTTTTTTAAAAAGATCATGAGGAAAAAAGCTCAGTAGATGACTGAAACAGCAGGTTAAACACAGATGAGGAGTGGATTAACTGAAAAAAAATTACATATAACGTAGCATAGAAACCAAAATACACACATGTACACTTCACATGTAGAAATAAATTTTATTTATTTAGAAATAAAGTTCACATTTACAGAGGGTATGGCGAGAAAGACCAACATATGTTTACTGGGAGTTCCACAAGGAACAGAGGAGATTGTAGGAAGAATAAAGGAGAGGCAACATTTGAAGAGACTGTGGGAAGAATAGTCCAAGCCTTCTCAAATCGAAAAGCACCATGAATCCCAAGCAGGATAAATAAATGTAAAGACACACCTAAACACATCATATTAAAATGAGGGGAAAATACCTGAGTTAGAGACACTATCTTAAGAGCAAGTACGAACAAAATAAATTACCTACAGAGGAGAGGCAAGAGGATCCATAGCTGACTTTTCAACACCAGCAGTGGACTAATTTTTTCAATGTGCTGAGAGAAAATGAGGAAAAGTGAACCTAGACCTTCGGGGTCCGAAAAACTACCCTTGAGGAATAAAGGTGAAATAAAAATATTTTCAGAAGAACAAAACCTCAAATTCTCCACAATTTCTAATGTACTTCAAGAAAAAGGAGAATTTTCCAGAAGGCAATCTGAGATAAAAGAAGAAATGTTGATAAAAATAGATCATATGATGATGTAGGCAACTCTAAACAAATGTTGACAAATTATAACAATATCAATAATACTGGGTAATTTGTAGTCTAAAAAAGATGAAGCTAAAATATCAGTAGAAGCCAAAATGTCTTGAATTCAGAAAGTAGGGATTGCAGCTTTCAAAATTTTAAGGTTCTTGTATTTTTGAAAGAAGAAAAGCAGGTTCAGTAACATAAAGGTTATTTTACTAAAAATTCAAGGGTAAATATAATATTATACAGGATCACCAAAGCCAGAGTTGTTTTTAAAACCCTCGAGCAAGAAATTATCAAAAAGTGAAAATAAAAACAATATTAGGAATGAAGCCAGGTATAATTCCAGACAAGGAAAAAACTTAAAAAACAGAATGATAACACTTCTATTAGAATAAATTTGAGAACAAGCAAAATGAAAAACTCTGTAGAAAAATATCTTGCCTGAATAGATAAAGAAGATGCAGTCTAAACACAGTGGAATATTCCTCAGCCATCAGAAAGGATGAATACCCACCATTTACATCGACATGGATGGAACTGAAGGGTATGATGCTGATTGAAGTAAGTCAGTCGGAGAAGGACAGTCATCATATGGTTTCACTCATATGTGGAATATAAGAAATAGTGAAAGGGACCATAAGGGAAGGAGGGGAACTGAGTGGGAAAAATTAGAGAGGGAGACAAACCATGAGAGACTCTTATCTCTGAGAAACAAAGGGTTGTGGAAGTGGGGGAAGGATGGGGTGATGTTATACTATATGTTGGCAAACTGAATGTAAATAAAATTTTAAAAATAAAAATTAAAAAAGCATGTCACAAAATCTAGAAAAAATATAGTAAAATAAAATAAAATACACACTTAAAAAAATATATCTTGCCAAAATGGAAAACATTGATAGATCTGTCCTTTAACACTAAAGAAGTCAAATCAGAAATTAAAATCTTACCCCCAAGAAAAGATTAGACACATACGATATTTTCAAATATTCCAGAATCAGATCTTTCCAATTTTATGCAAAATTTTCCATAGTGTAGGAGGTGGGGAATGGAAATAGTCATCAAGTTTTTCTAAAAAGCTAGTATAATCTTAATACAAAATTTAGATAAGGCTGGTTAAGTGAAGGAAAACTATAGATCGATAGCATTTACAAATATAGATGCGAAAATCTTGAACAAAATATTAACAAACAAAATCCAAAGTAAATAAGAAAAATAATCTGTTTACCAAGTTGTTTTTTCCTAGAAATGCAACCATATTTTAACACAAGAAAATTTACCACATTAACAGATTAACATAGAAAAACTATACAAGCATCACAATAGATACAGAAAAGTATTTGATACAAAACACTACATCCATTCTCACTAAAAACCTTTAAGCAAACTTGGCATAGAAAATAAATTCTTTAATCTAATAAATGATAACCACTAAAAAGTCTCCACAGTGAAGAGTTCTCTTGTAGAGACAACTTCCTAAAAATCAGGAATGATTTTGACAAAATAATATTCTGAAATATTCCTGATTCCTTTGTAATCAGGAATAAGAAATAGATGTGTGCTGGTTCACTCCTTCTCTTTTATACTATCCTGACTCGTGTAGGAAGATGAGATAACAAAATATAAAGTATAAGAATTGGAAGAAACAAAACTGTAATCACTTGCCAGTGTTATGATCTCTTACATGGGAAAAACTACGTAATTTTCGGGATTAATGGAGAGTTCCACAAGGAAGTTATGTAAAAAGTCAACATACAATACTAATTGCACTTTTGTACATTAATAATAGACACTCAGAAAAAGGAAATTGTTTAAAGCTGTCCCTGTTCACTTTACTTTTAATTCTATTTTTCTATACATTACACTTGCGACAATAAAAGGGAAATACTGAGAAGATAATCAAAACACAGATGTAACATCCCCGGCCACAAAAACAAGAAGATACCTAGCACTAAATCTAACAAAAGTAGAAAATAACCTTAATGAAGGAAATTACAGAATTTTACTTGGGAAATCATTAAGGAATACCGAAATAAAACAGAACGTCGTGTTCATGGATGGAGAGATTCAATATCATGGAGATGCCAGTCATCCTCCAGTTGATCTAATTGGTCACCAACCAGAATCACCCTTTCCGATGACCCAGGCTCCAGGTACAGCAGAGTAATCAAGACCAGCTCAGTGCACAGAAGACAAGGATCACAGGTAGGAGCTTCGTCCCTCCAGGCACAGGTCATCGCATCTCTCCAGGCGCAGTCATCGTGCCTTCTTCCATCAGAGCAGCAGTAGCCGGTCTTTGGGACCTAAATCTCAGGCACGGTATTTAGTGCAGGATTTCTCTACCCTGGCAGCATTGACATTTTGGACCGGATGATTCTTTGTTGTAGGGGACTATTCTGTGCATATGGGAGGATGTTTAGCGGCATCTCTGGCCTCTACTCACTAGATTCTAACAGCATCCAAGCGCATGTGCCACTTGTGACCATCATGAATGTTCCCAGACTTCGCCAAACAATGGAGCACGTGCCCTATGGACTTTTCTCCTTTATTCACATGTCTTTCTGCTGGACTTTGTTTTATAGTGCTGGGCTGAGTCAGTCACCAAAAGACACATCCCAGGTGCAGAGAATCGGGAAACAGCAACATGGAAAGCCAGAACACCAAAGAGGAATGCCTTTTATTCATTTATTTTTAAAGATTTTACTTGTTTATTCATTAGAGACACACAGAGAGAGGCAGAGACCCAGGCAGAGGGAGAAGCAGGCTCCTCGCAGTGAGCCCGACATGGGACTCGATCCTGGGTCCCCAGGATCATACC
Organism: Canis lupus baileyi; assembly: GCF_048164855.1. Lineage (NCBI taxonomy): Eukaryota > Metazoa > Chordata > Mammalia > Carnivora > Canidae > Canis > Canis lupus. The sequence continues at coordinate 56,337,443 of NC_132842.1, forward strand.
CCAGGATGAAGGCAGAGGCTCAACCACTGAGCCCCCCAGGCGTCCCGAGGAATATGTTTTAAAACTATAAGAGGAAATGATTTCGTCCCGAGGAATATGTTTTAAAACTATAAGAGGAAATGATTTCCAACTGTGGCTAGAATATTAGAATTCGCAATATTCCTGTTTCTCCTCTTCCTCCTGGACATGCAAGTAGACTACACTTCCCAGCCTTCTTTCACTTAGTCCATGTGACTGAGTTTTGACCAGTGATATGTGGGTGAAAGTGAAAGCTACTTCCAGGCCAGACCTCTAAAACCTTCCAGAAGATCCTCCACGTTCTCTCCTTGAGGGAGAGAGAAGGGATGCACAAGTCCCAGGGGAAGATTCCAAGCCCCTGGTGGGGTCTCCAGATGGAAGAAACCTAGGTCCCTAAATCATGTAAAAAAACTCCCCCATAAATAACTACACTTAACTATGAACAGAGCAAAACTTGGTGTTACTTCCCTGATGCATGAGAGCTGTCCGATACCGCGGTTAGCTTGTTCCAACTAATGCAGCCCCTTGGAATCCTGCACCCACACCAACCCTCAAACAAATGGGCAAATAGGAAGGACGGGGGGTGGAGGTGGAGAAAGTAAATTTCAGAAACTTATCTCCTCTGAAATTTTTTCTCAGAAAAGCCAGTAGAGGACATACCCCATCAAAATAAGGGAGTAAATCAAAGAAAGAAGCCATAGACTCCAGACAGCGCAATCCGATGCGGGAGCCAGGCAAAGAGAATCCTTAGAGCAGTGGCGAGAGGCCTTGGTGGGATGGCTGGGCAGCAGCTAAGACAGCAGCCAACAAAGATGAGAGCAGGAGGGCAGAAGCTTCAGAAGGGACCTTCAAAAAAAATAGAAGCAATAGATTATCTGGATTCTTTGTTTTATAGTGCTGGGCTTCGTGCCCTTCTACCAGAGTCTGGGGTTACATCAGTGATGAAACATGGAAACTGAGGCAACCGGGGGCACCTGGCTGGGTCAGTCAGTTAGGCATCCAACTCTTGATTGCGGCTCAGGTCATGATCTTAGGATCGTGGGGTTGAACCCATAGTTGAGCTGCTTAGGATCTTCTTGCTCCCCCTCGGCCCTCCCTGCCCAGGTCACACACACACACACATGCTCTCTCAAAAAAAAAAAAAAAAAGACTGAGGTAATCAACTCCAAGGAAAACAAAAGGAAATATAATTCTGACACACTCTGACATTTAGCTATCACAGTGTCTATGTAGACACAGCACTGTATATCTTGAATATTGACTTACGGCCCAATTATTACACATCTGTATTGGGAGAATGGGAGGTAGGACACTCTCCAGGGGAGCGTGAGGGCATAGGAGGGGGAATTCATAAGACGAGTAAGTTCTTGGTGTGCCTGCATGGCTCAGTCAGTTTGCCTTTGGCTCGGGTCATGATCCCAGGGTCCTGGGATCGCCTCCTGCTGAGCCAGGAGCCTGCTTCTTCCTTTTCCTCTGCTGTTCTCTCTTGCCCTTATGCGTGTGCTTTCTCTCTCTCTCAAATAAATAAATAAAATATTTTTAAAAGATTTTAATCTTTTAAAAAAATCATTTAAAAAAGACAAGTTCTTATCTTCTATAATGGGAAGTTCATGGATAATGTCTACAATTGAAAAATCAAGAAATAGCAGTATAAGCATATTATTTAAAAATATTGAGGCAAATTGCTCCCTGAACCCCCAAAAAGAAATAACAGCTAAAAGAAGTGAAAGTGGTTGCTTATTGGGAGAGAAATCAGGGGCAGAAAGGTTGGGAAAGGGCTGGTGTCCTTTGTGATTAGCCACTTAGTATTATTTGACTTTTAAATGACATATGTCAAAATTACTTTGTTTAAAAATTAGATTTAATATTTAGGAGATGAAAGGAGGAAAGAAAGAAGAAAGAAAGATAGAAAGAAAGAAAGAAAGAAAGAAAAGAAAGAAAGGAAGGAAGAAAGAAAGAAGAGAGAAGAAAGAAAGAAGAAAGAAAGAAAGGAAAGAAAGAAAAGAAAGAAAGAAAGAAAGAAAGAAAGAAAGAAAGAAAGAAAGAAAGAAAGAAAGAAAGAAAAGAGAAAAAAAAGGAAGAAAAGAAAAGAAAAAAGAAAGAGAAAGACAGCCAAGCTGGGGCAACTCATGTAAGAAACAATAATGATGCAGAAAAAATTATTTACTTTCAAATCAAAGAAATAAAAATTAAACTCAGATACAATTTATTTTAACCCATAAAACTAGAAAAGGTTAACAAAAGAAAAAAGAAAGATGGCTTACACGGTTGGGGTGGGAAGCCCCCCACCCTCGAGAGCAGCGGCCTAGCCTCCCGGGAGGTGGCTCCTGCCCTGCCAGGCCTGCTCCAGATGACACCGTGGAGATTGTCTAGACTCCATGACTCTTCCCAGCTGAGCTGGAACTAGGGCTTCAGAGTCTTACTCAATACAACCCTCAAGACAGTCATTACCAATTGATCAGAATTAAGATGTAAGCTCAAACAAAACTATTTGCCCTCCTGGGATAAAAAATACAGAAATAATATCGTCTTAGCCCAAATCCTCTAGAACCCAAAGCTAAAGCTTTTGTGCTCATGCTTTGTTGGAGGCGCAGTCTTAGTGAAGCATTAATGAAGGAAAAAGGCAAATGAGTCCCAGAAGGAGGGACAGCAAATACATTGCAGGATGTTATCAAGCAATACAGTTGCTTGCTCAAAGAAGACTTTTCCAGAGAAGGGACCTGTAACCCTGCTCCTCAGAACACTCTTCCTCCTCCAGTGGAGGAAGGATGAACAATTTTCTGCTCATCCCTTCCTTTCTCTCGCTCATCGGAGTCCACCCCACAGGCCATTAGCCTTCACCCCCTTTCTAGACTGCATCCCCTGACCTCTCCAGACAGCCCCTGGAAGTGCAGTGGCCCCTGTGGGTACAGTCCAGCTGGAGGCCAGGAACAGCTTCCCTCCTTCCAGGCAGTGGGGACAATAGCGACCGTGAGACTCGCAGGGGAGCAAGGCAACCAGGGCCAAAAAGAATTAGGTGGTGTATAAACTAGGTGTGATACAAATATGATCCCATTTTTGCAAAAAATGTTTAAAATCTGTAAAATATAAATATTTACATGTATACATTTGCATAGGAAAGTCTGGAGGAATATGTACAAAAACATTTTTAGAGGTTATACCCAAGTGGTTTCTTTTTTGTTTACCTATATTTTTTAGATTTGCTCAAATAAACATTTATTTCTTGTATAAAATGAAGAAAGGGAGATAAATCCTTTAAATTTTAAAGCATAATATCATGTAGTAAGTCTAGTAAAATTTAAAAGATGGTACTCGTTAACGAAATTTAAAATTAAAAAAGACTTTTAAGGAATTTTTGTAATATGCCCAAATACATATTGAATAATGAATATCAAACAGAAAAATGGACAAAAGCAATAAACAAGAAATCCATTTTTTAAAGAATGTATATGTATGAAAAAATTATTACTATAATTTTTGTACCGCAAAAGACCGTTTTTAACCCATCAAATCGACAAATATGTTTAAATGATAATACCCAGCATGGCAAGGGTATAGGGCAAAACTTTTCATGCACTGAGAACAATTTAGGATACATAGTGCTATGGACTAAATTGTGTGTTTCCACTCTCTTCTCCCCCAAAATCCGGATGTTGAAGCCCTCACACCTGATGTGGCCATATTTGGAGACAGGTCCTTTAAGCAGGTAATTAAAGTTGAATGAGGACATAAGGATGGGCCCCTAATCCAATGCGATTAGTGTCCTTATAAGAAGAAGAAGAAAGAGCTGAACTCACTCTGTCTCCTTGTGCACAGAAGGGCCAGTGTGAGGACACAGCAAGATGGCGGTCGTCTGAAGCTGCCTCGCAGGACTGCTATGACTATTAAGGCGGATAATCGGGTCATTATAATTAAAGGTTTCTCTAAGTGGTAACCACAGAGTGGGTACTAGGGACTCAGAGAGTCAGAGGATTCCAGACAGGGTCCAGCCTGCTCCGTCGTGGACCTTGGGCAAGTCATTCTACCTCTCCCACCTTCAGTTCTTCATTTTTAAGATGAGAGCTCTGTCTCACTGAGCTTGAAGGATCCTTGTGGCCCAAAACCCCTAGGAGGCAAGTCCACATCACATCAATAATGGGGGATATTACGGCTTTAAGCAGTCAACTGCATGCTGATGCCGGGCTCCTCTGTGGTCATTGCCAGCCTTCTTGTCAGAGGAGATTTTCACATTAGACGATGCCAGTGCCCATGTGATAGTTTTCATAACCACTGGTTCTAAACATACATCATGACAAGAGCCACTAAGCACTCGGCATTGCTCTTAAATTAATTTTTATTTTAATTAAGCCCAATAGCAACCTCATTCGCTTGAAAAATAGCAACACTTACATGGGAGACACTTCCTTTATCTCACTCACAGGCCTTGCCTGGTGCCCTTTGTCCTCTTGCAGACCCCTCTAGACTATGCCAAGACCCTCAACTTAAGAACCACTCGGAGGCCCACTTGGGAAACCACTAACAAAGAGGATGTCTTCTCAAGGCTTTACCAGGAAAGTGAAGGAGAAAGATCTTTTCTTTCGGTGTCTGTCTACAGTTTGACACTGAGCCAAAAGGTACAGTGTGCTTGTAGCCTCTGGGAAGACTTCTCCTGGTTGGAGTGTCAGGAGGGGTTAGACACCTGTGTAGCCCCTGGGCATCCGTGGGGACTGCCTTTGAGGTGAATAATCCACCCTGGATCTAAGAGTCATTGCCCTCCTAGAGCCAGAAGCATGAGGAGGTGACAGATAGAATGGTTTCCTCCTTGGAGAATCTTCACCATCAAAGAGAGACATTACCCTTGATTCCTACCCTTGAACTGAAATCATATTGTTAGTTGTGATTTTTGTTACAGAAAACGCTGGAACCTGTGCTTGAAATACGCAGTTTCCAAGTCAGTGTCTCTTGATCTCCATTCCCTCATCTATAAAAGGAGTGAAGATAATGCCAATTCAATGAGTTATTGTCAATCAGATAATGAAAAGCTCTCGATAAACTCCAAAGCACTATGGAAATGCCAATTATCACTAGTAGTATCATGTAATTTTTCAAGATAAAAAAAAAAAAAGCGCTAGTTCTCTCTCTCCACGGAAATCTGGCAACCCAGATAGAAAGTCTTTTAACAGCATGCAAAAATGACCAATTTAATCCCTAGCAAAACCCATGCCCGGCCGTCAGCCTGTCAAAGGTGCCTTCTGTGCATAAGAATGATCTATAGAAGCCTGAAGGTTGATTATAAAATCTCAAGTGTCTGCTTGCCTCGAGCCATTTTAGATGAGCTATTCAAAACGCATCCGAGTAATCAGTTTGCTCTGATGGACAGGAATAACAAGGAGGAGGGCTTGATTTCCCCAGCTGAAGACGAGGCGCATCCATTGTTGTCTACCTTTCCATAGATCACATAGCCAGCTCTTTGTTCTTACTTAACAATATGGCTTGAGGCTTAAAATTTGTGTTCAAATTTCCCTGCTAGGGAAGACCATGTTACTTACTTCACAAAGAACTCCAAAGACTCACAGGCAGAGATGAAACCAACCAACTCGCTTGGCCTGCAGCCTCTTCTAGAATTTAAGGGCGTATTTATATTTTTGGAAGGGAATAATTATTTTATATATGCATATGTGATATTAAGGTCCCAAAGAAGAATCTTACTAAATGCATCATCAAATATTTACGTCGGTCTTGTTGCCTCTGTCTTAATGAGGGAATACTTCCAATACAAATTATTAATTAATATCCAATTAAAATCCCAAAGCATCTTGTTAGCTGGAACTTGGGGGCACTGGGCTTGTCCTCGTGGTCAGAAGTCACCATGATACGCTGACAGAGCACAGAATTCAGACCTGGATTGACTGTGTGTATGTCAACTCGAGGAAGTCTGTGTCATTTCTTGAGTCTCCATTTTTTTTTTTCATCTAGAAAATATGAGTACTAATGCTTCCGAGCAGAATGAAATGAAAAAGTGGGAATGAGGACATTGTCATCATGACATAAACGTTTGTGATTGTTGTTACTATTAGTGGCAAGCTATGAGGACAACAGTTGGCCCAATTATTCTTGGTGGCCCAAATGCGGGGATTGGTACTACCATCATTGTCACCGCCCTCACCACCTCTGCAGCGTGAACAACCTTAGGGAAAAGATAGGTGTATTCTGAAATATTTACAGACGAAATGACACAATTCCTGGGGTTTGCTTCACAAATGAAAAAGCAAGTTGTAGAACAATATAAACTATATGCTTCCTTGGAGAGAGACATAAATAGGAAAGCTGGTATGAATATAGATACACAGAGCGACCACAGAGGCGTAGATGCCGAGATGAATGCAGGTATGATGCCTCATAATACGTGGTGATTATATCTGGCTGTTCTCATAGGAGGGTTTCTTTTTCCCCTTCTTTGTGACATATCTGTATCTTTCCAACTCCTTTACGATGAACACTTAGATTTCTATCATTTTTAAATGTGTATTTTTTTTCATTTTTTTATTTGGTTTTTCAAAAAGATATTAGGAAAAAGAAAAGCCACAAAACTCATGATGAGAACGCAGAGCGTTAACTCTGTACTCTGTCGTACAACTAACACGACCTCCTGGTGATTTTAGCTTCACAAAGGCTCATCTCTCTACTTGGACCATTCCCACGGCTCCGTAATCAATGGTCTCTACTTCACATAAGCATCTAAATGCATCTCCTCAGCAATGTCCTAGCTGGTCTCTCAGGTGAAACCCACTGACTTTGTTCATAGTGCCCGGAATAATATTATAATTTTATTCTTTTGTTTCCTTGTTACTTGTTGGTCTCACTTGCCCGCGAGCAAGACTATGCCTACTTGCTTTATCACTGTATCCCCAGTGCCTAGCACAGCGCTTGGTGCATAAACACGCATTGGAAGGATGGATGAATGAATGAATGAACGAACCAGGCTCCACGCAGGAAGGCAGATGTCTTCACCCAGATAGATCCAGGTGAATCAGACTCTGAAGGTGAGGGTGGGGATTAAGTCGACAGGCACCCGAGGGCTGGCATATCAATAAATATTTCCCTGCTATACTGGAAATGAAACCTGAAGTGGTAATGAGCAACTTCTATTTAAACTCAAAGGACTCCTCAGGGCAACGCTTACTGGAAAATTCTAGAGCTAAAAAAACAGAACTTTAAAATCAAACTCTGTGTGTGTGTGTGTGTGTGTGTGTGTATCTCATGAATAAATAAATAAAATCTTTTTTAAAAAAAATAAAATAAGGGGATCCCTGGGTGGCTCAGCGGTTTCGCGCCTGCCTTTGGCCCAGGGCGTGATCCTGGAGTCCCGGGATCGAGTCCTGCGTCCGGCTCCCGGCATGGAGCCTGTCTCTCCCTCTGCCTGTGTCTCTGCCTCTCTCTCTCTCTCTCTCTCTCTATGTCTATCATAAATAAATAAAAATAAATCTTTAAAAAAAATAAAAATAAAAAAATAAAATAAAATAAAATAAAATAAAATAAAATTGAACTCTCTTCTGCAGATGGGGAAAGTAAAACCAGAGAAATCTCACTAGGCCGGGAGCCCTGGTCCCTGGCCCCTGGTCGCACCTGCCAGGCCAGCAACCTCTCAAGTGCCCCTCGCTGACCCCAGTGTGACAGCGACATAAGCCAGGCATTCACACAGATTGATAACCCCAGAGGCTCCTCTTGGCATCTGCTAGCACGAGGAGTCCGAGAGTAAATGAATAGACTTCCTACCCCGATGTCCTTTTTCATAGGTTGTTTATTACATGAAATACGGATTCATATCTAGCTTGACATCAACAGTCCTTTTATTGTAGAGCTATCTCAAATCCCCAACCAGCATGGAGTGCACTCTCTCCCTAGGCTTCCCTACCTCGCCAGCTCGCCTAGCGTCCCCCAGAGCTGGGTCTAGATTTAATTATCACTCGCCTTCATTTTGGCATTTAACAAAGATATTTAAATATGTGTATTTCCTACCCATTTCTTCTCCCTTCCCTTCTATTCCCTTTCACTATCAGAAAGGGAGACAGAACATAAAGACTCCTAACTCTGGGAAATGAACTAGGGGTGGTGGTGAATGGGTGACGGGCACTGAGGGGGGCACTTGACGGGATGAGCACTGGGTGTTATTCTGTATGTTGGCAAATTGAACACCAATAAAAAAATAAATTTATTATTAAAAAATAAAAAAATAAACACTTATTGCTTTCTAGTTAAATAAATAAATAAATAAATAAATAAATAAATAAATAAATAAATAAATAAATAATTGTAGCCACAATTATATTTGTTGAGGGCTTAACGTAAGCCAGGCACGACTTTGCGACACTTCGCATGTTGGGATCACAACAACCCTGTGAGAAAGGTGGTAATACGTCCTTTGTAAATGCGTAAAATGAGACACAGAGAGCGCTTTAAATAACTTGCCTCATTAGCAAGCAAGTGGCCCTAGAACTGGACCCAGGCAATCTGGCTCCAGAAAGCACGTTCATAACTACACATGCTTTTGGGGAGTTTCTGTGTTGTTTACTCTTTGTATAGATCAGATACACATTTGTTCCTGTGTTGTGTATTCTGGCACAGGTGTGTGTGCTCCAGGACTGTAGGGGAGAATAGTTTTCCCTCCACATGTGGCTTTTATCTCTAAATGCAAGGCTGTCCATCAACTCGTGGCCACTTCCCAGGCTGGGGAGGTGGGAAGAGGAAGAGGAAGGCAAATCGCTTCCCTCTCTCCCGGCAACTTTTCATTTTGAAAAATGTCAAACCTACAGAACAAAATCTAAAGATTTTTTTTTAAGATTTTATTTATTTATTCATGACAGACACAGAGAGAGAGGCAGAGACACAGGCAGAGGGAGAAGCAGGCTCCAATGCAGGGAGCCCGACGCAGGACTCGATCCCGGGATTCCAGGATCACACCCTGGGCCAAAGGCAGGCACTAAACCACTGAGCGACCCAGGGATCTTCCTCTTTTTTTTAATGGAACCAAGAAACTTTCGGCTAGATTTATCAATTGTGGACATTCTGCAGTTGGTTTTCTCTCCCTTTGTCTGATGAGGGTGATGCTGACAGTGACACAAAGGAGTGTTGCTCCCAATAGAAGCAGAAGATCAACCAGCCACGTTAAAGACATTCTGAATGGAAACAGTGGGTTTGATGAAATGAAATGCGGTGGATGATTTTCCTCTTTTTATTCCTTTCATGATTGGAATGCTTGCCCCGCAAACAAAAACACAAACGAGAGAGAAGATTTTTAAAAAGATAAAAGCATCAAAGCCACAACACCGCGAACGTCGCTGGCCTGGCCTCTCCTTACAATCTAGGGACTGACCTCGTAAGACGATCGGCACCTCCAGCGGAGCGGACGCAGAACGGATTTTGAGAACCGGGTACAAACCCTGACTGATCCCTTGCTGAACTGTGTGATAATCAGGCAAGTTTGTTTTTGTTTTTTTTTTCCTATCCTTTCTGAGCCTGTTTCCTCATAGGTAAAATATGTGAGGACTCACTACAAATCTCTATTTCCAATGATTCTAGGATAGAACCTACAAGAGTTGCCCTTTTTAACAAATGCAGTGTAGGTGGGCTACAGAGCCCTTTCTGTGGGGCAGTGGGTCGGATCGGGAATGGAGGAAGAGGCCCCAAAGCTTGGACACTGTCTCCTGAGCTCCCTCCTCCCCCGGCCCTGCTGCCTGGACCCTTATGCTCTCCCACACGGGAGGCCGCACAGAACTTTGCTTCTCTGGTTCCAGTTTGTTGTTCTCCAGTTGAAGTCCTCTTCTGGCCTCTTCTCTACCCTGTGCCCTACCCCAGCTCAGCTGAGTTTTCCCACCAGTGTCCAACAAAAAGCTTCCACTGTGGCCAGCCTGATCTCCGGGGACACCATGAGGACCTAGCACCTCCCACTTGGCCTCCCCTCTGCCTCCTGTTCAGGGCCCAGCCTAGGTTGTCTTCTTCCAAGAAACTCTCTGCTTCCGCCACCCAGAGTTCTCCCATCCACCTTGCATTTCATTCTACCCCCATCATTCTCTTCCCAGCCCCTTGTCCTATGCTGGGCATTGCTAAATGAGCCCTGAGCTCTGTCGGGACAGAAGCAGTTCTTCTCCTTCCTCTTTCTCTCTGTGACCCTTGGCGGAGTACCAGACACACAGTAGGTGCTCAGCTCAGCCCATGGCGACAGCCCGCTCATTGCCATGACTTGCTGGGGAAGACGAGAGGAGGTCAGCGGTGAGCACAAACATAGAGCCTCCTGTAGGGGCCCTTGAGGATGGCCGAGCCGGTCTTCAAGGGTGGTTTAAATAATGAGCTCTGTGTGACTGAATAAAAGTAGAGCTCAAGATAAAATCTGAAATAAATGAAAAGCAATTGGTAAACAGCTGCTGTCACATGCTCTGTTGTGTCTTTGATGAGTTTCAATTAAAAATAGCCCTAATACATCCAAAAAAAAAAAAAAAACCCATGGCGAATTCCCTTTATTGTCCCTTTAATGTGTTACTAAGGAGTTATTGGTATCATTTCATGGCTCCAGCACAAATGCCTCTAGGATTTATTGCTGGGTTCACATCTCTGCTCTTTTATGGATTTCTTCCAAGAGGGGCTTGAATCCGGGGCTCCCATTATATGTCCCTTGTGGTTGGTTGGCTGGAGCAAGCTGCATCAGCAAATGGCAATAAAGCTCACCAAGGCAACAACTGTTCTTCACCAGTGTAGTTTGATTTAGAGCAGAATGTTTCCAGATGGGTTCTGATGTAACCCTTTTCCTTCCATCTCCCGATGACACTGAAACTGAAAAATCAGTCGCAGCACCCAGGTTTTGTACGTCGCTGAGTTTTGTGCGGGTGGGAGGAGAAGGGGTGGTAAAAAAATATATATCCGCCTACGCATATATATGCATAGACCAGACATACTCATTTCTCTGTGGGCAGAAGCGCATTTTCTAAATGACTCAATAACAATGAGAGAAGGTCCAGGAAGGTGATAGGTGTGCTCAATAGGGCCGATTACAAATAAGTACTATTAGAAAAGACCTTATTTATCTTTGGGTTTCGATGCCACTCAAATCACAAACTCTCAGTTTGTTATGTCAACAGGCTGTCCGTGAACATGGGGTTCCTGGGGTCAGCAGCGTGGCTAGTGCCTTCCTCAGTCCCGCTTCTTTAACCAGAGGCGGTGGCCAGACCTCATGAGCCATCATCTAGCAGTTACATTACTGCGTGACAAACCGTCGGAGAGAAAGCTTAGATCTGCCAGGCTCTACCCCCAGGAAGGAGAGGCCGACCGTCGGTGGTACCAGCTCTAACAGAAAGCCAGTCTTCGGCCGCCGGTGGCCTGCGTGGGCTGGGCTGGGCAGCCAGTGCCTGCAGACTTCTCGAACCTGCCCCCGGGGGTGCTCCCTGGCTCAGCCTCTGTGGAGGAGGCACGATCAGCACCATGAAAGGAGCTTGAGTTCGGGGACACTAATTAGAGGACTGTCTCCCATGGAAGTGCAACCCCTGAGCCACCAAGCAGGGAAGACGGGCTGTCCGGCGTGCATCTGGCTTGGCAAGCAGGCCCGGACACAATACTCTCTCGTCCTGTACGTGCCAGGCCAAGGAAGGACCGCGATCAGACTTCCTGTCTTCATTGCCACACCCTCAGGTGATTTTCTCTTGGTTAAACCAACGTGCCCTGCGAGCAACACCTTATTCCCACCACGTCCAACTCATATTTGTCTAAACGACAACCTGTCAAATTGTGTCATAAATTGTCTCCACCTACCAGATGCTCAGGAGGAGTCTCGGTTCATTCGATTGCCCACGTCATAGAGTGGGGCTTCTGAAGCACCCGGGGGTCTGGGTACAATGCGGACTCTGACGCAAGGAGCCTGGGGTGGGACGCTCAGAGTCTGCATCTCCAACCCGCTCTCAGGTGGTGCGGATGCTGCAGGTCGGAGATTCGCATGCTGGGCCCAGAGCGCCTTAATGATGTTCTCTGAAATTTCCAACAGGAAACATAAACACAGTCACATAATTTTATGCAATTTGCTTCCTGAAAGATAAGAATGATGATGTTTAAAGAGAAGTCGATATTGGACATGAATGTTGAAACACAGTTAGAGTCTCCCCGGACACTACCTCCACGGATAAACATCTTTGGAGAGCTCGAAGAGGTCCTTTAAGGTCGATGAATATTGACTTCAGGAAGTGATCCAAAACAGAACACAAACTGATTCATTTAAAGCAAAGCTTGAATCCAATACTTCTCCCCAGCTGCTCTATTGATGACTGCTTGGCTTTTTCTTTGCAGTAAATGTACATAAACAAATCGAAATATGCTCTCCTTATTTTTTAAAACCTCTTCCTGAGAATAGGATTCGAATTCATTTGCTCACCTGCAACATCCACTGTACAACATTTATTTAAACGAGACATAAATAAGATTTCTGTTATATAAACTAATTCCCTTTGAAATTGATTAGCTAATACATCTTCAGCTGTGGATATAAATGTCAAAGATCAGAGCATTCTGGTTCACCGTTAATAATATTAGGGCCCTGTGCTTAATAACTACTTTCTTCTGAGGAGCTCATAATACCTCATATTTATCCTCCCACTAACCTTTCCTGAGCTTGGTAAAGAAATGTGTTCTTTTTATAGATCTGGATTTGCAAAGCTAATACCCAAGGACTATTTAATTTTTGTGTCTCTGGGTAAATAGATATTAAGCAGAACATAGTAATACCTTAGAGGTGATTCTCTTACTGAGCCTAACTCAGTTTTCCAAAAGCAGGGTTAATGGATTCACGGGTACTAGCACGATTTCCTATGCCCAAGAAGAACATTGTAATAACACAGCTAAATGTGCTCACTGCACAGATATTTATTTAGCATCTATAATAGTAATACTAATGATAATTAATAATAAGCGCTTATAATAAACTAGAGACTATTTTAAGCACTTTACATATAAATCAGTCTTCCTTACAACAACTTACAGAGTAGATACTGATGTTAATCCCCATTTCACAGATAAAGACAGTGAAACACTGAAAGGTCAAAACTTTACCCAAAGTTATAAAGCTCGTAAGTGGCTGCTATGGTCTGAATGTTTGTGCCCTCCCAGAATTCATGTGTTGAAATCCTAACCCCCAAAGATGATGGTGTTAGGAGGCGGGGCCCTTGGAAGATGCTCAGGTCATGAGGATAGACCTCATGAATGAGATTAGTGTTTTGTAGAAATGGCCCCATGTTTGCAAGAGGTGAGGGTAAGAGGGCTCTTCTAGAACTTGCCATGCTGTTCTCCTTGATCTTGGACTTCCCGGCCTCCAGAACTGTGAGGAATGAATTTCTCTTGCTTAAAACTCACACAGTCTATGTTATTTTGTTATACCAGCCCCAAACAGATTAATCCAGCTAATCTTGGTCAAGCCAGAATTAAAACTCAGATAACTTAGCCCCTGTGTCCAAGCTCTGTCATGTGTAGACACCATGATAGGTAATGATGGTCACAACAAAAGTGCTTATGGGAGTAGCGGACATGCTGCATTCACAATACCTCCACCCCACCCCACTTCCAACCGACGGTAGTCATCACATCCTATAAAGTTAGATTCCTATCTTCCAAAATATAATTACGCCCAGGTTTTTAATTTTTTTTTTATTATTTCAGAAAATCGTACTGAGGAAAATGTGAGATTTCCGTTTTAACAGTGATGGGGAGAGGACGTCTTTCTCAAGCACGACCCAAGTCCATAAAACATAAAAACAGATTTCACTGTATAAAATCGCAACACTTCCATACTGCAAGGATACTATAAGCAAAATTAGAAGATAAATGACATTTCCAAAGAGCGGAGATAATGGTGGCCACCTAAATCTGAATCTCCCTGCACACCCTCCAAACAACTGTACAGGTCAACAAAAAGAAACACACACACACACACACACACACACACACACACACATCTCATACTTTCATCTTAACTAGAAATCCCAATAACACTACAAACTTCATATTATCTGTAATTCAGAAAAAACACATCAATTTACAGCAGCACGAGACCTGGACCTGCCACCACAAGTTTTGCAGAGACCTGGGAGGGCATCTCCGGAAAATCTACGTGGAAGAGCGGAGAGGGAAGGAAGTGAAGACAGCTCTCAGAAAGATAAAGGCCATCTTGGGTGTGAAGATATTGAATGCGTTCTGGTATCTAGGAGCACTGACTGTGGTACAGAAACTGCAGAGTGATGTGAGATTCGAAAAAGCCGTTCTGGAAAGGCTGGGGAAGAAACGGATGGAAAAGTCGAGGCAATCTTTGGATACTTCCTAGAGAAGGCAAAAAGAAACATGGGAGAAAGATTCAAAGACTCGGGATCTGTCAAGACAAAGAAAACCAAAATTAAAATAAAATAAAATGTAAAATATAAAATAAAATAAACACAAACACTATTTGGGCCAAATATTTTTTTTCCTTACTGAAGTATAGTGGGGTCTCTTCCGAACATTGCAGGGTATTTGGCAGGACCCTGTACCTCGTAGATGCGATTAGCATGTCAACTCCCCCACTAGCAGCTGTGACAACCAAATATGTCTCTAGACGTTTCCAAGTGTCCAATGACCTAAAGCAATCAACTATCGCATTGCCGATTGGCTCGTTTGTTGTTTGAAGACTCGTCTTTAAATGTTGGCCTTTTTGGCGTTAACCAATAAGAGAAAAAAATAAAGACCATTAAAGGAAAGGAAAGCAGCTCTCCTTCCTCACGCCCTCATTCTTTGCCCAGGTCCCCGTCGCACGCCCGTGAAGTCATGGGCCGGGTAGCAGGCTCTCGGCCCCGCAGGTACGCCCCCCGGGTCATTGCTCTCATGTCACTGTGGCTTGACTCGCTGGGCGGTGGCTCTGCTCCTTCCACCTGCCTGACATGTGCACACAGCCCAGGACGTGGCCGAGGGACAGTTCAAGAATCAGGGCCTAGGTTACAATTTACCACAGCGGAGGAAAAAAGCCTTGTTTTATGATTTCTAAGTTAAGATTTCTTTTCTTTCAAGTTTTCATGTCAATTCCAGTTAACGTCCAGGGTTGGATCAGTGTCGGGCCCACAGGAGAGCCAGGGCGCAGGCCCCTACCCCCCGAGCTCCTCATGCCAGGGCACCTCCTTCACCCACCACCTGCTTCAGCCGTCCCTGCCCTGCGGCCGGTGACCCTCGGTCCCCATAACTGTGTTTCTTGGTTTGTCTCTCTCTCGGATCCTTTGGCTCATCTGTTTTGTTTCTTACATCCCACGTAGGAGGGAAGTCACAGGATACTCGTCTTTCTCCGACTAACTTCCTTCGCTGAGCACAATACCCTCTAGCTCCATCCACATCGTTGCAAATGGCGAGATTTCATTGTTTTATGGCTGAATAATTATTCGTTCCTTTTTACAGCTGAGGAACTCTTCAGCTGTACATATGTGCAAATACACCTTGTTTATCCACTTGTCCACTGACGGCCGCTGGGGCTGCCTCCCTGTCTTGGCTGTTGTAAATAATGCTGCTTTAAACACAGGGGTGCAGGCATCCCTCTGAATTAGCGTTCTTGTATTTTTGGAGCAAATCCCCAGTAATGCAATTGCTGGATCATAGGGTAGCTCTATTTTTAACTTTTTGAGGAACCTCCACACTTTTCCACAGCAGCTGCACCAGTGTGCACTGCCACCAGCAGGGTTCCTTTTTTTCCATATCCTCCCCGGGGCCTTTTTTTTTTTTTTTTCCGGTGTTGTTGATTTTAGCCATTCTAATAAGTGTGAGGTGATCTCTCATTGCAGTTTTGATTTGCATTTCCCTGATAAGAGATGATGAGCCTCTTTTCACATGTCTGTCAGCCATCTGGATATCTTCTTTGGAGAAATATCTATATAGTATCATGTCATCTATAAATAGTAGAACAGAATAGAAAACCCAGAAGAAAAAAAAAAAAAGTGAAACTATATGGTCAATTTATCTTTGACAAAATAGGATAGAATGTCCAATGGAAAGAGGACAGTCTTTTCAACAAAAGGTGTTGGGAAAACTGGACAGCAATACACAAAAGAAAGAAACTGGACAATTTATTAAACCATACACAAAAATAAATTCAAAATGTTTAAAGATCTAACTGTGAGACCTGAAACCATATAAATCCTAGAAGAAAACACAGCCAGTAGCCTCTTTGACATCGGCCATACCCACTTGAGACAAGGGAAACCAAAGCAAAAATAAACAACTGGAACTACATCAAAATAAAATCTTCCACACAGCGAAGGAAATAGTCAACAAAACTAGAAGGCCACCTATAGAATGGGAGAAGATATTCGCAAATCATGTGCCCGATAAAAGGTTAGTATCCAAAATACAGAAAGAACTTATAAAACTCAACACTCAAAAGGGAAAAAGCCCTCACTTTGTTGAGGTGCTTTTTTTTTTTTTTAATCATGAGCAGATGTTGTACTTTGTCAAATGCTTTTTCTGCATCTACTGAAATGATCATATGGTTCTTGTCCTTTCTCTTATTGATGTGATGTACACACTGATTGATTTGTGAATGTTAAACCAAACGTGCAACTCGGGAATAAATCCCACTTAATCCTGATGAATGATTTTTTTAATGTATTGTTGAATCCAGTTTGCTAGTATTTTAGTGAGGATTTTGCATCTATGTTCATCAGGGACATTGGCCTGTAGTTCTTTTTTTTTAGTGGGATCTCTGTCCGATTTTCATATCAGGATAATGCTGGTCTCTTAGAATGAATTTGGAAGATTTCCTTCCTTTTCTACTTTTTGAAATAATTTGAGAAGAATAGGTATTAATTAACTCTTATTTATTTATTTATTTATTTATTCATTCATTCATTTATTTATTTATTTATTTTGGATATCTGTGTGTCTCTCTTGTTATTAACTCTTCTTTAAATGTTTGGTAGAATTTACTGGCCAAGCCATCTGGTCCTGGACTTTTGTTTGTTGGGAGTTTTTTTATTTCTGATTCAATTTCTTTGCTGGTTATTGGTCGGTTCCAATTTTTTCTTTCTTCCTGTCTCAGTTTCGGTAGTTTATATGTTTCTAGGAACTTACCCATTTCTTCTAGATACGTCTAACTTTTGGTGTACGGTTTTCACAATATTTTATTCTAATTGATTATATTTCTGTGGTGTTGGTTGTTATTTCTACCCTTTCATTTGTGATTTTATTTATTTGAGTCCTTTCTCTTTTTTTCTTGGTAAACCTGGCTAGAAGTTAATCAATGTTATTGATTTTTTTTTTTCTCAAGGAAACAGCTCCTGGTTTTATTGATCTATTCTGTTGAGATTTTTTTTTAAGTTTCTATATCATTTAGTTCTTCTCTAATGTTTATTATTTCCTTCTTCTACTGGTTTTAGATTTTCTTTATTGTTCTTTTTCTTGCTCCTTTAGGTGTAAGTTTAGGTTATTTATTTGAGATTTTTCATGCTTCTTGAGGTAGGCCTGTATTGCTATAAACTTTCCTCTTAGAGTCACTTTCGCTGTATCCCACAGGTTTGGGACCATTGTGCTTTCATGTTCAATTAATTCTATGTACTTTTATTTCTTCTCTTATTTCCTGGTTGATCCATTCATTACCTAGTAGCCTGTTATTTAACCTTCTTGTATTTGTGGGTTTTTTCCAGGTTTTTTTTCTTGTGATTGACTTCTAGTTTCATAGTGTAGTGATCAGAAAAAAATGCATGGTATGACTTCAGTCTCATCTTGCAACTCAGGAATAATTCCCACTTGATCCTGGTGAATGATTTTTTTTTTTTAATGTATTGTTGAGTTCAGTTTGCTAGTATCATAGTGAGGATTTTTGCATCTATGTTCATCAGGGATACAGGCCTGCAGTTCTCTTTTTTAGTGGTGTCTTTATCCAGTTTTATCCAGTTTTCATATCACAATAATGTTGGTCTTTTAGAATGAATTTGGAAGTTTTCCTTCTTTTTCTATTCTTTGGAATAGTTTGAGAAGAATAGATATTAACTCTTCTTTAAATGTTTGGTAGAATTTACCTGCCAACCTATCTGGTCCTGGACTTTTGTTTGTTGGGAGTTTTTTGATTTCTGATTCAATTTATTTGCTGGTTATTGGTCTGTTCCAGTTTTCTCTTTCTTTTCTTCCTGGCTCAATTTTGGTAGTTTACATGTTTCTAAGGGACTTTAACAGATCTTTAACTTTTGGAAAAAATTTTATGGGCTATTAGGTGATGATTCTGCAGACAGTTCCATGTGCATTCTGCTATTTTAAGATGGAACATTCCCGGGATCCCTGGGTGGCTCAGCAGTTTAGTGCCTGCCTTTGGCCCAGGGCCAATCCTGGAGTCCCGGGATCGAGTCCCACATCGGGCTCCCTACATGGAGCCTGCTTCTCCCTCTGCCTGTGTCTCTGCCTCTCTCTCTCTCTCTCTCTCTCTATCTCTGTGTGTGTGTGTGTATGTGTGTGTGTGTGTGTCTCAGAAATAAATAAATAAAATCTTTTAAAAAATAAGATGGAACATTCTGAATATATGTTTAATCCTTCTGGTCAAGTGTGTCATTCAAAATACTTATTTCCTTGTGGGTTTTCTGCTTAGGTGATCTGTCATTTGATGTAAGTGGGCTGTTAAAATCCCCTGCTGTTATCACATCATTCTCAATAAGTTCGTTTGTGTTTCTTATTAACTGTTTTATGAATTAGGGTGTTCCCATGTTGGGTGCATAAATACTTAAAATTGTTATAACTACTTGTTGGATTGTCCCCCTTATTGTTATATAGCATCCTTCTTTGTCTCTTGTTATAGTCTTTGTCCTAAAGTCTATTTTGTCTGATATAAGTATTGCTACTCTGGCTTTCTTTTGTCATCCATTTGCATGGTAGATATTTTTCCAGCTCCTCACTTTCAAAGGGGACTGTAGGTGTCTTTGGGTCTAAAATGAGTCTCTTGTAGACAGCATATAGATGGTTCTTGGTTTTTATTTTTTTATCCATTCTATTACCCTATGTCTTTTAATCAGAGCACTTAGTCCATTTACATTCAAAGTAATTATTGATAGATATGTATGTATTGCCATTTTATTACTTGTTTTGTGGTTGTTTCTGAAGATTTTGTCTGATTCTTTCTCGTCTTTCTCACATGTTTTATTGATTCTCTTTAGTGATATATTTGGATTTCTTGCTTTTTATTCTTTGCATATTTATTAATGGTTTTTGATATATGGTTACCAATATGTTTGTATATAACCTCTTCCACATAGAGCAGCCTATGGTTGATGGTTGTTTAAGTTTGAATCTATCCTTTCCTCTCCCCCTCACATTTTAGGTATATGTTATTATATTTCATATCCTTTTTGTGTGTGTGAGTTCCTTGACTGATTTTTTTAAGAAAAATACTCATTTTTACTGCTTTTGTGTGTGCTACCTTTATATTGTCACTTTTGGCCTCTCCTTTCTACTCAAAGAGTCTCCTTTAATATTTCTTGCAGGGCTGGTTTAGTGGTCATGAACTCATTTAGTGTTTGTTTGTCTGGGAAACTCTTTATCTCTCCTTCTATTCTGAATGACAGCCTTGCTGGCTAGAGTGTTCTTGGCTGCAGATTTTTCCCATTTAGCACTTGGAATATATCATGCCACTCTCTACTGGCTTGCAAAGTTTCTTTTGAAAAAGCTCCTGCTAGCCTTATGGTTTTCCCTTGTAAGTTACTTGCTTCTTTGATCTTATTCCTTTAAAAAAAAATTGTATCACTATATTTTGCAAATTTGATTACAATGCGTCTTAGTGTGGGTCAGCTTTTGTTGATTTTAATGGAAGTTCTCTGTGCCTCCTGGATCTCATTTTCTCTTTCTTTCCTCAGATTAGTGAAATTTGCAGCTATTATTTCTTGGGTTTTTTTTAAGATTTTATTATTTATTTGACAGAGAGAGAGAGAGAGAGAAAGGGAGCACAAGTAGGGGGAGGAGCAGGCAGAGGGAGAGGGAGAAGCAGGCTCTACACTAAGCAGGGAGTTCCCTGTGGGACTTAGTTGCAGGACCCTGGGATCATGTCCTGAGCCAAAGGCAGACACTTAACTGACTAAGCCACCCAGGTGCCCCTTCAGCTCTTATTTCTTCAAATAAATTTTCTGCCCTCTTTTCTCTCTCTACTTCTTCTGAGACTCCTATAATACGAATGTTATTGCATTTGATGGAGTCATTGAGCTCCCTAAGTGTATTCTTATTTTGCATAATTCTTTGTTCTTTTTGTTCAGTTTGATTATTTTCCATTACTCTGTCTTCTACATCACTAATTCATTCTCTGTGTCTTTCATCCTGCTATTCATTCCAGCAAGCACATTTCTCATTTTGGTTTTTTAAGTCCTTTATTTCTGCTATGTCATTCCTTGTCTCTGGGTTGAGGCTCTCATTCATATCTTCCAATCTTTTCTCAAGTCCAGAAAGTATCCTTTTAATCATTGCTTGAAATTCTTACCAGGCATGTTACTTACATCTGTTTTGTCATGATCTCATCCTGTTGTTTCATTTAGGATAGAGGTCTCTGTCTCCTCATTTGTTTACCTCCCTGTATCTGTTTCTATGTATTAAGAAAGTCAGCTATGTCTTCTGTTCTTGAAAGTAGTGACTATGAAAGAGAGGTCCTAGAGTGCCCAGCAGTGCAGTGTCCCTTGTTCACTAGAACCCGGCACTTCAGAAGAGTATTCAGTGTGTGCTGCTTACGCCCTGCTGTTATCACTGAGTCACGTTTCCTTTCAGTGCAGTGTCTACACTGACTCTCTGCCTGTTATGGACTGTGTTTGCTCTCTACGGTGTTAGAGGGATGCAGGCAGGCCAACTCTGAGGGCGCAGGCCCACCAGGGAAGTTGGGGGCAGGGTTAGAGTTATAACAAGATTTGTGCTGGGCCACTAGTCCTATGCTAGATTCCCTGAACCATTGCAATGGATGGGATTTGTGAGCTGGGGTGGCTGTAGGTGCAAAGCTGGGCATGACACACAAGGTAACAAAATTTGCCTTCAGCCCAGTACCAAAGCTACAGGTATGGAGTGGGCAGGTCCACAGGAGAACTCATGGGACCAACATCCTGCTGGCTGGTTAGGTAGCAAGTGCCTATACAGTGCCACCTCCCACAAGTGTGTCTGTGTTTATGCTGGTGGGCACGGGAGGAAAATAATGACTGCCAGCTCCCTTGTGGAGAAGTCCCCCAACATGCTCCAAAATCAGGAAGAACAGATCTGTCTCCCACTTCTCCTAGCATTGTGTAAACTGTCATTTTGATGTTGCCTCTTTGCACAGGTTGCTGTCTCTTTGAGGGCAGTGGCCCAACTATCTTCTCCCCTCCTGGCTCATCCAATGCTGAGTTAGCTGAATTTTAAAGCTCTAGGCTCCAAGTCCCACTGGTTTTACTAACTTACAGAATTTAGGGGCGCCTGGGTGGCTCACTCAGTTAAACACCCAACTCTTGATCTCAGCCCAGGTCTTGATCTCAAGGTCGTGAGTTCAAGTCCCATGTTGGGCTCAGCCCCTGTGGTTTTTAAAGCCAAATGTTAAGGGTATTAGTCTTCCCCCTGTGAGCTCCCTGGTGTAAGGACCTATTTCTTTGCCCTCTCTATGTGCACAGCTCCCTCCCTCCTCCAGGCAGCCTCCCTCCACCTTTCTGAACCTTCCAATCTTTCAGATGCAACTTCTCCTCCCTAGTTAGTTGCATAATTTGTTCTGCCAATTTTCCAATTGCTTTTAGTTCATTGAGTTGGATGTGGATGATATCTAGTTGTAAATGTGAGCTCAGCGTCCTCCTACTCCACCATCTTCCCAAGCTACTCCACAAATTAAGATTTCTGAACACAGATCTTCAAGTTAAATGAATGACTATAATAGAATCATAATTTTCAACGATGCAGAAAAAGATTAAATAAGCCATCAACCTCAGAGGATTTATTATTTCAGTGTATTTTTATTAAACAGGCAGCAATACCAAATTTACCTATATTAAAGCAATTCATTTCTAGAGACCAACATTTCAATGATGAATGCCAATAAATGACTTTTACTATCATATATGTTACACCTTTTATAGCTGTTTTAGTAAGAAACTTTTCAGATGCCTTCATTTATATTCTCTATTTGTTCTTAAAAGGAATTTTCCTGAAACATAACACTTCTTAAAATCAAGTCCTGATCCAATAGATTTAAATGTCTACATTCTGTGTACTCCAGGGGAAAAAATAATTGGATTATGCTTTCTCATTCATGACTATTTAAATATTCTGTTTCTGAGGTTACATTTTAGTGTGTTTTTATGTTTTATTCAGGACACAGTGTTCCAGCAAATATCACAAACCCAAATCAATGGCTTATACTGATATTAAATATGCCATTAACATGCTTGCTCTCAGAAAAGTTCAATGAGAAGCTGTCAACAAACCTGCAGAGAAAGCCTTACTGCATTCAAAATAAATGATAAAAGAGGAGCCAGAAATAACTTAAAACTTTTAGGATAATAAAGAGAAGAAAAAGTAATCTGAAAATATCTAGCTCTCTGCTAGGCAAACAAAAATTATTTCAATTTTCATATGCCTAGAGCTGTCATTTTCCACAGCAATCATGAGGCTGTTCCTTTCACCCCTGTGACTTAGGTGCTTAGGATGTAATGTGACTAACACCGTAAAGCCCTGGTCTTTAATGTCCCCATCACCATGAGCAACAGTGAGGTCCCACACAGCAGCACTCTAAAAAATAGCATCAAAAGATCAGCCACTCAAATAGAGGGACAAAAAAAGAAGATAGTGTGTCTGAGGTTTTAGAACTATTTCATCATTATTTCATTCATTCATTTACTAAACTGAGGATGCTTACTGGCCAAGTCTTTGAAAGGGAATACATGGCCCACCAGCTGGGATTCACCTTGAAAATAAAGGAGAAGGCTGAGTGAAGCCAAGGAAGTTGAGTGAGTGAGGGCTCATTAGTGCTGGAAAGGGAAAAATGAGAGCCTCTGCAGAGATGGCCTGTGAGCTCTTTCCTGTAGAAGAGTTTGGCAAAACACCTGAGGCCAATGGTGCATCAAAGAAGGTTTCAGAGCAGAGGAGGATATGCTGTTGACAGGAGGCCATGGAAGCTGATAGCAGAAAGGGGCCAGAACAACTTGAAGAACAGACCAAATCCCAGGTCCAGACTCAATCATTTATATTTGTCTGAGTTCATTTTTGAGCCTGTCTAATAATAATTCACATTCATAATGGTGACCCCAGAGTCACTCATAAAGTATTAATCATATTCATTTAGCTCTTTAAAGAAATGCAAGACAAAGGAGCTTCTTTCTTGAAAGATTTTCATGAAAAAACTGTTACAAATTTTTAAAAACTTTATTGAGGTATGTAATTTATATGTAATAAAATATACTTATTTAAAGTGTACACTTTGGGGAGTTTTGATTTAACTATATATCTGTGAAACCATTACAATTAAGGTAGTGAAAATACTCATTAACTATGAAAGATTAAGAATGCCCCTTTAGAATGCCACCTTCCTGTATCTCTGTCTCCACAACCAATTCCTAGACAACTACAGATCTGCTTTCTATTACAGTAGATTAGTTTGCATTTTCTATGATTTTATATAAATGAAATCATACATTATACACCCTTTTTTGTTTGATTTCTTTTACTCAGCATAAATATTTTGAAATTCATATATATTGTGTGTATCAATAGTTCATTCTTTTGAAATTGCTAAATTAAATAAATAATAATAATAAATAAAATAAAATTACTGAATAGGATTCCATCATATGAATATACCACAATTTGTTTCTCTTTTCACTTGTTGATGAATACTTAAGTTGTTTCCAATTGGGGCTACTAAAAATAAAAATATGTATTTGTGTATAAGTCTTTGTATGAACATATGATTTTACTTCTTTTGTGTTAGTACCTAACATTGGAATGACTGGATCATACAGTAGGTGTATGTTTAACATTTCAAGAAACTACCAAACTGGTTTTTTTAAGTACTTGTACCATCTTGCTTTTCTACCAGCAGCGCCTGAGAGTTATGATTGTTCCACATTCATACCAACACAAGGTAGAATCAGTCATTTTAAATGTAGACATTCTAATAAAGTGTGTAGCGCTATCACAATGTAATTTTAATTTGTATTTTCCTAATAACTAATGGTGTTGAGCATATTGTCAGGTGCTTGTATGTCATCCATGTATCTTTTTTTGGTGAAACATCTGTCCAAATCTTTTACTCATTTTTTAATTGGGTTGTTTGTTTTCTTAATAAGTTTTTCTTATCACTAAGTTAGAGGAGTTTTTTAAACAGATCTTCCTCAACCTACAATGCGGTTATGGTCTCATAAACCCATCCTGAATTGAAAATACTGTTGAGAAGTGTTCAGTTGAGCAAAATCATCAAACACAAAGACTATTTTATAATAAAGTGTTTAATCTCCTATAATTCATTAAATACTGTACTGAAAGTGAAAAGTAGAGTTGTTGTATGGATGCAGAATGGTTGTACATGTATCAGTTGTTGACCCTCCTAATCTGGTGGCTGACAGAGCTGCGGCTCACTGCACTGCCCAGTATCAGGAGTGAGTTTCATTGCTGGCCAGGAAAAGGTCAGAACTCAAAATTTGAAGTACAACCTCTACTAAATGTATATCTCTCTCATACCATTGTAAAGTCGAAAAATTGAAATTCAAAACCATCCTAAGTTTGGGGCCATCTGTACATTCATGATACGTATGAATGCTTTATCAGATATTTAATTTGCAAATATTTTCTCCCAATATGTAGTTTATCTTTTCATTCTCTTAACATTATCTTCTGTAGAGCAGAAGTTCTTACTTGTAATGGAATTCATTTTAATTTGCTCTTTTATGAATCATATTTTTAATGGCATATCTAAGAAGTTTTTCTTTGCCTACCTAATTTAAAGCCAGAAAGATTTTTCTCCCATATTTTCTTCCAGAAATTTTTTAGTTTTAGGTTTTATGTTAATGTCTGCTGTCCATATTGACCCAAGTAATTAAATTAATTTTTTGTATATGATGCGAGGGGCTTTTTTTAATATCCTGTTGTAACAACATTATTTGTTAAAAGGAGTCCCTTTCTCCATTGAATTGTCTTTGCTCCCTTGTCGAAAATCAGTAGACTATATGTATAGGTCTCTATTCTGTTCCATTGATTATTTGTCCATTTTTATGCCAATACCACACTGATCTGATTACTGTAGTTGTGTAGTAAGTCTTAAAATGAAGTAGCATTAGCCTCCAACTTTGTTCTTTTGGAAGTTGCTCTAGTCCCTTTGCATTTTCATATGAATTTCAGAATCAGTTTATCAATTTCTATTTTAAAACCTCAGGAATTTGGATTTGGATTTCATTGAATCTATGAGTCAATTTGGGGAGAATTGAAGTCTTTACATTTTTGAGTTTTCCATCCCACGAAGACAGTATATCTCTCCATTGTTCAGGTCATCTTTAATCTCCCTCACAGTATTTTGTAGTTTTCAATGCAGAGGGCTCACTCATCTTTTGTCAGATTTATCCCTAAATGTTGAATACTTTTGATGCTATTGTAAGTGATATTTTTTAAATTCAATTTCACATTGCTTGTTGCTGGTAGATAGAAATACAGTTCTATTTGTATGTTGATCCTATTACCTGCAACCTTGCAAACTCACTAGTTTTAGCAGCTTTTTTTGTACGGTCCATAGGATTTTTCATAAGACATAGATCTGGGAATAAAGACAGTTTTACTTCCCCTTTTGTAATCTAGATACTTTTTCTTTCTTTCTCTTGCCTTCTTGCACTGACTGGAACATCTAGTTAAACAGAAGTGTGATTTAAATTAAAAAAAAAAAAAAAAAGCTTTGTTTTGTTCCTGATCTTAGAAAAAAATAATTTTTTCTTTAAGTATGATGTTAGCTCCATGTTGTTCATAAATACCCTTAACTGGGTTGAGGAAGTTCCCTTTTAATTCCTAGTTTGCTAACAGGTTTGTTGTTGTTGTTGTTGCTATAGTTGTTTAAATCAGGAATGGACATTGAACTTTATCAAAGATTTTTCTGCATCTTTTGAAACGATCATTGGGTTATTTTTAAGTTTGTTACTATAATGAAATCTATTTTATTATATTGATGTTCACATATTAAGCTTGCTTTGCACTCCTGGGATAAACCTCACTTGATATCATATATCATCTTTTTTTTATATTGTAGGGTTTGATTTGCTAAAATTCTGTTAAGCATTTGCATCTATGTTCACGAAGGATATTAGTTTAAGAGCTGAGCTGAACTGGAGGGAGCTTAGCTGCCAGGTGTCAACTAAGAAAAGCCAGAATGAAAGTCATAGTCAAGCTTGTAATCAATTACTGTGAGAAAATGCCAGCTCCTTCAATGCTCCACGTTTTTTTCCCAGGAACAAGGCAAGTGAGGGTCAGATATAGCAGCATGAGTTGGGGTACCTGTCTCACTGCTGAGGGAGCCCCATACAAAAGACTCCTGCCATTTTATGGACCCAGCGAGTAGAGCTGAGGGAGAAGGAAAGAACCAGGAATGGAAAAGTACTGAGTATTAAGTCAGAGTGGAGAAAAACGTCTTTAAGTCATCCCCCTTCCTCTTTCCATTCCAGTAAAAAGAGAGATGTTGGCAGAGATGCCTGAAGAAGGCCTTGGCCAAAGGCTTCCAATAAAGAGGCCCTAAGAGGAGGCACCTGGGCTAGGAATGCATCTATGCACAAGAGCTTGGCCAGCCGGGGAGCCTGAGCTCTTGACTGCAACTTCCTCCAGGCAAGTCTGCTGTGGAAGGGGCAGCTTGTTCCTAGGACACCCAGTAGGGTAAGCCTTTGTAACTATCTGTGTTCAGGCCTGGAAGATCACACATCGAAAATTGGCCAGGAGCCAGACCTTAAGTTGGGGGGGGAGGGGTTCTTGTAATACTTTTGTTAGATTTTGGTGTCAGAGTAATGCTGGCCCCACGAAATGATGGAAATGTTCTCTCTCCTTTTCAATTTTCTGGAATAGTTTGTGTAGATTTGGATTGTTTCTTAATGTTTATTTGCTGGAATTTACCAGTAAAGTTATCTGGGCCTGGATTTTTCTTTGTGAGAGGTACTACAAACCTGAATTTAGTTAATTTATGAGGATATTTAGATTATCTATTTTTCCTGAGGGGGGGCTTTGATAATTTGTGTCTTTCCAGAAATTTGTCCATTTAATCTATGTTGTGGACTTTATTGTCAAAAAGCTGTTCGAGCTTCTCATTTATCCTTTTACTGTTTCTATAATCTGTAGTGATATTACCTCTCTCAGTCCTGATCACTCTGGCTAGGCAGTTATCAATTCTATTGATCTCAATCAGTTTTTTAACTCATTAATTTTTCTCTACTGTTTTTCTCTTTTCTGCGTCATTGAGTTGTAATCTGATCAGTATTATTTCCTTATTCTATCTATTTGGGTTTCATTTACTCTTCTTTTACAAGTCTCTTGAGGTAAAAACTAAAGTCATTGATTTGAGACCTTTCTTCTGCTCTTACGTAGTTCGTTAGTACTTCCCTTCTAAATCCTGCTTAAATTTCATCCCACAAATTTTGATATGTTGTGCTTTCATTTTCTTCAGCTTAAAATACTCTGTAGTTTCTTTTTAAATTTCTTCTCGGACCTATAGGTTGGAATTATGCTTCTTTATTTTCTAAAAATTTGGGGGTTTTAAGAGATATGATTCTCTTGATTGCTAGTTTAAATCACTTGTGGTCAGACACCATATTTTATGTGACTCAAATTATTTTAGATATATTGAGATTTGTTATATGGTCTGTCTTGGCAAGTGTTTTCTGTGCTCTTAAAAAGAATGGAGTATTTAACTAGAGTGTTCTATAAATATTAATAGGCCAAGCTGGTTGATAGTGTTGTTCAGGTCTTCTATATTTTTACTGAATTGTGGTCTACTTATTCTAGCAATTTTTGAGAGATAGCTATTGCAACCTCTAATTATACTGTGGATTTTTCTATTTATTCTTTTTTTCTCTCCATGTCTGGATAGTTTTTATTGTTGTGCCTTCAAATTCACTACTTTTCTGTAATATCTAATCTGCTATTAATATGATCTCTGTGTTTTTCAACTTATTGTTGGTTTCATCTTAATTTGGATCTTTTTAAATATATTTCATGTCTCTCCTCAATATGTTCAATCTTTCATTTAGCCTTTTCAAAATATACCATCTAGCCATTACTGTTTTAATGTCCTTTTTTACTAATTCCATCATTTGTGTCATTTTTATTTCTATTGATAATTTTTTCAACCTATTATGGGTTTTATTTCCCTGTTTCTTTGCTGGTTTTGTTACCAGATGCTAAGTATTTACCATGTTGTTTCGCTTTGTTCTGGAGTGTAGTCAAGTTGTGTATACACTCCAGGTCTTACTTTGAGGCTTTGTTAGACAGGACCAGACCAGCATTAAAATAAAACTAATTTTGTTCTGCTACTGAGAGAAAATGCTCCTGAGTACTTCACCTCATGACCCAGGAATTACATTTTCTACCCCTCCTGGTGAAAACAGGCACTTTTCCCTGTGTGCGTGAGCCAGAGAGATTACTCCCTCTGCCTATTTTGAATGATTCTTCCCTCCTTTGTAATTGGTTTGTATATCTGCATAAGTGGATCAGTACCCAGCTGAATCCTCAAGGGGACCCTAAGCAGACCTCTGAATTTCTGTGTGCATCTCTCTCCTTTCTGGTACTCTGTCCCATGAATTCTTAACCATCTGGCCTTCCTAGACTTCTGGCTTCACCCCCTTATACTCAGGAGAATGCTGAGCTCTAGCCTGGGTTCTCCTCCCTGCACCATAATCTAGAAACCACCTCAAGACAGTAAATTTGGGGCAATTACAAGACTCATGTTGCTTGTGTATCATCTCTCAAAGATCACTGTTTTTCATTATCTAATGTCCAGGATCTTGATAATCATTATTTCTTATATTTTGTCCTGCTTTTCATTTATTTCAGACAAGAAGGCAAATCTTTTCATTATTACTCCATTATGGCCAGAAACAAAGGTCTGAAAAATAGTTAAGCATTGTAATATCAGCCAAATAGTTTTTTTTTAGTTAAGGTATTTAAAAATAAACTTAAATTACCTAAACATCTACTTTTTCCTCACTGATAGCAAATAAACAAGATTTCAATATAAGTTGTCATTCATCATGAAATTGTTCAGCTGTAAACACTGGAAAATAATGGACTTTGCACTAAGAGTTTTATAGATCTTGATGCACATTTTCAAGGAGCAACAAGAAGAGATCAATAAACAATTAACTTATTTGAGAAGTCAACCTTTTAGATGTTACCAGACTGTTGAGCTTTGAACATCTTCACTAGAGTGGGACCCAACAAACAGGAAGGAAGCCTCTGCGTGTGGCCACACACCCCTTGTGGGGAGACTTTCAGTTTAATTCACCTATTCAAAGTATATTTACTGAGTTCCTGCTGTCTGCCAGCAACTTTTCAAGTCCATGAAGATACAGTAGGGAACAAAACAAAGGCCTAAACCTTTGTGGAACTTAGTAGATGAAACAGACAATAAACCAACATAAAATGGTTCTACTGAGAAAAAAATGTAATCAGAAAAAGGGGCTAGCGAACTTCAATTTTAG
The DNA here is from genome assembly GCF_048164855.1 of Canis lupus baileyi. NCBI lineage: Eukaryota > Metazoa > Chordata > Mammalia > Carnivora > Canidae > Canis > Canis lupus. The sequence goes on from NC_132842.1 coordinate 56,367,106, forward strand.
ACTGAGCTGTCAGGGAAGACCTCTCTGAGAAGGTCACATTGACTTTGAATGAAGTAAGAGAGGACACCATGCAAAACTCTAGAAAATATTCTGGAGAAAGGGGACAAATGCAAATACTCTGAGGTCCAAATGAGGTGAGCTGATTGAAGGATTCTGGTAGGAGTCTGATCCGAAATTAGCACTAACAAGGAACCATTTGGTTTCGTTGAACTACGTCCATTCATTCACTTATATATGTAAACTACATATCAACTGCGTATGCATTCGCTGTATGTGTGAATGCAAGGATGAGCTGCATAAAATAAAACATAAACACTACTTAATGGGAGAGAATCTGGTACATAAACAAGAATGGTCATAATAATGGGTATAGTGAGGCTTCAAGTTTAACAGCTGGAAGGGTATACTAATTGTAAGAGATTGGCCTACTTGGCCATGTGCGATTGGCCCGCTGGGCCCTATATTCATGAAGGGATCAGAGATTTGGGGGACATGCTCTGTGTAAAGATGAGAAGCAACTATTCAAAGGGAAGTGCTATGTTAATCAGAGCAAAGGGCCTACTTGTCAGAGCCCTTTGGCCCTGCCTCTCTGGGTCCATGCTCAAGTTCTTTAGAAGAGAGGTAAAGGGCTTCATTGTCGAAATCTGTATAAGAAACCAGAGCACCAAGCCATGCTGCTTGAGGAATAGTTCATATTGAACCCCCTTCACTGGAGTAGCTGCTGGAGAAACAGGGACAGGGATGAAGCAGCCAGAACACCATGGACAGAGACCCACACCAGCCAAGGCCAAGAGTCAGAGCAGCCCCATGGGGCCACCAGTGGTAGAGGAAATGCCTTGGTAGCCAGTAGGGCTGTGCTTAAAAGCACAAGAGAAAACTCCTGAGGATTCCTTAAATTAGTCCCTGGATTTTTTTCTGATGCAAATGTGTGACCTTGGGGTTATAAATACTTTAGTTATAATCTTAAAACAGCCAATTATTAGCTGTGTTTTCTTGGGCAAATTGCTAAACATCTCTGGACCTCATTTTTTCATTGTTAAATAGGGATAATAATATCACTGTTAGGTGTTAGGATTGCTATGAGGTTTTAAGAGCATGTGGTTGGAGTGTCTGACTGGCTCAGTCAGTAGAGCAGATGATTCTTGAGCTCAGGGTCATAAGTTCAAGCCCCATGTTGGTTGTAGAGATGACTTAAACGTAATTTTTAAAATCTTAAAAAGTAAAAGTAAGTGAAAAGCATGTGGTGTTTGAACAATGGCAACTGTTTTTATTATAATTACTATTAGTATTATTATTATTAAATTTTAGGAAACCTGAAATACCCAAAAGCTGGTTAGTATAGATTAAATTAATACTACTTAAAAACTATTATTAGGATCCAGCTCTCCCCTCAAGCTCTTGTGCTCTGGGAAGCATGAGATAACATTACAAGTAAGTACACAGCTTGGGCAATTTATTTAAGTCCCTTGAGCTCACTTTCTGTGTAACGGGGTATTAGTAATACCTGCCCCTTGTCCTCATGGGGTGGTTGTGGGGTCCCCTTCCAGCAATGGGCACAGAAAACCTTTTGTAAAGAGCTGTTCAAATATCACTGATGTCCAGCTGTCGTCTTTCCCACCAGCTCTGCTTTATGAAGCTCCTGGGACAGAGAAAACTCATTTTCGGGCTATTTTCAGGTCTGTAAGATGCAGCTGCTCAGAATCAATCGCTGTACAGCCAGAAGATTCTACAAGCCACCTGTTAAGGCTGCTGGATGCAGAAGCCCTGGGACAATCTTCCCCAAGCTCCTGACTTGCATTGCTCAAGGGACCAAAGGTAAATATCTTTTTCCTACTGTTTTGCTGTATTTACTTCCTGTTGCCTGACTACTTGCCTCCAGCATCAGTAATAGCCTCCAAACCCTTGAGTATATTTCTTTTCCATCCGCTCTTTCCCTGTTAGCAACAGCATTTACGGTGCCTCTAAAGAGCCAAGTCCTGGAAATTACCGCCCAAAAAAGCACTCAAAGTAGTAGAGGGATAATTTTCTCCCTTGTGTTCTCACACACTGAACGGTGTGACTCCAGTCCTCAGAGCCCAGGAAAAACTACCTTAAACCACTGGGCAAACTTTTCTTGCTCAGGTGCATATGTGCAAAAGGGGGATAATACTGATTCTCTGAGAAGAAAGTTAAATCCAACTCAAAGGTTTAAAAAAAAAAGTTCAGACTTGAAATAAAATTTAAATTTAGGATTTAGGGATCCCTGGGTGGCGCAGCGGTTTGGCGCCTGCCTTTGGCTCAGGGCGCGATCCTGGAGACCCGGCATCGAATCCCACGTCGGGCTCCCGGTGCATGGAGCCTGCTTCTCCCTCTGCCTGTGTCTCTGCCTCTCTCTCTCTTTCTCTGTGTGACTATCATAAATAAATAAAAATTAAAATAAATAATAAAAATAAATTTAGGATTTAGAAGAAGGAAGATTTGAAAAAACAAAAAAAAAAAAATACAAGAAAGGAGAATGTAAGACCTTAGAAATGTGAAATATGAGAGAAGGGACAATGAACCGAAAGAGATAATATGTTTACATACTAGAAGGAAACTGAAGATGATGGGTAGCTGTTTGGGAGCTTAAAAAAAATATACAACCTGGAAGAATGAGGATGATAGAAATCATAGCTCAAGGTGCTGAGAATAGCAGGATTTTACAGATTTAGGGATGGGAAGGGCAGCCTCAAAAGAAATTCTTTCCAATCGTTTGTGATATTGAAGGAAACAGCAGACAGCTGTTCTCCAGGAGAGGATGGGCTTAACCTTCAATAGGAGGGATTTAGGATAGACATTAGAAAATACCCAGGTATAAGTGTTGTGAGAAAAATGTGGAAACTCCAGCTCTGAGGATGTTAGGCATTAATAAGAGTGGCCACTGTCTTGTAGTCGTGGCTTCAGGACAAAACTGAGCTTTCAAAGGTCCCTCCATCCATATGCAACTATGACTCTCCATGAAGTTTTCTCCAGTCCAATTCCTTCTTTACCGTGTGTGGTAGAACATAGGAGATTCCTTCAGAAGTCTTTGCTGTTTTCTGAGTGTATCTGAGTCAGCTTCTAAATCTGGTCCACCTCTCTGACCTGCACCTTGAATTTTCCTTTAAAATGTTTCCCAGGGACGCTTGGGTGGCTCAGTGGTTGAGCACCTGCCTTGGGCCCAGGGCGTGACCCAGGGGTCCCAGGATCGAGTCCCGTGTCAGGCTCCCTGCATGGAGCCCGCTGCTCCCTCTGCCTCTGCCTCTGCCTCTGTGTCTCTCATGAATAAATAAATAAAATTTAAAAAAAAAAAAAAAGGTTCCCATGGAACTCCAAGAGCAAGAGCCCGTATTTCTCTCTGTATCCCTGGCCCACCCTGTGCCCAGCACAGATTGTACTTGACAAAGAGCCTCAGAACAGCCTTCAACTCTGAGAAGTAAAGAAAACCACTGCAATAAAATAAAATATGGTTTGTGGAAACATCAGCGATACCAGAGAGAAATGGGTTGAGCTCCGGCCTCCGCCAGAGCAAGTTGGCTGCAGAGCCCCGACGTCCCGCTGAGGAGGGATGCCTGCGGGCCCTGAGCTCGGAGAACTGACCAGGGCCCCGTTGTCCGGTTCAGGTTGAACTTTCACCCCTGAGCAGTGCAACCCACAGGAGCTACAGGGGCAGGGAGACTGCGAGGGTCGGCGAGGGCCTGAGTGCGGGTCCAGCCACCCCGGTCCCCGGTCCCCAGTCCCCGGTCCCCGGCCAGCGCTCAGCCCTGCTCTCAGCCGCCCAGCCCAGGCCCCACGGGGACCCTGTCTCTCTCCAAAGCCAGTTGCTCACGCATCATCTTCAAGGTTTTGTCTTATCTTTATAACCCCGATTCCTCTTCTTAAGATTCATATTCATTTGCTTAACATTTGTCTTTACGTTGTCTTTAAGTAAACCTCTGAATTTCGCTTATACTACTCATATGTAATGAGAAATTAGGGCTTTATATGCTGGTCACGTTTTTTTCTTTTTTAAATTAAATCCGTAATTTTAAAAATAAAAAAGATATATGAACGTGCTCCCCAGGATTTCCCCCAGTAGTGGAAATTCTACCCAGGGTTAAAATTCAAGCTATAGCCTAGCTACTCTTCATTTTTTTCCTCCACCAAGATGTCCATGGGTGCTATTCACAAGGCCACCATCCTCCTGCATGAGCGCCTGAACTTCTAACAGAAAATCTGGAGCAACACTGTATTATTTTCTCATTCAAGGTGGTATATGAGAACACAAGAGAATGATCACAATTATAGGGATAACCATGAAATCACTAATACTTTCCTCATAGAGCTGTTGAGGGGCTAAAACGGAACAATGAGCCTTTAGCATGGTGCTTGGCACACAGTCAGTACTCAATAATTTGTTCCTGTTTTGTTAACATGAATTATTCATCAATTTTGGTGATTTCTGTTCTTTTTTCATAAAAGAAGAGTGACATGACCTCACTACTCATGGTCACTGTGTCTGAGGACCCTGGCCACCACTCACACCAGTGGGAGCTGCTCCAAGAAGATGGTGAATGCTCCACACAGAGCACTTTCTCCCAGTCTCCAGGAAATTATTTTTCTATTTTTCTATTAATTCTATTAATTCATGGACTATGGACTATGAGTCCGTATCTATTTTCTGTTTATATTACAGCTGAGAAAACTTAGGTCCTTATAGAATCTTTTCCATTTAGAACTTTATCTTATTTCTCCATGTAGCATTACTCTGGCTCTGACATACTCCTGGTTTCTAAAGAAACCCACAACCACATTATGAAGAAAAATGTGAACTTCTGTTGGAGATTTACATGGGATAAAATAGTTACCTACGTTTCTATGAACACTTATACGAAATACGGAAAGATAAACCCCAAAACTTTTATTGTAAATGAAGTCGCTAGGAGACACAAGCAAACCGTGACCAGGTATAAAATAGTCATTGTATTCCAAAGAATATCCATCTATTCTTTTGTTTATTCATTCTATTCTATACATATTTTTGGACCAGTATTTATTTATTTATTCATTCTATTTAAAATACTTTTTTCAGACCACTGTGATAAGAGATTCTTTTTGATCAAGTCACCTACAGTTCAGTAAAGAAGACAATACATGTGTAATATTTTTTTTAAGATTTTATTTTTTTATTCATGAGAGACCCAGAGAGAGGCAGAGACCCAGGCAGAGGGAGAAGCAGGCTCCGTGCAGGGAGCCCGATGCGGGACTCGATCCCGGGACCCTGGGGTCACGCCTTGGGCCAAAGGCAGACGCTCAACTGCTGAGCCCCAGGGGTCCCAATACATGTGTAATATTAAGCAACATTAGGTAAATATCTCACCATTTAGCTTCTAACCTTCCATCGTGGGGGTACCCTGCGTTTGTGTACCCCCTTGGAATTTTTACTGACTACTCTATAGCACACGCAGTTAAGTCATAGTGAGCGCCACTTAAATTTTGTCTTGGCACAAGGCATCTTCAGACATAAAGCCAACACAACTCATCTGAGATTTTTTTTTTATTATTAAATACCAAAAAGAAAAAAATTAAAGAAAACAATACAACAGGAGCACCTGGGTGGCTCAGTTGGTTGGGCGGCTGACTCTTGATTTCTACGCAGGTCATGATCTCAGGGTCATGAGATCGGGCTCCACTCTCAGTGGGGAGTCCGCTTGGGATTCTCTCCCTCCTACCCCTGACCTCCCCCCCCCCACATGCTCACTCTCTCTAGAAAATAAATACATTTTTTAAAAAGAAAATAATATTTTAAAGAAAAGAAAAAAGAATGTAATGGACATCTGTAACATTTTTTTGTCATATTTGCAATAGATTTCTTTTTATTTTTTTAAGATTTTATTTATTTATTCATGAGAGACACAGAGACAGAGGCAGAGACACAAGCAGAGGGAGAAGCAGGCTCCATGCAGGGAGCTCCATGTGGGACTCGATCCCGGGACTCCAGGATCACTGCCCTGGGCCAAAGGGAGGTGCTAAACCACTGAGCCACCCGAGCGTCCCCTATTTCTCTTTTTAAAAACAATTAAATAAAACATTACAGATACCATGAAAGCCCCACTCTGATCCTTCTCCATCCCTCCCTTTCTCCCCACAAGAGGTAACCAGCCTACCGCTGGGCAATAGGAATGCTTCCCATGTGTTTTTCATAGTCACGCTGCACATGTCTAAGTCTATAAACGGTCTATGCTATTGTTTTATGCTTCACTTTTTACATAAGGGATATCATACCTTACATATCATTTTGCAACTGGCTTTTTTCTCACCAGGATCTAAGTTTTGTGCATAGACCCCGGTTCATTTGTTACAATTGCTTCAGATTATTCCACCATATGAAAAATCATAGTTTATTCAGCCATTTCCCTACTGAGGGACAGCTTGTTCCACCTCCTTTTCTGTCCAAGCGTCACTCCAGGGGACATCCGTGCACTTGCCTCTGCACGCACATGTGCATGCATTCTTCTAGAGCAGCCCTGGATCACGGGTGCTGAGCTGTAGGACGTAAGCGTCTTATATATATATATATATATATATATATATATATATATATATATATATATATATAATTTATTTATTCACGAGGGACAGAGAGAGAGAGAGGAGAGGCAGAGACACAGGCAGAGGGAAAAGCAGGCTCCATGCAGGGAGCCCGATGTGGGACTCGATCCCAGGACCCCGGGGTCACGCCCTGGGCCAAGGCAGACACTCAACCGCTGAGCCCCCCGGGATCCCCGGGCTGAGCATCTTTACCGGCTGGGCCGTGGCCAGAGTCGCCGCCAGGTGACCTAGCACCTGACACTCTGCTCACGGTGTGACCGCCAATAACTGTCAGCTGCTCCCGCCGTCTCCCGTGTCCACCGTTAGCGCGGGAATTCACTGCTGTGCGTCAGTGGGTGTGAAGTACACTCTGTGGCTTTAGTTTGCCCCCCTGCTTCCTCCTGCACGTCCCTTGTGGAGCAGGCCCAGCTGGCAGCTGTGAGGCAGGAGGCCCCCCTGTCCCCCCCAAGGTGTGGGGATGCCGCAGCAGGTGCGGTGGGACCCGCAGCAGGTGGCGCAGCAGCAGCGCCCCAGGGCGCCCGCACCCCGATGGGGGGTTCAGGTCCCATTGCGCTGCCACCTGCTCTACAGTCTGAGGCAAATCACCTCTGTTCCCCCTCGCACCCCCCAAAAGAACGGCTGCCGTGGGCAGGACCCGTGTCACCTGGTTGCTGCACGACCCCACCGGGTTGACGCTGGGAAGCACTTGGACAGCGTCTACACCCCGAGTCCGCGCTCAGTAAAGGTCAGCGTCAAACCAGAGACGTCCTGTGCCTCTTGGCCAGGCCCCAAATCCATCGTGGGATCTGGCCCATTCTCTCGAAGACAGTTCCTCCCCCCACAGCCCCCCTGCCCGGGTCAGACCTGTCGTGGGTCACTTGGGGGCCACTGGGCAATGACAGTGCCACCCTGTTCTAATCCCTCTTGGGCCCAGCCCGAGACCACCTCTCTCCAGCGTCACTTGGAGCCCATTAGTCCATGCTTCGAGTTCTCGTGACTCTCGAGTAGAGTAACTCACCGCAGGCTACGACCCAGGACACCGTGGCCACCCAGCCACCCCCTGCCCCCGGGATACAACCTTCCAGCGGAGCTGTGGGTCCGCCGGTGCTGCCGCTCACCCCCTTTCTCCTGCATGGAACAGCCCCCCCGCCCCGGGCCCACTAACGAGGGACCGGGTGCCTGGGTGTCTAACCGGCCTCCACTAACCTCCTGGCCCCCAGCCTCCTGGCCAGGGGCCCGCGAGCAGCTGTTAGTCCCACCCCGTGTTTGGCAAGCTCTCCCCCTTATTACCCAACCTAAGAGGAAAACCCGTTTAACGATGCTCCTCGATTGATTCGGGCGGCGTTTCATGACCGTTGGGCGAAGCGGTCCTACCACAGGGCCTACCATAGTGTGTGAACCAGAACTCAAGACAGAAGTGACATTTTTCTTATGCCTGTTGTCCCAACACACGTTCTGTGTTGTCGTTGTTGACGACCTCAGACTCACGGGGAACTTCCTCGGGGGCTGACCACCTGCTCTTCACTCCCAAGCTAATTCCTTCAGGTTCTTACTCTGCACAAAGCTAATCTCATTACTCCTTCTGGGGTCACCTGAGAACAATGACCCAGCTTTGAGATTAGCCAAAGCAGGATGCAGGCGGCTCCACTACCGAAGGCCAGGCCTCCGCCTGCAGAGCTTAGCAGTGTCGGCCTCAGGAACCCAGCAGGAAAGCGAGGATAAAGTCGAAGAGAAACGACCCAGGCCAGAGCCAGAGCGTTGCCAGCAAGGCAGCCAAGGGGAGCGTGGGAAGTGCGCTTTACCCACCCACCCCCACACCCGGAACCACGAGGCGGGTAAGACACCAAAGCACAGTGGGCCCAGCCTCGTTCCCCCATCTCCTCCGTACCCCCCGTCTGCTCCTTGGAAGCACTGAAAAAGCTTTTTGGCAAAGTTAGCCTCAGTTTAAATGCACAGAAACACGTTTACACCAAAGTCTGCATCTCTTCATGTCCTTGAACCTGGGGTCCCCTTGGCCAGAGAGCACGGCCCACCCTCTCTCTGCCACTCCCCCCGCTACTCACCTGTCCCCCTCCAGCCTCTTCCTCCCACCTGCTCCACCTTTCCTTCCAGTTGGTATACGGTTGTTAGGTTCCGGCTACAACACAGCGACCTGGCAATCCTCCGCATTATCAAATACTCGCCACAGCACGTGTCGTCACACACAGCACGTGTCGCCACACCATGTGTGTCCACACAACGTTATCACGATGCTGTGTCCCCTGTGCCTCTCCATGGATGGAACCGGAGCTTCGTATCTCTGAGCCGCCCTCATCCACTTGACCCCTCTCCCACCCGCTTCCCTTCTGGGAACCACCAGTCCTCTGCATTTACGAGCCTGTTTCTGTTTTGTGTTTGTTCATTCATTTTGTTTTCTACATTCCACATATAAGCGAAACCATATTTTTGTCTTTCTCTGACTTAGTTCACTTATCATAATATACTCTAGTCCATCCATGTTGTTGCGAATGGCAAGATCTCATTTTCTATGGCTGAATAATATCCCCTATATCTGTGTGGGTGTGTGTGTGAGAGAGAGATATGTATATATCCCACATACATAATATCTCATGTCTCTCTCTCACATCTTCTTTATCCACGCATCTATCACTGGACACTTGAGTTCCTTCCATAACTCGGCTATTATAAACAATGTTGTGCTTAAAAATAGGGATGCATATATCCTTTTGAATTAGTATTTTTGTTTTCCCCAGGTAAATACCTAGAAGTGAAATTGCTGGATCATGTGGTACTTTTTAGTTTTCTGAGGAACCTCCATACTGCATTCTACTGTGGCTGTAGAATTCCCACAAACAGTGCACAAGGATTGACCCTTCTCCTCATCTTCCCCCACACTTGTTATTCCTTACCTTTTTTGATACTGACAGGTGGGAGGTCTCACCTCATTTTGGTTTTGATTTGCATTTCCCTGGTCATTGTTGATGATGAACGTCTTTGCACATGTCTGGTGGCCATCTGGATATCTTCTTTGGAAAAATGTCTTTCCAGGTCCTCTACCCATTTTTTATTGTGATTGTTTCAGGGGTAGGGGGGTGTTGAATTGTATGAGTTTCAACCCTGGCCGTACATTAAAAGAACTTAAAAAAAAAAATGTCTGAGCTTCACCCCTGTAGAAGCTGCTTCATTTGGACTGGGGTCTAGACCTGGAATGTTTGGCTCGTTGGTTATAATCTCCCCAGGTGACTTCAGTGTGCATCCAAGCTTGAAAACAACAGCCTTACCTGAAACCTGGTTCTCCCCTGACCAACAAGTTTCCTTTGCCTCTTGCTGGAGAATACACATCCTCCCATGCCTGAAAACCATCAGCCAAGCCAAGCTAATCAAGCTCAGGCTCTTCGAGACCATAGTCTCCCATTCTCATGTAAGAACAAAGCAAAACCAAAAAAATCATATCTTTACTCACCCAGGCATCCCGACAGTATTTTTAATATATTTCTCATGGGGATTCCTGGGGGGCTCAGCAGTTGAGCGCCTGCCTTCGGCTCCAGGTGTGACCCCGGGGTCCTGGGATTGAATCTCACATTGGGCTCCCCACAGAGAGTCTGCTTCTCCCTCTGCCTGGGTCTCTGCCTCTCTCTCTGTGACTCTCAGGAAGGAAGAAATAAAATCTTTAAAAACATATGTTTGGTCCATCTCCTAAGGGCAATATTATTCGTCTCTAATATCTGTATGATCAGCGACCCAGAGCTTCCCTGACAATGTCATCCTATTGATGGTGGCCCTCAAAGTTGTGCATTTCCCAGATTCCTTACCTAGCGACATGGGATGTGCAGATGAAACTAAGGATATTGAGATGTGGAGAAGAGCCTGGATTATCCAGGTGGACCCAACGTAATCACAAGGGTCCCTATAAGTGGAGAGGGAGGCAGGACTCTGTGTCAGTGATACACCATGAGTTAACTTGATCATCTATTGCTGGCTTCCAAGGTAGAGGAGAAGCCAAGAAACACAGGTAGCCTCCAGGAGATGGAAGAGGTAAGGAAACAGATTTTCCCCTAGAGCCTTCAGAAGGAATCCAGCCCTGCTGACTCTCGATGTTAGCCCAGTGAAACCCACTCAGACTGATTCCACCACTAGAATTGTAAGGTCGTTTGTGTTGTTTGAAGCCATTCAATTTATGGTAATTTGTTACAGCTGCAGCAGAAAACTAACACAGTGGCGGTAAAAATGTTCCCAGAGTACACTCACACCTGCCAGGGCGTGTTTTTGGCTTCAAGTTAGTGTCACCTCTGCTACAGCTCCTGAGGAATAATCACTGAGAGTCTTGGTGATGACCTTGAGTCATGACTAGGCCTTCAGCCATAAAGGGAAGAATAAGCAATTGTAACACAGTATACGTACTTGCAGACCTACCAGGAGTGCGCGTGTTTTTTCATGGGAGACATACAATCCATGCCCCAGATGGACAATGTGATCAAGCACAAAACAAGAGCTGGGAAAAATTCATGAAATGGTTGTTAACTTTTTTTTTAAGATTTATTTATGATAAACATAGAGAGAGAGAGAGAGAAGCAGAGACACAGGAGGAGGGAGAAGCAGGCTCCATGCAGGGAGCCCGACGCGGGACTCGATCCTGGGACTCCAGGATCACGCCCTGGGCCAAAGGCAGGCGCTAAACCACTGAGCCACCCAGGGATCCCCAGTTGTTAACTTTCAATTCCAGCTACACTAGAGCAGGTCAGAGACCACAGACCTCAGGCCTCTGGCACATTGGTCCTCACTCCTTTCACTCTCCTGTGTCCCCTGCTAAGGACATCAGGTTTTGTTCTAAGGCAACGACCTTGAGGGGCAGGGCAGAGGAGAAGAGAGGACAGATGGAGGACTTCCCAGTGCTCATTCCCAGGGTAGATGGATGCAAAATAATCAGATTTGCTCCATTGTCCAAACTGATAATCCAACAGGCATCTCCTGAAGGTCATTATGCTAAACAGTGTCTGTCCCTTGTTCCAGACTGTCTGGAGGAGGAGGGAGGGGGAAGGAAGAGAAAAACCCACATATCAGCGGTGAGCTCATGCATATTTTAGAATGAATCATTAAATTTTAAAAGGGGAATTTGGGTTAACCCAAAAGTAGCCAGAAATTTTGTAGAATCAGTATTCCTCATTTTCCCAACTTCCTGACCATCAGTATCTTAGCATACAGCTTATTTTGTCTTGAAAGCCTTTTGCATTTAACTTCTGTAATGTATCATCACACCCTCCCTTCTCCCCCACGCAGTCTCAACCGATCGAGAGTCATAGGGATTAGAAAGACAAGGATCGAAATGTCGGTTTTATGACCGCTGAGCTTTTGGAGGAGAGCCCTATGTGTGGGGCAACAACAGGCTTTCTTTTAGAGCACCTCTGAGGTAAGCAAAATGACCTCCTCCATTAAGGCCGGCTAGTGAGGGTGGCCCGACCCCAGGAGCAGAGCTGCCCACGGCCAAGGTCTCAACAAGAGTCCAGAAGGGGCTGCCACAGGCTTACCTACCTTCTCCCTACCTCAGCGACCCCAGGGAGGGTTGTCCCAGGAGCACAGGCCAAGAACACTACACTCCTCAGCTTGGGTACGTGAAGAACAGGGAGTGAACCTTCTCCACCTGATAGCTTCTGCTAAATGATCACAAATAAAACTATGCTGTAATTAAGCTAACGAAGTAATTATATCTGGAGAAATCCTGAAAGCAAAATTAGCAAGGGCTGACTGAAGATCCATCACCACAAAGCGTGCTTAGAAGCAGCAGCCTCCAACTCAGGATGACGCAGAGTTTGAGGCGTGTGGCTAGGAATAAATAAAGTCCGGACATTCACCAATGATGCCTGTGCTCTTTAGAAATCAGAACCTGTTCAAAGTTTTCCCTGTAATAGCATTTTTCCTACTCACCTTATTTCAGATCTACTTTCTGGAGTTACGGAAAAGGGGGAGTAATTACATGTAGCATTCCAGAAATGACACACAGCCCGGCCTATCTTATCTGTGAAGCCACCTGCAGGGAAGAATTTTTCCCCGTAGCATTCATAGCTGTGGCAGTTGTGCACTATTGAAATACCTGGGAGTTGGGATTTTTCTAGTTACTCCTGTTTATTTTTATTTTTATCCAGGGACAGAATTTGATTAAGAAGATAATGGAGTTAATTTTTTGTTTTTTTGGTTTTTTTCAGCATGAATATCAACACATGAGCAAGAGTGACCCCACATTTCTGGTTAATAGTGACAGATGAGCTATGGTATCACGTAAAAAGCAAACCATGTAATGAAATACGTGAAATTTTCAAGAATGGTATTAATATCGTCTTAAAAACTTAATGCACGTGACTCACATATATTAATTTAGACAGCAAAGTCGGACAGTTTTTGTTTTAGTCTCCTTTTTTTTTTTTTTTTTTTTTTTGTTTTACTCTCCTTTTGTACATAGTTGCTTATATGGAGTTGGGGGTTCAGATTTATTTTAAATAGGATTCATTTCTAAATTAATTTGTAAAAGCCGATGAACTATATTTACTTGTATTATAAAATAATCACTGCAAGTTTTTTAATGGCTTATTGCTCCTAAGCTTATAAAATGACTTCATGAAACTTTTAGAGACAGAGGTTCCCCCATAAAAGGCTCATGGTACATTTTCCTTTGTGTTCCCGCCACCAACTCGCCAATTTGATGAGATCTGTCCAATTCTGAAAATATCGTATGTTATGCTTACAAAAACTGCCAAGAGATAGAGTAGGAGAAATGAGCACTCTCTTCTGCCCTGAAGCCAACTCGATCCTTCTACAACACTCTATCCTCTTAGGAAAGCTTTAGGTTGGCCAAGAACCAGATTTTCCCTTGACAACAAATGAGTGCTGTTGCTAGGTGATTGTGACATAGGAACGGTAACCTCCAATCAAAGAGAAGCCCCAAAAGGCTGATTGTGGCATGCCAATATAAATATGAGAGCTCCCCGCCACCACTGTTAGGCCCTTCTCCTCTCCACTCGTAACTGCCAAGGGGAACAACATCTGCAATGGCCAGATCCATCACCAGAAAAACCAGAGGACGTCAAAGCCCAATCTCCAGAAAGAAATCACATTCCAGCACCAATTTTGGCCATAGAAATTATTCACTCTATGTAAACAGGGTCCTAAAGGAAGTGGTTCCCCAGAGGGGCATATCATCTCGCACCTTGGACATCATGAACACCCTGATCAATGACATCTTTGAGCTCATTTCTATGGAAGCCTGCAGCCTGATGTGCTTCAGAAATCGCTGTACCCTCACCCCGGAAGATCTAGAGAAGGCAGTGTACTTGGTGTTGCCCACGAAACTAGCTAAGTATGCGGTGGCTTTTGGAAGTGAAGCTGTCCAAAGATATGTCCACTCCTAAACTCCATATACCAGCTTAATTAAATCTTGGGGAAAGTAAATCGAACTTACTACCCAAATAATCACTCCACTCCAGAATTCATTCTTCCTTTTTTTATATCATAGCGGTATTTCCTGGTATAACCCCCCCTACCTGTCCCCGACCCTTGTCTCTAGAGAAGAATTATTCTCTTGTGATTTTACCTTGTAACGATTTGGCTAGTTAGGTTTTTCTGACACCTGCTCCCTGCCCAAGTTCTACCCAGAACGCTTGTTTTTCCTGGGAGTGTGTAAATCTCATATAAATTCAGTGCTTGTTGTATTGGTATCGTTAACCATGTACAGGATGGCTCAAGCTGGTTATTCCAATCCCCGGGTCACACTGACTTTGAGCTTATGGGTTTATGAAGACATTTTAATCAGGAGTATGCCGGCACTGAAGATTTTTTTAATCAACAAACTGTTTTCTAAAGCAAACTATATTCAACCAATTCAGTTCCTTAACGAATCTCTCTACAGTGTGTCAGTGATTTCCTTCGTTTTGTTTCTTAGTTCCTGATTTTCAACAAGTTCTGTCCATATCCATGTACATTTTATCTTTACATTTATTTTTTTAAGATTTTATTTATTTATTCATGAGAGAGAGAGAGGCAGAGACACAGGCAGAGAGAGAAGCAGACTCCCTCTGGGGAGCCTGATGTGGGACTCGATCCTAGGACCCCAGGATCATGACCTGTGCCAAAGGCAGATGCTCAACCACTGAGCCACCCAGGGGCCCCTTATCTTTACATTTAAAACTGATCTTCACATTTGTTCACATCTTCACATTTGTTGCTCTCCACTTGTAGCATAATAAGACCAATACCCAGGACCCTACTACTCAATTGATAAACCTTTTTTATTTCCCACAAATGTCACTGTTTTGTCTACAAAATACTGGAGGTGTTTCCAAGTCCCGTTTCCCTATCCACTGTCTTAAGTCTCATTTCTTTCCCATTCCCTTGCTTCTCTGTGTATTTTTTTGCAAATATCTCTACATAGTAAGTTGAATTTTGCTTATTTTGTAACATGAGGGTATGCGATTGGTGCTCTTCTGTGCCTGCCTCTTTCTCTTAAAGTTGTTATACCTGTTGAGATATATACATTCTTTTCACTCCTAGGCTGTATAATATTCCTTAGTGCGAATATACCAGAGTTTGTTTATCCATCCTCTCTGGATGGACATGTTTTTGTTTGTTTTCAATTTTTCCTATTACAAACAATGAATTCCAACAACAGCTAAGACTAGCAGAGCATTTGCTATACTTATGCCCAGCATTTCACATAAATTAACTTGCTGAATCCCTACAACCTTGTGATAATTAAATAATTTTCCCCTCCTACAGATGAGGACAATGAGGCACAGAGAACTAAGCTCTCCGTCTGTGGTCACACACCTGTGTAAGTGGCAGAGCTGAGATCTGACCAGGTCCATAGCACCCGCCGGGGCACAGCTGTGAGCATTCTTCTATGTGTAGCTTCCAGTACAAACACACAAGAATTTCTCTAGATAAAATAGCACACCATGGAATTGCCAGGTCATTGATGTGCTCGTATTCAACTGTAGATATTACCAGACTGTCTTCCAAAGTGTTTGTACCAATTTACATTTGCAGTAAGTGAGAGCGATGTGGATTCTTTTGGTTACGAGGAACATATCACTTACAGTTCTTTGAGAAAAGAGGGTTCCTTGTACATAAATACTAGGATAGGAACCGAGATTATTCTAGGTGTCTCGCTCTTAGGACCCACTGTGTTTCTCCTCAGTTGCTCCCTTCTAAATGCTTCCTTCTCAGAGTTGCCAACAGGAATCCAATGCCAACATCGGATCCCACCTAAATGAGTGCCACAGTAAGATTTTACCACAGCAGAAAATGGTTTAAACATTTTTAAGTGAGTATTTCATACACATGCATTTATATGATCAGGCTCGAAATTAGCTTATTTGATTTGAGCCCACACAGAGGTTGCCAGCCGTGCCAAAGATTGGTTGACCGTGATTACATAGTTGCCCACAACTGCCCCCCTGCTGGGGGTTGGCCCCAGAAGGACCTCAAAGGTCTACTAAGGGTCAGGAAACTACAGCCACTGGGCCAAGTCTAGAAACAGCTCTTTTTTGTATGGCCCCACAAGCTAAGAAGGTTTTTAAATTTTTATGGGGATATTTGAAGAAAAAAGTAATTATTCAACAATGTGACCCCACAAAGCCTAAAATATTTATTGTCTGGCTCTTAACAGAAAAAGTCTCCGCCTGTGGTCTATACAGTGCTGCTGCTTTTGCAGAGATTGTGATGAGGCAGGTTTTCTAAGGCTTTTCTTGGGACACGCATGTTGGTATAAAAAGCTTACTGATGTGAAAAGTTCATCGTTGGCTCTGCAAATCCTTGCAATAAGGGCAGTACCTACAAATGGTGCTCAACAATAGGGGCAGTGGAATAACCATTCACAAAAACAGTCTTATTATAAATTGAGGTGTTAAAGACGGGTTAAGGGAAGTGGAATGTTCTTTACACGTTATTCTCTCTATTTCTGTATATGTTTTTGAGATATTTTAATAGCATTTCAAAATAGGGGGCACCTCAGTGGCTCACTGGTTGAGCGTCTGCCTTCGGCCCAGGGCGTGACCCCCGGGGTCCCAGGATCGAGTCCCAGGATCGGGCATGGAGCCTGCTCCTCCCTCTGCCTGGGTCTCTGCCTCTCTCTGTGTGTCTCTCATGAATAAATAACATCTTTAAAAAAAAAAAAAAAAAGAATTTCTTTCAAAATAGGATCAAGATTCTTAGCCAAAACCCTCTGGCAATGGATTCAAGTCTGATTCTATAAGCGCATGTATGTAAAACTACCCACATTTTCAAAGAATTTTAACCTTTCTTTTACCGTGGTCCAAGATAAATAACATAAACCCTGCTATTTTAGCCACTTTAAAGCGCCCAGGCACAGTAAGAGCATTCACCCTGTTACGTGACCAGCGCCACCAAGCATCTCTAGTACTTTTTCATCTTCCCAAACTTCACCCCACCCGCCCCCAGCCCCTTACAAGTACCATCTGCCCTCTCCAGGAATCTGCTGACTCCAGGGACTCGGTATAAGGGGAGCACACGGGCATTTGTCCTTTTGTGACCGGTGTCTCACTTGCACGTCTTCGAGGTTCATCCATTGTAACACACGTCAGAATTATCTTTCTTTTAAGAGCGAATACTATTCCAGTGTGTGTGTTTATCAGATTCCATTTATCCATTCATCCATTTATGGTCACTTGGGTTGCTTCTACCTTTTAGCTACTGAAAATACCACCACTCTGAACAGGGGTGTACCAACATCTCTTGGAGTCCCTGCTTTCAGTTCTTTCAGGTATATACCCAGGTGGGAAATTGCTGGATCATGTGCTAATTCTATTTTTACTTTTTTGAGAAACCACCGTGTCATTTTCCCAGAGTCTCACAAGCAATGCACAAGAGCTCCAACGTCTCCACATCCTCACCAACACTTGCTAGTTTCGGTCTTCTGTTTTATATATTGTATATTCGAGTCATCCTAATGGAGAGAAAGTGGTTTTGATTTGCATTTCCCTAATGATGAATGATGTTGAGCATCTTTTCGCATGCTCACTGGCCATTTGTACTTTATCTTTTTCTTTTTTTAGGGTTTTATTTATTTGAGAGAGACACAGCACAAGCAGGGCAGAGGCTGAGGGAGAACAAGAAGCAGACTCCCCACTGAGCCAGGAGCCTGATGACATGGGGCTCGATCCCAGGCTCCAGGATCATGACCCGACCAAAAAGCAGACACTTAACCAACCAAGCTACTCAGTTGCCCTGTACTTTTCTTTAAATGAATGTCCTTTGCTCATTTTTAAATTGGCTTTTGTTATTGCTGAGTTGAAGGAGTTCTTTTTATATTCTATATTAATTTATTCCTCGATATAAGATTTATAAATAATTTTCTCCTCTTCCATGGGTTGTCTCTTCAGCCTGTTGATAGTATCCTTTGATACACAGAAGTTCTTAATTTTTATAAAATCCAATTTGTCTACTTTTTCATTTTGTGTCCTATGCCAATTAATATTTTTATTGCTCCTTTATGAGTAAATTATTTGCAACATTAATATATTTTTTTAATTTGGGAATCAATTCCCAAAGACAACATAGCTTCTAAAATTTGCAAATAGTCTCACACTAGCCAATGCATTATCAAAATATCTCAGTGCATAATTTTGACATCAGTAGGGCCATGTAACCATTTTTTCAGTCTTGGATCCTAGTTACCTGAGACAGTTAAATGACAGGAAGACAAAAAAATAGTACACACTGCTCGTAGTCGTCTCAAATGTATTTACTCCTTCTTCTCAGAAATAGGACCCCAATTTTTAGCTGAGCTCATGGCCACCCAGGTCAAAGGCTCTCTTCCAACCCTTCCCTTGACTGGTTGTTCCACATGGCCAAGGGCCGATGAATGGGAAGGTGTTTACACCTTCTGAAAAGTTTCCTTAAATACCAGCAAAGTGCTCTTTTCCTTTTTCCTCTTTCTTACTGACTGGACTGAGGATGTGAAAGCTGGGGCTGAAGCTGGAGCAGCCACCTTCACCCAGGAGTTGAAACCTGTACACCGAGGCTGATAGAGCAGCAAAGTCAAAGGGCTCTGGTCTCTGATGACTAAACTGCCATGCGACCCAGGACTGCCGACGTGTACGTGAGAGGGAAATAAATTTCTGACTTGTTTCAGCCAGTATTATTTTGAGTTTCTCTCATTCATAGTCAAACCTAATTCTAATGTAGCCTTACAGAAGATTACTGATGGCTAAACAATGTGGTTAGTCTCAAAAATGATTGCACACTTATTAAATAAAAACATAATAATCTATAAATAGAGGATGATGAACGTTCTGTGTATTTACCAGGAGATACTTTTGTGAAATGAAATCTCGTACTACTTAGCAGCCCTTTCTCAGAGATGCATAATGCTGGAGCTTAACTGTTGTTAGTCTACCGGACACACGACGGCTCTGGAGACACTACTTAAAATACAGAAATAGTAAGAGATTCAAAGAAGATAGGAGAGAGAACTTCCAACTAAGCCAATGTGACCAACATGCCAATTCTATGGTAATTGGAAGCTAGTGATACACAGTATCATAAACGAGGTCCTGCACCACTGAGAAAGAATAGGGCCGATTTCGTAATACAAATGATCCCAAGTTAAAAAAAAAATCTAACAAATTTAGATTCTCTTTCTAGATTATCCTTAGATACCCTTGTCCTTAGGTGAGATATCTGAACTTATTTCTGAGTTTAGAAACCTTGTTTTGGAATTGACTAATGTAACCTCACATAAACCTATGCTGTCACCAGGACCCGTTAAGGTCTTGGTGTGCACCCTGGAGCTTGTTCCTCTACGGACTAAGTATGTTGGGAGCTGCTGGAGAACAGAAAAGTATCCCATTAAGTGTGATACCTTGCACGTGGCGTTTATAGGTCACGGAAACGCTGCCTTCGTGATAGATGCTGAGCAAAGGCAAGGTCTTGAAACGCTTAGAACCGCGTGAAGAAACGGAAAGTGGAGTAAGCTGTTGAGAGCCGCGGAGAGCCTTGAATGCCGCTGCCAGCCAGGCACTGCCCGCGCGCTCCACCGGTGCCGGCGTGACCCCAAGGCCCGGGGCGGCCACACGAGGCACTGTTCCCGTTTCACAGTCGGGCAAACCGAGGCCTCCAAGAGCAGGGAAGCCGGCCGCAGCTGGCACAGCTGGTAACGGGTTGTGCGAAGGCCGGGAGGGCGCCCAGGCCGAGCCAGGGGTCCTGCAGGGGCGACGGCCCCCCGGGTCCGGGGAGGACGAGCAAAGGCGGCGGGGGCGGAGGCGTGGATGCTCCGGAGCGGCTCGAGCCCCGGGCGGGACCCCGAGGGCACCTTCCGCGGCAGAAGCACGTGCTGTCGTTTGGCTCCAGGAAGGTCGTCTCACGGCGGGGACAGGTGCGCGGGCTGGCCCGGCGACCACGGGGGACGCGCGGGCCCCACCACCCCCACCCGGGGCCGCGGGCTGGAGGAGCGGCGGCAGTGAGCGGGCGGCGCCGGGAGGCCGGTCCCCGCGCTGGGAGGGGCTCCCCGGGGCGGCGGCCCCACACCTGGCCAAGCCCGCGCGGACCGGCCATGGCTGTGGGGCAGTGGCTGTGGCTGCGGCCGAGCGGCCGAGCGGGGCTGCCCAGGGGCTGGCAGCGGTCCACCCCCCGCCGGGTGTGCGCGCATGTGACTCCGCCGGGGCGGGGGACTCCCGGCATGGGGGGGCGGGACCCCGGGGGGGCGGGGATCCCAGGGGGGCAGGGACCCCGGGGATGGGGGGGACCCTGGGGGGCGGGGATCCCGGGGATGGGGGGCGGGGACCCCCGGGGAGGCGGAGATCTCGGGGATGGGAGGGCAGGGATCGCCGGGATGGAGGGTCGGGAATCCCAAGGGGGCAGGGACCCCGGGGGGGGGCCTGGAATCCGGGGGATGGGGGCGGGACCCCGGGGGGGCGGGGACCCCGGGGGGGGCTGGGATCCTGGGGATGGGGGACTCCAGGGATGGGGGGACCCCGGGGGGGCGGGGACCCGGAGATGGGGGGCGGGTACCCCCGGGGAGGCGGAGATCTCGGGGATGGGAGGGCGGGGATCGCGGGGATGGAGGGTCGGGGATCCCAGGGGAGCAGGGACCCCGGGGGGTGCCTGGCATCCCAGGGGTGGGGAGGTGGGGACCCCGGGGGCGGGGAACCCTGGGCGGGGCGGTGGAAGACCACCTGAGCGCCAGTGACAGGGTCCGGGACCCAGAGGTGGGCCTGGGCCGCCCCTCCTTCCCCTGCCCTGCACCTGCAGGCCCGAGCCCAGGCCGCCAAGGACCCGAGCTCCCGGGCCGCTCTGGGGGCCCTGTGAAGCCAGGCCTCTTGGGACCACCGGGGATACTGCTGCGGGGAGCTTTGGGTGAATCCCAGCTAAGATTTTATTTTATTTTTTTTAAGATTTTATTTATTCATGAGACACAGAGAGAGAGAGAGAAGAGAGATGCAGAAACCCAGGCAGGGAGAAGCCCGACGTGGAGCCCGACGTGGAGCCCGACGTGGGACTCGATCCCGGGTCTCCAGGACCCCGCCCTGGGCTGAAGGCGGCGCTAAACCGCCGAGCCCCCCGGGATCCCCCACAGCTAAGTCTTTAACTGAAGAGGACTTCGGGGTTGGCCCCACACCATCCGTCCCCCAACGAGCCGGGGCTCCTGCAGCCCGAGGGCGCGAGCATCACCTGCTGTCGGGTCCCGCTCCGCCTAGGCGCACGCAGGCCCCGCTCCAGGGACCGTTTCAGGACACGGTCGCCGAAGCACGTAGTCCTGGGCCCAGTCGGACACATTTTCATCAGGGCGACGGTATAGTTAACAGCTTTCCAGAAAAATGAACAGGACCGTGTAACCCGCAGGCTGCCTACAGGAGGGCTTCCGGCTGGCCTACTCCCGGCCCTGCGCCCCGTCTGGCCCCTCCAGGGTACATGGGGGGCGCGCTGGGTCACCACACAGGACGACGGACAGCGTGTGGCTTTCAAGCCTGCCCCATTTAGGAAAAAAAAGCAATGCCACTTCTGTATTTCCTCTTGGATGACTCGTTCTGGGGAAACCAGCCACCGGGTCGTGAGGACATCAAAGCCACCCCACGGAAAGGTGCAAGAGATGAGGAACTCAGGTCTGCTGCCAGCAGCCAGCAGCCGCTTGCCAGCCGCCTTGGAAGTGACTCTTCCAGCTGCAGTCGGGCCTGCCGAGGGCCGCAAGCCGGGCCAACATCTTAACCAAAAACGTCCAAGAGACTCTGGGTTACAACCACTCAACTGAGCTGCTCTGAATTCCTGATGCTCAAAAAATGTTATGAAATAAAAATTAGTGGGGCACCCGGGTGGCTAGGCAGTTGGGGGCTGCCTGTGGCTCAGGCCATGACCTGGGGTCCTGGGACTGAGTCCTGCATCGCGGTCCCTGCAGGAGCCTGCTTCTCCCTCTGCCTGTGTCTCTGCCTCTCTCTGTGTGTCTCTCATGAATAAATAAATAAAAATGTCTAAAAACAATAAAAGTACTATTGCTTCAAGTTCAGGATAATTTGTTAAGTGGCAATATTTAATGAACTCATATACTTAGTTTATATCCACATGAACAAGACCACGGACCCATGTAATCCCCCCAAAACACAGAGATCGCCCCATAACAGGTTTTATCTTCTACTTCTAGTCAACGAAAGTGTATTTCTGGCACTTTTCAAATTCAATCATGTTTTTGTCCTCACTTAGAGATAATAATGTTCAGAAATATTAAAGCCTAAATCCAAAACAACCATGTAGGTAGCAAGCTAGGCTCCAGAGTCTGCTAAATTAATTTCAAAAAAGCAGGCAAAAAATTAGTCTAGACAGTCTCTATGGGTAAACAACATCATTACATTCAATTATCGGACCAGAGAGAGAAGGCAAAAAATAAAATTCTGACAGTAATTTGATTTTAGGAAAAGGGAACTATGATAAAATGCTATTGTTAAGGAAAAACCAAGTGGTATATTTTCCAAAGCAAAATGCCTAGGGCAGCATGAACACATTCAAAATCTGTTATTGAGGGCAGCCCGGGTGGCTCAGCGGTTTAGTGCCACCTCAGCCCAGGGCCAGATTCTGGAGACCCAGGATTGAGTCCCACATCGGGCTCTCTGCATGGAGCCTGCTTCTCCCTTGGCCTCTCTCTCTTTCTTTCTCTCCCTCTCTCTCATCTCTCATGAATAAATAAATAAAATCTTTTTTAAAAATCTTTAAAAGAAATCTTTTAAAAAACAATCTGTTATTGACATTCCAAGGAAAATGCTGGCCTCTGCATGAGGGGAGGGGCTTGAAGAGGTCTCAGACTAGGAGCAACATTGTGAATAAATTCAAGCCAAAAAAAAAAAAAATCAAGATGTTTCAGTTGGCACAAAAAATAATAATAAGCAGAACTAGAGACAACTACTCAAGTTTGGAAGGATCTCAA
Source organism: Canis lupus baileyi (assembly GCF_048164855.1). Classification (NCBI taxonomy): domain Eukaryota; kingdom Metazoa; phylum Chordata; class Mammalia; order Carnivora; family Canidae; genus Canis; species Canis lupus. Next base: position 56,390,090 of record NC_132842.1, read on the forward strand.
AGATGAGATTGTCGGTTGTCCTAGTGCATGGCTTTGCACCGTGGCTCATGCTTTACGTATCTGTCACTTGGCCTAAAAGCACAAGCTCCTAGAACAATGGGACTCGGCATCTGTCTCAAGTCACTACCTGTAGTTAGTGTGTTAGTCTGGGTTCCCTAGAAAAGATGATTCCGAAGCAAGACTTTCTTGGCAGGTGCAATCACAGGACAGCCAGAGTGAAAGTAAAGGCAGACAAGTCAGGAGGGTGGGAAGAAGACGTGCACTGATGCACTGACCACGCTGGAGACTGGTCTATAACAAGCAGCTGCTTGGCTGGTGTTGCCATTTGGCCCTGCGGGGCACGCCTGGACAGATGCAGTGGAAAACCATGACTCAGAACAGTCTATGGTTGGGGGGAAAAAATAGAGAAAGAATTTATCTGCAAGCTCCATCCTGACTTCTACTTTTCACTAATCAAAGTTCATTCCACGAAGAGCTTATTTCCGTGAACACCCAGGTTGCGGCCCCTTCAGCCACCAGTAGGGCAACAACCAATCTGGAAAGGTCAGAGCGACCAGAGGTCCTAGGCATTCCTCTCAGGTCAGAGAAGTGCAGGGACCCACAGAGAGTCCTTCCCCACAGCGGCTACAGGGAAGATCCACAGCCCTGAGGCATTGGGGGTCAGGTGAGCTGCACAAATGCATACGGGATAGCCAATGTTAGCCAATGGTAGTGGATAGAAGCTTCTTGAATGCACAGCAATCACAACCACAAGAATACTAATATTTATCATTTTCTGAGTACCAGCTACTGTCTCAGAGTCTTCATTTACATTATTTCCTATAATTCTCACTGCCTGCAAAGGCAGTGTTATTTTTTTCCCCATTTTACAGATAAGAAAACTTCGAGGCTCAGATATTAACTAATTTGGCCAAAATTACACAGCTAGCAAGTGCACCCTTCATTCTGGACCCAGATTTCTTTCCACTGACCCAAACTCCTTGTATTGCCAAAGTACATTAAAGCTGACAAAAACAAAAAAATAAAAACCTGACAAAACCATGTTTTTTTCACACACGCACTAGCTCTTTTCATCCTAATCATGACTTACTTTCTGGATAAGGAAATTGAGGCTCAAGACGTCAGGATACCTTTTCCAGGTTCACACAGCTATGAACTGTCAGCGCTAGGAGTTGAAGCTTAGCTGGATAGTTGGTTTTTGGTTTTGTTTTTCAATCTCTGCCTCTCCCCAGAAACTACCAAATGCTTGGTTGAAACCCCGACTGTCTGTGTTCCACTCAGTGTTTGTTGATCTATCATCATGGACACGCTACCTAAATATTTGTTTCCACAAAATCCTGTTAAATTAAAAAAAAAATCACTTAAAGCAATTGGCTTCACAAGTTCCTACTCTGAATTGATGAGAAACCTCCATGTTCATTGAGATAAGTGGGATTTTATGTGCGGCCCTCGTGAGGATTGGAGAGAAGAGGGCGATGAGAGTGGAGGAAATGATGGGACCCATCCAGAGACGCTGAACGTGGGGGGATGGCAGCCCGGATCCCCAGAGCGGCTGCCGGCTTAGCAGGAGACCTGGGCGACTGTGGGAGGAGGGGAGATAGAACTCGGATGCTGGAGATGAGCAGCGACGAAACCACGCCATCCAAGCACTTGAATGGACTGAGAGGCACACAGAGAAAGTTTTCGTGAAAAGTTTGTTACTTTCTTCGAATATTTATTAGAACTGGGCTTGGCCGCATCAAACAGATCCAAACAACACTGGAAATAAGATAAAAAGTTTGCATCTCTCACGCAGCGACTAGAAATTGGCCATTCGAGGCTGGTATGGAGTCTACACGGTGTTAGAGACCCGGTAACCTCCCCGGCAGCAGCTCGGTGACTCGAGGCTTCCGTGTGCACAGGCACCTTGTGGCCTGGGCTGGCTGCTGGGGTTCCAGCCTGACACTTCAGGCCACAGGAGGAAAGAGGGGGAAGAGAAGGGTCTCCTCCCCCCCCTTCTAATGACATTTTCCAGAAATAACTCCCCACTTCCTCTCATATATCACTGAGCACAGTGGACACCTCATTGCAAAGAAGGCTGTCCTTGTGCTGAGTATATTGTCCCCACCGAAATGCAGGTTAAAGGGGCGCCTGGGGCTCAGCGGTGGAGCATCTGCCTTCCGCTCAGGGCGTGACCCCGGGGTCCCGGGATCGAGTCCCCCATCCATCGGGTTCCCCGCAGGGAGCCTGCTTCTCCCTCTGCCTGGGTCTCTGCCTCTCTCTCTCTGTGTCCCTCATGAATAAATAAATTAAATCTTTAAAAATAAATAAATAAATAAATGCAGGGTCATGTTACTGAGGAGAGAGAAGGGATCTTGAGGTGTGCAACTAGCGGATTCTGCTACAAATGAGTTAAAGGATTAGCAATAATAATAATAGTAACAACAAAAATAATAAAACTCAGCCCACCTCCCGGCCTCCTCAGACACGTCCACGACAGGACACTCCAATGCCAAACGTAAACTGGCACCACGGTACCATTTTCTATTTACAAAACCTTTAAAGTGAAATCAATTTAGATCCGTCTGAAGCAAGCTTGGTGGGGATGGATTGATTATAAAGCCAAAAGTGAGAAAACTTGAGTTTTGCATTATTCTAAAATCACAGTTTTCCTCTAATCTGGCAGTTGGCTTTTGTTCTCGGGCTGTGGTGGCTGGCAGCCTGTGATAAGAAGCCTTTTATGGTCAATGTCATCTGTATGCGTGCGTTGTTGTGCTGCCGATTGCTCGAGTCGAACTTGCAGCCGCCTTCTTTTCTACTTAACTGTATTCATATTTCAAGCCAACACAGCTCACATTTCAGGGGAAAACTCTATCAGAAATGATATTCCACCCTTCTGCATTCAAAACACTGCGGAGAAGCTGAATGCTCACCTCTTTCTAAAATGGTATAGAAATAAGCCATTAACGGGAAGGAAATTGTGGGAAAAACAAGGCATCTGATGCGTTCCTGTGCAAAATTGAATGTTCTTTTAATTTCTAATAAATGATAATAGTAGCGAGCATTTATTGAGTGGTTACTATGTGTGGAGAGCAAAGGAGAGCATGTTGCTCTATTCATTCATAAACTGTAAGAAGAGCCTCAAGTCTGTCTTCTTAAATTTTTGCTCCACAGGCTCTGCTGTTCGTTCATCCTTCCATAAACATTTGCCAGACGTTTATTATGCACCTAGCACTACGCTGGAAGATAGAGACAGAGATTTTTAAAAAACAGAATTTTTTAATTAATCTAAGGACATCTGCTTTTTTTTTCTTTTTCCAAATGAACAAAAGGAGAAATAAAAGGAATACATTTCAATCCCTGCCCGCTTGGCTTTCCCGAACAGGCCTTCGGGTTCACATCCTGACTCTGAACGCCTAGCCGAGGGGCTCGCGGCAAATCTCCTGACTTCCCCAAGTTCCCGTTTCCCCATCTGAAAAATGGGACTAGCAGAGGACCCCACGAGACCAGCCGCAGCAGCCCTAACTCCCTGCTGGGCGCGGTAGGCACCCAGTAGGTGTCCGTGGTGATGGCTCCTTAGGGTCACGGCACCCAGGGTGCTAACGGAAGGCGCGAGGCTGAGCTCGGCCACCGGGCCACGAGGCCTAACGACAACACCCAAGGCGAGGGTCTAAGACGCACACCCCAGACATCATCCTAAATTCTCAGCCCTCAGGGGGCAGCCCTGTCTCTCATGCCCAAGTCGTCCTGACGCCCGCACCCCTAAAAGCACAAAGTCTCCTCTCTCCACAGGCCGCCCCCCAGGATCGCAGCCAAAACCCGAGGCCTGGAGCTGTTTCAGAGGCCCCTGGGCCCCGCCAGACGCCCCCTCTACACGATGGCTCCACTCTGTGCAGGCCGGTCCCCTGTCCCCCGGCTGTCTCTGCTCCCCTGGCCCCGCTCCCGGCCCCAAGCAGGCACAGAACCTCCTCCGTCGAGGCTTCAGGGCTCACCCAGGAGACGCCGTCCCTTTGAACAAGGCTCTGCTGCAACAGTGGGGAGGACCCACAGGCCGGGGCTCTGGTCTTTCCCAGTGGGGGTAGCAGCCGCTGCACCCCGTGCACAGGACCTCTCAGCACCTCTATATTCCAGCATCCAAGCTCCGTCTCCCTTTTGGTGCCAGGGAAGATGGAAAGCCTCTCTCCCCTGAGGCTGAGGCCCTTCTGTCTCCCACCTCAGGGTGGCAGGTGCATGGGCATCCAATTTCTTCAGGGTGCGTGGCCGTCCACTCAGGGTCACAGCTGCACAGTCAGGTGAACCCACAAACATTGCCCCCAAATCGACATTATCCATCTTCGCTCCTAGACAGGAGATCAGCGGTTCGGTCCATCCGGTGCTGTCTCGAGGTGATCTGGGTCCACATCACAGAGGTGGCCTCGAGACGAAAGGAGGCCCAGGCCTGCATGAACTTGGTAGCTCCTTGCCTTGTACACACGCGGCTTGGACAGCACTACACCCAACTCTACCAACACATCCCTCCAGGCAAAAAGGACACTGTAAATCCAGATTTAGGAAAATCCGCTTTCATTAATTTGCTTTACATTATTAAACAGAACATAATAGGAGCACGTGGGTGGCTCAGTCGGTTGAGCTGTCTGCCTTGTTCTTTGGGCTCAAGTCATGATCTCAGGGTTCTGGGATCGGGCCCCACGTGGGCTCCAAGCTCAACGGGGAGTCTGCTTCTCCCTCTGCCTCTCCCGCCCCCCACCCTTGTGCTCTCTCTCACTCTGTCAAATGAATAAATAAAATCTAAAAAAAAAAAAAAAAAAAAAAAAGAAAGAAAGAAAAAACACAAGAGGTTACTCTGAAGGTTTTTGCATTTGGGGTTATTATCCTACTTTCTGGGCTTCCCTAAGATAAATGGATCAGTGTTTGCCTTACAGATGCATTTACTAAAAAGAATTCATTCAAGTGGTCCATCCTCAAACAAATGGAAGTCTCACCCCAAAGACAAATGTTTACCTGTCAAATGTCTCATTTCCTCAGAGCTCTGCTCACAGACAGATTTTATGTTAGGTATATTTTGCTTTTCCATAAGTGTATGCTTCAGTCGTTTAGAACAGAGATAGCCCAGAGCACTTTACAAGCAATAAAGAACTTTCTTGTTAAAAGGCATTTTAGTATTCTATTACTAGGGAACACAATATTACTTCTTGGCCAGAAACTCTTTCAGGGACATTAGGCGTATAAGGTAAAGTCCCCATCTGGAAACCAAGGAGAACCACTTTTTAAATAGTCGAGAATCATTCAGCATTTGGACACGGACCCAAAACGATTTGTATTAATATTACTCAAGCGATCGTTTAAGAGTTAGTGACTTTTACATTCCTAGAATCATTAGCTGGAGTGTATTGTGCTAGGCAAAACAGTCAGAGAAAGACAAGTACCAAATGATTTCACTCCGACATAGAAACAAAACAGATGGACATTGGGGAATGGGGGAGAGAGAGAGAGAGAGAGAGAGAGAGGTAAATCATGAGACACTCTTAAACGATAGAGAACAAAAGGAGGGTTGATGGAGGGAGGTGGGCGGGGATGGGCTAGATGGGGGATGGGAATTGAGGAGAGCGCTTGTGATGAGCCCTGGGTGTTGTACACAAGTGATGAATCACTGAATTCTACCCCAGAAACCAATATTACACTATATGCTAACTAACTAGAATTTATTTTTTTAAGATTTTATTTATTTATTCATGAGACACACAGAGAGAGGCAGAAACACAAGCAGAGGGAGAAGCAGGCTCCCTGTGGGGAGCCCGATGAGGGACTCTATCCCAGGACCCCGGGGGTCACGACCTGAGCGGAAGGCAGATGTTCAACCACTGAGCCACCCAGCTGTCCCAATTAACTAGGATTTAAATAAAGACTTGAACTCAACCATCCAACCAACCAACCAACCAACACATCTCTCCTCTGCTTTACATGGGCAAGTTTAGACAAGTTCAGACTTTCCCACCAATAAGTCAAGTTTCCTCTCTGTGGTAGGGAATTTCAGAAAATACTTTTGTTGCTATTGTTACTAAATAACTGAAATGTTAAAAATAGTTTTTGCCAGGTACTTCAATGGATTGTTGGAAAAACCAGCTGGGGTAATAGGGTGACGCGTAGAACAACTTTTAGGAAACTGTAGACCATGTATGAATTATTATCATCATTGCTTTGTTAAAATCAGAGGAAGGTGGATAAGTGTTTATTGTACACATGGCTTTAATACCCGGCCTGGGGCGCTGGAAGCAAGAGGGGCTAACTCATACGAGACCAATTCTGTAATCGCTTAGTCTGCCTTAATCCTTCATTTCTAACCTATGAATTAGATATTTCTATTTTACTAAAAAAGGAAACAGAGGACAGGAGGGGTTAAGGGACTTGTCCTATGGCCCCATGACTCATAAGAGCCTGAATGGGACTCAGACTCAAAGGGGAGGGCTCACAAAGTGTTAGCAGAAGAATAGCAAGAATGGGACTGTCTAACGTGCATCTCACTGTTGCCCGGCCCAGCCTCACCTGGTTCCCCTTGCCAGTGAGGAATGTGACCACCCTCTTCCTCCATCCCTTCCTGCTCAGCCTCAGCCCCCAAGATCACCCAACCAGGCTGGACCCTGGCCAGCCAACAGCGAGAAGAGGACACGCACATGGAGTTGCTGTGTAGAGCGGCTGGTGAACCTGCCCGGAAGCCCTGCGCATCCAGAGACCCACGGAGCTCTAGCTCTCTCCTGCCTCCACCATATTGCCCAGGTTGTAGAACTGGGATTCTTCGGGGCTTTCCACCCTTCCCATTTCCATGCTGGGGTTGCAGGCCTATCCTGAGTTTCAGGACACTAACTTCTCCCAGGGGGTTGAACTTGCCCCTTGGACTCTAAGACAAGCAGATAGGCCATCTTGAACCCATGCATTGTCCCTCATCAGATTTTTAGTATTACAACCAGGAACTCCTGTTATGCTGTCCCATCCATGAGACGATCTCCTCGGGCCAGGATTCCTGGCTACGTCACTTCTGCATTATTTGCTTTGGCTTTTGAGATGTTGCATGTTGGCTAACAGCTAACGCCTTTGGATCCAGACTAACCCCCTGCCCTTCCTTTACTCTCTGCCCAAGCTTGTGACGTCTTGGTGTGCCTCATGGCTAAGCCATCTGAGTTAGGGCAGAGCGAGGCTTTGCCTCATCACGAACGGTTTGCCGTTAAGTGAAAAATGCCTGAGCTGAAAATGGGCAACATGCCGCAACCACCCAAGAGTGTCACAATCCACCAAGACATGGCCTGACTGGAGAGTTACAGATTAAGAACAGAAGTTTGAGAAGACGTAGGCATGAGGAGTTTGCTCCACTTACTAGCTCTGCGATCTTTGGCCTCCGTCCATAGTGTCACTGTGCCTCACTTTGCTCATCTATAACATAAGGGCAAGGATACCTGTGTCACTAGGTTTTTATAAGAATTAGTTGAGATGATGTTTGTCAAGGATCAGGAACAGAGCCTGGTAATAGTAGACATGTAGCAAATGCTGTATATAATTGATCCTAAGATGCACGTTTGTTTTCACATTTTAACACTCTGAAATTGGAAGGAATCTTATATTGTGTCACAGTTTCATCAACAGATATTTTTTTTCTTCTTTTTTAATGGACATAAAATAACAGTACATCTTAGAATCAGTGGCGACTTAAGTTCAATGAAATGCGGTCCAGATGGTCCCCAACTTACCACGGCTCAACTTACAATTTTTTTTTTTTTTTTTTTACTTCATCGTGGTGTGAGAGTGACATGCGCCCAGTAGAAGCTGTACTTCACATTCTGAATTTGGATCTTTTCTCCAGCTGGCAATGCGCAGTAGATACTCTCCATGATACTGGGCAGCGGATCCATCAGCCACGTATGCATGACCATGAACAACCCATACACCGACAAGCACTCTGTTTCTCACTTCCAGCACAGTATTCAATAAGTTACATCGGAGCCAAACTTAAATACGAAATAGGCTTGGGAAGCCTGGGTGGCTCAGTCAGTTGAGTGCCAGACACTTGGTTTCCGCTCAAGTCATGACCTCATGGGTCATGGGATGGAGCCTCAAGTGGAGCTCCGTGCTCAGCGGGGAGTCTCCTTGGGGTTCTCTCTCCTTCCGCCCCTTGCCCCACTATTGTGCACGCTCACTCTTGCTCTCTCTCTCAAATATAAATAAATATTTAAAATAAACAAATAAATAAAATGCACTTTGTGTTGGATGACTTGCCTAACTGTAGGCTAGCGTAAGTGTTCTGAGCACGTTTACGGCAGGCCGGGTTAAACTATGATGTTCCACCGGATACGTGTATTCAATGTATTTTCAACTTAAGATATTTTCAACTTAACGTTGGGTGTATCAGGATATAACCCCATCTTAAGTCAAGGAAGATCCGTACTATCTTTCTCTTGCCACTGTGGTCTCCAAGACCTTACTTTATTCCTTCCCAAACCTGACAAGTCACACAGCACTGTAATGGATGATGCCTTATAACCATTTAGAACAATTGAGAACAATTTTCCCTATTTCCCCTGACAATTCCACGCATAGGGCTGTGAAAGGAACACTGAGATCTTTGTGAAATAACAGGATCTTTAAAGAGGGTTCTTCATTTTTGCATTTTCCATGGACAGGCCTTGTTTTTCCAAAAAACAATAATTGCTAATTCTAGATAATGCAGCTCTGTCAGAGGAAATATGTTCTTCTTGTTTAAAAATGTTGCACTGAAAAAAAAAAAAAAATGTTGCACTGAGACCCTACTGGTTGGATCCGCCAAATCACCAAACATTTCTAAACAGATTGAATTGTTTGGGTCCAAGTCCTGGTTCTAAAACCGATTCATATGAAGACAGCCATAAGTGAATGAGCCCCACAAACACACCTACTCTCTCATCGGTCACTGGTTCCTTTCTTCCTGGAATGCCCTTTCTCCTTGCCTCTCCATCTGCTGAATTCTTATCCAAGAGCCAACTAATGAAGCAAGAAACCATAGATCCTTCGAGCTTAACTGAAGCATTCCCAGATACCCCCAACTCAGAATCAACTGCTCCTCTGTTGGGTTTCCATAATCCTTCAGCCTTATTTCCATTCCAGTACTTATCTGCCACAATTATGGTTTTAGGGAGTCTCTGTCTCTTTTCGCTTCTCCTCATTGGCTTTCAGAGTCCTGAAGGGCAGGGCCTTATCTTTGGCTTATCTGCATCCCCACAGCACCTTACAAAGTACCTGAAATACAGTCATTGTTCTAGCTTAGCTGAAATGTACTGAATTAAGCGAGACTTATGTATAAGTGCTTTTCACCAAATACAATGGACTCTGTCAGTACTGTTATAATATGGATAACATCAGAGAACCCACATAATCACAAATGAATATGGGTCCTGATTAAGGAACTGGACCTTCCCTGAAACTCGGTTGGTCTTACATGCAAGACTATTCCCAGAAAACCCTAGATCCTCCATAAATATTGAATGAAGGAACATCTACTCTGCCTTGCTTCTCACGATCATCCTATTTTTCCAAATATTCTTCTAGGGAGTTATAACATTTTCCTTTTGTCTACTCAAGCAGAAAACAGCTGCCTTTCTTTAATCTCCACATCATGACCACTGTCGCTGTGACTGTCAGAGCCTGACACCTGTCCACAGTCCTCTTTTTGTTCCCTCTCGCCCTCCAGTGCTACAGCTCCAGGCTGACACAGCTGCTTATAAATTTTGCTAATGACCCTAACCAAGCCATGTATAGATGGATGATAGATGATAGATCGATAGAGATATATGGAAAAAAGACATATATCTTTTAAAAATATTATAATAGGGATCCCTGGGTGGCTCAGCAGTTTAGCACCTCTCCTTGGCCCAGAGCATGATCCTGGGGTCCCGGGATCGAGTCCTGCATTGGGCTCCCCACAGGGAGCCTGCTTCTCCCTCTGCCTGTGTCTCTGCTTCTGTGTCTCTCATGAGTGGATAAATAAAATCTTTAAAAATAAATAATAAATAATTATAAGTAAATAAAATATTATAATAACTAGAAAAATGGAATAATAAACCCAAAAGTACAATTTTTTAAAATTATCTGTGGGAAAGGGAGAAAATGGCCTGAGACAGAGAAAAAAGTTACGTTACTCCAAATATATTTTATTTTGTATATTGGAATTTGAGGCCACATAAATATTTTATGTAACTATAAGACAAAATTAAATTTAAGGGTGCCTGGATGGCTTAGTCAATTAAACATCTGACTCTTGGTTTAGGCTCAGGTCATGATCTCAGGGTCCTGGAATTGAACCCTGTGTTGGGCTCCATGCTCAGCATGGAGTCTGCTTGAGATTCCCTCTCGCCCTCTACCCCCCCTCAACTCTCACACACGTGCGCTCTCTCTTTTTCTCTCTCTCTCTCAAATAAATAAATCTTTAAAAAAATTACATTTAAAATTCCTAAAAACAAAGACAAAATCGAAAAGTTAATTAAAAAGTATTCCAAGTGATTTCACAACAAATAATTAGACTGTACAATTCTAGTAGGATTAAATGACACAGACAACTGTAAAATCGTTTTCAGTAACTATAATGTCGGTATGATGTTGATACTGTTATTGTGCTGGGCATGTTTTGTGGGACAGAGCAAATGAGTAATGATGCTGATGTCATTGGGAAGTCATCAACTCTGGCAAGGGAGAAAAGAGATGAAGGTGATGTAAGACTGATAATGGTAAATAACAACTCTGTAATCCTGAGTTTGAATGGGAAGTTATCAGTGTGAATTCGTCATGCATTTTATCTTAAAACTTTTTTCCTGGCTCTGGCCCCTGAAAAAGACAGGAAACCCGATTGTAGTTTCAACGTGACATTTTTACTTGAAAATGCAGAGCTTCTTGGAGAAATGGTTGACTCCAGGTCTGGGGCAGAAAATGCACCAGATGAGGCTGGACGATCACATCATACCACGAGCGAGGAGGTTATAAAAGAGTAACAGGTTGTTGTCCAAAGATGCGGGACCAACTTCAAGGTTCTCCCACTGGCCAGAGAGGGGACGATTTGGGCATCAGTAAGTAATTTGATGGAAACCCATCAAATAAGTTTGAATCCAGAAATTCATAATACTTAAAAAAAAATCCTTGCTGGTCACATTTGAAGGATGCTGGCTAAACGATTCATTATTTTGAAAACAGACAAATACAGGGAAAGAAGCATCCATTTCATCTATTTTATGCAGATCATACCTCAGACTACAACAAACATCTTTTACATAAAGAAGTTTCTTCTTCTAGAAATAGTCCAGGTAATAAGTAAAGAATGATATAATTTAAATATAACCATTTCATAAAACGTCATGAAATAATGGGTCTAGAAAAAAGAGTATTAATAACTGCTAACATCACACAAAAAAGAGACATTACTCTATCCAGATGGAAGTACCTAAGAGCACTTACGAAGTAGCCACATACCCAATAATCAAACATAAATCTCTCCAGCCTTGATGTTTAAATACCAAGTTACAGGAATAGGAAGAACAGTAGAACATGTTGAACAAAGCCTAGGGATGCAAGTAGCAAAATCCAGACCATGGATAATTCTACAGGACGTAAAGACCCAATTTCTCCAACAAGTCAATTGTTAAGGAAAAAAAGGGAGGTGGGGCAATTATACATTAAAAGAGACTTGCCATACTAGCAAGCAGTATGGAGACCTTGCTTGGATGGGGATTCAAACAAATTCTAAAAAAAAAAAAAAAAAAAAAGGAAAGAAGAAAGAAAGAAAGAAAAAAAGAAAGAAAGAAAGAAAGAAAGAAAGAAAGAAAGAAAGAAAGAAAGAAAGAAAAAGAAAGAAAGAAAGAAAGAAAGAAAGAAAGAAAGAAAGAAAGAAAGAAAGAAAAATTGAGACAGAGAAGTTGAAATAACTATTTTATAATGTTAAGAATTGTTGCTAAATTTTTAGGTAAAAGAATGGTACCTAATGTTTTAAAGATTCATATTGAAATATTTGCAGATAAAATGACATTGGTCTGGGATTTGTTTTAAAAGAATGTATGACAGAGGAACGTTGAGTGGAGATACAGATAAAACTCAGTAGTGAAATTATTGAAGCTGAGTAATGGGTCCATAAGGAGAGGTTCCTTAGACCATTCTCTCCACTTTCAAATAGGTCTGAAATGTTCCATAACGAGAAAAGGTTTTAATGTACCACCATAAAAAGTCATTTCACACCTCAGGTGAATGAATCCTGTAGAATCGTCAAGAAGTACTAGAGATGGCACGCGTCCATATACGTAAAGTCCTGTTTCTTCGAGGTGGTCAGATATTTCGAGACACAGGACACCATAGTCTGAACGAAGTCCACGTTTAGATCCACATAAACTCATTCAGCTCTACTTTTTATCCAAGAAAGGCATCTTTGGATGGATTTGGCTCCAAACCCACCAAATTTTTGTGCATCGTCACTTCCAGAAGATTCTATGATAAACTAACCATGTCTGGAACATCTCAGAAACCATCATGGGTCTCCTGGCACTACTAAGGTTTTTTCTGGGCATCGGTAGCCCTGTCTGGGCCTCTCAAGTTTAAACATACCCAGGTCCCTCCCAGTTGAGGCCACAAATATCCCTTACATGATCTTATAAAGAAGATAAACATCCCCGGATCCTCTTCGCCAGGATTTTGCTCATTTTTTCAAGGCTGTAGGCAAACAAAATTACTGTATTTACCTGATGGAGGCTGTTTGGCCAGCACATTGGCCCAAATTGGCAGCAGCGACGGGGACACAGCGCAGAAGCAGGGGAGCAGCCCCAGGGGTGGCCCGGGCTGAAAGGGGGGCTGTGCAGGAGGCCCCATGGGGCCCCGGGGAGGCTGGCTTGCCCCTGGCCCCTGGAGCCTGGCCGCGGTTCTGCACAAATACCAACTCTGGCCAGAGGATGAGAAGGAACTACCGGAACAGAGGCAGTACATTTGGTCAGTAAATTATTACAAAATAAGGGTTTACACATTGACACTGCAAGAAAACATGTCAAGGAGTCTTCACAATCCTTTGGAGAGTTTAGAATCTCCGTTTTAAAAACTGCTTCCACATTGCCAAGCACATAGCCACAGACTCAGACACAGAAAAGACATGTAAAGACTCAGAAATTTTAGGACATTTGACCATAAAGCATACTGCACTCATCTTACCAATTATTAATGAAGCATGATCATTTTAAAATAACTTTTTCCTGGTAGCTGAAAATGCACTGACAGAGTGCAGAAACCAGAGTTTTGAATTCTATATAAATCATGAAGCCACATTTGATTTCTTGTACAACCTCCACAAGTTACGGAAAATGTCAGAGGAAACATTAAAATACTATTGCATAAATTTACATGTAAAATTAAAGTTTAACTTACACGAAACGATTTGTATGAAGAATTAAGTATTTTGAGAAAAAAAAATTGTTCCATGGGAATTATGTGCTCTACATGTATTACAATTTTTATTTCAAAATAATTTATCAGAAATATATCTGAAATGTTGCCACAACTGGTAAAATGCTCTTAACAGCTTCCAACGACAATTGCCTCAGCAGAAGAATCCTTGTCAGAATTTAAAATGACCAAAAATTATTTGCAATCCTTCATGCCTCAAGAGCAACTGTCTCCTTCAACTGTATCAACTAAAAATAAAGTTGCTAACCATGCCTACTTTAATGATCCAGTGCGTAAATTCACAGAAAAACAAGCCACAGAATGGTGTTGACTAATCAAGATATCACATTAATAATGTGTTACTTATTGTATTGCATAAAGTCTTGACACCAAAAATATTTTTTTACTTTGTGAGTTATAGTGTAACTCATAGGTTAGATTTATAGGTAAATCACTATTACCTCTGCTGTATTTTACAAGCAAAATATTTTTATCTCTTCTTTTTGGTTGTTATAAGTAAAATACTTTTAAAGGAGAAGCTTCATATCTAATACTTTTAATGGCACTTCTTTCCTGCTTTTGCATTCTGCACCGCGCTCCTCCAACTATGAAGCTGCCCTGTTCATAAAAAGGCCTGATCTTAAAAAAAAAAAAAAAAAAAAAAAAAACCTGATCTTACAGGTCTCCTCTGGGGGAGCAGCTGTCGGCAGCAGGTGCCCCCGGGGCCAACGCTCGCCCAGCCCCGGGGGACAGAAGCTTCTAGGTCGGGCGGGGCCTTAGCCATCAGCAGTTCCCCTGCATGCAACCACGGCTGCAGGAGGTCCCAGGTGCGGTAGAAGCAGACCTGGAAGTCTCCAGCGCCCCCGGCGCTTCCGAAGTGTCCCCAGGGCCCGGGAATCCGCCAGCGACCGCGTCCCGAAGCTCAAAGGGAGCGGTACTAGGCAGACCCCGACCGGGACCCCCAGACCCCAGGACCCTCAACCCCAGGACCCCAGGACCTCAGGACCCCCAGACCCCAGGACCCCAGGACCCCCAACCCCAGGACCCCCAGGACCCCCAGGACCCCAGAACCCCCGGACCCCAGGACCTCAGGACCCCAGAACCTCAGGACCCCAAGACCCCTGGACCCCCAGGACCTCAGGACCCCAGGACCCCAGAACCCCAGGATCCCAGGACCCCCAGGCCTCCCCATCCTCGTCTTCCTCCTCCTCTCCGTCCTCCTCCCTGTCCCCCTCCTCCCGTCCCCCTCCTCGTCCCTGTCCGCCTCCTGTCCCCGTCCCCTTCCTCCTCCCCCTACCATCCCCATCCCCCTCCCGGTCCCCATCCCCCTCCCGGTCCCCGCCCCCCTCCCATCCCCCTCCCTGTCCCCCTTCACTTCCCCCTCCCGTCCCCATCCTCCTCCTCCTGCCCCCTATCTCCGTCCCCCTCCTTCTCCTCCTCCCCATCCCTGTCCCCCTCCCCCTTCTCCTCCCCATCCCCATCCCCCTCCTCCTTCCCCCATCCCCGTCCCCCTCCTCCTCCCCATCTCCGTCCTCAGTCCTCGTCCTCCTCCTCCCCCATCCTCATCCTCCTCCTCCTCCCCCCATCCCCCATGATGCAAATAGCATCATTCCTGATAAAGTCTTTGCCAGATCTTATTTTCATGGATCCCATAGCAGATTGCTAAAAGAAACAGATGTTTCTTTTAAGGAACAAATTTTAAGAATTTGAGGATACAGGTTTTTCTGATCCATCGCAGAATTCTTGAACTTCCTCACGGAATTATTATTATTTTGTTGTTGTTATTGTTTACGTGAGGTCCCTGTATAAGGACTTTAGTTAACCTGTTAAGTGGGCATTTTATTAAAATATTTCAATAGTATCTGGAAAGCATTTATGTAGTATCTGTGGCACGATGTACAAGCCTCTGTGGTACCTCTTTTACCATGAGGCCCTACTTTTATTACAGCAGTTATTTTAGATATCACGAAGGCATCTCATAACTAATGTATTTATTGCTTATTTGTTGTTTATTTTTAAAGAGTACCTAAGATCTTAAAACCTCTTTTTATAGCAATATTTCAAAGTAAACTATTTTAAAAGAATACTATTCTATTACTTACTATTATATTTTAGTTATTTGAAATGCCCTAGAAAAGACCATACTTTAATCGTTTGCATAATTTGAACAACTGGTAAGGAATGGTCTTTATAAGAGAGAGTGGTCTACTTGTTGTAAAGGAAGCCTGGTCTTTTTCTTTGTGGAAAAGAAAGGAAAGGAAAGGAAAGGAAAGGAAAGGAAAGGAAAGGAAAGGAAAGGAAAGGAAAGGAAAGGAAAGGAAAGGAAGGGAAGGGAAGGGAAGGGAAGGGAAGGGAAGGGAAGGGAAGGGAAGGGAAGGGAAGGGAAGGGAAGGGAAGGGGAGGGAGAAAAGAAACATAACTTACCATCGTAACCTTCTTTAAATGGATAGTTGACTAGTCTTATGTGTATTCCCATTGTTGTGAAACAGATGCTAGAACCTTCTCATGTTGCACATCTGAGACTCTATCCCATTAAACAACAATTCCCCTTGCCCTGTCCCCCAGGGTCTGGTAGCCACCATCCCACTTTCTGTTTCTGTGAACCTGGCTACTTTAGATCTCATACGAGGGGAATCATGCGTCTTTGTCTCTTGGTGTCCGGCTTATTTCATTTAACGTAAGGTCCTCAACGTTCGTCCATGTCGTAGCATCTGATAGGATCTACTTCCCCTCAAGACTGAATAATATTCCATTGTGCGTACACACCACAGTGTGTTTATTCATTCATCCATCAGTGGACACTCGGGTTGTTTCCACCTTTTGGCTCTTGTGATTAACACAGCCATGAACATGAGGATGCAAATACCTCTCTGTGCTCCTGCTTGCAGCGCTTTGGGATATGTACCCAGAGCGGGACTGCAGGATCATATGGTAGGTCTATTTTTGATTTTCTGAGAAATCTCCATACTGTTTTCCTTAGCAATTGTACCATTTTACAATCCCACCAACAATGCACAAGGGTTTCACTTTCTACGCATTCTCACCGACACTGGTTTTTATATATACATCATTTACATATATTCTATTTTTAAATATCATATTATATATTAACTCATCAGATATACAATTTGCAAATCTTTTATCCCTTTTCACTCTGTGTTCTTTGGTGCATAGAAGTTTTCAAGTTTGATATAGGTCATTTGTCTATGTTTTCTTTTGTTTCCTGTGCTTTTTTCCTTGTGTCAGACCCAAGAAACCATTGCCAGATCCAATGTCATGAAGTTTCTCCCTGTGTTTTCTTCCAAGAGTTTTATAGTCTTAGGTCTTACAATGAAATCATTAATCCATTTTGTGTTAATTTTTGTGTATGGTTTTAGGCTTCATTCTTTTGCATGTGGATATTCAGTTTTCCCATCACCATTTGTTGAAGAGACTGTGCTTTCCTTATCGAGTGGTCTGGGCACCCTTGTTGAGTATCATTTGACCATATACATGAAGGTCTATTTCTGGCGTCTCTATTCTAGTCCATTGGTCTGCTTGCAGGTCTTCTTTTTTAGACCCATCAACAAACAGTATGGTAAGCATTTAGTATTACTTTTTATAAAGATTTTATTTATTTATTTATTCATGAGAGACACACAGAGAGAGACACACACAGGTGGAGGGAGAAGCAGGCTCTTGCAGGGAGCCTGATGTGGTACTTGATCCCAGGACTCCAGCATCACGCCCTGGGCTGAAGGCAGACGCTAAACCACTGAGCCACCCAGGGATCCTCTAGCATTTAGTTTTAGAGCAACAAAGAATATTAAGTCAGCAGTTAGTACTGGAGGGTCCAAATATTCTATTCTAAGCATGAAATTAATTATCCTCTATTGGAAAAGGGTAAGAGAGGTACCAAAATAAGAGTATGCCATTGGTGGATGACAACAGGAGAAAAAGGAAGCATCCATATTTTATAATTAGTTAATTGGCCAGCATAAAAATGCTGTTTTTCACTAGCAATATTTACTATGTATAATATGAGATTTAAAGATGATCACAGTATATGATCTGAAGGATTTTTTTATAATAAATTTATTTTTTATTGCTGTTCAATTTACCAACATACAGAATAACACCCAGTGCTCATCCATCAAGTGCCCCCCTCAGTGCCCGTCATGAAGGTTTTTTTTTTAAGATTTATTTGTTTCTTTCTGTCTGTTGTCTTTATTTGAGAAGAGATAGAAAGGAGAGAGAAAGAGAGAGAGCACACGTGCATGAGAGGGGTGGAAGGAGAGAGATAGGCAGATGCTTTGCTGGCGAGCCCTGCACAGGGCCTCATCTCACCAGCCCAAGATCATGACCTGAGCCAAACTCAAGAGTTAAACCCTTTACCAACTGAGTCACCCAGGCGTCCCTCTCTGAGGATATTTTAACTTATTTAGTTGATACCCATAATTGTTTGAGGAACTAAGCTAAGCTTTGGCTACTGAATTAAGGGATCAGCTTTTTAAAAATACTTTATTTAAACTCAATTTGCCAGCATACAGTATAACCCCCAGTACTCATCCCATCAAGTGCCCTCCTCAGGGCCCATCACCCAGTCCCCCATCTGCTCACCCTCCTCCCCTTCTGCAACCCTTGGTGTGTTTCCCAGAGTCAGGAGTCTCTGATGGTTTGTCTCCCTCCCTAATTTTTCCCCACTCAGTTCCCCCCTCTTCCCTTATATTCCTACTCCTTATATTGCACATATGAGTGAAACTATATGGTGATTGTCTTTCTCGGACTGACTTACTTCACTCAGCATGATCCCCCCCAGTTCCATCCACGTCAAAGCAAACGGTGGGGATTCGTCTTTTCTGATGCTGAGGAATATCCCATTGTCCATATAGACCACGTCTTCTTGATCCAGTCATCTGTCGAAGGACATCGTGGCTCCTTAAGGGATCAGCTTTAATACACAATAGGTCTTAACAGTGCCAGGTAGGTGAGTGAAGACCTTTAGAGCATGGCCTAACTTTCTCATATTTGTACAGAAAATGAAGAGCTTATATAATCCAGAAATACGTTTAAGGACTCTGTTCTAATTATTCTACCTATGTTCAGGGAACGTTTTGCCCAGCGGAATTCTAGAACACAGTTATTTCTTGAGTGATTTTTCAAATCATGCATAGTGTAGATCTATTATGAGCCACATCAGCTATACTTTTATTGTGTGTGAGAAAATGTATGAGAGTTTAAAAAGTCCTCTTTTTGCAGTTCCATTTGCAAAGTAAATTCCTAGCCATTAAATTTGTAGGAATTGTTTCACAGAAATGAAAAGAATGTCCTGATAATGATTTTGAAGTGTCAATTACAGGTCGGGACCTCAGAAACAATTGGGATTTTTAGAAATTTTCATTATTTTAGTACTTCCAGGAAACAAGGCGACTTGTTTTTCCTGACGCCTTACGCAACGCACTGTATATCCTCAAATCTGTCTTTTGTTATCTTCTTTTACCATCTGGCACAACCAGTCAGTTTTACTTAGGATAAAATTTCTGTTTCTTTCTTATTGAAAATCTTTCTCAGTTTTTAAACAACTTTAAAATTTTACTCTGACAGATCTGATGTTCCATAGTAAAGAGATTAATGGTAGATGAGTGACTCCCATAGTGGCGATTAAACTGCATTTGTCCCTCTGAAAGTGTAGAAGGAGAAAAAGGAAGTATTTGGGCTTAATGTCACCATTGGAGCAGCATCAATAGACACATGTGGATAACTGTCCTGTTTCTTAGCCGGTATGGAACATTGGTTCTTTCGATGATCATTGTATTTACAATATCTACATGTATCCTTATCCGTAGTCTCCCAATTTTTAGAGGACAGTCTTTTTTAGTGATTTTTTAAACCAGTTGCCAAACACTCTATTGAGTTTCAGCTTATTTACTTCCAAAGTCTCTGGAAATGTCTAGCCACAAGTTGGATATTTTTTAGATTGGTAATTTTACATTTCAGTTTCTTTTTTATTATCAAATTTTCTATCTCTGATTTGATCCTGTTTGCAAGAGTGTAAAACACATCTCTACTTTAGCTGTGGGTTTATTCCAGGCTCTAGAATATTTCCTGAGCTCAATTTCTCATCTTTTACCTATAATCTGAAACTTTTCACCATCTTTCCATTCAAAAAATCACCTCTGAAATTATCTTACCATAGTAAATTTATTTTTATTGCTCCCTTAGGTCAGTTTTTTTAAGAGTTCATTTAACTGAATGATTTAAATCTTTTCTTTCCTATCTTTCTGCTTATTAATGATTTTTCCTATATGAGAAGCTAAGTGTTAGCCGAACAGATCTGCAGTAGAGGAAATGAAATATACAACAAAATATTAAATTCTGCAACAAACTTCTGCCTGAATTCTGAAAGTTTAAGAAAATCTTTAATTATGTTCCTTAACTTGGCTCTAGACAAAAATTCTAATTCAACTTTCTGGTCTAGAAATTTTACAATATAATTGTTCTCTCAAGAAAACCCTGAAAAATGAATAGCTCATTTAGAAGGTCAAGCTCTGCACTTTTTTAAAAAATGCAGAGTTTTCAAAAGATTAAAAAGTCTTCGAGAGAAACTGTCTTGAGTTAAAGGGGTTTTTTTGGTTTCTGTTTTGTTTTGTTTTTGCTTTCTTAAGCCTTAACATATCAGTGGAAGGAATTGACTACTGATTATTTAGTTTGGCTCCTATAATTTTTAGAGTTTCTCTTAACAATATTAATTTAGAGATTTGGACGTTTCCTGAGAAAAGTGCAAAAGTTAGATTTGCAACACTTGTTAAAGGAAATGGAATCCTTCCAGGAAGAGGATGAGACATTGGCAAGGATAAACCCATAACCCACAAGAAAGACAAGCCTTTTGGATGGTACTTTTGGACTTTTGAAGGGTTTTGGGCTCCGTAGGCAGGCAGAGACGAGCGAGAGGCTGTATAGTGGATAATCGGACAACCCCTGATGCTTGAGTATGGGCAAAACAAAGTGAGCCGCTTTCACAAACCAACAAGAAAGGGGGTAACCTCATGAAGTTTTTGTGGGGGACCCTAGAAAATGTTTGACAAACCCTTTTTTCACACCTTGATGCTGACCCAACAGACCTTTCCAATCATGAGCCCTCAACACTGACCTGCCTGACCTGGAAACTTAGCAGGCTTATGTTTCAGCTGTTCCCTTATACATTCGAAAGAAATAAACCAAGACAGAACAAAACAAAAACAAGACTTTGCACGTATAGATGAGCAGCAGCAAAAAAACAAGGCAATCAGCAGGAGAATACACAGGTTAATGGCAAAAACATTTCTCAAATGGCACACCTCCAAAGCAAAGGTCTAAGACTCTTGTACAAAGACATGGGTCTAATCATTTACCAAAGGGTGTACCTCTAAACCATGAGGTCTAATTGCCGCACACAAAGATCCAGGCCTACACAAAGACCCATCTGGTTACAAATCCTAGACTAACAAAATAAGGTTAGCAGGATGAACTCACTGAAGCTGGGAGAGACCAGATTGTTATGGAAACTGACTTACTTGAAAACATATCTGAAAAGTAAAGAGAAACTTGGCACAAGATGCCAGTGAATGCATGGGAAGGCTAGAATCCGGGATTGCCTAGAATGCCACCAAGTGAGAGTCTTCAGGATGATTGTGGTGGAACCTCCAAAAATCTCCGATGAGACCATCATGCAACACCTGAAATATAAAGGCAAAACTACCTCACTGCATGTTATGGTAAGAGGTGCCCGTCAGACACATGTACTCAAGTGGGACAAATTGCCAGTCTCAGGCAAGGTGTAGGGGGAAGCATGACGTTCGGGAGTCGGTGGAGTCCCAGCGGCATAAGTGGGTAGACGTCATCTGTAGAAGCTCGGTTATGCAAGTGAGACTATTGCGGGTTAGGTACCACTCAGAGGTGAGCCGCTGGAGTGAGTCTGTCCTTGACCGGCTGAGTTTCAGGAGACATGGACGGAGTGGTTGGCTTCTGGAACTGTGTTAACCAAGGTGAGTTGTTGTTGTTTGACCTAACAGGTTAAAAGGAGTACGGTGGTCACTTGTTACATGACTTATTGTTGTTGTTGTTGTTACATGACTTTAGAATAAGCGATCTTTTCCAACATTTGTAAGAAATTTTTTATCCTCAAGTTCAAAGATGAGATAAAAGAAGGAAGAAAAAGTAAGAGCTATATTGGAAGCTACTCATGATATCAAAAATGGTGCAATTTTCCACTGTGGAACAGGTGCTTGAGTTCAATAGTGGAGTCTGGTATGAGTGATACTTCTGTGCGTATGGTTACACTTTATATGATTGACCAGCAGAAGAAGGGAATAAGGGATGATTCTGGAAAAAAGAGTTGTGATTTCAGTCAGTACATATTAACATGATTTCAAATTTTAATTCCCTACTGTCATCAATCTTTATTGTACACAATAGTCTTCTTAATTAAATATATTTGTAAAACATACATGTAAATTTGTTGAGAGGATGTTCTGTATTTTGCTTTTGGATTCTCTTACTTGGTTTTTCTTCTTTATTTCAACATTATGGCAAGATTCTCTTCAGAGAACTTCGTAACTTCACATTTTTTTAATATTCAATATTAATATCGTAAGCCACTTCTAGTTTTAATTTATGATACCCTCTTCATTTCCCAGGCAACCGGTTATAATGTTATCTGTAATCAGAGAGAACTTGATCATAGAGGTAAACAACAGAGAAGGAAACTCTACATTTATTTTTGGAAAAGAAGAGGAAGAAAAGGCAAAATCAGTATGATTAGCAGCTTAATCTCTAGTTTCAGACAGAACTGATATAAGTCCCGACGCTTCTATTTATGAATCGTATGACCTGGGGCATGTTACTCAACTTCTGCAAGCTTTGTGTTCTCATCTGTAAAATGGTGATAATAAATAACACCTACTTTGTATGGCTATTGAGAGGATTAAAAGCAGTAAATTATGTAGAGAGTTTAGCATAGTTCCTGGCACATGGTAAACATCTAACAGGTGGGATATATTAGTTTTGTAATTAATAGGGAAACACATGAAGAACCGTGCTAAAATAGATCATTTTTGTGTTTTTCTCTTCTTGTTTCAATGTTGTGTGTTTTTACAAGTAAAAATACCTTGTAGTATTTTGAAACTCTTTTTCTAACATGTACAACACAAAACCCTACTTAGATCTCCACAGCCCTTTAAGGTAAGAAATATGTTGATGACTATGTTAGGATATTGATAGTAGGAAAGAGCTTTACTCGGGTAAGGTAACAAGGGTTAGAGTATGAGGCCAAAGAAATGTATGAGTTCATTAAATGTGGCTGGCATGTCCAGGGAAGATGGTAATTTATCCTCCTAAAGAACTTTCACTCCAGCCACACTCGGCCCATATAATGATATAATAAATGGAGCCATGGGCAGCTGCAGGAGAAAATCACAGAGCGCCGGATTAGGACAGGGCCTCTGGATCCTTAGGAATGGCTCAAAGATACAGGGACAGAGAGAAGGTTTGCAAAGGCCAAGAAGAGCTCTTGTGATGTTGGTGGCTCATTCCATTGCACCCTAGGAAAACCAAAGTTCTGACCAACTCTGGTTGAATAAGTATCCATTGAAGGAATGTACTATAACACGTTTAACCATTTCCCTCGTGGAACGTGTAGTTTTCCCTCACTTTTTTTTATAATGTGAAAGAGGATGCCACAAACATCTTTATATATAGAACTTTTTTTCTTCCGCTGAAGCATCATGGTGCAGCCATTATGAGTCCAAACCTGGGAGCTTCAAATCTCAAGCTCTGCCAGTAGCCAACCATGTGATCTTAAGCAATTTGGGCATCTCTTGGTTTCCTCATCTGTAAAATAGGGAATAATAGAAGTAGCTACTCCATGGGGCTACTATGAGGACTAAGTGAGTTAATTTATGTGAAGCACTTAGAAACGTCCCTGGCACAAAATAACATTCTAGATGGTAATTAGTATTCATGGTGAGATTTTGTCTTAGGATGAATCTTTGGTTGTAAAGGCATTTATATTTTTATGCTCTCACTATTTAATGCTATGTCACTTTTCAAGAATTATGGTTATTCCATCAGTTTATACTGACAATAGGAATGTCTGCATTATTATTTTTCTACAGTCTGTTCATAGTTTTATAATTACTTCTTATACTTTAAAGTTCATTAATTGTGAGATATTACCTTATTGTTGTTTTTAATGCAAATGTATTTGCTACTGAAGGTACTTTTTTAAGTTTCTCTTGTTTGAATGTGTCAGTGCCCTTTTGTACTATTAGGGATTCAGTGTTAGGCTTTAGCTTTGACTAAAGCCTGATCTATATAACATTTTATTAGCTTATCTGTCATATTTAGCACAAGCAATTCCCTGTTTTCTTTTTTGGCTTCCTTTACAAATTTTCATTCTATAGAGATCTAAAATATTTATATAGTCATATAGATCCATCTTCTATTTTTTCATTTCTGTTTCCTCTCCTGTTTTTCTTATTTTCTTACACTTTGATTTGTTAATATTTAACTTCTTGAGTTTTCTCCCAAAAGGTAGAGACTCGGTTAGTCATCATGGTATCTACATGCCTAGCCCAGTCCCAGCACATGGTGCACAACCCTTAAATATTTGTGGACTGAATGAAGAAATGAAGGGTCATGTAAATTGGCCATAGTAGTTCACAGAACACATAAATCTAGGACTACATACTAAGGTCACATTTCCTTTAGTAGCCAAATGACAATAACCATGAACCATTTCATAGTCTGTCAGAAACCCATTCTTCTTTGGGATTTCTCTCCCACAGATCTATTACATGGTCCCCTAAATCAGTCCTCGGGATCATTTATCACCACTGTTGAAGTCCAGAGTGTCCAACCATCTGATGACCAACTTCTCCAGAATGCCCTTCTCCCCAACCAGTTTCTCTCCCAGGATGAGCTCTTATTTCTCCCTTTATTCACCAAGGGATGGCCAGGACAAGAGTCAAACAGTTAAAAAAAATATATATGTTATGGATTCAGGTAAGCAATAATGATGTACAGGATAGATTATAGGCACTGCTAGAAGATGTTACTTTTAGAACACCCAGTGTGGCAGTAGCCACTCACCTCCACCCCCAACAGAAAATCTCCAGCCATTGCCACATACTGGAATACGGCACTGAGAACCCCTATGGTGGGAATGGGTGTGACTGTGTTTGTGTTCATCCATGTGTGTGTGTGCACGTGGGTATATGCACACATAAGAGAAAGAGAGATAGAGACAGAGATATTCAGTGAGAGAGAGGTCTCCGCTTCAAATCCATGCCCTGCCTTCTATGGCTGTTGTGAAGATGGAGTTAAACAAATTAAACAGTTGAAAGTGGGAATACCCACACATTCAGAGTGGGATCTGGCTCCCATGGCTCCTTCAAGGCAGTGATAAAAGTCAGTAGTGCATTTCTCAGGTCAGAGATATTCTGTTTTAAATAATACTCTGTGAAAGTCACCAGTGGTCCAAACCAAGTATTCTTGTTGACCAACTCCAGTCTGGCTGATTTCCCCTTTCATACTTTTTATCTCTAGCATAAAAAGACCAGGCCTACCCAACCTTCTTTGAATGGTCCAGTATGACAATCTCCTGTAAGGAATTAAGTGAATGAAACACCTACGCCCTATCTATTTATTTATCCATCTGCCTCTTCTAAAAAAATAAACAGTACTTTGCAAAGACAGTTCAGCCTAAACTCATATTCTGGAGCACTCTAATTTGAATGTTTGCATCTGCCCAAAATTCACATGTTGAATTCCTAATACCCAACACAATGGTATAGAGCAGGTGGGGCCTTTGGGAAAGGGCATAAATGAGAAGGTGGAGCCCTCGTGAGTGGGATTAGTACCTTATAAACAGAGGCTGCAGCGGCCTTGCTGTTGTGTAAAGATACAATGGGAGGTCTGCCCCCAGGAGGAGGGCCCTCATCAGACAAGGCTGGCACCCTGGTCTGGGACTTTCAGCCCCCAAAACCGTGAGAAATAAACTGTTATTGTTTATAAACTACCCAGTCTGGTAGTTTGTTATGGCAACCTGAACAGCCTAAGTCACCCGGCTATCATGTTTTTCCCCCCTCTGATTTCAAAAGGACATACACCAGTCAATAAAAACAATTTATGCTTCGAATTCAAACTTGTCAGCTTAGTGGTGACTTCAGTCTCCTCCAAAAGCAACAATTGAGTACTTGTTCTACATTCATGTAATTACAAGGGTCTATTTTGGTGCTTTTCTCAAAACTAAAGGAGTGTTCTCCAAGGATGAATTGATGACTCCATTTGTACAAGAAGAAAACTGGAAGCTTTTAAATAATGCCAGCTTTCAGAAACAGTAAAATCCTGATGGGCAGCCTCTTGAGGAAGGGATAAAAAGGCAGGGTGAGGTGAAGGCCTAAGATGACTTTTCTTTATATATTAATATCTGGTATTCTTACTAGCTCTTAAATCATCTCCATCATTTGGGTAGACTGAATTTATATGTTAAACATTTATATAAACTAGGTTTTCTCTTCCTTTTGATTACCCTTTCCTTCATTTTTGAACTAATACCATTTCCATTCATTTCCTTTAGAAGTTTAGTATCTACCAAATATGGTTCCTCCTTATTGTTCCTTTTTTTTTTTTTTCTTCTAGAGAGTGCTACAGTTGACCCTTGAGGGATTAGGGTCACTGACTCCCTGCACAGTTGAAAATTCACCTGTAACTTTTGGATTCCCAAAAACTCAACCACTGGTATCCTATGGTTGACTGGAAGCCTTACCCATAACATAAACAGTTGATTAACACATATTTTGTATGTTATATGTATTTTGTACTGCATTCTTACAATAAAGTAGGCTAGAGAAAAGAAAATGCTTTTAAGAAAATCGTAAGGGAGAGAGAATACATTTGCAGAACTGTACTATGTTTATTTTTTAAGTTTTTATTTAAATTCTAGTTAATTAACATATAGTATAATATTAGTTTCAGGGGTACAATATGTGTACTGTATTTGCTTATTTATTTTTTTAAAAAATCCATGTGTAAGTGGACCCATCCAGTTCAAATCTGTGTTGCTCAAAAGTTAAGGGTATTTAATAATTCTGTCCATTCATTTTACCAAAACAGTTTTGGAGTCATTTTATTGAGCTCTATAAAGTATTCTTTAGTTTTTAATGAGAATATGTTGAATATATATATTAATTTGGGAAATATCATCTCTGCTATCCCCAGTCATGGTATGTCTCTACATTCATTTGGTTTTTTGAATTCTTTCATTAAAATCTTTTTAGAGTTTACGTTTTTGTGCCTTACACTTTCCACATTAATAGCCATGTATTTTATAATTTACTGACATTCTTTATATGATCTTTCTAGTTATCTTTTCTAGTTGGTTTTTACTGATATATAACAAAGATATGTGCATTTATAAATTTATCTTCTCTTTGTCCATGTCACTGAACACTTTTAACATCTCAAATAGTTTTTTGTTTAGGGTGGGAATGGCTTAATTTAGGTCTTCTATTTATTCAAGTAATATTTGTTGCCCCTCCCCCACCCCAACAATATTTAGTTCTCATTTCTTTTTTTTCTTTTTTTTTTTTTTTTTAGTTCTCATTTCTTTTGAAGATCCTATAAAAATAATTTTCAGGAGTCCATGGCTGGGTCAGTCGGTGGAGCCACTCTTGATCTCGGGGTTATGAGTTCAAGCCCCACGTTGGGCATAGAGATTACAAAAAAAATATAGGTGTATATATATATATATTTTTTTAACATTATATTGGATGTTAATTTTTAACATTAATGTTAAAATATAATGTTAATTTTTAACATTATATTGGAAAATACTGGTGACAGAGCACCTTTGCTTTGTTCATTTTTTAAGGGAAATATTGCTGGATTTGCTCTATCATTTGTAAAATCAACACCATTTTAAATTCTTAGTTTTTCCTTTTTTATGTAAAGAAAGAACAAGGTTTTATTTCACTTTTAAGGTGTTTAAGACTGGATATTGAAATTTATCAAATACCGTTTGGGGCTTTTATTGATAAGACTTTATGGTTTTATTATTGAAATTATTGATATGTGCCTTTTGTTTTGATAATTTCCCTTTGATTGAATCATTTATTGATTCAAACAGAGTTCCTTTGATTCCTCAGTCTTGAGTAGGCTTCCATCTCTCTGTCACATTTCTCATTTTATTCTCTTCATGGCAGTTACTTCTATCTGAAATTATCTTGTTTATTTGTTTATGTATTTATCATCTGTCCCCTATGCATTGGGCCCTTACTTGTATTGTTACTTTGAAATCCCTACTGGTCACATCATCATTGCCATATTACATTGTCATATACCCTGATTTAGCATTGCAGTGAGATCATGGAGCTGATGAAATCCAAAGCTGTTTCATAAATCCTAGCTTTTCCGACAGATCTGTTTGCAAGTCATCTCTGTGTAGAAGTGGCCTTTCACTGAGCAGAGAGCGCTGCATGGAACTGATGGTTTTCCATTTCTGAGCTCAAGTTCTAAGCTGCTGTTAAGTCTTGCTGCCACTGGACACAGCAACATCAGGGATTTATATATACTTTTATTCAGAGATTGTACAAATAAGAACACATCATCCTTAAAATTTTTTAGCAAAATAAAAACCATTTCTGAGCAAGTAATAAGATCAAGATATCAACACTGGATAAGAAATAACACTTGGACTCCAGCCCAGATATTTTCATTTATTTACCATGTGACCTTGGTCAAGTTATTCATCCCCTTATATTTCTCCTCTGTAGAATGAGGGAACTGCATTAGATTTATCAATGCCTTCCAGCTGCAATTGAAAATGAATAATTTATTAGAGGGAATTTATAAAATTAATATTAATACACTACTCTTTTTATATCTAAGTAGTTAAAATAAACCTTGGTGAGACTTCAGGTACTGTCGTTCTACCAGAATATGATGGTAGCTTAGTGGGATTATTTTCCCCAAACATCAAATTACCTCTTCAAATTAAATCACATGAATCAAATGATTTAGAGAGAGACTTCTGCAGTGGAAAACTCTGAGGTACTCTCCTGGGCCCCACTGCTTCATCTAGAAACTGCTCCTCCCTCTCTTTTTCCCCCTCTCATTGCAGTGGACCCACAGCAGGGCAGCCCTTACTGTAACTCAACTCTTCTGGCCACAGTTAATTACCCATGGTCCAAGTTAGACACCTCATTCCTTAAGGACCAGTAAGCCCATCCTAATGAATTTGGGTCTTAGGGAGGAGAGAAATGGAGAGCTGGTCCCTAATGTTTGAAGGCATAAAAAGTAAAGGTTGGGTATACCAGGCAGCCATGTTCCCCATGAAAAAAGATGATTTACAGAAACGGGAGGCAAGCGGAGGATCTGACATTGCTGGTCCAAGGACAAACTATATTACGGTCCCTAGAGGAGAGGAGAGATTTAACTCTTCTTGAGAAATACCTCAGTATACATTCAATAAGTTATTTTTGCCTTCATTAGCCAAAATCTGGTTTTGAAGCCTCCCCCACCCCTCAGAAATGTAAAATAACACAATTTCTATCAGTCTCTTGTCTTCAGATAATCTCCCTGCCAAGGTTGACTACTCTTCTCATAGCCCTGTTTATCTCTGTGACTTCTATACCGTCTTGAGTGATCTGTTCATATTACTTCTTTTAAATTGAAAATCTCCATTAGCTTAACTAGTAAAAGATGTGCTTTCTAAAGTGCAGCTAAAATGACCTGTATGACTTAGAGATATTTTCACCCTGTTTCTTTCACTTCTGAGCCCTTCTCCTTCAGATTCTGTTGCACAGAGCACTACAGCTTCCTGTAAAAGACAATATGATACACACAGATCAGTAGGTGACCTCTATATCTGTCAATCTATATACTTCCCTTGCACCTTTAAGAAGCACCTTAATTTTATTTGCTCAGATCTTGATGTGAAAGAAAAAACTAAAAGACACGTGAGAAATAATCATTTGAGCAAAACAACTCAAGATGTATTAGAATCGTGATAAATCATCCAAATGGCAGTGAGATGGCATCCTGCCTCAGCAACCCAAATTCCAGCATTACATACATTTTTAACGGCGTAATTATGTACTCCGTATACTGGAACACAGTTCTGAGGAAGGAACACAAAGTATTTGAGCAGAATTATTACTAACAGGCATAGAAAAAAATGGTTAATGAGGAAATAGGAAAGGTGTTAAGGGATATAAATTAACGGCTTATCCACAACTATTATTGAAATTTTCCTTTGTTTTGATTTTTAAATGTCTTATCAGCTTATATGTTCCTCAAGATAAAATTCCTGAATGGTTTTTCTTTCTAATTTCTGTAAATATGCATCCCCTCAGAAAAATCTGATTCTAAGTTAGAAAGCTTTCCTTCTGTTTCGTCCTTAGAGACCATGAGATAGATTTTCCCCCACAGGCAACACAAGTCCTGTGAGATGGAAGTGGAGCTTTTATATCTTGAAATTCGCTTATCTGAATGTACAATCATGACCAGTGTAGGCAAAGCAAATCCAAATTACTACTTCCACTTTAGGCCAACTAGAGAAGAGATAGCCTTCATTTTAGATTTCTTTAAATTTTCCCTGACAGGAGTACGAGGAAAAGCATAACATATGGAATCACAAATTGGTCTTTTGACAAACTGCCAATCTAGTGAGTCTTAAAGGAAGGCCAACAGTGAGCACCAAGGACAAGACAAGAGTAGTAGCTGAGAGATGCAGCTGAAAATTGAACTAAAAATGCAGAGAAGGGTCGGAGCAGAAAGAAGCCAGTCCAGCCTATAAGTAACTTCAGAGCCCCAAAGGAAAACTTCATAAGGAAATCTTTTATTGCTTTAAGATTTATGAATAAATATAGCATAAAGTCCCTGTGGTTTGGTAGAATGCTTCAATATTATAACCCCAGAATTTCTGGTGCAGAAATTAAAAGTTAAAAAAAAGATTTTCCTATTTTCTGTCTCCAGGG
The DNA here is from genome assembly GCF_048164855.1 of Canis lupus baileyi. NCBI lineage: Eukaryota > Metazoa > Chordata > Mammalia > Carnivora > Canidae > Canis > Canis lupus. Next base: position 56,420,491 of record NC_132842.1, read on the forward strand.
ATGATTTATTTGAAAAGATGTGCATATATATTTAGTTTGTAAGTTGTGCTATGACATTCTACATCTAAAAACATAAATCTTGGGATGCCTGGGTGGCTCAGTGGTTGAGCATCTGCCTTTGGCTCAGGGAGTGTTCCTAGGGTCCAGGATCGAGTCCCCCATCGGGCTTCCTGTGTGGAGCCTGCTTCTCCCTCTGCCTATGTCTCTGCCTCTCTCTCTCTCTCTCTCTCTGTCTCTCATGAATAAATAAAATAAAATCTTAAAAATAAAATAAAATAAAATATAAAAACATAAATCTTTCTGGACAGAATATCTTCCTTATATGAAAGGTAAGGATTCACTTGTAAATTGATTTTGTAAGGAATTTTCATGACACACAAAACATGAAAATTATAAGGTAGTTTATTTGGAATGATTTAACGTTATCCCCTGTGGGCTATAATAGAATCATAACAGGACTCCTAAGGTATCTGGAATTCAGCCTAATTTTTTTTAATACTTAATTTCTAGTTGCTAACCTAATCTACCGACTCAAATTACATGCATTGAAAATTTTAATTTCTTACTCAAAATTTAAAGTGAAACCATGTCCAGTGTATTATCTAACATTTATTTTTTAAAAGCAGGATCAGAAATTCTGGCTTAACCTGTTAGATGTATTTTTCTCTCCTCTCTTGTATGAAATCCCCTGAAAATGGCAGTAAAGGAAATTTTCTAAAAGGTGTAAATCCACGAGCACAAAGAGGGCTGCAAAGACACCACTGGCAGACAAGGAATGTTAACAAATCCGTGAAGATGGAAAGCAAGTGAAGAAGTGGAAACTGGCTTAGAAGAACAGATAAAACTGAAATCTAAGTGCCTAATGCAGAACTGAAGCCTGCTGATTCTCTCCCTGGAACCAAGCAAGGGCTCGGGAAGTGCAGGGACTGAAACAGGGGGAGACGCAGAATCCGACAACAGGAGACGGCGCTGAAGTGAACCCTGGAACCCTGCCTGTACCTGTGAAGCCAGGTAACGACTCTTGGCTTGCCTTAGAAAAATGGGAAGTCTAGTCTCTCTACTAATTGAACTAGAGAGGCCCTAGGGCAGGGATGAGGCACCAAAATGAAAATTAATCAGAGTTAGGCATAAGGACCAATGCGAGCTCCCCCTGCATCCCTGGAGCCCTTTCCAAACCGCGGAACCCCAGAAGGCCGCTTGGCCCTCCCAGTCAAGACATCAGAACTCTTGCCCACTTGAAAGTTGTCTCAATACCCATCACACAATGAAGACGCCCACTTGTCCATAATTTCTCCATCACAACAGAGCCTCCAGTGTGCTTTTCAGTGCCCTACTCTTAAACATGCTTGAAGGGTGAGCAAAGTCTCACCAGACATTTAAGGAAAGCTCCAAAATGAAAAGATGAAAGAGACAAAAATAAAAAGAATTTGGGGGCAAAGGGGAGAATGCAGGCAGTAGAAGAAAACTTCATTTTTAACCTTTGATCAAAATCCTCCAAGACAGAAGACTAGCCCAGAAGGTCTCCTGCCATGCTCTCCAAAAAGAGCTGGATTTGGGATTCCTGTAGGTGCCACTCTCCCTAAGTTCTGCCACTGTTTGCCACTATTTCTGCTTTGTTGGGACGAGGCAACCTCCCCAACTCATCTTTATCTTTAGTAGAGTATAACACAATTCCTCAAAGCATTTATCAAGACAGAGACATTTTCACAGGAAAAAAAAAAGTTTGCATCGCTCCATTATATGGTTAATAATATTAGAGCAATGAGGATTATTTTCAGTTCACTTAGCAAAAATCATTCCCTGTTCCAAGCAGTAATAATAATAATAATGAGGAGGAGGAGGAAGAGAGCTGGCACGTGTTGAGTGCTGGGCCTACTATGTGCTGTTCACAGCCCTAGGAGGTGGGCCCTGCTATTATTCTCATCCTACAGGTGCAGAAACCAAGGATCCTAAAGGTCACTCAACATCTCCAAGATGGCAAAGGATTTGAATCTACCTGCACCCGGCACTAAAGCTTTGCCTTGAACCTCCACATTCACTGCTTCTTAAAGAAGGAAGAGGAATCAAAGTTGTATCATGAGGGTGCAAAAGGAAGGGGATTACATGGTCAGTTGGTGATATATGTCATCTGATAGACGTATTCCTCAAAAGTCTTACAAGTTGGGGGCACCTGGGTGGCTCAGTCGGCTAAGTGTCTGACTTCTGCTCACGTCATGATCTCAGGGCTCTGGGAGCAAACCCTGTGTCGGCCTCCACACTCAGTAGGAAATCTGCTTCTGAATAAGCCTAAAAATGTTACAGAGGAAGCAGAGCTGTTCTCCTAGACAGGGCCTCACACAGGCCCTTTATCTTGACCGGGTATTGATAGGGTTACCATGGCCCAAAGTTAGGAGTTGTGACTGCTCTTCTAAGAAAAGGTGCCCAGCAAGGTCAGGGGTCACCTGGCAAAACTCTCAATCCAGCGGTAGGTCTGCTTCTCAGGAGCAAGCTCCCATTAACCAAATGCAGGGAGACATATGCATTAAGAATCAGAATGTCAGTGAATGTCCCAACATGCCCAGAATGGTTTTTTTTTTTCTCCATTAATCAAATTTGCGTGGAAAGCTAATTTATGATCAGAAAGTTGCTTAGGGAGCATGGAAATAAAGCCAGGGAGTTGGAGTCTCTTCACAGCTAGCTAGCTTCGGCAGGCGTTAGAAGGTAGAGGAGGTACAGCAAAGATGAGAAGGCACCTTGAGGTGGAGAAATGAAGCAAGCCCCTCCATACATCGCGTAGAGTCCTGCTCAAGGAAATTTACTCCTGGAGAGCATGATCTGCTGCTACACAGCTATTCTCTGCCAAGTTCTGACCTTAATCCACAAATTTATAGAGCAAAAGGATGTGGTTCTCTAAGGTGGCATCATCCATGTGCCAGAGGAGAGGGAGGGGAGGCTAGCTCTCCAAGTTATCCAAACAACATTAGGGAAGGTGGGAGCAAGCCGCCCTGCGTTCTGCTTGGGGCAGGCATTAACCTCCAAGGGCCTGGAACGTGCAGCCCCTCGCAGGAGGTCGTGGCAAGGACATGAGTAAGACGGAGGGCCAACGCCGGAGATGGTACTGCCAGCGCTCCTGGGCCGAGCTAGTCATCCCTTCATCCACTCGCTTAATACTGTTTATTTAGTACTTGATTTTAATGCTGAGGATGTGCTTGTTGATACGAGAGACGTCGACGTTCCTGTTCTAATGAAGTCTGCATTTTAGTGCAGAGATGGACCTCCTCGAGCAAATGCGGGGCCTGACGTTAGATACCGGTAAGCGCAATGGATGAGATTTCATGGCCAGCAGATAGAGCACTGATGGGTTGGTTAAGAAATCTCCAGCCAGATGTTTGCGAACTGAATAGGTGAGAGAGAGACCACTGGTAGGTCCTGGGGGACAGCGAAATCCAGCGGAGAACACAGCAGGGTGGAGAGCCAGAGGCGGGGGCAGCGTGGCTGCAGTCAGGTCGGCGGGAGCGAGCCGTGGGAGCTGTGATGGATCGGGAAGCAGGCCAAGGCCAGATGGTGTAGGGTGTCGGAGCTATGGTAAGGATTCCATCCCGGGAGCTATGGAGGCCATTGGGAGGTCCCAGTAAAAATGACAGAAGGCAGTTTCTGAGAGATGCGCCTTGGAGCGGAGTGAGGGGCAAACTTGGACTTTCCTTTGGGAGTGGCGTGAGGCCTAGCCGCTAAGTTAGGCGAGTGACATGGGACGAGTGACAAAATTCTAGCTGATGATAATTGAAAGTGGTGTGTGCAGCTTTCCCAAAAGAAGGCCCTTGCACCACACCTTATTTTTTCCCTCCTTCCCAGTGGCCGGGATGTGACTGTAAATCCCTAAGGCAAAACCTGGGAGCTCACACTGGACCACGAGAAGAGAGCTTCATGCCGAGGATGGAAAAGCAGTGGGACGCAAGAGCCTCCGTCCCTGATCCTTCTGAACCTTCCAGACCAGCGGCGAACTGCTGACGGTTTACTCCAGAGACGCGTTTCTACCTTGTTGCGAGTTTTCTGTCGCTGGCTACTGACTCGAATCCGAACACACTTGGTCATCGCTTGCGTAAGACTGCAGAATGACCAGAAATCTGGGGTCAGGACACTTACAGGCGCCTTCCCAGCAACACGATGCGACACCCTGAACCCTACTCCTAGTTTATCATAGGGAGGTCGGAGCTGGACAGTGGCGCCCTGCGGCACCCAGCTGTACGGAGGGAGCACCCGGTCTGTCCAGCGTCTGCGTCTCCTTTCCGGGACCACCCGACCGAAGGCTGTGTTTCTCTGACGAAAGATAGGCAAATGCACTCTCTCTCCAACCCTAGAATTACTTTTGAATTGATGGAATTTTGCATTTTCTCTTAATGTAGGACCCCACCACGCTGACACCTAGGAAAACCATCGCCCATTTAAATTAGGAAACGTTTTGGATCCAATGGAGGAGAGAGAGAGAGAGAAGGCTTGAGTGGCCTTTGCCGAAGACACCCGGGGTGTAGGCCTGCTTCACTCAGTGTTCTCTGGAAATCCATCCAGGTTGGTGTGTGTGTCAATGGTCTGTTTCTTTTTATTGCTGAGAGGTATCCCGTGGTAACCGTTTGTCCACTGAAGAACATCTGCGTTGGTTCTAGTTTGGGGCTGTTACAAATAAAGCTGCTGTAAACATACAGGCTTTGTGTCAAAATAAGGTTTCATTTTTCTGGAAGAAATACTCAAAAGTGCAATTGCTGGATTGTATGGTAATTGCATGTTTAGTTTTTTTAGGAAAGTGCAAAACTATTTTCCAGGGTGGCTATTCCACTTTACATTCCTAGCAGCAACGGGTGAGTGAGTTTCTTTGAATCTTCACCAAATTTGGGTAGTGTTGCCTTCTTTTTCTTTTTTCACTGGCCATTCAGATAGGTGGATAGGGATAGCTCATCTCTTGTGGTTTAATTTGCGTTTCTCTGGTGGCTGATGATGTTGACTAGTTTTTAATTTTTGTATGTATGTTTTTAAAGATTTTATTTTTTTATTTGAGAGAGAGAGGGAGCGCGTACTCTTTGTGTCTTTTTTCTTTTCTCTCAGTCTTGCTAGAGTTTTATCAGTTTTACTGATTTTTCCCCCAAGAAGCATTTTATTTCATTGATTTTTCTGTCGTTTTTGTTTTCAATTTCAGTGACTTCTGCTCTTTATTATTTCCAGCTACTTTCAGCCTGTTCTTATTGATATATTTGAAATGAGTCTCTTGTAGACAACATATACGTGGCTCAAATTTTGATCCATTCTGTCAACCAAAATACAATGACATTTATACACCATTTATGTTTAATGTAATTATTGCTGTGTAAGGGCTTTAAGTATGTTCCTTTACCTTCTGTTTTCTGCTTGTTCTATTTTTTATTTTTGTTCTTCTGCCTTTCTATGGGTTATTTGCACAATTTTTGAACTCCATATTGATTTATCTATGTTTTTTAGTGTATCTCTACATCACTTTTTTGACTAGTTGCCCTAGATAATACATTATATATATGTACATATATAGTTAAAGTTATATATACTCTATGTGTTATACATAATAAATATTATGAATGTATGTTATCCCAATATACTGGTAGTGTCATTTTACCAGTTCAAGTAAAGTGTAGGACCCTCAACTCCTTTTACGTCTCTTTACCTTCTCCACTTAATACTATAATTGTATTAAATATTTCCTCTTCATACATTTAGAATCACATTAGACATTATTTTTGCTTTAACTTGCATTTCCCTAAAAGCTACTTATTTTGAGCATCTTTTACCATATTTATCATACGTAATTTGGAAAACTCAAGAGGAAAAGGAAGGGGTGCCTGGGTGGCACAGTCAGTTAAGTGCTGGACTCTTGATTTACACTCAGGTCATGATCTCAGGTCTGGGAGACTGTGCCTTGCATCCAGCCCACATGGAACTCCGAGCTCGGTAGGGAGTCTGCTTTTCTCCCTCTCCCTCCCCTGACTCGCATGCTCTTTTTCTTTCTATAAAATAAAAATAAGTCTTTAAAAAAACAGAGAAGGGAAACCTGTAATATTTACTCATATTTTTGTTTACCTTAGTCTTCCTTCCTAGTGTCCCTGTATTCTTTATTTTATAATTTCCCTTTTGTTTAGAGACCTTCCTTTAGCCATTCTTTTATGAAAAGTCAGCTAGGTACAAAAATCTTTTACTTTTCCTTCTTCTGAATATGTTATGATTTCCTTTTCAATCCCAAAGGATATTTTTGCCAGATATAGGATTCTGGGTTGATAGTTCCTTCATCTCCACACTTGAAAAACATATTGTTATTTCCTTTTGGACTCCATGATTTTTTTTTTTTACAGATTTTATTTATATGAGAGAGAGTGTGTGAGCATGAATGGGGGGGAGCTGAGGAAGAGAGAGAAGCAGACTCCCCAGTGAGGGTGGAGCCCACATGGGGCTCTAATCACAGTACCCTGAGGTCATGACCTGAATTAAAGGCAGATGCTTAACCAACTGAGCCACCCAGGTGCCCCAGGACCCCATGATTTCTGTTGTGAAATCATTGTCATTCAAATGGCTTTTCCCTTATAGGTAAAATGTCATTTCTTATTCCTTGTCTTTAAAGCTTTTTTCCTTTATTTTTAGTTTTCAGAAGTTGAACAGTGGGTCTTGCCATGGATTTCATTTGTTTATTTTTTAAAATAATAATTGCATTGAGATATAATTTATGTACTATAAAATTTGCCCATTTAAAATGTACCAGAAAGTGGTCTTCAGTATATTCACAAGCTAGAACAACCTCCACTATCTAATTTTAAACTGCTTTCATCGACTATCCACTGGAAAAAAGACAGTCTCTTCAATAAATGGTGCTGGGAAAATTGGACATCCACATGCAGAAGAATGAAACTGGACCACTCTCTTGCACCAGACACAAAGATAAACTCAAAATGGATGAAAGATCTAAATGTGAGACAAGATTCCATCAAAATCCTAGAGAAGAACACAGGCAACACCCTTTTTGAACTCGGCCATAGTAACTTCTTACAAGATACATCCATGAAGGCAAGAGAAACAAAAGCAAAAATGAACTATTGGGACTTCATCAAGATAAGAAGCTTCTGCACAGCAAAGGATACAGTCAACAAAACTAAAAGACAACCTACAGATGGGAGAGGATATTTGCAAATGACATATCAGATCAAGGGCTAGTTTCCAAAATCTATAAAGAACTTATTAAACTCAACAGCAAAGAAACAAACTATCCAGTCATGAAATGGGCAAAAGACATGAACAGAAATCTCACAGAGGAAGACATAGACATGGCCAACAAGCAAACAAGCACATGAGCAAATGCTCCGCATCACCGGCCATCAGGGAAATACACATCAAAACCACAATGAGATCCCACCTCACCCCAGTGAGAAAGGGGAAAATTAACAAGGCAGGAAACCACAAATGTTGGAGAGGATGTGGAGAAAGGGGAACCCTCTGCACTGTGGGTGGGATTGTGAATTGGTGCAGCCACTCTGGAAAACTGTGTGGAGGTTCCTAAAGAGTTAAAAATAGATCTGCCCTACGACCCAGCAATTGCACTGCTGGGGATTTACCCCAAAGATACAGATGCAGGGAAACGCCGGGACACCCCACTGTTCATAGCAGCAATGTCCACAACAGCCACACTGTGGAAGGAGCCTCGTTTCCATCGACAGATGAATGGATAAAGAAGACGTGGTCTATGTATACAATGGAATATTCCTCAGCCATTAGAAACGACAAATGCCCACCATTTGTTTCGACGTGGATGGAACTGGAGGGTATTATGTGGAGTGAAATAAGTCAATCGGAGAAGGACAAACATTATATGGTCTCATTCATTTGGGGTATATAAAAAATAGTGAAAGGGAATAAAGGGGAAAGGAGAAAAATGAGTGGGAAATATCAGAAAGGGAGACAGAACATGAAAGACTCCTAACTCTGGGAAACGAACTAGGGGTGGTGGAAGGGGAGGTGGGCAAGGGGTGGGGGTGACTGGGTGACGGACACTGAGGGGGGCACTTGACGGGATGAGCACTGGGTGTTATGCTATATGTTGGCAAATTGAACACCAATAAAAAATAAATTTATTAAATAAATAAATAAATAAATAAATAATAAATAAATAAACTGCTTTCATCACCCCTAACAGAAAATCTATATCTATTGGTAGTCACTATTTTCTCTCTTCTATTATTTGGAAACCACACATCTACTTTCTGTCTCTGTAGATTTGCCTATTCTAGATAGATGATAGATAGATGATAGATAAATAGATAGATAGATAGATAGATAGATAGATAGATAGATAGATATGGTCTTTTGTATGGATCTTTTCACTAGACATGTTTTCAAGGTAGCATGTATTGTATTAGTACTTTATTCCTTTTCAGTACCAATTGATATTCCATATATGGATATATTTCATCTATTCATTCATCCATTGATGGACATTTGAGTTGTTTCCACTTTTTGGCTCCTATAAATAATGCTACTGTGAATATTTGTGCACAAGTTTTGTGTAGATATCTGTTTTCATTTCCATTAGGAGTGGAATTGCTATGTTTAATTGTTTGAAGAAATGCCGAACTGTTTTCCATAGCAGCTGGAACATTTACATCCCCACCAGCAATGTGTGAGACTTCCAATTTCTCCACAGTTTTGGCAATACGTGGTATAAGCTGTCCCTCTTATTATAGCTACCGTAGTGGGTGTGAAGTGGTACCTCATTATTTTAACTTGCATATCCCTAAAAGCTACTTATTTTGAGCCTCTTTTCCCATATTTATCAGCCATTTGTATATCTTCTTTGGAGAAATACAGATCCTTTGCCCATTTTTTAATTTGGTTATTAATCTTTTTTATTACTGAGATGTAAAAATTCTTTACTCCAGACACAAGTCCCTTATCTGATAGATTATTTGCAAATATTTTTTTCTCATTCCGTGGATAGCCTTTTTACTTCCTTTCTTGATGGTATCCTTTGAAGCACAAACATTTTAAATTTTGACAAAGTCCAATTATCTAGTTTTTTCTTTTGCTGTATGTGCTCTTGGTGTTATATCTAACTTGTCTTTGGTTTTCCTAACTGAAGGAAATACTTACTTTCATGTTTTCTTCTAAGAATTTTACAGTTTTAGCTCTTACATTTAGTTCTATAATTCACTGTGAGTTCATTTTTGTGTATTATATGAGGTAGAGAGCCAACTTTATCCTTTTGCATGTGGATACTCACTTGTCTTAGGACTATTTGTTGAAAACTATCTTTCGGGAGGAGGGGCAAGATGGAAGAGAGTAGGGTCCCCAAATCACCTGTCTCCACCAAATTACCTAGAAAACCTTTAAATTATCCTGAAAATCTATGAATTCGGCCTGAGAATTAAAGAGAGAACACCTGGAATGCTACAGTGAGAAGAGTTTGCGCTTCTATCAAGGTAGGAAGACGGGGAAAAAGAAATAAAGAAACAAAGGTCTCCAAGGGGGAGGGGCCCGCGAGGAGCCGGGCTGAGGCCGGGGCGAGTGTCCGCAGGACAGGAGAGCCCCGTCCCGGAAAAGCAGGAGCTGCACCAAGGCCGGTGGGGGAGGCGCCTTTCCCCCCCCCGCGGAAAGGAGCCCACAGGGAGTTAGAGCAGGACCCCAGGAGGGCGGGGATGCCCTCGGGCTCCCTGGGACACTAACAGACACCTGCGCCCCGGGGAGAGTGCACCGAGCTCCCTAAGGGCTGCAGCGCGCACGGCGGGACCGGAGCAGCTCGGAGGGGCTCGGGCGGAGGAAGAGGCTCCGCGGAGGCGGCTGCGCGGCCGGGAGCGCGAATCCAACAGCGCAGGCCGGGAGCACAGGGCGCCGGGACACAGCCCAGGATCCAGCCTCCCCCCGGGACAGGCAGAGGCCGGGAGGGCCCAGGACAGCAAGGACGCTCCTGCCCCAAGCTGAGCAGATCAGCGGCCCCGCCCCGGAGCCTCCAGGCCCTGCAGACGGAGAGCTCGGGAGTTCCTGCGGGGGCTGAATCCAGGTTTCCAGAGCTGGCCCCGCCACTAGGGTTGTTCCTCCTGGGGCCTCACGGGGTAAACAACCCCCACTGAGCCCTGCACCAGGCAGGGGGCAGAGCAGCTCCCCCAAGTGCTAACACCTGAAAATCAGCACAACAGGCCCCTCCCCCAGAAGACCAGCTAGACGGACAATTTCCAGGGGAAGCCAAGGGACTTAAAGTATATACAGAATCAGAAGATACTCCCCCATGGTTCTTTTTTTTTCTTTTCTTTTCTTTTTTTTTTTTTTTTTTTGTTGTTGTTTTGTTTTGTTTTGTTTTGCTTTGCTTTTTGATTTGTTTCCTTCCCCCACCCCTTTTTTCCTTTCTTTTTTTCTTCTTTTTTTCTTCCTTTTTTTTTTCTCTTTCTCTTTTTCTTTCCTTCTTTCTCTCCTCTCTTTTTCTCCTTTTCCCAATACAACTTGCTTTTGGCCACTCTGAACTGAGCAAAATGACTAGAAGGAAAACCTCACCTCAAAAGAAAGAATCAGAAACAGTCCTCTCTCCCACAGAGTTACAAAATCTGGATTACAATTCAATGTCAGAAAGCCAATTCAGAAGCACTATTATACAGCTACTGGTGGCTCTAGAAAAAAGCATAAACGACTCAAGAGACTTCATGACTGCAGAATTTAGAGCTAATCAGGCAGAAATTAAAAATCAATTGAATGAGATGCAATCCAAACTAGAAGTCCTAACGACAGAGGGTTAACGAGGTGGAAGAACGAGTGAGTGACATAGAAGACAAGTTGATAGCAAAGAGGGAAACTGAGGAAAAAAGAGACAAACAATTAAAAGACCATGAAGATAGATTAAGGGAAATAAACGACAGCCTGAGGAAGAAAAACTTACGTTTAATTGGTGTTCCCGAGGGTGCCGAAAGGGACAGAGGGCCAGAATATGTATTTGAACAAATTCTAGCTGAAAACTTTCCTAATCTGGGAAGGGAAACAAGCATTCAGATCCAGGAAATAGAGAGATCCCACCCTAAAATCAATAAAAACCGTTCAACACCTCGACATTTAATAGTGAAGCTTGCAAATTCCAAAGATAAAGAGAAGATCCTTAAAGCAGCAAGAGACAAGAAATCCCTGACTTTTATGGGGAGGAGTATTAGGGTAACAGCAGACCTCTCCACAGAGACCTGGCAGGCCAGAAAGGGCTAGCAGGATATATTCAGGGTCCTAAATGAGAAGAACATGCAACCAAGAATACTTTATCCAGCAAGGCTCTCATTCAAAATGGAAGGAGAGATAAAGAGCTTCCAAGACAGGGAGCAACTAAAAGAATATGTGACCTCCAAACCAGCTCTGCAAGAAATTTTAAGGGAGACTCTTAACATTCCCCTTTAAGAAGAAGTTCAGTGGAACATTCAACAAAAACAAGGACTGAATAGATATCATGATGACACTAAACTCATATCTCTCAATAGTAACTCTGAATGTGAACGGGCTTAATGACCCCATCAAAAGGCTCAGGGTTTCAGACTGGATAAAAAAGCAGGACCCATCTATTTGCTGTCTACAAGAGACTCATTTTAGACAGAAGGACACCTACAGCCTGAAAATAAAAGGTTGGAGAACCATTTACCATTCGAATGGTCCTCAAAAGAAAGCAGGGGTAGCCATCCTTATATCAGATAAACTAAAATTTACCCCGAAGACTGTAGCGAGAGATGAAGAGGGACACTATATCATACTTAAAGGATCTATTCAACAAGAAGACTTAACAATCCTCAATATATATGCCCCGAATGTGGGAGCTGCCAAATATATAAATCAATTATTAACCAAAATGAAGAAATACTTAGATAATAATACACTTATACTTGGTCACTTCAATCTAGCTCTTTCTATACTCGATAGGTCTTCTAAGCACAACATCCCCAAAGAAACGAGAGCTTTAAATGATACACTGGACCAGATGGATTTCACAGATATCTACAGAACTTTACATCCAAACTCAACTGAATACACATTCTTCTCAAGTGCACATGAAACTTTCTCCAGAATAGACCACATATTGGGTCACAAATCGGGTCTGAACCGATACCAAAAGATTGGGATCGTCCCCTGCATATTCTCAGACCATAATGCCTTGAAATTAGAACTAAATCACAACAAGAAGTTTGGAAGGACCTCAAACACGTGGAGGTTAAGGACCATCCTGCTAAAAGATGAAAGTGTCAACCAGGAAATTAAGGAAGAATTAAAAAGATTCATGGAAACTAATGAGAATGAAGATACAACCGTTCAAAATCTTTGGGATGCATCAAAAGCAGTCCTAAGGGGGAAATACATCGCAATACAAGCATCCATTCAAAAACTGGAAAGAACTCAAATACAAAAGCTAACCTTACACATAAAGGAGCTAGAGAAAAAACAGCAAATAGATCCTACACCCAAGAGAAGAAGGGAGTTAATAAAGATTCGAGCAGAACTCAACGAAATCGAGACCAGAAGAACTGTGGATCAACAGAACCAGGAGTTGGTTCTTTGAAAGAATTAATAAGATAGATAAACCATTAGCCAGCCTTATTAAAAAGAAGAGAGAGAAGACTCAAATTAATAAAATCATGAATGAGAAAGGAGAGATCACTACCAACACAAGGAAATACAAACGATTTTAAAAACATATTATGAACAGCTATACGCCAATAAATTAGGCAATCTAGAAGAAATGGACGCATTCCTGGAAAGCCACAAACTACCAAAACTGGAACAGGAAGAAATAGAAAACCTGAACAGGCCAATAACCAGGGAGGAAATTGAAGCAGTCATCAAAAACCTCCCAAGACACAAGAGTCCAGGGCCAGATGGCTTCCCAGGGGAATTTTATCAGACGTTTAAAGAAGAAACCATACCTATTCTCCTAAAGCTGTTTGGAAAGATAGAAAGAGATGGAGTACTTCCAAATTCGTTCTATGAGGCCAGCATCACCTTAATTCCAAAACCAGACAAAGACCCCACCAAAAAGTAGAATTACAGACCAATATCCCTGATGAACATGGATGCAAAAATTCTCAACAAGATACTGGCCAATAGGATCCAACAGTACATTAAGAAAATTATTCACTATGACCAAGTAGGATTTATCCCCTGGACACGAGGCTGGTTCAACACCCGTAAAACAATCAATGTGATTCATCATATCAGCAAGAGAAAAACCAAGAACCATATGATCCTCTCATTGGATGCAGAGAAAGCATTTGACAAAATACAGCATCCATTCCTGATCAAAACTCTTCAGAGTGTAGGGATAGAGGGAACATTCCTCAACATCTTAAAAGCCATTTATGAAAAGCCCACAGCAAATATCATTCTCAATGGGGAAGCACTGGGAGCCTTTCCCCTGAGATCAGGAACAAGACAGGGATGTCCACTCTCACCACTGCTATTCAACATAGTACTGGAAGTCCTAGCCTCAGGAATCAGACAACCAAAAGACATTAAAGGCATTCAAATTGGCAAAGAAGAAGTCAAACTCTCCCTCTTCGCCGATGACATGATACTCTACATAGAAAACCCAAAAGCCTCCACCCCCAGATTGCTAGAACTCATACAGCAATTCGGTAGCGTGGCAGGATACAAAATCAATGCCCAGAAATCAGTGGCATTTCTATACACTAACAATGAGACTGAAGAAAGAGAAATTAAGGAGTCAATCCCATTTACAATTGCACCCAAAAGCATAAGATACCTAGGAATAAACCTAACCAAAGATGTAAAGGATCTATACCCTCAAAACTATAGAACACTTCTGAAAGAAATTGAGGAAGACACAAAGAGATGGAAAAATATTCCATGCTCATGGATTGGCAGAATTAATATTGTGAAAATGTCAATGTTACCCAGGGCAATATACACGTTTAATGCAATCCCTATCAAAATACCATGGACTTTCTTCAGAGAGTTAGAACAAATTATTTTAAGATTTGTGTGGAATCAGAAAAGACCCCGAATAGCCAGGGGAATTTTTAAAAAGAAATCCATATCTGGGGGCATCACAATGCCAGATTTCAGGTTGTACTACAAAGCTGTGGTCATCAAGACAGTGTGGTACTGGCACAAAAACAGACACATAGATCAATGGAACAGAATAGAGAACCCAGAAGTGGACCCTCAACTTTATGGTCAACTAATATTCGATAAAGGAGGAAAGACTATCCATTGGAAGAAAGACAGTCTCTTCAATAAATGGTGCTGGGAAAATTGGACATCCACATGCAGAAGAATGAAACTAGACCACTCTCTTTCACCATACACAAAGATAAACTCAAAATGGATGAAAGATCTAAATGTGAGACAAGATTCCATCAAAATCCTAGAGAAGAACACAGGCAACACCCTTTTTGAACTCGGCCACAGTAACTTCTTGCAAGATACATCCACGAAGGCAAAAGAAACAAAAGCAAAAATGAACTATTGGGACTTCATCAAGATAAGAAGCTTTTGCACAGCAAAGGATACAGTCAACAAAACTAAAAGACAACCTACAGAATGGGAGAAGATATTTGCAAATGACCTATCAGATAAAGGGCTAGTTTCCAAGATCTATAAAGAACTTCTTAAACTCAACACCAAAGAAACAATCCAATCATGAAATGGGGAAAAGACATGAAGAGAAATCTCACAGAGGAAGACATAGACATGGCCAACATGCATATGAGAAAATGCTCCGCATCACTTGCCATCAGGGAAATACAAATCAAAACCACAATGAGATACCACCTCACACCAGTGAGAATGGGGCAAATTAACAAGGCAGGAAACAACAAATGTTGGAGAGGATGCGGAGAAAAGGGACCCCTCTTACACTGTTGGTGGGAATGTGAACTGGTGCAGCCACTCTGGAAAACTGTGTGGAGGTTCCTCAAAGAGTTAAAAATAGACCTGCCCTACGACCCAGCAATTGCACTGTTGGGGATTTACCCCAAAGATTCAGATGCAATGAAACGCCGGGACACCTGCACCCCGATGTTTATAGCAGCAATGGCCACGATAGCCAAACTGTGGAAGGAGCCTCGGTGTCCAACGAAAGATGAATGGATAAAGAAGATGTGGTTTATGTATACAATGGAATATTACTCAGCTATTAGAAATGACAAATACCCACCATTTGCTTCAACGTGGATGGAACTGGAGGGTATTATGCTGAGTGAAGTAAGTCAGTCGGAGAAGGACAAACATTATATGTTCTCATTCATTTGGGGAATATAAATAATAGTGAAAGGGAATATAAGGAAAGGGAGAAGAAATGTGTGGGAAATATCAGAAAGGGAGACAGAACGTAAAGACTGCTAACTCTGGGAAACGAACTAGGGGTGGTAGAAGGGGAGGAGGGCGGGGGTGGGAGTGAATGGGTGACGGGCACTGGGGGTTATTCTGTATGTTAGTAAATTGAACACCAATAAAAAATAAATAAAAAAAAAGAAAACTATCTTTCCCCATTTATTGTTTTGGCATCGTTGTTGGAACTCTGTTTAACTTCTCAAGTCTGTAGGTTTACGTCTTTTGTCAAATTTCTGAAGTTTTCAGCTATCATTTCTTTATTTTTTAGTGTCACCCTCTTTCTTTTCTCCTTCCAGGACTCTGAGGACATGTTTGACCTTTTGTTAATTCCATAAGACTCTATTCATTTATTTTTTCAATTTATTTTCTCTCCATTGTTAAATTGGGTCATTTCTAATGGCTCTATCTACAGTTTCACTGACTCTTTCCTATCTTCTCCATTGTGTTGTTGAACCCATCCACTCTGTTTTTTTATTTTGATTATTGTTTTAGTTCTAAAATTTGATTCAGCTATTCTTTACATCTTCTATATATTTGCTGAGACTTTCTATTTTTAACCTTTGTTTTAAGCGTTTTATTTTTGCTTTAAAGAAATGTCAGATAATTCTAACATCTCTGTTGTCTTGTTGTTTGTCATCTATCAGTTGTTTTTGTGCAGTTTGAGATCTTTTTGGTTTTTGATATGATGAGCAATTTTCAACTGAAACCTCAACATTTGGGATATTATGTTACAAGACTGGATCTTATTTAAATATTCTGTTTTGGCTGTTAGAGGAAGTCGGGGTTGGGAACAGACACCACCTCATTACTGCCAGGTTGGAGAGTAGTCTAAGTTCCTCACTTGGCCTCCATTGACACGGAAGATGAAAGTCTCTCTTTCTCTCATCATTGGCCAGTGGGGATGAAAGTTTTGGCTCCCCACTTAACTTCTCTGACCCTTATAGGATGGGAGATGGGGTTGGGCACCTTGTTACAGTCTGCTGAGGGTGGAGGTCTAGGCCTTCCACTAGGCCTTTGCTGACTTGAGTGGGGGATGAGGAGAAGCAGTTACAATTTTTTCCTGTGGTTTCTGCTTTTCTTTAGTTTTATCAGTTTTGTCTAAATGGTTTGTTGCTGTTGTTGTCGGTGGTGGTTTCTGTCTGTTATACTGCCTCTTTTCTGATTCTTCAACTTAACAGAGCGGTATTTTGTTGGGGATTATTTTTTTGTCTGAACCATTGGCATTTTCAGGTTACTAGATCCTTCAGTTTCAAGTTTGGGATATAGGAGGCAAAAAAAGAAACAAAAACAAAGAACAAACAAAAACCCAGGGAACTAACTATCCTGTCATTCCTTGGATCTTGAGATCCTTGCTGGTCTGTCTTCTCTATATTTCAGGGTCTTCTTATGTTTGTTTTATATGTAATGTTTAGGGGCTTGTAATTGTACTTACTGGGAGAATAGGGAAAAGTAGGTCTACTCTATCTTCCCAGAAGTAGAAGTCTAAGTAGACTTTTTTTATAAATAGAATCATGTTTAAAAAAAAATCATGTTTTAATCACAGAGACATTAATAGTTAAAGGAACTTAGAAGTTAATCCTTTCCCAGATGATAATAACTCTCTAATTTATCCTTTTTGTATATTCAAACAGTGTGGTTTGCTTTAAATGAAAAGTATCTCTAGATTATTTACACGCTTTTAAGTATAGACAATAACTGTCCTCTTTCAAAATTTGAATTAAATTCTCCTAAATAATTACTTTTAGAAATTTTTTTCCTTAATGCCAATCTGAAGATATTTCAATGGAAGGCAATTCCTTAAATTGTTTGGTATTGAAAGTTATAATGAGAATTCCCACATCTTTCCAGAAGTATACAGTGGGACAATTTCTCAGAGGTACTCTATTTTAGAAGATTGCCTGTATTATTTCACTTCTTTTACTGTGTTTCTATATATTCACAAACAACTGCCTAATAAAAATATTTAACAATTTTTAGGTTTCCAAACCTATAATTTTTTTCAATCGCCATTTCTCCTTCTTAAACATCTGTTCTTTTATATGTATTAATACCTAGTAATACTATATTTTATTGCCCTCTGTCTGCCAGGCACTCTGCTAATGAGCTCTTAATATACTTTATCTTATTTAATCCCGTTTAAGACAAGTGAAGCTTAGAAAGGCTGAACGGGAAGCATTCATAAGAGGTAAAGCTAGCATCTGCATACAGATGCCTCCCAGTTTCATGTTTGTTTTGACAATGCTACATCTGAGCAAGTAAGCATCTTTTTCTTCCAAGGGTAAGGCTTAGAGGTATGTTTCTCTCTTAATGCTATTTTGTAATTTCTACCATTCTTTCATTTTTATCTTCTTCAATTTTTTCACCTAAGAATTAATACAGAAATTTTAAATATAGGGTATCTGTAATAGGTTTGGGGGGTTAAAATCTAAGTTATTTGCTATTTTTAACTTAGCTCTATGACATTAAAAATACTGACAAAGTTTTATTACAGGAGCTCTGCTGTTTTGTGTTTGGGTATAAAGAGAAAATATGACTGGATAGCTACTATGTCATGTGCAAACTGTGTGAAGGGTAAACAAAAACAGAAAAAGTAAAAACCAGCCATGTTAATAAATCCTTGCTAATGGTAAGAAGATCTACTGTTTAAAACATGTATTTTTAATTTAACCTAGAAGGTAGAAACAAAAAGGCTATATGTATAAGCATCTCTTCATTCAAAGCCGAACTGTTTCATACTAAATTTTTAATTCACTTTCATTTAAATTGCACAGAAGTATGGATATTAATTTGCTTAGTCTCAAATTCACAACATTTGAGAATCAATACTTTTTTATTCAAAAGATTTTGGTCAATAAATCTTCTTACATACACCAAACAATACTTCACTTTTTAAAGTTAATTTCAATTACTATATATAATAAAATATTATTCAGGTGAATTCCTATTTGCTTTGTCAGGAGTTCTTTACATCCATCATTATTTGCTGAGCTTTTACATTTAGAAGGTATTCCTATTATTTTTCTTTAGCAAAGTAAAATACAGATACCACACATCTCCTGATTTGTACAGATCCAGGCTCCCCCGATGTCCTCAAAATGTCCCACAATGGGACTTTTCACATGCAGAAATAAGCCCTTTTTGTTATTTGGGTAAATATACAGATTCTGAACAAATGTTCTTGCAGATACACTAAACTACCATTTCAGAAGGTTTACATTAAGTGTTTTTTTTTCTTGTAATCTCTTCCTATTGGGAGACCTCGTCTTGCTGTGTGCTCCCGTATCCAAGTGCTATCAAATTAACAGTAGGAAACACCTACCAAACAGTAGTAGGTGGGTTCATAATGATGAGAATTCTAGTTATTTAAAATATTTTTCTTATTATGTTCCATTTCCTAATGATATAGTACTATACTCAAATATAAGTGAAATCAATTGTTTTGTAAAATAACTTGTTGCAAATGAACATCACTAGCAAGTTTGTTAACAGTGAAGCTATATCAATATAAATTTTCAAAACTTTGTAGTATTGGTACTATAATCTTGCTTAGAATAAGCCTGGAAGGCAACAACTGCTACACATTTTTGAAACATAATATATACAGCACGGGCCAGTAGGATAGCTGAAACTGCAGGCATTTTACACCCGCTGATCTTATGGGGAAGAGAATTCTAAGCGGCATCATCACCATAGGCTGTGATGATTACCCAGCTATGCAAATTTAAAATATTCATCGATGGTAAACTTATGGGTAAGAATAATGCGGAGAGGGGAACTGTTATTTATGATTCCTCACCATTACTATACCTGAGTATAAAAATACCTACCTCTCCCGTTGTGAATTATGTTGTTTAGAAAACAGAAGGCGTTTTAATTTGCCGCGATGGCAGCTAACGGAGAGGAGGGCCTGTTACTTCTAAGAGCAAGCAGCTGGTTCTCTGTGCCTGTACACCGGGACAGGTGCAAGGCAGCCTGAGCGGGGCTGCAGTTTTCCCAACACAGCGGATGGCGCCAGACAGGGCCCAGCTCCAGGCGGCCTCAGCGGGCGGCGTGGGAACCTGCTCCGGGGGCGCGCGGCCTGCTTGGTTCGCAGGCTCCCGGGCCGGGCTGTCACCTGGGGAACAGAGGTTCGGGAGGTAGGGGCGTCACCCCAGCAGGCCCTGCACGGCCCCCGAAGCGCCCGCACTCGCAGGGCCATTTGCGGGAGGCCCCCGGGGGGCAGTGCGGGGCAGCGGGGCTCGAGCCACCGAGGTTGCGTGCTGCTGGGCGCAGGTACGCAGGCCCCGCAGGTGCGCAGGCCCGGCAAGGTCAGCAGGCCCTGGCCCTGCAGGCCCTGGCCCCGCAGGTACGCAGGCCCCGCAGGTGCGCAGGCCCGGCAAGGTCAGCAGGCCCTGGCCCTGCAGGCCCTGGCCCCGCAGGTACGCAGGCCCGGCAGGTCCAGGCCCGCAGGTCAGCAGGCCCAGCAGGTCAGCAGGCTCCGCAGGTACGCAGGCCCGGCAGGTACGCAGGCCCGGCAGGCCCAGGCCCGCAGGTCAGCAGACCCGGCAGGTACGCAGGCCGGGCAGGTCAGCAGGCCCTGCAGGTCCAGGCTTCGCAGGTCCGCAGATTGGCAGGTCAGCAGATCTGCAGGTCCCGCGGGTCCGCAGGTCCGCAGGTCTAGGCCCCGCAGGTGGGCAGGCCCCGCAGGCCCCGCAGGTCCCGCAGGTCCGCAGGTGGGCAGGTGGGCAGGTGGGCAGGTCCCCAGGCCCCGCAGGTCGGGAGGTCAGGAGGTCCGCAGGTGGGCAGGTCCGCCGGTCTAGGCCCCGCAGCTGGGCAGGCCCCGCAGGTCCCACAGGTCCGCAGGTGGGCAGGTGGGCAGGTCCCCAGGCCCGCGGCCGTCCGCGCCGCGCCGCCGTTGCTAGGCGACCTCCGCCGTCCCCGAGGCGGCCCCGCCCCCCGGCCCATCGGCCCCGCGCTCGCCGGCGCCCACCTTCCCTTTGTTCCGCAGCCATCTCGGGCCGGACGGGAGGCGGCGGCTTCGGCAGAGGGCCCGAGCGCCGGAGGCCTCTGGGATGGTGTGGGACCGGGTAGGTGGCGACGCGGAGGCGGCCCCGCGGGAGCGCGGCGGCGGCGGAGGCCCGGGCGGAGCCCCGGGGGAGACGCGCCCGACCCGCCGCCCTCCCGGCCGTTTGGAGCCCGGCGGCGGCGCGCTTCCTCGGCCAACAGCTGCGGGCGGGCCTGCGGGGCGCGGGGGGCCCCGGGGTCGGGGCCGGGTCGCGGGGGGGCGGTCAACGGGGGGGGGGGCTGGGGCGCAGGGGCCCGGGGTCAGGGTTGGGGCCCAGGGGGCCCGAGGTCGGGGCTGGGGCGCAGGGGGTCCGAGGTCGGGGCTGGGGCGCAGGGGGCCCGGGGTCGGGTCGCGGGGGGCCCGGGGTCGGGGTCGGGTCGCGGGGGGCCCGGGGTCGGGGCTGGGGCGCGGGGGTCCGAGGTCGGGGCTGGGGCGCAGGGGGCCCGGGGTCGGGGCTGGGGCGCGGGGGCCCGAGGTCGGGGCTGGGGCGCGGGGGTCCGAGGTCGGGGCTGGGGCGCGGGGGGCCCGGGGTCGGGGTCGGGTCGCGGGGGGCCCGGGGTCGGGGCTGGGGCGCAGGGGGCCCGGGGTCGGGGTCGGGTCGCGGGGGGCCCGGGGTCGGGGCTGGGGCGCAGGGGCCCGGGGTCAGGGTTGGGGCCCAGGGGGCCCGAGGTCGGGGCTGGGGCGCAGGGGGCCCGGGGTCGGGTCGCGGGGGGCCCGGGGTCGGGGCTGGGGCGCGGGGGTCCGAGGTCGGGGCTGGGGCGCGGGAGGCCCGGGGTCGGAGTCGGGTCGCGGGGCGGGGGCGGGCCTGGGGTCAGGGCTGGGGCGCGGGGGGCGGCGGGGGCTCCCCGCTAGGTGAGCGGCCAGGGCCAGCACGCACCTGTTGGGCCCAGGTGCGGGCCTCCCCGGGGACCGGGCGGCGGCTCCCCACGCGCAGTTGCACGGCCGGCGCGCTCCCGGCTGCACCGCCTCCCACGCGAGCTTCCCGGGGCCGCGGCTGCGAGCCGACCGGCCAGCCCGCACTCACGCGGAAACGGCTTCCTTCCCTTAGGAGTGACCGCCTCTTGGCCTCCTGCCAGTCAGAAGCCCGCCTGGGCCGGGAGCGCTCGCAGCCTAAGTCCGTTACCCTAACCAAGCCGCGCACCGGTTGGCTCCATCAGCAGACGTAGGAATTTAAACTTGGCAGCTTGTCCACACATTGATTGTGACAGTTGTGTCATTAAGAAGCTTAACCACAATCCTGCCTAGAAACAATGATGAGTTTATAAATGGGACTTTATTTTTCAGCCTAAAAAGAAAGAAAGAAAGAAAGAAAGAAAGAAAGAAAGAAAGAAAGAAAGAAAGAAAGAAAGAAAGAAAGAAAGATAGATAGATGCTGGTTGTTTTGTTTTGTTTCGTTTTGGGGTTTTTTCGTTTTTGCTTTTTAAAGAGGTTGTATGGTCCAACAGCTCTTTGGAAATCTGAGGTTGTAAGTCGGCTGTCCTGACCTCCTCATTTTTTTAGGATAGCAGGAGTTCCTTTTGGATTCCAAGTTTCCCTGCTACATGAGACCTTTCCTATTAGAGTGGCAAATAGGTTATGCTTAGTGAAACAGAAGTGTTTCGGTTTTGGGGGGAAGCAGTTTTGTTTTCTACTTTCACCCTCCGTCTGCGCACCGTCTTAGAGGACGGCTTCACCAGGTTGAAAACTTGCAGCGGCAAAAGGGGGAATATTACTTGGAAGGCACAGATTTTCTTTTTTACTCTTACTGCATATGTAGTAATAAATGCCTCACAGTTCAACAATCCAGTTCTTACTTCACCTAATTTAATGTTAGCCTGATGAACTATTAGTACTCCAGTTTTCTTTTTCCTAAAAGGGGCCCCCACCTTGATCATCAGCCTTGATGTGGTTATAGTTCTGCCCTAGGTTTTCAGGGACTTATTAAAATTCCTCCCACTGAACTACCTATAAAAATCTTGTAAAGTAATCGAGCTTACTACCATTGTATATTATGAGCAGGATAAGATTTTGGTAAAGATACAGATGATTCCAGTTGTAAATATTTCCATTATCAACAAGTGACACTGTATTCATTGTTTTTATGACTAGTTTTTCTTTTTTATACATAATGTTTAAAGCCTGCACATGAACTCAGTTTTCCTAAATACTGTAAATGAACTGCATTGAAATGTAAATGTACTATCTTTAGAAGAATCACTTTTATCTGTGTTGGATTCTGCAAATACTGTTTTTAAGAAACCTGGTTAATAAAGGAAGGCAAAACAAGTGACACATGTCATGAAGTTTATCAAGTGTGAACCGCAGAGAGGAGCGGACCAATAAGTGGGAGTTACTTTTATTGCTCAGGGCCTAAGTTGTGAATATTCCTTCCTGGGATTAATAAGTCGAATATATATTGGTGCCAAAAAGGTCTTGTTCCAGAGAAACCAATTTGGTTTACCAGCAAAAGGTTGAGAAAGCTGAAACAATCAAAGTGATTGATTAACTGATTATTGTTTTCAAAAACAATTGAGAATAATGCCATCTTCAAAAATAGGGATCAAAGGCGAAAAAAAATTCCCCAAATGTTGGGAAGTCTTTCTTAGTTGGCCCCATTCACCCAGTGCCATGGTAGATAGCCATTGAGAGTTGGCAGGTGAGAGGTGTCTCCTGGGTTGCAGGGTGGACTTGATGATGGAGGACGGATGTTTGTGAGGGTGGTAACTAGACTTGTAGTCATGTGGATGGGTGTCGGTGTAGGAGAGTTTCCAGAAGCCACCTTTGGTTACCTCTGGACCTCCTCACTAGAATTCTTTGAACTATTGAAAGTAGGTGTAATGACTAAGAATAGTTAAATGAGATACTGGAACTGGAAATAGGGATGCAGATTTGTCTTGGAATTTTCTAGAGTAGATACAACCCATAGAGGAATGGTGGCCATGTCTTATTCCAAAATGGCCCCTGATGGCAAAGCAAATTCTTGAATTCAGCACTGAAAGAATGCCTAAAGCTAAAAGAAAGCTGGTAGCAAGATTTGAGTTGACATATGTCTTGCTAATGGTTAAAATTGTAAAGCAAAGCAAATCATTGAATGTTGCAGTTGGGAATAGGAGCTCTCGAGCCAGACTTCTTGGATTCAAATTATGGTACCTTCTGAAATAGTGTGTGAACTTGGGCAAGTTACTTAATCTCACTGTACCTCAGATTTTCTCATCTCATAATTCTTTGAGTTAAATGAGTTAATTGATATTAAATGATATTAAATTGATATTAAATATCAGTTTTTTGATATTGATATTAAATATATTAAATCAGTTAATATAGTATGTTTAGAATGGAGCCTGATGTAGTAAACACTCCATAAATAATAAATGCGATCATCATCATCATGATCATTGATGTTTTAGAAAACAACTCATAAAATTATAATCACTAATATCGACACTATGAGGTAACTACTGTAAACCCATTGATACATTTCCTTACGATACTTTTTCTCAGTTTATTTGATTTTTACATAGTTGAGATTTTGCTATACAAACAACTTTACATTCTGCTTTTTTCACTTAACATCATAAGCATTTTCTCATGCTATTAATTATTTGGTCAGCATCTTTTAAAATGACCACATAATGTGGCTTTCTCATAATTAAACATTTTCCTATTGGACAGTTAGCAAGTTCCTTTCTTTCTTTCTCTCTCTCTTTCTTTCTTCTTTCTTTCTTTCTTTCTTTCTTTCTTTCTTTCTTTCTTTCTTTCTTTTTCTTTCTTTCTTTCTTTCTTTCTTTCTTTCTTTCTCTTTCTTTCTTTCTTTCTTTCTTTCTTTCTTTCTTTCTTTTTTCTTTCTTTTCAGTTCTAAGAAACACTATAGTGAACATCCTTGTAGATGAAACAACTTCTGTGTTTTGGATTATTAGGATAGATTCTCCAAAGTGGAAATATTAGGTTGGAGTATCAAAGCTCATGGTACATGTTGCCATATTGCTTTTACTTAAGGGAATTTAATAATGGGTGTAAAATAAATTGAGGAACACAGCATTTATTGCCCTTATTATTGCTCAAGATGGGAAGGAAGAAGGAGTGAATTAACATTTTTTCTGCATGATATACAAGGCATGATTTCTGGTATTTTCGTACATTGTTACTTTTACATACATTGTGCTTTTTATCATAGCCCTGTGTTCTGCATGAACCTAGATTGCCTGATAGCAAAGCTTACATCCTTATTTGTAAAATTTCATGTAATATACATGTCAGAATCTTATAATGAATGCGTATACGTCTAATAAATACAGAACCTTATAATGAATCTTATAGTTTACTGTAATTTAGTGGATCTACTAATTGTAGATCATAGACCACATTATGAAGACAGTAAAACTTGACCAGGAAGTAATGAGTGAGTAAGTTACAGAGTTAAACCAGACAGGGCTTAAGTATCTGCATATATTTTACAAAAGGATACAATATCCTTACCTGAATGAGAGGTGATTAGTAATGAATATATAAAACTGGTTTCTAAAATGAATGCAAAAAGTATTTGTGGTAAAACCCTCTTAGTAACTACCTCAGCACAGATAGGGTAGAAAAAAAAATCCATCAAATTTGGGGGATCTG
This sequence comes from Canis lupus baileyi, assembly GCF_048164855.1. Classification (NCBI taxonomy): domain Eukaryota; kingdom Metazoa; phylum Chordata; class Mammalia; order Carnivora; family Canidae; genus Canis; species Canis lupus. Next base: position 56,445,473 of record NC_132842.1, read on the forward strand.
TATAAGAAGTGACAATGGCCTATTACAGAACCAAATTGAAAAGTACATTTAGTAAAACCCCTGCCAAAGTTAGCTAAGGTCTTAATAGAGAAATAACCAAAACAAACAAACAAAAAAATTAACAGATATACCAGTTAAGGAGAATAAGACTACCCACAAGCTATGGGAAATTAATTATATACTGAAAACTAAAGGAGAAAAGATTCAATTGGATTTTTTAGTTGACTTTGAAGCACTCTGAAGCCACTAGTAAAATAGTACTCGGCGGAGCCCCTTAATCCTCAGATGCAGAAGTTGCTGCCATAGATAAAAAGGGTCATCTCAGAAAGACCAAGATTTCATTGCTTTTGTCTTTACTAAGGAAGAAATTAAAGCAGAGAAATACTTCATCAAATTGTGAACATCCTAAATAGATGCAAATGAATGATTAGAAATAGATGGTATCCTACCCAAACTGTAAATAGTAAAAAAATAATATGCTGCCATTAAAAACAATGTATTTTGTATGTAAGTATTTTGAAATAAATTGTTTCATTGTTCCTCAATTTATTTAAAACAATGAAACAATGTAAGTATTTTGAAAAATACTTAAGTAAAAATAACAATAGTTTTGGCTGGAGCATAGGAAAACAGGAAAATGATGAGAAAGATGGCAAATTATGAAGAATTTATTTTAGGTGCCATTTGTTCATTCACTAAACATTAGTGCTGGAACTGACCCTTTTCATTAGGAAATGTATATACTACTGGAGAGAGAAGTAAACAAAACAGTACAACAAAGTGTAGTTACAGCTTTTACGATCTGCATCTGTGGAGCATCCAGCGGGGCTAGTAGTAGGTTCCACACAAAGAATGGGAGAAATGGCTCCAGCATTTCAGGGGATTAGGAGCAGCACTTCAGAGCTATGTCAGCAAAGATAAGGACCTACTGTGGTCCCTAATCTCCCAATAATTCAGGGGCCCTAAAAGGTACAGAGTACGGGTCCACAGAGTTTTTCTGTAAAGGATTAAGGTAGTAAACATTTTCTGCTTTGTGAGCCATACATCTCAAATGCAGTCAAAAGTAGTCCTGGACAGTATCGAAATTAAGGGGTTTGACCAATGGGACGGGTGGGCCTTAATTATCTCTAGTAGATAGTAGAGATTTGCGGGAGAGGTAACCTGCCGGGCCTAGCACGAGCCGTTGGAAGATCTGGAAACAAGAAATTTACGACATTGATTTGTGTGAATCATTACGAGTGGAATAAAATAGAAAAACAGTTTCTTTCTAAGTGCTATAAACCATTAAGAAAAGACAACTCAATTTCTTAAATGGCCAACCAATTTCACAGAAGAGGAAAGCCGACATGAAATAGTGCACTGCCCCGCCAGTAGGGAAGTGCAGAGTAAAACAGTGAAATATTGTTTCCCATCATCCTGGCAAAAGTGGAAAAGTTTTGCTAGCAAGTGTTGGCAAGGTTGTACCGAAACTCATACATTGAATAAATCAGTGGAGCCATTTTCATTTTAAAGCAAAAACCTTTTGACCCACGATTTCCATTTCTTGGAGAAGCGTGTGGGTGTACGAGGAGCCCTATGGGTCCGGGGGTGGCTGTCGGCAGACTTCCAGGTCGCCTTTCATCGCCTACACTCCAGTTCATAAAAGGGTCCATATTTGTCTTAAAAAAAAAAAAAAGCAAAACCAAAAAACAGAGGCTCCTGGGTGGCTCAGTCAGGTAAGCGTCTGACTCTTGGTTACGACTCAGGTCGTGATCTCAGGGTCCTGAGATCGAGCCCTGTGTTGGGCTCCGCACTCAGCAGTGAGTCGGCTGGCTTGAGGATTCTTTATGTCCCTCGCCGCTGTCCCCCCTCAAATAAATAAATGAATCTTAGGCAACCAAAACCCTTCTAACTCTTCATAGCCTTCCACTGTGCCCGCTGGAATTGGCATCATCTGCAGAGTCCGACCTCAGCCTATTCGTAAACATCCCTTCACTTGCTTGCTCTCCTGGAAACCTGCCTTTTGCGCTCTTGTTTTTTTTCTGTAGCTCTCCTTGTCACTCTTCCTGGAGGTGGGAAAAGCGTCTGTTGTCACCTCCTGGATGCTCTTGGACTGTTCTCCCACCGCTCCCCACCCCGCCACCCCCCACTGCCCCAAAAATCCTCAGCGTCTGTGATCCATTTGTTACCAACTAGTCCTAGCATAATTGCTACCAGGGACTTCCAGGTCATTCCTCTTCGTTCCCCGTGCTTACTTTAGCTCCAGGCCCATTGCCCCTGTCTCCAGTACTACCCCAGTCTTTATAACAGAAGGGAAGGAGGACACTAACTGATGTGTTCAGTGCCCTGGCCTCCTCGACCTTGCCTCCGGCATCCGTCTACTCCGTCTCAGGCCCTCACTCCCACAGTCCTGCCCTCTTGCAGTCCTGCTGTAGTTACAGTTTTGTGTGTTCTACTCTGTGATCTCGTTTTCTATTTTCGTAGTTCACTCCTTCCAGGATCTCAGCACCAACCATCTTTTGACCCCAGTGGAATCTCCGATGCATTGATCCTGCTCTGGTTTCCCTGCCACTGACCTTGATATTTTCACTCCCTTTCCTAACTCAGCTGAGATTTCATGGTTAATCATTTTCATCAACTCCTTTGGATCCACTTCCTTGCCCTTTGCTTGTTTGATAGAAGCACAGCCCTAGTTAAAACCAATTCTCTGCTTCATACTTGCTTTTCTGTAACTTGGTATAGCCGGGCAAACACACCCCCGTGCCTGACCACACTCCTCAAGGGGGCCTTAAGTGCTGCCTGTTGTTGTACTGTATTAATCTGTTCATCCTCCCGTTCCTGCGTGACTACTTCCTATCTTCTCTTCTTCAAACCTCTGGTATCTCTTTTCCCATCCTCACTTTTAGCTCCTGACCTTGCTGAGAAAATGGAAGCAATCAGAGAACTTCCACAGATTCCCAGCATCTTGTGTATCTCCCAGCCTCTGTGTCAACACATGCTGTCGTCCTGCTTGCTTAGGTTCACTGTTCATGTTCTTGTGTCTGCTTTTGTACTAGATCCCATCCTCTCCTGGGCTCAAGGGCATTGATTCAGCTTCTCTCCTTCCACATCATTTTTTTCCTTTATTGAATTATCTCCATCAGCAAACAGACGTGCTATTATTTTTCCCATTATTTAAAACAAAAAACTCAAATCACTTCTCATCAACTTTTCCCTGTTTTTTTGTTTTGTTTTGTTTTGTTTTTGTTTGTTTTTTTAGGTTTCCTTTTGCAGCATTATTCCTCAAAAGACTTGTCTGTACTTGGTAATGCCAAATTTTTTTCCTCCCATGTAGTGTGCTAAACCCACTGCAATCAGGCTTTTCTCTGCACCAATCCCACCAAAGCAACTCATGTTCTCCAGTAACTTCCATCCCATCAAATGCCATATGCCATTGATTCTGTTCATCTTACTGGCCTATCAGCAGCATTTGACAGAGCTGCTTATTCCCTTATCCTTGAACCACGTCTTTGCTTTCCAGTACACCACACACCCTTGCTTATCTTCTACCTCTGTCCTGGCCTCTTGTAATTCTGTGTTCCTTTTCTCACAGTCCTTGCTTTTTGTTTTCTGTTCTTTGTTTTTCCTAACAGTACTCACTTGATAGGTAATTTTATTCAGTCTCGTGGCTTTAAATACCATCTAAATGCCAGCAGTGCCCAAATTTAGATCTTCAGCTCTTCTCCCTAATTCCAGTCTCATATGTTCAAGTGTCCACTCAACCTCTCTGCCTGAATGTCTAGTGATTTACATAAAAGTCAGCATGACCAAAACTAAACTCCTAAACTTCCTCCCCAATACCTACTCTACACATAGACTTACCCCATTTCTGTCAGTGGCAACTCCATTCTCCTAGTGGCACAGGCTAAAATCTTAAGAGTTATCCCTAACTTTGCTTTTTCTTAACAATTCCTCAAATCCATGCTTTCAGGACAACCTATTTTTTCTACACATCAAAATACATCCAGAATTATAGGGTGCCTCACCTTCTCCACTACTACCATCTTGAGCCAAGCTACTACTGTCATGAATACTGTTTAAATAGGTTACTGTCTGGTCTCCTCATTCTACCCTAGTCCTTCCCAACAGTCTTTTCTCCATGTAGTAGTGAGAACTAGCCTTTTACAAATTAAGACAGTCCCTGCCACTTCTTTGTTCAGAGCACTGCATTGGCTCTCCTTTTGATTCAGGGAAAATCTAGTCCTTACAATGAGTGGCCCATTAGGCTCTATATAATGTGCCAGCCCCACTCCCCTTTCTCCTTACCTCCTTGACCTTATTTCCTACTACCATATGGAACCTCTGCTTCCCTACTACCGCCTCCCTCCTTGCTCACTGTCCTCCTTGTATCAGAAACATCAGTCATGCTCCTACTTTAGGATCTTTGCTTCAGCTAGTTCAGCTGTCTGGAATCTACTTTCCAAATATCTAGTTGGCTCACTGGCCTTACCTTCTGATGTTTGTTCAGATCTTACCTCCTCTAACCACCCTTCTTAATACTGCATCCTACCCTCTCCCATCCCCCTTATCCTGGATTCTTTTTTAATTTTTTGCATAGTGCATACCACCTTCTACAGTGCTATATCAGGGTCAGCAAGCTAGAGCCCCCACTGCCTTCTGGCCTGTTTTTGTACAGCCTGTGAGCTAAGAGCAGTTCTTACCTTTTAAAGGATTGTAAAACAAAAAGAGACAATATATAGGAGACATGTGGTCTGCAAAACATAGAATACTTACTATTTGGCTGTTTGCAGACACAGTTTGCATTGTATATTCTGTTTATTGTCTTTCTCATCCCACACAAATGTAAGCTCCAAGAGGGCAGAGATCTTTCTTTTGTTTACTGCTCTATCTGCAGCAACTAGAACTAGAATGTAGTAGGCATTCAGCAAATATTTGTTAAATGAGTGAATTGCTTGTAATGGTATAAAATTATAAATAAGTTAAGTATTCAATAACTCATACTGCAATAAATAATGAAATAGAACTATATATAATGAATAGGAAAGCTAAGGCATATTTTGAAAGAAGTTTTTTAAAAAAATTATTTTAAGTAATCTCTGTACCCAATGCAGGGCTCGAACTCATGACCCCAAGATCAAGAGTCCTATGCGCTTACCTAGTAAACCAGCCAGCCAGCCAGGCACACCTGAAAAGAGTTTTTATAAAACATTGTTTCTACAGAAACATACTATTTAAATGTAGACAAAAAAAAAAAAACTGCTCTATCAACTTATATATCCAATCAGTATTAGAGTACCTTTGGGGAGGAGACCAGGATTACGAGAGATACTTGAAGGGAGCTAGAATTTCATCCATATTGTTTCCTTTTTTTATACAGTGAGAAGCAGCCACATGTCACTTTTTCATTTGGGGAAAAGAAATAGGCACTAACTAAAGCAGTAAGAGGAAGTAGTAGTGGGATGTAGGGAAAGGGAAGAAAACATTGCCTTTCTTAAATACCGTATTTGGCAAGCAATCTGAATGAAGAAAAGGAGTGAGCAATATGAATATTTGAGGAAAGCAAAAGTAAAGAGTCTTAGGTGGGAATAAGCATAACATCAAGGAGCTGTGAGAAAATCAGCATGGAACACAGTGAAAAAGGATTTGAAACTGCTAGGAGATTAGTTCAGAGAGAGATGGGAGCTAAGATTAGGTACAATTTTGTAGGCTGTGCTAAGGATATGAGGTTTTATTTTAAGTGCGATGAGAAACTATTGGAAAATTTTGATGGTCAGAAGACTTGATTTAATTGCAGCTTCAATATCATTTTTGCTACTTCATCTCAGAGAATAGGCTGTTAGGGGAATGAAACAGAAAGGCAAGGGAACCCATTGTAGTAGACCATTGCCATGCTAGCATGTTTTATATACCTGGACTAGGGTAGGCTGGAAGGGATGAGAATTGGTCAGATTCAGAGTATGTTTTAGGATATGTTTTGATAGCACTGGCTGGTGTTTTGGATGTAGAACAGAAAGGAGGTCAAGGGTGACCCCTTAGCATTTTGCCCTGAACAACTACGTGAACCTTAGTGGCCTAGGCAATTGGAAGAGAAGCAGATAAAATGGGATGAGGAAAAGTATCAAGGGTTGTGGTTTAGCCAGCAAAGTTTAAGATGCCCATTTCACAAACAAATGAATATGTCTTATAAAATGTTGGTGCCTGAGTCTGGAGTTCAGAGTGCTATTCAATGGCACAGACTAGATGAGATTATATAGACCGAGAAAAGAAAGGGAGCTAGGATATGTAGGGGCAGGAGAGCCAGCAGAGGAGACTGACGCAGAGCAGCCAGCGAAATAAAAAGAAAACCAGGAAGATGTGAGGCTAGAAAGGAAAAGAGTGGTTGCCTGTGTTCAGCACTCTGGAGGAATTGTGGTAAGGCCAAGAAGAAATCATTCGGTTTGGCAGCAAGGAAATCTCAGTCTCACTGGAGTGCAGTAAAGATGGGGACGTGGTGACTGTATACAACTTTCAAGATGTTTCTGTGAACGGAGGGAAGTACAGAAATTGAGTAGGGAATGGAGTCAAAGCTTTTTTTTTAAGATAATATTTTAAAATAATTTTAAACTTAGGAAGATGGTGAGAATAATTCAGACAATTCCCATATATACCTTACTTGGATTCACCAATTGTTTACATTTTGCCACATTCTTTCCACCTACTCCTACACACAGTTATATTTTTGATCATTTGAGAGTAGGTTTCCTAAGTCTTGTCTCTTTACCCCTTAAATACTTTAACATGTGTATCTTAAGAGCGAGGATATTATCTTCTGAAACCACATATAGTTATCAAATTCAGAAATTTTCTATTTTTTACAGTCAATATTATAGTTTTGTCACTCATTCAGTAACATTCTTTTTGTTAAATAAAGATTTTTTTTTTTAATTATTTTAGAACAAAAGAGCATGCATGAGCAGTGGGAGGAACAAAGGGAGAAGCAGGCTCCATGCAGGAACCCCGATGTGGGACTCAATCCTGTGTCTCCAGGATCAGGCCCTTGGCTGAAGGCGATGCTAAACCGCTGCGCCACCCGGGCTGCCCAGCAATGATCCATATAACGAAAGGATGATTGTAACTTTCTAGGCTCTGTCTTTCAAAAAAGAGTTTATTTAAGCTCCTAAAATGCTGCATGTCAGACCTTTATTAGAAAATCTTATGAGACTTAATTTTGGAAAAAAAAAAAAAGCATTAAACAGTGAATCATTGAAACCAGAATAGGAAAAATCCATTGGATTTTTCTTTTTTTATTTTTATTTATTTATTTGTTTGTTTGTTTGTTTGTTTGAAAGAGAGCACAAGCATGAAGGGGCAAGGGGGTAGGAGGAGGTGCAGAAGAGGATGGAGGAGGAGGGGGAAAGAATCCCAGGCAGACCCTACTCTGAGTGCGGAGCCCAGCCATCACAGGGCCATCTCATGACCCTGAGATCAGGACGTGAGCCAAAACCAAGAGTTGGAAGCCCAGCTGACTGAGCCACCTAGGCAGCCCCACTCCGTTGGATTTTTAGTTGAATAATGCTTTACATAGTTTCTCCTACACCATTCTTTAAAAAATATTTTTTATTTATTCATTTGAGACAGAGATGGGGGGGGTACGAGCTGAGGGAGGGGCAGAAGGAGAGGGAGAAACAGACCCCCCACTGAGCAGGAAGCCCTACATGAGGCTGGATCCCAGGACTCTAGGCTCATGACCTGAGCCTAAGGCAGACACACAACCATCTGAGCCCCCAGGTGCTCCTCTCTTACATAATTTTAAAGGGATAATGGGTAAAGACTTTTGTTGGATAGAAATCCAACTTATGATAAATAACGTTTTCAACTAAAGATTGTTCTTGCTCGGGATGCCTGGGCGGCTCAGCGGTTGGGTGTCTGGTTTTTGCTCAGGGCATAATCCTCGGGTCCTGGGATCAAGTCCTTCATCGGGCACCCTGCATGGAGGCCTGCTTCTCCCTCTGCCTGTGTCTCTGCCTCTCTCTCTCTGTCTCTCTCATGAATAAATAAACTCTTTAAAAAAAAAAAAAAAAAAGATTGTTCTTGCTATTGAATGCGACTTCTGTAAGAAGTGACCTAAGCCCGGCACAAGAGCTCTGCATTTGCAGAAAGAATCAAATGACGTGCAACTTAGTAGGTCCTGTAACTACATTAGAACAGTTGAATTGAATCCAAGTCACTGGAGGCTTGGAGAACTCCAGTAGCAAGTGTAAAGAGGAAAGGCTGGCTTTTGTGTGTGGAATATGACCAGACTGTTTATAATCAGCAAAATGGTTCACTTCTGGAAGCTGAGAAGACCAGGGTCGTTGGTTGCTTTATAGCTAAGGGAATGAGCCAAATGACTTAAGCAATTTGTGCAGGATTGTCAGCCGGCCAGTCTTCCTGTAGAGGAGAACTGGGACAAGCACCCCAGGTCTCTGACACTCCTTTTGTCCTGGTGCTATTTTGGCTCTTCACAACACCGAAGACTTAAAGACCCATGGTTGGAAGCAGTTTGTCCAAAAGCTCCATGAAGTTACCCGGAGTTGGTGGCACCAGAGAGGCTGTGACCGTGGTTCAAGTGTCAGGCCGCCCATCCTCCCGGATGGGGATGGATGACACTTCATCCTTCCTAAAGTCAAGGATCAAACTGGAAAAACTGTGAAGGGAAGAGGTTTTTCAGGAGTCTTGTTTTAGAGCAAATATAAGCTCAGATTCAAGAGCATGGTAGGGTGGTTGAAGAGTAAGTGTAGGAATTTGATGGGGAAGCGACCAAGCCAGTAGAGGAGTACAAGGCTGAAGCATGAAGAGGAAAAAGCTCTAATGAAAATGCCAGCTTTACTTTCCCCTTTCATCCTAGACGGCTAGAGGCTTGTGTTTTGGTGTTGGGACTTGCGGATCATACACAGCAGGCAATTTTAAAATTATTTGTAAAACAGGACTGATAACATTCATACTCCCATGAGATCCTAGTAGAGTTTCAATTGCTTGGCAGTCAGAGCAAAATTGTGATTTCAGGTGAAATGAACATTTTCTGAATCTTGGAAATACAAACTCCTAGACATCTCAGATGTTTTCAGTCATGTTCCTCAAATGCCTCATAACACATTGAATTGTTGGCCTAAATAACATAAAGAAATCTTAGGAATTTGTGTTTGCAGTTTCCAGCTCTAAAATCCTGCATGTATCAGTGCTTAATGAATGTTTGCTTATGGATTTAATTTTTGGAGTTCCTTCCTTCTAGAGTATGTGTACTATTCCTGTAAGAAAGCATAATGAAGAGTTGACTGGAGATATGTCTTTTATGAACTGTAAACAATATGGATTAGTTGCTGTATGAAATTTTTTTAATTGAAATATTTCATGTGACTTAAAGATTTGCTTTCTTTGCATCCAACCAGACTCTAAGAAAAAAAGGTAGGAAAAGCTTTTTTTTTATAATAAATGAATTTATTTATTTTTCTAAGAATCAGTTTAGTATAATAGAAATAATGGGTGCTTTTGAGACATTTCATTAGACTCCTGTGACTACCAACTACAAGTGTTATGTTCGTGGACGATGTCTCTCTCATAAACCACATAGGTGCATAGAACTATACCATTGACTTCAAGTTAAGATGATTTATAAACATATTTGTTTTCCATCCCTTCTTAGTTATTACACTGACTTCCTTAGGCAGAACAATATATTAAGAAGATTCCACTGATGATTCTAACAATGTTTTTTTATCTTAGTTTTTATTTACTATTTTCTAAATGTTTTCATTTTAAATGATTTATGAATTATTTTCTTAAAGAGTAAAATAGTTTATGTGTCATGATTGATTAGCAAAATGAAAAGAACCAGAACTCTAACATTTATCTGTTTAGTATATATTAAATAGCAAATTTAAATTATTTGTAGTATGTGCTCATTTATTTCTGCAGTTGAAATTTTCTTAACATACATTAGTAAGTTTTGCTTTAATATTTGTACTTATGATTACTGAGAAAATCTGTAGAATGTATTGCCACAAGTCTTAACAACTATTGTAGAAGAATTATATACCCTCTTTTCTAAGCTAAAATTTATTTTAATTTGCTTTTGGCTTTTACATTTTCATGGAATTTTTTTCTTCTCATTCTGCATAGGATTTAATCAAGCTATTTATTGATTTTTTTTTTCTTAAACGATACTTCTGGAATTATGTGCCAGTGTTTTGGAAAATTATGAACTTAATGAGAGGTGATTGAATTTTTTTTTTTTAAGTAGTCTCCAGGCCCAACATGAGGTTTGAACTCATGACCCTGAGATCAAGCATCGCATGCTCTACTGAATGAGCCAGCCAGGAGCCCTGAATTTTTTTTTTTTAAGATTTTATTTATTTATTCCTGAGAGACACAGAAAGAGAGGCAGAGACACAGGCAGCGGAAGAAGCAGGCTCCATGCAGGGAGCCTGATGTGGGACTTGATCCTGAGACTCCAGGATCACGCCCTGATCCAAAGGCAGGCGCTAAACCGCTGAGCCACCCAGGCATTCCCTTTATTTTAAACAAAATTTTGGTATTCTTGTTTTAAATTTTGTAGTAGTCTAACTTTTCTGTATATCTTTACTTAGTATTTCATTTAAACATTAAATAAATCCTAATATTAATTTGTCATCATAGCATTAATTTTTCCATGCTTATGGTAAACTATAATCTAAAAAACTAATCAAATATAGAAACTATAGTAATTCCCATTATCTAAGTAAAAGTAAAACTTCCATTCTTTCTCTGAGACTAGGTCTCTGGGAGTATAAAACACCTTCTTTGGTATGATTCTTTTGCTTTGCAGAAACTGAGTTTTTTTTCCATTGCTATAAAGATTTTTTATTTCCAGTATCCTCTTTTATATCATTGTGTTTACTCATGGCATAATCTGGGAAAAAGTTCTGCAAGTACTCCAATTTTCTATAACTAAAATTTAACCCTTTAAGTGCCATAACCTTTAAGCATTTTCACATAAAACTTTCTAACCTATATTTCACACCTTTTTAACAAGTAAAAAAGGTGTAATTTAAACTTTTTAATGATTCTGTCATTATTATGAACATTCTCAGGTATTTTTCCCTGTCCCATTTATGACTTCAAACAATTACACTTTTGGAGATTTTTATTACTTATTTTTATTTTCAGGGTAATATAACTGCAGTATTGAAAAATTTTTAAAAACCAAAATGTCCCATAATCTTAACACTAATCCAGTGCTAGCTTTTCATTGTTTCCTTCTAGTCTCTTTCATTTAACAATTCTGTCTTTATTTTATACATATGTTTTACTTCTCTGTAATTGTTCTCTACATGCAACTTTTTATCATTTTTTTCACTTTCTAACCATAAACATTTTCCATGTCATTACAGAAATTAACCATCTTTTTGAATGACTGCATAGTAACCCAGTAGTTGAATGTTTATCCATATAGTTATTGCTGTATTAGAAATAATCCCAGGTTAAAATCTTTGAGAATAACAGTTTTTTCCCCTTTACTTCGGATTCTTAGGATACAGTCTAAGAAGTGTAATCATGAGGACAAAGGGTATAAAAATGCTTATGGCTCTTGATACAGTTGCTGAGTTGGTTTCCGATGGGTTGTATTAGTTTACCTTCAGCAATTTGTTGTAGTTGATTCAAAGATATATCTTCAGCCGCATAGGGTATTATTGTTATAAAATTATCTTTGCTAATTAGTCTAAAAATATTACTTCATTGTTATATTTTTTGATTACTAATAAGGTTCAGTATTTTCCCATGTTTGCTCTTGTATTTTGTGAATTTCATTTCATGTGTTATCAATTGGTTCTAAAATAGTTTTCTAGATAATTAATATATTGCTCTCTTGTTGCATCATCTAACTTTCTATTGTTGTGATATGCTAGGAGCTCCCTTTTATATTTGTTCAAATAAGTCATGTGTTTATCACATATTTATACATTGTGATGCCTCCTGGAAATGTGTAAGGGATATTGTAGGTTCTTTGACATGTGGACTGCCCTAGTCTGGGGAAGCCGGTATCACTTGAAAGCTAACATCATAGTAAGGGTACATCTCTCACAGGCATGAGGTGTTAGCGAAACATATTATGAGGCTTTTTTTTTCCCCTTGATGGCAGCAGAGACAGTGATTGCCAGTGTTCAAAATCAAAATGGTATAATTCGGAAAAGGCAGGGGAAAGGTAGAAGTAGGTGAGTAAAGAGGATGTACACCTGAACTGGCAGCTGGCTTTATTCTTGGTTTTCTCTCTTGTTCTACTCCATTTATTCTATACCCATTTGGGTATATTCATTATACTCCATATCCCTCAGAGACCTCCGTGTCAGTGTTCAGGTTTACTCTCGTTGTTCAGGCTAATAAGGAAGTTGATTTCCACAAAAGTCATCAGCTTCATTGTACCAGTCCTTACTGTTCCTAGAGAACTCCCTAAAAAGTTTACTTCTTGCTGCTTAAAAACAGTTTGGGAATAGTTTGTTATGATATAACACTTAACATATGTAATCTCATGATTATATGAGTCACTTAATATTTCTTTTATAATTAAGTTCTTTTGGTTCCAAGGAAGAGGAACACATTCAGATTGTCTTAAGAGAAAGGGACAGGTTTATCTTAAGTCATTTGTGGAAGTAGAAGGCCATCAGGAAGCAAGGCTGCTCCCAGGAGTAGTTGCTCTCCATCTCGTGGACCATGTAATCTTGCTCTGTGCTTCCCTGCTTCTCTCGGTGCCGTCCATTCTCCTCTCTGCTCCCTTATAATCTCTACGCCTTTGTCTTGCATGGACAATCTAATGATGACCCCCCTGCCTGCCACATCATCACATTCTAGCATCTTCTTTGAGAAATGGCAAATGGTAAATGATCCTAGTACTTTCTTTTTTTATTTTTTTTAATTGTTTTTTCTTTTTTTTTTAAGATTTATTTATTTATTTATTTATTTATTTATTTATGATAGACATAGAGAGAGAGAGAGAGGCAGAGACACAGGAGGAAGGAGAAGCAGGCTCCATGCCAGGAGCCCCACGTGGGACTTGATCCCGGGACTCCAGGATCGCGCCCTGGGCCAAAGGCAGGCACTAAACCGCTGAGCCACCCAGGGATCCCCGGTCCTAGTACTTTCTATTCATATTTCTGAGAAAGGAAATCCAGTTGATTTAGCTCATTTTTTTCTTTTTTTTTTTAATTTTTATTTATTTATGATAGTCACAGAGAGAGAGAGAGAGGCAGAGACATAGGCAGAGGGAGAAGCAGGCTCCATGCACTGGGAGCCCGACGTGGGATTCGATCCCGGGTCTCCAGGATCGCGCCCTGGGCCAAAGGCAGGCACTAAACCGCTGCGCCACCCAGGGATCCCAGCTCATTTTTTTCATGCCAGGATTCATCATATGGAGGGTCAGGTCACCCAAGCTTGGTGTCATCAGTTAGGAGATGCACTCACAAAGTATCGGCCTTGCCATTAGACCGAACACTGAGGCATAGGCTCTGAACTACCCAGTTCCCTGTAGAAAAAGCTTTTGGGTTTATTAGTAGAAAATTTCAGAAAATTAGTGTACTATGAAAAAACGAAAGGGGTAAAGAATTTAATAATATAGAACTGAATCTTCTGTGTTTTAAAAGTTGAAGTCAGATTCTTCCACTTAATTCATTTGTAATGTTTCTGAGTCTTGATCCCCCCCCCTTCTTTTTTTAAATAGAAGGATTGGATAGATGTTGTCTAATGTTTTCATTCTGAAGATAAGATGTTACAATTGCCATTCTCTAAGTTCAGTTAAAGTTGATGAATTCCAGTTTCATGGGCTGAAAGGGTTGAAATGGTGATAAGGACATGATAAATCAGTTGGCTAATAATTCAGTATCTCTATTTGGAAGAGGACAATGAACTTTTTGAGCCAAGATTCCATTTTAAGTGTATATTTCTTACAAGCTGAACACTTGGTACGTATAGTAGATTAGCATTATTCTTTTTGTCCAGGGAGTTCCTTACCATCTCATATTTCATTCTAGGTTTTATAGTCATTAATGTTTTTTAAAGGATATATTTTTTAAGATTTTATTTATTCATGAGCTACACACACAGAGAGAAAGAGAGGCAGAGATACAGGCAGAGGGAGAAGCAGGCTCCGTGCGGGGAGCCCGACGCGGAACTCAATCTCGGGACCCCGGGACCACACCCTGGGCTGAAGGCAGGTGCTAAACCACTGAGCCACCCAGGGATCCCCATAGTCATTAATGTTTTTATGCCTCAATCTTATGCCTTGAGTCTCTTTGTCATAGTAAGAGAAAAACAGACTTGAACACTCACAAAATATATGCTGTTGTTTTTTATGCTAAATGGTTAGTTGTATTGTACCATCTGTCATACATTATTTCTTGATATTTTTTTCCATTTGTGGACTACCTCTACAGAATTTGTTTTGTGATGTTCTTTTCCCATCTCTACATACTGTGAAGACTACTCTCAGTCAACTACTTAATTTTTGCCCTTAGAAAATTTTCAGATTGATTACATTCATATCTAATTTAATTATTTAACATTTGATTTCTGATACTTTGTTCTTATTCCTTCAATATTTCTGTTTTGATTTTTATTTCTTTAGACTATCACCTCATTTAAATGGCAAGTCACGCAGCCTATTTCATTGCATATCCTTTGATCACGCAAAAATAATCTCATCTTTGGGTGCCTGGCTGGCTCAGTCAGTGGAACATGCAACTCTTGATGTCAGAGTTGTGAGTTTGGGCTCTGAGTTGGGTGTGAAGATTACTTAAAAATAAAATCTTAAAAAAATAATAATAATTTAATCCTCGTCTTAATGGTGTCTGGTGGCACTAACTGCTATCGGTAAATCTGTTTTAATGATAATTTTAATGGGAGGTGAAGTGCAAAAGGAATGAACATTACTCAGTGTTCATACTTAAGTACCTACTATTGCAGCATTTTGCATTCTCATTTAATCTTCTCTTCAGCCCGTTTCACAGACAACTAAACTGTGGCTTAGAAAGTTCAGCTACTTCTCTCAGAAAGACAATTAAGAGAACTGAGGTTTGAACTCTTGTACGTATGATTCTGGAACCCATGCTTCCTTTATCTTCCAGCTTACTAACAATAAATAGCATAGAACAGTATTCATCTTAGGAACTAAAATTGCAAAAATTGATTTCCTTTCATAAATTATTTCTCCTGTCTCTGCCTTAAATAATTGAAATCTGAATGATATGTGCCCGTTATGTATGAGAAAGATTTCAATGAACAAAGATTAGATAAAAACTAATGATTAGATCAGCCTACTAACCGCTTACCATTTATTACCTTTCTAAATTTTATTGTTGAAGGCACTCTAACCCTTTTCCAGTTAAGCCCTGGCCAGTGAGCACAGTGCTCTGTTCCTTTTTCTCTTTACACTTGAAAATGTGAAATAGTGAGCCAGTTCATTCACCATAACAATCAAGGATATAGACATGAATGAGAAAATCTTAGGGCCCTGTCACTTCAGAAGCAGTCTAACCACAGTGAAACGGTATACTTGTAGTTACCAAAATGATCTGTAATGGTTGTCCTAAGGTGCTAATTTTCCTAAAAATTATCAACTTAGATTTCTATCAATTGTACAATCAGTGTCTTACTTTATAAATACATAGATTCTAAAATACTCACACCTTGTATCGACTTTATAATTTCAGATGTGTTACACAGAAGAATGTTTGTTTGCATCATAGCCCCCCTTTTTTTTTATCAGTTCCTTAAATATAATAAATGTAGTTACAACCAGTAACTTGCCTGGTGCTAATATATTTTAAATCGTTCAATACCAGGATTTTACTGAGAGCTATCATATAGCCTTGCTAAAGTGCGTACAGGTTTTTTTCCATCTTGCATATATGTTCACACTGTTATTTAAAAACAAGCTACTCTTTTAATTATACATACTTATATTATGAGCCATGAATTAAAAGGAACAGTTTAGAGTAGAAGAAACATTGGAACAAGAATAGAAAGGCCTAGGGCAGCCCCGGTGGCGCAGCGGTTTAGCGCCGCCTGCAGCCCAAGGTGGGATTTTGGAGACCTGGGATCGAGTCCCACTTCGGCTCCCTGCATGGAGCCTGCCTCGCCCTCTGCCTGTGTCTCTGCCTGTCTCCCTCTCTCTCTGTGTGTCGCTCATGAATAAATAAATAAATAAATAAATAAATAAATAAATAAGAATAGGAAGGCCTCCATTCCAAACCCGGGTCTTTCTTGGGGGGCCGGGGGGGAGGAAATAGTAGTAAAATTTTCTTATCCACTTAGGTATTTAAAAAAATTTTTTAACCTATTGAGATATAATTGACGTATAGGACATTGTGGAAATTTAAGATGTACAACATAATGATTTTATATAATGTATAGATAGTAAAATGATTACCACAGTGAAGTTAGTTAACATATCCATAATCTCACATATAGTTTTTTTAAATTATTACTATTTTATGAGAATTTTTAAGATTTACTCTTTTAGTAAAACTTTCTCTTATACTCTTTTAGCAACTTTCAAATATACAATACAATATTGTAGCTATAGTCACCATTCTATACATTACATCCCAGAACTTTATCAGCTTATAACTGGAAGTTTGTTATCCTTTGACTCTCTTCATCCATTTCCCCTCCTGATTTTTACCCCAGCAACTACCAATCTCCTTTCTATGACTTTGGAATTCTCTTTATTTCTCAAATATGTGGTTCATAAAGCTTTTGTCTTTCTAATTTATTTCACTTTACATAAAGCCCCAAAGTTTTATCCATATTGTCACAAATGTCAGGATTTTCTTCTTTTTTAATAGTAAATAATATTCCATTTTATATATATATATATAAATACAGTTAACATGGAGGTTAGTCGTACTGACCACTGTGCAGTTCCAATTCCATATATAATTTTAAATCCCCTAAAACTTAATTACCAATTGCCTACTGTTGACCAGAAGCCTTACCAATTACAGAAAAAAAAATTAATACGTATTTTATATCTTATATATTACATACTTTATCCTCAAATCTAGAGAAAAGAAAGTGTTACTAAGAAAATACATTTTTAGTATTTGCATCAAAAAAAAATTTTTGCATCTAAGTGAACCCATTCAGTTCAGACCCAATGTGTTGTTTAAGGGTCAACTGTATATCACATTTTCTTTATCCATATATCTGTTGATGGACATAAATGTATTTCCATGTGTTGGCTATTCTAAATCATGCTGCAGTGAACATGAGGCCCCAGTTATCTATTCAACATAGTGATTTAATTTCATTCTGATAAATATGCAGGAGTGGAATTGCTGGATCACATAGTAGTTCTATTTTTAAACTTTTGAGGAACTTCCATCCTGTTTTTCCATAGTGGCTGCGCCAATTTACGTTCCCATCAGTATTAGTTCCCTCTTCTCCACATCCTTGCCAGCACTTATTATCTCTGTTCTTTTTGATAATAGCCATTCTAACAGGTTTGAGGCATTATGTTATTGTGATTTTGGTTTGCGTTAGTGATGTTGGCATCTTTTTATTGGCCATTTGAATATCTTCTTTGGAAAAATGTATATTCAGGTACTTTGCCCATTTTTTTGATCAAATCATTTGGGTTCTTTGCTGTTAAGATGTTATGAATTTCTTTTATCTTTTGGATATTAACTGCTTGGTAGATAATGGTTTGTAAAACGTTCTCCCATTCTGTAGCTTGCTTTTTCATTTTGATGGCAATCTCCTTTGCTGTGTGGAAGTTGTGCAGTTTGATGTAGTCCCACTGTTTATATTTGTTTTTGGTGCTTGTGCTTTTGTTGTCATACCCATGAGATCATTGCCAAGACCAATGTCAAGAAGCTTTTTCCCTGTTTTTTCTTCTAGGAGTTCCTTGGTTTCAGGTCTTACGTCCAAGTCTTTCTTTGATCCTTAATGAGTTAATTTTTTAGTAGTGTAAGATAGGGGGCCAATATCAGTCTTTTGCTTGTAAATACCCAGTTATCCCAACACCATTTATTAAAGAGACTGTCTTTTACCTATTGAGTATTCTTGACCTCCTTGTCAAATATTAGTTGACTGTACATGGGTAGGTTTGTTCCTAGGCTCTCAGTTCTGTTCCAAAAGTCTGTGTTTCTGCCAGCTCCATACTGTTTGGATTGCTATAGCTTGGTAGTATAGTTTGAAATCAGGAAGCATGATACTTCTAGCTTGTTCTTTTTTCTTAGGATTGCTTTGACTATTCAAAGTCTTTTTGATTCCATACAAATTTTAGGATTCATTTTTCTATTTCTGTAAAAAAATGCCATTAGAATCTTGATAGGGATTGCATCATCTCTGGATTGCTTTGGGTGGCATAACACCTTAGTAATATCAATTCTCCCAATCCATAAACTTAGGATATCTTCCCATTTGTTTATGTCTTCTTCAGTTTTGTTCATCAGTGTCTTCGGGCGCATCAGGGTTCTTTTCAGAGTACAGATTTTTCACTTAATTAAGTTTATTCCTAATTTTATTCTTTTTGATGTTGTAAAAGGAATTGTTAATTTCTTTTTCAGATGATTTAGTGTTCTTGTATAGAAATACAGCTGTTTTTTGTATTTTGATTTTATATCCTGCAACTTTCCTGAATTCATTTATTAGTTTTTTTAACAAAGTTTTTAGGATTTTTTTTAAGTATAAGATTATGTCTTCTGTGAATAGAGACTATTTTACTTCTTCCACTCTGACTTGGATGTATTTTATTTTATTTTATTTTATTTTATTTTATTTTATTTTATTTTATTTTATTTTATTTTATTTTAATTTATTTTATTTCCCGATTGCTTTAGCTAAGACTTCCAGTACTGTGTTTAATAGGAATGGTGAGAATGATTGCCCCGATTTTGTTCCTGATTTTTTTTTAATCTTTTTGTTTTGTTTTGTATTCATTCATAGAGACACAGAGAGAGAGGGAGGCAGAGGCACAGGCAGAGGGAGATGCAGGCTCCATGCAGGGAGCCTGACGTGGGACTCATCCAGGGTCCCCAGGATCACACCCTAGGCTGCAGGCGGCGCTAAACCACTACGCCACGGGGGCTGCCCTTGTTCCTGATTTTCTTTTTAATTTTTTTTTTAATTTTTATTTATTTATGATAGTCACAGAGAGAGAGAGAGAGAGAGAGAGAGGCAGAGACACAGGCAGAGGGAGAAGCAGGCTCCATGCACCGGGAACCCGATGTGGGACTCGATCCCAGGTCTCCAGGATCGCGCCCTGGGCCAAAGGCAAGCGCCAAACTGCTGCGCCACCCAGGGATCCCCTGTTCCTGATTTTTTAAAGGAAAACCTTTCAACCATTCACCATTCAGTGTGATGTTACATGTAGGTTTGTCATACCTTTATTATATTGAGGTATGTTCCTTCTTTTTTTTTTTTTTTTTTTTTTTTTTTGGTATGTTCCTTCTAACACCAAATTTGTTGAGAGTTATCATGAATGGAAATTGAATTTTGTCAAATGGTTTTTCTGCATGTCTTGAGATCATATGACTTGTATCTTTCACTCTATTAATATGTTATATCACACTGACTCATTTGTGTGTGTTGAATTGTCCTTGCATCACAGAGATTAATGCCTCTTGATAATAGTGTCAGATTTTTTAATATGCTGTTGAATTCATTGTGCTAGTAATTGGTTGAGAATGTTTACATCTATAGCATCAGTGGTAAAGGCCTGTGGTTTTCTTCTAGTGTCCTTATGTGACTTCACTATCAGAATTGCTGGCCTTGTAAAATGGGTTTGAAAGTGTTCCCTTCTCTTCAATTTTTTGTTAAGATTTTGAGAAGAATTGATGTTAATTTTTCTTTAAATGTCTGATAGACTTCACTAGTGAAACCATCTGGTCCTAAGCTTTTCTTTATTGGAATTTAACTTGATTTCATCCTTACTCACTATTAAGTCTGTGTAGATTTTCTTTCTTCATGATTCAATTTGGTAGGTTTATATTTTCTAGGGATTTATCCATTACTTCCAGCTTGTCCAGCTTGTTGGTATAGAATATTCATGGTAGTCTCTTATGATGCTTTGAATTTCTGGAGTATTGGTTGTAATACCTCCTCTTTCATTTATAGTTTTATTTATTTGGTTCCTCTATTTTTTTTCCTTACTCTAGTTAAGGGTTTGTCAGTTTTCTCTTTCCAAAGAATCCACTCTTAGTTTTGTTGGTTTTTCTATTGTTTTCTTAATCTCTATTTCATTTATTTCTGCTTTCCTCTTTATTATTTCCTTCCTTTTTCTAACTTTGGCCTTACTTTGTTCTTTTTCTACTTCTTTGAAGTATAAAGTTACGTTGTTTGTATATTTTCTTGATAGATGAGTGTGCTTATGGCTATAAACTTTCCTCTTAGAACTGCTTTTGCTGCATTCTGTAACTTTTGAGATATTATATTTCCCTTTTCATTTGTCTTAAGATATTTTTTATTTCTCTTTTGCTTTCTTCTTTGATCCATTGGTTATTCAGGTGTGTGTTGCTTTAATTTCCATGGACTTGTGAATTTTCCATCTTTCTTCCTATTACTAATTTCTAGTTTCACCATTGTGGTCAGAAAAGGTACTTGATAAAATTTCTATCTTGAATTTGTTGAGACATTTCATTTCACTAACACATTATCTGTCATAGAAAGTTTTCAGTGTGTTCTTGAGAAAATGTGTATTCTGTTCTGTTGGATGAAATGTGTGTTGGGTCCATTTGCTTTATCGTATTGTTCAAGTCCACTGCTTCCTTATTGATTTTCTGTCTGGATGATCTATCCATTGTTGGGAATGGGATGTTAACAGTCCCCAACTATTTTTGTATTGCTGTTCATTTCTCCTTCTACTTCTGTTAGTATTTACATTATATATTTAAGTGCTTTTGATGTTGGATGCATAAATATTTACAGTAAATATGTAACTTCTTAATGGATTGGCCTTTTTATATTAATATAGTGAACTTCTTGGTCTGTTTAGACCATTTTTAGTTTAAAGTCTATTTTGTCTGATCTAAGTATTGCTACCCTGCTTTGTTTTTGTTACCGTTTACTTGAAATACCCTTTGCGGTCTCCCTTCGATCTCAATCTGTGTGTGTCCTTAAAGCTAAAGTGAATCTCTAATAGGCACCGTATTGTTGGATCTTGTTTCTTACTCTCTTCTCCCATTGTCTTTTGTTTAGAGAATGTAATCCATTTATATTTAAATTAATTACTGATAGGTAAGGACATATTATTGCCATTTCAATATTTTTTTGACTGGTTTAAGGTTGTTTTTTTCTTCTCATCTTGCTATCTTCCTTTATGATTTGATGGCTTTTTGTATTGGTATGCTTTAATTCCTTTCTCATAATCTTATCAGATTTTTCCTCTATGGTTACCATGAGTCTCACATAAAATATAACATCCTATCTTAAGCTGATGAAAATAATGTGACCAAAAGTTAAGGGAATGTATGGAAAGTATTACTGCTGTCTTTTATTTGATTGAAATGAAAAGTTTAAACTCTCTGGGGTGACTCACTGGCTCATTTGGAAGAGTGTCTAACTTGATCTCATATGATTATGAGTTCAAGCCCCATGCTGGGTTTAGAGACTACTTAAATAAATGAAACTTTAAAAAATAAGAAAAGTTTAAACTCTGAAAAGCAAGGTGCAGTTATCACACCAGAACTGAAGAAAGCAGATACTCATCAAGAGAGCTTTTGAAATTTTGGTCATGCATGGAATAGAGAGGAAAAGAAGTCTACTCAAGAAGTCTACCCAAGAGTTCTGTTAATGGTTAGTCACATGTTCATGAAAGTGGCACAATGAGAATAATACAACAGCATGGTTCAGTGGACAGGCTCTGAAGTCAGGTACATCTGGGCTTAGGTCCTGCCTTTGTTCATTATGACCTCTGTGACTTTGGACACACTACTTGTTTTAAGGCTGTTTCTCTTCTATAAAATAATAATAGTCCCTACTCATGGAATTCAGTGATCTCATGCATTTAAAGCACTTAGTGTAGTAACTGGCACATAGAAGTACTCCGTAAATGATAACAGGGTTGCTGTTATTACTAGGCACAGTCCAGACTCTGAAATCACACAGATTTGGTTTTGAGTGCCCCATCTGCCCCCACACTGGCCAGGAAAGTACTTAACCTCTCTCAACCTCAGTTAATATAAAATAGAGTTAATATCTACCTCATACTGCTGCACTGAATATTAAATGAGCTGTAGTATATGGGAAGTACCTGGTTGTAGTTGGATTGGGTTGTGAAATCAACTTTTCCTTCTTAAAACCTGCTCACTTTGGGGCACCTGGGTGGCTCAGTGGTTGAGCATCTGCCTTCAGTTCAGATCATGATCCTGGGGTCCTGGCATCACATCCCACGTCAGGTCTCCTACAGGGAACCTGCTTCTCCTTCTGCCTATGTTTCTGCCTCTCTCTCTGTGTCTCTCATGAATAAATAAGTAAAATCTTTTTAAAAAGACAAAACTGCTCACTTTGATACTAGACTCTCTTTTTTAAAAATTTTTTTGAATATTTCTATACTTGAGTATTTGAGTCACATAGGCCTAGTCATCTTTGAAGGTCCTCCTGGAAGAGCACTGAAAGAATATATTTATTTAAATTTTCCTTAGTCCCTTTTTCCATTTTCTTTTTGTTGTTGTTGTTAATCTTTTTTGCTTTTAGATATTAATAAATTGTAATGCCTAAGGATTATAATTTTAACCTCTTAGCATAATTCTTCCAAGTGGTGAACTAAATCATTCACCCTAATCAATCAATCAGAGATTGATTGATCACCTATCATGTGCCTCGCACCTTGTAACAGCAGAGGGTTCATATGCTGTGATCCCTCCCCTTTAATCTATTTGAGCTCTGTTCAAGTAGGTTGAGCTGAACAGTTGGGTTTTGCTTTTCCTACTTTTTGTTCTTGAGCCTTAATCTCTGATTACTTTATAGAATCTCTTAAAGGACTTTCCAGTTTCACTGATAGCTATAATTTAACAAGCCTGTTGACATTTTGATTCTTTGACATTAAAATACCTCATTTTTTTAAGTTCTTAATAATCAGCTACCTTTAAACCTTGCCTTTTTTCTTTTCATTCTATTTCTCATCAAACTGAACTTTGATTCAATTTCTCCTAAAAGTTTTATTAAGTAACTTTAAAAGACATAAGAATCTCTTTTTAGCCCTTCGTGTAGCTCTGATTTTTTTTCTTCCCTGTTCATCATAGCATCTTTTTGTAAAAAGCCAGTATAAGAGACATTGACTTTGAGAGTCTACAAATCTGATTCACATTCAGCAAATGACAAAAGCCGTATTTTGTTTTATCTGTTTGTCAAATGAAGATAATACTTGCCACCTAGTTTCAACAAGGAATGCTATAAAGATTCAATTTTGAATGTCTTGAATGCATGTACTCAGAGCTATTGAAATATCTCATTTTTATATGTTCCCAGTATACATACTGCTTTATTTTACAATAGTGAAATTTGATTTTTACTTTGTTACCTCACTATAAAGGTAACAAATACTTGTTATTTCTTTAAAATACAAATGGTCTTATTTATGATTAGTTTCCCAGTTTACAGACATTGATATTTCTGTGAAAAAAGCAGTATATCAGAGGCTTAGAGGTTGGACTCTGGAGCCATATTAGTTGGATTTGAATCAGGGCTTTGTTTATTATGTTATGTAAGTAAACTTGTGCAAGCAACTTCACTGCCTGGTGCCTCAATATACTTATCTGCAAAATATAGATTATTTTATTATTTATTTGTTTATTTGAGAGAGAGAGAGAGAGAGAGATAGGGAGAGAAAGAGATAGAGCATGAGCCGGAGGGTGAGGGAGAAACAGGCTCCCCGTTGAGACAGGCAGGAGCCTGATGCGGGGCTCCATCCCAGGACTCTGGGATCATGACCTGAGATGAAGGCAGACACTTAACTGACTGACTGAGCCACCCAGGTGCCCCAATATAGGTAATCTTAATACATCATAGAGTTTTGAGGAATAAATTAGTTAGCCTGTGTAAGTGCTTAGGACACTGCCTGGGACTCAAAAACATTAGCTATTGTTACTATTGACAAATAATAGATGTGTTTATCCCTTTAATATTTAAGTACCAGATGTTTTTTATAGTATTTTGGCTGTCTGTGAAAGACGACAGGCTTTCCCCTAACTGGAACTCCATTTTATTTTAAGTTTATTTATTAAAGTAGTCTCTGCACCCAATGTGGGGCTCTAACTCACAACTCTGAAATTTTAACTCCATTTTATCTATCTATAGAGAGGGAGAGAGCTCGACTGGGGAGGAGGAGGGGCAGAAGGAGGGGATAGAGAGAATCTTAAGCAGGCTCCACACCTAGCATGGGGCCTGATGCAGGGCTTGATCTCTTGACCCGAGCCAAAATCAAGAGTCAGCTGAGCCACCCAGGCTTCTAGAACTCCATTTTAAATTCAGAATGCACAGTTAGGTCTTCTGTGCCCTCCTGCCCCTCCACTGATTTCCCACATTGCAGTCTGATGGGTTTTATGTATAAATCATTTTTTTGTTATGAAAATATTATGCTTGTTGTGAAAATTAACATAATACTGAACAGCACAATATTCTCTCCTTTCTCATTTCTGCTTCCTAGGAAGAGTAAGTCTCTTCCATACTTTTATTTGATCATGTCCTCTATTAGTTTATAACCCCTTCCACAAGCTTTCTGTGACCCTCAGGATGCATTCCAACAGGGTCTGCGGGGTCCTCCTAGCCGCTGCACTCCTCTCGCTTCCGCTTTTTGGTAATTGCTGTTAGATTCTCAGGTAAAGAGTCACTTCTTCAAGGAGGTTCTTTCCTGACCTCCTAGATGGGTAAGTTTAATGTCCCCCCAGCCCTTGTACTTGTTCTACCATAGTGCTGCTATCTGGACCCGGGTGGGGGGGCGCTAGAATTGGCGAAGTGCTCTTGGCATTTAGTGGGCGGGGCTGAGGGGTTCTGGGTGGTCACCGGTAAGAATCATCTTAAGCCCTGAGTGACTTTTGATGGTCACATGGGTGAAAAAATGTCAGCTAGAGCCTAACATGATTTTACACATGCACATGGAATTTTTTGCAGGATTTTAATTAAATGTTGAGTTTTCCAGGAATAAAACTGCTATTGAAGGAAGAGTATGCCTTGTTTTGTTTGGAGTGGTTCACCATTTGGGGAAACCCTGTCAAGCAAGGCAACATTTTTCACATCAAAGTAACTTACTTTTATAGGTGGAAACAGCTGACTGCTCAGTAAATTTTTTTTTTAATGTAATTGAAATTAGAAGGGGAAGAAAAAGCTCTGAACCAAAGAGGGATAAAGCACTTTTCTCTTTCCTGGCAGAGTATATTCGTGTTCCTCTCCCCTCCTATCGCACCTTTTTCATATTCTTCATTCATAGACCGCGCATCTGTCTCTCTCATTAAAGGAGAGCTTAGTGGGGGCAAGAACAATATTTTACTTATCTTTGAATCTTTGTTGCTCATTGAGCACATGGTAGTTGCTCAGTTCAATATTCAGTTGAATTAATGGCAGCAGCAATAATATTTATTCAACAAATATTTATTGAATCAGACTCTGCTAGGCAAAGAAGGCAGAAAGACACTGTCTTCTCAGGGAACACGATATATTGCTAAGAGCTGGAAATAATTATGATAGTTTCCGAAATGAAAATATCTATAAACTTTAGATTTGTAATGAAAAAAAAAAACATTTAAGTCTTGTAGGGATAAAAAAAAAAAGTCTTGTGGGGATATCATGGAAGAAAAATAGTATCCAGTATCAAAAATGATGCCAAAGAAGACTCTCAATAAATATTTAGAAATTGAATCTATGAGCGTAGCTCTGAAGAGTGAGGAGTTTGCCAAAGGGTCACATGTAGAGAACCTTCCAGTCAGGAAATCCTATTCAGAGGCTCAGTCGGTATTGGTGGAGCATAAAGTTTGAGGTTAAATCACAAGAGCTGTTTCTAGAGGTGATGGACCAGGTCGTGAATGGCCTCTTCCTTGAAAAAGAAGTTAGATTGTATCTTGCAGGCAGTAGGAAACCAATAATGTGACAATTAAAACTACTACATTTCCAACCATACCATATGCCAGGCAGGTACAGCAGCTCTCCTACCACAGAGCTGATACGGTCTCATTTTATAGTCGAGAAACTGAAGCTCAGTGAGATGAATTAACTTGTCCAGGTTTTCATAGCTACCAAGTGGAAGAATTAGGACTTAAACTTAGGTTGGTTGAGTCCAGACCTCCCATCTGCTTTTTAAACAATATTACAACCCCTCCAACAGGGAAGAAACTAGATTTATTTTTACTTTTTTCAACTAGTGTCTTTACCTCACACGATTTTTAACTCTGGCAAATTCGAACTTTTTATGGACATGCAAAATCTTAACAGTTTGGAACTCTTCAGTTTGCTGAAGGCCCCAAATGGTACCGTACGGTAACTTAGCAGGCAACTTTTTATCCTGGTGTCATCTTCTATTCAGCGAGTTCACATTAACTGTCTTGGCTGATGAAATGCCTTTGGTTGAGGGGTGTTCACCATGGAATGCCATGGACCAACCAGCATGATTTGCATACTCTAAAAGAGAAAAACTTGAAGTACTACTTTCCTTTTTTGAAACATTTAGATCTGAGTCTTCCACATGTAAAAAGAATAGTAATTACTTCAAGAACATCCAGTGTCAATCTTGATATTCTATTTATTATAGATGTAGTTTACTATTTAAATAATGAGTCCCGCCTCGGAATTCTGGTGTTTTTGGTTAGCTTGCAGTACTTCAGATGTTATCTAAATAACCCTGTGGTCCCTCTGGCTACCCTAGCAGAAGATTCCTCCTAATTTTAATGGCTGTTAAAATGTGGTAAGTTCTGGAGAAGTGGGATGGTGGTGATTGCACAATGAGGATGTACTGAAATGCCATTAAACTGTACACTTGAAATGGTTAAAATGCTAAATTTTATATTATGTATATTTTACCACAGTAAGAAAAAAACGGCATTTAGAAGTTCAGAATGACCTGACATCTCTTAGCTAGCAGTTACCAAATATTTTTGAGAATCTGTTCCCAACAACCTGAGTGAGGTCTAAGGGAATGGTTTATCTTTGTTCTATCTATCCCATCATCATAGGCTAATCAAATTAAATGTTCTTAATACTAAACTTTGGGGAAAAAAATTCTACTTACTTGGGTCCAGGGATAGAAGTGTGATAATGATATTATGGGGCACTCCTCATCAGGACAGGTGTGTTGAAGATGTCTTTGGGACTGACCGCTATTGGCACCAACTTCACTTTATTCAAGAGGGCAGCTAAGGAGTTAAGTAGGTTATCCAGATGGCACTTCCACTGGTGTGATGTGCATGGTAGCAGCTCCAACTCGTAACTAAAGTTCAGATTTTTGGGTTCTCTCCTGTTAACCACCCATGTCCCCTACTCTTGTATTAGGAGCAATTAAATTTTTACCCATTAGAGTCACAAAAATTAAAAGAATATGCTGGCAAAGGAAACATTCATATTGTTGGTGAGTGTGAATTGCGTAACTGTTTTTAGAAAGTAATTTGGTAATAACTGTTAGAAAGTTTTAAGCGCGCATACTTTTGGCCTAATAATCCCACTGGGTTGCTACTACTTTGTAGACACATTAGTCACATTAGTGCAAGAATGTTTTTCTGTGACCTGTTCGTTGTGGTAAAAAAAAAAAAAAAGAAAAGTGGAAGCATCCCAGAAGCCCATCAAGAAGTGGTTGAACAAACTATGTTTTATCCATTCTAATGATGGATATGCGACTATTGAAAAGTGATTTAAATACATATGTTAGCTGGGAATGATGGTCTATTATGTGTTTACAGGTTGTAGCATTAACAGAGTGTAGCTTATAGTATGATCTTAAACAAAACCAAACCAGAACTATATGTATGTTTGAGAATAGAGAAAGGTGTAGCAAGATTCTTATCAAATTTAAAACATTCTGTGATGGACATAAGCTTGGAGGTAGGATTGAATTAACTCTATGTGTACAACCATGTTGTTTGGTTTGTTACAACTTTTGTAATTTTAGACAAGTTTCCGAAGTACTAAGAGGGAATGAGAGATCTGTAATGATAGATATTAATAAGAGGGATTACTTTGGATAACTGAGAAGTGGTTACAGTGGAAACCTTGGTGTACTGGTAATGATTTGTATTTTGGTGCGGGCACTGGTTACAGAGGCATCTTCGGTTTGTGAAAATCCATTTAGTCGCATGCATATGATTTGTACAGGTTGTGTATATGTCAAAGTGTATTTAAATTCTGTCACAGCAGTACAAGAGAAGATTATCCTGTTTTTAAAAAACACTTTCAATAAATAATGATACCTGAAGTTGGGCAAAAAAACAGGACAATCCCATTATTATAAAATATAGTGTACATATGAGCACACAGAACGAAGAGTGGAATAAAAACGCTACAATATTAACAGATACGTCTAGCTAATTATTGGTGGGGGGGGGTGGTATTCACTTTGGGTCATTTAGGAAGTAAGAGGTGGTGAGCAAAGCTGCGTTACAGGGTATTACCCAGAAAACAAGGTGGAAGAAGGAGAGAGGAAAGGTTTAAAAATAAGGAAAGAAAGAAAAACAGTGCTAACTAGAGACATGCGGTAAGGTCAGGTAATTTTAACCCCTGCTAGGAAGTGCCTCCTACTAGGAAGGGACTAATTTCATCTGTCAAACCATCAGGTAGGAATAAAGCCATGTGTAATATCCTGTCTTTCATCGTACTCAATTTGATCTTTACAAATAATTCATGCTTGATACTGAAGTTGTGTTTTCAGCCACTAGTTCTATTGAAACTGTGTCATTGGTAGAATAGTTTGAACTGATTGTAGCCGACGCAGCTCTTCGTAGCCTGAGAAACCTGCGCTGGGCCCAGCCTTGGCTAATTAACGGTGGTAATTTGCTCCGATCTTTCTGAGCCCTGGTTGACACATGGGGGCCGGTAACACCTGCCCAGGTTGGGGGCCTGGAGGGAAATCAGGAGAGGTCTGTGACAGCGCTTTAATAGAATTCAGCACGATCCACTTACAAAATCACGTTTTTCTTGCTTTTCCTTCACCCCAAAGTCTTCAGTTGTGAGATGTGGTATTTCAGACGGAATCTATTTCACTTACAAGTTCAGGAGTCAGGAGTGTATACGAGAACGCAGTTTTTTTTTCAGTCCCGTTGTGCAGACGTAAATGCAACCTTTCGTGTTTATTGCGGTGTGGACTGTGATTGAAATACATTTAAGATAGTGGAGACTAAATATTGGAGCTATGCATCTAAAACTGAAAAGTAAACTTTATGATTTTTTTCCCCCTAGTATGGAGCTGTCAGGGAATGATCAGGCTTTCCCCCTCCCCATGTCAGTGGTTCTATCTAAAACTGAAATGTAAACTTTATCATTTTTTTCTCCCTAGTATGGAGCTGTGGGGGGGGGGGGAGTGATCAGGCCTCCCCCACCCCCCATGTCAGTGGTTCTATCTAAAACTGAAATGTATACTTTATGATTTTTTTCCCCCTAGTCTGGAGCTGTCGGGGAATGATCAGGCTTTCCCCCTCCCCATGTCAGTGGTTCTATCTAAAACTGAAATGTAAACTTTATGATTTTTTTTTCCCCCTAGTATGGAGCTGTCGGGGGTAGTGATCAGGCCTTCCCCCGCCCCCCCCCCCATGTCAGTGGTTCTCCACTGCTCGCCCTGGGGACTCGGAGTGACTAGTGCCCCGAGTCCGACCTCTGCAGGTGTCCCGCGGGGGGGGGGCGGGGGGGGGCGGGGGGGGCCGAGCAGCCGGGCCTGGCCCCGCGCCCTTGCGTCGCTGGGCGGCGGGCGGGCGGAAGCCGCGCGGCACTAGGACCCAGGGGGCTCCCGGGAGCGGATCTAGGGGCCAGATTGCAAATTCGCGGTGACTCAGTCTGGTCGGCTCCTGCTCGGCGGCCGCGGCGGCAGCGGACGCGGACGTTGGCGGCCGAGCTGCGAGGGCCCGTCCCCGGCCTTCGCCGTCCGAGGCTCCCCGGGCGCCCCCGGCAGGTGCGCGGCGGCGGGGCGCGGCGGGGTCGCGGCGGGGCGGGGGCGCGGGGGGGCGCGGGGCCTGCGCGCGGGACTCACGGCCGCCGGCGCTTCCTGTCTGGCTTTCTTTGCAGCAAACCAAGATGGAGTACGAGTGGAAGCCCGACGAGCAGGGGCTGCAGCAGATCCTGCAGCTGCTCAAGGAGTCGCAGTCCCCGGACACCACCATCCAGAGGACCGTGCAACAAGTATCCTTCGCGAGGCCTCCCCGCCGCCGCCGCCCCGCGCGGGCCCCGCCGCCCGGCCGCCGCCCCTCCCCCCGCCCTCCCGCCGCCCTCCCGCCGCCCTCCCGCCGCCGCCGCCGCCGCGCCCGGATCCCTCCGCCCTCCGCCCTCCGCGCACGCGGCCCGTCGGCCCGCCCGCGCCCCGCGCCCCGCGCCCCCGCCGGCCCGCCCGCGCCCCCGCCGCCCCCGCGCCCCCCGCCGCACGTGCGCCCGCCGGCCTGCCCCGGGGCGGGGGGGGCGGCCTGGGGCTCCCGGGGTGGAGCCGGCCCCGCGCCGCCCCCGCCCGGTCCCGGAGGCCCCCGAGGTCCCCGGGGCCCCGGCGGCGCGGAGGCGGGGGGCCCGGCCTCGCACCTGTTGCGGCGCGGGCGGCAGGACACGCGCCCTCCCGGCCCCCGCGCCCCGGCTACAGAAATTTAAGACAAAAACAAGACACTTAACGCCTGCGGTTTTTCGCAGAGACCCCTGTGGTCTCTATTGTTAGCCCCCAGCGACCCCGCGGAGCCGGTAGGTAGGAGCCGGGCAGCCCGCGGAGCCGCCGAGGAAGAGGAGGGGGGGGGGCGGGGAGCGCGGCCCGGCCCTGCTGCACCCCGGCCCGGGGCGGAGGCACGTGGCCGCTCGGCTCGCCCCGCGCGGGCAATTCCGGGGGGCAGGACCCCGGGGGCAAGACCTGGGGGGGGAGCAGGACCCCGGGGGCAAGACCTGGGGGGGGGCAGGACCCCGGGGGCAAGACCTGGGGGGGGAGCAGGACCCCGGGGGCAAGACCTGGGGGGGGCAGGACCTCGGCGTGCAGGACCTGAGGGTGCAAGACCTCGGGGGCAGGCAGGACCACGGGGTGCAGAACTTCGGGGGGCAGCACCCTGGGGGCAGGACCTCGGAGCGGGGGCGAGGAGCTCCGAGCGTCCTCCGAGCCCGCGGGGTGCAGGCCCCAGCGCCCGGCTGCGACCCGGCCTCGCCCGCGGTGGCTGTGGCCGAGGGGATGAGACCAGTTGATGGTACTTAGTGGACTCGCAGGTGATCGTACGGCACAGTTAATTCTCCACTTAGCCAAGCCCGTGACCAACCTTGTAGTCCCATCCGTAGCGCTATAGAGGATTATTCCCTGTTTCGGTACGTGTTTATTAAATACCTTTTACACGCCTCGTACTGCGCTGGGGCAGACCATCCATGTTTGCAGTCCGTTCTGTGTGCCTGGAGCATAAGGAACAAATTAAACTTCAGTAGGCAAACCGTATTTAAAAAAAAATAATAAGCATTGCTTTATATTCTCAAAGTGCCTGGTGATGGATGACCTTGTTCTTTTGTGTGTCCTAAGGAAAGCGTTTATTGCATTGTCGTTTTTGTATGGGCGTGAGACTTAATAATAAGGGTAGATCCAGCCCAAGTTGCAAGAAGGTAAATCTTACGAGGAGATGTTGATGAAAAATTAGCGCATCGGCTTTTCGATCTTGGCCATTCACTAAAGAAAGAGACCGCTGGGTTTTACTTGAGCAAGGAAAGACTTCGGAAATTTTTTAGAGACCACCTTTTAACTAGTTAATTTACCTTCTCACCACTAACTATTGAGGGTATTCTAGTGAGCAATAGCTGATACCTAAGAGTTTTGCACCATGGTTTTAATTTCAGAACAAAACAACTTAGATCTGAGTAAAGACATTTGAATACTTCTGTCTAGTAAAACCCAATTACGAGTATTATTAAGAAGAGTATTAGAGGTTAAGAGGCCGTGAAGAAAGATATGATACAACATCTACGTCACTGTTGACTGCCAACAGAATGAAATACCTGCAGACTTAAGTCCCTAGAAATGTTAGATCTTGGGGAGGGGGGACAATTGTAGAACTATTGCAGTTCAGTAATTTCATACTGACCTTATGTAATAGGACTTGATACACAGACTTGTGTATAAGTGACATTTTATATTCAGTTTAAGTTTAAAAAGTCATTTTATAAAGTTGATTTCCCTAAGTAATTTTTAAAGACCTGTTTTCATTTCTTTGGAATGCTTTTCATTTTTGTCATCATTTTTGTATCTAAGTACCTTTCTGATTAAGGTTTTTAAAGTTCAAATCACAAATTCTGTTTTGATCATTTTTTTGCTATGTTGAGCCTTCTGAAGGTGAAACTTATGTTTTATTGAATATAATTATATTTATATTATATTTATATCAATATAAATATTGATATATTGATCAATATAATTATTGATACTAAGTTTACTCTTTCAGTCATAAAGCACCTAAGAGATTTAACATAACCATTAGTGTGTTCTTGGAATAATGTATTGATGGTTTTAATAACTTTATTCTTCTGAAGAAGAAAGTGCAAGGTTAAAAATGACACAAAAGAAGATTCTTGATTTTACATTAAAAACGCTTGATTTTTTTTCCTTAGATTACAATGAGAAGTTTCCTTAACTACTGTTTGTTTTAGAAACTGGAACAACTCAATCAATATCCAGATTTTAACAACTACTTGATTTTTGTTCTTACAAAATTAAAGTCTGAAGGTAAGTAAGGTTTGTATTGATTAAAAACTACTTGGAAAGATCTTCAAGACCTGTTAAAATAGGCTGAGTGATACTCATATCAAAGGCTTGCATTTTGTAGTAACCACTGCTTTACATTGTGGAATGAGCAAAGTATTCAGATGTTTAATAAGCATTAGGTTGTTAGGTGGGTGTTTTTATAATAAGTTCCCTCGTATTTTGTGAATGAAAAGGGTGTTGCAAAGTTGGCTTTGGTATTTTAGCTTGAATTCTTGTACATGAATGTCATAACTTTAATATACCAATTGAATGTAGGATTTGCTAAAAACCGAATGTATGTGGATTCCTAGAAAACCATCGAAAGTTCATATAACCAAAATGACTTACAGTCCTATCACCCAGAGAGATTTATTATATTACTCTTGATTAATCCTACAGTCTTCTATGGCTGTATACTATTTTTAAAATCTAACTAAAACTGGAGTCATTCTCTTCATAAACTTTTGTGACTTAACTTTCTAACCGTATACTGAACAGTATAATGAAAACAACAGAGTCAAGTTTAAATTACTTTTATGGCAATTCAGAGCCTGAAAACTAGTTTTATTTTATTTATTTTTAAATCAGTTTTATTTTTTTAAATGATAATGGTCATTTGATTGTTTCTGATACAGGTCATGTGTCCCAGTAGACTTTATTCGTTTCACAAATACCATTGAGTACCACTTCGTGTCCAGGCTTAGGGACAATAAAAGTAAACAAAATAAGAGTCTTTGCCCTCATGGAACTTATATTGTAGTGAGAGGTGTTCTTCATAGTATTATTTGAGTATTGAAGATTCCCTTCCTGGAACATTGTCAAACACCCAAAAGGCACAAAAATACGATTGAGCAATTGATTGGACTCTAAATGAAAACACTATACCCTGTTCAGTGATGGGTGTTTTAGAAGCCATGGGGCAATTAGTTTTGTTTGTTTGTTTGTTTGGTTTTTTGTTTGTTTGGTTTTTTTTTTTAGAAGAAGAAAAAAAAAAATCAGGGCACTTGGGAGTTGGGAAGTAAGTCTTAGACACAGATGCTGATTCAACTGTCTTGCTTTTTTTCAGCTACATAATGCCTGCATTAGACTACCAGACCATCGTAAGGGTTCAACTCCAAGGCTCTAGGGGGTTAATGGCCTTCATGTGTAGTAAAATCACACTAATTTTTTTTTAAGATTATTTTGTTTATTTTAGAGACTGTAGGCACATGAGTGGAGGGAGGGGCAAATGGGAGGGGGAAAGAGAATCCTTAAGGAGGCTCTCAGCTGACCACCCAGGGCTCTATTCCAGGACCCTGAGATAATGACCCGAGCCAAAATCAAGAGTCAGCAGCTCAACTGAGTGAACCACCCAGGCGCCCCTCACTGATCTTGTATTTATTCAGATTTTGGTGATTTATACAGTACTGTGATTTGTTTTTAATTTTTAAAATTCTAGTTAATTTTAGGGATTTTAATTTTTGATGACGGGATTAAACCTAAATCTAGGTTTTAAGAAACGAGGAGTTTCTTCAGTATATATTTAAATTGAGCAATTAATATTCCTTGTTTGTTAAATATACTTGATACTTTGTTTCTTAATACGGAGATTATTTTTCCTACATACTAGTTTATAATCAAATTAGTGTTTACTCCTTTTTTTAAAAATTTTGATATTTAGTAAATGAGTTTTTCTAACCTAATTGTTTGACTTGGAAATTTTAAACTTACTTCCACCAAACCCATCTATTCTGTGGTCAGTGTGCACATCCTAAGTTCCAAATGTTAAAGATTGTTAAACTGCTTTATTCTTTCTTAAAGCATTTTGGGAATGTCAGAGTAAGTCAGAAGTATTTTTGAATTCAAATAGCAAGAGGTTGGGTGTAACTACCTCTAAGGCATTAGTCATTATTTCTCAAAGGACATAGTAGGAGCTTAGCATTAGTATGAGAG
The DNA here is from genome assembly GCF_048164855.1 of Canis lupus baileyi. Taxonomy (NCBI): domain Eukaryota; kingdom Metazoa; phylum Chordata; class Mammalia; order Carnivora; family Canidae; genus Canis; species Canis lupus. The sequence continues at coordinate 56,480,238 of NC_132842.1, forward strand.
TTAATATTTATTCTTGTGTCTTATTTGGAACACAAATTTACTGTGTCTAGTTTTCTATTAAAACTGGCATTGGGGTCATCATATTAGTGTGGGAACATAAAGGACATCTTTAGATGGAAATGCTTATTTAGTAATATCTTCGCCATCCCCTCTTATGAATTTGTTTACACTGAATCATGGAATAAAATTTTAGATCTGGAAGAGATCTCAGAGATAAGCTCATCTAATAGCAAATTGAGGTCCAATAAAGTAAATTAGCCTTAACCTTTTTTTAAAAAAAGAAATGGTGGACTGGTGGCTTCTTGGATTTACGGCAGGATATTTCTTAACTACAACAAATATTTTAATATAAAATAATTGATATTTTTTATTTTAAGCCACTTTTGTATTGTGACTTATTAAAAGTCTTCATCTCATAGCATTTATTGTAAAAAGTGTGTATCTTTTAAACACGTACCATTTAAAATAAAATTGTATGAGTGAATTAGTAAAGGCTAACTTAAGAAAATAGGATTATTACTTAAATAACTGGTTACTTATTTTATGGTAGTTTTAAACTTGGAAGAGAACTTAGAACTGTTTTTGTTTCATTTTAAGTTACTCATTGGGACGGGTTGTAATTGAAACCGTTTTTAGACAGTGACAAAAGATTTTAGGGTATGTTGTTGTGGTGGCCCCAGTAGGGTTTATGTACAGAGAAACTTTGGTATCCTCTTGTGTCTCTGTATGTTTCACCCTTAAATGATTCAGTACCAATCAGATTCTGGGAACATACTGCAAACTACAGCAGGCTGGTAGTATCTTTTTTTTTTTTTTTTTTTTTTTAAATAGGGTTTGTAAAACCAGTAGTGCTATAAAGCCTATTCCATTCACCGCTCCAGCTCTTCATGTCTTCTAGTCCTTTGTGGAAGGTGGCAATACTATAGAATGCACCAAGTGTAGGCTTGAGCCAGACTCCTGAGGTTCATATTTTGGCTTCCCCACTTAATAGCCTTGTGTGACTTTGGCAGACCCGTCGGTTTGTTCATTTGTGCAGTGGGGATAATAACTCCTGTCTCAAGAGGTTGTGAAGATTAAAAGCACACTAGTTAGAATGCACTTAGCAGTGTTCAGTACCTAATAAACATTCAGAAGATATTAACTGTTGTTATATTGGTGGTGATATCAATCGGTAAAGCATCAGTTACATTCTACTGGTATTAAAGTTCTTCTTAAAAATTTGTTAACACCCGTCTGTGGACTGAATTTTTTTATGTAAATTCTGTTTTTCTGGAAATTTAAAAATTGTTTTACCCTTTTTTTTTTTTTTTAGCTCAGAGTCAAGTGAAAAACATGATATAAATGAACGCCATTTATTTTTATATGAAGGTGATCCCGTATATTCTTTGTCCACCTAATTTTTTAATAGGATACTTTTAGTCACTAATACTTTCAGATCTGTAATTTGATGTATATATCAGGTTCCAATAAAGCTTGAGTACAGTGGCCATATATAAACTAAATTAACTCTTAAACTAAGTCAGTGGTTCTCAACCAGGTGCAATTTGGCCCCCCTCCCCTTGCCAGCCGCCCCACCCCTCCAGCAATCCGGACACTGTCTAGAAACATTTTTGTTGTCACAACTTGGGAAGGTGATACTGGCATCTATGGCCAGGGGTACTACTAAACATCTTAGGGCGCGCACAGAACAATACCCAACAGAATTATCTGACCTAAAATGTCAGTAAAGCCAAGGTTGAGAAACCCTGAACTACAAATCATGGAGCTAATCTTTTGATAATCATTTGTGATACTTTTTTTTTTCCTGGTTATCGCAAAATTACTGGAATGTTGCAATCAATTTTTTGATAGAAGTATTTGAAACATTAACTACACTTTGAAATGAAAACTACTTTAAAACTCAGTAGTATTATTTTATTACAGATGAACCCACAAGATCATTGAGTGGTCTCATATTGAAGAATAACGTGAAAGCACATTTTCAGAACTTCCCAAATGGTGTAACAGACTTCATTAAGAGTGAATGTTTAAACAATATTGGCGACTCCTCTCCTCTGATTAGAGCCACTGTAGGTAAGTTACAGTGTTAGAGTGGTATGGCTTATCCTGTTTTTAACTGGGTGGTTTTTTGAGATGATAGATTATTCTCCTAGGAACTTTTGTCATCCCTTTCATGTTGGATTTTGAAGGGGGGACTTTTTCATTGCCACTTTTAAATAAATGCTTTGGAAATAACACTCGTTATTGTAGTGAAATCCCTTAATTAGTGAGTCTAGAGTCACTGATAGTAGCTTAATCAAAGTTTATTAAAGTGGGGCATTAACAGATGATATTAATTTAGGACTACTGCCTTTTCTTTGAGTTCCTCATTATCTGACTTCCTTGTGTAATGCATGGGATATAATTTTCCAGTTTCACTTTCTTTACGTGGAAAGAAAACTTTGTAAAACAACTGGAGAATAGGATCTTAGGTTTCACTATCTCCTACCCTTGTTTTTAATATTTGCCTTGTCTATATCTAATTACAGCAAGTTTTGAGACTTTTCAGTGTTCAACTTGAGTAAAAACTACTATCGGTTTATGTAATATTGAATTAAAATGGTTAATTATGATAGCTGGTATAAATAGCTTTGGGAGTCAACACAACTGACTGTTGCTAATTTCTCTTTGTGGAAGCAGAGATAGGCAGTTGGAATCAAGTGGCCTACGAATGGACAGCCTTCAGTACACCATGGGACTTTATGCAGCTAAATTTTATGGAGACCCAGAACACTTGTGTTAATCTGGCAGGCTGGTTGAGTGGAAGTCAGTTAAGAACATCCATAAGGATTCAGTCATTTTCATTGAGAGTTCCTCACTTCTATATTTTTCTGTCTCATGGAGGGCATGTAAAGGCTCTATGACATCTCTCAAAATACACAGGTCTTAAACTGCCGTTACTAACACTGATTTATTTTTTTTTTAAGATTTTATTTACTTACTCCTGAGAGATACACAGAGAGAGTCAAAGACACAGGTGGAGGGAGAAGCAGGCTCGATGCAGGAAACCCAACGTGGGACTCGGTCCCGGGTCCCCAGGATCATGCCCCAAGCTGAAGGCGGCGCTAAACCACTGAGCCACCCGCGCTGCCCACTAACATCAATTTTAAATGGGATGAACGGAGGGGAGGTCATTTGTGATTTAAGGAAAGGGAATTATTCCTGGTTCATTCTGATGAACCTGCACATACCTTCCTAATGCGCTGCCAATCTTGACAGTGGGGAGAAAGAATGGTGAATGTGTGCCAGACACATCGATATAAATTTTTAATCTTACCTGTACATATTAGGGAGTTTATTTGAAAAGACTACATTTCCTTGACTGTGTGGTAAGCCATTAGACAAATTCTCCTGTTGAAGAATATATGGTCGGTTTGTAATTTTACTATTTGTGACTATCCTTTATGTGTGTTTATATAATAAGGGAAAGCTGCTGTGGAATTCCTAGAAGTGACATTACTGGGTCAGAGTGTTATGTTTAAATATTTAAAATTTTAGTGGGTATTGCTGAGCACACTGATTTTTCACTCTCATCTTTGTTGTGTACACAGAATTACAATTTTTCACTTTTTGCAGGTATATTAGGTAGTCGAAAGTCTTTGGGGAGGGGCACCTGGGAGGCTCAGTTGGTTAAGCATCTGACTCTTGATTTCAGTTCAGATTTTGATCTCAGGGTTGTGAGCTCCCTGGACATGGAGCCTACCTTTTAAAAAAAAAGAAAAAAAGGGATCCCTGGGTGGCTCAGCGGTTTAGCGCCTGCCTTTGGCCCAGGGCGTGATCCTGGAGTCCCAGGATCCAGTCCCACATCGGGCTCCTCTGCCTGTGTTTCTGCCTCTCTCTCTGTCTCTCTCCCTCTCTCTTCTGTCTCTTGAATAAATAAAATCTTAAATTTTTTTGGAGTGGATGAAATTATATGGGACAGTTACATTTGAATTTGTTGGTCTATTAACATTCTCTAGTGCTCTTCGGAAGAATATCAGTCTGTTAGTGACAAATTATAGCTTGGCATTTAATTTTTATTACTGCTTATTTTAAGACATTCTTTGTTTTCTTTAGGTAGTCCAGACCTTTCTTCCCCGCCTCCACCCCCAATTCTTAGAAATTTTAACTTTAGGAAAGAATAATTAGCAGGAAGGAGTAGCTCTACCTTTAGCATCAGTGCTTTTTTATCTTACTAGAAGACTGTTTTAAGTGGTATATCTTAAAAATGCTATCAGTCCATTGACCCTTACCATATAGTTAAGATTTTTTTCTAGTGCATAGTACACATTGGCCAACAACTTTACATTTTTTTAGTTCTTTGCCACTGGGAGCAACTTTCTCAAAACTAACTATGGAAAATTCTAAGGTAATTTATACATAAGCAGGATTCGCTGCTTAGTAATAATCATTGATTATTTACTGTATAGTATATGCCAAGCATTGTGTTTGGATATCTCACAATTCTCAAAATAAGAGAACACTTTTTTTTCCCGCTTTTACAAATTAGTATTTTAGAGTACATATAATTTGCCTACTATATAAGAGTTTATATAGATCTTAATTACGGTACTAAATGATCTGTAATCATCAAACTGTTTTATTTTACTCATGTTGAATTTGCTAAGGCAGAGGAAAATATTAACACAAACCCTTTGCGTTATTACTGTTTGTATAAACGCAAAACTTTTGTGTTATGTATTCATACATTAGCAAATTCATTAACTGCCACAACTCAGCTACACAACACACTTGAAACAATCCAGTGGGAGTGTGACATGATCAGTGAGCATGTGCCCCTCAGCCTCTTGGATCCAAGATCACCTTGCCAGTGATTCATCCTTGATCCTGTCAGTGGGAACTGGTGGAGGAGTTGTGTGGGTCTTTCCACCACCACCACCACCACCAGAAGGATTGTTGCACACGGAATTATCATCAGATAATGGCTCATTTGCTTTCACTCTCCCTGCCATGGTTTTGGCGGTGATCCTAGCTTAGGTCAGACAGCTGATTTTAGCTTTATGTATTTTTGTTAGCAACTGACAGACTCCTACTCATCCCCCAGTGGTAAGCACTGTTAATGTTTTGGTCCATTTTCTTTCTTCTCTTCTGTATACGACACTTCTGACCCTTGAACCGTGTGGGTCTGCTTATATAACATTTTCTTTAGCTTTACTGTAAAAACCATATAAATATAATACATAAAGTGTACGTTAATCGAAAATATGTTTATCGGCCATGTTATCCCTAAGATTTCCAGTCAGCTATTAAGTTTTGAGGAGTCGGGGTCCCTGGGTGGCGCAGTGGTTTGGCGCCTGTCTTTGGCCCAGGGCGCGATCCTGGAGACCCGGGATCGAATCCCACATCGGGCTCCCGGTGCATGGAGCCTGCTTCTCCCTCTGCCTATGTCTCTGCTTCTCTCTCTCTCTCTCTCTCTTTCTCTCTCTCTCTCTCTCTCTCTCTCATTAAAAAAAAAAAAAAAAGTTTTGAGGAGTCAACAGTTAACATGTGGATTTTCAACTGAGGTGGGGCCAGCCTCTATATGCCCCCTCCCCATTATTCAAGGGTCAGCTATAATTTTAATGAATGGGACTATTGTTATTATTGTTGTTGGGAAAGAGCAAGTTGTAGTCTTTGTAAACAGATAATTGTTAAAAATACAACATTTCTAAAATGTTGGAAAACAAGATTAGAAACCTGATTTATGCTGTGGTTTTTTCAACAAATGTGCTATGGCCAAAAGGGGGTCCTTGGTGAATGTTTTTATTTACATGTTTTGGAGGTCCTGGGCTGATTTGTTGGACCATTTAAATGAATGTGTGTGCACGCACGTGTGTGCATTCCTGTGATAGTTTCTAACATAAGATTTCCTAAAGATAACGTGTTTTCTTTCAAGGTATTTTGATTACAACCATAGCCTCCAAGGGAGAATTGCAGAATTGGCCTGACCTCCTACCAAAACTCTGTAGCCTATTGGATTCTGAAGATTACAACACTTGTGAGGTAAAGAAATTTGCTTCTTTAACATACTTCCTCTTCTCTATTTTTCTCATCATGTTGTATATTTGTAACCTTCCAAAATATAATTCCTCTGAGACCTACAACTTAAAAACTTAGAAGCAGAAGCCTCAAGTCCTTCTTATTTACATTAGTGACCATTTTTCTTCCCTGTTTTCTATAAGGATTGTTAATTCATAAAACCTCTTTACTATAATTGCTACAAAGAATTATAATCAGTTAATCCATTAATGTGGTATTTTTCGAAGATAGGCTTAAATTTACCAACGATGAGTACTTTTTTGCCTTCCCTAAATTGTTTTTGTTCCTCATACTTTATGACATGGCTAAAGTATATGTAATCTAGTTTTAATCATGTAGTAATTATGATCTTCTGTTTGCCACTGATAAGTGGTGACCTTTCCATGTGGAAAAGGGAGTCTGTATGGAGTTCTCACTTGCTACTGAGTATTTTTAAGAATCTCTTTGATTAGCAGGCCTCTAGTTTGTTTAGAAATCTGTTTTGAATGGAAACCATTTTAGTATTTTTTGCCTCTTTAAAGAAATAACCTAACAAAAAAAATCAGATGGGTCTTTTTCTTTTCTTTTCTTTTCTTTTTTTTTTAAGATTTTATTTATTCATGAGAGAGACAGAGAGGGTCAGAGACACAGGCAGAGGGAGAAGCAGGCTCCATGCAGGGAGCCTGATGCGGGACTTGATCCCGGGTCTCCAGGATCAGGCCCCGGGCCGAAGGCAGCACTAAACCACTGGGCCACCCAGGCTGCCCCAAAAGTAGTCTTTAAAATCACACTTCTCGGGCAGCCCCGGTGGCGCAGCGGTTTAGCGCCGCCTGCAGCCCAGGGCGTGATCCTGGAGACCCTGGATCAAGTCCCACCCTTCCTGCATGGAGCCTGCTTCTCCCTCTGCCTTGTCTCTGCCTCTCTCTCTCTCTCTCTCTCTCTCTCTCTGTGTGTGTCTCTATGAATAAATAAATAATCTTTTAAAAAAAAACAAAAATAAATAAAAAAATAAAATCACACTTCTCCTTCCCTAAAAAAAAAATCTTATTTTCTCATATATACATTTTCCAATAATGCCTTTAGAAATACACTAAGATTACAGAAAAACTAAAATAATCTGTTCGGCCATCAAGTAAGAATTGAATAAAATTTAAATTGTGCTTTGGTATAGTGGTAATAACATGAAAGGAGGTCAAAATTTTTTTAAAAAAACAAGCATTTATCAAGAATTACAAAAAATTAAAACTGCAGTAAACATGAAATTATGGAGCTTCTAATAAGTTATATCTTAAAGTATTCTTCAGCTAACTGTACCATGAAAATAAGCCCTAGGTTTCTGCTGCTGATGGAATTATAAACAGTAAATTAGATGTTTGAGGTAATTAGTAGGTTGCATATTATATATAGGAGCTCTGGGTTGGCCCCTTTGGTGTAAAAATGGTTGTAGGGAAGTAGTTGGTAATTTGAATTTTCTGCCCTTCTTACGGATTTTGTCACCATTATCCAGCTAATGTTTTACATATAAGGAATTTTTTTTTTCTATTTTTTAAAGATTTTATTTATTTATTCATGAGAGACACAGGGAGAGAGAGAGAGAGGCAGAGACACAGGCAGAGGGAGAAGCAGGCTCCACTCAGGGAGCCCGATGTGGGACTCGATCCTGGGTCTCCAGGATCAGGCCCTGGGTTGAAGGTGGCGCTAAACCACTGGGCCACCCGGGCTGCCCTATAAGGAATTTTTTAAATGATTTTAAGATTTCTTTCTGACTTAAAATTGATAAGAATATTTCAGGAGAAGTTAACTTTTTGAATTAGATAATATTTATTGCAGTCTCTGCCAACCAGAATATTCTCTAATTTTAAGCCATTAAATGCTAAAAATGTACTAATATATATAAACTGAGATTTTAGATAACTCAGTGGCATAATGATTTCTGTCTTAAAATTGATGACTAAATTTATGGACTTTATGAGGCAGTATTTTATGTGGGCTGGGAACATTAATTCATACAAATGAGTCAATATTTCCTCAATTTCCTTTTAAAATGGTTTCTTTTTTAATTAATCCTAATAATATAAATGTCTTCCACAGGGAGCGTTTGGTGCCCTTCAGAAGATCTGTGAAGATTCTGCTGAGATTTTAGATAGTGATGTGTTAGATCGTCCTCTCAACATCATGATCCCCAAATTTTTGCAGTTCTTCAAGCACAGTAGTCCAAAAATAAGGTATCTATGTAGCCAATATTAAATTAATTTGTAAACTCTAAGCCTGACCACTTTAGTTTGCATTACCTAATACATTTGTGATTGGCAAAAGATAATGATATTCTACAAAGGTGAACTTCAGTAGTTGAAATTTATTCTTTTCATAGCAAAACCATGAAACATTAACTTTTTCTGATGAAATTTTCATTGTATACAGTAGTTCTCTACCTTCTAGATGGTTAATGACATTTGTTAATGATTAACAGGCATGCGTTTCAGGTCCTTTATGTAACAAGGCTGAAATTCATAGTGTTTTGTGGTGGTTGTGTTGTTTTTAATTTATGGATCTTGCCATGTACAGGTACCTTCATTTGCAACTGTGTTAAAAATTGCTCCAGTATGACATCTGGATTATTTAGTAATTGTAGATGAAGAGGTTTTTGTTTTTGTTTAAGATTTTATTTATTAAAAAAAAAAGATTTTATTTATTTATGCCTGAGAGAGAGAGAGAGAGGCAGAAGCAGAGACACAGGCAGAGGGAGAAGCAGGCTCCATGCAGGGAGCCCAATGCGGGACCTGATCCCGGGACCCCAGGATCACGCCATGGGCTGAAGGTGGTGCTAAACTGCTGAGCCACCAGGGCTGCCCTAGATTAAGAGTCTTACATCTAGTTAATGTTTTGAGCATGAAGGTGGACGATTTTTGAATACACTCTGAAACCAGTAGGCCTGCTTGGCCAGAAATTAACCATGGCCTGTTTTGTTTTCCTCTATATTTATAGTTTATTGCATAGTGCCTAGCATATAGTTGTTAAAATATTTAAATATTTAAATATTAACCTTTGGCCAATTTGATTATCATCTATTATCCTATCAAGCTATAATTACGATGATGCTTTCGCACTATCAAAGTATGTAAGACTCCTGTTACTTCACCAGAGGTTCCCCCAACTGTGCCGTATGTTTTTTCCCTCCTCTCCAATTAACATATTTTAATCTAACTTGTCTTTTTTGTTTGTTATTGTGTAAGAGTCATTGCTCTTTTGTTTTTTTTGAGTCATTGCTCTTGATTGTTGCTTTGATTTTGTTGTTTCCAGTTGTCAGTGCTTCGTGCTTTTGTGTAGAATAATCAAAAACCATATTACTATTTAAAATAGAAGTTGTGCAGAATCCTAGAGGCAGTTATTTAAGGATAGCCAACAGCAGGAACCTAAATGCATACGCCATTAACTGTTAGTTTAGATGTCCTTTGGAGCTTACTCCCAGATTCCAAGCTGTATTCAAAGGATTATGTTTTCAAAAGTGTGAACAGAGGGTAATCAAGAATCTTTTTCTTGCTTAAATCCTCTTTAGTTCTTTTTTTTTTTTCTCAATTTTATTTCAGTTACTTTTTATCTTAGGTGGTACTTAATACAGTGTGGTTCTCAGAGAAGGAACTTAATAGCTGGTCATTTATGGTAGTGTCATTGAAGTAAATAGTAACATTCCCAAAATAAAATGTTACTCTTTCCAAAATAGTTAACTAGATAGAGTTCATGTTCCCTAGGAAGTTGTTATTTAATCTTTGAATTAAGGTGATGAAAGAAAGTGTAATTTGCATACTTCTAAGAAACTCAATTTTTGGTGACCAGTTCTTAGCATTAAAAGTAAACATGTTCTTTCATCTCAAAATCACTACTGAACTTTTTTTTTTTATTGGAGTTCAATTTGCCAACATTTAGCATGACACCCAGTGCTTATCCCGCCAAGTGCCCCCCTCAGTGCCCATCACCCAGTCACCCCAACCCCCCTGCCCACCTCCCCTTTCACTACCCCTTGTTCGTTTCCCAGAGTTAGGAGTCTCTCATGTTTTGTCACCCTCACTGATATTTTCACTCATTTTTCTCTCCTTTCCCTTTAATCCCTTTCACTAATTTTTATATTCCCCAAATGAATGAGACATATGATGTTTGTCTCTTTCCGATTGACTTATTTCACTCCACATAATACCCTCCAAGTCCATCAAAGTCGAAGCAAATGGTGGGGATTTGTCGTTTCTAATGGCTGGGGAATATTCCATTGTATACATAGACCACAGCTTCTTTACCCATCATCTGTCAATGGGCACCGAGGCTCCTTCCACAGTTTGGCTATTGTGGACATTGCTGCTATAAACATCGGGGTGCAGGTGTCCCGGCGTTTCCCTGCATCTGTATCTTTGGGGTAAATCCCCAGCAGTGCAATTGCTGGGTCGTAGGGCAGATCTATTTTTAACTCTTTGAGGAACCTCCACACAGTTTTCCAGAGTGGCTGCACCACTTCACATTCCCACCAACAGTGCAAGGGGTTCTCCTTTCTCCACATCCTCTCCAACATTTGTGGTTTCCTGCCTTGTTAATTTTCCCCATTCTCACTGGGGTGAGGTGGTATCTCATTGTGGTTTTGATGTGTATTTCCCTGTTGGCCAGTGATGCGAAGCATGTTCTCCTGTGCTTGTTGGCCATGTCTCTGTCTTCCTCTGAGATTTCTGTTCATGTCTTCTGCCCCATTTCATGATTGGGTTGTTTGTTTCTTTGCTGTTGAGTTTAATAAGTTCTTTATAGATCTTGGAAACTAGCCGTTTATCTGATACGTCATTTGCAAATATCATCTCCCATCTGTAGGTTGTCTTTTAGTTTTGTTGACTGTTTCTTTTGCTGTCCAGAAGCTTTTGATCCTGATGAAGTCCCAGTAGTTCATTTTTGCTTTTGTTTCGCTTGCCTTCCTGGATGTATCTTGCAAGAAATTGCTGTGGCCAAGTTCAAAAAGGGTGTTGCCTGTGTTCTCCTCTAGGATTTTGATGGAATCTTGTCTCACATTTAGATCTTTCATCCATTTTGAGTGTATCTTTGTGTCTGGTGTAAGAGAATGGTCTAGTTTCATTCTTCTGCATGTGGATGTCCATTTTTCCCAGCACCATTTATTGAAGAGACTGTCCTTTTTCCAGTGGATAGTCTTTCCTGCTTTGTCGAATATTAGTTGACCATAGAGTTGAGGGCCCATTTCTGGATTCTCTGTTCTGTTCCATTGATCTCTGTGTCTGTTTCTGTGCCAGGACCACACTGTCTTGATGACCACAGCTTTGTAGTACAACCTGAAATCTGGCATTGTGATGCCCCCTGATATGGTTTTCTTTTTTAATATTCCCCTGGCTATTCAGGGTCTTTTCTGATTCCACACAAATCTTAAGATGATTTGTTCCAACTCTCTGAAGAAAGTCCATGGTATTTTGATAGGGATTGCATTAAACGTGTAAATTGCCCTGGGTAGCATTGACATTTTCACAATATTAATTCTTCCAATCCATGAGCATGGAATATTTTTCCATCTCTTTGTGTCTTCCTCCATTTCTTTCACAAGTGTTCTGTAGTTTTTAGGGTATAGATCCTTTACCTCTTTGGTTAGGTTTATTCCTGGGTATCTTATGCTTTTGGGTCCAATTGTAAATGGGATTGACTCCTTAATTTCTCTTTCTTGTTAGTGTATAGAAATGCCCCTGATTTCTGGGCATTGATTTTGTATCCTGCCACACGGCTGAATTGCTGTATGAGTTCTAGCAATCTTGGGGTGGAGTCTTTTGGGTTTTCTATGTACAGTGTCATGTCATCTGCAAAGAGGGACAGTTCGACTTCTTCTTTGCCAATTTGAATGCCTTTTATTTCTTTTTGTTGCCTGATTGCTGAGGCTAGGACTTCTAATACTATGTTGAATAGCTCACTACTGAATTTTAAGAATATAGAATGAGGCAAAGGAATGAGCTATTGAAAAATCAGAACTATTTTATTTTTTAAATCGTACCACAGGTACACAAAGTTGGGTTATGATTTTTATTTTTTATTTTTTTAAAGATTTTATTACTTATTCATGAGAGTACACAGAGAGGAGACAGAGAGACAGAGGCAAAGGTGGAGGGAGAAGCAGGCTGCATGCAGGGAGCCCGGCGTAAGACTTGATCCGGGGTTACCAGGGTCATGCCCTGGGATGAAGGCAGGCGCTAAACCGTTGAGCCACCCAGGCTGCCTGGGTTATGATTTTTAGCTCATAACATTGTCATCATGGCCCACTTCCATTTAGTCTTCAATTACTTATTATTTTTAACAATAAGCACTCAAATCTGCCACCCTGAACAAGAGCTGAGGTCTTGAGGACCATAACCCACATCTAATCCCAACTTTTTCCTTCTCTTACATTGCTAAAAAATAAGTTTACTGCGTATAGATATAAAGGGTATGTAGGTCTTTGTTTTTAACTTTATAAAAATATTGTACTGAATTTGATCTGACTTCTTAAATTTAATATTATGTTGCTAAGATTCATCCATATTTTGTCGTTATAGCTCATTTGTTTTGACTATGGTATACTACTAGGCATGACGATTACACTATTTACTCATGCTCTTTCCTCAACCCTCCTCTCCGCTTCTGGCCTTTGGGTGGCTTCCAGGTATTTGCTGTTGTGGATAGTGGTGCTGAAAGCATTTATTTGGTTGTCTCCTTTGGTCTATTTGCAAGAGTTTCTCTAGGAAGACCTAAAATTTTGGGGGAGGAGCTTCTGGGACATAAGGCAAATAACAAGGAGAGAACCACCAGAATTGTCCAGAGCGGTTGCATCAAATAGTACTATTAACAAAGCACAAGATTCTCGGGATGCACACATTCAGCCTTTAGTATTGTCATATATTTTAGTTTTTGCCAGTCAAATAGATTAAAAATTGTGTTTTGTTATTAAGTCAGTGGTTTAATTCTCTGTCATTAGTCATGTTGAACATCTTGTCATAGGTTTATTGGCTGGCTGTGGTACCTTTTTGTCTTTTTCTCTTGGGTTATCAGAAGAGGCAAACAGGACAGACGATAAAATTCCATGATGAATACTGTGGAAAAGTAATGAGACTAAGGGGTTAGACTGTGATTCACAGGTATCGTACATACGTTTTCTGTAAAGGTAGCATGTGCAGAGACTCTGAACAAAGTAAAGTAGCAAATCTTCGAAAGGTCAAGGAGAAGGACATTTAAAACAGGGAACAGCAAGTGTAAAGGCTCTGGAGTTGGGGACAAGCCTTTTACAGTGACAAAAGAAGAAAGCTTTGTGTAGTACAGTAAGAAATGAAGTTTAGGAGAGCAGAGTAACCACATTATAATGGAATGTCTAGGTCTGTAGTCCGCAAACTGTGACCCATGGGGCCAAATTCAGCCCATAATAGGAGCTAAGAGTGATTTTATATTTTAAAAGGTTGTGTTTGGGGAATGGGGGATGAAGTGCCACAGAGGTCTTAGAATATTTGCCATCTGAGTTTCTGTAGGAAAAGTAGATTATGGTGGGGTTTTTTTATTTGTTTTTTGGAGTAATCTGAACAACGGTGTGATGTGATATTCATGTGTATCTAAAAGGTTGTGGTAGGGTTTGGTATAGCAGAAGTTAGCCAGTTAGAGCCCGTTGGAGTAATCCTGGTAGGAAATTATGGCTTGGACTAGGGAAGAAGTGAGGTTGGTAAGAAGTGATTGGATTATGGGTGTGTTTTTAAAGGTGGTGCCATTAGGAATTGCTGTGGAGTTGAATTGGCTAGATCTAAACATAAAGATCGGAGAGTTTTTCTCATTTTTAGTTTTAAAAGGAATAAATATAAACTCACTATTTTAAAATCTGTACGTATATAAAATAAATTTCCATTATGTTTCCATCCGCCTTCCCACTCTTCAGAGGTATCCACTATTAAAAATGTGCAGTGTCCTTTCTGACACATTGTACTTTCAGAGAAGTACTAACAATGTTCTAGAACCTGTGTTTTTCACTTAATATTCATATTCTGTGTTGAATATACAAAGTTTATTCTTTTAAGAGTATGTATTTGTGTATATATGTACATATGTATGAATACATATATTTATAGCTATATGTACACCATAATTATTTTATGGAGGAATATTTTAAGTTCCTGTCAGTCTTCTGTAAATAGAAAAAAGCTGCAGTGTGCATGTGTTAAATTTTAAATTTTGTTTCTAGGTCTCATGCTGTTGCATGTGTCAATCAGTTTATCATCAGTAGGACTCAAGCTCTGATGTTGCACATTGATTCTTTTATTGAGGTAAGATTTGTCTCCCTCTCCCCCCCACCCCCTTTGGTTTTAGCAAAGTTAGATGTTAAATTATTTCTGGTAGTATTAAAATTGGATATAGTGTAGACTTTGTGACTTTTGTTGACTTATATTAAAGCATTTTCCTTCTGTTAAACTTTTTAATGTACAATACAAACATTGATTATGGTATGTGGGTGTTTAATATCTTGACTAGAGATTTTTTTATTTGAATATACTATTCAAATTCCAAATATAAATTGAATCTCCCAGTTCACTTTAGTATTTGAAATATAAAACATCAGTGAATCTGAATAATCTTAACAAAGAATTTGAAGGCACAGACTAAACCATTGTAGAATTAGAGGTGTCAGGAAAAAATTGACTCTTAAATCTCAGCAAGTGTTTCTAAAGACCCTTTTATACCTTATACTTTATACCTAAAAGCAGAAAGACAACGTAAGCATGTTTTTCTGGCCATAAACCCTAAGCAGTAGAATTCTTCAGAACTACTACTACTTGGTAACAGCAATCGTAAACAGGTTGGTTTTGTTGTTGTTGTTTAAGATTTTATTTATTCATGAGAGAGACAGAGAGGCAGAGCCATAGGCAGAGGGAGAGCAGTCTCTATGCAGGGAGCCTGATGTGGGACTTGATCACAGGACCCCGGGGTCACGCCCTGAACTGAAGGCAGACGCTCAACCACTGAGCCACCCAGGCGTCCTGTGAACAAGTCATTAAAATTCTCTAAGCACTTCACTTATATTTTCATTAAATGAAAGTCTATTCCTTCAGCTTTTTTTTTTTTCTTTTAAGACTTATCTATTTATTTTTAGAGAGCCAGCTTGGGTTGGAGGAGGGGGCAAGAATCTCAAGCAAACTTCCTCTGAGTTGCTTTGGTTGTCTCCTTTGGTCTATTTGCAAGAGTTTCTCTAGGAAGACATAAAATTTTGGGGGAGGAGCTTCTGGGACATAAGGCAAATAACAAGGAGAGAACCACCAGAATTGTCCAGAGCGGTTGCATCAAATAGTACTATTAACAAAGCACAAGATTCTCGGGATGCACACATTCAGCCTTTAGTATTGTCATATATTTTAGTTTTTGCCAGTCAAATAGATTAAAAATTGTGTTTTGTTATTAAGTCAGTGGTTTACTTCTCTGTCATTAGTCATGTTGAACATCTTGTCATAGGTTTAGAGAGCCAGCTTGGGTTGGAGGAGGGAGCAAACTTCTCAAGCAAACTTCCTCTGAGTGTGGAGCCCAATGTAGGGCTTGATCTTACACCCATGAGATGATGACATGAGCCAGAATCAATAGTCTCACTGACTAAGCCATCCTAGGCACACACTCCCCACTCCCCAGCCCCAGTTCTTAAAAATTTTGGAGGCCATCCTGCTAGTATTCTTGTTGGGACAATTAAGAGAAAAGGGGGGGAATACTGTCATAATTTTTCCTCAAAACTTAAATTGACCAGCTTCTTTCTGATCATTTCTTACTGGTAGACTAGGAGTAGTAGCCATAAAGATCCTCTCGCCATTTAAAAGCTGAAACTAAAACATGAGTCTTCAGTATATTTACTGAGTCATACTCTGAATCAGACTCTGTGCTTGGTGCTAGGGATACATAAATTTTATGCCTACACTTTGGTGTAGAGGGTAGTGGATAATGTTAGAGGTCTTAGAATAAGACTACCTGAGTTCAAATAAAGCTCAGCCCTACAGCCGTTAACCTTGGGCACATAATTTAACTGATGTTTTCAGTTTCATCATCTGTAAAATGAGGCTAATAATAGATCTACCTCTTGGATTGTTAAAAAGATATTTGCTGTAACTAAATTAGAACAATGCCTGCTACAGAATAAGCAAGCGTACAGGTTAGCTACAGCTATTATTATTTTTAGAATTCGTAATTTTAGTAGTAGCTCTTCTTAGTATTTCACAGCTTAAAAAGGGAACAAGGATAGATATACCAAAATCTTACACAGAAATATAATTTAGAATAAAAGAAATAAAATTCTCTTCTGAAAGCTTTTGCATTCCACATGAACTTTAGCACTTAGCAAGTGGAGCAGAAACGTTTACCAACATTTTAAAATATTCCCATTGGTGTTAAATACCATGTTAACATTTCTTTGCTTCTTGGTAATCCTAAAAGATTCGAGCAGTTTTCCATCCTATAGGAGGAGTAAACCACCAGACACATCGTAGGCCCTCAAACCATTTGCTAAAAGAATCGTTTATTTCTTTTTTTTTTTTTCCTCAGGGGCAAATATTAAGTCTGCTGAGTCTGACAATATTGAATGAAAAGTGTATTGGTTACTAACAGTGGCTAAGACCTACCTTGGCAAAGATAGATATTGTACTTAAGACAAAGATATCAGATTAAATAAAGAATGTGCATGTAAAACATTTAAAAAGGAAGTACAGAGTGTCAAATGCAGAGGCAGGACTTGGGGAAGTGAAGTTTTTAAAATTTTGCCACAATACTTCACATGCTGTCACATTTGATACTTGAATTTCTCCATTGTCTTACCCCCCTTGTAATAAGATTTCAGGTTCATCTATTTGGAGATGTGTCTGTGATTTTTGAGAAAAGATGGGACACATTGGATTTTTCCTGTCTTTTTAATGATCTTTTTACTACTTTGAAGTCTGTGCAGTTAAAGAAAAATTCAGAAATGAGAGGGGGAAGGCTGTTTTTTCTTCTCACATGTCCATTTTGCAACCCGTACAAAAGACAACTTGTTCTCCTAGTGGAGGCTGGTTGGTACAGTGAAATGAGTGTGGACCTAAAATTCCATGAAAACCATATTCAGATTCCCCCTGCCTAGCAAGTTACATAACTTCTAAACTTTTACTTTATCTGTAAAATTGAATAATAATGTCTTGAAGATGAAATGAAATAGCCTGTTGTTTATTCAGGCTTTTTTCCCCCATAACCTTGGTGACAAGCTTGTTAAGAACAGCTTGAGACCAGTGGCTGCTTTTGCTGTTTCCTCAGTAGTTGACTTGGTGAGCAGCAGCAGTTTGGGGTTAAGGCTATTTCTCCATTGTTGATGCTTGTTAAGAACTTATACCTGTTACTACCTTAAGACTCAGGATTGGTAGAAATAATCTCTTGACAGACAGTACCTCTGAAGGAAAATCAAATTGTGTCTTAAAGATTATCCTCTGGGTGAGCTAGATGAATGCCCCGTGTCCTAATGATACGATTTTATTCTCACAAACTAAAAGTTAACTTAAAACACAGCCAATCATTGTTTCCAAAAGCATGGCGTTAGATCATTTTATCAAAATCACAGTTTCTGGCAATTACCATCCTACATTTAATTAATTGTTTTTACAACTTAATATTGCAGTTCAGTTGATTCAGTCTTTATTTGTACCTTACCTTAGAGTTTCTTTAAATGTTACTTACAGATGACTGGTTGTTATGTATAAACCTTTCTAATATATTGGATGCTTAACTAGAAAACGATGTTTCTTATGCAATAGAATCTCTTTGCTTTGGCTGGTGATGAAGAACCAGAGGTACGGAAAAATGTGTGCCGGGCACTTGTGATGTTGCTTGAAGTTCGAATGGATCGCCTGCTTCCTCACATGCATAACATAGTTGAGGTAATACAGGGGACTTAAAAGCTCATTCCTCCATTTCCCCCCCCCAGAAAAACCTTGGGAACAAAATGTATAATGTTAGATTTATTTAAGACATTTGCTGGCGAATAACTGAAAAACACTTCATGATGGTCTTAAAAATATCTTATGGTGATTTTCGTGAGATTAAAGAGGTTTATAAAGAGAGAAATTTACTTAAAGGAAAAGAGCTGTTAACCAGAAGAACACAAAATAATTTAAATATTTCTATGTTAATTAGATATGTGTTAGACCAAATGATCACTAAAACTGTTAAGTGGCACATTCTTATGTCTTTGGAGTTTGGAATTAAAGTTAAGTGTTTGCTTTCCATCCATTGCTGGTAGTATTGATCTGACCCACTTAACGATTTATGGTAAAAGTGAAATTTCTGAGACAAAAATACATAATTGTTATAGTTAGTTGCAGCAAACCATTTAGATATTAAAAGACTATTTCAATCCCTCTGCAATTAAAATAATTTTACTAGGAAATTCTGAGTATACGTTGATCAAGAGTTAACCATATTTAAAGGAAGTAATACATAGTAACAAAATAAAATTATTATTAGAACAAAACTTGTTTGGACAATAGTCCTGCTAGAATCAAATTGTATGACCTAATTTTTATATTACTGGCTATAGTTGTACATTAGTATATAGCTTGCAAGTGTATTAAATAATATGGTGTTTGTTTTTTTTAAGATTTTATTTATGAGAGAGAGAGCACGAGCAGGGTGAGAGGCAGAGGGAGAAGCAAGCTCCCCACTAAGCGGGGAGCCCAATGTGGGGCTTGATCCTGGGACTCGGGATCATGACCTGAGCTGAAGGGAGACACTTAACCAACTGAGACACCCAGGAGCCCCTAAATAAGGTGTAGATCCTCTTTTCACTTCCAGAGATATGGTATGCAGAAGGAAGATCTTTTTTTAAAGAATGGGGGTCTAACAGTTGTAAGAAAAAGGCCAGCATCTACAGCGTACAGCAACTCCTTTTCCAAAACCTAAGGAAAGATCATTGTAGAGGTAAAGATAGGCAGCAGGATTAGGTGGGAATAAGTGATGAACCTGTTCTCCCTGAAGTGCTTAGAAAGAATCAGGTTGAATTGGTTGAAAGTTCAGTGTAAGTCGGAGCTAACCAGAAAGTTTTAGCATTTGCTGGGGTCGAGTCACAGCTGGGAGCCTAACTTACAGGGCCACAGTTAGTTAGCAATACTCAGCTAGGTAGTAGGACACCATGTGGAATGTAATAGCGGCTGGCCTATCACGACTGTTGTGTTGCCACGTTTTGCCACATGAGATGTTCTAATCAGGCAAAGGATAAATACAAAGACTTCATGCAACACTTGACCTCATTTCCAGGCTTGGGTACATTGGAAAAACATATGTGTGCCTTTGATTAGATTTATTTTGTTTTAACACGTAAAGTTTGTTTTTGTTTTTTTTTTTAAGAGGGGTAGGCGCTGCCTTTGGGTAAATTTAAGATCAGTTATTCCTACAATTAAGAGTGAATTTGGTTTGGCGTTGGAAACTACAGTTGCACTAGGAAATGTCCCTACTTCTTTCTAAATATTAAAAAATTTACTTTTGTATTTGTATAGTATATCACTTTACATATGTGAAAATATATACAAGAGACAGCTTGAGTTATGATGTTATTAAAAGATTTTTCATTTTAAAGAAAGATACAATGGAGTTTTTTATTTTGATCTAAGAAGACAATTTTTAATACAGGTTTAAAATCTCAAGGGTTTCATAAAATACACCTGTATAGAAGCAGATACACCATTCGTGATTTGAACACTTTTCATTAGGCAGCATTCTAAAGTGGTGGTTAAGTTTGGCTGCATTTTCGAGTTGACTCGGAAACTTTTTGAAAAATCCAAACCCTGGGTTGAGAATCACTGTAAAGTTAAGGCAGTAGCAGAGGACCTTTAATTTGCTAAAAAAATAATTAGGTTTATTTTAGTTTTATAATTTAAATTGATTAACATTAATGCTTTGTTTTCAGTACATGCTACAGAGGACGCAAGATCAAGATGAAAATGTGGCTTTAGAAGCTTGTGAATTCTGGCTCACTTTGGCTGAGCAACCCATATGCAAAGATGTACTTGTCAGGCATCTTCCTAAGTAAGTGTTCCTTCTTTTGCATGCTACCTTGTTCTTAAAATTAACAGTAATTCGGGGATCCCTGGGTGGCGCAGCGGTTTGGCGCCTGCCTTTGGCCCAGGGCGCGATCCCGGAGACCCGGGATCGAATCCCACATCGGGCTCCCGATGCATGGAGCCTGCTTCTCCCTCTGCCTCTCTCTCTCTCTCTGTAGCTATCATAAATAAATAAAAATTAAAAAAATATATTAAAAAAAATTAACAGTAATTCCTCATTTTTACATTTTTTAGATGACATTCTTCTGCCATCAGGGAATGAAGTTCTAAAAAGTCAGACTTAATTTTACTTGGCATAACTTGGTTATAACTAAAGAGATTTTTCAGGAAGCCATTGTTTTTTGTTTTCAGTTTTTTTTTTTTTTTTTTTAACTACATGGTTTATTCTAAATCATAATTTTGGATAATTCATGGCACAGTTCTTTTTTAATTATTTCAATTTGACTGGACTCTGATGGGGTTTTTTTTTTTTCCCCTCAAAAACTGATTTTCCAATAGTTATAGATGCTTTCTAGTTTTTTTATTAGCCTGTTATTAAGCCCATTTGTAATGCTGTTACATCAGGTTTTTAAAAATACTTTTTTCCAATTTTATTGAGATATAATTGACATAAAATATTGTGTTGGTTTTAGGTGTACAACATAATGATTTGATACATATATTAAAATTACTTCTAAAAGTAATGCTTTTTTCTTTTTAAAATAAATACAGCCTCGTAGAAAAACATTAAAATTGGAAATTTTCAGGAGTACCCAGGTGGCTGAGTTGTTTCAGTGTCTGCTTTTAGCTCACTCAGGTCATGACCCTGGGATTGAGCCCCATGGCAGCCTGTTCAGTGGGCAGTCTGCTTCTCCCTCTGTCCCCACTGTGCTCTCTCTCAAATAAATAAAATCTTTAAAAAATAATAATAATAATTTTCACCACCCTGAGTAATCAGTAAGAGTAGTTTTGATATGTTGTCTTTGATTTTTTTTTTTCTGTGTTAGTACCATACACCAAATACTATTTATTCAGGGTATTGGGGAGGGAATTAAATGTATTAGTCTGTAAAAAGTACTTCATGTGGTGTCTAGCTATATTTAGTGCTTAAAATTTTGATTATACTATTTTTTTTATTCTTTTCAGTTCTGTTTTATGCAATTTCCTCTGTATCATCATTTTTTAAATTTTGAGTACTTTTCCCTCATGGTGTGTATACTATGTATGTATATTTAATTGACTCTTCTGTTATTGAATATTTAAATTGTTTGCCCTTTTTTTAAAATCATAAATAATGGCCGAGTCAGCATCTTTCTTTGTCCATAAGTGGTTACTTCTTCCAGGTAGAAATCTTTTATTAGAGAGGAAGAGGGATCCCTGGGTGGCGCAGCGGTTTAGCGCCTGCCTTTGGCCTAGGGCGCGATCCTGGAGACCCGGGATCGAATCCCACATCGGGCTCCCGGTGTATGGAGCCTGCTTCTCCCTCTGCCTATGTCTCTGCCTCTCTCTCTCTGTGACTATCATAAATAAATAAAAAATTAAAAAAAAAAAATAGAGAGGAAGAAAGAGAAAGACAGTGGGGAAGGGCAGAGGGAGAGGGAGAGACTCTGAGGCTGACTTCATGGCCCGCGTGGAGCCTGACCCGGGGCTCAACCTCACAACCCTGAGACCATGACCACCCAGGTGCCCCTCAGGTAGAAAGCTTTACAAGTGAATTTTACCAAGGTCATAGGGGCATAAATACTTCAAACTGTTGTGTGGTAAAGTCAGCACCAGTGTCCCAGCCTATTGCATGCAGTCTTAGCAATCTGGATGAGCAAAAACCAAAGCCACTTGTTTAGTTTGTTACAATATTGGTGGGGTCACATTTTTCCAGATGTTTACATTGCTTGGATGATCTCATTTTCATGTCCATAAAGTTCTTTTTCAGTAAATCCTTTTTCCACCCAGAAAGCAGCAGTTGCACCTCTATTTTGTTCTACTCTCTGGAGTTTATTTGGGAATAAAGTGCCAGGTGTTGTGCTAAATGGATTTTCTCTCTTTAGGAAATCCATATATTAATGTTTTTTCTCCCTACTTATGATGCCACTTTTATAATATGCTGGATATCTATCCACAAGAGAGCACAGCGGTGGAGAGGGAGAAGCAGGCTTGCCCATCGAGCAGGGAGCCCAATGCAGGACTCGACCCCAGGACCCTGGGATCATGCATGACCTGAGCTAAGGGCAGCCGCTTAACTGACTGAGCCATCCAGGCACCCCTATATGCTGGATTCTTACTATAGGACTGTATGACTCCAAAAGTCATATAAACATTGATTCACATAAACTGAAGAAATTCTGTTAATTTAAACCCAAGCTATAACATTAGGAAGTACTTGATAATGTGCAATTTTAGCTTCATGCTCCTACTCGGTCATTATACTAATAAAACCTAAATATCTTTAAAGCAGGCAAGAACTTGGTAGCAGGTTATAAGAGCAGAACTCAATCATTTTGCTGTGCTAATTACTGCTGATATTAAATAACCCAAGTCCGTGATAACTGGCTTTTATTTATACATCTTCCAAACCATTGGTTTGGGATCCATTTTTATATTAAACAAGGCTTTTATTTTTCATTTGAATAATATATTTTGAGAACTGGAGAATATCAACATTGATCTGATGCTGAGATAGAAAATATAATAAAAGATACTAGTTTTTCCTAGCATTGTTAACTAGACTCGTTTTTATTATGAGCAAAAACTATTTGCTTAGGAGTAAAAATTGTATATGTAGTGAGAACTCTCTTATTAGTGTGAACTCACAAAGCACCAAAGTGACAAGGGATGACGGTAAGTTTTATCTGGGGGCACCTCGATGGCACAGCAGTTGAATGTCTGCCTTCGGCTCAGGGCACAATCCTGGCATCCCAGCATTGGGCTCCCTGCAGGGAGCCTGCTTGCTTCTCCCTCTGCCTGTGTCTCTGCCTCTCTCTCTGTCTCATAAATAAATGAATAAAATCTTTAAAAAAATTTTTTTTTACTTGTTTCTGGGCTCTTGGTCTTTTCTTTTTTTTTTTCTTTTTTAGCCACTATTCTCTTTTGATTATTAAATATTTAATCATATATATTTTCCTATCTGGTAGAGCAAGTCTTCATTTCTTTTTTTATCCCAGTTATTTTGGCTTTTCCTCGCCTTTATTCTTATGCAGTAATATCTCCTGACACTGTTAAATGGATTAATCCACATAAAACAAGTAACCTAATGCCTAGTCCATATTTTAGGTCTCAGGATACATTCATGGTTGCAGTTAACATTATTGCCTTCCCATGATGTTGCATTAAAAGTTCTCTTTCTGTTGGGACTCCTACCTGGCTCATTTGGTAAAACATGCGACCCTTGATCTCAGGGTTGTGAGTTCAAGCCCCATGTTGGGCATAGAGCTTACTTTTATTTATTTATTTTTTTAAGATTTATCTATTTATTCATGAGAGGCACACAGAGAGAGGCAGAGACACAGGCAGAGGGAGAAGCAGGCTCCATGCAGGGAGCCCGCCATGGGACTCAATCCCAGGACTCCAGGATCACACCCTGGGCTGAAGGTGGCGCTAAACCGCTGAGCCACCTGGGCTGTCCTAGAGCTTACTTTTAAAAAGAAAGGGAAAAAATTTCTTTTTTTCCCATTGGTTACATGAGGCAATTAGACCTAAAAATAATAAACTGCCATACAAGATTGGAATTCATCAGACACGTGGCACATTGCCGCATGGTCAGAGTTAATTTCCATATCTCAGTTTCCAGCTTCATTTTCTTGACCAGCTTAGCATTCCCTTATTTCCTGCACATTTTTTCGTTCTTTCTTTCTCTGGCACAGACATCATAATCCACAGGTCAACTCTACTGACCATAAACCTCCAGCTACCCTGCATCTCCCCTGCTCTGCTCTAAAAACTGTCTTTGCTTCTTGTCTTGTGTTTTTGGGAAAATTACACCACCAGGAGAATTGATGGCTATAGAAATCCATGGTTTTTACTGTCACGTGGACTCTTCATGCTGCCAACTTTTCTTTTTTCAGATCCTCTTTTATCTTCCATTCACTAGAACAACTGTTCAAACCTTCATTGTTCTTCTGAATTCTCTTCTTTCATCCTGAGCACTTCTGCTTTATAGGGAAAATAAATGACCCTTCATCTTGCCCCACAACTTAAAGATAGATTTTCACATAGGTTGTCTTCACCTAACCAGTCTTTCTCCTGATGGTCTTGGATAGCATAATCTTTTCTTCAGGGACCTCACTCTATCAAATATAGATACATTCTCTCTTTGAACGTGATCTTTTACTTCTTTCTCCATAACTTTACCATTTTTTCCATCTTAAAAAGAATAAAGGGTGAGGCGCCTGGGTGGCTCAGTGTTAAGTGTCTGCCTTTGTCTCAGGGTATGACCCCGGGGTCCCGGGATCAAGTCTCACATCAGGCTCCCTGCATGGAGCCTGCTTCTCCCTCTGCCTGTGTCTCTGCCTCTCTCTGTGTGTCTCTTGTGAATAAATAAAATAAAAATCTTAAAAAGGGGCGGAGGGCCTCACTGTCTTTATAGTCTGCCATCTGTCCTCCCTATTTCCCTGAAGTTCCAAAGATGATTTTTTCTTTAAAGATTTTAGGTAGGTATTCATGAGAAACAGGCAGAGGGAGAAGCAGGCTCCCTGCAGGGAGGCCGATGCAGGACTCCATCCCAGGACCCCGGGGCCACTTCCTGAGCTGAAGACAGACGCTCAACCGCTGAGCCACCCAGGCGTCCCAAAGATGAATGATTTTTTTGTATTGGTGATGGAAATGAATCTGACTCAGCTGCAAAATGCCTATAGCTTATGAAATTGGGTTTTATTATAAATTTTATATAGTCATGTTATATTAGCTATAATGTTAAATTACTATTAATCTGTATTTTAGAATTTAGAAGGACTTTAAACAAAGTGTGGCTGTCCCCCCTCCCCCTTTTTTATGTATATATCTCTAGGGAATTTTAAACCCCACTGCTTTCTTTTCCCTATTACTATTCCTTTAGTTAACAAGGGTTTATAATATTCTCTCCTTGATGACAGAGTTGTACTCACAGTTGGTATTGCACATATATTTATTTAATTGACATTAAAGGAGTTAATTCTTTGAATAAAGCCTCTACAAAGGCCTAACACATGAATGTAGAGAGTGAGCGTTTCTTATGTCTGGTATGGGGGAAGAAAATTACTTTTGGTGTTAGGCCAGCCTGATTTTGAATTCTGACTTTCCCATTATTTAAAATTAATGACCTTGTGAAAATAATGTAACCTCTCTAAGCATTAGTTGACTCCTCTGTAAAATGGTGATCATAATACCTTTCTCAATAGGTTTTAAGGGAAGTGCTTATTAATAAGCCCACTGCTGGTGGTCATGAGTATGAACTTCTTTTATCTATTCACACTTCGCAAGCCACCACGAACAGTGAAAGGTAGAATTCAGAAGCCAGAGAACTGTGGACTTTGTTTTTTAAGATTTTATTTATTTTGAGAGAGCGCACATGTGAGCACATATGTACCCTCGGAGGCAGGGTAGAAGCGTGGGAGAGAAAAGAATCCCAAGCATACTCAGGTTGAGCACTGAGCACAGAGGTGTACATGGACTTGATCTCCTGGCCCTGAGATCATAAACTGAGCCTGAACCAAGAATTGGACGTTCAACTGACTGAGCCACCCAAGCGTCCCTAGAACTGTGAACTTTTTAAATGCTTCCCAAGTGTTTTCATAACTTTTTATCCCCAGTAGACCCCTTTTTTTTTTTTTTTAATTTTTATTTATTCATGATAGGCACACAGTGAGAGAGAGAGAGGCAGAGACACAGGCAGAGGGAGAAGCAGGCTCCATGCACCGGGAGCCTGACGTGGGATTTGATCCCAGATCTCCAGGATCGCGCCCTGGGCCAAAGGCAGGCACCAAACCGCTGCGCCACCCAGGGATCCCCCCAGTAGACTCTTAAGTGTGTGACGGGCCAGTAAGAAAGGAAATCATCAAAACTTAAGAAACTAGTCAGGGGCAGCCCCGGTGGCACAGCGGTTTAGCGCCGCCTTCGGCCCAGGACGTATGATCCTGGAGACCCAGGATCGAGTCCCACGTCAGGCTCCCTGCATGGAGTCTGCTTCTCCCTCTGCCTCTCTCTGTGTGTCTTCCATGAATAAATAAATAAAATCTTTAAAAAAGAAAAAAAAAAAAACTAGTCAAAGCTTAAAATTCTCATAGCTACAAAAGGAATCGAAGTTAGTATTTTGACCTTTTCTTACATGAACTGGTAAATTTTTTTAACTATCCCAGATACCTGGGATCCCACGTTTACAGACATCTTGATTGTGTCTTAATCACTACATTAATACTTCAGATTGGATATGATATCCCAATTTCAATAATTTTTTATTGGAAATTTAAGTTCTTTATTTCTTAATGTATTAAAATTTCCTATGTTCTTTAGTGAAGACTATAATAACCTTTGTTGATAAAGCTCTTTCATTTTTGCATTATTATTTAGGATAAATTACTTTAGACCTAATATATTTTGCATTTTAAACACTATCATCTCTCATTAAAAGGAGTGCAAATACTGAATGTAGGCTCATTGTAAAAATGTCACAATATTTAGAAATACATGATTAATTTTATCCCTTTTTTGCCTATTCAGTTCTCTCCCCAAAAATACCTTTTTTTGTGTGCATTTTTTGTGTATCATTCCTATATAGTCTGTTTATACAAGTAATGACATGGGTAATCTCATGTTTAACTCCAATTGAACCGTGCTATATGTGTTTCATTTTTAACCTATTTCTAACGAAGCCCTAAATGATGGATATTCATATTGTTTCCAGTTTTGTTACAAGGAACATTATTAATCTTTAAGAATTGGGAATGTGTGTTAGCATATTCAGGATAAATTCTTAGAGGAGAAATTGTAAATTTTTTGCTACTGGTTTTATTTCTAAGTGTTGACAAGCTACTAAGATTCCAACAGTAGATCCCATGCATGAGCATGTAAAAGGCCTCAGCTTTGTATTAGGAATACTCGTCATTTGAGAAGGGCAGACATTACACGGTATGGTCTAAGACCAGAGTAGCAGTGGTGGTTGTCTCTTTGGTGTTAGTAGTATACGTAAGGTCATTAAGACTTTTTAATAATTCTTAGGAGATCTTTAAATATATATTTCATGGTTTTATTTTTTTTATAGATTGATTCCTGTATTAGTGAATGGCATGAAGTACTCAGATATAGATATTATCCTACTTAAGGTAAGGAAACTATATTCTGGTGAATAGGCAAGGTTGTTTTTTAGACTTTAGAGAATCTTTGATTAACAGAATATTCATTTAAAATAGACCCTGTGTAAGTAAGGTTTTTATTTATATGTGTGTGTGTGTGTGTGTGTGTGTATAAAAAATATGCTACAGAGTTCAAAGATAGAAGTACACAATGAATTTGGGTGCTAGTGTATTCTAACTTCATTGGAACCAGCTGGTGACACTGGCAGAGTTAGCATCAATTTCCTGTTGATTCAAATAATTTATAGTTTATTTTAAAATTTATTAAATATAGTCTGAATTTTATTCAGGTACTCTGGGTTATACTAGCTGATGGGAGGCCATATAACACAGTCAAAAGGCCTGATACCTACCATGGGTTACAGAATAGTTTCTTCTCCTCTTAATAAAGAACTGTTTTCTGCAGAGGGGAGTGGTTCTTAATGAAGAGGTGTATATACCTTCATCTGCATGGCATCATCTCTCAGTATTTGGATTCTTTTATTCATGTATATATTATTATAACATTTTAATACCATCAAAACTTTTCTTTAAAAAAAAAAAACACAATAGGGTGATGTTGAAGAAGATGAAACAATTCCTGATAGCGAACAGGATATAAGGCCACGTTTTCATCGATCAAGGACAGTGGCTCAGCAGCATGATGAAGATGGAATTGAAGAGGAAGATGATGACGACGATGAAATTGATGATGATGATACAATTTCTGACTGGAATCTAAGTAAGTCAAAAGGAAAAATACGGTTGCCTGCTTTATTGAGAGCTAACTCACATATCATGTAGTACCCTCGTGAAACGGCACAAATCAGTAGTTTTTCATATATTCATAGTTACACGCAACCATCACCACAATAAAATTTGGAACATTTCATCACCTTAAGAAGAAATCCTGTTTTTATTAGCAGTCACTCCCCATTTTCTTCCGATCCCTCAGCCCAAAGCAACTACCAATATCTGTTCTGTCTCTCTGGATTTGCCTATTCTGGACATTACCTGTACATGGAGTCCTTCAATATCTGGTCCTTCATGACTCTGTTGTTTCACTTAGCAGGTTTTCAGTGTTTGTCCAGGTTACGGTATATTATCAATATTTCATTTCTTTGTAGTGTGGAAAAATTATCCATTATATGGGTATCCCACACGTTTTTTATCCGTTCATCAGTTGGTGAACAATTTGTTTCTCTCTTTTGGCTGTTGTGAGTGATGATGCTTTGAACATTTATGTAACGTTTGTGTGTGGACATAGGTTTCACTTCTCTTGGAGATAAAACAGGAGTAGGATATGATAAGTCTTTGTTTAAACTTTTGAGGAACTGTTTAGGCTGTTTTCCAAAGTGGCCCCACCATTTACGTTCTTACGACACTGTCTTAGGGTTCCAGTTTCTCCATATGCCTGCCAACTTCTGTTATCTTATTATAGCAGTTCTAGTAGATACAATTATCTTTTTGTGGTTTTGGTTTGCATTTTCCTGGTGGACCTGTTCTTATATTTAATGTTCATTCTATTGCTTAAAGAATTCTTACCTCAAACTGCCATTTCTCAAAAGGCCATACATTTTATTTGGCATTATGAAACAGGAACACTGGACACAGGCTACCCCTGTTTTCTTAACATAAACTTATTTTTCATGATAATTTGCATGAGTGTTAGTTGATCATCAAGGATAAATCTAAAATAACATAAATTGTTTTGTCATACTCAAAAGCTTTTAGAAATGTCTTGTTTTCAACCTTAGCTGCAAATCATATCTGTTGAACTGGCATTCTAGGCCACAGTCTAACGAGATGAGGAACTGAGACGCGTGTTTTGTTTTTGTTTGTGTGCTGATTTTTAAAGCTTTGCTGCTCTATTTAGGGTTTCTCAACCTTCAACAGTTGACCTTTTGCTACATAATTCTATGTTGTGGTGGCTGTCATGTACATTGTAGGATGTTGAGCAGCAGCCATGACTCTATAGTAGATGCCAGCAGCACCATACACACACACACACACACACACACACACAGTTGTGACAACCAGCAGTGTTTTCAGACATGGCCTGTTGTCCCCTGGGAAACAGAATTCCCCTAGTTAACTGATAAAGCAGTTAGGGACATGAATCATCAGGCCGGACTGTGTAATTCATTTGGTTAAACGTTAATTCCTCTTGCCCCTTTAGTTTCCTGTAACAGTTCCTTAGAGTGCCCAGTGTGCCTAGCACTAAGCCAAGGACTTGGCATGCACCTCCCATTTAATCTTTACAACAGCCTTAGGTTGGTAAGGAAGCTGCAGAAAGAGAAACTTGCCCAAGGTTGGTTACCATGGCTAGTACTGATGGCACACTTAACTTTGGATCCCAGCTCTCTCACAGTAAGAGAACCCTAGTTCTTCACTGCTATCACAGAGCCAGCCCCCTGTTATCTGCAGACAGTGGGTACCTGAAATCACACACAGTACCAAACCCCGTATATATGGTTTTTTTCTTACACATACCTATGATAAAATTTAATGTATAAACTAGGTACCGTAAGAGATTAACAATAACTAATAATAAAGTAGAGCATTGAACATACCATAGTAAACATTATGTAATGTGGTCTCTCAGGATTTCTTCCTGTGCAACATTCACCCTTCTTGTGGTGCTATGAGATAATAAATGTCTGCATGATGAGCTGGGGGGCAGTATGAGATAGACATGATGAGAACATTAGGCTACTATTAGCCTTCGGGTGGTGTATCAGGAGGATCATCCATTCCAGACTGCACTTAACCAAAGGTAACTAAAGCCATCAAAAGCAAAACTGCGCTGTGTGGGGCTACTGGACCTTCTCCCAGGGTGTCCCTACTTTGAGGCTGGAGACAGGATGGGTTAAGATTACAGTACAGGGAGCGCCCAGACGGCCCCGTGGTTTAGTGTCTGCCTTGGGCTCAGGTCATGATCCTGCGGTCCTGGGATCAAGCCTCTGTGTCATTGGGCTCCCTGCTGGACGGGGAGTCTGGTTCTCCCTCTGCCTCTCCCCTCCCCCTCCTGCTCTGTCTCTCTCTCTCTCAAATATATCTTTTTTTTAAAAAAGATAATAACATATAGTTAACTTTACACAAGCTATATAACATATGTTGAATTGGGGAAGGGAACTACTACTTCACATCCCATTTTTATATCTTTCCAGAAGTTTCTCTATGAACATGCAGGGGGAAAAAAACCCTTGTTTTTATTTTATTGGAGAAAAGACTGACTTTCTAGAGATTAAATGTACTTATTGGTTGTTTTCCATATATCATGTAACTCATTTCTGTATTAGTACATAAAGATTTCTTTCTCTTGGGGATCCTTGGGTGGCGCAGCGGTTTAGCGCCTGCCTTTGGCCCAGGGCACGATCCTGGAGACCCAGGATCGAATCCCACATCAGGCTCCCGGTGCATGGAGCCTGCTTCTCCCTCTGCCTCTCTCTCTCTCTCTCTGTGACTATCATAAATAAATTAATTAATTTTTTAAAAAATTTAAAAATTAAAAAAAAAAGATTTCTTTCTCTTTTGTGGTGATGTAATACTCATTTGTATGGATTTACCATGCAGTACAACAAAGACCCTTCTTTGAGTAAGGTGTCACTTCTAGTTTAACAGCCTTTTTTCAAAAAGGATTTTTTTAAATATGAATTTTAATACTGTGGAACAATTCATGACCAACTATTCAGTATGCCTAATCACATTGGGGAAAATTTTTATACTTAACTATATTTTTGGTTTTATTTATTTATTTATTTTATTAAATGCAATCTGAATTGATACCTAGTTCCATGGCTAATAGGTTCCTTTGTCTGGAAAGAATATTTTCTGGCATATTTTATGCTTCACGTGTTGGTGACTTGGTGAGATTTATTTGCTTAACTTCCTCCTGAATCATTATGTATTTGATCCTGAATGATCTACCACTAAGAAATATTAAGTAGAAATAATAAATGTACACATTTTGCTGCAGATTTGTAGAATTGGACATCATATTGTAGAAGCATGAAATTGAGTGGAACAGTATTTGTTTTGGTTTTTCTGGATAGATAAATCCTGTGTGGCAGTCATATACAGAATAGAAGATCTTCGTAATTAGTTTGCTAATTCTTGGTCATAAAAAAGTATTTCTTGTTAATAGAGACAGACTACCTGCTATTTAATTATTTTAAACTTTAGATGTATGATTAAGGCGGTACACATATAATAAATACTCATGATAATAGAGTTTAATCTAATATTCCTGAATTAAATGTTTCTTTAGGAAAATGTTCTGCTGCTGCCCTAGACGTTCTTGCAAATGTGTATCGTGATGAGCTTTTGCCACATATTTTGCCCCTTTTGAAAGAGTTGCTTTTTCATCACGAATGGGTTGTTAAAGAATCCGGCATCTTGGTTTTAGGAGCAATTGCTGAAGGTAAGTCTTAAGTCAAAATTAAACTGTGAACTCCTTGATGGACCCTAATGCAGATGGGCCGCTTTGAGGAGTAGTTATTCTGATAAGCAAAGACCATTCAGTCTGGAATTCACATACTTTTTTTGCTCTCTTGGTGTTGCTGATGTGGAATAAAGGACACCATGATCTACACTAACCTTAAAAAAAGATATTTGAATCCAAAAGCTATCTTAGGATAAGCTTTTACCTTCAACCAGTTAACTCTTATTAAACAGCTATAGGCTTAACTTATAACCCCTCCCAGATATTTTACAAATGCTCCTGTTACAATAAAGGGAACAGAATGAGAGGACTGATGTCAGAAGCATCCCCATTGCTAGAAAAATAATTTTCTCCCTTGCTAAGTATAAAAGCCTGGTAGGAGAGTCTCATCATCCTCTATAGAGGGTTAATGTGTCTTGACTGTTAGGCTTGTATACACAAGAAATCGAAGTATTTGGTAGGTACTTTTGAAAGCCATTATTTGTGTAACAGATGTAAAGTGAACTTTGTTAACCCTACTAGAAGATACTTAGGAGCAGTTAGCTTGTTTTGTTTTGTTTTTAACTTGGAGCAGATTATTGTACTATATTGCAGTGGAGATGACTGGATATTTTTTATGGATATGTTTATTTAGTATTCAGCTGAAATAATTTTGTTTTAACCGAATTTTAGTACTTTCTGAGAGATTTGTTACCTTTTTTCCAGGTTGTATGCAAGGCATGATTCCATACCTGCCTGAGCTCATTCCTCACCTTATTCAGTGCCTCTCTGATAAAAAGGCTCTTGTGCGTTCCATAACGTGCTGGACTCTTAGCCGCTATGCACACTGGGTAGTCAGCCAGCCCCCCGATACGTACCTGAAGCCATTAATGACAGAGTTGCTAAAGCGAATCCTGGACAGCAACAAGAGAGTACAAGAAGCTGCCTGCAGGTGGGACAAATCCATAACATTGTTAATTGTGGCGGGGAAGGGAGGGGACATTTTCCGTGAGAAATTAATTTTCAGCTTTGTGGAGGAATGTTGGTATTAAACCATTAATGGAGCTTTTATTACCTGTATTTTTTAATCTGATGATTCTGTAAATCAAAATGTGAGTCAACTATGCATCAGTGTTTGCTGTTCCTTCAACTCATTTCTTTTTTTCTCAGTGGCTATGGTAACAATAGAATTCTCTTCCACCCTAATTCTTGCAGACATCGGGAGTGGTGACGTGACGGTGGACGTCTCGCTTTTGAAGGGATAACAAAGTTTGAGCAGATTCACATCATTAGTGTAAAAACCAGCTACCACAACTCCATTAGAAAGCCCTACAGTACTTGTCCTCCGTCACTTAGTGAATCTGCTCCAGCAGCTGTTCTGTCATTTGGGTTTGCTGCTGTGTTTTTGTATCAGATCAGCAGTTAGTTTCATTACTATAAATATTCCAGTTTTCTGGAACAAACCTTTCTGTTTTGAAAAGTCCTGACACACTTACAGCTCTTAACTTTCTAACGAGAATTGCTTTATGGTTGACTTTGTTAATAAGAAATAGTTGAAAAAAAAAAAAAAGAAATAGTTGAAAAAGAGGAGAATAAATTTAAGTGGAATTGTACTTTACCAGATGTGAAGCAAAAATACCTAGATGCATTCTCATTCTTAATAAAAGAAAGTTGAACTAAAGGGGCTCTGGTGATTAATAGTACTACCTTTTGTTGTTGTTCTTTTTTTTTTTAACGAGAGAAGGATACAGACTATGTTTGGTTTCCTGCAAATTTGTTGTTGGTTTTTGTTTTTGTTTTTCTAAACTCTCTATTAGTTGTTAGGGATATATTAAGTGCTGAGTTTACAGTCCCTGCCATCTTTAAACTTTGAGGCTAGTATAGAATACCAAACATCCATATAATTATAATTCATGGCAAGTGCTGTAAAGGAAATAGTTTATAATTTAAGGTAGGGTTTTCACTAACAAATAGCTTAAGCCTATCATTTTAGAAAATTCCTGAGTGGTTAGAATAGAAAATAATACAAACCTTCATTTTAGAAATGAAGAGCCAGGTACACCTTAGAGTCCGGATAAATTTAGGTCTAGATTGAAGTTAACTCCTCAGACCCGGGAGTGTTTGCCTTTCATATATATTTGTCTTAATAGATAAGCCATAAATGAGGCAGATTTGTCCTCACAAACACACTGTGCATTCTAATGTATAGTGTAGGACTCAGACCAACATTTTTTAACCTTTACCAAGGAAAAACTGACAAAAATAATCCATATATTTAAAGTGTACTACGCGATGACTTGCTAAACATGCACATTATGGAACAATTGGCAAGATCAGGATAACACATCCATTACCTCACAGAGTTGACATAAGTCTTCTTTGTGTGGTGAAAATGGTTAAGGTCTACTCTCAGCAACTTTCAAGTATACAACACTATTATTATTTATAATCACCGTGCTGTACATTAGATCCTCAGAATTTATTCTTGTAACTGAAAACTTGTGCCCTTTGACCACCTGCATCATCCCATTCCCCCCTCCTGCTAACAAACATTTAGGAGGTCATGATACTGTGTTTGATACACAATTAAACACAATTAAAACACAATTAAATTGTGTTTAAACACAATTAAAAATGTTTCTGTGTCCTTTTGTGACCCTTAGAGTGTAATCTGAATGGTGATTAGAAGTTAAAGTTTTAATTCTGTTTTCATTAATTTGGAACAGCCACTAGAATTTAAGCTCCCTTTAAGCTTGTTTCACTCATTGCTATAGCCCCAGCACTAAGTGACTAAATAAAAAGTAAATACCAAATAAATGAATTGAATGACTGACATAAGAACCAACAGCACTTTCAGATTTTACTTTTGCCGTGAAGCAAATGCCCATAGGTTCCAGCATTTTTGAAAGAAGTGTTAGGAAATGGGGAAGAAATAATAAAAATAAGCCTCTGGTATGGTGAAGTAAAGTGATAGGCACGGAAAGTGTAAATAAATGTTCTATAAACTATAGACTTAGTTTTCTATCTCTATTATATAAACTACAACAGTAATAATCTCTTTCTCTCTCTCTCTTTTTTTTTTTTTTTTTTTTTTTTTAACTGTAGTGCCTTTGCTACCTTAGAAGAGGAGGCTTGTACGGAACTTGTTCCTTACCTTGCTTATATACTTGATACCTTGGTCTTCGCATTTAGTAAATACCAGCATAAGAACTTGCTCATTCTTTATGATGCCATAGGAACTTTAGCAGATTCAGTAGGACATCATTTAAACAAACCAGTGAGTATCTGTGATTATTTAAAAAAAAAGTAAATATGTACCACAGTTAAAATCAATACATTAACATATATCTGGAAATGAAATTGGGGAGATGTGAACAGTTAGTGTTGTACTTTAAGAATGTATCTGAAGAAGGCAGCAAGTATATTTACTTTCTAGATGGTATTAAAAGTAAATAGGTGGGCAGCCCAGGTGGCCCAGTGGTTTAGCGCCGCCTTCAGCCCGGGATGTGATCCTGGAGACCTGGGATCGAGTCCCACGTTGGGCTCCCTGCATGGAGCCTGCTTCTCTCCCTCTGCCTGTGTCTCTGCCTCTCTCTCTCTCTCTCTCATGAATAAATAAATAAAATCTTAAAAAATAAATAAATAATAAAAGTAAATACGTTCTTGGTGTGAAAATCCTATCATATCACATGAGTGCACCAACACTATCTAGGAAAGGATTGAGGTCTTACACTGTGGCTTTCAGCTTTTACTTAATTCCAAGTATTTTTATATCTACCACTTCATAAATATTGAAGCTTTAGAATACCACATCTAGACATACTTGTTTTGTCACTGGAATGTACAGGCATGGGGAACATATACTAAGATAAAACAATTAGAAATCGGGATAATAAGTTAAAAATGCTAAATAGTGGTATGGAAGAAGTATGTATGGCTAAAGATTCAAATTCTGTTTCCTGTAGGGTTAAGAGGAGGATAGAATTGCATTTGTCTAAATAGGACTTAAATAATAGAATTTCAGTATAGTTCGAAATTCCCAACAGAAGAATAGATACATATTTGTGATTGCTATATGAAAATTCTTAAGAAATTGTGTTTATAAGTTATACTTAAAACTTGGTACAGGACATTTGGTTTGTGGGTTTGCTTTGATGTTAGTTGGTTTTGTATTGTGTGCAGGGGAGTGAGGAGTGTTTCTGAATGTCTTAGACCCTTTGGAATCTGTGCCTCTTGTTTACACAACTATTATTTAGT
Source organism: Canis lupus baileyi (assembly GCF_048164855.1). NCBI lineage: Eukaryota > Metazoa > Chordata > Mammalia > Carnivora > Canidae > Canis > Canis lupus. Next base: position 56,516,318 of record NC_132842.1, read on the forward strand.
ATATTGTGGATTTTAAAATTTAAATAAAAACACTTAAATGATTGTGAATCTTCTGTAAATGTCTCTTTAAATTTATCTGTCATTTATAACATTCTAGAGCAAGGGCCATGCTACATGTTTTAAGCCCCAGGACAGAAAAAAATCAGAGTAAAACTTAAGCAAATTATCCCTGATTATGACCAAATAATTTTTGTGTAGTGGTACATTTGTATACATTTTATTTCAAAAAAGGGTATAAGATGACTTAAAAATAGAACAAGGTTATATAAATGAAAAGCAGAAAAAAAATTTTTTAAGGTGTTAAGTGGAGCAGACTGAGACTTAAAATGCATTCCATAATGATTTTACACAATTACTTTAAACGGATTTTAATTTTCATAGACCCAAAATGGAATTATTTACATATGATAGTGGAGCTTTATGTGTTTTTTCATCATTATAAATAGGAATATATTCAGATGCTAATGCCTCCGCTGATCCAGAAATGGAACATGTTAAAGGATGAAGATAAAGATCTCTTCCCTTTACTTGAGGTATGCTAATCTGGTAACCTTTAATTAATCTAATAGTGTGTTTAATCAGAAACACCTGTGTAAGTATAAAATGTGGGTATATGTGATAAGTAAAATATTAATAGATGTACATTTTGAACCATTCCTGTTAAAATGCTGAATAAGTATGTTAACTGCCCTTCCTTATTTATGGGACATGCAGGGATGCCTGGGTGGCTCAGCAGTTGGGCATCCGCCTTTGACTCAGGTTGTGACCCCGGGGTCCTGGGATCTAGTCCCACATCAGGCTCCCCACAGGGAGCCTGCTTCTCCCTCTGCCTGTGTCTCTGCCTCTCTCTCTGTGTCTCTCATGAATAAATAAATAAAATCTTTTTTAAAAATATAATTATGGTACATCCATACTAAGAAATACTGTAAAATAGAAAAACCATAATGGATGTGTTAGGTTGGGTTTGTATTTTTAAGGTCATCAAAGGATTATATTACATGTTTTCTTGATTGCTTTGCTTCACTGGTAATCAAATATCTTGGAGATCTTTCTGTATTAGCCTATTAATATCCTATATTTAATTGCATTTCTTTATATGGAAACATAACTACGCCACAATAATTAATATAGTTCAAATTATTTTATGTGTTACATACCTATTGTGTAGATACACACATATAGTCAAATGTGAAGTAGCATCAAGCCTTGGTGCTAATAAAGAGGGACTTACCCTTTTTTGTCCAGGTTGAGGCTTGATATTTGATAAGTTATTCAAATAACTGAACGTAATTCAGTTACGTTATTACATAATCAAATGTAATAACTTAAATGAATTGGTGTTGGTAGAGCCATTTCAGTCATTATCATTCTTCTTTCCCCTGTCATTTCAGTGGTCACCACTTATGCCATGGTTTGTCCGTAGCCAAAGTAAAAACTTCCATAACTAAGAGCTTTGGCTAATTCTGGGCCCAACAAAACAAGGATCATTCTGATTAAATAGATTTATTTTCAGGCAGGGCTCAGAAGGTGCCCATTAAAGTCCGCCTACATCATTGAGCAGGTTGAGAGTATAAACAAATACCTCTTATATTTGAGGGAAAAAAATAGGAATACATAATACTTAGTCTGGTTCTCTAAGGATAATATTCATTACAGAAACTTTTTTTTTCTTGGAGGAAATCTCCCCTTACCAGCAGCAAACTAAACAACAGTGAGTCGCATCCAAAGAGGAGAGGTTTGCAAAGATGACCTATTATAGAATAGTAGAATGAACTCATAAATGACCAGAATTTTACTGAGTACGCTCTTAAGCATTTATCATCATTTTAAGTATAACCAGAAATTTACATTTGTACCTGATTTTTTTTTTCTAGTGCCTATCTTCAGTTGCCACAGCCCTGCAGTCTGGTTTCCTTCCATACTGTGAACCTGTGTACCAGCGCTGCGTAAACCTAGTACAGAAGACTCTTGCACAAGCCATGGTATTTTTAAAGACTATTTATACCTGCCCTCCTTGGCATCATAAACATTTTTCTAAGGATAGACATAATGTATACAAATCTTTTCACTTAACTGATCAAAGTAAGTTTTTTTAAACCCTTTGTCTAATTTCAGCTGAACAATGCTCAACCAGATCAATATGAGGCTCCTGATAAAGATTTTATGATAGTGGCTCTTGATTTACTGAGTGGCCTGGCTGAAGGACTTGGAGGCAACATTGAACAGCTAGTAGCCCGAAGTAACATTCTAACACTAATGTATCAGTGCATGCAGGTGAGACTTGTTAAATTAAAATGTATTAAAACGGGATTCTCTGTGTCACATTGGGTTAATTTCTTCTTATTCCTTGTAGGATAAAATGCCAGAAGTTCGACAGAGTTCCTTCGCCCTGTTAGGTGACCTGACGAAAGCTTGCTTTCAGCATGTTAAGCCTTGTATAGGTATGAGTATTTACTACTGCCATGATGCGCTTTTTTAAATTAGTTTTACATCAATTATATTTCTGTATCCTTAGACTGAAATGTCCTGGAACCCAACATTTATAAATGTACATTTTACTACTTAAAGCTGCTCCGAGTGAAGCAGGTAGGACGGGAACCCCCTTGCTCTGCTGAATTCATTATCACTCCAGCAGCTCATTAGGCACTCACTCATGTGACTGGAGAAAAGCTGGAAAAGTAGTACTTTAGTGTGAAGGACAAGCCACCTATCAAACCTTGGTACCTTTATGCTAGTTTCCTGGTAATTTTTGAGTAGCCTCTTTTTGGGGGGTTAGAGGTACCCAGAAGTAATAATAGTCTTTCTAATGATAAACCAGTGTGCTTCTTCAGCCATCATAGGAAACTCTTCAAACAGTTTAATGATTTGTTTTTGTTCTAATAGTATAGCATTTGTCTTAGCCTTTTGTGACGATACTAAGGGATTCCTTGAATAACATAAACTGAATTGCTATCAGAATCATGGATTTAAATGGGTTTTTGTTTTCTTTCACTTCTATATCCCAATGTTTTGGATGATAGTTTCTTACAATACACAGTTTAGTGGACCATGGTTTAAAACACGGACCTGAAATGGTTTTTTCATTTGATAGAGGTATACTCTGGGTGTTTTAGCTTTCCCTCCCTGCCCCCAGTTTTATTGAGATATGATTGACATACAACATTGTGTAAGTTTTGGGTGTATGACATAATAATTTTATATAGGTATCTATTGCAAAATGACAGTAAGTTTAGTTAACATTCATCAATTCATGTACTTAAAAGAATTTTTTTTCCTTATTAAGAGAACTTTTAAGATCTCTCTTAGCAACTTTCAAACATAAAATGTCGTTAACTACAATCATCATGTCGTACAGTGCATCTCCAAAACTTATAATTGGAAGTTTGTACCCTTTGACCAACTTTGACCAACTTCACCCAGTTCTCAGTTAACAAGTGTATTTCTGAACTTTGGATAATAACATTAATTATGCTATATTAAACCCTCATGTTTAAATGTACTACTATGAGTGAAACTAATGAATTCTTATGAATAGCTACTTTACAAATATTTACCACATGATTTAGTTTTTATGAATTTAAACTTGTATGAAGGGATTTTTTTTTTTTTTAAGACTTCATAAACCATGTGTATCTTTTTCAGGAGGTACACTATCTAGTTACCTCTCTCTCTCTCTCTCTCTCTCTCTCTCTCTCTCTCTTTCTTTGTTATCAACCATGGTTATTATTTTCTAGATCAGAGTTTCTCAACCAGGGACAATTTTGATACCTTCAACCCCAAACAATTGGTAGTGTCTGGAGACATTTTACTTAACCCTGGGGATGTGTTACTCATATTTAGTAGGTGGAGGCAAAGAATGTTGCTAAACATCAATGAGTGATAAAGTACCCTCCCCTCTCTATATGCCCCCCTTTCCCCATGGCAGAACGATCTAGACCAAATTATTAGTATTGCTGAGATATAGAAACCCTGGCTTAAGTCTATTAACATTGGGGGTTTTTTAAAAACGATAATTCTTGACTTAACAGTGAGAATACATACATAAAGACTTTTCTCATACCAGTATTATTACCGTGAGGTACAAACCATATAGGGGAGGCAGGATAATTACTTGATTCTTTCTCTTTGTTTACCAGTTTTCAAAATAATGAAATGATACCCAGCATCTTCCACAGGTATCTATATTGTGTTTCAGAGTTTAGTTTTTTTGTGTGTTTGGTTCTTTTTGAGTGTCAGTATGAATTCACGATGCTCAAATTGTCCTACCACTGGCAGTGGGAGCTTAAGCCAATTGGCTCCTTGGTCCTTCCTGGTATGACAAAATAGTCCAGGCTTGTTTTGTACATTTCCTGCTTTGAGCCTGCAATGAGACATTTCTCTGAAAGCCCTCATTCCTTTTAAGTGGAAAATGATATTTAGAGACCACCATCTGAGCACTAAGGTAAAAGTCACTTTAAAAGCCAAAATCATGGATTTATTTTTTTTTTAAGAAATTTGTGTGTGTGAAAAACTAGCTTTGAAGAAAGTTGTATCATGTTTTCCTCATTTTTAATTTAAATTTTCTCCATCTGATAAACAAGAGTAATTACTCTGACCAACTCGTTTTAATGATACCTAAAATAGACCAAAGCTGATGTTTCCTGGTCTACTTCATAAAAAGTTCAGTGGCCAGATATTGGCCTCTTTCACTTTCTTAAATATTATGAAAACCTTTTAAAAATTGCTATTTCTTGCCTAGATTTCAGTTTCTACCTAGTAGATTTCCTTTAAAGCACAATACACTGCTGTTGAAAAGTTTACTACATAGTTGTTAAAAAATTTTTTTTCTAGCTGATTTCATGCCTATATTGGGAACCAACCTAAATCCAGAGTTCATTTCAGTCTGCAATAATGCCACATGGGCAATTGGAGAAATCTCCATTCAAATGGGTAAGATCTTTTTCCCCTTTAAATGCACTGTAGTTTTTTAGACTCCTTAGTATTTTTGTAATTGCTTTTTCTTTTTAATTTAAATGAGTTATTTACATATGTTTATAAACTTATATCACAGTTAATAAAGGCAACAAAAGTATTTTATGTTGATATATTTTAACATTGAAATTTTTCTTTCTTTGTTTTCTCTTTTGGGGGTGATTTAGGTATAGAGATGCAGCCTTATATTCCTATGGTGTTGCACCAGCTTGTAGAAATCATTAACAGACCCAACACACCAAAGACGTTGTTAGAGAATACAGGTACCACATGACTGAACTGTTATGGTGAAGAGAAAACTATTTGCCTTTTAAGTTTAAGATGCGTAGAGAAACCAAAGCAAAGCTAGCTATAGAAACACAGCTTATTATTAACGGCTGTTTGAGATTCTCAGTAATGATATGTACTGTTTTAACTGTATTGCATTACCAATTGTCAGAGACTTTCAAAAAACACTGTTCCTCTATTCTATGTGTTTTAATACTCCCTAGAATGGACCCCAGCTAAAATAACTATTGAGCAATATGAATTTTAATTTTATGTTAATTCAGAGAGTAACTGGCAGCTGGGAAGTAATTTTTTTAATCTATAAAAATGTGACCAAAAATAGACATCAGTATAGGGGCTATAATTGGTTAACAATGCATGTGTATTTCATATTTTACTGTATATTTTCCTTCAAATTGAGAACTTAGGCAGTATTTTGTGGGATTTTTATTCAGGAGGCTTGTTTCTCTTTTGCATTTATAGAGAGCATGTTGATATTAAAGAGTACCTTCCATACTATAGAACACATTTCAGGGTGATTTCTTCCCACCCTCCCTGAATTTTGTTAATAAGGATAAAAGATGTGAATTTTGTTTTCAAATCAGGCACATCCTTTTCTTTATGTAACTATAAGAGAATTCCAGTAAATATAGTCAGGGATTTACTGAAATACTGGATAAAGTTTAAAATAAGATTTCTTAAATAAGAAAATTTGTTTTCAAAGCCATTTTAATTTTATATTTTTTGAATATAGAAAGTTTTTTAATGTGATTAAAGTTGATATGTTTATTGGTATGGAAGGAAATCTTTGAATTAAAAAACAGTTTTATAGCTGTTTGGCTGTATGGGTACTGTTTATATCATAAAGTGAATTAGATTGTCTTGCTGAAAAGTACAAAAATTTGTGTATTAGGATGGTTATGAAATCTTGTCAGGTTTTTATCTCTTTAGAATGCAGTACCTATACATGACATTCAGATTTGGAACACTTGCCATTATAAAATTACTGTTGAACCTAAAGAAACTTCCTATTTATTTTTAAATGTGAATGCATAACTGCAAATAAATGTTGAATGTAATGTATATTAAAGTTTCTTGTGGGATATCAGCTTGTGAATTTGTTATAGTTCCTTTAACAAATTGGCTTTATTTATAAGTTTATATTCTAAGTATGATTTTACTCTAAATCAAAAGTAGTTGATAACGCCCATCAGGTTGACAGATTAAATTGATATGATTGAAAAAACACTTGGGATTCACTGGATTAATCTTATCACAAGTGGCTGCAGAAAATGTTTCCATTTTTCCTTATCCAAAAGGCGGGGTGGGTGTTAATTACTAAAATAAGATCATTGTCAGAGGCTAATGTCTGTAGATTTTAGCAGCTCTACATTTTCTTAATATTTCATAAAGCCAATTCCTTAGTGTATGCGGTTATTTGCTCTTTTTCCAATTAGTATATCCTACACTGAACTTTCTCAATGGACCATCATCTGCTTTATCGCATGTTTCATTGGATTGTTCATACTTGCCTGTTTAATGAGAATGTTGCATAGTTTGTGTCTTTTGAACATAGGTTTTCTTTCTCTTGCTTCATATGAATCTGCTGGATTTTAGTATTATCTGTGTAGTTTGCTTCAAGTAATCCTTAAAACATTTTTCTTTACCCCTCCCCCCCACCCTTTTTTTATGAAAGGTTAACCTGTAAGTTTTTGAGAGAACACCATTAAAGCACCTTATGGTTTGTTTTCTGTTTGTATTTTTTTTCCCGTTGTGTATAAATGTATTTATATGTATGTACCTTTGAATTGCAGAATGCAGTTCTGAGTTGCAACTTCTTTTAGCTCTTCGTAAGTTTAAAAACTTCCTGAATTTTGATGGTGAATATGTTTTAAGTAATTCCCACTTTGAAATTCTTTTTAAGTAAAGTACTAGCATGTGATCAGTATAATGTCTTATTATCTATTTTGTGCTATGCCTTTTATAGCAAAGACAGATTATTTGTTCCGTCCACATATCACGTCATTACAGTGGACTGTAAATTTCCTTCATGTCAAATACGGTTTGAAATTAGTGGGCTATTTGAGTTGTTACCATTGGTCATCACCATCAGAGGTTTATTGGAACGGAATTTGACACAGCATCAAATGATTGACCAATTGATTTATTCAGTGTATACTGCAACACCTAAAATTTGATGGTTGATTTTTCTATCAGGCAACAGATAGTCCACTGGTTTGTTTTAGAAATGTTAACAAACAAACAAAACAACCTAAATTGGGATTAAATTCCTAGATGATTTTAAAAGATTGAAAATCACTTATTTAAAAAGACATAGAGAAGCAAAGAAATTTTAACTTTTAACTTCTGAGAATTGTGTTTGAGTAAACAATTCAGAAATGTAATCATTCACATTTACTAATATTTCTTGGGGGAAAAACATAGATTTCATTATTAAATTCTGAAAATTCAACTGGTTCTGAATGGAAAATCTCTAAATCCATGCATTTAATCGCTCATCTTTTTAATAACAGAGTATCTTCATATTAGATTGAGCGAGAAAAGCAATTCATCATGGTTTTTGGTGTTCTCTCAATCTTTAAAGTTTTTTTAATTCCTTTTGTTTTCCTTTTTCCAAGAGTATGCCATATATGTTGCTGCCCCTTATTTTAGGGGGTGGTAATAAACAGCACTGGTGAAATCTTATGTTTATTATCATACACAAATTCTGTTGGTTTCTGTTTCTGAGTTATTTGTTGTTTTTTCTTTATTTTTTCTCCTTCCCCCTCATTTGCTCATGTCTTGGTTGGCGTTTGGTGGTGTATAACCGTGATTGCGTTACCTTAGCAATAACAATTGGTCGTCTTGGTTACGTTTGTCCTCAAGAGGTGGCCCCCATGCTACAGCAGTTTATAAGACCCTGGTGTGTATTATTCAATCTTTTTTTTTTAATTCATTTTTCTTCACTCTTTCTTTCTCTTTCTATCTCACTTTTAGATATATTTTCAGTTGGTTACAAAAATCACAATCCTTAATCATTGCCAACCATGTGACTAATCTTGTCCTATCAGGTTTGTGAGGTTTTTCAGTAGCATCGTCATGTATATTTATTTTATGTTGTGGCTAACGACTAATTGATGCATGGGATAAGATTGTCACATGCTTGCTGTGTTAAAAAGCTTGATTATACATGAAAAGCATTTAAATATCCACCAGTAAAATAAAGATGCATGCAAATTCTATAAATTTAGGTTTTTGCATTCTTTTTTAGAATTAATTTGAAAACTTGGATTGCATTAAGAAATACATGTTTAAATTACGTTATGTATAAAAACCTTATTTGCTTGTTAATGTAAAGTTAAACATCTACACCATAAGTTGTATAACAGTAGTTTATATTGTGGCAGTATATCCTATGTTTTGCTTCTTTCAATTGATAATCTTTCAATTCAAGTCATTTTTAGTAGTGTTTAATGGAATACAAGTCATAATACAGTTTTAAAAATTCATAATTTACTCTTGGCTCAGCCTCATTAACAGTTTAAATAGATTAAAATCAGCTGTCCATTTTATAGATGCAATCTTTCTATAATAAGAAAATGTGAATTTCAAGGCTTCCACTACATTGAGATTAGATGGGCCAGACATGCAGGAAGAATGAGAAATGTGAACTTGATGAAAAATTCCTTGACTCTAAACATTATCTATACTGTGGTGCTTATTCCATTAAATACTGTCCATTAGTATTGTGATTGAACCTGCTTTTTACTTAAATGCTAAACTCAGTTCTATAATTTAATAGGTGCACCTCTCTCAGAAACATAAGGGACAATGAGGAAAAGGATTCAGCATTTCGTGGGATTTGTACCATGATCAGTGTGAATCCCAGTGGAGTAATCCAAGTAAGATGTCACAAAGATTTTCTAACTTTTAATGTTATAATTAATGAAATTTTAAAGTGTGAACTTTTAAACACTTTAATTAGGAAAATGTCACATATATTACATATTTTTTCAAAGATACCAAAAACATTAAGTTCTTAAAAAGTTGTATATTTTCTAATAGTTTGAGATGATAATGCTTGTTTATGATTTCCTGAAACTTTTTGTCATGAAATAAATAGCACTGGGATACTAAAGTTATTATTCTTGTCTCAAATTAAACCAGAGCATATTTCATCCCCATTATCTTTGCACACGCCTCCTTCCATTGAATATTAGTTTGTTGAATTTGCAGATATCTACACTAAAGAGAGTGACCCAAGTAGTTAGGTTACTTTCTGTTACTTAGAAATTCATTAGTGCACAAAATAGAATACTGAATTAGCCATTGAAACTGTTTTAACTTGGAGAGCTTACGATTTATTCCTCGTTTCTTAGTTCATATAATATCTAGACATTTTTAGCGTTTCAAAAAGTTATTTGGCAAAAGTATCAGATACGAAATTTGCAAGACACACAAAACAGAGGAACATTTGATTGGCGCCATGTGTACGAGATCAACAAAATAAAATGCAGGCCGTGGAACTCTAGGTTAAAGTATCCCAGGTTGCTCAGCAGATGAATTGCAAGGAAAAGAAAGTATGGGAGGTGTTTCCAGCAAAATAGCCTTTAATTTCCAAGACAAACATCTTTTAATTAATACCTTTGATACCTTCCCTCTTCTGTTAATGTGACTGTGTTGTTTGTTAATTCAGGTTTAGAAACATTATTAATTACTGGCTTGTAAGATTCAAATTAATGTGGTGTTAGGCATTGAAAACTTATAAATCAGAAGTGGAAAAAAATCTTTTGACTGATTTCACATTTGTAAAACAATAACTTAGTATTAAACCGGAACTATCTTTGGAAATAGTCCCTAGTTGCAAAAATCCCGTTCCTGGCATTAAGTTTTCTGGTTTTTTTCAATACTCAAGAACTTTTTGTCATCTTAAATGTTTTTTTTTAGAGTTGTCTGATACAATGTATACTATATTAAGAAGAATCCTTTTCCCATCAGGATTTTATTATTTTGTTTGTTTTTGAATTAACATTAAGACTGTGAAAGGAGGGATCCCTGGGTGGCGCAGCGGTTTGGCGCCTGCCTTTGGCCCAGGGCGCGATCTTGGAGACCCGGGATCGAATCCCACGTCGGGCTCTCAGTGCATGGAGCCTGCTTCTCCCTCTGCCTATGTCTCTGCCTCTCTCTCTCTCTCTCTCTGTGACTATCATAAATAAAAAAAAAAAAAAAAAAAAAGACTGTGAAAGGAACACATAATAGGTGTGGTCATTAAATCACTACCAACTTAAAGAGTTGGTTAGAAATCCCTGCTTTTTATATATTTTTATTTGAATGTGGTTAAAAGAAAATATCTTGGGATCCCTGGGTGGCGCAGCGGTTTAGCGCCTGCCTTTGGCCCAGGGTGCGATCCTGGAGACCCAGGATCGAATCCCACGTTGGGCTCCCGGTGCATGGAGCCTGCTTCTCCCTCTGCCTGTGTCTCTGCCTCTCTCTCTCTGTGACTATCATAAATAAATAAAAATAAAAAATATATATATATCTTCAGTTTTATTAGTTACGTTTTTAATCACAAATTATAGATGTATGTGTACACATGTTAAATTTTTAACATCAGACTTTGATGTTTGAAAGACAATCATAATTCAAATGAACCATGAACTTCAGGCACATGGAATTTTATTTGCTTCAATATTTTATGCACATACTTCAGTCACTAAATTTCAAAATTAAGAAAGCGCTTTGACATTTGTAAAATCTTAAGTAGTTGACATCAGAACATAAGCGATGTCTTCAATGCTCTATTGATCTGTTTCAGTATGATAGTCAAGATTGAAAAATACTGGGATCCCTGGGTGGCGCAGTGGTTTGGCGCCTGCCTTTGGCCCAGGGCGCGATCCTGGAGACCCGGGATCGAGTCCCACATCGGGCTCCCGGTGCCTGGAACCTGCTTCTCCCTCTGCCTGTGTCTCTGCCTCTCTCTCTCTCACTGTGTGCCTATCATAAAAAAAAAAAAAAAAAAAAAGATTGAAAAATACTTAAACGAAACATTTAAAGCATATACCTGTTGTCTCCTTGTTCTTGTAGTGAGAATAACCCAATTTATTCTACTAATTGAACATTGGATTTTTTGTTCCTGTTTGTTTGCACTGGGTTGGGTTGAATTAGGTATTATTTATAACTACATAATTAATCTTCTAAGTTTTTTTCCTTTTAAGTTTCCATTTGAAATTTAGATCTGTTCATTCCCATAGTTCAGATCAAGCTTATTTGGAATATACTTAGGTAGCTTTAAATTATTTCTAGGCCAGTCAGAACTGTGAGATTATTGAATTTATGTGTTCAATATATGAAGGGTTTTTAAGTTGGTTGCTCATTTGATAGTTTCAGTCCGTTGCTGGTGTGCTACATGCTTACGAGATGGGCATTTTGTGATGTAAAAAGAAATACAAAAGGGCATTAAATTCCAATATAAACTGAATGAGTAGAGGTTCCTTGATGGTGGAACAATGAAGACAACCGTTATTTTAAAATTCCTTAAGCATAGTTGATTTTTTTTTTTTTTTTTAAGTTTGTTTGAGGCAGGATTCGGTCATGAATTCATTCGTTTTGCTGTGTTTGACAAATAACAACCTAAGGTGTGTTTCCTGCTTGTTACAGGATTTTATATTTTTTTGTGATGCTGTTGCATCGTGGATTAACCCAAAAGATGATCTGAGAGACATGTTCTGTAAGGTAAGGTAACTAGAAAGTCTTTATGATGAACATATTGGGACTATTACAATCCTAGTTGGAAAGTGTAAATTATTTTTAAAGCTCATATGAAACTTAGACTCTCCAAATCAATATTGGTAGACTATATAACCTTTGTTTTTGGCAAAGAAGTTGGCTTGATCTTAAGGTACGGCAGTGACTCAGTATCGGCAGCACACACACCTCAAAAATCTTTTCTCGGGCAATACCACGGATTCGTGTGGTCCCATTATCACACCTTAGACAAAATAGCACATATTTTCAATGACAGCTGACTCAGATTTGGAGTATAATGTAAACTGTTGAACAAAGTAAATCTGAAGTGGTTTCCACAGGGATTAAATCTGTTTAGTTCTTTGTTTTAGTCACGTCCCTTTGGATTAACTCCAACCAGGACTCAGCTATCACAAAATAAGAAATCAAGTGAATCACTTGAATGCTCTGATACTGAAGTTAGTCAGCTGTGGTTGCAGACATGTACCTAAAGCTTTGTATATTTCTAATTTGAAAAAACTTAATGTGGCATGGAAGTTTTATGCCTTGGATGAATTCTGTAGTGTTTTATTCATTGTTCATTACTATTAGGTCAGAGTTTGCTTAGCATACATCTGTTAGTGGGACCCTTGCTGAATTCTAAACTTTTCAAAGCAAAGCTTAGAATATATTATGAGGTGCTTTTAGGCAAGACACGGACAGAATGTTATAGAATCCAACAAAGTTTGAGAATCATTGTTTCAAAAGAGATAAACTTTAGAAAAAGAAAGTCAATAAGTAGTGTTTTACTTAAGAAGCAATGCAAATTGTTGTTTTTCTCTTGTTACTGATAAATTAACGATTTTTTCTTTTTACTTTTTGCAGATCCTTCATGGATTTAAAAATCAAGTTGGGGATGAAAATTGGAGGCGTTTCTCTGACCAGTTTCCGCTTCCCTTAAAAGAGCGTCTTGCAGCTTTTTATGGTGTTTAATGTCATACACTTAAGCTGCAGTCCCATAATTAGGGGTAAGTTGCAAGAATTTTGTGGAGTTTTTCAGGGTGAAGAGATTTAGGTCTACAATCTAAAATCACTGAGCAGCATAAAAGCTATGTGTTTTCCACAGATATTAAATATATCTCATGCTATATTAGACTTGAAATTTGAAATTACTTAAGGCTAGAGAATTTTTTTAGAAACTAAACAAACTAGTCCTTTTTTTTTTTTTTTTTTTTCCTCCTGTAAGATTTCACCCAAACTCACTGGCGGGATAAAAATTATTTTGAAGCATGAAAAATTTATAGTCCCTGATATATCAAGGACTTCTGTGTTGTGAGCTTTAGGGAAGAGCCCACTAGTATTGTTACACTTTGGGGCTCAGTAGATAGGAATATTTAATACTCATTTTTTTTTTCAGTTTTTCTGTTATTGAGCACCTACCATGCGGCCAGCACAGTATTTTAAAATTGGACAGTGGATGAGTCTTTTTGGATTTGGGGTGGTAGAGGGGTAAGTCCGTATGGACTCTTGTTCCTTCAGTTCTTCTGTACTGAAGTCGAACTAACAGTCCTGATCTCTTAGCTTCACTTCCTTCTTTGAGCTATTTTGTAAATAGTGAACTATATGTGATGCCAGAATTTAGCATATTGCTAAATTTATTTTACTAAATTGAGCTTAGTAAAGTAAGCTCAATAAACGTTAGTTAGGAATACGGATCAGTACAGTGAACAGGGATACACTTCTGTAGGTCCTGAACATGAGCTGAGACATACTTGACTGGAGGGCCAGAGAGTGTACTCGGTGTGCATCCAGAAGATGTCCCCCAAACTTAATTATCTTCTCAGTTGGAATTTTTGTTGGCTCTGCCTTGCTTGTTTACTTAGAGCTAGTTTTTAACCCTGGAAAGAGTTCCCCATCCAGGCTGTGTAACCTACAAGGCCGTGGGAATGGACTTGCAGCCTCTGGACTATCTCAGAGCCCTGAATGTGTTTTTTTCCCTGTAGTTTTGAGTCTTTGTGGCTTTGGCGTTTGGGAATAGTGCTTCATTGTCTTTATGTTAAATCATGAAAGTGGAATAGATGAGAATGACTCAACATCAAGGCCTGAAAGATAGAACAGTGAGTGGAATCTTCAATTAGCACTTTCAGATTTATTATCTTCCGTGATCTGTACCAAGTTGATCATGTTCTAAGACAAAGTATAAAATAATTACCAGTTTGCTAATTAGAGATAAAAGTGGATCAGTATCTTCTCTTCCTTTTTTTATACTCTTTTTTTCAGAGGCAGAGAAAAGTTGCTGCTTGCACTTTTCCACAGATGGGCTAATCGTCCTCTGTGAATTCATATCAGTCTTCATAAATGTCCATTGTTTGGCATGAGTGGTTAGTAGATTTTTGTTGTGAAAGGACCACTATCGGGCACTGATTACAATATCCTAGTAATCTTATTTCTTAATGTGTTTCTTACCATTAAAACTGCTAGTGTTGAAAAAGTCCTCAACAGGAAAATCGGGTCTGAGAGCATAGGAAATGGCTGACTAGGATAGGATCCGAAGAATTATTAATAAATATCAAGAAGGCAGGTGTTAAAATTCACTTTTTGCTGAATGTAGTGACCTTAGTGCAGTGTGAACACCTTTAGTGCCTCCTAAGCTAGAACTCAGACAGCCAACACACAGTAATGCTCCTTTATTTTTTGATGAATTAGATTCTTTGTTTGCTTAATATTGGGCATATTGTGAACCCCCCCCCAAAAGGTAATGTTTTCATTCTCACCAAGTAAAGGATTATTTTAAAAAAGAAAACATTCTTTGATTTTGATAAAAGTACGGCAACTTGTTAAATAAGTGAGGAATAACCAATTCTATTCGGGGCTCCTCATGCAAAGGGGGAAAAAAAACGAGATGGATAGCATCCTACAAGGCATCCACCGGAATTGCATCTATATGATGTAGAGCTCCACACCTCTCTCTGCATGTCCCTAGCGTGGTGTCACTTTTCATATCTGATGCCATGGCCATTGAAAACCATAGGGGAGGGCAGCCCGGGTGGCTCAGTGGTTTGGTGCCACCTTCAACCCAGGGCATGATCCTGGAGACCCGGGATCAAGTCCCATGTCGGGCTCCCTGCATGGAGCCTGCTTCTCCCTCTGCCTGTGTCTCTGCCTCTCTCTCTTTCTCTGTGTTTCTCATGAATAAATAAATAAAATATTTTTTTAAAAAAGGGGGGAAGAAAAGAAAACCATAGGGGAAGGTACCAAATGGGTTATCAGTGACTGCCAGCATGATCTTAGGCAGTTTGTCCCGTTTCTCATTTTCTTTAGTTAGAGATAGCATTCTTAATTAGTCTTCTGTTTCACTGGCTTTAAGAGAAACAAATGTTAAAATATAAAATTGTTTTGTTTTCTTACAGGTCCTTCAGTCTTGGAGACTATGAGGGAGCCTCTGCACCCAGGGAAAATGTTACCCTTTACAGGGGGGAAGGGTAAACCAGTAGGGAATACAGTACAATCCCAACCCTACTGGGAGGGGCGGGAGGGAGGTGTTGCCGTCACTGTATTAAGTCGATGTTGGGAAATGTTTTAACATCTGGAGCCTTTGTGGGTGGAAATCTGTCTCCAATTACAACTCCACACTGGATGTGAAGAAGCAAAAAACAAAACAAAAACAAAAAAAAACAAAACCTATTCAGTCTACTCACAAAACAGTACATCCTGCAATATTATGGGGAATTGTACCAAAACAAGAACCACATAAATGATGCATAGGGATGAGAAAGAGGAAAAATTCTATAGCGCACAATAAAGGAAACCTAAGAATGGGGGTTACAAACAGTAAAGAAGCTTTTTTTATTATTATTATTTAAAAATTTTTATAAATTTTCCCACATGTTGGGGCCTTGTTTTTGCATGCTGATGAAGAACTACACAAATGAAGCTAATAGAATTAAAATCAGCTTGCCTACCCATAGCAGAAGCAGGTTCTTGGAAGTTACAATTTAAGGTACCCCAAAAAAGTTGGAAATAAAACAAAACAAATTGAAACAATGAAGCACCCTGTGAAATGCCAAATGAGTCACTCCTTTTACCTTTGTGGGGTGGGCAGGGAGGAGGGAATAAATGGGGTTGGGCGTATCAGACTAAAGATCGACATCTTGATTTTGCATTAAAACATTAATGTAGTGGATATAATTTGATGGTTGTACTTCATTAGATTTAATTTCTAGGCCAAGATGTTCTTTTTTAAAGTGCAGTTTAAGGTTCAGGCATGCATTCTGGCTCATAGTGATTGAAAGTACTTTAAATTAGTGGGAAAGTAGCATGCTTGCATCACATAGAGTGAGATTGGTATTCATTTACCTCTGTTGCGCCAGTTTGTGTTGCGGTTTACCAATTCAATATAGCCCTGCATTTAAAATTCCTTTTTAAGATTTGTGGATTTTTTATTTTTATTAAGAATATAGATATAAAGTACTGTAGTTTACAGCTAGGCCTTGAAATATCTTTTTAGGATCTTGTTAGGAGTAAGATTGATATTGTATTGTGTGTAACCCGCACAATGTGGAAAGCTGATATACCTGTGCAAAATCCTTGCCTCTGTGCTGTCAGTGTGATGTGCTTTCTGCATGGTTATATACTAGTGATTTTATCGAAACTTCTAAACCTTAAAATACATGGTAAAAGATCTGTAAGAGGCTGCATAAATGTTAGTTGGCACATAAAGACAATTGTAGAAGTTGAAGACATGATTGCTCTATTTCAATGTTTATTCCCACTCAACATATTGCCTTCTAAGCTTTCTTTTTTTTGTTCAAAGCATGATCTTAAAGATATGTTTAAGTTAATGGATGTAATGCAGGGTTCCTACACTGTATTGGCGCATGTTGGTGGCCCTCTGTGCCCTAGATATATATGCACACAGGGTGCAAGTAAAAAGCTACAGAGTGAAAGTTGGTTTGGATCCTCTTCATTTCATTTGTTTAGCTTTTCTGTTATTTTTCTCTACTTACATGTATTCCTGTGAATAAATCCTTGTTAAGTTAACCCTTTACTTTTCCTTCCATGTGTATTTTCTTATATACTGTGAATGTGAAAACCTAACTGGTACACTTGATCTTGTGTCCATATGAAAGTGCAAGTCTTTATTAATTTGGATTGCCTGAACAGTGTATCCCATGATGATGAAGGAAAATGGAGAGATTTTTCTTTTTAACTCTGCTGGTCAGAGATGAAGCCACACCTTTCCATTTTTCAATGCTGCATATTTAATCTGCAACAAAAATGTTAAGCCATAACAACCTTTTTATATTTTAGTTTGTCACCTTTGCATTGCAGAATAAATCCTGAATAACCATTTTTATAAGCAGTTGCTCCTCTTTGCATGGTTCTGTTCTTCTAAAGGTGTTGAATGATACAGCCATTGCACCGAAGTTTGAGCTGTATGCGTGTGAATTTTAAAATACCGTTTCAAAAAAATTTCAGATGCATGGTAGCATGCAGAAAAGGTTTTTGTTATTGTGTGTGTGTGTGTGTATATATGTGTGTGTATTTTTTTAAACATGTTCTTTCACTTTTTTTCCTCTACTTTGGCTTTGCAAATTTCAGTCTGTAGAGCCTGAAATCAAATCCTATTTTATAATGTCCAATTTTTTTTTTTAATTATAAGTTGGATCCAAAGGGTATGTAGCATTTTGCTTTCTAGTACCTTGCTTCACTGGGAGCTCAAAATTTGCTTCATAGTCTTGAAAACCTGATGAGAGTAGCTGTTTTATCCTTAAATCCTAGTGATATGCTGTAGTTTTTCAAATATTTTTTAGAATTTAACATGAGAGATATCTTAGTATTCTGGAATAAGTAAAATTTAAGTTGAAAGAAATGGCAAAAGTCTTCTCTAAACACTTGACTAAGACAAACATAAAAACAACCTTCAATAAAGGTATCTGGACCTGTGATTGACCATTTTATATTGACTGAAAAGCAATTTGTCACCTATTCGGTTAAGAACTGGTTTCCAATTAAGCAGATATGTAACACAAGAATGTGCCCATTTTTGTCCCTTAACCTGTTTTTAAATTAAAAGGAATTTAATTTAAAAATAGACGGTAAAACTAATAAGTAAATACGACTGGCAACCTAATTGGGGTTGGATGTTTTGTGTTTCTCCCCTCACCCTCCCCCCAGGTTATTGTTTCTTCCTAATTTATATTTCAGATGCATAGTATAGCATAGGAATTTGCAGAAGCCATTTGAGTTATCTTTTGAGGTAAGCTCTGATTTAGCGTTTATTATTCTGATAAAACTAAATACATCATGGGATATATATATAAAGCAACTTAATTCTTGTGGTGTAGTCTTACTAGTTTTGAATGTTGACTGAATGTCTATGAACTTGTGTTTGTCTTTGTTACATTCCAGTGTTTTCTGCCTCTTGGCATGCTTAAAGCACGGCTTACTTCATCTGCTCCTTACACACTAAAGTGCTGTTAGTGTGCTCAACTACAGAAATAGCCGCTGCTAAGTGATGTAGATTTTCTACTTGAATATTTTTATGTTGTAGGAACCTCAGGAGGTCAGTGTTTACTGTTTTATATATGCCTTCTTTTTCCTGTTCGAGCTTCTCTCTTTGAAGGATTCTAACAGAACAAAAGCTGCTGATCAACCTAAGTTGGAAACAGAAAGTGTATTTAATATAATTTAAATGCATGTTTGGCAGTTCAGTGTTGTAGTCAGTCCATTAGCACGTGACACAGAATTCATTTATTCAGGAAAGAATTTTGCTTTTTGTATTGTCTAATCTCTTTAATAACTTCATACTGTGTAAAAAAAAAATCACTTTTTTATATTTTTAAGTTGGTTATTTCCCAAATAATCAACATGTAAATAATCTTTAAGAGCCAGTTCTGATGCTTTACATTATTGCTACTTGATTTTGTGACGCAAGTTAGGTTTCAGAAGAATAGATTTTAAGACACTTAACCAAGCCATTACATCTTAAAAATGAAATAAGTAGCATACATTTTGTAATTAACATATTGATAAACACTGTGATTTTTTGTTAAGACTTTTTCATTGATCTGAATTGCTTAAATTGCATATATTGTAAAATAGGATCAGATGTATATTTTAAAATAATTTCAACTGACTTTCCTCTATTGAAATGCTTTGTCTACTCAGTTATGGAATATTCAGATACAAGTTTTATCTCAGGTGAATACTCTTGTATCCTTTTTGCTTTGGTGACATATGCTTATAAGGGGTCGTCATCCTTTGTTTCTTAGTGTATTTCATGAAGAATCTTTGCATTTAGTCAGATTTTCCAGTTCTTATCTAGCAGACTAGGGTGATACAGACCCCTCCTGGCAAGCCTTTTGCATGCAGGTTTACCTTGAAAGTGAGCTCAATTTGGTCCTCCTTTTCTCCAAACCTTTAAGATAGGGAAATGGATTTTTTTTTTGTCCTGTATTAAATCACCCTGCATAGCTGAAATGCCAGAATTAAACTAATTATCTCTTAAGCCCTTTAGTCTAAATTTAACTTAAGCCCTTTGCCATAAGAAAAAAAAAAGTGGGTTTTTTGCTTCATATAATTAATCTATATTATTCATATTGAATGTATTAACAGATAACGGTGCAAAAGACACTCTTCCCAAGAGAAGAGTGTGCCATGCATAACTGCAACTTAAATCCTTCTTTAGTAGTACTTTAAATAAAACACACAGCTTTGCTTATTGAGTTTTTGTTTTTGTCTTTTGCAAATATTACAAGGGGGAAAACACTAACTTGCTACTAGTACTGTTACTGAAGTGTAGGCATTGGAATCTTAAAACTGTGGTCTTCAGATTAAGGGATAATCTAGATGAAAAATCAGATCAGTAAAGCGCTGTGTAACAATATCATCTAGTAATTATGCCGTGCAAGAGCATTGTATACCTGCTTAGTACATTTCATACTGTATTAAATACGGAGATATTTCTAATGCCTCTGAAATTTTGCATAAAAGTTTCATTCACTTGTACACTTTCCAGGTGACTTGTGACTAATTTTTTCAGTCTAAAGTAGACCTTTCCCCCATTGGTATTACTTATATGTAGAGGATTCTTTATCTTTATGCCTAATTATTATACATGTTAATTTTAAGATATACATTTAAATTATAGCAACTGTTTATTGTGATTTGTATCCCAGAATGTATTGTGTTAAAAAAAAAAAACCTGTATGCATGATTTTGAGGGAAGTTAAAATGGTGATTTTTTTTTCACCTCTTGTACATTTTAAAACCATACCAAATCTATTTGCCAAGCATTGTATCGCTAATTAGGAAAATAGTATTTTCCCTCTCATTACAATTTTTGTTCATCTACCTTAGAGTCCCCTTTTACTATGGCTTGGTATTACGCAGAATTATCTACTTTGCAAATCTAATTATCTTCCTCAAAGCCTACTATAACATGGTTAGCCTATAAGGCAGTGTTTGTCCCCTCCTAATAATACCAGCCTCCTGAAGGGGTTTTGCTCTACTTTCCCCGTATTACCTTATTGATGTTTTCCTATGTGGATATATAACCAAATTAAGATTGGATGATTTTTATGGAGATAATAATTAGACAATACTGTGTAATTAATTTTACTTAATAGATTATCATCTGTGAGAAGAGATGTTTAAACGTGGTTAATGACTTCACTTCATATTATTAAAGCAGTTTTACAATTAATATTCATGTTAACATTGGGTGCAATAATTTAGTAGTTTTAGCTTTAGTTATAAATAACTGGATCTTTCTGCTGACAACTTAGGTTGTATGAGTTATGCTTAAAAGCTTTAAATCTGATGTTTCCTGTACCTGCCACACTATGTTAGAATGTGTCCTTCAAATATATCCTCCTGCAACTTCTCAAACTGTACTAAATTGATATTTCTTGAAGTCTAACTCTGTGCTAACAGATCTTCATTTTAAATAGAATATGGTTTTAATTTTTGATAAGCTGCTGAATTTTAAAGAGAGTTTTTTGGGGCCACCAAATATTTTGGATCATGCAGAGAATATATATTGTACTGTAGTAATTTTGTATTTACATTTGTATGATGTGACATAATAGATGTGAATGTTAATCACTGCTTGACTATGTTAATAAAGTTGTTTAACTATAGATGTTTCACTCTGATTTTTAATGAAAGGAAATGAGCTTTCTTTTCCTCCCCCCACTTTGGGTCCTGATAAGTCTTGTTGTGTTGTTCTTGGGGTTTGGGGTTTTTGTTTGAGGGGTTTTTTTTCTTTTCCTTAGCTTACACATAGAACGCTCTTGTTTGACAACCATTTTTAAATTATTTTTTTATTTGTATAATTTAGTAAAAAAAGAAAAAAAAGAAGGAACATTTGCCCATGTTTTACTTTAACTGCTTTCGGTGGTGTGTTTCCTAAACAGCTGGTTGTAGGTTCATTTCTTGGTGGGCAAGGAGGGAAAAATACTGCTCTGTAAAAGGAATTGAAAGACGAAGTCCTGAATAAATAAAACCACGTACGGATAGATTGCATGAATGTGTATGAATGTGTGTCCTATTAAGGCTCCCTATTTATCCTTCAAAAAAATTCAGGCTTGTGAATTTGGAAGTTAATATGACCGTCTTCTCTTCAGGTTGTAATCCAGTTATTACGGTTGCATGTGACTAATTCAAATTAAACATATTAATACATTTCAGGGGAAATGTGTGCACAGCTGTTGAGTGGTCTTTTTTGAGATTTTAGGACATCTCAGAACAAGGGAGGAACCTGAAATTAGATGAGTGCAACAACAACAACAAAAAAAAACGTTAAGGGAAATGAGGCTCCTCCGATTTCTTTCCTTTTGTTACCTGCTCATGGAATATTAGAATCTCCGTCGTGTTGCAGAGAAGAAGAAAAAAGAAAAACAGCTTTGCAATTTGGGTGGTATCTTACTCTAAAATACAAACCACATCTTCAAGAAAGATTCCGGAATCTAGGACGTGGGTTGTGGGCGAAGATGCCCCGAAGCCGCCGAATTATTTCTCAGGATCCCCATTTTTGCGGCAATCAATCGCAAAAGAAGTTGTACCCGAAGCTGAAAAAAAAAAACAGCAAAACCTTTTTTTGGTAAGTCTCTAACATTTTAGGGAAACTGAAATACAGTCGATGTTTTCACTCTGTGCACAGGTCGTGGGCCGCGGGCGCGCCCCCGCCCCCCCCCCCCCCCCCCCCGGGTTCGCGTCGCCTCCTGGGAGCCGCTGGCCTGGGCGCCAGGACGACGCACACCGGGCGCGGCCGGGCAGCCACCTGCTGCGGGACATCGGGTCCCCGGGGCTTCCGGGGCACCTGCGGGGCCGGGGGCCGAGGGCAGCGCCCTCCGTGCGCTGGGGGCTGCGGGGTGACGCGAGGGCCACAGGGTGACGCGGGGCTGAGGTGTGACGCGGGGCCGCGGGGTGACGCGGGGCCGCGGGGTGACGCGGGACTGAGGTGTGACGTGGGGGCCGCGGGGTGACGCGGGACTGAGGTGTGACGTGGGGGCCGAGGTGTGACGCGGGGCTGAGGGGTGACGCGGGGCTGAGGTGTGACGCGGGGCCGCGGGGTGACGCGGGACTGAGGTGTGACGCAGGGGCCGCGGGGCTGAGGTGTGACGCGGGGGGCCGCGGGGTGACGCGGGGCCGCGGGGTGACGCGGGACTGAGGTGTGACGTGGGGGCCGAGGTGTGACGCGGGGCTGAGGTGTGACGCGGGGCCGCGGGGTGACGCGGGGCCGCGGGGTGACGCGGGGGCCGAGGTGTGACGCGGGGCCGAGGTGTGACGCGGGGCCGCGGGGTGACGCGGGACTGAGGGGTGACGCGGGGCCGCGGGGTGACGCGGGACTGAGGTGTGACGTGGGGGCCGAGGTGTGACGCGGGGCTGAGGTGTGACGCGGGGTGACGCGGGACTGAGGTGTGACGTGGGGGCCGAGGTGTGACGCGGGGCTGAGGTGTGACGCGGGGCCGCGGGGTGACGCGGGACTGAGGTGTGACGCGGGGCCGCGCGGTGACGCGGGACTGAGGTGTGACGTGGGGGCCGAGGTGTGACGCGGGGCTGAGGTGTGACGCGGGGCCGCGGGGTGACGCGGGACTGAGGTGTGACGTGGGGGCCGAGCTGTGACGCGGGGCTGAGGTGTGACGCGGGGCCGCGGGGTGACGCGGGGCTGAGGTGTGACGCGGGGCCGCGGGGTGATGCGGGGCTGAGGTGTGACGCGGGGTGACGCGGGGCTGAGGTGTGACACGGGGCCGCGGGGTGACGCGGGGACCGAGGTGTGACGCGGGGGCCGGGGGGTGACACGGGGCCGGGGTGTGACGCGGGGGCCACGGGGTGACGCGGGGCCGAGGTGTGACGCGGGGCTGCGGGGTGACGCGGGGGCCGGGGGGTGACGCGGGGCCGAGGGGTGACGCGGGGGCCGCGGGGTGACGCGGGGGCCGGGGGGCGGCCGCGGCGGCGGCAGGGAGGACAGTGCAGACGGTGGCTGTGGAGCCCGAGCCTGGAGGAGGAGCCCGTGGCGCTCCGCCGAGCGCAAGCCAAGGGAAGCGGCAGCCGGGCCTCGGCGGTCGGGGCACGTGGAGGGCGACTGTCCCCGCGACGTCGCCAGGCCGGGCACAGGCCCCAGGGACCGCCGGGGCTCCTAGAGGTGCCTTAGGGGAGGGGTCGGACGGGCCGCGGACGGGGGGCGGGCGGGGGGAGCTCCTCCACCGGGTTGGGTTTGGGGAACTCAGGCCTGTGGACGCGAGGCTGGGGGCGGGAGTGGAGGGCAGGCCCCTGGGGTCCGGGAGGCGACCTGGCCGCAGGCGCAGAGCTGGCAGCGATGACCCCAGACCCCCACGCCGAGGTCCTCCGTGGTGGAGCGGGAGCGCCCTGGGCCGCCCTGGTCCCCGAGCAGCTGCGCTTCTTGGAACCTGATGTCGTTCACGGATCGTGGGAGCTTTCCAAGAGCAGAGAGGTAACAGGGCTTCCCCGACGATGAAACTGGCCCAAAAGACGAGCAGCGGGTGTTTGTCTCAAGGCAGGAGCGTCCCAGGGCTGCTGTGAAGGAGCAGGAGGTGCCAGCAAGGCCAGGCCGTGCCAGGAGGCTGGGCCGTCCCAAGCCGCTCACTTCTTTTTTTTAATGACACCTGCAGAGGTGGAACTTCAAGGACGGCGGCTCAGGCCTCGCTGCCGAGTGGCTCAGGGGTTAAGCGTCTGCCTTCACCTTCAGGTCAGGATCCTAGGGTCCCGGGATCAAGTCCTGCGTCAGGCTCCAGGCTCAGGGGGAGCCTGCTTCTCCCTCTGCCGCAGCTCGTGCGCTCTCTCACTCTCTCAAATAAGACCTTTAAAAAATAGCTCAAAAGAACCAAATCTGGAAACCTCTAAATACACATGAAACTAGTATATGACACTTAAGTGAAAAAAAAAAAAAAAAAGATGGATTATTTGACAACTGTTGAGCAAAACTGGGTAGACATTTGCAAAAAAAAATCCTTCCTCAAATTGAGTAAGAAAATTCTAGATAGCTCTACATTAAAAACACTAATAAGAAAACGGAGACTAACAACTATATATAGTCTTAGTGTGGGAAGGCGTTTGTAGGTCGGACTCCCTAAAAGTCTCAAAGATTAGTTTAAAAAGCCTTAAAGTCTCTACATGACAAAGTAAAAACTTGGAAGAAACTTTGCAGCTCCTTCCACAGAAAAAAAAGTTTTTCTTAAATTCTAAAGACCCATCAGGCAGTGCCAGCGGGGAAGCAGGCGGAGGGCGGTAGGCGTCCACGGGATGAACCAGCTGCAGACGGGCTCCACACGGCACCTGGCGCTCACCGTGCAGGTGCGCTCACGTGGGTGAGTGTGGGGCCACGGCTGCCCCGTGCCCTCCCTGGGGATGCGAGCCCAGCTCCGGACACCGCCAGTGGGAAGGGCAACCTGGGAATGTCAGAAAAGGGGATCCCGGGGGGCTCAGCAGTGGAGCACCTGCCTTCGGCCCAGGGCGTGACCCTGGGGTCCCGGGATGGAGTCCCATGTTGGGCTCCCTGCGTGGAGCCTGCTTCTCCCTCTGCCTGTGTCTCTGCCTCTCTTTCTCTCTCTGTGTCTGTCATGAATAAATAAATAAAATCTTTTTTTAAAAAATAAAAACATAAAAAAGAGGGCACCTGGGTAGCTCACTGCTTAAGCATCTGCTTTTGGCTCAGGCCGTGACCCCGGGGTCCCGGGATCGAGTCCCGCATCGGGCTCCCTGCATGGAATGTGCTTCTCCATCTGCCTGTGTCTTTGCCTCTGTCTCTGTCTCTCATGAATAAATAAATAAAATCTTTAATAAATATTAAAACCTAAAAAAAAAAAAAAAAAGTCCTGAACACAGGAAGCCAGTTGCAGTAGGACACCTGCAGAAAAACCATCTCCATACAACTCAGAAACAGCCAACATTTGTTACAGGAGCACAGGAACACAGGTGCACAGGAGCACAGATGCACAGGAGCACAGGAGCACAGGTGCACAGGAGCACAGGAGCACAGGTGCACAGGAGCACAGGTGCACAGGAGCACAGGAGCACAGGTGCACAGGAGCACAGGAGCACAGGTGCACAGGAGCACGGGTCCCAGAGAGCCACGGCAGGTGCCAGGAGGCCAGGTCGGGGGCTGCTCTCCAGGGGGCCCGGGGATGAGGCTCAGGGACACGTCCCAGGCCACCCACCGCGCGTCCTCCTCTTAGAGCAGAAACAGACCGGCACTGAGGAAGCAGCCACGTGTCCGGCAGCGCTTCAGGGGCACTTGGAGCCGTGGCCTTAGGGACCGAA
The DNA here is from genome assembly GCF_048164855.1 of Canis lupus baileyi. Taxonomy (NCBI): domain Eukaryota; kingdom Metazoa; phylum Chordata; class Mammalia; order Carnivora; family Canidae; genus Canis; species Canis lupus. Next base: position 56,542,064 of record NC_132842.1, read on the forward strand.
GAGCTGTGAGGACTGGCGGCCTGGCCCCGGCGCCCTCACATCTTCTACGAGGCCGGGTCAGCATCCCCCGGCCCGGACACGGGGCCCGCTAGTTGGCGGTCTCCTACCGCGACCCCCTTGCCGCAGCCGGACCCCACGCAAACCCTGCCCCCCCTTCCAAGGCCCACTGTGGACACGAGGGGCGGAAGGAGTTAATGTGGTTCTTTTTTTTTTTTTTTTCTTGAACTTTAGGATTTTAGGAGAATTTCTTTTTGTTAGGCCTCCTCCTCCTTTGGTCAATCCTTGTGCATTCTCTTGAAGGTTCTGGACACACACTTCGATGCTCTTGAGGTCCCTTTAGGCCTGAAGTGCGTCGGAGGAGGCTTGAGGCTGAGGTTGCCAGCAGGTGGGGCCGCGCCTGGCCATGCTAGGCCGGTGGCGCAGGAGCAGCTTTCCGCCCCTGCGGTTCACCCCCAGTCCTCCTCCAGGGAGAGAATCTGGAAGGCTGCCTGCCCTTCCTGAGCGTGAGCTTGTGAGCGGCAGCATTCCCATGTCGGGCCACACGGAGCCGCCCGACGGGGCCTGGGTGCAGAGTCCACAAGCCAGGGAACCCACCTCACGGCCCAGAGGCTGCGGAGCCCCCTGTGCTCCGGGAAGGCCCCCCACGCAAGGCGTGCTCCCCCCTCGCTCGGCCGTGTGCTGCTACCCGCACGGACCCCCAGACGCTCATCCATTCTCCGGGGCCCAGCCCAGTGCCACCGTCGCTTGTTGCTCAGATTGTTCCAGCTTTGACGTCCGGGAACTCTGCCAGCTTGGTGTCTGTACGCTTTGACAGGTGTCCCCCATCCTTTCTTGTTTCTGTCCTTAGCCCTTGCTCCCGTCTGGCCCTAAGTGATGCTCCGGGCTCACCTTGTGTTTTCCTGCTCCCGCCAGGCTCAGCTGGTTCCCCAAGGAGCCCCCCCCCCCTTTTATTGGCGATTGGGACTTCAGCCCCCAGGTCCGGGTGCGGGGCGTGCTGAGTGCCCTGCGTCCTCTCCCTGGGCAGGGCAAGGAACCCACGGATACGCACTAGCCCACGCATACGCGCCTACCTGCATTTATTTCCGTGCCAGTATGTAAAAATCAACAATTTTTTTTAAAGATTATATTTATTTATTCCTGAGAAACACACAGAGAGAGAGAACCAGAGACCGAGGCAGAGGAAGATGCAGGCTCCTGCGGGGGGCCCAACACGGGACTCGATCCCGGGGCCCCGGGGTCACGGCCTGGGCCCAAGGCACACGCTCCCCTCAGCCCCCCAGGGGCCCCTAAACCAACACAGGTGTATAGGGGTCCCTCCAACTCTAATCCGATCCAGCCCCCGCCTGCGCTTGCACCCCTGCCTCGCTCACCTCGCACCTGCTGCCCTGAGAGCCCGAACCTCACGGCCCACGCAGGCTGCACTCACTGGCTCCCTCACCTCCAGTGACCCCGTAAAGTGGTTCCAGGATCCGTAACCCGAACTGCTGACCACGGCGAGAAACCAGCTCGCACTCCCTGCCCCGCTCTCCGGGCTCAGCCTTGGGCTCGGCGGGAGCCCATGTCCTCACCCCACCCGAGCTTGCCTGGTGCTCACCCTACTGCTTAGACATGGAGGCCCACGTGTGTCCGTCTGCACCCGGGAGCCCATCTGCGTCCCCCCCCCCAACTTCTTGGTTGATTTCTTTTTTAAAAAACCTGCCTCCAGGGGGGCGTCTGGGGGGCTCAGTGGTTGAGCATCTGCCTTGGGCCCAGGCCGTGACCCCGGGGTCCCGGGATCGAGTCCCGCATCGGGCTCCCCGCAGGGAACCTGCTTCTCCCTCTACCTGGGTCTCTGCCTCTCTCTCTCTCTCATGAATAAATAAGTAAATGTCTTAAAAAAAAAAAAAAACTGCCTCCAGTAAACATCCTATGGATTTTGACAAATGTAGCACATCATTTCTCTGCCACCCTGTACTATGCGGGACAGGACAGTTCAATACCCCAAAAACTGTCCCTGTGAACAGCTACGCTCTGTCGCTTCAGGCCTTGGCCGCCTCCGGTGTTTTCCATCCTTACAGTCTTGCCTCTTCGGCACCATCCTATAAATGAGTCATGCAGTGGAGAGCTCTTGAGTCTGGCTTCTTTTACTTTGGATAAATGCTTCTAGGATTTATCCACACTGCATGAATCGGGGGCTCATTTCTTGTTGTTTTAGGGGTTATTCCGCTGTATGAATGTGCGACAGCTTACTTTTTCCTTCCCTTGTCGAGGAACATCTTGGTCATTTCCAATTTTTGGAAATGACGAATGAGGCTGCTCTAAACCTGCACATACAGGTTTTTGTGTGAACATAAGGTACTCCGTTGGGGAAATATTGTTGTTTGGGGTCTTTAGGTGCAGGGGTAATTGGTTACACAGCGATGGTAACTGGTACTTTCTTTCTCCCCTGAACCACTTGAGAGTAAGTTGCAGGTGTCGCCTTATCTGTCCATACTTCAGCAGGTATTCCATAAAATACGCTCTTGCCTGAGCGTACTTTTACACAAAAGTAACCAAAATTAGATTCTAATTTGCATGCTGATTCCAGTTTTACCCATGGTCCCAATAATGTCATTTATAACAAAATAAAATGTCTGTATCCCTCCTTATAGTCAGGCAGGTGTGTGTCTCTTTTTAATCGAGAACCACTCCACAGTCATGGTCTTTCATGATATTGACATTTTTGAAGAGGATAAACCAATTATTTTATAAAATGTCCCACAATTTGGGTTTATTTACTGCTTCCTTACTACTGGACTCAGAAATATGCATTTTTGGCAGATGCCAGTTTGTGCTGCTATTAGTGATGTCAACTTTGATCTCTCTCTCTCTCTCTTTTTAGAGAGCACACAAACTCATTAAGGAAACTTACAGATTTGCTTAAACGATGCTTTCAGATTTGGGACTTTTAGCATTAGGGTGCTTTTATATATATCACTGGTGGCCGACAAAATTGTACTATCTATATCTATCTATCTATCTATCTATCTATCTATCTATCTATCTATTTATATTTTAGAGAGAGAGAGGGAGTGGAGACAGGGGGTGGGTGGGGTGGGGCAGAGGGAGAGAGAGACTCTGAAGCCGGCTCCATGCTAGGCGACCAGGGGCTCGACCCCACAACCCTGAGGCCATGGCCTGAGGTGAAATCAAGAGTCCCATGGTTAATCGACTGAGCCACCCAGGGGCACCAACTTTGATCTCTTAATTAAGGTGATGTTTGCTCTATTTCTCAACCATCAAGTCACTATTTTTCCCTTTGTAACTGATAAATATCTTGTGGGCCGATAGCCCGAAATTATGCACATATTCTGTTTTAATGAGAATTCACTCCTTCATCTCAGCATTTATTGATTATTCTTTTTTTTTTTAAGACTTTATTTATTCACGAGAGACACACAGAGGCAGAGGCAGAGACACAGGCAGAGGGAGAAGCAGATGCCCCGGGCCGAAGGCAGACGCCTACTGCTGAGCCACCCAGGTGTCCCATTTTATTGATTTTTTAAAAAATATTTTATTTATTTATTTATTTATTTGAGATAGTGAGAGGGAGCCAGTGGGGAGAGAAGGGGAGAAGCAGGCTGTCCCCTGAGCAGGAGGCCCAATGTGGGACTTGATTCTGGGACTCCGGGGTCACCCCCTGGGCTGAAGGCAGATGCCCAACAGCTGAGCCCCCCAGGCGTCTCCCGAGTGGATTTCTGAACAGATTTTTTTCTCTTACCCCCAGTGTCATCCATACCCGCTGTCTTGCATCCTGAGGTCGGAAGTAACCGCTGCTACTGTGTCCTGGGTCCACGAGCCGCAGAAGAGGGGGGCAGGTGGGGCCCTACACTCGGCACATCAATAAGGAGACCAGGAGGAGCCGGGCCGCCCCGGCCGTCCCCCTTCAGCGACCTGGTGCCCTCCTCATGGAGTGAAGTCCCCCCAGCTCCACCCTCCTGTTCCCCTTGGGGACAGTCCCGCAGCCCCACACGCCTGTGCCCGTGGGGACGGTCCCCCAGCCCCGCTCGCCTGTGCCCGTGGGGACGGTCCCCCATCCCTGCCCGTCTGTGCCCGTGGGGACGGTCCCCCAGCCCCGCCTTCCTGTGCCTGCAGCGGCGGTCCACCAGCCCCACTCGCCTGTGCCCGCGGGGACAGTCCCCCAGCAGCCGGGTGCCCCCAGGGCAGCGCTCCTGGTTCCCAGGTTCCGGGCTCCGTGGACCTGGATGTCCCCTCCCCAGACGCTGTCGCACGGATGGCGGCGGATCGCGCCCGGCTCAGAAGCTGCTGTCACCCCGACCTCCTCCTCCTAGGCCCGCAGGCAAAGGAGGGACACGATGTCCCCAGTAGGCCCGACGGTCCGAAGCAGCGCCCCGGGAGCAGGGAGCGACCCCGGCCCAGGCCCCCTGAGTGCTGCTGCCGCCCTCCGGTGCGCGTCTGGGAGCTTGCCCGGGTCACAGCCCCGGGGACCGTGGCTCCTGCGATGGCCGCTGGCCTCCTGGGGCTCCTACGGCTCAGCCGGCGGTGCTGCCCCACGTCGGAGAAAGGCCCTTAGGTCCTTAGGTCCTGTCAATCATACACCGTCAGGATTGCCCGGGGCATTAAAATGTTATGATTTTAACGAATTAATAAATTACGATTGACTTAATTGTTAAATAAACAAGTAAATACACTTACTTATTAATTACATTTCTTTTGGCTTGTATGGCTTGATGTATATTTTCCATCTTTTTTCTTCTTATGTTTCTTTTTTGTTTATTTTATTTATTTTTTTAAAGATTTTATTTATTTATTCATGAGAGACACACAGAGACAAAGACCCAGGCGGAGGATCACACCCTGAGCCAAAGGCAGACGCTCAATCGCTGAGCCACGAAGGCATCCCACTTCTTTTGTTTATCTTTTCTTTATCTTTATATGAACCACTTGAAAATGGCAATTGAGGGATGCCTGGTGGCTCAGTGGTTGAGCGTCAGCCCAGGTTGTGACCCCAGGTCCTGGGATCGAGCATGGAACCTGCTTCTCCCTCTGCCTGGGTCTCTGTCTCTCTCTCTGTCTCTCTCTCTCATGAATAAATAAATAAAACCTTAAAAAAAAGGGGGGGGGGAAGAAAATGGCAATCTGAAAGCATATTGGATTTGCTTTTAAAATCCAGTCTGACAGTTTTCGTCTCATGAGAGTTTAATCCTTTTGCATATATTATGATTACTGCTGTGTGTGGATTTATCTCTATATCTGTCTCAACTCTTTCTCTCCTTGACTTTTTTTTTTGGGGGGGGGGGAATGATTAGACATTTTTCTTCTTTCTTTAATCCCTTTTTTCCCTATTAGTTTGAAAGTTGCATTCTTTTACGGTGATTTCAGCTATTTTAATGTGCATACCTAATATGTCATCCAAGGCTGTCTATAATTAACTAGTATTTTTGAGGTGGAGGGGAACAGTGCCAGGATCTTAGGATCTTGCCCACTCTGGCCCTCACCATCTCCCACTTATGTGCAATTATTGAATATTACTTAAGCTCTTGCTCTTTAAAAAAAAAAAACTCTATAAAGTATACATTATATTTACTTTTATATTTTACTTTTCTTTGGGTTTATCATCTTTCCTTATCATTTCCAATCTTTTGCCTAAAGTCAGTTTTTACATGCCTGAAGTATATATTTTAGAATTTCCTTTAGTTGTAGTAGCTCTATTTTTGCTTGTCTGAAAAAAAAAAAAAAAAAGACAAAAAACCTCTTAATTTTGTTTTTTTTTCTTGAAGGATATTTTGGCCTGGTAGATAATTATAGACTGACATTTATTTCCTCTTCGTACATTGAAGGTATTTTTTCACCCTCTTGAGCCTTACATTGTTGCTGTTAAAACATCAATCTTCAGTATAAATTGCCTTTGAGGCAAAGGGGTGGTGGGCTAGGTGATCTATTCCTGTTTTTAAGGTCTTTTTTTGTCTTTGGTGCCTCCTTTCACCATGATGAATCTGCACATGGAAATATTTTTAATGAATCCTGCTCGTAATGCACTGGACTTGCTAGGTCTGAAGATAAATATCTACTAATAATTTTTATCCATTCTCTTTGTTAAAACGAATGACTTTATTATATTTTTATTGAAGTAGAGCTGGCACACAATGTGCAACATGGTGGTTCAGATTCCCTATATGCTATGCCGTGCTCTCCCCACGTGCAGCGGCCATCCGTCCCCACACAACACTATTCTCCTACCTTCGACTCTCTTCCCTATGCTGAGGATTTCACCCTCCTGACTTAGTCATTCCATAACTGGAAATGTAGGTCTCCCAGTCCCCTTCACCCACGTTGCCCATTCACCCACCTCCAATCCATTCTCTTAAAATTATTGAAACTTCACTTTCATTTTTTAAAGCTCTTATTCACTTCTGGAACTGCCATTAAATGTTTGTCAGAGGGAACCCTGGGTGGCACAGCAGTTTAGCGCCTGCCTTTGGCCCAGGGCGCAATCCTGGAGACCCGGGATCAAATCCCACGTCAGGCTCCCGGTGCATGGAGCCTGCTTCTCCCTCTGCCTGTGTCTCTGCCTCTCTCTCTCTGTGTGTGTGACTATCATAAATAAATAAAAATTTAAATTAAAAAAAATAAATAAATGTTTGTCAGAACGTACTCCATCATCTATATCGTTTAATATTCTTTTACGATTTTAGCTCTTTCTCAATGTCTTCAGAGCTTTAGCTTTCAATTCACTAATTCTACCTTTGGTTCTGTCTAATTGGCCATTTAATTCTCCCATTGATATTTTTCTAAAATATTTTTAAAGGTTTAATTTATTTATTTTAGAGAGAGAGAAAGAGAGAGAAAGAGCACATACATGAAGATGGGAGGGGGCAAGACTCCAGGCTGAGCGTGGAACCCGAAGTGAGGCTCCACCTCATGACCCTGACACCATGACCTCAGCCAAAACCAAGAGTTGGATGCTCAGCTGAGTGAGCCACCAGGCGCCCGCCCCAGCCTCCAATTGAGTTTTAAGCTTTAATAATTATAGCATTGACCAAAATTCTACTTGACTCTTTTTCAAATCTGGTCATTTCACATAGTCTCTAATTCCTTGCTCATTATTTTCAATCATTTTTTGTTGTTGTTTTTGCCTTTCAACATACTCATTTCACTGTCCGATCATTTCGATATCTGAATGTATTGTGTGTCTGACTCTGGTATCTCTGATATCTCTCACTGCGGGTGCCTGGTTGGCTTGTGTTCTGTGATGTTCACCCTTGCTCTCATATTCCTTGAAATTTTATTCACAGAAATTCTTGAGCTGGGGTTTAAAGGACTGTCCTCCAGAGAGGATTTTTATTTCCCTCCACTACTTACTTGCCATATGAGTAGCCCAGGGCCCCTGAAATAAGTGTTCTGCTGGAGGTGTTTGTTTGCTTGCTTTTTCAAGTAGCATGAATCCAGAGGACAAGTTCATGTAAGTGCTAGCTTGTGTTTATTTTAGCAGATTTACCTTCTCCATCCAGTGTGAAGTTCAGGATTAGCAAGTTTCTTCATTCTTCCCTTCTTCACAGTAGGTTTGTTTCTAGTTCACCTTCACCTTGATGGCATTGCCTTTGATGTCTTAAATTATGACAAAGGTGACATTGTAAATCAATAACAGAATGACTCTACGCTTTTTTTTTTTTTAAATAAGTAGGCTCCATGCCCAGCTTGGAGCCCAACTCGAGGCTTGAACTCAGGACCCTGACATGGAGAACTCAGCGGAGATCAAGAGCCCCACGCTTAACCGACTGAGCCACTCAGGCATCCCTCAATAACAGAATGAAAAGTTGGTAAACACTTGTGTGATAACCTGAAGAAAATTCAGTTAGATCCCTGTATCGTGCCTTAAGATGTATTCTTGAGAGATTAAAGACTTCAAGGTGAAAAGTGAAATCGGGGAAAGATTATAAATATACTCTTTATATTCTTTTTCTTCTGACGCAACTCAAGGATTTGGCGGAAATGGGACAAACTTGGTCACTCTAGGGCTCTTGGGGCAAGTCCCACTGATGAGCCTGTTGTTTTGGATTTTATGGAGTCAAGCAGGTGGCATCCAGGAGTGTAGCTACTGCTGCAAAACAAACCACTTCAGAAACCTGGTGGCTTAAAACAACAGCCCTTTATTATGCTCATCAATCTGCAGTTTGGGTGGGTCTAAGAAGGGAAGCCCATCTCTACTCAACATTTCATTGGCTGGTGGGACCTGCCTGAGGACTGGAGGATCCACTTTCAAGATGTGTCATCATAGGACTGGCAAGTTGGTCCTGGCTGTCGGCTGGCCTCTCAGCTGAGGATGTGTTCCCTGGGTTTCAGTTTCTGGCTGTACGGACCTCCCCACAGGCTGTGGGCTTCCTCACAGTGTGATGGTTTGGTTTCAAGGTGTGGTGTCCCAAGATAACCAGATGGACATTGTGTTGCTTTTTTATGAACTAGCATCCAAAGTCACATGGTATGATGACACCGAGGTCACAATCCTGCCCAGGTTCAAGGAAAGAAAACATAGGCCGCTCCCTGCCACACCTTTAAATTGCAAGAGTGTCAGAGGCACATTATAGCAGAGCATATGGGATGGGAGATGCTGTTTTGCCCATTTTTGGAAAATACATTCTCTCACAAGGAGATAAGCTGGCTGTAAACCTGCCTCTGTAACGTGACCCGGGAGGTAGCCGCTGAGCTCATGGATGAGCCTGTGCACCCGAGGACCTGAAACTACTGCTACCCGATTATTTGATGGGGCTTTGGGAGTTTGCCATTGACAGGAAGCGACTGCGTACCTTAGGCACACACCCACCTGGAATCTACCACCAGCACTGACTCACGACAACCCTCACAATACTTCCCAGTTTGGAATACTGCCTCAACCACTTAAAGACCGTGTGACCTTTCTGTGTCTCAGTTGCTCCATCTGTAGACTTGGGATAATAATGATGCCTGCTTTAGAAGGTTGTCATGATGATTAAGTTAATTGACTCGTGTAAAGGCTTAGAATAGTGTCTGCCATATAGTTAACCTGAAGGAGAGTCTACTCCAGGGACAAACTCACTGGGTCCTGTGCTCCCGCCCCCCCATGTTTCCAGGATGGAGTAAATTTCCTCCTGGCTGGAGAGGCTCTTCCAAGTGTCATGGTCCCAGTTGTGTCAACCAAAGAATTGCATGGAGGGGATCTGGGGTTGACCGCCTTCTACTAGTTTCTGAAAAAATCTGAGTAGTTATCTCATTTGGTCCGTGAGGGTGGAAAATGCTGGTCTGTGAGCGTGGAAGAGACTCACCTGGATCCTTCTGCTTTGGCCATCGTGGGCCGCTCACCGTGTCCACCCCGTAGGGGGGCACCTGCTGGGCTGCTGCCCTCTGGCCAGTGAGGCTCTGGAGCGCAGCAGGTGTCCCCATCGGGAGCCCACGGGGAGAGGCAGAGAGCCCGTCAGCCACCAGGCTTCCCAGCAACCTCCCAGCGGCCAGCTCGAGCCTCCGGGCCTGGGCAGGACAATGAGCCCACAGGAAGGCCAGCGGTCACAGGAGGACAATCAGCCTTTGAGAAATAAGAGGAAGTGACTTCTAATGAAAACAAGTCAAGACATGAAACAGGAGAACTTCTGCTTTGCCGCCCCTTCTCCAAATCCCCATAAACAGCAAAGAAATAGAAAAACAAATTCAAGGCGGCGCAGGAAAGCCAGAAAGGCCATGTTGTAAGGAAAGCGATAAAGGAAATGAGGATCGGCCGCCAGACCAACCTAGCGGAGCAGAACCTGAACCCCTTCCCGAGCCGGGGCCCCGGAGCAGTTAACGAAACAAGGCAGCGGTTGAGCCCAGCTGCTCCGGCCTGGAGGCCTCCGCCGCGCCCAGCGGGGTGCGCTCCACAAGGCCAAGGGCCTGGTCCCGGGAAGTCTGCTCTGTCGGCTGGCCGCTCTCCCAGGCTTGGGGGCTGGCGTGCACGTCTTTCCGACGCACCCCCCAAGTGAGGTGCTGCTGGCCTGACAGGGCCCGGGGAGGCCTGATATGGGCCCAGGGAGGCACCAGGACACAGCGATCAGCAGCTGCTGCAAACCCAGGCGGGCTCCCCTCCTCCCAGAGCCGCGGTTAAACATTTACCAGCAGATGACAGTGTGTGTGTGTGTGGGGGGGACTAAGGTCACAGAGAAAGGACAATGCCCCGGCGGTCAGGGAGACTGAGGGAAAAAGAGAACTTACCTACTTAGCCTCTCCCATGAGGCCGATTCCTGTAACCAAACATGCATTCGCTGCCATGTAAACAGTTCTTCTTTTTCTTTTTATTCTTCTTTTTTAAGATTTTATTTATTTATTCATGAGAAACAGAGAGAGAGAGGCAGAGACACAGGCAGAGGGAGAAGCAGGCTCCTTCAGGGAACCCAATGTTGGACTTGATCCCGGGACTCCAAGATCACGCCCTGGGCCAGAGGCAGGTGCTAAACCGCTGAGCCACCCAGGGATCCCCTGAAGAAAATTTTAAAATGATTGCTAAACCTAATAATTGCAGCGAATATGCAACAAATGAGTTGGAAAACTGAGTTGAGAAAATTCTCCTGGGATGCCTGGTTGGCTCAGTGGTTGGGTGTCTGCCTTCGGCTCGGGTCCTGATCCTGTGGTCCGGGATTGAGTCCCACATCAGGGCTCCTTGTGGGGACCCTGCTTCTCCTTCTGCCTGTGTCTCTGCCTCTCTCTGTGTGTGTCTCTCATGAATAAATAAATAAAATCTTTATTAAAAGGAGAGAAAATTCTTCCAAAATGGTATGGTAAGAAAAGACAAAGGAGAAGGAGAAAAAAAAGAAGAAAAAAGAAGAAAGAGAGAGGGAGAAAAGGAGGGAAGGATGGGATGGAGAGAAAGGAAAAGAAAGAAAGAAAGAAAGAAAGAAAGAAAGAAAGAAAGAAAGAAAAGAAAGACGAAAGAAAGAAGAAAGAAAGAAAGAAAGAAAGAAAGAAAGAAAGAAAGAAAGAAAGAGAAAGAAAGAAAGAAAGAGAGGGAGAAAGAAAGAAGAGAGGGAGAAAGAAAGAAGAGAGGGAGAAAGAAAGAAGAGAGGGAGAAAGAAGGAGAAAAGAAAAAAATAATGTTAAAAGACATGGAAGATAAATACAACAAAAACTATAGGTATAGGACTGTGAGAATTAAAAGGAAGAAATTATCAAAGAAATAAGAAAAGAACATTTCCTGGAACTAAAGAGGGACATGGACAGAAGGGGCCTATTCAATGCCAGGCAGAGTAAAAGCAATATTATCTTCTGAAGGTATCTGCGTATTAACCTGACAAAGAAAAGTTAAGTCATTCCCTGTCTCTGATTTTAGAAACCACCCATGAGTAATGCAAAGAATGAGAAGCAGTAACGCCAACTCCATATCTGATGAAACTAGAAGGCATCTGTAGCTAAAATAGGAAGGAATCCTGCCAGCCTGGCAAAGGTCAGACGGACGCAGGGGAGCATGGGGCCCAGAGCTGCAGAGCTGAGAACAGGCCGGTGGGGACCATCCCTCCAAAGTAGAGAGCTTGGCTTAAGGGGACAATTGGTAGTCCCTCCTTTGCAACAATGTAATGAAGAGGTGGGAACTTCTCTGGCATCAGTTTGTTCCTGAGAAAAAGCTAAGGAAGTTGACTTAAGCAAAAAATATCATAGAGTAATCATATTTTCCAGGAAGCCGTCTGTTGTTGAGGGAGGGGGGAGAGGGAGAGAGACTGCCTTGGGTCACCCCTTTGAGGCCACGCTGGTGGGCTACGGAGGAGCAAAATCTAAAGGAACTGATACACACGCATCACCATGTGCTGTGAGGAGAGTTTCTTCTGACCTTGAATGGCGTCTTGGCCTTTGTCACACGGAATTCCAGTAAATGGCTATCCAAATAGCTTATTTAAAGCTGAATAAGTAAAAAAAAAAAAAAAAAAAAAAAAAAAAAAAAAAAAAAAAAAAATAAGAGAGAGAGAGAGAAAGAAAGAAAGAAAAGGAAAATAAAAAAGCTAAATAAGTAAAAAAAGAAAAAAGTGCTATCATAGGAGCAATAGAAAGAGAGAAGAAAGAATGCTGATGGGGGGGTGGGGGGGCAGGCAAACCAAATGACAGATGAAGAAGTCTCACCGTGGAGCAGATAAAAACTGAGACAAAACAAGTTGTCATTAAGTTTTAAATTTTTATCTCTATTAAATTGATCTGTGTAAAATAAGAGCACAAAGCAGAAATATTTAAAGGAATGTAATAACATGTAATAACATGAAGACATGTGTTTCTTTGTGTTGTGACACAAGATAGTTGGGCTCAGGGAGAAATGGAAAGAAAAGAAAAAAATTGTTGAGGGGCACCTGGCTGGCTCGGTCGGTAGAGCATGTGACGGTTAATCTCGGAGTCCTGAGTTTGAGCTCCAGGTTGGGCGTAGAGATCACATTTTAAAAAGCTTTCTAGAAAAGGGCAGCCCAGGTGGCTTCAACCCGGGGCATAACCCTGGGGTCCTGGGACCGAGTCCCGCATTGGGGTCCCTGCATGGAGCCTGCTCCTCCCTCTGCCTGGGTCTCTGCCTCTCTCTCTCCTCTGTGTTTCTCATGAATGAATAAGTAAATAAAATCTTTCAAAAAAAAAAAAAAAGCTAGAAAAAACATTTGCAGATAGGAACCTGACATGAGAGGCAGCACAATGGAAAATAGGTGTTGCTGAAAGCACAATGAGGTAGGCACACAAAGGAGAGGAGGACTTAAAAAAAAAAAGAAACAGAACAAAATGAAAAAACAAAATTATCATTTTTGGAAAACAGGGAAAAGAAAACCTATATATGTACGATTGGTATCTGTCAGTTTACACACTGAAATAAACTAGTGAAGGTATCATTCAAATGAACATTTAGGAAGTATTTAAGATATAATTCAAAAGAATATTCCAGTAACAAAAGACTTATCCTAACGGATTGAAGAGACACAACGTATCGTTGGCCAAATCTACTTGCCAGCTACCAAAATTTGTTTTCCCCTTCTTCCAAAGAGCCAGGCATCCGGCTGGACTCCCTGCATCCCTATGTGAAGAAGAGCCGTCCTATGATCTACTTCCCCTCTTCGGACATAATCACAAAGGCTTCTGGGTCTTTTGGCTCAGACTAAATGCAAAGACAAGCCTAGGTACCAGTTTCTTATATATGCTTCCCAAGATAGGATGTAAACGCGTAAGAAAATACTCACACTATACATAAATTGTGTGTGTGTGTATATATATGTATAAAATGTCTATGTGTATATATATATACATGTGAGCATATACGTTTGCATATGTGTACACATATACAGTATCCTTTTTTTAAGATCTTATTTTTAAGCAATCTGTACACCCAATGTGGGGCCTGAACTTATAACCCCGAGATCAAGAGTCGCTTGCTCTGCTGACTGAGTCAGCCTGGTGCTCCCACAGTTTTCTTCTTTTCATGCAAATGGGACATGCCATACGTTTTGCTGTGCACCTTGCTTGCTTCTGTTTATTCACACACCTTGAACACCATGGTAGTATATCTGGAGAGGTGTGGTGGTGAACAGTTAGCACCACATTGTCTTGCCCCTGTGTAGCTTGTTCTAGCAGCCAGCGTGCTCTTGCTGGGTCGTGATCCTCCTCTGCTGAAGGCCCTGTGATGGCCTCTTAGGATTCTCCCAACAACACCTGAAGTTGTTCTGTGGCCTACGAGGCTCTGGGTGACCTGGTCTCTGGTTTTTCCTCGTTTTCTACGGCTCCTACCTGCTTGTTCTGCTTAAGCCACACCACCTTCATTGCTTTATGCACCCCTTTTCCTTCTTCCTGGAGGGACTATGCCCCCAGACAGCCGGTGACTCCACTCACCTTCTCAGAGAGGCCTTCCTCCAACATTCTCCCTGAAATAGTGCCCCCGTCACCCCTGGGCCTCTTAATAACATGCACAGCTTGCATTTATCACGTTTCCTATATGCCGGACACTATTCTAAGTATTTTCCATGTTTTAAAGAATTAAGTCCTTACAGCAACTCTCTGGGGCAGGTGCTAGTATTATCTGCACTTTACAGACGTGCGGTTGGGTCGCACAAGTAGTTGAGTAGCTTCCCCGAGATCAGAGAGCTCACGAGTATCAGCGTCAGGATTAAAATCTTAGTTCCAGAGCCATATTTTATTTAGTCGCTCAATTGCTTTTTTTTTTTTTTTTTAAGATTTTATCTATTTATTTGAGAGAGAGAGCAAAGGGCACAAGCAGGGGGAGCAGCAGGGGGAGAAGGAGAAGCAGGCTCCCTTTGGGGAGCCTCGATCCCAGGACCTTGGCTCACAACCTGAGCTGAAGGCAGACGCTCAACCCACGGAGCCACCCAGGTCCCTCTCTCATCTGCTATTTTAAAATAAAATATTAGGGCAGCCTGGGTGCTCGGCGGTTTAGCAAAATCTTCAGCCCAGGGCCTGACCCTAGAGACCTGGGATCGAGTCCCACATTGGGCTCCCTGCCTGGAGCCTGCTTCTCCCTCTGCCTGTGTCTCTGCCTCTCTCTCCCTCTCTCTGTGTCTCTCATGAATAAATAAATAAATAAATAAATAAATAAATAAATAAATAAATAAAATCTTTTTTTTTAATAAATAAAATCTTTAAAAAATATATAAAACATAAAATACTTTATGGCCCTTGATCTCTCTTATTTCTTTTTGTCTTATTTTTTTAATGTAATACTTATCACTAGACTATGTGTCTCCTAACATAGTGCAGACATTATACTCTATATTTACTTACATATTTTATTTTATTTTTGCCTGGCATTCCTACTGTGCTGTAAGATTTCTGAGAGCAGGATTTACCTGTTCTCTTCATTACCGTGTGTCATACACGTAAAACAGTACCAACACGCAACACACAATTGTTGAATGAGTGAATGGGGATGTGTACTTGTAGATATATCCACACCCCCAATATGGGAGCCCATATGGAAACATCGAGAAATAGGAGATGATGTGTTTTCAAGAGTGAACAAAGAAGGACGAATCCCCACAACCACCAATACAAGCACATGCACCTGCAAAAAAAAAAAAGAGAAAAAGAAAAACAATAATTATGCCACATAGAACAGCATAGAGCTGTTTGTGTCAAGATAAAAACTACTTAATAATCTAGAGACACCCGGGTGGCTCAGCGGTTGCGCGTCTGCCTTTGACTCAGGTTGTGACCCTGGGGTCCTGGGATCGAGACCTGCATCAGGCTCCCCACATGGAGCCTGCTTCTCCCTCTGCTTGTGTCTCTCCCTCTTTCTCTCTCATGAATAAATAAATAAAAATCTTAAAAATAAACAAATAAAATCTTAAAAAAAACCTTAATCTAAAGGCTATATGTGTAAATACATGGGGAAAACAAGAAATATAAGTGAGATTACCCAGAAGGTAATGGCTTGGCAGTTTCTTTTTTTGGAGGAGTTATCCTTGAAGACAGCTTGAAGAAAGAAGTGGTTTTAGCTAGTATGTGGGAAGTGGGAAGAAAAAAAATAACATACATCTTCTGGACCTAAATGAAAAGAAAAATAACTAATTGGTGACAGTTTGTTCTTGAAACAATATTAAAAAAGCATATGAAGGCAGATGTCATCCAGTGGACTTGTAAAACTAGACATGAAGCTTTATTGGGTCATCTTTGGATCTGGCCAGTTTGGCCCAGACCAGCTGCCTCCCTGCAAGCTCATCAGAATTCCCGGGTCTTAAGGATTTGATAGGGAACATCGCAGTCCTGCCTACAGACGGACTTGGTTGTTTGTTCCCTCTGCTTGTCAGAAGTGACTGGTTTCTAGTACAATGACCAGACATCCTGTTTAGGGTGGGACAGCCCTAGATTTTGATTGGAATCTGAGTTTTGGACAATTACATTTTTTGCGTGTTTCAGAATTGACGGTGTGGAGAGAAAAGACTTAATTATTTATTTTAAGATTTAATTTAATTTATTTATTTGAGAGGGCGAAAGCTGAGTAAGAGAGAGCATGAGCACAGGGAGGAGGAGGCGCACAGGGAGAGAAAGAAGCAGCCTCCCCACCCAGCAGGGAACCAGACACGGGGCTCAATCCCAAAACCCCGGGATCAGGACCTGAGCTGAACGCAGACGCTTAACCCCCTGAGCCACCCAGGAGCCCTGAGGAAAGACTTAGTAAAATAGAAAGATGTTGGGATCCCTGGGTGGCTCAGCGGTTTGGCGCCTGGCTTCAGCCCAGGTCATGATCCTGGTGTCCTGGGATCGAGTCCCGCATTGGGCTCCCTGCAGGGAGCCTGCTTCTCCCTCTGCCTTTGTCTCTGCCTCTCTCTCTCTGTGTCTTTCATGCTTTCATGGATAAATAAATAAAATCTTTAAAAAAAAAAAGAGTAAGATGTAAATACATTTGTTGGAAATTTTTATGGGATCCTCATTAGTTCACATTCACGTTCACTCAGAGCACCTAGGTTCGAAGGAGCTGTCGAATGAACACCAGGCCATGAGTTAAAAAGAAAAAAAAACAAACATAAATAAAAGCCCTGGGTGGATGAATTTAACGTTCACCCTTGATCCGTTATATATATATATATATATATATTTTTTTTTTTTTAACCTGTTTCTTGAGGACTTGCCCACCTTTCTTCATAATACTTGGGTCACGCGTTTACCACTGTTAGTAAGTCTACCACAAGCCAGCAGTAGTTTGCCATCCGTTAGTCGTTTGACCTTGGCAACTTATTTAATCTTCTGGAGCATCGGTAAGCCTGGGATCCTAACAGTGTGGCCTCAAAGGGTCAGTGTGGGGACTCGGGGAGGTCACACACGGAGGGGACGCTGCCCGTGCAGAAGTACAATTGCGCGATGCAATTAGGACGACTTTTTCCAACTATGTGATCACAATCCTTATTGGCCATAAAGCTAGAAGCACCCTCCTGAAGCTCCAACTTTGCTCTGGATTCCACGTCCTTTCTTCTGACTCAAGGACCCCGTTTCTACAATTATCTCCCCCTTCCATCTCTGGCTCATCCCCTCTGGCGTCCAAGCTCATCTTCAGGCTCTCCCCCTTCCGTCCCTGCTCCTTTCAGGAGCCGCCTACCTCGCCCTCCCCTTTCACAGCAAAACTTTTCGAACAAGTTGGCTTTCCTGGTGGTCTTTGCTTCCCCTTCCCTCTTCCACCCACTGGAATCACAGTCACACAGCCGCGGAGAAGGCGGCGTGTGCAGACCCGTCCCTCGCTCCGGCTGACTGCGGTGGGCATTTCCCCGTGTTTGTCACCCACTGACCAGTCCTACAACCTTCTCTTGGCTTCAGCGTTACCCCTTGGTCCTGACCCTTCTACTTTGCTACTCTTCCTTAATCTCTTTGCTGGCTCAGCTCCTCCCTTTTTATTCAGGTCCCCCCTCCTCTCCTGTCTCTCTCTGTGGTCTCATCTGTATTTGTCCATGACCCTGAAAGGTGCGGCATCTATCCAGCCTCTGTCCTGAGCTCCAGAACCACACGCCCAGTTGCCTGGTAGTCGTTGCCACTTGGACTTCCAGCGGGCAGGCACCTGGAACCCAACCCGGCCAATCAGAGGCCTTGGGTCTTCCTCCCTTTCTCCGGAACAGCTGCTTTTTGAGTCTTTTCCATCGGTACCATCTTACCTCTGGTATCATCCTGGATTTCTTGCTTCCCCGCGTGCCCCATACCCCGCCAGCAGCACATCCCGTCCGCTTCACAATCCAAGCGCATCTGGGGGTGGCTGCTGCGTCCCTATCCCCTCCATTGCCCGCAGGAGCCTGCTGCTCTCCTCTCCCGCCCTGACTGTTGCATCCCTCCTGCAGGTGCCTCCGAGTCACCAGCCACGACCCTCCCTCCTCATCCCTTGGCACGGCGCGGTCCATGCGATCTTTCACAGCATAAAGCAGGCATCTCTGAGGCCGTAAGCCCTCCCCTGGCTTCCTAGGCCCCTTGGGCTACGCGCTGGCCTCTCTACCCTCGGGTCTGCTTTCCTCTCCGGCTTCATCTCCCGTCTTCCCCCGTTGGCCTGCTGCTCCTGCCCTGCGGCCTCCTTTCCACTCCTTCGGACGCAGGGAGCTCACTGCTAACTCTGGGCCTTCACGTGGTTGGATCCTTGGAGGGGCCTCTGGGCAGATGTTGGCATGGCTGTTGCCTTTGGTTCACTCAGGTCCTGGCTCAAACGTCACTTCCTTAGAGATGCTACGGTGGGTGAAGAGGTCACCCTCCCTCCCACAGTCCATCCCAAGTGAATCACTATGCTAGAGGATCTCATCCTTAGGGACTGTCTTCCCACACTTAGTGGGAAGGAGTGAATTATGTGGACCTCCCAGTGTGTAGAAGAGGGTCTAGCTTAATATAGGTGTTCGCGAAACGTCTGTTACACAAACGGAGGGGTGCGGCGCCCTGCTTCCCCTCCCTGGACGCAGAGCCCACCCTTCTCCCGGGCGCACTGCTGCCCCTGAAATCCAGTGCCACGGGGCGTGTACAACGGGCTCCGGCTCTCTGCTCAGGCTGCAGCAAATCTTCAAGGGAGACCAGGCCCACTCCTTCTATTCGGAGCTGATCAAAGATGCCTCTTCCCGTGGGTTCCTATGGTTATAATCCCTAGGGCTCTGTCCTTCCAGGCCCCATATACCGTTAGCCCCTAGGAGGCTAGCCCAACCCAGAAGCGCAGAGTTTTAAAAGTTGCTCTGGATCCCACTGTCCCAGGGACTAGAGACCTCTGGGCTAATGGAAGAAAGCCCCTGTGAATCCAGGGCAATTTCCTGTCACTTTCTTAAAAAGAGGGAGAGGGATCCCTGGGTGGCTCAGCGGTTTAGCACCTGCCCTTGGTCCAGGGTGCGATCCTGGAGTCCCGGGATCGAGTCCCACGTTGGGTCCCCAGCATGGAGCCTGCTTCTCCCTCTGCCTGTGTCTCTGTCTCTGTCTCTCTCTATGTCTATCATGAATAAATAAATAAATCTTAAAAAAAAAAAAGAAAGAAAAGAAGGAGAGAGAGAAAGAGAGAGAGGTGGGGAGGGAGAAAAACAAAAGGGGACAAATTGAATTTCTTTGAGGTTATCCTTCTGAACAAACAGTGACTTGTTCATTTTGTTCATTTTTCATTTAATAAATGTTTATTGCCAACTGTACACCAGGCACTCTTCTGGGCACATTGTTTTGGATTGTCATTGTCTCCATTGTCTTATTTCTTATGAGTCTATGTCAGATTGTGAATTTTTTTTTAAGATTTTATTTATTTATTCATGAAAGACACAGAGAGAGAGAGGCAGAGACACAGGCAGAGGGAGAAGCAGGCTCCATGCAGGGAGCCCAACGTGGGACTCGATCCCGGGTCTCCAGTATCACACCCTGGGCTGAAGGCGGTGCTAAACCGCTGAGCCACCTGGGCTGCCCAGATTGTGAATTTTGTAAGAGCAGAGAGTCTTTTCATTGTGTTAAGTGCCCAATAATTGTTCATTGTTTGAATGACTGAGAGGAGAGAGTTAATGAAAGACCTAGGAAGATATGGCCCAGTGACATTTATTTTTATTTATTTTTTATTTTTTTTGGCCCAGTGACATTTATACTCAAATCAAAACAAAGGACAGTGATTGCTCTTTATATCCTACTTTAGAATACATTTTAGGTGTTTAGTAATTGTCACAATCTCAACACCTGAACGCATACATTTTCCATTTTCTTTTGATTTTGTCCATTTATATGCATATTTGTACACTCATCATTTTAATGTATCTTCCTTATCATCTTCTCTTTCCACTTAACATTTTTGTATGTGTCTACAGTATTGTACCTTTTTGACTTTCTGTAATTCGTACATTTTTGACTTTCTGTAATTGAGCAAATTCTCCTTTCTTACCTGTTTTTTAAAGATTGTATTTATTTATTCTGAGAGAGACACACACACACACAGAGGCAGAGACACAGGCAGAGGGAGAAGCAGGCTCCATGCTCCCCGATGCAGGACTCGATCCCAGGACCCCGAGGTCATGCCCTGAGCCGAAGGCAGGTGCTCAACCATTGAGCCACCCAGGTGTCTCTCCTTTCTTACTTTTTAAAAAAAAAAAAATTTAGGTCATCTCAGTGCCCCTCATAACGTGGGGCTGGAACTCATGATCTTGAGATCAAGAGTTGCGTGCTCCGCCGGCCAAATCAGGCAGGTGCCCCTATCTTTTTCTTTTTTTTTTCCACTTTTGAAACTTGTGTTGGGTTTCCTGTGGTCAGCAGCACTGTAAACCCCTGAACAACCTGTCAGGTGTTCTGTGTTTGTTTCACAGCATGATGATAGAGTCCATCAGAAAGCACATCTCATTCTGGATTTAGAGAGGACGCCACACCGAAGAACAGCCAGTGAACCCCGGGTGCACTCAGGACAGAAGCCGGGTGTGCCCAGAAGCTGCTCTGACACAGACCAGCGCGTGGAGGATGATATTTAGCTCCAGTCTGCACTTTGATGAGCGTGTCTGTGTCTCCCCGCCCTTGCAGAGCAGTCTGGCTGCACACCATCTGTTAAGCTTTTGCTTTTCTCTCTGTTTTGCGTAAAGCTCTGGCTTTCGATATGCTGTTGTTGAGTGGGGACAAACAGGAGAGCGCCAGACTCCAGGGATCTGCCTCTTTCTCTTCTTTCAATGGAGCTTAGTTCTTTTGCCCCCTGTTCTCGCCCAGTACAAGATGCGGGTTGCATACAGGGTCTACTGCATCCCGCACTGGATGCTGCCCTTGAAGAGATCAGCAGGATGTAGGAGAGGGTTAGCGCAGCTTCTCCTCTTCCACTCTCATCTTGGAAACACATAGAAGCACCTTTGCAAAATTGTATTGAAAATAAATGGGAAAAAATGTGTTTTATTTTGTAGCCTACTCTCCGGGAATAGAACTGGTTTCGAATGAAGTAATGAGGAAATGGCCTTTGTAACTGAATGTTGATTAAGGAGGTGTGAGCTGTGACCTCAAGATGGGAAGTACAAGATCAAACTAAGGAATGAAAACGGATATCTTGTCCTCAAATCTGGGAGACAAGCCATATTTTGTAAAACCAGAGAATGTAGATTTAGGTAATTTTGTGTTAATTTCTCCTCTCTTATTTGCTACCACTTGTCAAGTCGTGGGTGTTTTGTTACCGCGTTAGTAGTAACGCACATGCTTGGGGCAGAGTTTAGTGGGGACCAGCAGCAACCCCTGGAAGCCAGTTTTTGAATATTATTATCTCAATTTTTATTACAAAAGGCAGCTTATCCTTTAAGAAGCGTACTCAAGCTGGGGTGCCTGGGTGGCTCTGTAGGTTAGGTGGCTAACTCTTGATTTTGGCTCAGGTCATCATGATCTCAGGCTTCTGGGGTCAGGCTCTGTGCTCAGTGGGGAGTCTGCTTGAGAATTCTCTCTGTACCTCCATCTGCTCTCTCTCTCTCTCTCTCTCTCTCTCTCTCTCGCAAATAAATAACCCTTAAAAAAAGTATATTCAAAGGATGTCTGGGTGGCTCAGTGGTTGAGTGTCTGTCTTTGACTTAGGGCATGATCCCAGGGTCTGGGATCGAGTCCCCTATCAGGCTCCTGCAGAGAACCTGCCTCTCCGTCTGCCTATGTCTCTGCCTCTCTCTCTTTCTCTCTCTCTGTATCTCATGAATAAATAAATAACATTTAAGAAATTAAAAAAAAGTATATTCAAGCCCCAAAGAATTCTTTCGAAAAAATCAATGTGAGAAAATTATATCAAGTAGAATGTAAATAATGCCATTTTTTTATAAAACTCTAAGACCTAGCACCAAGGGTATGAGTAAAAGAATGGAGTCACTGCATAATCAAAATCTCATCCACCGTGACATTTCTATGATAGGTGCAGTCATTCATCCACTGTCTCACCGCATGTTTATTGAGTGACTATTAAGTACCAGGTGTTATAGGCAGTGAGTGGAACAGTGTTGTTATGTGTGTCAGTTCTTAGTAATTTCAAAATGTGTTTGGATAAGCAAGGGCTAAGTGTGTGGGTCACAAATACTTAATGGCACAAAAGTGAGCTACCCTCTGGTGGCCTTATCTATGCTCTGCCAGCATGTCTGTGCACCCCAGCAAACCTCACTTGAGAGAACAGAATGCGCTGGACACAACCCACATTCTTCTTCTATTTGGCTGAAATTTACACCTTAATCAGTGTTTACCCTAAATTCCCACAATTTAAATATCAGGCAATTACAGAATATGGGGTTTCAGCCCTACTGAGTCTTGTAAATCCCCAAAGTACGCGGAATACTGGTCTTTCTGGTAACCCCGCCTCTGATATATTGATGAGACCACAGGTATGAGTACAAGTGGAATGCTCCCTGTGCAGTTATTTGAGTGCCAGGCTAAACTGTCAGTGTTAGAACACTAAAAAAAGGAGAGTCTGTGCTTGACACCACTTTGTTATGCAAAACAGCACTTTGTTATGCAAGAATCTATTGCATTCCTGCTGGGGGGAAAAATTGGACGAGTTAACTTGCTTAAGCACTTCTGCTGTTCAGACACTGCTGACCCTCAAGGAGGCTGTCTCTGATGTGGGCAGCTCTCCCACCCACCGCTCTCTCTGCACTTGGAGTTACACCTTTTGTTCTGAAGACAGAGGTCAAGAGCTAATGAAGAAGTCTTTCCCAGGGGCCTGACTGGGGTTGGTCATGGGAGAGGGTACATACAGTTATGGGCCAGAGTTCAGCATCAGATCCGGATCTACCTGAGACATCTACCTGTCTTTTTTTTTTTTTTTTTTTTTTTAATAAATTAATGTGTTTGTAACATGTGAGGTCCTGTTAAGCGTGAGTCTAGGATAAGGCTTCTCCTCCCTACGTCTCAGCTGGGTGATACTAGGATTTTAATGCCAACCTTATTTGCAGAGAGATCTAGATGGCTGTATTTTTTTAAGTTTTTTTTTTTTTTTCAGGATGAAGAAAGCGCTAGACTAATGGTTCAGAGAACTGTAGCAGATTGAGCCTTCCCCCGACACTTGGTGTAAATGACAGTGTTATGAAGACTTTTTAGAGAAAAGGAAGTATCAAGCATACACAAAGGGAGTGTAGTACTGTACCCAGGTTTCCATAACCCAGCTCCCAACAATCACTAGCTCATAGTCAGTCCTACCATGCCCCTACTCATTGTTCCTCTGCCCAGGGAGGGTGGGGGTGGGGGTGGGGTTATTTTAAAGCAAATTGTTACAGCCTATATATTTCTAAAAGACATTCTTTTTTTTTTTTTTTTTTTTCCTAAAAGATATTAAGGACGGCCCTGGTGGCTCAGAGGTATAGCATGTGCCTTCAGCCCAGGGCCTGATCTTGGAATCCCAGGATCGAGTCCCACATCAGGCTCCCTACATGGAATCTGCTTCTCCCTCTGCCTCTCTTTTTCTGTGTCTCATGAATACATAAATAAAATCTTAAAAAAAAAAAAGATATTTTTAAGAAAAGGAAAAAAATCACACCACCAGTATCCACTTACTCCCCATTCAACAAACCCTTTACAGCCCCATGCACGTGCGAGGCACTGTGTGGTTTTTGCTTTTGAGGACCAAAATCATTTTCCCCAAGAAGCAAACGCTCATTCCGTTTGGAGTCACGAGACCTGAGCAGGCGCGACGCGCGTGTCGGGGGAGCGGCCCGGAGGCTCGCGGCTCGGTTGCAAGCGCTGCAGACTGCGCATGGAGCTGAGCTGCTGGCCGCGACCTTGAGGCGGGTCTCTACGGGGACTGAACATTGTTTCCCCCTCCCAACCTCTGGAAAAGTGGGCGGGGGGTTTCCTTTACGTTGTGCCAGGATGTGTCTGTTTTTCCAAAATGTACAAGTCGCCACGAGAGCTAGGGGCTTCAACGAACAAGCCCTGGAAAAGACTATTTTATTATTTTATTTATTTTTTATTTTATTTTATTTTATGTTTTAATTTAATTTTTATTTTCATTTATTTTATTTTTATTTATTTATATTTATTTTATTATTTAATTTATTTTTAGTTAATTTATATTTATTTATATATTATTTAATTATTCTATTTATTTTTGTTTTTCTTATTTTTATTTTATTTTTATTTTATAATTTTTATATTTTAATTTTAATTTTGTTTCCCAAGGCGCCGGGTCCGGGTGGGCGGTCCCGGGGTGGGTCCCGCCGCGCGGCCGGGCCTGGGCCTGGGCCTGCGCGTGCCCGGGGCGCGGGGCTGGGGCCGGGGGCCCTGGGGGCGCGCCCCTCGTCGTCCGGAGCGTCGCCCCGAGCTGAGCCGGGTTCCCCGGGCCCCCCCGCGCCGCCCGGCCCTCCCGCGGCAGCCGGGGGCCTGCGCGCGCCGCCGTGACCCCCGGGGCGACCCCGCCCGGGCGCGGCCGCGGGGCGCATGCGCAGCGCGGCCCGGCTCCGGCGCGCCCGCCGCGGCCGCTAGGTGGCGCATGCGCCCTGGAGGGTGCGGGTGCGGGCCGGCGTCCGGGAGGCCGGCGGCGGCGGGGGAGGCGGGGGCGCCCGGGGGCCGGGCCCGTGTTTACCCGGCGGCGGGCGGGCGCGGACGCGGAGCCTGGCGCGGCGGCGGCGGCGGCGGGATGGTCATGGCGCGTTTCGTCGAGGATTTCTGGGTAAGGCCGGGGGTTGGGGGCGCCGAGCCTCCCGCGCCGGGCGGCGGCCTGCGGGCGGCGGGGGGGCTCCGCGGGCGGGCGGGTCCTCGCGCCGCCGCCGCCGCCCCGGGCTCCGCGGACCCCCTCCCCCCCCCGGGCGGCGGCTGTCAGCGCGGCCCCGAGCCCGCCCGCGGCCAGGACGCCGGGACAAAGCGGGGGGCGGGGGCTCGGGGGGCTCCGGGGGGGCGCGGGGGCGGGGCGGGGGCTCCGCGGGCTCCCCTCCCCCCTCCCCCCTCCCCCCTCCCCGCCCCCCGCCCGGCCCGCGCTTCCTCCCCGCCTCGCCGCCCGGGACTTGGCCTCCGGGCCTGTTGACAAAGCGCAGGACGCGGCGGGCCGGGCTGGGCTCCGGGCTCCGGGCTCCGGGCTCCTGCGCGGGCGGCCCCGACCCCCCGCGACCCCGCCCCCGCCCCCCGCGCCCGCGGCTCGTCGCGGGGGTGGAGGGCCCTTCGGGGACCGGGCCGCGCACTCCCCGCCGACCCCCGTCCGCGCGCGGTCGGCCGCTGGTCCACAATCTTTTATTTTCTCCCCGCCCCCTCCCCCCCCCCCCCCCGCAAGGGGCACAAATAGGAGACACGAGCTTTGTTTTGTTTTGTTTTGTTTTTTGAAAAAAAAAAACAAAAAAAAAAAACAGCTCTGTGGGGCCGCCCCGGGGCTCAGCGGGGGAGCGCCTGCCTTCGGCCCAGGGTGGGACCCCGGGGTCCCGGGTTCGAGTTCCGCTTCAGGACCCCTGCTTCTCTCTCTCTGTGACTCTCATGAATAAATAAATACAATCTTTTTTTTAAAAAAATCATACAAATTTGGACGCCTGCGGGGCTCAACGTTGGGCACCTGCCTTTGGCTCAGGTCGTGACCGCGGGGTCCTGGGATCGAGTTCCGCGTCGGGCTCCCCGCTTGGAGCCTGCTTCTCCCTCGGCCTCTCTCTCCCTCTCGTGTCTCATGAATAAATAAATACAATATATTTTTTAAAAAAATCATACAAACTTGGACACCTGCGGGGCTCACCGTTGGGCACCTGCCTTGGGCCCAGGGCGTGATCCTGGAGACCCCGGATCGAGTCCCCTCTCGGGCTCCCTGCAGGGAGCCTGCTCCTCCCTCTGCCTGGGTCTCTGCCTCTCTCTCTGTGTCTCTCGTGAATAAGTAAATAAAATCTTAAATAAAAATGAACAGCTTTGTTAAGCCACGGTTCACGCACTATATAGTACACACTCATTTAAGCATACAGCTTAGGGGTCTTTCTGCGTTCCTTTGCATGCATCCCTGCGGCCGTTGTAGAACAGGGTCATCAGCAAAGAATCCCTGTACCACCAGCAGCTGTGACCCCTGTCGCCCCTAGGTCAGCCTAGGCCGGTGAGGCATCTGCAGGCTCCCGCCCCTATAGTTCTGTGTCTTGAGGTCTTGCGGCCTCAGTGGGATCGTCTGCGTTGCGCTTTGCATGGGCTTCCTTCCCTTCGCATGTATCCCCGGTTAATCCCTGAGGTGCGTGCATCAGCGCTTAATTACATTTTATGGCCGAACCTGCCACTGTCCTGTCTACTCATGAGTGACGGACGGTTTGGTGGGTCCCACTTTTTGGCTATCGTGAGTAATACCGCTGTGAACATTTTTTGTACAAATCGTTGTGGGGAAGTATGTTTTCATTCCTTTTGGGAATGGAATTCCCGGGTTATATTGTTACTCTTTAACGTTTTGAAAAACTGCCGAACTTTCCCAAAGTGACTGTCTGGTGTACCGTCCCACTGGCAATGTCTGATGTTCCAAGTTTTCTACATCCTGGTCAATCCTTGTTATCGGTCTTTTTTATTACAGTGGATGGGTGTGAAGTATTATCTTATTGTGCGTTTTTTTTTTTTTTAAGATTTTATTTATTTATTCATGAGAGACACAGAGAGGTAGAGACACAGCAGAGGGAGAAGCAGGCTCCATGCAGGGAGCCGGATGTGGGACTCGATCCCAGGACCCGGGTCACGACCTGGGCTGAAGGCAGGTGCCCAACCACTGAGCCACCCAGGCGTTCCTCATTGCGGGTTTGATTTCCATTTCTCTGATGGCTGATGCACCTGTTCATGTGCTTATTTATATATTTTCTTTGGAGAAATACCTTTTTAGATTCACTGCCCATTTTTAGATTAGGTTATTTGTTTTTATTACTGAATTGTAACAGGTTTTTTTTTTGTTTTTTTAATTCTGGGTAGTCTTTTACCAGATATATAATTTTGTAACATTCTCTCCTGTTTTGTGGGCTGTTGTTTTCATTCTCTTGATGGTGTCCGTATAAAAAATATATTTCTTATATTCTGTTTTTAAAAATTATTTTTAATTGAAGTATACTTGACACACAGTGTAGTCTCAGGTGAATGATATTCCACAATTACATATATTATGAAATGTTCACCAGTGTGCCATTACTGTCTTACATTATTATGGTATTAGTGACTCTTTCTATGCTTGTACTTTTCATCTTCATGACTTACTTATAATAGTATGTTTGAACCTCTTAAGCGCCTATTTCACCTATCTCCATCCCCTCCTCCCCTGGCAGCCACTACTTTTTTCTCTATATTTGTGAGTGTTTCTGTTTTTCTTTGTTGTTGTTGTTCATTTGTTTTTTTAGATTCCATATATAAGTGAAATAATGGTATTTGTCTTTCTCTGACTTGTCTTACCATAATACACTCTAGGTCCATCCATGTCAGATGGCAAGATTTCATTCTTCTTTATGGCTGAGTAATAGTCCATTGTGTATGTATACATCTCCTTTATTCATCTATGGATGGACACTTAGGTTGCTTTCACATCTTGGGTATTGTAAATAATGCTGCAGTGAACACAGGGGTTCATAAATCTTTTTGAATTCATGTTTTCGT
Source organism: Canis lupus baileyi (assembly GCF_048164855.1). NCBI lineage: Eukaryota > Metazoa > Chordata > Mammalia > Carnivora > Canidae > Canis > Canis lupus. The sequence goes on from NC_132842.1 coordinate 56,569,478, forward strand.
TTTCTTCAAGCACATACCCAGAGGGGGAATTACTGGATTGTATGATACTTCTATTTTTTTTTTTTTTTGATACTTCTATTTTTGATTTTTTGAGGAACCTTCATGTTATTTTCCATAGTGGTCGCATGAATTTACATTCCCACCAACAGTGTGCGACTGTTCCCTCTTCTCCACAACCTTACGGACACTTGTTACTTCTTTTTGATAGTAGCCATTCCAACTGGTGTGACGTAATTTGATATTCTCCTTTGATGCGTCAGTTTTTAATTTTGATGAAGTCTAGTTTATTACTTATGCTTTTGTTTTATTAAGAAGTTTGTCCTAACCCATGGCCACAGAGATTTACTTGTTTTCTTCTATGGGTTTTATAGTTTTAGCTCTTCTGTTTAGGCCTAGGATCCATTTGAAGTCAGTATTTGTGTGTGGTGCCAGAAGGAGGTTCAGCTTCATTCTTTTGCGTGGATATCTGGTCTCAGTACCTTTGTTGAAAGGCTCTTCCTTTCTCTGTTAAAAAATCTTGGCACTCTTGTCAAAAATCAGTTGGCCATATGTTTATGGGTTTACTCCTTAATTTTCAGTTGTATTTCATTGTCTATCCTTAACACTGTTTTGATTACCATGGCTTTGCAGTAAGTTTGGAATCAGGAAGTGAGAGTCTTCCAGGTTTGGTTGTCTTTTTCAAGATTGTTTTTGCCTATTCTTGGATTCCTTTCGTTTCTGTGTGAATTTTAGGTTTAGTCTGTCAATCTAATTAATTATTAATATATAACCTATCAACTTCAGACTTTAGATTTTAGGCAACTTATAAGACTATTATGAGGATTTAAAATTGGCATCCCAAAATGTTTTCTTTTTAAAAAAAGTTGATTTAAGTAGTCTCTATACCACCCCCCCCCGAACCAGCATGCTCTTGTGACTAAGGCAGCCAGCTGCCTCTTGCACGTTTTTTGATAGATGAAAGTGTTTTTGAAGCTTGCTAATAACTTAATTCCAAAATGTATATTAAGATTTTTTTTTTAAAATTGAAGTATAGTTTACTACAAATTGTACAGTAACATTTTAAAGTTCTCTTTTGTCTCAGTTAATTGAGCTTTGAACATAGCCTCGTCTATTGTTTTTGGCTATTATGACTAATGCTTTCTATGAACATTCTTTGTACTAGTTTTTGGGTGCCCCTTGTTTGTCCCTCTTAAGGGACAGACAGGACTAAATTTGGATATCTGAAATCTGGAGAGAATTCCCAGTCTAATTTGTTTTTGTCTTTGCCTTCACTTTCTCACTATTGAATACAGTTAAAATAGATTGCATTTTATTTACTTCCAAGCCTGGAATTGGGACTGAAAGCTCTAAATTGGAGCTTTATAAAAAGTTCCAAAGGAGGACTAAATGAACTAGGAAAGACCAGAAACAGGAACTAAATAACTTCTGAGAATCTGATAGTTGTCTAAGACAACTTAAAAATTTACATATTTTAGGATCATTTATAACTTCTTGAAACAGAGAAATTACAATATTAATTTCACTTTTCTCCCCTAATATTTAAAGTGGCACTGCCAAAACAAATAAAGCTTGTCAAAGTGAGGTAATGGGAAACTTTTAAGTTTCTAACCAAACAACCTATTAATTGTTGTTTTCCCCACGTATAGAAAGACAAACTTTTGTTGTGGCGTTTGTTAGAGGAAAGTTTGAATCATGCAAACTATTTTCAAGTCCTTTTGAAAGTAGCACATCCTGCCTTTTTCTTTAAAGTGTAGTTTTTCTTAACTAAAACAGTATGCTGTGTTACAAATTACTTAATATTATACTTTGAAGAGAAAAATGTATTTAAAACTTCCTACAGAACAGGTGTTTTGTTGCTGATAAGTCATTTTTTGCCACAAAGTATAGTGCCTTTGATAATCGAGTTGAAAATGTTCTTCTTTTCCATTAACATTGGTTAGCAAAATTAATTTTGATAGCAGAAATCCACACCATTGCCTTAATATTTAAAAACAGTTGTTAGTCCTCCAAAAGATAATGTAACTTTAAAAAGATATTTACAGGTACAGCAAGGAAGTGTCTCTGTATACTGGTTCTTTCTCAGAGTAGGATACTAATTTATAATGTTCTTGATTGTGTCAACATTGCGCTATACTAATTAGAATGGCTTTATATATGTATATTTTTAAAGATGTTGTTTATTTTTTCATGACAGACACACAGAGAGAGGCAGAGACACAGGCAGAGGGAGAAGCAGGCTCCCTGCGGGGAACCCGATGCGGGACTCGATCCTGGGACCCCAGGATCACATCTGGAGCCGAATGCAGATGCTCAACTGCTGAGCTGCCCAGGCATCCCTAAGATGGCTTTATATTTTTATATAAACCCAGATTATTTAATTGAAGAGTTAAATTTTTAAAAAATTTTCTTTTTAGATTCCAGTATAATTAAGATACAATGTTATATTAGTTCCAGGTGTACAATATAGTGATTCAGTAATTCTGTACATTACTCAATGCTTACCATGGTTAAGTATGCTCTTTATCCCCAATCACCTATTTCCCCCATTCCCAAACTCAACTCCCCTCTGGTAACCATCAGTTTGTTCTTTATAATTCAGAGTCTGTTTTTTTGGTTTGTCTCTTTTTTTCTTTGTCTTGTTTCTTAAATTCCAGATATAAGTGAAATCATATCGTATTTGTCTTTGAGTTATTTTGCTTGGCATTAGCCTCTGTAGATCCCTCCACGTTGTTATACGTGGCAAGGTTTCATTCTTTTTTTATGGCTGAGTAATATTCCATTGTGTGTGTGTGTGTGTGTGTGTGTGTGTGTGTATACACACTACATTTTTTATATATTCATCTGTATAGATGGACCTTTGAGTTCCTTATGTATTTTAGCTATTATAAATAATGCTGCAGTAAACATATGGCTGCATATATCTTTTTGAATTAGTGTTTTTGTATTCTTTGGGTAAATACCCAGTAGTGGAATTGTTGGACCATACAGTAATTCCTTTTTAGTTTTTTTGAGGAATCTCTGTACAGTTTTCCACAGTGGCTGCACCAGATTGCATTCCCATCAACAATGCATGAGGGTTCCTTTCTCTCCACATGTTTGCCAACACTTATTTCTTGTGTTTTTGATTTTAGCCATTCAGAAGGGTGTGAGGTGATAACTCATTGTGTGTGTGTTTTTTTAAGATTTTATTTATTTGAGCGAGAGAGGGCGAGCATGAGCAGGGGGAGGGGCAGAAGGTGAGGGTGCCCAAGCACTGCCTAAGCACCTGGAGCCTTACGGAGGGCTCGATCCCAGGACACTGAGACCATGACCTGAGCGGAAATCAGGAGTCAGATGCTCAACTGACTGAGCCACCCAGGCGCCTCTCTCTTGGTTTTGATCTTCATTTCCCTTATGATGAGTGATGTTGAGCATTTTTTCGTGTGTCTGTGGCCGTCTGTATATTTCTCTGGAGAACTATGTCTTCTGGTTTTTTAATTGGATTATTTGTGTTTTTGGTGTGAAGTTCTAGAAGTTCTTTATGTATTTTGGATACTATAAATTTTTTTTTTTTTTAAGGAATGGATTTCATTGGTGATAATTTTTTTTTAAAGATTTTATTTATTTATTCATGAGGGACACACAGAGAGGCAGAGACACAGGCAGAGGGAGAAGCAGGCTCCCTGCAGGGAGCCCGCTGCGGAACTCGATCCCGGGACCCCGGGGTCACGCCCTGGGTCGAAGGCAGACGCTCAACTGCTGAGCCACCCAGATGCCCTAGTGATAATTATTTGAAGGGAAAAAAATACAATGTAGCTGATTTAAATACCTTATAAATCTCATTTTGCGTAGTAGTCCTGATCTCTATAAAATATGAAGCATTCTCCCAAAGACTTCAAGTATTTTTTTTTTTTTTTTTTTTTTTTTACTTCAAGTATTCTTTAGCATATATAACATTGTATTGAACTGACATTTTTAGTTTAGGTGACCTTTTCCAAAGATTATTTCCAGTCAGCACATCAAGAATGAAATAATTAGGGGCACTTGGGCTTAGTGGTTGAGTGTCTGCCTTCAGCTCAGGGCGTGACCCCAGGGTCCAGGGATCTAGTCCCGCGTTGGGCTCCCTGCAGAAAGCCTGCTTCTCCCTCTGCCTGTGTCTCTGCCTCTCTCTCTCTTTCTGTGTCTCTCAGGAATAAATAAATACAATCTTTAAAAAATAGAATGAAATAATTATCTTGGGTGTTTTTTATCCTGAAGTACTTCTGTGTTTCTTGTCCTTATTTTTTTAATTGTTTAACCAGTACAGAAGTCTCTTTCCAGTCTGTTGATTTCACTGGTATTGTCATGTTTTACTTCTTAAATTTTTTAAAAATATTTTTAATTTATTTATGATAGTCACACAGAGAGAGAGAGAGAGGCAGAGACACAGGCAGAGGGAGAAGCAGGCTCCATGCACCGGGAGCCCGATGTGGGATTCGATCCCTGGTCTCCAGGATCGTGCCCTGGGCCAAAGGCAGGCGCCAAACCGCTGCGCCACCCAGGGATCCCTGTCATGTTTTACTTCTAAATAAATTTGGAGCACTTGGTTATATACCCAAAAGTTGATCTATTATTTACATGGATAAATTGAGAGGATTAAAATTTTTTTAAAGTGTGGAATTGCTAGTAATAGGACTTTGGAATGTGGAACATTATATTTCTGCTTGATTTTTTTTTTTTTAAGATTTTTATTTTTTTGAGAGAGAGAGAGACACAAACAACAGGGAAGGGCAGAGGGAGAAGCAGGCTTCCCACTAAGCAGAGAGCCCTATGCAGGACTGTATCCCAGGGCCCTGGGATTATGACCAGAGCAGAAGGTAGAGGGTTAATGGACTGAGCCACCAGGTGTACCCTTTGCTTGATTTTCTCAATCTAAATTTAGTATTCTAGATGAGAGATTTAAATGCATACACACAAATATTCTTGGGGATATATCCATATGCAAATTTAAATATATATATTTTTAGAAAATTAGTTGAGGTGATTATAGAAACCCAGAATATAGACTTTTTTTTTATTACTTGAAAATTTCTTTTTTTTTTGTTATCTTTTTAATTTTTTAAAAAATTTTTATTTATTTATGATAGAGAGAGAGAGAGGCAGAGACATAGGCAGAGGGAGAAGCAGGCTCCATGCACCGGGAGCCTGACGTGGGATTCAATCCCGGGTCTCCAGGATCACGCCCCGGGGCAAAGGCAGGCGCTAAACCACTGCGCCACCCAGGGATCCCTACTTGAAAATTTCAAATACTGCTTATATATCCCATTGGGTGGTCTGCTGAAATTTAAAAAGTCTACGTGTATGTATATTTACATATACATTAATTAACAGATTTGCAAAATTTACATGGTTCAGTATTCAAAAAGTGCCTAGGGAATACAGTATAAAATCCTTTTTTATTTTTATTTTTTTGTACCCCAGCCATTAAGATCTCCATCAAGGCCATAACTGTTACCAATTTCTTATATAGCTTTCCAGAGATGATCTCTGCATACACAAGCAAATTATATAAACTAAATGAAAATGTGATCTTGTATAATTGTTAGCCAGTTAGCCATGCCCAAATTATTTTCAGCTGCAACAAGCTAGGAACGTGCAAACTACCACATTCATCTAAGTTGGTTCAAGTAGACTTGACAGGTAGACATTATAAATCATAGTCTTTTAGATGGCAATAAATTTTATTGTGAGGTCCTTAAAATTTTCAGGGAGTGGAATGGTGATTTGTTTTGTATTTTTGCACCTGTAGGAGAAATTTGAAAGTGAGAAATTGATACCGATTGAGTCTGCTTAAGTTCAACTCGGGGGAAAGACTTTAACATTGACATGGAACGGATAAAAATTTGCTGTCTGGATTCTTTTCTACCCTACACACTAAATCCTGAATGCTCTAATCCTTTCAGAACTACTTAAATTATTTAGGCAAAGGCATAGGAGAAGGTATTCTTCATATTGTCCTGTACATTTGGTTAGCATAACTCTTTGGAAGTACTTTTTTTAGTCCATTTTTTTTTTAGATTATCCTTCCTGGTTTTACAATTCTAAAACATTTAACAGAAGCACCCTAAGAAATCCATATAGAAATATGGTGCCATGGAGATGTAGAGGGAATGAGTTTGGTTTTTCCAGTTTATCTAGTGTGGAAAAATGAAAGAATACTAGAGTGGGAAGAATGTAGTATTGGTCCACAGAGATGAGCATAAACTGGTCAGATGTGGGTGATAAACGAAAACAGTACAACAGCAACTGAGACCTAAAATGGTAACTGTTGGTGAAGTTGCTAGAGGATTTTGCTGGTGGTCGGATTCAGAGGATTAAATTGAGAAGTGATTGGTGGACCGTGTGATGAAGTTAAGACACCCGAGTCCATCAGTTCTATCAGGGACAAGCTCCTTGATGGAACAGCAGAAATAAAGGTCACAGAAGATGTGACAAGCATGTTCGGTTGCCTGTAGGGAAAAGATAGGAAGGTGTGGTGTAAGTACAGCAAATTGGTGATGCTGGACCTTAATCCTAAGAAGTATTAGTTTAATTAATTGTTTGAAATGAGCCAGTGAAGATGGTTTTCCTATTTAATTATAACCATTGTTATGTGATAGGTAGAGCATAGAAGAGTACAGAAGAAAATTAAAATTATATATAGCTTTTCCATGTGTCCTCTAAGATCTTTAGAAATACAAGATTCACAGTGTGTTCTGCTGATTTTTCTAAAGCTTGGTATTTTCAAATGATATTACCATCAAGCATTTTTGTCATATGATTAAGTATTCTTTGAAAATATTTTGCAGTGACTTGCATTGGTTTCCATGGAATGAAGAGGTAATTTTTAAAACTATGCCCTGTTTGAATATTTAGGTTATTTTCAGTTTTTTTTAAATTTATGAATTAGGAGGAGATTTAACTATTATGAACAAGATGTCAGTTTAAGAAGGTAGTCTTTGACTTTAAATGCACAGATTGAAGAGTTTTGGAGAAAGCTGATGTTGTATTTATTTTTTTTCCATTTTGAGATTAATGAACATTCATTATAGAATATTACAGAAAATTTAAAAGTTATGAAACAAATTATCTCCTAACTCTTTGCTTCTGCTATTTTTGTTGAATCCATATCACTCTATTTGATGGCTTAAAGGATTTAACTAACTGAAGAGATTAGAGAATATATCTGAGAGGTTAGAAAATATAGTAAGATTTCTTCCCATTAGTCAACCGACAAATGTGTTTGAGTGACTTTTGTACCTGTATCAAGTAGTTCTGACTGCTGAGCAGTGCTCATTTTACATCTTTAATTATTGTTTTCTGCTTTAAAAACATCTTGCCAATGGTTCTGTAGTATAGTTTTGATGATCATGTATGAAAATTTCAATGTATAAATAGAAGGTTGACAAGAAGAGATTGTAACTTGTGGTTAGGTTAAATGTGCTATTCACTTATAGAAAAACTGCTTACATAAGAGCTAGAGCAAAAGGAAAATGTAGAGTGGTAGGAAGTGATGATATTTATTTATTACCTTTGAGGCGGTTTGAGGTTGAGAGGAAGGTTAGGCATGTTATTTGCTGTTCACATGATACCACCTTCTGACTCTTTGATCCCCTTCCAAAAATTCTTTTAAAATTTTTAAAAGGAGGGGCGCCTGGGTGGCTCAGTCAGGTAAGCGTCTGACTTCAGCTCCGGTCCTGGGATGGAGCCCTGCATTGGGCTCCCTGCTCAGCAGAGAGTCTGCTTCTCCCTCTGCCCCTCTCTCTTTGATCTTTCTTGTTCTTACTGTCTCTCAAATAAAATCTTTTTTTTTTTTTTTTTTTAAAGATTTTATTTATTTATTCATGATAGTCACAGAGAGAGAGAGAGGCAGAGAGACACAGGCAGAGGGAGAAGCAGGCTCCATGCACTGGGAGCCCGATGTGGGATTCGATCCCGGGTCTCCAGGATCGCGCCCTGGGCCAAAGGCAGGCGCCAAACCGCTGCGCCACCCAGGGATCCCTCAAATAAAATCTTTAAAAAATTTTTTTAAAAAGAACAAGGTAAAAATCAACTTTTCAGTTTTGGTCTGATTGTATAGTCTACCCTATCCTCTGCCTGTTTTTCAGATCTTGGAATCATCAAAAGTGAACGATATCTAGGCTTTTTTTTCTTTTTTTAAGATTTTATTATTTATTCATGAGAGAGACAGAGAGGCAGAGACACAGGCAGAGGGAGAAGCAGGCTCCCTGCAGGGATCCCAACGTGGGGACTCGATCCCAGAACTCCGGGATCACGCCCTGAGCCAAAGGGAGATGCTCAACCACTGAGTCACCCAAGTGCACCTCAGGCTTTTTGTTTTTAGTATTTAGTTTACTGTTGCTCTTAAAAAGTTCTTTGAAGGAGAAGTTCCAGGCCATTAGCCAAACTCGCTGGGATTTATAGCTTTGTGCTTTTCCACTATTACTATTCATGGATCTTAAAAACCGAGGTATGTTATATCTAGATTTTTTTCACAGCTTTGTTAATAGAGGTGCATTTTTTCTTCAAGTGAAAAGATATTGGGTTGTATTTTATATTTATTTTAAAAAGATTTAAGTATAAAGGGATGTTATAAAATCAACCAGAAGAAGATACCTTTGAGTTTCCAAAATAGGTATGATGATGTATTCAGACTTTTTAACTTGAAATTTCAAGTATGTCTTACTTGTGGATTCTAAATTACAGTAGAAAAAAAATCTGAATGTTTCCAATGACTTTGTGACCTTACTTATAACTTAATTATCTTTTTAGCTAAATTTCAGTTTAATTGATAATTATAATGCAAAACTATGCATAGTGTGATCTCATTTTCATAATAAAAAATTAACATGTTACTATATGTATGGGAAAAGGAATCTGGATTGATAAACATCAAATTGTTAAGTGTAGTCAAATTAGAGTGGTAAGTATGGGAAACCATACATCCTGAGAAGTTTGTGGTTTTTCTTTTTTTTTTTTTTAATATTTTATTTATTTGAGGGAACGGGAGACTGAGAGAGAGTGAGTACAGGAGCAGCGGGAGGGGCGAAGGGAGAAGGAAAAGTAGACTCCTGGTTGAGCAGGGAGCCCCAGGTGGGGCTCAGTCCCAGGACCCTGGGTTCATGACGTGAGCTGAAGGCAGACGCTTAATCGACTGAGCCACCCAGGCGCCTGAAGTTAGTGTTTTCTTAAAGGACTTGTACAGTTCTGTACTGAACATCTTCAAAGGATGATAAGATTTTTTTTCCTACTTCATATTAGGAATTATTTCAAAGATTTTTAAGACTTGTTTATATCAGATTATAACAAGATTTTGTTTGCCCCAGGCCACAGTCATTGGACTTTTATGTAAGTGTCAATGCTCTTTGCAAAGTGCATTGAGACCAGCCCATAAAAAATCCTATCTTAGTGTAAATCTTCAAAATAATTGTCTTCCTTGTATCAGCAATGGTGTTAATAGCTGCTTTTGTCAGTTAATACTGCATATTTCTCTGCAAAAGTTTATTGATTGAAATGGATAAAAATATCTGCTTACACCTTTGACAAATTTATTGTGATAGATTTTACATATTATGCAGTTCACTTAAAGTGTACAGTTCAGTGGTTTTGCATAATAGCGATATTTGCATCCATCATCATAGTCAGTTTTAAAACTTTTTCATTATCTCAAAAAGAAAACCTGTACCTTTTGTCACAACCCCTCTCCCTAGCAACCCACTCATCTACTTTCTATCTCAGCATATTTGCTTATTCTGGACATTTCATATAAATGGAATTCTACAGAATGTGGTCTCTTGTGTCTGACTTCTTTAACTTCGTGAAATGTTTATGATGTTAAGTCTCATGCATCAGTGTTCGTTTATATTGCTGAATTATATTCCATTTTATGGGTATACCCCGTTTTGTCTTTTTAGTTACTGGTTGATGGACATTTAAATTGTTCCTAACAGGGACAGCCTGGTGGCTCAGCAGTTTAGCACCGCCTTTTTAATCAATGGAAAAAAGCAAGACACAATTACCATGACAGCCAAAAATAATCTAATGTTAGGAACAATTTTTTTTAAAGATTTTTTTTGTATTTATTTATTCATGAGAGACAGAGAGGCAGAGACACAGGCAGAGGGAGAAGCAGGCTCCAGGCAGGGAAGCCCGACGTGGTACTCGATCCCTGGGTCTCCAGGATCACACCCTGGCCGAAGGCGGCGCTAAATTGCTGAGCCACCTGGGCTGCGCTGTTAGTGCCTTTGGAGGCAGGCTTCTTCTGTATCACATCCTTATTAGAATGAGTTTTCCTTGTCTTTCCAAATGAAGACCTGAAAGATGGAATAGCTAGTACTGTTTCCTAGGGTGTATTATTGCTGCTGTAGTACTGTTGTTGTATTGTACTAAATAAATAATCCTCATTTCCTTATTGTATTGTATGAAATAAATAATCCTCCAGAACTAATGTGTTCTTTGGATATCTGAAGTTCTCTAATAAAGAGCTTACTCCTGCAAAGACTTCTTAATTTCTGAATATAATTTAACCTTTTCTTACTTGTTTAATGTTTCTGATACTGTAACAGTGAAGCAGAAACACTTAGGACTTTATTGCCCGAATTACTAGATGGTCTCAAAGTTCTTACCTCCTTTAAAAAAAAATATTTTTTTTCTTTCTCTTGTAAGCCTGGTAAATAGTATTTTTAATAGTCCCTGTGCCTGTTTGAATAGTCCTTTACTCCCACCTTATTTCTAATTTGAATATGCATAATGCATATTGGGAACCCAGGTAGCCTGACTTGTTAGATTTTTTTTTTAAGAAGATTTTTATTTATTTATTTGAGAGAGCACAAGAGCATGAGTGGGTGGTGGAGAAGGAGACTCCCTGCTGAGTAGGGAGCCGGGATGTGGGGCTTTATCCCAGGACCCTGAGATCAGAACCTGAGCTGAAGGCAGATACTTGAACAACTCAGCCACCCAGGTGCCCCCCTGATTGTTAGATTTATGTGCAAATGAGAACTAGTAGATGTCCAGTAAGAATTTTGGGGTGTGAGAGCTTCAGACTTTGATTTTATGGTTTTAGTATTTAGATTAGATTTTTTTTTTTTTTTTTTTTAGGGTTCAGGGCTATACTGGGAATTGGTGGATAGTCTAATTATGTGTAAATTTATGTATTATATTCAAGTAATAAAATTCATCCCTTTGAGGATTCAGGCCCTTTATTATTTTATCTGCAGCTTTACATACTAATCTGCATGATCATGTATTTTTGCTTGCTTATATAAACTAGTAATAATGGTTACCTCAGAGAATAGTCTTCTTTTGGCTAGGATAAATTTCCATGAAAAACCTACAGATAGAAGAAAAGCAAAGTTAGATAATAAATTTTTGATCTTAAAAATGAAAAATAGTAGGAGCCAAATGGATATGTTTGGATTCATTAGTCTGTGTTTTTATGTTGTATTCTTATTGGTAAATAGAAATGGATGTTCAAAATGCTGAGTATATTGTCTATATTATCTCATTACAAATACCACATTTTAATTTATTGTATATATGGCAAAATAATTACTATTTCTATATTAGTTTACAAGTTTGTTAAGGAGTTCTTAAAATAGGTTTCCTGTTTTTGGTGAACTATAAAAAAATTAGGTTTCATATTGTGTAATTCTTGCCTATTGTATTGCTATTTCCAACAAATACATTGAATTCATTATTTTATTTTCATGGAAGAAAAACTACTAATTGTAAAGAGAGTTTAGTTTAGCTTAGTTTATTAATAGTCTTATTTCATTTATAAAATTGATATTTCTGTCTTCTTCCCTATGACTTACTAATTTAGCATTTATTGGAAAAAATGGCAGTAAAGGTTTTCTAGGATTGTGTAGTGGTCTTGTTCTGTTAATTTCTCATTAGTTGAGGACTAACCAATGACTGTTACTGCTCTTTTGTTAAAATTTTATCTCCTTTCTCACTTCTCAAGTTGTTTAAGTTTACTAAAAGATTTATGTTAGCTATTATAAAGCATTTTGTGGTATTGAATGCTTAAGTGACTAATAATACGCTCTTGTGACTCAGAAGTCAATAATCAGGAATCCCTTAATGTGTATTAAAGGAATTGAAATGGGCTTTGGTCATGTATTTAAAAAGATCTATGGTTCTCTTTTCTAAATTATACTGCATGTTATTTTTTTAAAATTTCAGACCTAATTCCATTAATATAGTCATAAGTGATTATAGAATGTGTTCATGTATGTTTAATGTGTGTATATGTATATATAGTAAATTGTAAAGTTTGTCAAACTGTGTAGTATTTCTTTGATACAGTTTAAAGTCATACAATGAGCAACAGTGGTTCAATTAAAGAGAAGTAGTTCACCTGCATATTAGAATTGCATATTGGTTAGTGTAGGGTTATTCTTAAGTCATTTTAATCTTTTTTTGTTGTCATCAAACTAAAAATCTTTTTCAATTTTAGGGGGAAAAAAATAGTGGCTTTGATGTCCTGTACCATAATATGAAACATGGACAGATATCAACAAAAGAACTAGCAGATTTTGTGAGAGAAAGGTATGTATTTTTTAAATAAGTAATTTAACAATTCATCTAGTTAAATTTTAGAATATAAATGAGAAAAAACATTTTTTTTGAGAGAGACAGGGGTGCTCTAGTGAGCACGGGGTTAGGGAGAGAATCTTAAGCAGGCTCCCAGCATGGAGCCAGAGGTGGAACTCAATCCCAAGACCCTGGGATCACAACCTGAGCTAAAATCAAGAATCAGACACTTAGCCAACTGAGCTGTCCAGGATATTTTAGTTAGATCTGGCTTAAAATTATCAAGTACACTCTTGAAAAGTACATTATTATAGTTACATTTTAAAGTAGTGTGGTTATCTGGTGTCTATACATTTACGTGATAGTTCCAAGTAGTATTGCTGAACTCCTGGTTTGTATTCACTGTTTGAAAATTTCTACATATTTTTCATTGAATTTATTATTACTAGCAAGGTGATACAATAGAAAAATGGAGGAATTTTGTAGGATAAAATACTCCATTTTATTTTATTTTTTTCAAGTTTTGGGATACATCTATAATTTTATTACAAAAGCATCCTTTTGGCATTAGTTGGTTACAGTGAAAGCAAGATACTGTAAGTGTGGCATAGCAGCTCTAATGTAACAGTTGCGTTCCCTGCTTCCTGAACCCAAATTTAAGTTGCCTTATATCTGTTATATACAAGTTACCTGCATTCATTAATGCTGCAAATAGGGAGGAGCTGATGCTAAGGGATTAGAGTAAATGTTGATAAGACTTTTTTTTTTTTTAAAGATTTTATTTATTTATTCATGAGAGACAGAGAGAGAGAGAGAAAGAGAGAGAGAGAGGCAGAGACACAGGCAGAGGGAGAAGCAGGCTCCATGCAGGGAGCCTGATGTGGGACTCCATCCCGGGTCTCCAGGATCAGGCCCTGGGCTAATGGCGTCGCTAAACCGCTGAGCCCCCTGGGCTGCCCCTTGATAAGACTTTAAAAGTTTCTTCATGGGAAGGAACTCCCCTCCCTCCCCACAATTTACCTTACTTTAAAATAATCAGTTGCTAGTCTGAATAGCAGCAGCACCCAGGGAGCATCACGCTTAGTTCTTGTTAAACAGCAATACCTGTGCAATGCACGTTTTACAGCACAGGCAAAGGGAATGATCGCTTTTTTTTTTAATTTTAATTTTTATTTATTTATGATAGTCACAGAGAGAGAGAGAGAGAGAGAGAGAGAGGCAGAGACACAGGCAGAGGGAGAAGCGGGCTCCATGCACCGGGAATCCGACGTGGGATTCGATCCCGGGTCTCCAGGATCACGCCCTGGGCCAAAGGCAGGCGCCAAACCGCTGCGCCACTCGGGGATCCCGGGAATGATCGCTTTAAACTCCTGCATTAGAGTCTCTTAAAAAAATAAAAGCATTCCATTGAGTTCTTCCAGATGGTGTTATTGCTGTACATTTGTTGGTGGGTTACTCTGTGCTGTGTTTGCTTTGAAGGGATCTTCCAGTATATCTCCAATATTCCTTTCTTATAGAGTCCTTTTCTTTAGCTAGAATTTCACACAACTCTAATGCTTTATTGAGATTGTTCTCCTTGTCACATTAGTTTTCTAGCATGTCTTCATAGATGTCCATGAGAAAGGCAATCAGGTAGGGGAAACTATGACTTGGTTGCAAATCAAATCACTGGTTTAACGATTGGGATATTTGGAAAGACCAGGATCCTGTACAATCCCTTTCAAATAGTTGTGTGCACTCTCATTATGTGGTACTGGTTTGATCATTTCCAGAGTGTACTGGACTTCCCTCTCCAGCATAGCACTATCATTGTAGCCAGTGGTGTTAGAAATTGTGACGTAGGGGATCCCTGGGTGGCTCAACGGTTTGGCGCCTGCGTTTGGCCCAGGGTGTGATCCTGGAGTCCCGGGATCGAGTCCCACGTCGGGCTCCGTGCGTGGAACCTGCTTCTCTCTCTGCCTCTCTCTCCCTCTCTCTGTATCTCATGAATAAATAAATAAAATCTTTAAAAAAAATTATGAAATATATTTGGTTCCAGACAGAGTTATTACATCCTCTTTAAGAACCTGGTCTACAGGGGTGCCTCGGTGGCTCAGCAGTTGAGCGTCTGCCTTCAGCTCAGGCCGTGACCCCGGGGTCCTGGGATTGAGTCCCACATCAGGCTCCCCACAGGGAGCCTGCTTCTCCCTCTGCCTGTGTCTTTGCCTCTCTCTCTCTGTGTCTCTCATGAATAAGTAAATAAAATCTTAAAAAAAAAAAAAAAAAAAAGGAACCTGGTCTATGTACTGCAGCTTATTATCCCAAAGTTTAAATTCCTGGATAACCCATTGTCGATGTTGCCAGGCTTGGTAATTCTTTGCATTCTGATAAGAATATCAGCAATAAACTCAAGCTCCTGAGATGGATCTTGTAGCCATTCCATTAATACTCGCCTCTGATGCCAAACTTGATAGTTTTGGGGCTGTTTCTCAATTACTGCAGTGATGTAGTTCATTTCTTCATTTAGATGATTTTGAAGTGACTTCAAGAGAACTTTCCGAAAATGCCACACTGTATAATTGGCTGCATTTAACTCAGTAGCATCTCTGCTGACTTTAAAAGCTCGTTCACTTCTTTCATCACACTGCAGAATGATCCGGAAATAATCATACACGTCTCTAAATTTTTCACTATAAATGATCCGGACCCCTGGATTGGGGCCATCGTTCTGCAGCACTGTATCTCTATCAGCCCATTCTGTTCTGGGCCTGTACAGGACATAGGTGGGCGAGTCCAGGCTCAGGAACGCGTCATCCATGGGGGACGCCACCGCTTCTCCCAGCTCAGCTGCATGGCTTCTTCCTGCGGCTGGGGCTCCAGCTCTGGCTCCCGGCAGGACTTGCTGCCCTGCACAGCCTCCCCCACCCTCTCCGTGGCCACCATCTGCAAAATATTACCATTTTAAACAAACATCATGAAACATGCTAAAATAATTTGAAAAGCCTAAGGTTTTTGAATTTGTAGTTTAATTATGATTGATTGATTGATTTAGATTTTAAGTGGGCTCCACACCCAATGTGGGGCTTGAACTTACAACCCTGAGATCAACAGTTGCATGCTCTATCAGCTGAGCCAGGCATGTGCCCCTCTGAGTTTTATTTTAAAGAAGTATAAGTATGTATTTTGAAAATCTGCAAATTTCTAAAATGTGTTGTCTTTAAGACTGAGAATATGGGATGCCTGGATGGCTCAACAGTTAAGCGCCTGCCTTCGGTTCAGGGCATGATCCTGGAGTCCCGGGATCGAGTCCCACATCGGGCTCCCTGCATGGAGCCTGATTCTCCCTCTGCCTGTGTCTCTGCCTCTCTCTCTCTCTCCCTCTCTGTGTGTCTCATGAATAAATAAAATCTTTAAAAAAAAATCTTTAAAAAAAAAAATCAAGGTAATTTGATTTGGATAAAGCTATTTTGTGGCTAGGCCTGCTTGGTAATTTGGGTTATTTCTAGTTTTTGCTATTACAAGTAACTTTGCTTTGAATATTCTTGCACATGGGTCTTGCCACACATATTTATATTAGGTATATGCCCTAGAGTAGAATTGCCAGGTCATAGAGTTATGTATGTGTAACTGTTGTAGGTAATGCCAAAGAATTTTCCAGGGTGGTTGTACCAGTTTACACCAGCAGCAACCTTGTTTCAGAGTTCTAGTCATTCCATGTCCTCATTGCCACTTGGTATGGCTCGTCTTTTTTTTTTTTTTTGGCTCGTCTTTTAATTTGAATCATTCTGATAAGTAGTACTACATGTTTCCCTCACTTTTCAGAGGTTTGTGTTATGTCATTTTGCTCTTAGGAAATATCGACATTAGTGCCTTTTTTTGCTAACCGGGAAAAATCTGAAGAGGATTTGGGTTTTTGCAAAATATCGAAATGAGAAAATAGCATTTGGCGTTTGTTTTGCAGTGAGCCCTTCTGGAGGCAGTGCACACAGTGAAAGTGCCACTGCCAGGCTTCTTCCTTTCGAACTGTGCTCAGCATCTCAGCATCAAGCTGCTGTAGTTTTGAACTGTGTGAGCATCTGTGCCTTACCTCAGTTTATTTTGTGTATCTGTTAGCAAGATGTGTCCTGTGGTATCAGAAAAGCCTAAGAGGGGTATTTTTTGGGTCCAGTAAAGCTCAGAAATTTTTCCATATAAATTAACGGTAATTGCTTCTTTGCTTTATGCCATTTGGCTTTTGAAAGGTTTCATGGGAAGGCTGAACTTCTAGATGGTGAGGGATACCTGTATCTCATTATGATTTTATTTTATTTAATTAATTTTTTTAAAGATTTTATTTATTCATAGAGACACAGGAAGAGAGAGAGGCAGAGACACAGGCAGAGGGAGAAGTAGGCTCCATGTAGGGACCCTGCTCATTGTGATTTTAATTTGCATTTTCTTGATCGATAATGAGCTTGAGCATCCTTTCATATGTTTATTGGTCATTTGCATTTCCTGTTTTATGAAGTACCTCTTTATCTCTTTTTTTAATAAAGTATTTATTTGAGAGAGGGAGAGAGAGTGGGCACACACACGCATGCAGTGTGGGAAAGAGCAAGAGGGATAGACTCCTCAAGCAGACTCCCTGCTGAGTGTGGATCCAGTGCAGGGCTGGATCCCAGGATCCATGAGATCATGACCTGAGCTGGAAGCAAGAGTGGGACATTCAACCAACTGAGTCACCCGGACGCCCCCGTTCATTTCTGGTGTTTTTTTTTCTTGTTCTCCTCCCCCTCTTTAAAGAATAAATTGAAGGAGCTCTTTAGATATTTTGGATGAAAGCATTTTGTTGGTACGGTGTTGCAAATTCATTTTTTTTTTTTTAAAGATCTTATTTATTCATGAGAGACACAGAGAAAGAGAGGGAAAGACTCAGACAGAGGGAGAAGCAGGTTCCATATAGGGAGCCCGATGTGGGACTCGATCCCAGGTCTCCAGGGTCCCGTCCTGGGCCAAAGGTGGTGCCAAACCACTGAGCCACCTGGGCTGCCCGGTGTTGCAAATTTATATATAAATGTACTTGATTTTTATATATTGACTTTGTGCCCAGCAATCTGTTAGTCTTTGCTTATTCTGACAGTTTATCTGTAGATTGTTTGGGATTTTCTGTATGTATAATCATCTTGTACAAAATGACAGTTTTGTATATCCCTTTGCAGTCCTCATACCTTTTGGTTTTTCTTGACTTACCATACTGGCTAATACCTCAGGTATAATGCTGAATAGAAATGATGATGGCAGGCGTCTGGTCCTGTTCCTAGTCTCATATTTATTTCACTATTTTTTTTTTTTTTAAGGATTTTATTTGTTTATTTGAGAGAAACAGAGCATGAGCAGGAAGAGGGGCAGAGGAGGAGGAAGAAGCAGACTCCCCTCTGAGCAGGGAGCCCAATATGGAGCTCAATCCCAGGACCCTGAGATCATGACCCGAGCCAAAGGGAGATCCCCAACCAACCGAGCCACCCAGTTGCCCCCACTCTTTTTTTTTTTTTTTTTTTTTAATAGGCTTCATGTGGAGCCCAACACGGGGCTTGAACTCATAACCCTGAGATCAAGACCTGAGCTGAGATCAAGAGTCAAACACTTAACCGACTGAGCCACCCAGGTGCCCCTTACGTTTCACTCTTAAATATGATATATTTATTCTAGTTTTTTCCTTACTGTTAATCAGATAATGGAAATTCCCATTTGTTTACTGTTTTCTACTTTTTTAAAAAAATTATGAATGGTTGTTGACTTTGATCAAATGCTTTTCATGTATCTATTAAGATTTTTTTCTTTTTTTCCTCCTTGTTAAAAGCTGAATTTTTTTTTTTTTAAGATTTTATTTATTCATAAGAAACAGAGAGAGGTAGAGACACAGGCAGAGGGAGAAATAGGCTCCATGTAGGGAGCCGGACGTGGGACTCGATCCTGGGACCGTGGGATCATGCCCTAAGCCAAAGGCAGACGCTCAACCACTGAGCCACCCAGGCATCTCGTTAAGAACTGAATTACACTGAAGTTTGAATGTTAGACTGACTTCTTATTCCTGATATAAACTCAACTTGGTGGAGCTATATTATCATTTTTAAAGATTTTACTTATTCATTAATGAGACACACACAGAGAGAGAGAGAGAGAGACAGAGACAGAGACACAGGCAGAGGGAGAAGCAGGCTCCATGCAAGGAGCCTGATGCGGGACTCGATCCCGGGACTCCAGGATCAGGCCATGAGCCGAAGGCGGTGCGAAACTGCTGAGCTACCCGGGCTGCCCTTATATATTATCATTTTTGTATATTAGTGGGTCACTTTGATGTTTTATTTAGGATTTTAGCATCTATATTTGTGATAGATAGTGGCCTGAAAAATTCCTTTTTCTAACTCTTATTAGGTTTTGGTATCCAGATTAGTTGGTCTTATACAATGAATTGGGAGTATACCTCATTTTTTTATTCTTTGAAAATATTTGTGGAATATTATAGTTTCTTCTTTATGTATTTCATAGATTTTGCTGGTAGAATCATCTTTCTAGGAATGTTTCAAATTACATACTTAATTTCTTCAGTTCTTACAGGATTACTCAGATATTCCAGTTTTTCAATGAGTTTGATAAGTTTTACATATATACACTTAAAGATTTATTTATTTTAGGGAAAATGTGTGCACGCATGAATGAGGGGAGGGATGGAGGGAGAAGGAGCAAAGTGGACTCTCTGCTGAGTGTGTATGTAGGGTGGCTGGCTCCATCCTATAATCCTGAGACCATGACCTGAGCCAAAATCAAGAGTCTGCTGTTCAACTGACTGAGCCACCTGGGCACCCTGATAAGTTATATTTTTAAGGAATTATTTCATCTACATTTTCTTTCTTTTTTTTTAAGATTTTATTTATTTATTCATGAGAGAGACAGACAGAGAGAGAGGAAGAGACAGAGGCAGAGGGAGAAGCAGGCTCCACGGAGGGAGCCCGATGTGGGACTCGATCCCGGGTCTCCAGGATCACGCCCTGGGCTGAAGGCAGGCACTAAAACACTGAGCCACCCAGGCTGCCCTCATCTACATTAA
The DNA here is from genome assembly GCF_048164855.1 of Canis lupus baileyi. Lineage (NCBI taxonomy): Eukaryota > Metazoa > Chordata > Mammalia > Carnivora > Canidae > Canis > Canis lupus. The sequence goes on from NC_132842.1 coordinate 56,589,075, forward strand.
AAAAAAATTTTTTTTTTCATTTTTATTTTAAATAGGCTACATGCCCAAAATGGGTCTTGAACCCATGACCCTGAGATCAAGAGTTGCATGATCTACTGACTGAGCCAGCCAGGTATCCCTCATCTACATTTTCAGATTTGTTAGAAAAAACTTACTCTTAATGTCCTCTTATGGACTTTTATTTTTATTTATTTTATTTTATTTTTATTTTTTAAAGATTTTATTTATTCATGAGAGACACAGAGAGAGCGAGAGGCAGAGACATAGGCAGAGGGAGAAGCAGGCACCATGCAGGGAGCCTGATGTGGGACTCGATCCCGGGACTCCAGGATCACATCCTGGGCCAAAGGCAGGCTCCAAACCGCTGAACCACCCAGGGATCCCCGGACTTTTATTTTTATTTATTTATTTGTCTATTTATTTTTTATTTTATTTTATTTTATTTTGTCTATTTATTTTTAAGTAGGTTCTGTGCCCAACATGAGGCTTGAAACTCATGACCTTGAGATAGAGAGTTGCGCGCGCTGACTGAACCAGCCAGGTGCTCCCTTTTATGAACTTTTTAAATGTGCGCTGGATCTGTACTAGATGTCCCCTTTTCATTCCTGATTTTGGTTATTTGTGCCTTCTCTATATTTTATGATCAGTTTCATTTGTTGCTTGTTGGTTTAATAATTTGTATAAAAAAGTAACTTTTGGCTTTGCTGACCCTTTTTGTATATTTATTTTCTATTTCATTAACTTTCTGTTCCTTATTTCCTTTTACTTTGTGTTCAATTTGCTGTTTTTCTAATTTTGAGATGGATGTTTGACAATGATTTTAAGCCTTTTTTCATCTTTCATTTTTTTTTAAGATTTTATTTTTTAAAAGATTTTATTTATTCATGAGAGACACACAGAGAGGCAGAGACATAGGTAGAGGGAGAAATAGGCTCCACGCAGGGAGCCCAGTGCAGGACTCGATCCCGGGACTCCAGGATCATGCCCTGGGCCAAAGGCTCAACTGCTGAGCCATCCAGATATCCCAAAGATTTTATTGTTTTAAGTAATCTCTATACCCAACGTGGGACTCAAACTCACAACCCCGAGATCAAGAGTTGCACACTTCACCAACTGAGCCAGTCAGGCATCCCAACCTTTTTTCATTTCTTTTTTTTAAAAGATCTTATCTATTTATTCATGAGAGACACAGAGAGAGAGGCAGAGACACAGGCAGAGGGAGAAGCAGGCTCCATGCAGGGAGCCCGACACCGGACTCGATCCCGGGTCTCCAGGATCACACTCTGCAGGCGGCGCCAAACCGCTGTGCCACCGGGGCTGCCCCCTGTTTTCATTTTTGATATATTCATTAAAGTCTGTAAATCTCCCTCAAACATTGCTTTGTTGTGCCTCACTAGTTTTAGATACTCTAAGTTTCCTTGTGCTTTTTTCCTTGCCTCTCTGGGTTATTTCGAAGTATATTTCTAAAATTCCAAATATGTGATTTTTAAAGGTATATATTTGTTTATGCTTAATTACATGTAGTTAGAGAACATACTCTGTATGATTTCAGTGTTTTGAAATTTGTTGACACTTAGGTTACAGACCAGGATAGAGTCAATTTTGGCAAATACCTGCATGTACCTGAAAAGGCTATATTTTGCATTTGTTGCCTATATGTATTTAAGTTTGTGCATTCTGTTGTTCAGTTCTAATCTATCTCTACTGGTTTTTGTTTTATTTTAATCCCACCCATTTTATTGGTTCCCAAGAGAGTTATATTGAAAATCTTTCATTTTGATTGTGATTTTTCTACTTATCCATGTACTTCTGTCAATTTTTGCTTTATATATTCGAACCCATGTTAGTAGGTGGATACAGATTCTTTTTTTAAATTGAAGTGTGGTTCACACATATGTTTACATTAGTTTCAGGTGTACAACATAGTGATTGGACAGCTGTACATGCTGTGCTCACCACAGTGTAGCTACTGTCTTTTACCATATGGTGCTCTCACAGTACTTTTGACCCTATTCCCTCTGTATGCTTCATTCATATGACTTACTCATTCCATAAGTGGAAGCCTATATACCCTTTCCCCTCTCCTTAACCCATATTGTCCCTGCCCCCTCATCCCTTCTCTTACCTCTCCTTCGACAATCACCAGTTTGTTCTCTGTATCTATAGGTCTGTTTATGTTTTTTTGTGTTGTTTGATCATTTGTTTTTTAGATTTCACATAAGTGGAATACTTTATGGTATTTGTCAGACTTACTTCACTTAGTGTAATGGGCCATATTTGGCTGATGGTGCTGTAGGTTGCCAGACTCTATGTTATTTTAGTATTTGTTATCTATGTATCCTATTTATGTTTTATTTTTTCCTCTTCTTTCTTGCTTTTTGGCCTTTTAAAAAATTATCTTTTCTTCTATTAGCTTAGAAGTAATACCCTCTTTTACTTTTTCTTTTAGTGGTTATCCTAGGTTTACAACAAAATTGAGAGGAAGATATGGAGATTTCCCATTTATCTCTGCTCCTACACATGCATAGCCTCCCCTATTTTGAACATCCTTCACCAGAATGGTATATTTAAAACATTTTTTAAAAAATTTCTTATCTAAAAAAATTTTTATTTAAAAATTTTTTAATTGATGTATAGTTGACATACAAATTTATATTAGTTTCAGGCATACAATATAGGGAATATGCAATTATGTACATTAGAGAAGGCTTACCAGTGTAAGTGTGGTTACCTCTGTCACTATCCAAAGTTACTCCAATATTGTTGACTCTGTTCGCAATGTTGTACTTTTTTTTTTTTTTTTTTTGAAGATTTTATTTATTCATGAGAGGGAAGCCTAATGTGTGGGCCTCAATCCTAGGATTGAGATCTGGGATCACGCCCTGAGCCAAAGGCAGACACTCAAGCACGGAGCTACCCAGGTGCCCCCCCCCCCGCAATTCTGTACTTTTCATACCTATAATTTATTTATTGTGTACTGGAAGTTTTTTTTTTTTTAATTTTTTTAAATTTTTATTTATGATAGTCACAGAGAGAGAGAGAGAGAGAGGCAGAGACATAGGCAGAGGGAGAAGCAGGCTCCATGCACTGGGAGCCTGACGTGGGATTCGATCCCGGGTCTCCAGGATCGTGCCCTGGGCCAAAGGCAGGCGCTAAACTGCTGCGCCACCCAGGGATCCCCTGTACTGGAAGTTTGTATCTCTTAATCCCCTTCACCTATTTTGTCCATCTTCCCACCCCTCTGGAGTATGGTACATTTTTTTTTTTTTTTTTTTTTTTTTACCAAGGATGAACCTACATTGGCACATTATAATCACCCAAAGTCCATTGTTTTCCCTTGGGATTCACCCTTAGTATTGTACATTATGTGGTTTGGACAAATAATGATATGTATCCATTGTTCCAGTATTACATAGAGTATTTTCACTGTCTTAGGAATTGTTTGTGTTATTTTTCACTGTTTTCATAGTTTTGCCTTTTCCAAATGTCATATAGTTGAAATTATACAGTATGTAATAGACTTTTCAGATTGGTTTCTTTCACTTAGTAATATGCATTTAAGGTGCCTTAATATCTTTTCATGCCTTGGTGACCCATTTCTTTTAGTATTGAATAATATTCTATTGTTTGTATGTACCAGTTTATCCATTTACCTATCGAACAGTATGTTGGCTGCTTCCAAGTTTTGGTAGCAATGAATAAAGGTGTCCTAAGTATTTGTGGATTTTTGTGTGGACATAACTTTCCAACTCTTTTGGGTAGATACCAAAGAATTCCTTTGCTGGATTATACAGTAAGAATATGTTTAGTTTTGTAAGTAACTGCCAAAATGACTGTATCATTTTGCATTTCTGTCAGCCATGAATGAGAATTTCTTTGCTCCACATCCTTGATAGTATTTGATTTTCTCAGTGGTTTAGACTTTGGTCCTTCTAATGGGTATGTAGTTGTATCTTGTTTTAATTTACATTTCCTTGATGACATATAATGTGTAGCATCTTTTCATATGCTTATTTGCCACCTGTATATCTTTTTTTTAAATTTTTTTTTGTGAGCTATCTTTTGAGGTCATTGGCCCATTTTTTAATCAGGTTGTTGTCTTATTGTTCAATTTAAAGAGTTCTTTGTATATTTGGAGGTAATAATACTTTTTCAGATGTATCATTTGTAGTAGTTTCTCCCAGTCTATGGCTTTTCATTTTCTTGACATTGTTTTTCACAGAGCAGAAATTTTTAATTATAATGAAGTCCAACTTATTATTGATTTCTGTCATAGATTTTTACCTTTGTTGTTCATCTGAAAAGACATCACCATACCCAGGGTCTTCTGGGTCTTCTCTCTTACGTTATCTTCTAGGATTTTCACAGTTTTGCATTTCACTGCATTTTAAAAAAATTAATTCTAGCATCTACTGTTGGGATGTTAGCTATGAGTAATTTTTGCTTCTTTAAAGGTAACATTTGGTGGTAGGAAGGGTTTAGCTGCTTTTAATATTTTCTTTTAGCCTTTCATTTTCAGCAGTTTTCACCTGTGTGTAAACATATGTTACCTAGGAATAGACATAGCTTTACTATTTGATGAAGTATAGATTTCTTTTTATTTATCCTCTTAGGGTTTGTTGGGCTACTTGGATCTGTTGTTTGATATCTTTTGTCAGCTTTGGAAAATGGTCCGTCATTATCTCTGGAAATGTTTTTTCCCTTTACACATTAGATTTTTTTACTTTGTCCTTTCTGTGTTTTCCATTCTTCCATTTCTCTTCTCTCTTTTCCACTCTGTCTTTTTTTTTTTTTTTTTTAAGATTTTTATCTATTTATTCATGAAAGACACAGAGAGAGAGAGGCAGAGACACAGGCAGAGGGAGAAGCAGGCTCCATGCAGGGAGCCCGATGTGGGTTTCAATCCCGGGACTCCAGGATCACACCCTGGGCCAAAGGCAGATGCCAAACTGCTCAGCCACCCAGGGATCCCTCTTTTGTCACTCTGAGCTTTATACCAGGATAGAGTCTTCTCACTTCTCTTCCTGTTTATTAATTCTTACCATAGTGTATTGAATCTGCTATTTAACTCCATGAGTTGAGATAATTTTTTTTTTAAGATTTTATTTATTTGAGAGACAATGTAAGAGAGAGATCACGAGCAGGAGGGAGGGAGTAGAGGAAGAAGCAGACTCCCTGCTAAACAGGGAGCCCAATACAGGGCTTTTATCCCAGGACCCTGGGATCCTGACCTGAGCTGAAGAGCTGAAGGTAGATGCTTAACTGACTGAGCCACCCAGGTGCCCAAGATAATAATTTTTGATATTGTATTTTTCAGATACAGAATTTGTGTCTCTTTTCAAATTTGCTCTGCTTTTACTTCACTTTTGAAAAATGACTTCCATTTCTTGACTGAAATTCTTTATTTATATTTTATTCATTATTTATATTTTATATCTATCTATCTATACACCTGTACACTCTGCACCCAATGTGGGGCTTGAATTCAGGATCCTGAGATCCAGAGTCACATGTTCTACTGACTGAGCCAGCCAGGTTCCCCTGAAATTCTTGATTTAATGTATTGTCTCCTTAAAGATAATATGTAAACTCATAAAATCTCAGCTTTACATTCTCAGCATTTGGAACGTTGCTAATTTGTTCCTCCTGGGTTTTGTTCATTTGTCTTATTTGCTTATGTCTGAAGGTTTTATGAGTGTGTATATGACATCCATACAGGATCCAGTATCAGGGTTTGAAAAGGTACTGTTGGTAGTCCCTTTGAGAGCTTGCCTACTTATGTTTTTTACTCCTTGAGTCTCAGAGGACATGAGATTTCCCATGCTTCTCATCTTTGGTAAGTCTGAATCTAGTTTTGTCTCCCTTACCCTGTGAAGCATTGAAAAACTCTGCTCCCTTCTTAGTCTCAGCTGCTGCTTCTAGATGCCCCCCAGGGAAAAGCTAATCAGCTGATATCTGACTTCTCTAGATATCCTTCCTGTAGATCTATCCTTCTCATTCTTACTTGCTTCCTGAGCTCTCTGATGCCTTATAGTTTAGTCCCTTTTTCTCCATAGTTTTCTGTTTTTCCTCATCAGAAAGAAAAAAACCACCAGGTTTTTTTTTGTTTTTTTTTAAATCAGTTTACTGTTATAGATTAAGCCACTTTTTTTGCTGTTAAACTTACCCATTGAGATACTAATTTTTTTCTGTATTAACTTTTTTTTAGCTGATCAAAGTACCACCTTTGTGATACGATATATTAAAAAGCCATCAGAGGTTTAAAGGTGCAAAAAAAGGCACAGTTCCATCAGAGAGAGGCAGTTACTGTTAATAGTTCATTTTTGTTAGAGCTGGGTTTTGTGGGCATGGGATTGCGGATGAGTTTGAAGATAAGTGTGGTTTGAATATTCTGAGTTTGAGGGGCTTAAGATCCCTACCGAGTTACGTTTGAGGCATTTAGATACTAAACTGATGATTTGATGTAAGAACAGTGTAGAGATCTGGATTTGGATGTTTAAAGCAAAAAGGTAGTTGGACCTACCAAAGTAGATGGAAGGGCCATGGTGGTTTGTAGACCATTTCTGTTATGGGTAGCCCATATTGAGAAGGGACAGGGTAGTAATGGTAGAATTACGATAGAACCTAACTTTTCTTGTGTTAAGAGGTTCAGAAAAAATCTCATGTTTTGTATTTGAGATTATGTGTCTATGGGAAAAATTTTTTTCTTGCATATTTAATTGTTTTGGTTGATTTTTTTTAAGCTTAAAATCCTACGTGCTAAATAGTAGCTATATAAAACACAGTATTCTAGTGTGAAATATTTGTATTTTCAGTCTAATCACAAAATAGGTTAAACCTTGAATTCAGGACCTCAGACTTGCTAATAATTTTATTTGGTTTTGGCCAAATGACAATCCTCAGTTTTTTTGTTCTCTTAAATATGCATAATAAGTGAAATCACAGTATTAAAGAATAATAAAACTATTAAGTACACTAAGAAGTATTAAATGCAAATGACATTCGCACTGAATTAGTTTACAGAGAAACGGAATATAAGAAGCGGTGTTCTCGTACTTGTTCACATAACCACTGGTATATTAAAAATAGAGTAATGATTTTAAGTATTTTTGTTGGTACAAATTTTTTTTAGTTCTATACCAGATTAGTTCTTTAAATAGATGTGCACAATGGGCATTTAAGGATAGGCCAGGGATCCCTGGGTGGCGCAGCGGTTTGGCGCCTGCCTTTGGCCCAGGGCGCGATCCTGGAGACCCGGGATCGAATCCCACGTCGGGCTCCCAGTGCATGGAGCCTGCTTCTCCCTCTGCCTGTGTTTCTGCCCCTCTCTCTCTCTGTGACTATCATAAATAAATAAAAATTAAAAAAAAAAAAGATAGGCCAGAAATTCATGACCACATACCTACTTTTTTTTAAAAAAAGTAAGCTCTATACCCAACATAGGGCTTGAACTCATGACCCTGAGATGAAGAGTTGAATGATCTACTGACTGAGTTAACTGGGCACCCTAGTAACTGCTTGTGTTTAATATATAATTTGGGTTTTTTGTTTCTATAGTTTTAATTATATTTTGATAATTTTTCTATGTGTTTAAGAGCTCTTATCATATGGAAATTTGATTTAACAGAGCTACAATAGAAGAGGCATACTCCAGGTCAATGACAAAACTAGCAAAATCCGCAAGCAATTATTCACAACTTGGGTGAGTTAATTTCTTTGAAAAACTCTTTTTTAATGTTGACATAGGCATAGTTCTTGAGAATATTAGGTTCTTGCTGAAGACATAATGGTTCATAAGTATAATTATATGTAATTTACTTATTTAAAATGTACCTACATATGAATTCTTGATAGAAAATATAACTGAACTTGGTGAATATCAGTTAATGCAGTCAAAGTAAATGAAACCTATTTTTTCCCATTATTAAGCTAGATAGTCATTCGATAGTATAACTTTGAGGTTATAAATGTGTGTTATGCATGGTATTGTAGTTTTCTATAAGTTCACTTAAAATCTGTTGAACAATGATCTTTAGAAACTCAAACTTTATTGAAATGATTACAGTGCATTAAAAATGTCTATGATTTTATAGATTTACTAAATCCTTCTCTTGAAAATTTGCAGTGAGAAAATGTGTTCTTTGAAAAATGAATATTAAAATAAGATATACTTAAAGTAAGATAGCTACATGCATGGCTTTAATAATTTGGGAAAGAAATATTGTATGATTTAAACCACAACAGCTCTAGGAGGAATATTTAATATTTTTTAATTATCTACAATTTGGGGAAAGGATATGTTTTAAATAACATGCTAAAATAATTTAATGTTTATAAAGATTTTTATAGTGATAGTAACACATTTCTTTGTATCTGGGATTCTGATGAATCTTTGAATCCCCTGAATTTTTACATTCATATTCATGTTTCTGACAATGAGGGTTTATACTGATTATTAGATTCACATATGGTTCTGTGAACTAAAATACTGGTTAAGAATGCCTTTTATGAAAGTATTCTCTGGTGTGGTTGGATGAATTTAAATAAAAATCTCACTAAGAGCAGCCCGGGTGGCTCAGGGGTTTAGTGCCTGCCTTCGGCCCGGGGCATGATCCTGGAGACCTGGGATTGAGCCCCGTATCAGGCTCCCTGCATGGAGTCTGCCCCCCCCCTTCTCTTTCTGTCTCTCTCATGAATAAATAAAAATAAAATCTTTAAAAAAATAAACTCACTAAATTGTGGCCCAGATAAAGAGGAGTCCATTATAAAACACACTGTCCATTATATTAAGTGCTGACAATTGCAGCTGAGAGGACCTTCTGTCGCTCTGTACTATGGCTAGGAACGTTGGGAGCTTCCACCGTTTTTACCTAGAGGGCAGTGGGGACTGTTATATGATGGCCATCTATTGCTGTTTTTTTTTTTTTTTTTCCAGTTGTCTTCTCATTCTTTCTGTCCTTCTGCTCCTTCAATATAATCTCATTCTTCATTCTTTTTCCATCTCTCCCCTTTTTTTCTGGCAATTTCCTTTTTCTGAAGCCTCTATGTATATACACCTCTTCTAAAACATAATTTCTTGTTTATTTATTACCACAGTAGGAGGGCCAGAAGGTAACTGGAATAGCAGAAGCTGGCTTTAAACAATCGACTGTGGTTTTATTATAGGAAATTCTCATTATTTTTAGTTATCAGGTGGGAGATAGAAAAAACATGGATTGACTTCAACTGTATTTCCTGATAATAAAGATGTTGGCAGGGATCCCTGGGTGGCGCAGCGGTTTAGCGCCTGCCTTTGGCCCAGGGCATGATCCTGGAGACCCAGGATCAAATCCCACGTCGGGCTCCCGGTGCATGGAGCCTGCTTCTCCCTCTGCCTGTGTCTCTGCCTCTCTCTCTCTCTCTCTCTGTGTATGACTATCATAAATAAATAAAAATTTAAAAAAAAAAATAAAGATGTTGGCAATGTTTCTCTTTGGAATGCATGTTTCTCATAAATATTTTATGTGTTACTGTCGTCAGTTAAGACAAAGATTTTAAATATTAATGTTTTACTGATGTATATTTAGTTAAATTGAATTTCCTCTTTCTGTATTTTTTTGTTTAAACATAACTTCAGACTTGTCAATTTTCTTTCTTATTACTTAGTATACATTAATGTGTATTGCTTGACCAGAAAAAAGTTGTGTATATCAAACTTTTAAAAATGTAATGATTTTTGACCTTCCTTCAAGAAACCTGTGCTTAGGGCAGCCCGGGTTGCTCAGTGGTTTAGCGCCGCCTTCAGCCTAGGGCGTGATCTTGGAGGCCCAAGATCGAATCCCGCGTCGGGCTTCCAGCATGGAGCCTGGTTCTCCCTCTCCCTCTGCCTGTGTCTCTGCCTCTCTCTCTGTGTCTCTCATGAATAAATAAATAAAATCTTTTTAAAAAAGAAAGAAACCTGTCCTTAAAGAAGTCTCATGTTGAATCTCTTTATGGTGTAAAGAATCTTTTGGTAAAGGGACACTCACATCTTCCTGCTTTGTGAAACCCACACTATCATGTATCAGGCTTACATGAAGTAATGTATTTTGGTGCTATAGTGAGTGGATATTTTGTAGTTATCTTTTTTTTTACTCCCAAAGTTTTCCGTGTAACTCCTTGCCAGATTTGATGCTGATTAGATTTTAAAGTGCGAGGTGAGATCTAATCAGAACAGCTCTAAGTATCTTAACTTTCTTCTTTAAACTTTTTACTTTTGCTTAAAATGATCACTGTGACTTAGCATTCTTACTGGATAGGAAATGTAGTAATTGGGACAGACTGCATATTAGGATAAATAATTTTCTCCACCTTTTGCTTCATGCTATTTGGTTTTTAGTGGAAGTCTGGTCCTGGAGCGAAACAGGTGCTTTGAAATTATCTTAGGTAGTACCCCAGGAAAACACAGGATAAAATTACCCTAAGATTATTCCCTGTTGACCAGATTGAGTTCATTGACATCCTAAGTATTATCCAGGAGATAATCATGTAGCAATTCTTGGATATACTTGCACCTGCTGAAAATACTAAATTCTCAATATTGAGAAAAAGTGGTAGGAAAGTATGCCATGCATTATGCACCATGTACTAAGAATTGTCTTAGTGTTAAAGTACACAGATAAAGTGACCTGAAACAAGATTTCAAATAACAGTTTTAAAATAATTCTCAAATGATTATTAATAATGAAGATTCTTATAAAATCATGTGTGCATTTGACTTTTGTATGTTTGAATTCAGGGGAACTTTTATTTTGTGATGAAGTGTTTTAAATGAGCACTAAATAGTCAAAAATTAAAATTGGTAACGAGTTAATTTTTAACAATAGACAGTGATCAGAAAGGCTTCTGATACAAGTCTAAATAACCAAATCAGGGCAGCCCGGATGGCTCAGCAGCAGTTCAGCGCCGCCTTCAGCCCAGGGCCTGATCCTGGGGTCCCGGGATTGAGTCCCACATCGGGCTCCCTGCATGGAGCCTGCTTCTCCCTCTGCCTGTGTCTCTGCCTCTCTCTCTTTTTCTCTCTCTCTGTTTCTCATTAATAAATAAAATTAAAAAAAAAAAAAAAAACCAAAAAACCCAACCAAATCAACTCAGAAAATAGTATGATAAAATTAAGACAGGGCCATAGCCAAATCTTTGGTAAATATTTAACTGGATTTCTGTGTACTTAAGGTTCAAAAATATTTTAATTAACCAAGGATTAAAAATCAATGTCAACCTGTCAGTCATTTCATTTGTGATTTATTTTAATTTTTATTTTGTCTAATTAAAATTGCTGAATATCACATTGTTTCTGTTGATTTTATTTTAGAGTCTTCAACTTTTCTTTTATTAAATAATTCCTGCATTTTCTTTCCCTCAGAACATTTGCACCAGTGTGGGATGTGTTCAAAACATCTACAGAGAAATTAGCAAATTGTCACTTGGATCTTGTTAGAAAATTACAAGAATTAATAAAGGAAGTTCAGAAGTATGGAGAAGAACAAGTAAAATCTCATAAAAAGGTATCTGTTTTTTCCTGCTAAAGGATTAGTTGATCAGAGATTTGAGTGTTTTGCAGTTCAGTCATTTTGATGAATCATTTTGTACCATTCAGACTAAAGAAGAAGTTGCAGGAACTCTGGAAGCTGTTCAAACCATTCAAAGCATAACTCAGGCCCTCCAGAAATCCAAGGAAAATTACAATGCCAAGTGTGTAGAGCAGGAACGTTTGAAAAAGGAAGGAGCTACACAAAGAGAAATAGAAAAGGTAATTGTAATAAAAGTAGTATCTCTGGAGTTTCAAAGCACTTTCAAACATAAGACTGTATTTAATACACACTCCAGAATGATCTGATATTAAAGATGAAGACGCTGTGCCTCTGAGTATTCATGGTTTACCTAAGTGAAACGGAACTAGGTTTGTGGAATATGTTTTGTGTGTGGTAAAAACATTGATTAGCAAATACCTAAAAAGAAGTAATTTCTTCATGCTGTTGACATTTGCAGGCTATTTTTATAGTAAGATACTTGATAGGGATACTGGTTGGTGTCAGGTTTAACGTGAGATAAAAATTTTTTGAGGCAAGATTGGTATATTTAGGAAGGCATAGATACGTGAAGATAAGCTTTAAAATATGTGTTGTGGGTGATTTATTGCTGACTTTGAAGACATTTATGTAGTATTGCGGTAAACCACAGCCCTTTCCCCTAGTCGCGTTTCAATTGAAAGTAGATTTTTCCCCCTTTCAAAACAGTTTAACCATTCACTTGTTTGATGTGTTATATCTCTTTTAGGAATGAGGCATAGGGAGTGATAATTTCGAAAGCTTTCTAAATTATGTGAAATATCCTGTAAAAAAAAGGAAAACCAAATTATAACTGCATTATAGCAATTACAATAATTATAGAAGTATATATACATGGGAAGAAACTAGAAGAGAATATTGAAAAATCAAAACAGTTGATGGATTTTGGCATAATAGATTTCCTTCAATGTTTGTACAATAAATAAAAATTGGAAGGGAGAAAAAGATAAGGCACAATAAGTTTATTATTTTAAAACACCATTCCAGACACAGCATTTGTGAATAAAATAGAAGAAGGGAAAACAAAACAAAATAAAAGCGTCCAAAAAAATAGAATATTAGCTTGATGAATCAGAAACAGAACAGAAACCCAAAGTAGTGTGTCGAGATTGATTTTGCAGGTTTGTTGGCTCAAAGTCCAAAATTAGGCTGTGGAATTTAAGCTCTTGTGTGGTAAAAGGGACTAAGTGTTTCCTACTTGAGATAAAGCACAAGAAGCCCCACCCACCATGTGAAGCAAGATAGGTAGGAAAAAAGACTGGGGTGCTGACTAGGGCTAAAGCTTTATTGGAAGATGGGGGCTTACTGACACAGTTTTGACATGAATCAAGCTAAGGAACCATTTAATGACTATTTTGGCCATATCCCCAATATTCTTCTAGGGACACAATTAAAAACTACCTTTATAAGATTGATACTAAATTGAGGACTTTGGGGGCTGGCAGGAGATAACCTGAAAACTGCTAGGTGGGGATAGGTGACCACAAAGGATAGAACATAACAAGTTCTAGGTAATAACACTTACTTTGCCTTCAGTGGAGCTATCCCAAAGCACTGATGGAGGGACAAAGAAGAAAAGGCGAAAAGATAAGAAGCCTCCTGTTTGAAATGAGTGAACAACCAAAATTGTAGAGTACCTCTAAGAAATCTAAGATACAGTAAATTTAATAATGGAAAAAGAATTAACTCCAGATAAAATTTAAATTTATAAAACAGATGAACAAAAAATTTTGTGTGAGGATGGTCAAAGAGATAAATGAAAATATAAACTATAAATAAAGAAGATTAAGAAATTAAAAGAGGCATAATGAAGTAAGATCTACTAGATAGGAAAACAGCTAATTAGAAAACTTGAAAAATATGGCTATTGAGAAAAAAGAAATAGAGAATACAAATTTTAGACTTGATGTGGTCAAAGGCTGAGTTTGGAAGGGAAGTCACCCAGAACATAGTACAAAGAAATAAAAGTTACTGGGGTGCCTGAGTATCTCAGTCGGTTAAGCATCTGCCTTTGGCTCAGGTCATGGTCCCAGGGTCCTGGGATTCAGCACGCATTGGGCTCCCTGCTCAGTGGGGAGTCTGCTTCTCCCTCTCCCTCTGCCCCTCCCTCCACTCATGCACTTAGTCTCTCTTTCCCTCTCACAAATAAATAAAATCTTTTTTTAAAAAAATAAAGGTTCACAACATTCCAGAAGAACATGGAGAGAGTGGTGGTCTCCTAATATTTAAAGAGTTAATAGTTCAGAAGTTTTCAGACCTGAAGAAATTCAGTAGTGCGCAAATTAATTTGTATTTTAACTGGAATTAACATAAAAACTTTAAATATGCATTTGTAAATAGAATAGAATCTCCAGATTGAAAGTACATTCTTGATTATTAATCAGGTTACATAAAGATAAATTCAGACCTAGATGCCAGAGAAAAAAAGAATATTAAAAGCTACCAGATAATTCTTTTTTTCTCACATTTTTGAAATCAGAATGCATCTTCGGCTGATGATACTATATAATCACTGTTGGTTAGGTAGCTGTTGTGTGTAGTTTTAGTGTCTGTGAACTTGGTGATTCTATCTGGTGATGTGATTGGACAACTGCAGCACTTTGACGTATTAGATAACAGACCATCTTAAGACCGTTTGAGGAAGGAATTGTTCTGATACTCGTCTGGAAACCTTTTTTTCGGTAAGATCAAGAAAATGTGAGCACTGGTGTTTAGAAGAAAACTGGGAAATAATAATAGAGCATTTTTAAGAAGTACTGTATTAGTAATGGTCTTGATGACATTGAGGATAATATTGTGTGAGGAAAAAACAGACCTTAGCAATCTTTGTTTTTTTTTTAATATTTTATTTATTTATTCATGAGAGACAGAGAGAGAGAGAGAGAGAGAGGCAGAGACACAGGCAGAGGGAGAAGCAGGCTCCATGCACGAAGCCCGATGTGGGACTCGATCCCAGGACTCCAGGATCACACCCTGGGCCAAAGGCAGGCACTAAACCGCTGAGCTACCCAGGGATCCTGCAGTCTTTGAATTGGAAAGAATTGAGAAGGGTCAAATCTGAATATAAGGAAGATACAGGAAGGAGTATGTCAAACAAATCATTTTGCTTTCCTTTTTATTCTGTATCACATAGAAATGGTAATAGAATAAAAATCTACTTCTAAGTAAGTCCAAAAGAGATCTTTTTAAAGTACTAAATTAGAATTTTAAGGATAAGGCATTATTTTATACTTCAGGTGCTAGCATTATTCTATTTTAATGGTACACAAGATAATGGTGTCCTTTATAAATTAATGGTATGTCAGAATTAGTAATCAAGTATGTTCATTAAGCATAACTTCTAAAAGAATAGAAATCTATTCTAAGTCTTTTAAATAAGCAAAAAGAAAATAAGATATTAAAATTTATTGATAAGAGAGGAAGGAGAAAGTAGAGAAAAAAAGAATGGTAGACAGAAGGCTCAAAGTAAGCTGGAAGAAGTAAGTTCAAAGATACCAAAGCCATAATATGTATAAGTGAATTAGACTCCCCAAATAATAAGTTGGTTGCCAAATGGAAAAAAATCTTACTATCTAAAACATCCTTAATGTTTAGCAACAGAAGATTGTTTCATATAATGGTACCATTCAGGAGTTCAAATAAATTTTATAGGGTAAAATGTTAGATCTGAGATTTAAAATACCAGAGCAAAAAAAAAAATATTGGAGGAGGAGGCATCTAAGGAATCTTGAAGTTACATGATGAGTTAATGGGGTTTTTATTATACTTTTTTCGTGTGCTCTAAAATGTTTTCTATAAAAGAAAAAAAAAACTAGAATGACATGAATTATTATTTTTTAAAGATTTTATTTATTTATTCATCATAGACACACACACACACACACAGAGAGCGAGAGAGAGAGAGAGAGAGAGAGGCAGAGACACACAGGCAGAGGGAGAAGCAGGCTCCATGCAGGGAACCCGACATGGGACTTGATCCTGGGACTCCAGGATCATGCCCTGGGCCAAAGGCAGGCACTAAACCACTGAGCCACCCAGGGATCCCCAGAATGACATGAATTAAAATTGACATGGATAAATATGAAAAGCATAACGTTGAGCACGAAAAGCAAAGTTCCAGAAGAATGTGTAGATTTTGATGCCTTTCACATAATCTTTAATTTTCTGCAAAAAAAAAAACAAAAAAAACTTTTAAAGTATACTAACTGTATTAGGGACAATAAACACCAAGTTACATAATGGGAGTTATCTTTGCAGATCAAGGGGGGAATGGCACTGGTAAGGACCTGGGCCTTCCCCACTTTGCCTATATAATAGTTAAATTTTTTCCAAAAAATGGAAAAGCTAGGAACAAATATAGATAAGGCCAACTATATTTCAGAATAAGAGATTTTTTATGTGTGAGCTCTAGGAACAGTTCCTATAGGTCAGTAAGCTATAGGTCAATAAATTAGTATGAATTCCATATCATTAAGGCAAAAGTGTTAAAGTATTCCTAGGCTAAATATTGCTCTTTTTTTTTTTTTTTTTTGTGAAACACAATCGGTTTGATTTAGTACCTAGTATGTAGTAACTACTTGAAAAATACATGATAACTAGAGATTATGCTTAAAGAAATGATTGAGTCTTTTGATATAAACCAAGAAAAATTTAATATAAGGTATAATGATTTAGATGAAATTAAAGAATTTCCTTTTGATTAACATAGTAGACAGAGCTATAGCATATGGTTGTGTCTGAGGGTTATGAGTTGATCTGTGCTTCACTTACCTTGTGGTGCTGTGGACAGCTTAGAGAAAGGGGTGCTTTTTTTGTCTTTTTTTAAAAGATTAAAAAGAATTATATGGGAAAGAGAAAGCACAAGGCAAGGAGAGGCAATGGAGAGGGAGAGAGAAACTTAAGCAGACTCGTGATGCGGGCTCCATCTCATGACCCTGAGATCATGACCTGAGATGAAACCAAGTGTAGGACGCCTCACTAATAAGTGAGCCACTCAGGCAATTATAAGCTCTTTTTTTTTTTTTAAAGATTTATTTATTTATTCATTCAGAGAGAGCGAAGAGAGAGGCAGAGACACAGGCAGAGGGAGAAGCAGGCTCCGTGCAGGAAGCCTGATGTGGGACTCGATCCTGGGTCTCCAGGATCACACCCCGGGCTGCAGGCGGTGCTAAACCGCTGCGCCACCGGGGCTACCCTCTTTTTTTTTTTTTTTTTAATTATAAGCACTTAAACAGAAATATTTTTCATAGTATATTAGTAAATTTATTTAAAATGCTAAAGAAATGAGTAAAATGTGGGATTTATATTTATTGTCAATAGGTAATCTGTTAAAGCCAATCTTTTTTTTTTTGTGAGAAGAAATGTAGCTGTTTTTTTTAAAAGCATAATTTCCTCATTTAAGAACAAATGCTCCAAGCTTCCCTTTTTAATAATGACTTTATGAAAGTAGTCAAATTCATTACTACTAGGATATTCAGTTTTTATAATCACACCCTAGAATTTACAGTATCTGTAAATACATGTATTATTTAGAAAGTTGTTTTGACTTAATTGAGTATTGCCATTCCGTTGTTTCCTCTGAGGGCTCTTTCCTGCTTTAAAAAAAATACAGATGTTCCAATACAATTACATTCTAAAGTTGCTTGTACATTTTTTTATATGATATACTATTTTCCTTCAAATTTGTTTTTCTCATTACTCAAAATACTTTGTGAGTTAATAATATTTTTTCATTTTATTTCTTTATGATTAAGTACTCCTTTTATTAGTTTTCCAAGATACCACTTTAAGTTGGTATGTAATTTCCTTAAGATTCTGGCCTATAATTTTTACCTTTGAAGAGTAAGGGCTGATGTAAAAAATGTAAGTTAGAACTTTAAATGGTATTTTCTTTCTTCCTTTACGCTTCCAAATAAGAGAAGTGAAATTTTACCCAGCTTCCTGGTATCAGAAAGTACGCTCTAAAAAACCTAACCCGTTTATCTTCTGAGTTAGAGCCTACTCTGAACTTTTGTTTTTTTTTTTTTTTTTTTGGTTTTATTTATTTATTCATGATAGTCACAGAGAGAGAGAGAGAGAGGCAGAGACACAGGCAGAGGGAGAAGCAGGCTCCATGCACCGGGAGCCCGATGTGGGATTCGATCCCGGGTCTCCAGGATCGCACCCTGGGCCAAAGGCAGGCGCCAAACCGCTGCGCCACCCAGGGATCCCTACTCTGAACTTTTGAGATGAAGACAATTTTATGGTTAGAAATAGTGGACAGATAAGTTTGTGCAGAGTTGCATAGCCAGACCAAGTTCTACAGTGGGAATATTCTGGGAGGAAAAAGGAAAGTTAAGAAAAGTATGCTGTTTTACTTTTATTTTTTAAGATTTTATTTATTCATTAGGGACCCAGAGAGAGAGGAAGAGACACAGGCAGAGGGAGAACCAGGCTCCATACAGGGAGCCCAATGTGGGACTCTATCCCGGGACCCCAGGATCATGCCCTGGGCTTGAATGCAGGTGCTAAACCGCTGAGCCACCCAGGGAATCCCCAAGTATGCTGTTTTAAATTTTAAAATTAATTAATTCTAACCCTGTTGATTCAGCAAAAATTTGAGTACCAAAACTAGTTTGAATTCTAGAGACTGAGTATAGGAAGAAGAAATGATACTTCAGGAACTTCTTTGCAGGGACGCCTGGGTGGTTCAGTGGTTGAGCAACTGCCTTGGGCCCAGGGCGTGATCCTGGGGTCCTGGGTTCAAGTTCCACATTGGGCTCCCTGCGTGGAGCCTGCTTCCCTCTCTGCCTGTGTGTCTGCCTCTGTGTGTGTGTGTCTCATGAATAAATAAATAAAATATTAAAAAAAAAACCAAACTTCTTTGCATCTCTTGAAGTCCCATAACTTTAAAATGTAATGTAATGTTAAATGTAAAATAATTGCTTTGTTTACATTATAGAAATATATCATAGGTCTTCTAAAATGAGTAATGGCCCTCCAGGCAGTTATCTGTTAATTCCTATTAGATTGTAAATTCCTTGTGAGTGAGAAACTGTCATTGTATTGTCTACAACACAGCATATATGTTTACTTGGAAAAATAGTCATTAGCAAAATGTTATTTGAATTTTTCCTGTTTGTTAATATAATAAAAATTAAGAGTTTATTTTACTTTAAATATAGGCTACAGACTAGATTCTTGGTTTTTTAAATGTCTTATTCATGTATTTTTCTGATCACTGGATTATGAAGTGATAATTTATATGAAGTAGAAAGCTTTAATTCCTACCATGTGCTTGTCATTATATGCTGGATGTTATGAAGGTTATTACAGGCTAAAATACATATTCTCCCCTAATGTATTTATGAAGTTTCCTTCTTTTTGGGGAGCAGAACAAGAGTTTAGAGAGAGGTTTTAATGGTAAGTTCACAAGGGAGGTATCCTATTTTGCACAGAACCTGTAAAAAGAATACAGGGAAGATCTCATAAAATAATTTACTTTAAAAAGTATAGATACGGGATCCTTGGGTGGCGCAGCGGTTTGGCGCCTGCCTTTGGCCCAGGGCGCGATCCTGGAGACCCGGGATCGAATCCCACATCGGGCTCCCGGTGCATGGAGCCTGCTTCTCCCTCTGCCTGTGTCTCTGCGCCTCTCTCTCTCTCTCTCTGTGACTATCATAAATAAATTAAAAAAAAATAAAATAAAAAGTATAGATACAATCATTATAGTTCTATTTGGGGAGAATTTTCCATTTTTATGAAATTTTTTCAAGTTACAAATATCTCTAGGAGTGAACACAACTCAAGTCTTCATTAATAGCTAACATATAGGCACCCTGGGTGGCTCGGCGGTTTAGTGCCGCCTTCAGCCCAGGGCATGATCCTGGAGACCCAGGATCGAGTCCCACATCAGGCTCCCTGCATGGAGCCTGCTTCTCCCTCTGCCTGTCTCTCTCTCTTTCTCTCTCTCTTTCTCTCGCTCGCTCGCTCTGTGTCTCTCATGAATAAATAAATAAAATCTTAAAAAAAAAATAGCTAACATATAAATTATTGGGCAGCAGTAAAAAAAAGAGTGGGTGTTAGGATAAGGACCAAGCAAAGAGGAAGGGGCTCCTAGTGAGACTATGTTATTTTGCTAGGGTCTGTCATTGAAAATCACTCCATGGACTGTGAGTTGCTGATCATTCTTGCACAGACTGAAAATAACAGGGAGTTGGAAGAAGAAACTGAAGTCTCTTGGTGTTAAAAAAAAAACAAAACCAAAAACCCCAGATAACCAAAGGGAACCAATAACCAAACCATTAAATTTTTTTCCTCACATCTATATATTTGTTATCTGGGTTTCCTGTGAATTTACTTAGTAATTGTTACGTGTTTGAACAAGGCCAGGATATCAGAGGAAGGTATACTAACAGTAGTAGAAATAATGTCAAAAGGCCAGAAACAATGGGAAAAGAGTTTAAAAAAAATCCATAGGAGTAAATTTCAAAATTATTATGTTTTAACCACTTACGTTAGTGATGGAGAACTCAGTACAACTTTAGATATAATAGCAAAATACAAGTATATATCTTCCTGATGGTGTTACTTTTAGAAACCATAGTAATAGCAGATACCATTTATTTTGTAGATTTAACTATATGACAGATCCTGTCCCAATCATTTTACCTAAGTTACATTTCATCTCTGCTAAAGCTTTAAATAATAAGTGGTATTCTTCCCATTTTAAGAATGAGAGAACTATGTAAAGCTAAAGCTCCAAGACCCAGTTTTCTTTACATTACAAGATAAAGTCGCATCCTGTATTACTTAAGAATGCCAGGAAGGACCCTTGGGTGGCTCAGCAGTTGGGCGTCTGCCTTTGGCTCAGGTCATGATCCTGGAATCCAAGATTGAGTCCCACATTGGGCTCCTCCTGGGGAACCTAGTTCTCCCTCTGCCTGTGTCTCTGCCTCTCTCTGTGTGTGTGTGCGTGTGATGAATAAATAAATAAAAGCTTTAAGAAAAAGAATTCCAGGAAAACATGGAGCATATATGTTTAATATACTGTATGTCATTATATTTTAAGCAGCATTCAGAGGGACCTTTTTAGAGAGTAGGACTGTCTACATCTCTTGCCAATCCCAAACTTCCAGGTAAACCCAACTTTCTATTTCTAATTCTTATTTTTAGACTCCTGAACATACCTGGAGATAATTATTTTGTTTCCGATTGGGTCTCCACAATTTTCATGTTTTCCAGCTTTATTTAGCCCTCATTGGCTCTTAGTAGTACTTTTATTCATCTAGCTGTTACCTGTTGTATCTTTTACAACCTGGCTTGAAATGTTTTTCATTCCTGTGAAACTCCTAGCTCTACCCTACTCTTCTTCACTCTTAGCAGACTAACTCATCAAGAAAATGGAGATACTTGTATCTTGAAATTTGTATCTTCTCTTTTTTGATCTTCTTTAAACTCTTTTTTTTTTTTAAGATTTTATTTATTTGAGACAAAGAGGGAGCACACGAAACGGGGGAAGGGCAGAAGAGAAGGGAGAAGCAGATTCTCCGCAGAACGGGATGAGGCTTGATCCCAGAACCCTGAGATTATGACCTGAGCCAAAGGCAGACGCTTAACCAACTGAGCCACCCAGGCACCTCAATCTTTAAACTCTTATTTACATCAGCACTCTTTACCCCCAAGCCTCCCATGTCCAAATTGATCAGTCCTTTGAGAATTGATCAGTCAGTCCTTTGAGAATTGATTAGTCCTTTGAGAATAGTCAAGTTTCTTGATAACCATTATGTCTGCTTCAACCTCCACATTACATGTAATCTTTCTTCTGAATGTCTGTCTTCCTTAGAATTTATCTTTACTTCTGTGGCTTTGTTGCTTTTTACTGATTTCTAGGTAAAAATAGGAAAAGATTCCTGTATAATTTATTTTCATATTCCTCACTGCCTAATATTTATTTATTTATTTATTTATTTATTTATTTATTTATTTATTTATTTATTTATAAAATTTTATTTATTCATGAGAGAGAGAAAGATATAGGCAGAGGGAGAAGCAGGCTCCATGCAGGGAGCCTGATGCGGCACTCGATCCCAGGACTCCAGGATCACTGCCCTGGGCTGAAGGCAGGCGCCAAAACTACTGAGCCATCCAGGAATCCTCACTGCCTAATATTTAATATATTGTTTTTTTTCGCTTTTTTTAAAGATTTTATTTATTCATGAGAGAGAGAGAGAGAGAGAGAGAGGGAGGCAGAGACACAGGCAGAGGGAGAAGCAGGCTCCATACAGGGAGCCTGATGCGGGACTTGATCCCGGGACTCCAGGATCACACCCTGGGCCCAAAGGCAGGCGCTAAACCACTGAGCCACCCAGGGATCCCCTAATATATTGTTTTAATTGAATAAGTAACTTTGATAAAACTAGAGCTGTAACATGGCAATAACAATTTTTAAGTAATAGTAATCTTGAAAAAAATAGGCAATAATAAAAACAAATTTATAGGTTTATTGGAGCATATGGAAACAGAAACTTCAAAGAAAATGATTTTCTCAACTTTTGAGCTGCCTTTATATTTATTAGTCAGACATTAAACGGAACATGTATATGTTGTAGGAGGAAGGAAGACTTGTAGGTGTGGAGTTTCAAGCATATTTTGATGGTATTACATTTTTGTTGATTGAATTCTTAGTAACACCAAGTAACTTTTCAAAGCACATTCCATCAGACAGAAATGAGACTTGACATTTAGTTTCTGCATTATTCTGTGACTATAACAAAAAATCTTACTAATGAAGACTTTAAAAAGGATATTAAAGTTAGTTTATGTCATATTGAACTCCCCATGGGCCTCATCCCTTATAATGCACTTAAGTAGTTATTTCAAGTGAACTTATATCAGGAAAGAAAACAGATCATTATATACTTAAAATGTTTTTGTTTTTTAAAAAAATGTTTTTGTTTTGCAACAGGCAGCTGTTAAATCTAAGAAAGCTACAGATACCTATAAACTTTATGTGGAGAAGTATGCATTAGCAAAAGCTGATTTTGAACAGAAGATGACAGAAACAGCTCAGGTTGGTATTTTTAAGCTTTAAATCTAAAACAGGATATTTGTTTTACTGATAAAAAGAATATAATTCTTGTATCAAATAATTTTTTAGTATTAAAAATGTTAAAATACACAATCTGTGTTTTATTGATGCTGTTTTAAAGATACACATCTTATTTTGGAGATTGAGGACCAAGATGCAATAACTGACAATATAAGGGACTAAAGAGAATTGGGGAAAGTGAGGATGTTGATAGATGGTGAACAGAGCTAATTGTTAAAATTGACTTCTGCTTTAGAAGAAAACTGAAAATGATGCACTGCTAAGAATATAGCCATTAACAAATAATCAAGAACTGCCTTCATAGAACTTCTATTTGAGTTAGGGAAGACATAATAAAGTCTGTCTTCCATAAACTTGGGATAATTTATATCCCATTCAATGTTTTTAGAGCCTTATTTAAAGGCCTAGGTTTAAGATAGGTGTCTTTTATGGATCATGCCTAAAACTTCTACCCCCACCTTCTTACACATTTTTCTTGTTTTTTTCCTTAGCACCTATTATCATCTAATATGCCATGAATTGTATTCACTGTATCAGTTAGAATAGGCTGGGTTTGCTGAGGTGACAAAGAAACCCCCAGATCTCAGTGGCTTACAATAGTAGGGGTTTATTTGTTATGTTCCTATTTATCATGGCTTGGCTGTAACTGTCCTTCATCTTCACTCTGGTATTGAGGCTGGTGAAGGAACCTTTTCCTAGAATATTATTCTTAGTCATTATATTTGAATGTACTAAAGCACAGTGGTTCTTCTACCCATAATTCTTTATTGTCTGTCTTCCTCCACCAAAATATAAGTTGTGTTATAAGAGGGATTGATTTATTATTTCCCCAGCACTTTTAAAATAACTCCCAGCACATGGTAGGCATTCAATAAGTTTGAAGAAGGACTTTATATATCTGCCTTTTTGGATTCTAGAGTGTTCCTGTGAATCGTTCACATCTCAGAAATGAAAAGGCTTTCATGCTTCCTTGCAGGCATATATGGCATCCGTCTTTACTTGCCATGTTGCAAACACTGTCAGAAAATGTTTGTCCTTCAGTCATTTAATTTGGAAAAATTAGAATTTACTAGAGTCAGAGTTTTTCATTAATTTATATTATTTCATCAAAGTGTTCTTTTTTAAAAAAATTTTTAAAAATTTTTATTTATTTATGATAGTCACAGAGAGAGAGAGAGAGAGAGGCAGAGACATAGGCAGAGGGAGAAGCAGGCTCCATGCACCGGGAGCCCGACGTGGGATTCGATCCCTGGTCTCCAGGATCGCGCCCTGGGCCAAAGGCAGGCGCTAAACCGCTGCGCCACCCAGGGATCCCAAGTGTTCTTTTTTAAAAAGATTTTATTTATTTATTCATG
The DNA here is from genome assembly GCF_048164855.1 of Canis lupus baileyi. Classification (NCBI taxonomy): domain Eukaryota; kingdom Metazoa; phylum Chordata; class Mammalia; order Carnivora; family Canidae; genus Canis; species Canis lupus. The sequence continues at coordinate 56,613,104 of NC_132842.1, forward strand.
AGAGAGACAGAGAGAGAGGCAGAGACCCAGGTAGAGGGAGAAGCAGGCTCCATGCGGGGAGCCCGATGTGAGACTCTATCCCAGGACCCCGAGATCACGACCTGAGCTGAAGGCAGATGCTCAACCACTGAGCCACCCAAGCATCCCTCATCAAAGTGTTCTGAAGGAATTTTCAGCACTCATCTTTCTCTCATTATTTTTCCTTTTTTCCAAATTGACATTTTGTTTATCCTGCTACTTCCAAGATGGGAATATTAATATATTTGAGCAGTTGTATAACCATGCTGCTTTTAAGTAAAGGTGATAGTATACAGTGCTAGTGTGTGTGTGTGTGTGTGTGTATTCTCTCACATGCCCTCTTTGAGTAAGTAAATAAAATCTTAAAAAAAAAAAATTGTCTACCCACCATTTGCTTCGACGTGGATGGAACTGGAGGGTATTATGCTGAGTGAAATAAGTCAATTGGAGAAAGACAAACATTATATGGTCTCATTCATTTGGGGAATATAAAAAATAATGACAGGGAATAAAGGGGAAAGGAGAAAAAATGAATGGGAAATATCAGGGAGGGAGACAGAACATGAGAGACTCCTAACTCTGGGAAATGAACTAGGGGTGGGGGAAGGGGAGGTGGGCAGGGGGTGGGGGTGATTGGGTGACGGGCACTGAGGGGGGCACTTGATGGTATGAGCACTGGGTGTTATTCTATATGTTGGCAAATTGAACACCAATAAAAAATAAATTTACAAAAAAAATTTGTCAACTGGAGGGTATTATGCTGAGTGAAGTAAGTCAGTCGGAGAAGGACAAACATATGTTCTCATTCATTTGGGGAATATAAATAATAGTGAAAGGGAATATAAGGGAAGGGAGAAGAAATGTGCGGGAAATATCAGAAAGGGAGACAGAACGTAAAGACTGCTAACTCTGGGAAACGAACTAGGGGTGGTAGAAGGGGAGAAGGGCGGGGGGTGGGAGTGAATGGGTGACGGGCACTGGGGGTTATTCTGTATGTTAGTAAACTGAACACCAATAAAAAATAAATTAAAAAAAATTTGTCAAGACAAGACATTTTAACTCCACTATTTCTCTTGAATAAAATTGATTTAAGTTTTTGGACCATTGTTGCATTATTGCCAAAACCATAATTTCACCATTTTTGATTGTTTTAAAAAAGTTCAGACCCTTTGCATAAATATGAATATAATCTTTTAGCTTAGTGATTTTCTGATCATGTAACTCAGTGTTGAAGAAAATTGTATATTAAATATGAGGTGAAGGAAATTAATTTTGATAAACTAGCCAGAAAAGATAACAAGGCATTTAGGCTTATTCCTTAGGACTGATTTAATTTGGGGAAAAACATGGGTAATCAGGTTTGTGCAGTTGAAATGACAAATGTATTTTGTTTGAAAATAGCTAATTCAGCATTTCCCAAATCCTGTTTTGAGGAATATCATTGTTGTGTGAAATATTAATAGGTACTTAGAGAAGAAGAAAAACAAAAAGGGTTTCATGATCAAAGAAATTTGGAAAATACTGGGTTAAGCAAAATGAAACATGTTTTATTTCAGTATTTCTCAGGGTTCTTATTTTGTTTATTGGAAGCCAACTCAACAGTGGTTTTCTTCTTGGAGAATAAATACCAGAATGACCTGGGAATTTTACAAACAACATTCTCATCTTTTTCCACTCCCATCTCCAGGGAATAGTAGAGGATCTTTGTGTTCTATAGTTTGAAAACATTTTCTAAGTGATTGGATATATCCCCACCTTAGGTTGAGAACTGCTGAGATCGAGTTTACAGGCATTTCCTCATTTCTTTGACCATAGATTACCTCTTTTGAAGGCTGTGTATGTATTAACATTTCAAGGATTAGAAAGACACTTTGAGAGTCCTCGGGCTAGATTATAAAGTCTTCAGAAGTAAACAGTAGTTTCTGCTCTGTCAACTAATTGCTCTTCAATTTGAAACACTTCTACCTTAATTTTTGTGACACTTCTCATTTGGGTCTCGTTCCAATTTTCTGAATGTGATTATAGATTTTAATATATGGCGTTTTCAAACTCTGAACAAGTTCATATATGCCTAAAAAATGGCATAACAAAAAGTTAACATAATACAAAGTTAAACATTTCAGTATTTTTACTGGACCCATTTGTCTAGAAGTATTATTAAACATTACATAATAATGTTAACTCACTAAATTTGGTTAGATGTATTGAAATGATTTAAAAGGTCTTTTGATTGCAGGGACACCTCTCTGGCCCAGTTGGTAGAGGATGTGGCTCTTGATCTCAAGGTCGAGTTTAAGTCCCATGTTGGTTGTAGAGATTACCTAAAAAAAAATACATAATAATAAAAAAGTTTTGATTTCAGAGTGTATTTCTTTTATGTATATATGTAACTTTTCATTTTTGTTATCCAGAAGTTTCAAGATATTGAAGAAGCCCATCTCATTCACATAAAGGAAATTATAGAATCCTTGTCAAATGCTATAAAGGAAATTCATTTGCAAATAGGCCAGGTAAGTTTTTCTTTTGTTGAACTGATTCATGAAAATTTTATGTTGATTTATGACTTTTTAAAAATCCAGAACTCCATATGATACCGGATTATTTCAGATAAAGAATATATATTTACATGTATTAAGTATAAAATAAACTGAGTGTTTTGATTGGCCACCAAGGATGATAATTCAAACCAGTTGTTAAAAAGTAACCATAGCTCATTCCTTTTACTTTAAAATTCTGAAGTTCATCAATTTTTTAATATTTAAAAATTTTTTTTGCTGTTTTATAATTTAGAACAGCAGTAAGTTATAGAACTTGTGCTTAGAGGGGAGCCTGGGTGGCTCGGTCAGTTAAGTGTCTAATTTCGGCTCAGGTTATGATCTTAGAGTCCTGGGATTGAGTCCCGTATTGGGCTCCCCACTTGGCGGGGAATCTGCTTCTCTCTCTCCCTTTGTTCCTCCCTGCTTGTGCTTGCTCACTCTCTCAAATAAATAAATAAAATGTTTAAAAAAATTGAGAGAAGAAAAGAACTTGTGCTTAGAAATTTCCAAAAATAGGAATTCATGGCAGGCTTAGTTGGTGGAACATGTGATTCTTGATCTTGGCATTTAGAGTTCAAGCCCCACATTGGGTATAGAAATTACTTAAAAAAAAAAAAACCTTTAAGAAAACATTTTTCCCCAAAAAATATAAAAGCAGTTTGTTTATTAAGATTTTATTTATTTATTCATAAGAGACACAGAGGCAGAGACATAGGCAGAGGGAGAAGCAGGCTCCACGCAGGGAACCCGACATGGGACTCGATCCCGCCCTGAGCCAAAGGCAGATGCTCAACTGCTGAGCCCCCCAGGCGTCCCTAAAAGCAGTTTAATTATGACAATTGGAGTGCATTGAGATAGAGTAGAGAAAGATGAGGTCTATTGTTTTTTATTATTAAGGATCCAAAGATTGTTAGAGATCTGTGTAAGTTTTAATTTATATAAGAATTATGTGTCTAAAACATTCAAAGATGAGGACAGGAAACTGCCTTGACTTCTAAGGCTGAGGGGCTGTATCTTCATGTAAAACAGTGGTTGGTACCCACAGAGTAACAGCATGTTAGGTAAATGAAAGTTCTCAAAGGTTTTGGGTCAAAGCCACATATTTTGGTGTAACAAATTTTAATTGCTTTGTCCAAGTTATGTCTGAAATATAGTAAGAATTTTTAATGGAAAAAGAAAAAATATCTTTATTTCATTTTAATAGGTCCATGAAGAATTTATAAATAACATGGCTAATACTACAGTTGAAAGCTTAATACAGAAATTTGCTGAGTCAAAAGGCACTGGGAAGGAAAGACCTGGTAAGATGATAAACTGTCAGGAAATGTATACAAATTTCTCATCCAGCAACAAATATATTTGCTTTTAAATTCCCAAACTGCAAAATGGAGCCTGGGAGATATGTAAAAATCTGTGTAAAATATCAAATATCATTTACTTTGTATCTGATAATATGTTAAATTAATATTTTTATTTTGGCCTTTAGTGGTTAATAATTTAATATTAAAGTAGTTATAACCTTTAGTAAATTAATATGTTGCTTATTTACATTTTTCAAAGAGTTAACAAAAGTGCAGTTTATTTTTATTTTTATTTTTAAATTTTTAAGAAATTTTTTTTTTTTAATTTTAAAATTTTTTTATTTTTAAAGAGAGGGAGAGCTCACACAAGCAGGGGTGGGGGATTGGGGTGGGGACAGAGGGAGAGGAAGAGAGAATCCTAAGTAGGCTCCATGCCCAGCACAGAGCCCTATGTGGAGCTCTAAGAAATTTTTTGAGTATATGGACACACTGACACAATGTTACATTAGTTTCACATGTGTATCATGGTGATTCATCTTTCTAAGGGTTATGCTATGCTCACCAGAAGTATAGCTACTATCTATCACCATACAACGTGATTGCAGTATCATTATCTACATTCATTTATCTATATTCACTATGAACAGAAGGAAAAGTGGGAGAGAATATTGAGCCCTCAGAGCATTGAGGCCAACAGAGAACCTTTCATAAAACTTAACAACTTTTTAAATTTTCGTATTGACATATGTATTCAACAAATATATTTGTTGCATGCTAAAAAGTATTTCAGATGGTGTTTGAGACACTGGAGATATATAGGAATCCTGGTTCCTGTTTTATGAACAAACAATGACAATATTCTGAATCTTACGTTTAATAAGCATATTATGATATATCACATATACTAAGTAGCCTATTCTTTTGCCCTGCTCAGCATAGAGTCTTCCAGATTTCTTGATTTTGTATATTGGTTACTATACCATATTCTTGTAAGATACTTGTTTCATTCTACAGGTAAAAATAATTCAGTCTAGTAAAGAAATTAAAATATCCAATTCAAATAAAAATTTGAAATTCAGGAAAATGGGTAAGTGATTTTTGGGAAGTTGGGGAGCCATTTTTCTTTAGTGCAGTTCCCAGAACTAAGACTTGTAACCTAAATCTTCACTTTTTCTTTTCAGATTTTATTGACTTTCAGATCATTGGTTCACTTATGTATTTTTCCCTTCAGATCTTCTTTTCATGCTTTCTCTACCTACCTGATCAATTGCAGCGGTAGGTTTCTGAGTATTGGCACTTCTCTAACCTATTTTACATGTTACAGCACATTCATATTTTGAGTATACAGTTGTGAACTTATCATTGCAGTACTCATAAATCTTTGACTTCTCATTATAGACAGAATGATTAGGCTCTGGATTTGGATTTAAAGCTTCTCAGTCTCTGACTAGTCTTTAGTCTTACCCTCACTGTCGCCGACTGGAACTGCTTACTATTTCCTATACCTGCCCCCTTTACCCTGGGGTACCTTGGGTGCCCTTATGTTCTTATTCTAGGAAATGCTGTATTGTACTTCATTTCTGCCTCATGTCTCTTCCCGTTTATTTGTTACGCACATAAACTCTTAAATACCTGGGTCATTTGCTACTTCCTCCATTGAAAGTGCCAGAGAACTTTAACTTTTTTTTTCTCCTTTATTATTAGTGCTGTCTACCTTAGATTTTAATAATTGTGCAGATATGAAGGAAAGTTCTGTATTTGATTCATCTGTTTATGTGTAAAGAGTACATTTTTGTTGAGTGAATGAACAAATGGACGTATAATAGTAAAGTTAGAATGTTAGAGAGGTTGCAGTGGATGGATTTGCTATTCGAAGAGTCTTGGTGAGGAATAGTAATTCTGGTTAAAGTTTAGTGAGACACTCTCTGCCATGTACTGTGCCAACCATTTTGCAGGCAAACTTTGATCTTCAGCAACTGTTTGAAATAGGTACTGTTACTCTCATAATAAAGATGAGGGAAATGGTGAGAGGTTAAATGATTGGCCTAAGGTAGTAGATGGCAGAGCAGATAGTAAAATGCCAGGGTTCTTGACCCCAGGGCCTATGCTTTGGAGAAATTAGAATAGAACTGAGTAAGTTTACATATATCAAGAGAATGAGATATGTAACTACAGAAAAGTATGAAACCCTAAAATACCCTGTAAAGAGATTAAATTATGGGGTGCCTGGGCAGTGTGCAGTTGGTTAAACGTCTGACTCTTCATTTTGGCTCAGGTCATGGTCTCAGGGTCATGAGAGCAAGCTCCATGTTGGACTTCTTGCTGGGCGTGGAGCCTGCTTAGGATTCTCTTTTTACCCCCTCTGTCCCTCACCCCCTGCACTTGCTGTCTCTTTCTCAAAAAAAGATTAAATTATAAGTGAAGACCAGTTAAGAGAGATGAAAACAGTTGGAGAACAAATACAGATTTTATATAGAGTAGTTAGAAGGGTTGATCAATAAAAGCAAGGACGTATGGAAAAAGTGACTTACAACACTAAACAAGATCTGCAGATTATATTATTATCGGTATCCTGTTTGTGACATTATATTGTAGTTTTGCAAAATGTTATCATATCAGGAAGTTGGGCAAAATGTACAAGGAATCTCCCTGTATTTTTTTCTTTACAGCTGTATGTGATTAGCTCGATAAAAATTTCAGTTATTTTAGGGGTGCCTGGGTGGTGCCAACTCGGTTGAGTGTCCAGCTGGTGATTTCGCCTAGGCTTGTGATCTCATGGGGCCTGGGATTGAGCCCCATGTCCAGCTCCATGCTCAGCATGGAGTTTGCTTGGGATTTTCTGCTTCTCCTTCTGCCCCTCCCTTAGCCCGGGCTCAAGCTCTCTCTCTAAAATAAATAAAATCTTTAAAAAAAATTTAAGTTATTTTCTTATCTGTTGTAATACTTAGCCCTATAGTTCGTAGTGTTATTTACTAGCTGTGAAATTTTTAAGCTTCATTACCTTTATCTGTAGAGTGGGGATAATAATAGTATTTGCTTCGTGGAGTTATTATGAGGGTTATATGAGATAATTTAACATTTATTGAGTATTTAATAAGTGTTATGTTAAAAAAGTAATACATTTCTGATTAATGGGCAGCTACTGATAGATATTGTTTCTTTATAAATTTAAACTTACTGGCCTCAAGATAAACTGTGACATGTAGAAAATCCCTGTAGCTAAATGGTAAGCTGTAGGACAGAGGCCAGGAGTGGTGATGACATGGGCTTTCCTAGAATAATCACTAAATCCAGAATCAGGTGACTGTTCTAGGGTGACTGTTGACACTGTGAGTATAAATGACTGATTTCCAAAAAAAGTGGTCCTAGAACTAACTTTAAAAAGAAAGAATGGTGCCAGAGTGGAGGAGGTAGAATATTACTTCTCTAGTTGGCTTGTGGTGGGTAATGAGTTATAGCTCCGTGTTTGTTTGGCTTATGGGCACCTGAACAGATGAGTCTGGGGGCCTATTTCAGTGATGAAAATTTTGTGTTTCTTGTAAAAGTAATATAATCAAAATTTTGCATTTGATTATATAATGGAATTCACAGACTTAAAGGATTTTGTTTTGTGAAATGTAGTCTAACCTTTAATTGTATATACTGCTGATTGCTGTTAACATTTTATTTCTCCTGTTTTGTAAGGGCCCCCTCTGGTGGATGAATTCCTTCTTAAACTAATTTTTGTCCTTTGGGATTTATATTTTAAAAATAAAACAAGAGGCCCAGTTCGTTAAAAAATTGGTATATCTTAAAATCTATTTTTCGTTAGTTATCTGTTCAAAGCTACCACCTCTAATTTTATGTCCAATTTTCTTGTGTAAATCAAACACTTTGAGAGCATTAAAACTTTTTTTCCTATTCATTGAGACTATTTTATACAACTTATTATATGAAGTGGCTTTTTTGTCATTACTTTTTAAAGAATAAGATGGGGTACCTGTGTGGCTAGGTCAGTTAAGTGTCTAACTCTTGGTTTCGGCTTGGGTCGTGATCTCAGGGTTGTGAGATTGAGCCTCGTATTGGGCTCCACTTAGAGTATCCTTGTCCCTCTCCCTCTGCCCCTCTCTCCACTCGTGAACACGTGTGTGCGTGCACTCTCTTCAAATAAAGGGATAGATAATAAAAATCTTTTAAAAATTAGGATATCATTGACATATAGTGTTGTGTTTTAGATGTACAACGTAATGATTTGATGTATGCATATGAGAAATGATTACCAAAGTAAGTTTGGGTACTTGGGCCTACATGGTTACAGTTTTTTTTTCTTGTGATGAGAACTTTTAAGAATTAGTTTCTTAGCTTTTGAGTACAGTATTATAAACTATAGTCACCATGCTGTATATTCTATCTCCAGGACTGACTTATCTCATAATAGAAGTTTGTACCTTTTGACCATCTTTAACCATCTCACCACCCCTCACCCCCCCCAACCCCACTCTTGATAACAACCAGTCTCTTGACTATCTTTGAGTTTGGTTTTCTTTAGATTCCACATAGAAGTGAGATCATACAGTATTTGTCTTTTTCTGACTTAATTCACTTAGCATAATGTCTTCAAGATCCATTCATATTGTTGCAAATGTCAGGATCTCTTTCTTTTTTTAATGGCTGCATGATATTCCATTGTATACTCACAGCACATTTCCTTTACCCAGTCAGTGGATGCTTATGTGGCTTATAAGGCTGCAGTGAACATGGGAGTGTACATATCTTTTTGAGAGAATGATAAATAGCTACAAGAGGAGTTGCTGGATCATATGGTAGTTTTGTTCTTAAGTTTTTGAGGAACCTCCATACTCTTCTTGTCATTATTTTTTAAGTACTGCCTGGCTCTTCTGGAATTTGAGTCAGTATAAGTAGATGCTTTGAATATCAAAGTGCCTGTGGTCTGAAGGGTTATGAATAAACAAGTGTTTTCTAATTGTGAATATCCTTCTGTGTTCTAAGGACATTCTAATATTCCTGCCCATTCTCAGGTATTTTAATTGTCAGAGGGGATTAAAACCATATTTTGGGGAGTTTTCTATTTTATAGTCATTCTGGTAATTTTGCTGTATGCTTTTTATAATTCAGAAAGTTAAGCAAGTTTCCATTTATCAGAAACAAAAGGATAAATAACCTAAAAAGTTGGTAGACCAGTGTATATAAATATGGTTAATTGGAAGATTTTGCTGAAAAACTTACCTGTATTTTCATTATATGATGATATAGGTTTATAGCTCTCATTTGAGAACTTCCAGGGATTAAACTGTGTTCAAGATAAAAATATGAAAATCCTGTGAAAGGTACACATGAGAAACAATCAGCCACAAAGGAAAAAGGAGAAATTATATTCCTGTGGTCATACTACCTAAATGAAATTGATTGATTGAGGTATTTGGAGAATTTTAGCTTCTACATTATGTTTATTATTTTATTTACTTTTTAAAAAGGTTTATTTTATTTTTTTAAAAAGATTTTATATTAAAAAAAAAGATTTTATATTTTATTTGAGAGAGAGAGGGAGCACACCCAAGTTGGGGGGAGGAACAGACGAAGAGGGAGAAGCAGATTCCTTGCTGAGCCGGGAGCCTGATGCAGGGCTCCATCTCAGGACTCCAGAATCATGACTCCTGCTGAAGGCAGATGCTTATTAACCAACTGAGCTAGCTACTCAGGTGCCCCAGACTTATTTATTTTAGAGAGAGAGCATGTGTGTGTGTGTGAGTGAACAAGCAGTGTGGGGAGGGGCAGAGAGAGAGGGAGTGAGAGAATCTTAAGCAGACTCCCTGCTGAGCGTGGAGCTGAAGGTGGTGGGGCAGGGCTATATCCCAGGACCCTGAGCTGAAATTGAGAGCCAGACACTTGACCAACTAAGCCACCCAGGCACCCGCTATGTTTATTATTTTAACGTATAGGGTAAAGCAAATATTTTTTTAAAAGTCTAAGATCATCTTTCTAGAGCTCTCAGGATTTGCAAGAATGTCAAATGTACAAATAACTTCTAAGTCAGAGAAGCAGAAACCCTTATGTAGAAAGCAAAATTAAAAATAGCTAAGAAGAGGGGCATCTGGGTGGCTCAGTGGTTGAGCATCTGCCTTTGGCTCAGGTTGTGATCTCAGGGTCCTGGGATCAAGTCCTGAGTCAGGCTCCCTGCATGGAGCCTGCTTCTCCCTCTGCCTGTGTCTTTGCCTCTCTCTCTCTGTCTCTCTCTCTCTGTGTCTCTCATGAATAAACAAATAAAATCTTAAAAAAATTAATATAAGTTAAAAAAAAAGAAAATATACTTTTTAAAAAATTTTTATTTATTTATGATAAATAAATATATTTATTTATTTATGATAGTCACAGAGAGAGAGAGAGAGAGAGAGAGAGAGGCAGAGACACAGGCAGAGGGAGAAGCAGGCTCCATGCACCGGGAGCCCGACGTGGGATTCGATCCTGGGTCTCGAGGATCGTGCCCTGGGCCAAAGGCAGGCGCTAAACCGCTGCGCCACCCACGGATCCCGAAAATATACTTTTTAAGTAGCATAGTAGCAGGAATGATCTCATTAGAATTGTGTACCTCACAGTAGTACATAATTCTTTTTCCTTTTTTTAAAGCTTTTAAAAATTTTTTAAAAAAGATTTTATTAAAAAAAAAGATTTTATTTATTTATTCATGAGAGACAGAGACAGAGAGAGAGGCAGAGACACAGGCAGAGGGAGAAGCAGGCTCCATGCAGGGAGCCCGATAGGGGACTGGATCCCAGGCCTTCAGGATCATGCTCTGGGCTGAAGGCAGACGCTGAACTGCTGAGCCACCCAGGATCCCCATAATCTTTTTTCAAAAGCTGATTCTGCTCTTCTTTTTGGGCTCAGAAATACTTTATTCTGACACCTTGTACTAACTACATCTGCAGTTATAGCATAGTAATTGATTCTTATAATAATGATAATCCTGAATTGTGAATAAAGATTAAAATGTTTTGAGCAGACTTTGTTTAATAAAAGCTTATTTCATTAATTTGAAGTAGCCACTAAAAACGTTAAATGTATAAACACTGGCAACAACATAGAAGTAAAAAGTAAGGTAAGCTGATTACAATTTTTACATGTGCATAATAACAAGGACAGAGTTTTCATTCTTTTTGCAGTATGTTAAAGAAGCTAGCTTAAACACTTTGAATTTAAAAGAAAATTTACTGGAAAGAGAGATATCCTAAGGATCCAAAGTCAGGAATATAGCCAGGCTGCAAAAGGAAACCCAAACCTGTAGGAACACGGGGTATCATATTTCATTCATTCGACCTCTGTATTTCTACTGCTTTATTTTTTTCTTTGCACAGTGGCTTTCTTTGTTTTTCCAGGCACGTGACATAAGGTGACCTCTCTGTAATTTCTAGGTATTTCTACTTGTTCTTTAATTGCAGCCACAGCTCAGAATTAACCCAGGTTTTAGTCCCTTTACAGATTTCTGGGAGAAAGAAACTGGTCCAGGTAATCTTGGATCAAGTAATTCTTCTATGTTAGTTCATTCTGACTAGGTCATGTAGTATAGACGTGGCTTCTGCACCACTTGTGTGTAGAAGGGGTAAGTTCTGGGGGGAGGGGTGGAGAGATTTAGTGAGCTCAGTATAATCACCCAAGGTTTTATCAGTATCACAGAGGATGGAGACATGACTCAGTCTAGGAGTATGGAGGTATTGTCAGACTTTGAACGTAGGAGATTATATTTTACGTTAAGATTCTGTGTTTGGAGAACTAGATGAAATTTTCCTTTTCATTTTTCTCTTCTTTACATCTTTACTTCCATCTATCCTTCCTTTCTCTTTCTTTTTCTCTTTCCCCTTTCCTTTCCCTCTCCCTCCCTCCCCCATCTCTTTTTTAAAAAAATGCACAGACAGTTCACTGCCCTGGAAATTCTGATTTCAGGGGTCTAGGGCAGGACCTTGATACTATTACATTTTAAAATTCCTCATTTGGGGCTCCCGGGTGGCTCAGTGGCTGAGCATCTGCTTTGGGCTCAGGGCGTGACCCCAGGGTCTTGGGATCGAATCCCACATCAGGCTCCCCACAGGGAGCCTGCTTCTCCCTCTGCCTATGTGTCTCTCTCTGTGTGTCTCTCATGAATAAATAAATAAAATCTTTAAAGTAAGAAAAAAGTCTGTATGTGTGTATGGGTATATGTAGAGAATGGGAAAACAAATATGGTAGAAGGTTATATTCTTCAGTAGCATTTGTAAAATTGATACGACCTAGGGGGGGTTGCCCGGGTGGCTCAGTTAAGCGTCCGACTCTTGATTTTGGCTCAGGTCATGATCTCTGGGTCGAGGGATCGAGCCCTATGTTGGGCTCGGGCTCAGTGCTCAGCAGGAAGTCTGCCTGGGATTCTCTTTTCCTCTGCCTCTCCCCGGCTCATGCTCTCAATCTCTCTTGCTCTCTTAAAAAAAAAAGAAATGATACGACCTAGGTTCAAGTAGAGTAACTAGTTTAAGGTAATTAGCCGGCAGGCAGGTGGCAGAACCAGAACTTGAGCTCCATGCCCTTTGTACTTCTCCACAAGCTGGAGTTTGATGTTGTTTTCGTGCCTGAGTTCGCCCTCCCGGCATCTAGGAATGTGGCTGTGCTGGGTTCCACAGGCCCAGGAGGAAGCTTGAAAATTTAGGCGTGGACTTCCATTGTTATGACTCATGATCCCACCCCCATCCCCTCCCCTCTTTCCCTCCCTCTCTCCTGTGTCTTGGTTCCCTCCTCACCCCCTATTATCATCATTCTTATTATTAGACTTTGGGATCTGGGCATGTTCATATACATTGTTTTGACTTCTAGTTAGAACCAAGTGTTTTGTGGTTTGAGTTGGGCCTATGCAGAAGTATGCTTGACTTGCATAGACCAGCCTTACTATTTCAGTTTTCGGGCCAGTTATTAACTAGACAGACTTGTAAATTTGTCCTGTTGGTGGCCTGAGATTTAGAATTGATTTCAAAACAATGGGAACTAGTAAATGTTTTACTTTTTAAAATACTGTACCTCATCCACAAAATGTTTGTGTTGATTAAAGATTGCTGTTAAATTGTCTTTTCTCCTGTAACATTTCTTAAAAATTTCAATTCAAATTAGAATTAGATGAAGTCTTTAGGTGGTTGACTCCCTCCCTCCTTTCTCTCTCTCCTTCCTTCCTTCCTTCCTTCCTTCCTTCCTTCCTTCCTTCCTTCCTTCCTTCCTTCCTTCCTTCCCTTTTTAGCAATAATTTATTGCTATCTGATGATTAAAGAAAAATCCTCTCTAAGAATTGTTTTACTTTATTGTCGACCTTTTGGAGGTCTGCCTTTAATTGAACTCATGATGGCATTTTTATATAATGTGTAAAAGAGCATCAGGAGATAGAGCCAAAATGGTCTTACTTGCTTTTATACAAATTAAATTGCCCTTGTGGCCCAGTATAAAATCTAAGCACTAGGAGCAGTTATTTATTTTGACAACAGAATTAATTGACCCTAAAACAGTTGAAATTCCAGTTGTAGCAAACTATTCTTTCTGACTCTCACTCTGGCTTTGGGACTGTCAAAAAAAGTAACTCGTCTTATGATTAAATAGCAGAATGATGGGCAGTGGACTGCATTTGAGGGAGATGCTGAATAAACTTTCTACTTGTGAAACATTTCAGAAGTGACATGCTACAAGGGGGGTCAGAATGTGCACTGATATCCAGCTGAGCTGTCAACTGGCACAGAGCCAGGCACGCAAAGCTTTGCCGTGTGAAGCAGCATGTGGAGCATATGCCACTTAAAAAAGAAAATCTTTTTCATGCACGAGTTGACGTTTTTTTTTAAAGGTATATTTATTTAGTTTTATTATACCAGAAACCGTTCGTGTTTCTGTCTTTAATAGAAAAGTTTATGTGCTGAAGGTACTCAGTTTAGAATTTTTATATATATTTTACAATTCGAAAGGATCTGACACTTTATATTTCAAAAATGTTTGTGATTCTGAATAGTTTATTTTTATTGAACATTTCCCTATTCCAAATGGATTTTAAAGGGATATTTAGAAAAGATAAAGGGAAAAGCAATCAGGATATGTCTGGTATAGGAAAAAGGTTTCATGAGGAAAAAAATGTAAAATTTTGTTGGAGGGAATTTTGGTAGAGTTAAGGGATGCCTTTGCTATTTTCACATATATGAAGGCATCCAAAGATGTTAAAAGAATATATATATCTTATTTGCTAAGGTAATGTCATAGAAGTCTTTTTAGGTTCTCTTTTAAAATATTTGTAAATAACGCAATTTGTTTGGCATTGACGTTTTGTTTTTCCTCTCAGGCATAAGCCCATAGCCTGAATATTTGAGATTTTGTAAATTGTTAAGGGCACAGTAGGAGCCCTCAGATTTATTTGACAGGTGAACATAGTCTCTTAAGGTTTATTAGTAAGTGATAAAGCTAATCATACATAATAAACTGTTGATAATTTAGGTAGAGATTTTTCATAATTTTTACATCAACTAGTTGCCAATTATCAGATGGACATACTACGGTTCTTTACTTTTATTGATCTTTCAGTTTCATCTGTTTGTAAACTGTTAACTTAGCTCTTAATGGATTCTAACAGTAAGCTCATTACCCTTTCATTTAATGAATTCTTAGCTTTCAGATTTGCAGAGTGAACTTGGAGCCTTTAAATTTTTAATTGGACCATGTTCTGATTGTAAGGCTTTTTTTTGGGGGGGGTAACGGAAGTAGTGAATGTATTTCTAATATTAGTCACATGATATATATGATAAGAATACTTTAGTAAGAAAGGTATATCTAATTATTTGATTAGGACGTTGTTTATCAACTCACTTTTATGAGTTTTTAAAAGTTATTTTGCTTATCCCTAAATGCTAATGTTTGATGATCCCTAAATGCTTCTATTTGAATAGAAACCAGAAGCAAAGAAGTGGATCTCAGATTTGGGGTTAAGAAGGACATTTTAGCCAATATGTTTAGATGTTCCTACTTGTAGAGAAATCTTTCTTGTTAATCAGTGGCTTTCTTTTATAATGGAGTGATTAGTGAGAACTCTGATTATGAACTTATACATATAGTTTTACAGTTAAGCTTAACATCTCAGAAGAACCAGTAATGAAGTCTTCCATTTTCCACTCCTCATGCTCTGTTTTTAAATTTTTTGAAATAATATGTTGAATCTATTACCATTAATAAGTTATTTCAAAAAAAATAAGTTATTTCACAAAAATACTAGACTTACATGAATTTAGTATTAAAAAATAGGGCTAAAATGACAGTTTAATAGAAGATAATTTTTTAGTCTGATACTTAGAGCTTTGCAGATATTTCAGTAGAACAGTGATACAAGCTTTTGCTAACTTTCTGTACTACCTAAATAATTTAGTATTCCACATATATGAAATTATATGGCACTTATGGCTAGTCTTAGTAGATCTATCTATCATTTGAAGGCTATTTAAATTGTTTTTCAACTGGTTTCTATTTTATCATCTTCCTCTCTCTCTACTCTATCCCTGATAACCAGTGCTAAATTAATTTTCTTATAAGACCACTTTGCAGGGGCATTTGTGTATCTCCTCACATGAAAAGTCTCCACCTGCAAACTACAAGTTCACATTCTTGACCCCACTGTACAGTTAGAACATCGCCACTTTGCTACTATGTAATTAGTGCATTTACTTGGTCAGCAGATATTTGTTAAAGACCTATTATTTGCCAGTTCACAGTGGTCTGTGAGACAAATTCCCAAGCTTGCATTCTAGTAGTATTTACTATGTTGGCCCCCCTGTCCTCCCCATGAACACAATGAAAGATTCAGCAACTGCCTTTTATTCTTGTTTTCTCTCAAGTATCCTGCAAGCTCCTTGAAAGCGGAAATGACAGATTAGGTTTGTGTCTCCAGTTCTATAGTATTATATATAAAAGCTTTTCAGTAAATTGTGATCATAATAATAGGCTAGTCTCAATTTTTGTCACTGTTAGGATTATTTGAATTTTAAAATTATTACTGATATTTCAATTAATGCTATCAGATAACATGAGAACACATCACGTCAGTTAAAAAGATGTAAAGGGGTGTGAGCTGATTGTTTTCCATCAGCTTTTTTTTTTTTTTTTTAACTTTTACTAACTTTGTTCATCTTTTGTTTCTTTGCTTGTTTAGGCCTTATTGAATTTGAAGAATGTGACCCTGCTAGTGCAGTTGAAGGTAAGCTGACTACTTGTAATACATGGTAACTAGCTAATATCTTCTGTTTATTGAATAAATCAAGACTATTATTTAGTGTTGTCAACATGTCTGTGGAGTGATACAAAAAATCTGAAGAACCCATAATGAAATTTGGTTTGAAGCCCTACAGATACTATTCTTCACTTAATAAATAAACAATAGGCTTGCCCAAAGGAATATTGAGTGTGTTAGAATATAAATCTTAAAAGATTAAATATAACATGTATTTATTTTCAAATCTACATTGAGATTGTTTTTTTATTGACATCCATTTTTAAACATTCTCATGTCACTAATGTGAAAAATCATTAAAACACATTAATGTATAAGACTTTTTTTACATTGATTTTTTATTTAAATTCAATTAATTAATATATAGTGTATTATTAGTTTCCAAGGTAGAGTTCAGTGATTCATCAGTCTTAAATAATACCCGGTGCTCATTACATCATGTTCCCTTTATAATGCCCGTCATCCAGTTACCCCATTGCCTCACTCCACTCCCCTCCAGCAACCCTCAGTTTGTTTCCTATGATTAAGAGTCTCTATGGTTTGTCTCCCTCTCAGATTTCATCTTGTTTTATTTTTCCCTCCCTTCCTCTATGATCCTCTGTTTTGTTTCTTAAATTCTATATATGAGTGAGATTAAAGGATAATTGTTTTTCTCTGATTGACTTTTTTCACTTAGCATAATACCTTCTAGTTCCATCCACATTGTTGCAAATGGCAAGATTTTGTTTTTTTTTTTTTTGATGGCTGAGTAGTATTCTGTTATATACATATATATATTATACATCCTATTATACATATATATGTATATGTGTGTGTATATATATATATACACACACACACACCACGTCTTTATCCATTCATCTGTCAATGGACATCTGGGCTCTTTATTCATAGTTTGGTTATTGGGGACATAGCTGCTATAAATATTGGAGTGTAGGTGCCCCTTTGGATCACTATATTTCATCTTTGGGATAAATACCCAGTGGTGCAGTTGATGGGTCATAGGGTAGCTCTACTTTCAACTTCTTGAGGACCCTCCACACTGTTTTCCAGAGTGTCCGCACCAGCTTGCATTCTCACCTACAGTATAAGAGGGTTTCTCTTTAAAGGGCTTATTCTAAAGTGAGAAACATTTCAGTAATTAATGAGGTTATATATTAATGTTATTATTACTTTCATTCAAAATGAGTGATAATATGACTTGGAGGAAGGGTTCACAACCCTTCCTGTCTGTTTAAAGATTTTATATCCATAGTGGAGCTTGAATTTACAACCCCAAGATCAAGAGTTGGCATGCTTCTCTGACTGAGCCAGCCAGGTGCCCCCTTCCTGTTTATATGGATTATTTTCATAGTATGAAACCAATAAATGTCTGCTAATTTTGTCATATTTTACATATCTCACTTTGTAAGCTACTAGAAATAATTTGAAAAGAATTTTGTATTTTTCTTTCTCCCAACATTTCTGTAAGAATTTGGAGAAAATTGATGTGTGTAAGGTTTTCATTGGAGGAGTCAGGGACTCCAGTGCCTAGGCTTTTTTTTTTTTTTTTTTTTTTTTTTTAATTTTTTTTAAATTTTTTTTTTTTTTTTTTTAGAGCTGGGGTGGGGCAAAGCGGGTCAGAGGAAGAAAGAATCTTTATCTTTCAAGATTTAAAAAAATTTTTAAAAATATTTTAATTTTTATTTTTAAAAAGTATTTTATTTATTTATTCATTAGAGACACAGAGAGAGAGAGAGAGGCACAGGCAGAGGGAGAAACAGGCTCCATGTAGGGAGCCACCCTGATGTGGGACTAGATCCCAGGACTCCAGGATCATGCCCTGGGCCGGAGGCAGGTGCTAAACCACTGAGCCACCCAGGGACCCCCCAGGATTTTATTTAAATTGAAGTTCACGTATAGTGTAATATTAGTTTCAGGGGTAGAATTTAGTAATTCACCATTTGCATATAATACCCAGTGCTTATTCCATCATGTGCCCTCCTTAATGCCCATCGCCGAGTTACCCTATCCCCCCACCCACCTCCCCTCCAGCAACCCTCAGTTTGTTCCCTGTATTTTAGAGTCTTATGGTTTGCTTCCCTCTCTGTCTTTATTTTATTTTCCTTCCCTTCCCCTACGTTCATCTGTTTTGTTTATAAAATTCCACATATGAGTGAAATCATAGGTATTTATCTTTCTGTGACCGACCTGTTTCACTTAGCATAATACACTAGTTTTGGAAGAGAGAGAATCTTAAGCAGGCCAGTGCAGAGCCTATGCTGGGCTAGATCTCATGACTGCGATCATGACCTGGGCTGAAGTCAAGAGTTGAACACTTAACCAACTGAGCCACTCAGGTGTCTACACTTCTTATAGTTACTAGCTGTTTGAGAGCAATTAATTAAGTTCTTTGTACTTCAGCTTTTAGTATGAGCGCCTGGGTGGCACCTCAGGTCATGATCTCAGGGTCTTGAGTTGGAGCTCTGCTTAGGCTCCGTGCTCAGGTTGACATTCCCTCCCGCTCCATCCCCTGGTTTGCATTTTTAGTCTTTCTTGCTCTTTCTCTCAGATAAATAAATAAATATACTCTTTTAAAAAATATGGATAGTAAATAATACTCTGTGAGAATAAAAATGTATTTGTTCTTTAAAATATTACAACATACTATACATTTGTATGGTTTAAGGAGTTCATTTTGCATGAAAGCAAGTACCCTGTTCTAAAACATCTGGATTCTAATCCTGGCTGTGCTATTTAGTAGCTGTATAACACTGAGTTAAAAAATAAAAATAAAAAAAAAACTACTCTTGAGTTTTCTCATCTATATGGTGAGGAGTTGTCTTAGATATACTGTGGTTGTCAGAGTAAACAGCTAAACGTTAAATGTTGAATTCTGTCGATGATTAATAGCATGACTGATCTCTAACAAATAAATTTGTCATGCAAGAGAGGAAGGAAGAACTTCTATATTAGGCAAACAAAGATGACCTTTGTTTTTCATTCCTGGTAGGATCAACTTACAACATTGTTTATATTAAAGATAATATATGGGCAAAAGAATGCTATGTTTTCTGTTTATACTATTAATGGGTCTGTTGTGTCATCTTTTTAAAAAACAACATATTTATATATTTTGCGACCTTTCAGACAGGAAACATGACTTGACCTGCATTTATAACAGAATCTAATGTGGTAAATAATGTACTTTCTTTGAAGTTTTAAGATATCTCCAAATGCTTATTTTGTCTGAGGTAATTTAGGGGAGACTTAGAAGAAAAGAGAATTATATTGATCAAGTGAATATTCTAGAATCTTTTGGTGCATAATAGGCTATATTAAGAAAATTCTAAATGGATTGCAACTCTGATTTAAATATTAGCATTTAGCAGGTGATACTTTTGATTTTTTTCATAAAAATTTAGTATTGATATGAGCAAATTAGGTGTCAAGATACAAGAGATTCATAAGTTTAACATATTTATCAACTAACAACTATATTTTTGTAACAATATGCATTTTTTTAAAGGTATAAAACCAAGGAAAAGAAAGACTTTTGGCTTGCCAGGGATAATTAAAAAGGAAAAGGATGCAGAGTCTGTGTAAGTATATTTCATATTGTCAAAATCCTTTGTTATTAAGTAATTAAGAATAAGACTGGTGTTTTGAATTTGGGAAGAAAAAATTTCTTAAGAAACAACTCTGTATGTCCAAAGTGTGAAAACTACACTTTTCTAAGTACATTTGCTAGCTCATCTGGCTTTAGATAAAAGTATTAACTTTTCTTATTTTAGAATTTTAAGGTCTTTAAGGTGAAAATTTTAGTGTCTTAAAATTGAAACTTTAAAGATACTCTTTTTATAAATGATACATACATACTTTAGAAAACAAAAGTCCAGAGGAAACTAAAAATTCCTCTAAGTCTTCTTAACGCCTAAGAAAAAAACCCACGGTCAACTATTTGATGACAATCCTTCTAGACAACTCTATAAACATTTAGGCACACAGCAATATATGTACACATAAATAGAAAATGGAGGAGAACAAAAGCCCTAACATGTTTTAAACATTTATACTAGGTCATCAATTTTATTTTATTTTATTTTATTTTATTTTATTTATTTATTTTTTTTTTAGGTCATCAATTTTAGATGGGAGATGGAGTATAAATATACTTTTTTTTTTTAAATTAAGAAGTTAGGTTACAAGGAATATATAATTTGCATATAATAAATTCAATGAGTAAGTGAAGTTTTCTTTTTCTTACATTGGCTACACATTAGAGTACATGGAAAATTAAAATACATGTATCTGCCAGGCTCTGCCTCAGACCAGCTAAACCAGATTCTCAGGATGTGAGGTTGAGCATAATTTTTGTTTGGTTTGCTTTTAAGCAGCCTGTATGATTCCTAACATATACCTGGGGTTGAGAATCTCTAAGATCTGTGGCTTACCAGAGACAAACTGGAATTAAATGAATCCTTTTTTCTGTAATTACCTCAACGTTAAATAGATTGATAAGATGGTAATCAGATCTTAAATGCTTTGCTGACTCAGTAACACTGGCTAAAAATGTGTTTAAAATCCCTACTTCTCTAGCAGAGCTCTGCTGGGCACTCATATTTTCAGGGTAAGAGAACAGTTTGTGCTTTGGGTATTATTACCTCCTAACTAGTTAGATTCTTTTTATCTGAGTTTCTCAGAGTGCCTACCATTTTATTATTTTTTTTATTATTTTATTTTTATTTTTTTTTTGTGCCTACCATTTTAAATGTCTGTTTCTTCCTCGCCCCCAAGTTTTTTTTTTCCCCCCAAGTTTTATTTGCTTTAACAAATAAAGACCAATTGCAAAGTGGTTTATATCTGTAGTTAACCATCTCATCTGCGAATGTTTTTTCAGCATTTATGAAAGCTGTCTTTTGCTAAGGAGATGGAATACAATTGGTTTCTATAACATTGTAAATACTTACATAAGTCTAAACAATGGATTTGTAAGTGAAATTATAAAAGTAGTCAGGTCGTCTGTTAATATATTATAAAGAGTAAAGAGTAAAGTATAAGAGTTAATATATTATAAAGAGTAAAGTATATTATTATATAATATAATACATGGTTTTCTCAGCTGTCCATTCAGGGAGCTTAGAATATTTTTGTATAATTTGTGTTTTTAAAATAGTTTTTCGGGGATCCCTGGGTGGCGCAGCGGTTTAGCGCCTGCCTTTGGCCCAGGGCGCGATCCTGGAGACCCGGGATCGAATCCCACGTCGGGCTCCCGGTGCATGGAGCCTGCTTCTCCCTCTGCCTATGTCTCTGCCTCTCTCTCTCTCTCTCTCTCTCTCTCTCTCTCTGTGTGACTATCATTCATAAATAAAAATTTAAAAAAAATAAAATAGTTTTTCATGGTCAGTAACTTCCTAGTACCATCATTAGGCCACTTGGATATTGGAATATTTTTTTACCACTGAGAAGACCAGGGCTGAAAACCAGTCCTTAAACAACTGCATCATGATTGCCTTCTTTCAACACTTGTAGGCAGGAAAGATGTTAGAAACTGCTTTGTTTGAAATGCCGGAGGCTCTTGGCATGCTTCTGTGCATAGCCTGAAGGCTTTGAAATGCCAGTATTGTAGAAGAGGGGTCCTGCTCAGAGCTTGCTCTCTGCCTGGGGCTTCATCTGCAGGGCTCATTACGGCCCACTGTGAAAGCAAACAGATGAGTGCTTCACCACAAGGACTGGAGAGCTCTGGCTGAAAGCCAGAGAATAAACTGTTTGGAACTTTGACACTTATATTTAAACTGTATCTTCTAAAAAAAAAAAAAAAGAAGAAGAAGAAAGTAGGAGTGCTCTAATATCTTAAATGATTTGATTCTGTAGAAGAATTGAATTTATTATTGTTACAGTACCTTTTCTGGAACATTTCCTCAGAGTATGCATAGGAATATACCAGTAATAAGAAAGCTGTTTTTCAAAATTTTCGATTTTAAGTGATGATTAACTGGCTAGAAAGACATAAGAGGCTTGCATTTATTCTCTTTGGTGCTTCTATTTGGATTAAGAGCAGGGTAGTCATCTCCCTCTTTTTTCATTATTTTTATTATTTTTTCATTATCTGTTCTATCCTCTCTTCCTTTAACAAAATTCTTCAATTTGTAGATTTTTTGGTTTGTGCTTAGTCTTTGGGTAGAGATGACCCATTTATCCTATATATTAATTTAATACATTTTCATTATTGCTCATTGGGCTCTCAAGGTATACCTAATACATATGTTTTCATTCTGTTATTTAAGTGGCAGATTCTGATATTACATGCATTAACTGTCTCAAGCCACTGAATATGTAACTAATCCAAATGCCTTTTAAATGTGCACTCTAGAGGCACCTGGGTGGCTCAATCAGTTAAGCATCTGCCTTTGGCTCAGGTCATGATCCCGGGGTCCTAGGTTGGAGCCCCATGTTGGGCTCCCTGCTCAGTGGGGAGTCTGCTTTTCCCTCTTCCTCCCCCTGCTCATTACTTTCTCTCTCGCTCACTCTCTCTCAAATAATAAATACATAAAATCTTTTAAAAAATGAAGTGCATTCTGATTTTTGTTAGTGAAATTCTTCTAGAATATATTCATAGAAATTCTTCTAACTTTATTCCTCGTGGTCTCAATGTCTTTATGGATTTAAGTGTTTGAGAATGTTGGTCTTTATTGTTTTAGTTTTACGTTTAAAATACTTTCTTGCTGGTTTATATCCGAATTACTATTTATCAGTTAAATGATAAAATACCAATTTTCAACAGCTTATTGTATTAAACCAGAAAGCTTTTTCAAGCAGAATTCTAACTACACATTTAACATATTTAGAGAAAAATGCTTTTGACTTCTATGTATGTGCTAGTTATGGAAAGTACTTCAAATGAAACTGAAGTTTTAATAAGAATATATTGTAAAATGTTATTTATAATTTATCAATTAATGTAGACTTTTTTTTTTTTTTAAGCCAAGCTTTCTTCTCAAAGAGAATTTCTTTGAGAGAACTTTCTCAACCAGAAGAATTAAAAGCCACTAGAAATCCTTCTAGGACTGACAGCTTCCTTTATGTGATTCATGTGTATATTCATGGAAAAGAAGTACTTTTGAAGTACAAGTTTTTATTATTTATTTGTTTTTCTTAAAGATTTTATTTATTCATGAGAGACAGGCAGGGACATAGGCAGAGGGAGAAGCAGGCTCCCTGCGGGGAACTCATGCAAGACTGGATCCAGGGACTCCAGGATCACACCCTGAGCCAAAGGCAACTGCTCAACCACTGAGCCACCCAGGCATCCCTCTTTTGAATTTTAAGATCATTTGGTGTATTTTAATCTTCATGATTTGATTTTTCTAAATGTTTTTGTAAAGTTTAAGTTATGTTTAACAAGTAAACACTTTCAATATACTATATTTATCAGATAGTTCTAATAGTTGACTATTTTTTAATATTTTGTTTATTTTAATAGGGAATGTCCTGATGCAGATTCACTTGTAAGTAGTTTTACTTTGATATAAGCCATGTAAATTAGCTGTTTCCATTAGGAAATAATCAGCATATTTGGGTTGAGTTCATAAGAAAAATAGTAACCAGCTTATTGTAAATTCACTGTTAAAATTATTTTAGAGATGCAGCTTTGGCTTTATTTTACTAGATGCTTTTGTATTAAATAGAAGGTAGCTCTACCTATCTTTGAAAAGTGGACATTTTACTTTGAAAATTTGAATGGTACCATACCATATTGCTTTTTCTTGGGAAATATGCCAGATCTCAGATCTGCTTACTTTATTTTAAAATGTGATGCTCTTACTAAAGTATTCCTGATTATTAAAATATTATTTTATCTCTTCAGGTGTTTGAATTTTAAGAGCTTATCAGTACAGAAAAGATAGCAATAATAATCATTGTCAGTATTTTTCTCTGCTTTTTGTTTTGAAGAGTTTGTTTATATTTCTTATTTAAATATATTTCTTTGTCTATAATTGAAGAAGACAATAAGTGGAGTTCCCCGTGGTTACAGTGGGAGATTATTACCAAATGGTGTAAGTAATGTGTAGACAGACATATTTTTCAAATTGTTCATTAGACACTGGTCGTGTTGCTAAGTGTAGTAGAATCAAACTGTCTGTCTCCTTTGCTTATTGTTCTTGCTTGCATAATTACTGTATCTTTTGGCCCCAAGTCATCTTTTACAGCATAATGGTGTACCAAGATAAAGATACTTTTGGAACACTATGTTTTATGTAACTTAAATAAAAACTTTTTATGTTTCATCTTTAAAATAAGAAAATTATGATTTGTTAGTAAATGTATAGTAAAAATAAATAGATTTCTAGTGAGCTCTAAGGTTAAAATCCTCAGAGTGTTTTAGAACTATATTTATTTACTTTACCAGTTGTTTGTTTTGATATGCTTGGTTTACTAATTAATGAAAAAGTTAGCAGATGTGTTGACATTAACCTGAAGATTCATCAGGCATTTCATGTTGGAATTATTTATGTGTAGCATTTATTTCATGATTGCAACATTGAATTAAATGCTTTAATAACTTCGTGTTTTATATAAACTCCCTTAAAACATTTCTAATCCTCTCAGCTCATTGATACTGTTCTATAATGATCAGTATTAACCACTTTTGAACTTCAATCAGTACTTGTCTGGAATTAGGAAAGGGCTTTTAAAGAGGACGCATAAGTATAATGCCATAAAGGAAAGGATTGATAAATTTGTATAGAAAGAAAACATCTAAAATTACAAAAAATACGTCATAGAAGAATTTGAATCCGCAAAGTTGGCAGAGTATACTTGTAAGACGTAACAAGGGCTACTTTCCTTTGTAAAGCTTATACAAATCATTGTTAAAGGTGAGCAGTGTCCCAACAGGAAAAGGGCATTATGAGAAAAACAGGCTATTTTCATAAAAAGAAACAAGGTGGTAAATGACCATTATAATGTTCAGAATAGTAGTCTCATTCTGATGCAAATTAGAATGAAATTCCTGTATTTATATATGATATTGGCAAAGTTTTGGTTAATTCATATAACTGGTAGGAGTATAAATTGGTACAGTCTGTCTTATGGATAGTTTGGCAGTGTCTTCTCAAATAAGAAATGCATGTTTTTTTGACTGTCCAGTCCTGCTTGAGGTTTATTGTTCTGGCTGTATTCACAAACTCCATGTACTTGCTTCATCAAGATACATACATACAGTAGTTCCCCCCCCCCGCCCCGCCCACTTCCCCTCACCTTCTCTGAGGTTTTGCTTTCCACGGTTGAAGTTACGCATGGTTGATCAGTTGCTGTGCCTGCTGATAGGGAAAGAGCTTACTAAAGGGAAGCAAGTATGATTTTTAAGTAATTGCTGTTTAAAAAATATAAATGGGTAGATATTTTTGTTCTTTTTGTTTGTGTTACCCAACACTTAATTGTGGTTACCTTTAGGGAGCATGATTACAGTGGTGGTCAGCAGGGAGAAAAGGCTTTCATTTTTTTGTTTTATTTATGGCCTATTATTATTATAGCCTATTTATGACTTTTCTATGGCTTTTTTTAAAGTAGGCCCCACACGCAACATGGTGCTTGAATTCACAACCCTGAGATCAAGAGTTGCATGCTCTACTCACTGAGTTAGCCAGGCTCCCCCTATAGCTAGTTTTAATAACCATTTAAACATCCATAACCTGCCTTGTTAAGGAAATTATCGTTTAATTTCTGTTCCTTTTTTAAATGGTCTGTGTAATTAAAAAATTATTTTGAGGGACTATATTTTTTAAAGGTTGCCCAAGTAAGTGTGAATTGTCTTTTTCTTTTGGTTTCAGCCAGTCTCCCTATCTAAACAGATTGAGGAATATTTCATTGACTGAAGAGTTCTGTCCCAGTATATATTTTTAAATCACTACCACAACTACTATCCAAACCTGCCTTTAAGATTATTGAGTGAAGTTACCTGCTCTTTTCTTCACAGTGCTTTGGCCTAATGTTTTGCTCCAGCAGTGTAGGGCCTTTAAATAGAAATCATGGACTGAGTGGACAAAGGTATAAACTGGTATTGGGCAAGTTTTTATTAATATCAAGTTTCTATGAACAGTTTAGCATTCCAAACCTGATATACCGAGAATTATTATTTATTTTGAAGTAATCAATTTACAGCAAGTTGCAAAGATAGTACAGAGCAGTCCCGTATACCTTTCATCCACTTTCTCCTGATAATTTTTTAAAAATATTTTATTTATTCATAGAGACGAGAGAGAGAGAGACAGAGACAGAGACACAGGCAGAGGGAGAAGCAGGCTCCATGCAGGGAGCCCGATGAGGAACTCCATCCCGGGTCTCCAGGATCAGGCCCTGGGCTGCAGGCGGCGCTAAAGCGCTGCGCCCCCGGGGGCTGCCCTCCTGGTAATTTCTTGCAGAAATACAGTATCACAGCTAGGATACTGACACCTAAAACAGTCAAAGCAGAACATTTCCATTACCACAAAGGTCTTTTTTGTTGGTTGCCTTTTACTGCCACTTCTCTTCCATCACCACCCTCCTTGGCTTCTTGCAATCACTAATCTTTTCTCTATTTCTCTAATTTTGTCATTTTAAGAATGTTATTTAAATGGAGTCCTATTATAACCTTTCAGATGGGCTTTTTTCTTCCAGCATAATTCTCTGGAGTTTCTTCTAGGTTTTTGCATATATGGTATATGAATAGTTTTTTGTTGGTTGAATAGTATTCCATGATATAGAAGCACTAAAGTTTGTTCTAACCATTCACCTATCATAGGGCATTTAGTTGTTTCTAGTTTTCAGCTATTAGAAAAAAGTTGCTTTGAACAATTGTATATAGATTCTTGTGGGTACCATGTCCCACTCTGACCCTGGTTATTTGCTTTCTGAAATCTGTTTTACCTAACAAGAAGTCATTCATTTGCCCCTCCCTCCCTTTTTAATGTTTACATGGTATTTTTCCATTCTTTTACCTTCAACCTACATATGTTGTTATACATGAAGTAAGTTTCTTACAGATAGCCTCTAGTTGGGGCATGTATTTTAATCTCTTCTGCCAATCTGCCTTTTATTACATTTGGACACTTTATATTTAACATAATTATAGACGTATCAGAGCTAAGTATGTCATTTTTTTGTTTGTTTGTTTTCTGTTTCTGGTTTTTTGGTTTTCACTTTGTTTCTTTTCCTGCCTTCTTGTGGGTTATTTGAACCTTTTTTACGACTCCATTATGATCTATTTATAGTTTTTGAGCATATAATTTTGTAGACTTCTTAAATGGTTGCTCTAGTTCACTCTCCAGTACCTTCAGATAGTTTTTTTTTGACCAGAGTTTATAGTTGTAATCTTCAAGAGGTTGGTCTTACCCTATAAAAAACAGCTCAGTATTATTTTAAATTATTACATCATACTGTATTATAGCAAATCCTTAGAACTTCTAGGAGATTAAATATCTGGTATGTTTCTAGGATACTAGGAATAAGAATAAAGTATTTTATAAAAACTTTATCTTTTACTTTTTTAAAGATTTTATTTATTCATGAGAGAGACACACAGAGAGAGAGAGAGGCAGAGACACAGGCAGAGGGAGAAGCAGGCTTCATGCAAAGAGCCTGATGTGGGTCTTGATCGTGGGACTCCAGGATCACGGCCTGAGCCAAAGGCAGACGCTCAACCACTGAGCCACCCAGGTGTCCCTATAAAAACTTTAATTCTGATTTCTAATCAACCTCAACCTACATTTGGTAAAGTTTATTTTTAAAAGTATTTTAAAATATTATTTGCATATTAGCAAGCAATATGTAGAATTCAAAGTGCTCTACTTCTAGGGTTATATCACTTGACATCTTTTTTGTATATGTAATCTGCTCTTTACTCTGTATTAGATTTTTCATTTCTAGATTTTAATCCAGTCTCTTAACTCACTGCTGGGTACAGTAAACTTTTTATTCAAATTGGAAGCTATAGCTATGTAAATTTTGCTCTTAGTTCTCCTTGATCTTGTGCTATGCCTGTGAGATTACCCTTCATATTCCTTTTGCTGAGCTTTAGCAAGTGAATGGAGGAAGAAAAGAAACTTTACCAGTAGAAGAATTTTAGCTCTCCAACTGATCACTTGACATTTCTTGATTATCTTTTTTTTTCTTCTAAAAAAGTTTTTGGAATTGTTTTATTCTTGTATTTTTTGTAAGTTAGAACTTATTTCCAAATAAAAGCACTTTGAGTACCCCTAACTTATTATTATTATTATTATTTTAAGATTTTATTTATTCATAGAGACACAGAGAGAGAGAGGCAGAGACACAGGCAGAGGGAGAAGCAGGCTCCATGCAGAGAGCCCGACATGGGACTCCATCCAGGGTCTCCAGGATCATGCCCTGGGCTGCAGGCAGCGCTAAACTGCTGCGCCACCGGGGCTGCTCCCTAACTTTTTATTATATTTTCCTTAACAGTTGTATTCCTACATGCATGTGTTTATGTGTGTGTATATAATTTTTTTTGATCCATTTTAGCATAAATTCTATACATGGTGGCCCTCATCCCTAAACTGCTTAAATGTATATTTCCTAAAAATAGGAATATTCTCTCCACATAGCATACATAGAGAAGTGGTCCTCCATCCTTTATCCCTTCTATTCATCACTTTCCCTTGGAGGTAACCAACTTTATTCTGATTTCTCCTTACAGGGGTTTTTCTCCCTGTAAAGATAAGCAGATATCTGTGTTTTAAAATTTTCCCATCTTTCTTACAGGCTTTTTTTTTTTTTTTTTTTCTCATTTAGCAGTATTTCCTCAAAGTCATTCCATATGAGTTCATAGAAACTTCCCATTTTTAAAAAATAATTGTAGACTACTCTGTTTACTATGTGTACTATAGTTTATTAAACTATGCTTGGACATTTAGGTGCTTTCCATCAGTTTTGAGTTACAGATAATCTTTGATGAATACACTTGTTGTATATGTATTTTTAAATTGTTGAGGGTGTATTTTCAGGGTAAATTCCTAGAAATTCAATTCCTGGGTGGAAGAGTAAATACTTAACTATTTTTGTTAGATAACGCTAAATTTCTCTCTATAGGGATTTACTAGTTTGTATTTATACCAGCAGAATATAAGAGTACCTTTTCCCACAGTTTTGCCAACAGAGTGTATTTTCAAGCTTTTGGATTTTTGCCTGTCTCATGTATAAGAGATGCTATTTTAATGTAGTTTTAATTTTCTTGGTTATCTTTCATTTGTTTTGTTAAATATTTTTGATAAGTATTTCCATTTATTTAACTTGTCAGCCCTCTGATTTCATCATGTCTCATTCCAGACACATACAGTCTTGTGCTTTTACTTCTTCCCTTTCAAGATTTGGGTGAACATTTGCTTATTACAGAACTGCTGGTATTCCTGCCTGAACCCCTGTTCTCTTCCTTATAGAGTGTTTCTCCTATTTCATTTTTCAGTGCCTTTCCGTTTCAGATGCTAAAGCATAGAATGTGATCTGGAGCTAACTTAACCAAAATGATAGAACTTTGCCAGTGTTGATAATTTTATGAACCTACATCATTGATAAATGATGTAGCCACTGCAATAGGTAAAGCTGTTTTGCTAATCTTTTGTATCTATGTAGTTGGAGCCATAATTACAATGAAGTTTTTTTCTTCTTCTTCCCATAGAACATTCCTGATGTAGATGAAGAAGGTTATAGTATAAAACCAGAAGCAAATCAGAATGATATCCTTTCATCATCTAGATATTTCTATGGATTGTGTTGGCATCTAAGTAGACAGTTAAAACAGAATAATCTGTTGTTTAATAAAGACTTCAGTTTTTAATTATAATAAAATGTGATTCCATAGTCTTCACTTAACATGTTTTTATTAATGAAAGTTAGTACTATTTCTGTTAAAGTCTATCTTATCTCTTAAAGGTTTATATCCTTTTTATAAATGTATGAAAAACTGTTTATATGTTAAGATAGTTTAAAAACTAAATTCTTTAACTGATACTCACATACCAAAGAGAACCATTTCTACTCGTCTAGTGATTCTGATTCTGAAGATGAAGAACCAAAGAAGTATCGGATAGAGATCAAACCCATGCACCCAAATAACTCCCATCACACAATGGCTTCCTTGGATGAATTAAAAGTATCTATAGGAAATATCACACTCTCCCCAGCAATATCTGTAAGTAAGAAATGAGCAAGTTCATACTCTATATAGAAGCCTTTGGTTGTTTTTTTTTACCTTGTCTACTTGCATCTGGTTAATTTTAGCAATAGTTAATTAAGCACATCGAATAAGGGAACATTTAGTAATTTTTCTTCTGTTTTATTGAGGCATACAGTTTATGATTGTTATATAGGCACATAAACCCGAGTTTGGCTTAGTTTTGCTTCCTTTTGAGGTGTTTTATAAAGAAACAAAAATGTAGAAAATCTATTTCTGCCGTGTATTTTATTTTATAAACAGTTTCTATGTTTCAGAAGTTTGAAATGGCAGTATTAATCGTTTCCTCATCCAGTTTTAAATATTTTGTCCATATTTTATGAACCTTATCTGAAAGGGAATTCTTTCTTTAACAAGGGATTTAAAGATTAAGTTCTATGTCTGCATGTTAACTTACAGCATTTGTTATTTCATACTTTTTATATAAAAAAGACACATAGAAGAATTCATAGTGTTAGTGGATAATTCCTCAATTCTCAGATACCATAAACAGCTTTTGAGGGAAGAAAAAAAAAAAAGTAATTGCCATAACTAATCTTTCCGTTGATGTCAAACTCTAATTTCAGGAATGTTAAACTATGGGGAAAAAAGCATGTCTTAGAATGACAATTTAGTTATCTGTACATACTTAACATAATTGATATTAAATCAGTTCTCCTTGATAATGGAGAATAAAAGTTCTTCCCACTTCATATTGTCATTTAATTATGTATTTTAAATAGTCTCTGTGTATTTGGGAATAAATGTTTTTCAGTCATGTGCTTATAGCGTTTAATTTTTTTCTACCAAAAAGACTGATTTCTTAAGTGAGGTTTTATCCTACCATTGCTATTTAACATTAAGATTAATGCCCAGATTAAATTATATATATATATATTATGATAGATATATGTAATATATACGTATGAAGTTAGAAGTTATGAAACCATTAAAAATTTTTATTGTGAAAGAGCCTGACTAATTAAAAAATATATTTATGTAAAGAAAATCCTAGGGAAATATATACCAAAACATTAAGCACCTAATTCTGAGTAGTGAGATCATTAATGATTTAAAATTTTCTCCTTTGTACTTTCCTCTTCAATTTTTTAAAAAAGGTGAGCATATTAATTTCATACTGAGAAAATAAATAATGAGAACATTTTAATAGTTAATATTGGATCTGAAAAGATGTGTTGAATATATTTGGCTGGCCACTTTGCTTATCTAGCCTATGTCCCCTACCCCAACGATGTTCTGCATGTGTTCTAAGGTGAGAAGATTTTAGGTATGATTCAGAAGTGAATAGACAAATTATGAGACCAAGAAAATAAGATATTTTAAATTCTAAATTGTACACTATACCTTTCTTTTTCTTTCCATGCACTACTAGAGACACAGCCCAGTAAGTGCAAAATTTTATATTCTTACCTACTAACTTAAAATCCTTTTAATATTTGAACATTGATCTTCAAAATACTTGTGTTAAGCTTTTTAAATTTGCAGATCATAGTATCTTGCTGTAGGTACTAACATTTTGATATTTTAAAAGCATTTTATTGAGTTAAAGGTATGTGTATTATCTTTTACTATAAGAACTGAGAGTTTGTTTTTTTGTTTGTAGTTTATAATTGAGTAAATATACTAAGAACAACTTAAAATTAGGTCCCCATTAATATCTCACGAAGTAGAGATGCCTGGCTGGCTCAGTTGGCATTCAGCTCTTGATCTCAGTATCATAAGAGTTCAAGCACTGTGTTGCGCATGGAACCTACTTAAAAAATATACCAAAATTTTTTTTTACTAAATATTTCATTACCAAATTATTTGTTTAATGACTCTTAGTGTTTGCATTTCTGTTTTAGGTGCAGATGAATCGGAATTCATCAAGTAAGTGTGACACTTAAAGTGGTTATTTTGTGTCTATTAAAATTTATCAGGTAGTTTGCTCAGCTTATTGTAGCCTTTCATATGTAGTTAGAAGAATAAATGGTTTGTTTTCATCATAACTGTTAACAACAGACTAGAAGGATACTTTAAACAGAAGACAATTTTATGTATATTATTTCTTTTAGCGTTTATACACACCTTCAAGTTTAATACTTGGCTACAGCATTTTTCAGAAGTCAAAAAACCAAAGAGTACCTTCTTTTTTTTTTTTTAATTTTTATTTATTTATGATAGTCACACAGAGAGAGAGAGGCAGAGACACAGGCAGAGGGAGAAGCAGGCTCCATGCCGGGAGCCTGACGCGGGACTCGATCCCCGGACTCCAGGATCGTGCCCTGGGCCAAACGCAGGCGCCAAACCGCTGAGCCACCCAGGGATCCCAAAGAGTAGCTTCTTTTTAACAATGTTAAATTACTTAACTGGCGTAACTCTGCCTTATGAGCCAGAAGGCTTTATGAAAGGTGAGTAAGCTTTAGCTTTTCTGATTTTTAAGTCCTATCACAATTGCAATTTTGTAATCTATAGTTTTAGTATAGTAACTTAGTTATACTAAAAAAATGGGGGGGAGGAGTGTTAACATCTGCAGAATTCATGCATTAAAAATAACAAAGTTGGGAAAAAATAGAGTTGAGGCAGCCAACTCAAGTTGTGCATTTTTGTAAACACAAGGCTTAATAAAAACCATAAGTAAGTAACATTAATCCTATTAAAAATTCTAGCACAATTACAAAGACCTATTAAATGCATAATAAATATCAAACTAAAAGTAAGATTTTACTTTTAAAAAAGAGTGAGTAGCTTGAATGATAGGGGATACAAGGAAAGTGAGGATAAAAGTGGGTTGTTTTTATGGAGTTAATAGGCATAAGGGCAAATTGCAGGAAGATGGAGGAGAACACCACAGTGAGTACTTTGAGGTCAAACAGGACCAGACTGAGCCAAATGGAACAGTGTGGTATGAAGGGGCATCACATACACTGTGGTATTCCTCGGACTTTGCTGCAGTTACCCATGTTGGTGTATTCTGCATTCATCTGGTGTTGGGTGGTAATCTAAGACATTAAGATACAGGGAAATTTTCTTATGAACTGACATGACTTCTGCATGTTACTTATACTATTTTCTTTGTGTACCAGTTGCTAATGAAATGATTAATGTTACTAATGGAAAAGGTAGCAAAACAGCCTGTCTTATAAAGACTGTTATTCTAGGTTGCTCTAAAAATTTTAGTTTTTCAAGATACAACATCCTTCAAGAATAACTATTTTTGGTCAATGTAATAATATTCTTAGAACCTGAAAGATGCTTTCATGATTCATCAGTTATAATTCTTGACTGATAGATACTTAAGTCTTTCAACATATGTGTTCTAATTTTTAAAGTTCTAGCCCATATTTTTATTGTCTGAACAGTTTTATTTTCATGAATAGGATAGTTCATTGACTTAAGCAATTTCTTATCAAAGATGTTAGAAGAAGAAGACAGCAGAAATTCAGCTATTATTTTGATATTCTTAAATGATAGTCTTAGCATGTTAGAAAACTTGACTTTTTTCCTTCATAATTAAAAAAATTCTATTTATGTTATCAGTTCCACAATTTTTTTAAATTTTTATTTATTTATGATAGTCACACAGAGAGAGAGAGAGAGAGGCAGAGACACAGGCAGAGGGAGAAGCAGGCTCCATGCCCTGGGAGCCTGACGTGGGATTCGATCCCGGGTCTCCAGGATTGTGCCCTGGGCCAAAGGCAGGCGCTAAACCGCTGCGCCACCCAGGGATCCCCACAATTTTTTTTTTTATTCATGGGAGACACACACAGAGAGGCAGAGACCTAGGCAGAGGGAGAAGCAGGCTCTGTGCAGGGACCCCAATTCAGGACTCTATCTAGGACCCCGGGATCACGACCTGAGCCAAAGGCAGACGCTCAACTGCTAAGCTACCCAGGCGTCCCAGTTCCACAATTTTTAAATTGTTTGTAGTATTGAGTTATATGTCCAGTGTTTCTCTTACCATTTAAATATTTCATTACTCAGATTATGAATTTCTTGATGTTTCAATTTTTTAATTAGGTGAGGAGCTGACAAAATCAAAGCCATGTGCTGCATCCAATGAGTAAGTTTCACAGTTAAGTTTTATTTATTTATTTTATTTTATTTATTTATTTATTTTTTAATTTTTTATTGGTGTTCAATTTACTAACATACAGAATAACCCCCAGTGCCCGTCACCCATTCACTCCCACCCCCCGCCCTCCTCCCCTTCTACCACCCCTAGTTCGTTTCCCAGAGTTAGCAGTCTTTACGTTCTGTTTCCCTTTCTGATATTTCCCACACATTTCTTCTCCCTTCCCTTATATTCCCTTTCACTATTATTTATATTCCCCAAATGAATGAGAACATATAATGTTTGTCCTTCTCCGACTGACTTACTTCACTCAGCATAATACCCTCCAGTTCCATCCACGTTGAAGCAAATGGTGGGTATTTGTCATTTCTAATAGCTGAGTAATATTCCATTGTATACATAAACCACATCTTCTTTATCCATTCATCTTTGGTTGGACACCGAGGCTCCTTCCACAGTTTGGCTATCGTGGCCATTGCTGCTATAAACATCGGGGTGCAGGTGTCCCGGCGTTTCACTGCATCTGTATCTTTGGGGTAAATCCCAATAGTGCAATTGCTGGGTCGTAGGGCAGGTCTATTTTTAACTCTTTGAGGAACCTCCACATAGTTTTCCAGAGTGGCTGCACCAGTTCACATTCCCACCAACAGTGTAAGAGGGTTCCCTTTTCTCCGCATCCCCTCCAACATTTGTTGTTTCCTGCCTTGTTAATTTGCCCCATTCTCACCGGTGTGAGGTGGTATCTCATTATGGTTTTGATTTGTATTTCCCTAATGGCAAGTGATGCGGAGCATTTTCTCATATGCATGTTGGCCATGTCTATGTCTTCCTCTGTGAGATTTCTCTTCATGTCTTTTGCCCATTTCATGATTGGATTGTTTCTTTGGTGTTGAGTTTAAGAAGTTCTTTATAGATCTTGGAAACTAGCCCTTTATCTGATATGTCATTTGCAAATATCTTCTCCCATTCTGTAGGTTGTCTTTGAGTTTTGTTGACTGTATCCTTTGCTGTGCAAAAGCTTCTTATCTTGATGAAGTCCCAATAGTTCATTTTTGCTTTTGTTTCTTTTGCCTTCGTGGATGTATCTTGCAAGAAGTTACTGTGGCCGAGTTCAAAAAGGGTGTTGCCTGTGTTCTTCTCTAGGATTTTGATGGAATCTTGTCTCACATTTAGATCTTTCATCCATTTTGAGTTTATCTTTGTGTATGGTGAAAGAGAGTGGTCTAGTTTCATTCTTCTGCATGTGGATGTCCAATTTTCCCAGCACCATTTATTGAAGAGACTGTCTTTCTTCCAATGGATAGTCTTTCCTCCTTTATCGAATATTAGTTGACCATAAAGTTCAGGGTCCACTTCTGGGTTCTCTATTCTGTTCCACTGATCTATGTGTCTGTTTTTGTGCCAGTACCACACTGTCTTGATGACCACAGCTTTGTAGTACAACCTGAAATCTGGCATTGTGATGCCCCCAGATATGGTTTTCTTTTTTAAAATTCCCCTGGCTATTCGGGGTCTTTTCTGATTCCACACAAATCTTAAAATAATTTGTTCTAACTCTCTGAAGAAAGTCCATGGTATTTTGATAGGGATTGCATTAAACGTGTAAATTGCCCTGGGTAACATTGACATTTTCACAATATTAATTCTGCCAATCCATGAGCATGGAATATTTTTCCATCTCTTTGTGTCTTCCTCAATTTCTTTCAGAAGTGTTCTATAGTTTTGAGGGTATATAAGTTTTATTTTTAAGTAAGAGTCTTTTTAGAGCAGTTTTAGGTTCATAGCAAAATTGAGGGGAGGATATAGAGATTTTGCATATATTTTCTCTGCCCCCACATATGCCCAGCCTCCTTCATGATCAGAACCCCCTACTAGGATAACACACTTCTTGGAATTGATGAACCTACACTAACATTATTGTCACCCAAAGTCTGTGGTTTACATGAGAATTCGCTCATTCTTGTATAGCCTATGAGTTTTGACAAATGGGTAAGGACATGTAACTCTACTATTATGGTATATAGAATAGTTTATACTGAAAATCCTGGGTCCTCCACCTGTTCATCCTTCCCTCTTTACTATGTTTAAATTTTCTTTTGTCCTTTTTTTTCTAGACAGTTTTATTATCTTTGCAGTTTCAGTTCCAGTAGAGTGTTAGCAATCATCCTCTTTTCTAAGCTGTGAAACGCTCTGTGGAGTTTCTGGTTGTTTTAAATTCTTATTTGACACTATAATTTTTAAAAGAATCCTTATTCAACTATATTTGGCCTTGGTGACTTCACTGCTTCTAAATAAATGCTAGTGTCCGAAGTTCATATATGTATTTCATCTAGTCATTCTCATTGACATATTCTCACTTTTTTCCTTCAGTTTGGGCTGTGACTGTTTAAGATAGACTGTACTTTTCATGAACTTTGAAACAAGGAAATGTCGCAAGTTAAAAAGGCTAGAAACCATGTTGCTAGATTGATTGATTGATTGATTTGTAAAGATTTTATTTATTTATTCGTGAGAGACACAGAGAGAGAGGCAGAGACATAGGCAGAGGGAGAAGCAGACGCCCTGGGGGGGGGAGCCCGATGCAGGACTTGATCCCAGGATCCCTAGGTCACGTCCTGAGCCAAAGGCAGATGCTCAACCGCTGAGCCACCCAGGCACCTGCTAGCTCTTTTTATTTTTTTATGTATTTTTTTAAAAGATTTTATTTATTCATGAGAGACACAGAGAGAGAGAGGCAGAGACACAGGCAGAGGGAGAAGCAGGCTCCATGCAGGGAGCCCGATGTGGGACTCGATCCCGGGTCTCCAGGATCACACCCTGAGCTGAAGGTGGTGGCGCTAAACCGCTGAGCCACCAGGGCTGCCCTGCTAGCTCTTTTTAAAAAGAAAGAAATATTTGAAGCCAGTGTTTCATGGGTCCTTTTTCATTTCCATATCTGTCAATAAGAATACAGTCTTATAATGTTTTTTTTTTGCATAAGTAAAAGTGTAGGCTTCATTAAATGGATAGCTTAAAATAACTTGATCGTATTTTTTTTTAAAGATTTATTTATTTATTTATTTATGATAGACATAGAGTGAGAGAGAGGAAGAGACACAGAGGGAAGGAGAAACAGGTTCCATGCCAGGAACCTGACGCGGGACTCGATCCCAGGACTCCAGGATCGCGCCCTGGGCCAAAGGCAGGCGCTAAACCGCTGAGCCATCCAGGGATCCCCTAACTTGATCCTATTAAAGCTAGGCACTAATCTAATTGAGCACAGTGGTGGTATTCATTTATCATTTTTAAAGATAAGTTCAGTGTTTTAAAATTTTGCTTTTAGTAATTTATGCAATTGTGATTCTAGGTTTTATATACAAAATTTAGTTTGCTTCCATGTAGGTGCATGTTGTGATACTAGATACATGCTTATAGATAATTGAACCATTTTCATTGTAATGAGCCTGTTTTCTAAGATTTAAAAATATTGTATTAAATAGTGGCAATTTGATACATTAAAGTATTGTTTTAATGGGGTTGATTTTTATTTTGCACCTTAACTATATATAAGGTGTCACTTTTCATAGCTCACTAAAGCTGGAAACATCTTTTAAAAAGAGGTGGTGGCAAAATTTAGGTACTTCAGGATCTTAGAGATTAGACATCTTAAAAGACATGTGACTAAAATGAAAAAGAACCATTCATTTAAAAGTTTTTATTAAAGAGCTGGAAGTTGAACCTAAA
Organism: Canis lupus baileyi; assembly: GCF_048164855.1. Lineage (NCBI taxonomy): Eukaryota > Metazoa > Chordata > Mammalia > Carnivora > Canidae > Canis > Canis lupus. The sequence goes on from NC_132842.1 coordinate 56,651,199, forward strand.
AATAACTAGTCCAGTGGATTCCAAGGGGTCAGTGAAGGGTTATATGGTCTGTTGAGATTTTTGAAACTTGAAAGTTGATGCTCTTGATGATTTTGTCCATAGTTTTGGTTACCTCTCCTAAGACATGACGGGTCCATACATTTCTCTAGACTACCTCAGTGGCTCGGACTATCGGTTGCCCAGGGAGAAGTCCTGCGCTTGTATGATCTACTACAGTAATCAGAACTTTGAAATTTATATCAACCTGTTGGGCTTACTTCTGTACATGACAATTTCAAAGATGAAGAAAAAAGATAAAATAATATTTTGAGTACTTAAGTATGACCTTATAAAATTTCTGCCTGATTTCTTATCACTTGAAGAAATTTCCTGTGCATGACTTGGTTCTAGGTGTGAATCAGCAAACCTGATTTCTTCATTTGTAAAGCTGAAATGATTTCTGTTCTTGGAGCCCCAAAGATTGTTAGAATATAACAAGGTGTGATTGGTGTGCATTAATCTCCTCTACTGCCCCCTACCAACTTTATGTACTGTTACTGGACGTTCTGCTTAGAACAGTTAACAAATACTGGTTTAAATTAAAAATTTTGGTTCAGTTTTTTCACACATTCCATCGGCAGAATACCCAGCTTTTAAATCATATATTTAGCTATTCCAATTCTAGGAAATAAAAATAAGTGACTAGGTTTTATACGAATGAAGTGTTCCTTGGTTAAAATATTTATTTTTAAATATTATGGCAGGAAAGGGACCAGCGACTTACTTGCTTGGGATCCCCTGTTTGGACCATCTCTTGATTCATCATCTTCAGCTTCACTGAATTCGTCATCATCATCAGGTAGTGTGTGTATGTGTGTGTGTATTTATTATTTAAAAGATTTTATTTATTTATTCATGAGAGACACACAGAGAGAGGCAGAGACACAGGCAGAGAAAGAAGCAGGCTTCATGCAGGGAGCCCGACGCGGGACTCGATCCGGGACTCCATCATGCCTTGGGCCAAATTCAGGCGCTAAACTGCTGAGCCTCCCAGGTGTCCCAATATGCGTGTGTATTTAAACTGAGGAATTCACGAGTTACTTTTTTCCTGATTTATTCATCACTTTTGTGTTATACTTAATGGTCAAAAATATTTTTAACTTATCCTCTCATATTGCCAGATAAAGTGATTTTATACTGATTTTGTTAACTTGGCTGAAAGACCCTATGCCTTAAACAAAAATTTATCAAAAACCAATTTTTTTCATTGATGTATTCATTTCAATATATCATTCCCTTATCAATGCCCAGATAATTCTGTTTTTAGATCATTCCACTACATAGATGTGCATTAATGTAACCAGTCCATTGTTACCAGACATTTGAGCTGCAGCTAGCTTTCTTGTTTTATGAACATCCACAGATAAATTATTACAAAGATATTATGAAAATTCTATCAGTACAACATGTGAGTTTCAAGATATACCCATTGATATTTATTGCCAAACTGCTTTCCAGAAAGGCTTTAGCACTTCCCAAGCAATGTATGAAACAGCTTGGTGAATGCTTTTTAGTTGTTTTGGCAAGAATGCGTTTTCTTTTATTCAAAATAGTAAATTCCACTAGCCAACAGTCAAAGTAGGCCTCAAAATGCTTGTTTAATAGAACGCTGCTTGTTCAAAATAAGAAACTAAAATCCACTGTAAATTGATCTTCAGCCTTCTTTGGGATTTCGGGATTGCTGTTCAGTATTTGGGGTTAGGAGAGTGGTGGGGAGAGAACTTGAACTGATTGAGTTCCTGCCATGCTGCTCTGTTAGAAGCTACACTGTTTAATTTCACTTCATTAACTGCTCCATGAAGTCCATTTTATTGTCCCAATTTTGTAGATGAAAAAAAGTAAAGCTCAGAGATGATTTGGAACTTCTCTGAGATCATTTCATAGGAAATGAAGCAACGATTCAAACCTGGATCTTACTAATTCTAAAGTTCTGTTCATTGTACTCTAACATACCTACCAAACGTATGACATTCTGAAACATAAATGGATTTTAGGCAACCTTAACTCCAATTTGCAATTTTGAAGGGATGATGATCTATATTTAATACTTATAAAACAGCAAGAAACAATGAAAGATAGTTGAACATATTCTGAAGTAGCATTATAGCCTTCCTCAGTGGACATGTTATTATTTACTTTTATAAAACTAAATAGATTATATAAGGAAAGTAATTGTACAGGAAAAACTGAAGTTATCATTAAGGTCTCCTTTTTGTTCAGTGAAAATGTAAGAATGGTATTTTATGAATTATTTTTCAAAATACCACATAAAATTTTTCACATTGGTATCACACAGGATTTAGTTACATAGAAATTTTTTCCTAGCCCTACCCTTAGTCTCTTACTCTTTTTTTCAGCACAGTCTCTTCCTTTTCAAAAAAGTCCTCATTTTTCAAAACTCTTGCTGTCTCAAGTATGTTTCACCCCTGTCACTTTTAACTTCAGATAAAAAATGATTCATTTTTGTTCAGTGGCCATTTGATGTGTAGTAGCCAGGAAATAAAACATTTATTAACCCTTTGTTACTTTTTAAGTTCACTTTTGTATGCATTTTTTTTGTATGCATTTTTAAACTTTCCTATATAGTCTGAAAAATGATGTCAAATTATTTTACCTTTCAAAGAATGTTAGTCATGATGAAAAGAGATGATGTTAAAAACCTAAAAATATTTGAGAAGGTATAAAGGGGCGGGGGGGGAACGCCTGGGTGGCTCAGTGGTTGAGCATTGGCCTTTAGCTCAGGGCGTGATCCTAGTCCTGGATCGAGTCCCACGTCGGGCTCCCTGTGAGGAGCCTGCTTCTCTCTCTGCCTGTGTCTCTCATGAATAAATAAATAAAATCTTAAAAAAAAAAAAAAAAAAGAGAAAGCACAAAGGTGATAGTGCTACGTTACTCAGCAGTGTGCCTGACTGGCTAGTGATGGGAGCAATGTTGGAGTTAAAAACCAGCCTAGTATTTTTGAAAAGATAATTTTAAGGAATTTTTATAGATCTGATGTGCTCAGTTAATTCATGAAGAGAAAAGAAATGCTCTACATTAAGACTTCTGGGAGGGTTTTGCTTGTATATCAGTGTTTACACTTTTACCAACTGTTAGAGTTACATGTTGCTCCTCTGAAAAAACAGAATAATTATGGCTTCAGTTTTACCCCTATGTTTTTTAAATCTCGTATGCTCTCATACCTATTTTCCTTAATAGAAAGTTTGGACTTATGCTTTTGTTTGAAAATGTATTACTATATTGGCGCAGCGGTTTGGCGCCTGCCTTTGGCCCAGGGCGCGATCCTGGAGACCCGGGATCGAGTCCCACATCGGGCTCCCGGTGCATGGAGTCTGCTTCTCCCTCTGCCTGTGTCTCTGCCTCTCTCTCTCTCACTGTGTGCCTATCATAAATTTAAAAAAAAAAAAAAAATGTTTAAAAAAAAATGGGATCCCTGGGTGGCGCAGCGGTTTGGCGCCTGCCTTTGGCCCAGGGCGCGATCCTGGAGACCCGGGATCGAGTCCCACATCGGGCTCCCGGTGCATGGAGCCTGCTTCTCCCTCTGCCTGTGTCTCTGCCTCTCTCTCTCTCACTGTGTGCCTATCATAAATTAAAAAAAAAAAAAAAATGTTTATTTTTCTAGTTTTGAATGATTAACATAACATTAACCTGAACCAAGAAAACTATTTGGCTATGTAGATTCATATATTTTTTTTTAAGATTCATATTTTATTCGAGAATTTCCCTGTTGCTTCTGGTTTTTCAACTGCTTTCCCCTCGTTCAGCTTAAGGAACTTAAGGACTATAGCAGAAACTCTTTGTCTCCCATGGATTTGTTTGAGTGTTTAGTAATTGAGTCTTTTCATGAAAGCAGCCTGTATTTTGAATTGGAAAAAGTGACTTGTGATTATTTGAAAGAGCTGAACCTTAACACTTCTACCAGGCTTGGTTTGTTTTGAGTTGGACAGGCTGTTTGTCTGGCAGTAATGAAGCTCAGGGGTACGTCTCTGTGACGTGAAGCTCTCACAAGCTTGAAATAACTTGTCAGTGTTGGTTTCATTGATAATGGGCTTCTCTTGCAAGTCACTACGTCGTAGCACAGGGAAATGTTATGGTTCTCAGGCTGGTACATATTTCTTCCAGTGCACAGCTTCAAGTAGGGGTGCAACGTGACAGAAGTGGGGCTCGCTGGGAGAAGGCAGTGGCCTTAGAATCTGCACAGAGTTTCTTAGCAGGGTTTTACGGTTTTCTTCAAGCATCGGAGATCTTCCTCAATGATTCCATACCCCTCGTGCATTGACTTTCACTCCTTTGTGACTCCCTTTTGCTTTAGGTCCTTTCCTGTCACCTGCATTCCCCTTCCTTTCATATATGTGTTCCCTTATCAATGACCACCGGTCCTCAGCCTTACTGTTTGTTTCTCCATAGATGTACTTAGGCCTATTCATATGTTTTTTTTTTTTCCCAAAGATTTTACTTATTTATTCATGAGAGACACAGAGAAGAGAGAGAGAGAGGCAGAGACACAGGCAGAGGGAGAAGCGGGCTCCATGCAGGAGGCCTGACGCGGGACCCGATCCCGGGTGCCCAGGGTCAGGCCCTGGGCTGAAGGTGGCGCTAAACTGATGAGTCACCTGGGCTGCCCAACTATTCATATGTTTTTAACCCGCACATCTGCAAACTTAAAGAACGTAATGATTTCTATTTCCTCCCATCCATATTCTTCAGTCTGAATTATAGCCCCACCTTTTACAATAAACTAAAGGGATTTGAAAATACTTTAGAATACTATACAGATGATTTAAACATATTTGCTCTCATTCTTCAATCTTGTTTAGATTTTGCTAATATATTTATGACTTTTGATGATTTACACTTGGATTTCATTAATTTATACCAGAATTGAGTAATTTTTAGTGAGGAATACTTAGGTTAGTATCTCTGATTTATAAAGTAGCAAAATTTGTAAATGGTGTTGAAAAACAACATTAAATTTATGTAGGATTCTATCATAAAAAAAAAAAAAAAAGGTATCCCTGGGTGGCACAGGGGCTTGGCACCTGCCTTTGGCCCAGGGCACGATCCTGGAGACCCGGGATCGAATCCCACGTCGGGCTCCCGGTGCATGGAGCCTGCTTCTCCCTCTGCCTATGTCTCTGCCTCTCTCTCTCTCTCTCTGTGTGTGACTATCATAAATTAAAAAAAAAAAAATTATGTAGGATTTAGGAACAGTGAACTCTATAGGATTTCTGTAAGTATTTTCTTACCAAAAATTAATTATAGTGATTTGGGGGAATTTTTTCCATAAATAATGTATTTTTGATACTTTTAATTATCATCAGAAACTTTACAATGTAATTCAACTTGTAATTTGACTTTTAATTAAGGTAAGTGTTTTATTTAGAGTTCAGGTGACTACTAAAAAGGTGTTGCTTCAAAGGCTTGGTCTTGCATTACTGTCTGTAAGTAGATGTACTGGCAATAAATTAAAGACCTTCAGCCTTTAACTGGTTTATTTTCACTAGCCAGTTTGTCAGAATTTGTTTTTTTTTAATATGTATAAAGAATTGAGGGGCAGCCCGGGAGGCTTAGTGGTTTAGCGCCGTCTTCAGCCCAGGGCCTGATCCTGGAGACCCAGGATCCAGTCCCACGTCGGGCTCCCTGCATGGAGCCTGCTTCTCTCTCTGCCTGTGTCTCTGCCTCTCTCTCTCCCTCTCTCTCTCTCTCTCTGGTCTCTCATGAATAAATAAATAAAATCTTTAAAAAAAAAAAAAGAATTGAAATGGGAATACAGTTGTGTGTGTTAGTTCTACTGAGCAGTTAACTTTTTTTATTTTCAGGAATATTGTTAGCTTCAAGAAAAGCCCATTTGATAGATTCCCAGTATTTCAACAATTATGGATAATTTTATACATATATATGTATATATATAATTTTACACATACAAATATATATATCAAAAACTGGAAAATGAGCTTTGAGTACTGAGAGTTCTTCTATAATAGAATGTTTTTATGTAAGAATTACTACATACTACTAATGATTTTCTTCAAATTCTCTTTTTCCCCCCTACCAGCCAGGCCCACAACTCCTCTTTCTGTAGGCACCATTGTCCCACCTCCAAGGCCTGCTTCCAGACCAAAGCTTACTTCAGGCAAACTCAGTGGGATTAATGAAATAGTATGTACTCAGGTTTTTTTTTTTTTTTTTTAATTATAATTGTTTGATTTAAGATGCAAATGTATTTTTCCTATATGCACCTTTAACAGTTAATTGCTTGGAATTATCTAATTGAATCTTCAAATTATAGAAGAGCTTTTCCAGCCAACATATCCTTTACTCCCTCATATTATTTCAGTGATCATACCTATGGAACAAGACATTGTTCAGGAGGAAAAGAGATGCCTGCGAAAGTTGGCACATCATAAAAATACCATTCAGTACCTATTCTTTCACAATTAAGAAACAGTATTCATGTAATTCTGCTTTAAGTAAAATATTAAGGAAGAAATGGTGGCCTGTTCTTAGGGCTTAGAAGTTTACTGCCAGGAGAATCCTGGAGGGCATCTAGTCCAGCTTTTAAAACATAAACTGGAGTTCAGGTCGCTTAACTGACTTGTCAAAGTACCATGTTGCTTAAGGAAAAAAAAAACATTGGCCTACAAAAGTTGTCAGGTAACTAAAGAAAATCTACAAGGTATATCCAGAGTGAGGTTCTCCCAAACCAGTCTTCTTGCCTCTCATCTCTTCTACTTTGCTTCATGTTTTAGACTAATTGCCAGTATTAAATTTCTAATAGTCAAACTTAATCATCTTATTCTCCATATAGACGTCTCCAGTGGTTCCCCATAATCCACGTGTTTGAATGTTTTAACTGAATGTATGAGGCTCTTTATAAAGTTGCCTCAACAGCCTATGTTATTACCATACTAACTGTCCAGCTTTCTCCTCTTTGCAACCTGTGTTCAGCCCTTTCAACTCTCTGCCATTCGCCAACCACATCATGCTCTTTTATGCATCCATGTCTTATTTTGCTCCCATTACTGAAGTGCCCCTCAATTGTCTGTGTAGGAAAATGATCTCTTTTTTAAGATGCAGCTAAATATCATCTAGCTATTTGATCATTTCTCCTCCCCAAGTGGATTTAATCACTCTTCCTTATAACCATATACTTTACCCTTATTTCTTATAGTGCACAAATTATATTGTGTATACTTCCTTGTGTGTTCCCTTCACGGGACTGTGCCTTAGCCAGTTTCATACTTTGCATAATGCCTGTTACATAATAGATATTTCATGAATAAATGAAAAGGCTTGAGCACCAAGTATTGAAATGGTGACATCTTTCTCTTCTTATTCTAATGAACAGAGTTAAGGAAGTGCACTCAAAGACTAGGTACAGGCTGCCAAGGAGATGATGTTATTTGAGTAATATAAAAATGACTGCCTCTAAATAACATAAGATTTCTTCCTGATTACAAAAGCATTGTAAGATCATGTAAAATTTGGGAAATAAAACAGAAAAATTAAAATCCCTTCCATATTTTATGACCCAGAGATAGCCAGTATATATATGTGTGTGTGTGTTTGTATCTCCTTTCATTAATTTTTGAGTGCTTATTTATTCAGATGCAGTAAAACATAGTTGTTAAAGGCACAAGCTTATTAGTCACTAATTAGTCACTGAGCAGCATTAGATAAGTTATGTGTTTGGAGTCTGTTTCCTTAGGTGTAAATGAGTATAAAGAGAATGGCTGGTGTGAGACTGAAATGAGTTACTATGTGTAAAATACTTGCAACATTACCCAGTGCAAGTAAATATGCAAAAAAAAAAAAGTTACTGTGCATGATAAATCAAAGGTCATAGTTTACATATTTTTTATTCTTCACTTGAAAATATTTTGGGGATATCTTTCTATTTCATGAATTATTCCATGGGCTTTAAGCTCCTTCCAAGCAGCAGAATTCTTTGTCAAATGATCTGAAGTTCCAAGTCTGTTATTAAATAACTAAAAGTTGGACTTTTATACTTGAATCTTGGACCTTTTACTCCCTGTCCCAGCCTTGAGAACCTTCTAGAAACCACCCTCTGAGGGCTTCTAGGAGCACCTTTGGAAATGGTTCTAGAGCATAAATGCTCTATCTTGTAAGACCACCATCAACATTAAATTTCCCAGAGGTTTTTAGAAATGTGATTAGTTTAAACATTTAGTTTATTTCCAAGTTTTCATTATTCAAAACTGGCTTAATTATTTCTTTATGAACAATTTCTTAATATCCTTTTGTTTACTTCTTAGCAGACATTATTTCCTTACTAAAAAATTTTAAGGTGAAATTCATGAACTAAAGGGTATGCATGTTTTTAAGACTCTTGATGATTATTATTGCTGTATTGCCCACCAGAAATTTGTATTTGAATTTTCTCCAGCTGTACATCTGAGTGTTCTTTTCCTTGTATGCTTATATGTGCACTTTTCCGGGGAGAAGGGCTCTCTACCTTTCACCAGATGCCCAAAAGAGTCACTAATCACACCCTTCTCACATTCCTATAGTAAATGCCTCATTGTTCTAGAACAGTGGTTTTCAAAGTTTGGTCCCCAGATCAGCAGCAGCATTACCATCACCAAAGATCTTGATAGAAATGCGGTTTCTCTGGGTCTGCACCAGACAAATCAAAAATTCTTCTGAGAAGTGGCCCTCTGAGTGATTCTAATGCATGTTTATATTTAAGAACTGCTGTTTTGAAGTAGTGCTGTTCAATAGAAATATCATGTAGCAACAAATATTAAAGTATTCTAGTAGCCACAGTAAAAAAAGTAAAAACACTGAAATTGACATTTTATTTTACTCATTATATGAAAAAAATCATTTTACAATGTAATCAGTATAAAGATTGAGAGGTTATTTTTTTGTTTGTGTCTGCTAAGTCTTCAAAATCTGTATATTTTATACTTAATTTGAACCAGCCACATTTAAAGTGCTAGTGGCTACTGTACTGGACAGTGCCATTCTAAAATAAGACAAAAACCACTTGAGAAAATAGATATTGTGTTTTTCTAAAAAATTATAAAATACACATTCTAAATTGTAAATTATAAAAATGTAGCCATGTGATATTGGTCATGAAGCCATGTTGCTATAGGAGAAATTTCTCCCATGGTTGGTTGATCAAGACTTTTTTCTGAGTTTGCAAGTTTCAGATTAGCTGCTGAATTGAATGTTTGGCCTCATACCCTGCACTATTTCCATCTGTGTACATAGGGAGTTGCAGTTTTATACTTTGCTGCATTTTTTTTAATCTGTCTTCATTATCAGTCATCAAAAAGCCATTCTCTGGAACTAATAAATTGAATACTATTTAATTGTGGCAGTGAGGGTTTACTTAGTGTAAAACACTTGGATGGTATCTAATTTTCATGTAAGTGTGTATCTGTAAATGTATATTCATGGAATCAAGAGTTGACTAATTTTAGTTGTATGAATGCTTATAAAGGGTTTTGTTTTTGCCATTTGTTTTCATGTCCCTCAAATAATTGAGGACAGAAACAATGTCTTTGTTATTCACTGCTTGGTTTCTAGTACCCAACCCATGGCCTGACGCATAGTAGGCACTAAATGAGTATTGTTTTCAGTTTATATTTTTATAAGCAGGAAAAGGTTATTTTTAATTAAGCTAATAAATATGCCTTATGTTAAAAAATGAAATTTCTCAGCAAGTGTTGATCATCTCTTATTGGGACTCTTAGGAATGTGGAAGGAAAAAAATCCATTCACCCAGGTAAAAGATATGAAATATTTTTCGTATTTTTTTTGTTTAGAAAAGTGGGAAGGCAGTAGAATTGATTTTCTCAAACCTCCTTTAGGGGTTAAACTGTCTCAAACAGGAAGCATTACAAGGAATTATAAAAGGAAAACGGACACATTTGTAAACAGTGAAAATAAAGCCAAGCAACATATAGGGACAAAGTGTTTGCAGCATGTAAAGCAGAGGGGTTAGTGAAAGCTCAGGTAATACTAAGCCCTCCTGAAACTAAATCAGAGAAAGCTAACAAAGAAAATTCATAAAAGGCAAAATGCCAACTTTATTTTTATCAATTTAAAAATTATTTTTCCTTCTTCTGAGTCTCATCCATTCATTGCTGACAAGGGTACAGAGAAATATTCTCTTATATTTATAGGCAGTAAAGTGAATAATCCTTTTGGGAAGCAGTTTGGCAGTATGTTTGAAAAACCTTCATACAGTTTGAACTAATAGTTTAACTTCTGAGAATCTGTCTTAAACATACTTTTTGAAATAGAGAAAATGTCGTATGAATAAAGGTTCTCTTGACAGCATTATTTTGAAATAGCCTTCCTAGCCTTTAATCTACACTTGAAAATTATTCGACCTGTGGCATCTCTATTTTTGGTTATAAGAAAATCAATTTATATTAAAATTAATCTTACCTGGTAACTAAAAATCTGTTCTTATAAGGAGCAGTTGTTTTAGCACTTTGGTAAATAACTTTTTGTTTTTAAGCCCAGGCCATTCAGCCCACCTGTAACTTCCAATACCAGCCCACCTCCTGCAGCTCCATTAGCACGGGCAGAAAGTTCTTCTTCTATCTCATCTTCAGCTTCATTGAGTGCTGCCAATACTCCAACAGTAGGTAAGTGATTATTATAGATGACATGTGATAGTTAGCATCCCCAGTATGGCCAGGCTGAATTTTGTTTTTTAATGAGCTCACGAATTTAACATTAGAAATTTTGGTTTTCTGGAAATACAGTTGGCATTATCAAATGTGCCGCATTTTCCTTTTCTGTTACACAGTTTATATTATCTGAATAGGAGAAATTTTTAGCACTGTTGAGAGTGCATCAAATTTATCAACTACTGACTAATATAAATAGTTGAAGGCAAAATACAACACAGTCCTTTCTAATGTGAAATGATACTTAGATTCCTTAGAGTTTTTATTTCATTTTTTTTTTTTAGAGTTTTTATTTCAATAATGATTCAACTTAAGAAAGTTTTGTGCTTACAATGAAGTACTCCTACAAGAATTTAAAAAATAAAGATCTAAAAGTAAATATAGGCATATAAGCCTAAACCCCACCAAATCCAGTATTTTATTACATCTAGTTTTTTTTTTTTTTTTTTTAAAGATTTCATTTATTTATTCATGAGAATACACAGAGGAGAGAGAGAGAGGCAGAGACACAGGCAGAGGGAGAAGCAGGCTCCATGCAGGGAGCCTGACATGGGACTCGATCCAGGGTCTCCAGGATCAGGCCCTGGGCTGAAGGTGGCGCTAAACCGCTAAGCCACCCGGGCTGCCCTACATCTAGGTTTTAAGACATTTTTCTATCTTCACTTATAACTAATTTTTTTCTACAAATTCTTACTACGTTTCTTGCCAGCTGTTGATATAATAAAGCACAAAGCCACTTTAAAGCTGTTGTGTTGTAGGAGTGGCAGCTTTTCATTAAAATTAGAACTGTCCTTGTTGCTGCTTCTAAGCAGTAAGAGTTCATCTTTGACAGTCCCATTCACTGATGCACACTAACTGAACATAATTCAGTAGTGCTCTTTTTTTTTTAATTTTTAAGAAATTTTTATTTATTTATGATAGTCACACAGAGAGAGAGTGAGAGAGGCAGAGACACACACAGGCAGAGGGAGACGCAGGCTCCATGCACCAGGAGCCCGACGTAGGATTCAGTCCCGGGTCTCCAGGATCGCTCCCTGGGCCAAAGGCGGGCGCCAAACCACTGTGCCACCCAGGGATCCCCAGTAGTGCTCTTTTTTTTTTTTAAAAGATTTTATTTATTTATTCATGAAAGACACACATACACACAGAGGCAAAGAGAGAAGCAGGCTCCGTGCAGAGAGCCGACATGGGACTCGATCCCGGGACTCCAGGATCATGCCCCGGGCCAAAGGCAGGCGCTAAGCCGCTGAGCCACCCAAGGATTTCCCCCAGTAGTGCTCTTAAGTGTGATCCTGTACCATCTGTCTGCATCACCTGAGAACTCACTAGAAACAGAGACCTTTTAAATCCCAAGCTCAGTATGGGGTTAGCAATTTTGAACAGGCCTTCCAGGTGATTGTGAAGCATGGTAAGTTTGAGAATGACAGCCCTATTTAATTATATCCGATTTGTGAAAACTCAGAAAAGAGAAATGCATTTTCTAAGTTTGGACATTATAAAATGACATAATAAGAGGCTAATATAAGATTAAAAGTAATTTCATATTTACATGTCCGAACATGATGTTATCATCTTATTTTATACACCTTTACGAACATACCGCTTTTCCAGTCTTTTAATTTCAGGTAAACTATATTTAATAAGTTTTTCTATTTGTTGTATCAGCACTTTATTCTTACCTTTTCTTTTTTTGTATATGTGATTTTGTTAATTTTGGTTTTTACAGACTGTTTTTGTCATAAAAAACATAGATGGGTCCTTTAAGAAGTCAGATGGGTGGGCTAGGTGCCAAAATTAGCTTTACTTCTCTATTTTCCCTTGATTATTTAGAAGGATTTCAGTTTGTGATGAAACTATTTTTGATTGAGTAGGTACGTATTTGCTTTTAGTTTGGGTCAGTGTTGGCAGTAGAAGAACCACAGGGTAGATGATAGCGATGATCTAGGCAGGCAGGATATAATGTGGATTTTGTACAACAAAGGTACTTTAAATCTACCATAAAAGTTCACTTTTAGAAATTATAATGCTTATTCAGCTAAGTTTTTGATTCTTCTTGAAAATATTTTATTTTCCTGCAATATTTTGTTTTATTTAAATATGATAGAAGATGATAATTTGATTGGGACACTCTCTGAAATTGAAAAGCAGTGTGAGACTTCACAAGGTATTGTATCAAAAGCAATGTATGTGTTGACTAATGATCCTAAAATGTATCTAAAATACTTTGTTACCTCATTTTTCCTTTTTCAGCAATCTATGGTGTCTCAGAAGTCAAGAATAACTCTAAGGTTTTACATTTGTACTAATTATGTCCAGTTGCTATATATAGGATCTATTGATCTCAAATCCCCAATTATAAAAACATACAGAATTTTTGCATTGTCTTCCATCTCTCTGCTTTTCTTTCCTCTTCCACATTAAGAAATGTCCATAAATCTTACTGCTAATGTTGTCAGTCAGAGAAAAAGTCAGAAAAGAAGCAGCAGTACGATGTCAGTTTAAAAAAAAAAAAAAAGTAATACCTCAACTACCAGAGCAAAGGCTGTCCTAGGAGGACTGTCCATCTAGTGAGGTGAGGTCAGAGGTATAAAGTTAGCAAATAGTTGGGAGTGGTTTTTACTCCTGAGTGGAAAGAAATTCCACAAAAATATCCATTGATTGTTACAGGAAAATACTTCATACTTCAACTTTATAAGTTTTCTGCATTTTTGAAGCATATAGTTTAAAAGTAGAACAATGAAACCAAGATTAGAACACATAATATTCTTCTAAAGAATACAGGGGATTTTTTATTTCTAAGAAATTATTTATTCTGAATAGTGTATTATAAATTTACACTTTTATACTATTTTAAGAACTTGATTACTTATTTCCTATGTCAATTTTTTTAACTATGCATGTGCAATATGATCTTGAAAGGAAAACAAGAATAGAAAATACTAAAGCGGATATACCAAAATGTTAAGTAGATTTTGAGTTTTCCCCCTACTGCTCAGTGCTAGACACATTATAAGTTAGTAAATAGTAGCTGTTTTGATTTTTTCAGATTTTTATATTATTGGATTTTTAATTTTCATATGAAATTTTAAGTTTTTTTACAGTCAGGAGATGGAGGGAGTTACTTTTTCCATTGGCCTAGAAGCAGTTCTTGTATTGATTTTTAATCCCTGAGCTATTTTTCTAACTATGAAAAACCTTCTGAGTCAAAATTCTTTCAAAATTTTAAATACCACAAAGTCTTCGTGGCCATTAAAGCTAACAAAACATCTTTCTAATTGTAGAATCTCAGGGTCACTTGTGAGACAGAGCATTAGTACTGATTTTTGTCAGAATTAGTATTTTAGGTATTTCAAAAGAACTCCACCTTTCACTATGGTACACTGTACTCTTCTCTGAAATAAAAATACCTGGTGGCTATGAACATTGACATTTATAGAACAAAAATATATATTCAAATTTCAGAGATACATGTTGACCCAGATTATTCATTCTTAGAAAAACTGAATATATTATTGGCTTATTTTTCATAAAATTTCATCATTTATTGTATTACATAAAATGCTCCACTTTCCAATCAGTAGCAATAGTGGTAAGGTGTAAAGAGGAAGGGTGCATTTGTCAAGAAAGGTAGTCAACTATTTTTTTTTTGAAAGATTTTATTTATTTATTCATGAAAGACACAGAGGAGAGAGGCAGAGACACAGGCAGAGGGAGAAGCAGGCTCCATGCAGGGAGCCCAATGCGGGACTCGATCATGGGACCCTGGGGTCATGCCCTGGGCCGAAGGCAGGCACAAAATCACTGAGCCACCCAGAGATTCCCGGTAGTCAACTATTTTGAGGAATTTTCCTTTATGAAATAAGCCAAAAATTTTGTTTAGGTTAAAAAAAAAAGCACACACAAAAACCCTGAACATATGCATATATTAAATTTCTTTACATTTTATTATTTAAAAAAACTGATCTTTATATGATTTGACTCTAAAGGTGTATTATGTAAGTGAACTTTATGTCAGGAATGTTATAAAAAATAACAATATAGTTCTATCAAGGTAAGGAAATGTAATGTAAGGACCAAAAAAGTAAAAAAATTATAATGAGTAGCGCGTGTAACATTATATTGTTCATTTAGAAGTAGCTGAAATACAAAAATCCAGTTTAGTGCCCTGAAGTGTGTGATTGGTAGAACCTGAAACAGTTTAGTATCTGAAGGGTTATGAAGAAATGTTTTGGAAATTTCAGTTCTTTAGGGGAGGGTCTTTTTCCTTCTGATATTCCTTAACCCATGCGTTCAATGTCATTTCATATAAAAGAAAAGTCAGTGTGACATATTTTTCTGATTCTTTTTCTTGTCTTCTGTATTATGTTCCAGTTGGTTTTATGCTGTTTCTTAACCTCCAGATTTATACATTGGCCAACAGTGGAACCGGTAGTAGTCATTTGTGATAAGCTAATAACATTGTGAATTTACCTGTCTTGATATCTTATAAATGTCTTTTCTGTATGATTTGACAAATGAATTACATGTATTCTAGGTGTGTCACGAGGTCCCAGCCCTGTCAGCCTTGGAAACCAGGACACCTTACCTGTGGCAGTTGCCCTTACAGAATCTGTTAATGCCTATTTTAAAGGAGCAGATCCCACCAAGTTAGTTTTAAAAAGATGTGTGTGTGTGTGTGTGTGGGGGGGGGTGTTCATGTGCACACACATGCATGTTTGGTGGGGAGAAAGCTTAGTGGTAAATTTTAAGAGTTATATTTTGATTCTGTTATAGGTGAGAGTTTTCTGTTATTTATTTATCTGCCTTTTTTGTTATCAAATATAGCCATTTAGCAATTACCTTTCTTAAAAAATCACTATAATCAGCAATGGTAATGGCTTTTTCCCCCCACTTTATTTATATTCTTGACCAGGCTGTAGGACCATTATGACCCATCTGTTTAACATATCTGTAGAGCAGGATGATGGCAGCTGACCTAGAAGGGAATAGAACTCTGAACCTTGGCTAAGTGTGTATCATTGGTGAAAGTGTTCTGTTTGAAAGAGAGACCTAGAATATAGGTTTCGTTCGTGAGACGCTGGTCAAGGAATTGTTTTAACCTTCTTTTAAGAAATGTTTTGGTGAATGACCACTCCTACTTTCCATGTACTCATTCAACATACATTGACCAAATATTTGAGCGTTTACTGTGTGTAAGACATGGTTATAAGCTTGTATTATCATGCAAGAAGCAGCTTTTTAGTTTTCTTAATTTATGATAAAAAACAAATAAAAGGTTTGTATTATTTTTTAAAAGATTTTATTTATTTATTCATGAGAGAGGCAGAGACACAGGCAGAGGGAGAAGCAGGCTCCATGCAGGGAGCCTGATGTGGGACTCGATCCTGGGACTTGATCCCAGGACTCTTTAAGATCACGCTCTGGGCTGAAGGCAGGCGCTAAACCGCTGAGCCACCCAGGGATCCCCAAAGCAAACCTTTGAGAGAAGAACTTTGTTTAGTCTATTAACGTATCCTCCACACTTGAGTATTTGATGGATGATTGTGTGCTGAATAACATGAAAGGGAGTGGAATTGATATATGCTATGAAGAAAAATAAACTAGGGTAAGAGGAGATAGAATTACATAGAGGGCTTTTTTTTTTTTTTTTTTTAGATAAGATGATCAGAAAACCTTTTTGATGTTAAATTTGAGCAGATGTTTCAAAGACATTGAGGAACAAACCATGCAGATGTCTGAGAAAAGAGCATTCCAGTGAGTGTAAAAGACTGAGGTAGAAGCATACGTGGCCTGTTTAATGAACAGGAAAGAGAACTATGTCACTAAGTTAGAGTTAGGTTGGAGAGGAGTCGTCCCTCCTTAGGGGGAGCAGATCATGTTGGGAATTGTAGACCATGGTAAGTAGTTTAGAGTTTATTTTGAGCAAGATGGGAAGCCAGCGAAGGCTTTTGAACAGAGAAATGAAACATAGGTTTCGTTTGTTTTGAACAGAGAAAAGAAACAGAGGTTTCTTATGTTTTTGAGGGAGCACTCTGGTTGCCACATGGAGAATAAACTAGAAGGAGCCAGAGTACAAGCAGAGAGAGGAGGTTAACTGCAGCAGTCCAGGTGAGAGATGATGGTGGCTTATATAAGGGTATTAGCTGAGGAAATCATGAGTAATAGATACTGAATTCATTTTGAAAACAGAGTTGTCAAGATTTGTAAGAGAGTAGACTGGTTAAGTTTTGAAGTACTTACTAAGACAACTGGATACATGATTCTGGAGTTCAGGGAGTAGGTCATAGGCTAAGATAACATATTCAGTAGTCAATACTGAAAGCCACCAGCCTCAGGGACTAGAGATCTGTTGAGAACTGTGGCTCCCTTCCATGTTTTAAAAACAGGAAGACAGCAATGATTTGGTAATGGAGTTTGATACAGCACATGGCAAGAAAGGTGAGGAGAGAACCAGTAGAACAGTGTCCCAGAAATGAAGTGAATAAAACTCTTCTGTGAAGGATAGTGTGAAGCTGTATCTGATAGGTCAGGAAAAATTGACTTTTGACATTACAGAGATGATTGGTGATGATTTTAGTTGAGTTTTGGATGAAAGCATGCTTGGAGGATGTTCAAGAGCAAGAGATGATGCAGATACAACTATATTTGAATAAAGCAAGTATAGAAAACTTTCAGGTTGTTTGCTCTAAGTGGAAGCAGAGAGGTGGAGTGGTAGCAGCAGAGAAATGATAGAAGCAAAGAGTTTTATTAATTTCAGTTTATGTTTTTTAGAGATGATAAACATTTTAGCATGTCTGTACACTAATGGGAAAGTTCCAATATTTTTGGAAAAAATTGAACTTGTAGGAAAGGATACGATTGCATGAGTTAAGTACTTTGATGTGTAAGAGGAAATGACCTTCGTGCAGAAGCAGTGAGATTGGCATTAGGGGTATAGACTGATCATCTGTTGAAAAAGGAGGCAAGGTATGGATACAGAGTCAAGCAGGAGTTCAGTTGTGAGCCTGTGAGGAAGTTTTTCCCTGATTTCATTTCTTCAGTAAAATTTAAAGTCAAGTCAATGACTGTGAGTAGAGGGGAAGGAATATTGTAGGTTGGAGGAAAAAGAAGGCATGAGAAGAGGTAGTGTTGCATAATGATGGACTAGGAAATCCCAAGAGAGGAGGAAATAAGGATCTGAAGAAACGAATGTAAAGGTAGTAGGAACAATAGATTGTGGAGGCTTTGGTGGGGTTGGAGACTGATTGGAGATGTGGTACTAGACAGAATGAGGCGGGCAAAGAGGAAGTGACCATTAGAGGAATGAGGAGGCTGAAATGTGGCTGAAGTAGGCTGGAAGACAGGACCACTGGAGGTAAGGGGCTGAGATCTAGGTGACCAGAATATTAGTAGGGTTATCTGTGTGGATATTAAAGTCACTAAAAATTATGGTAGGAGTAGTGGTACACAGAAAGACTGACAGTGGGCCAAGAACTAAAATTGTCAGGAAAATGAAAGGGATGGAATAGCAAGTAGTATAGTCTAATGGTTTGGGTTATAAGACACTGGAGGTTTTTAGGAAGGAAGTAGTAATATAGAGTTGGAAGAGGCAGTGAAGAGCAAGGAAGACATCTCCCACTGCCACTGTCAGGCCCAGGACTTTGGGCGGGGGCAGGGGTGGGAGGGTCAGGGAAAAATAGCTACAACTGGAGATGCTGTTACAGGAAAGCATTGTCCCCTGTAGGACAGCCAGAGGATGGTCTCCGCAAACAAGCAAAGGAATATGATCTTTATGCTTGCATTTGTGTTTGAGTTTAATTCTAAGCAAAGATGATGATACATGCTTCATGCACATTTTTTAATTGAAAAAATAGTTCATCTGTAATTATGATGAAAGATTTTTTGTGTCCTTTTTAAACCAAGTATGTTTTAAATGGATATTAAAATGCCTTATTTGTACCACTTAAAATTTTCAAAATCTCTAATTTCAGGTGTATTGTGAAGATCACTGGTGACATGACAATATCATTCCCGAGTGGAGTTATTAAAGTCTTCACTAGCAATCCATCTCCAGCTGTGCTGTGCTTCAGGGTGAAAAATATCAGCAGACTAGAGCAAATTCTTCCAAATGCACAACTTGTGTTCAGGTTTGTGTACTTTTGTTTTGAAGGTGAAATTTCTTTAAGAAACTTTTCCTTCTTCAATGGAGCAATAATAATTGAGTTGAATGACAATACCAAAATTTATCATTATTAAACAGCCTTCTCCAGCCTGTGTTTTTGGTGGTGGTGGTGGTAGTTGTTAAATCTTCTGTTCTGTTCATTATCTCATTGTTCAAGTTTCTGCTATGTTCTATTTTTTATCTGCCTAACTTTAGTTATTCCTACTAGTCTTCCCCAGGTCACCAAATGATGATACAGAGGCAAAGATAAAGCTAAGTCAAAATAACAAAAATATTTCTTGTGCTTACAGTGATCCATCACAGTGTGATTCTAACACAAAAGATTTTTGGATGAACATGCAAGCTGTTACTGTCTACCTCAAGAAGCTATCAGAGCAAAATCCAGCTGCTTCTTACTATAATGTAGATGTATTAAAGTATCAGGTGAGTGTCTTATCCTTGTAAACATCTTAAAATATTAACAGATAGAATCCCACAGATTAAACGAGTAATAAGTTATGGCCAAGAGAGGTTTATTCCAGGAATTCAAGGATATGTCAAAATAAGACTATCTGGGGGTGCCTCAGTGGCTCAGTTGGTTAAGCATCTGTCAGGTCATGATCTCAGGGTCCTGGGATTGAGCCCTATATTGGGCTCCTTGCTCAGCTTGGAGTCTGCTTCTTCCTCTACCACTGCCTCTCTCCCCCATGCTTTTTCTCTCTCCCTCTCTGTATCAAATAAATGAAACCTTAAAAAATTAAGCCAAAGGAAACTGATGATCAAACTCACCATGTACTCTTGATTAAAAAGCTGAGTAAATTTAAATACATGAATTTGTCCTTAAGCTGAAAAGATCAGCAACATCAGTCTTAATAATGAAACACATAAAGCACTTAAATTCTGGAATGGCAAAGACACCTATTCTTGTTAATAGTATCAGAATTTTCTGGATGTATTAGTACAGCTAGACAAGAAAATTAAGTAAGCAGTAATACTGGAAGGAGGAACCCAATATTATTACTTATAAGTGATGTTCCATTCCTGGAAAACTCAAAGTAATCAACTGAGAAAAGCTATTTGCTAATAGGAGCTTCTAGTAAAGTGGTGAGTTTAATGAAAAATTAGTAGCTTTCTAAATAACCAGTTAGGAATTCTAATGTAGAAAAAATATTGATGATAAAAAAAACTAATTAGAGTTAGAGAGGTAGTAGAAGATGGCAATATAGGAAGATCTTGAGTGTTCCTCCTTTAATGGACACACCAAATCTGCAGCTGTGTCTGGAACAATTTCCTCTTAAAAAAAAAAAAAAAAAAGATCTGAAAACTACCTGAACAACTCCTTCACATTAGTAAATAAGACAAGGGTCACATGGAAGCATGCAGGAGAGGCTAAGACCCAGACTCCCCCCAAACCCCCCTCCTACGGCACTGCAGCCAACAATCAAAGGGAACTCATAAACCTAGAGCCCCTTCCTGAATGAAAGGTTCATACCCCATCATTAGGCATCTAACTTTTCCTGAGAGAAGAGTCCCCAAAATATCTGGCTTTGGAAAGCAACAGAGCTCATACCCGTGATAACCAGAGCTATAGTGATCTGAGAAACACCTTTTGGAGGGCTCTCACACATACTCACCCTAGGTTACCACGGCAGAAGCAGTCATTCAAAAGGTACCCAGACTTTGGGTGAAAGAGATTCATTTGCTAATCATGAAACATGAGCCAGTGAGGCAGGGGCCTATTGGGATACTCACCAGGGATAGATGGGCTAATGGGCAGGATTTTAGTGCTGACTAGTGAAAGCTAGCAGGTGCCATATATATACATTCTTTTATTTCAAACTGTTTTTTTTTTTTTTTTCCTTTTTACCTGTTGCCATCTTTACCATCCAGGGAACATAGGCAGAACAATGTCATTTTTGCCCTCTCCCTCTGCCTTACTACAGCTTGTTGATATCTCCCACAAAAGAGCTTATACACTTGTCTGGAGACCCAGGTTTTTCAACTGTTGCCTAGCAGACTCCTGTAGATTGCATGGTCTGGTGGTCATCGGGTCTTAGGCTTGTGGTCTTACAAAACTGTGTATATTTGTTTTTTTAAAAAGCTGCTGCCTAATGGTTTGGCTTCCTTCCAGTCAGTCTCAGTGTAGGTGCTGAGATTACTTCCTTTAGGACACTGACAGGTCTTGGCACATCCTCAACAATTGGGAGCTATTAAAATAGGAAATAGGCTGCTTGGATAATCACCAAGTTTCAAGAGACAAGTAACAGCTAGGGTGAGGTTGAATGTTAAGGTTCATCTACGTGAGGCTACTCTGTCAAGACTGGGAGAGGTGGCTATTTCAGCTCATAACACAGAAACAAAGAGCCAAGCAAAATAAAGAAACAAGAGAATATGTTCCTAATAAAAGAACAAAATAAAACCTCAGAAAAAAAGCCTTACTGAAATGGAGGTAGGTAATTTGCGTGATAAAAATTCAAAGTAATGGTGATAAAGATGCTCATTGAACTTGGGATAAGAATGGATGGACACAGTGAGAACTTAAAATATAAGAAAGTATCAAGTACTAAATGTAAGTCACAGTACTGAAAAATATTTGACAGCAGACCAGATGAAGCAGAAGGGAACAATAAACTTGAAGACAAGACAGTGCAACTTACCCAATTAGAGCAGCAAAAAGAATGAAAAACGTGAGGATAGTTCAAGGGTCTTAAAGGGGCAATATCAAGCAGACTAACATTGACATTATAGGTGTCCCAGAAGGAGGAGATAGTAGTACAGTAGGGGAATTTAATGCCCCATTTACATCACCTAGACGAATTATTAGTTTTTTTTTTAATTTTTTCACTTCAATTTTTAATTTTTATTTTTTTACATATTTTTTTTAATTGGAGTTCAATTTGCCAACATATAGCATAACACCCAGTGCTCATCCCATCAAGTGCCCCCCTCAGTGCCTGTCACCCAGTCACCCCCATCCTCCTCCCACCTCCCTTTCCCCCACCCCGTTGTTCGTTTCCCAGAGTTAGGAGTCTCTCATGGTCTGTCTCCCTTTCTGATATTTCCCACTCATTTTTTCTCCTTTCCCCTTTATTCCCTTTCACTATTTTTTATATTCCCCAAATGAATGTTTTATATTCCCCATATAATGTTTGTCCTTCTCCGATTGACTCATTTCACTCAGCATAATACCCTCCAGTTCCATCCACGTTGAAGCAAATGGTGGGTATTTGTCGTTTCTAATGGCTGAGGAATATTCCATTGTATACATAAACCACATCTTCTTTATCCATTCATCTTTCGATGGACACCGAGGCTCCTTCCATAGTTTGGCTATTGTGGTCAACTAATATTCGACAAAGGAGGAAAGACTATCCACTGGAAAAAAGACAGTCTCTTCAATAAATGGCGCTGGGAACATTGGACATCCGCATGCAGAAGAATGAAACTGGACCATTCTCTTACACCATACACAAAGATAAACTCAAAATGGATGAAAGATCTAAATGTGAGACACGATTCCATCAAAATCCTAGAGGAGAACACAGGCAACACCCTTTTTGAACTTGGCCACAGCAACTTCTTGTAAGATACATCCAGGAAGGCAAGGGAAACAAAAGCAAAAATGAACTATTGGGACTTCATTAGGATCAAAAGCTTCTGCACAGCAAAAGAAACAGTCAACAAAACTATAAGACAACCTACAGATGGAAGAAGATATTTGCAAATGACCTGTCAGATAAAGGGCTGGTATCCAAGATCTATAAAGAACTTATCAAACTCAACAGCAAAGAAACAATCCAATCATGAAATGGGCCAAAGACATGAACAGAAATCTCATAGAGGAAGACATAGACATGGCCAACAAGCACATGAGAAAATGTTCTGCGTCACTTGCCATCAGGGAAATACAAATCAAAACCACAATGAGATACCACCTCACCCCAGTGAGAATGGGGAAAATTAACTAGACGAATTATTAGTAAGGAAACACTGTTCTTAAAAGATAGGTTAGGCCAGATAGACTTAAAAGCTATATATAGAACATTCCATCCAAAAGCCATAATATACATTTTTCTCAAGTGCACATGGAACATTCTCCAGGGTAGATCATATATTACACCACAAACAAGTCAATAAATTTTAAAAGACTGAAGTCATATCAAGCATCTTTTCTGACCATAATGATATGAAACTAGAAATCAATTACAGGAAGAAGACTGGAAAATTCACAAATACATAGAGTTTAAACAATATGCTTTGGAACAACCATTGGGTTGATGAATAAATCAAGATAGAAATTACAACTTCTCTTGAGACCAATGAAAATGGAAATACAATACAAAAATTTATTGAAATGCAGCCAAAGCAGTTCTAAGAAGGAAGTTCCTATCAATAAATGCCTACCTGAGAAACAAAAAATCTCTAACTTTACACCTCAGAGAACTAGAAAATGAAGCCCAAAGTTGTTGGAACAACAGAAGTAACAAAGAGCAGAAATGAAATACAGATTAAAAATACAGCAAAGAAAACTAAGCTGGTTCTTTTAAAAGATAAACAAAATGGATAAACTTTTAGTTTGACTCACCAGAAAGGAAAGTGGGCTCAAAATCAGAAATAAAAGAGGAGACCTTACAGCTGATACCACAGAAATATAAAGGGTCATGAGAGATCACCATCAACAATTTTATGCCAAGAAGTTGGACAACCTGGAAGCAATAGATAAATTTTTAGAAACATACAGCCTTCTAAAGCTAGATCCTGATGAAGTAGAAAACTGAACAAACCAGTTTCTAGTAAAGACACTATATCAGTAATCAAAAACCTCTGGCACCAAAAGTCCAGGAGTACACTGCCCCACTGGTGAATTCTACCAAACATTCAAAGAAGAATTAATACCAGTCCTTCCCTAACTGTTCACCACCACCACCCCCAAAAAAAAAGAAAAGGCAGCTGTTCCATTTTATGAAGCCAGCATTGAAACCAAAGCCAGACAGGGACATCACAAGAAAAGAAAATTATAGGCCAATTTTGCCAAAAATTTAGGACTAAACTACAATCAAGTGGGATTTATTCTAGAGGTATAAGGATGATGGTTTAACTTCCACAAATCAACATGGTACACCACTAACAAAATGAAGTGTAAAAATTATGTGATCTCAGTAGATGCAAAAACCATTTGACAGAATTCAACATCCATTTATGATAACTCCAAACAAACTGAATGCAGAGTAAATGTATCTCAGGAGAATAAAGGCCATATATGGCAAACCCAAAGTAACATCATACTCAAGATCAGAAATAAGAAAAGGATGCCTACTGCCACCACTTTAATTCAACATAGTATTTTAAGTCCTAACCAGAGCCTAGGCAAGAAAAAGAAAACACTTCCAAATCGGAAAAGAAGAAGTAAAATTGTCACTACAGATGGTGTTGATAAATAGAAAACCCCGAAGATTCCACCAAAAAAACCTGAGAATAAACAAATTCAGTAGAGTTGCAGGATATAAAATTCATATCCAAAAGCCTTGTTCGTTACTGCTGTACAAAAATGAAGACAATCCCATTTACAAATACATCAAAAGAATGAAATGCGTAGTAATAAATTTAACCAAGGAGGTGAAAGACCTTTACACTGAAAACTGTAAGACAGTGGTGAAAGAATTTGAAGATGACACAAATAAATGGAAAGATATTACATGCTCATGGATTGAAGAATTAATATTGTTAAAATATCCAAAATACCTAGAGCTATCTAGAGATTCAGTGCAGTCCCTGAAGTTCCAAAGCCATTTTTCACAGAAATAGAACAGACAGTACTAAAATTTGTGTGGAACCACAAAAGATCCTGAATAGCTAAAGAAATCTTGAGAAAAAAAGAACAAAGCTGGAGGTATCACCCTCCTGGATTTCAAACTGTATTGTAAAACTCTACTAGTCAAAACAGTATGATGTGGTCACAAAAATAGACACATAGATCAATAGAATTGAATAGAGTCCAGAAATGAATCAGTGCATACATGTTCAATTAATTTGCAACAAAGATGCCAAGAGTATACTATGGGGAAAGGATAGCTCTGCAATAAGTGTGCCAGAAAAATTGGACAGCTCTAGACCCCTGTCTTATGCCATACTCAAACTCAAAATGTACTTTAAGATCTGGAGCCATAAAACTCCTAGAAGAATAAAAAAGTAGCTAAGTTCCTTGACAGTGGCCTTGGCAGTGATTTTTTGAGTCAGACTCACAACAGCAAAGGCAACAAGAGGAAAAATAAGTGACAGTATCTCAAGTTAGAAAGCTTCTGCACAGCAAAGGAAATGATCAGAAAAAGTTAAAGGCAACCTACATAATGGAAGCAGGTATTTACAAATCAACCTGATAGGGGTTAACATTCAAAATATATAAAGAATTCGTACAACTCAATAGCCAACGATCTGATATAAATTGGATAGAAGGTATGCATAGACATTTTTCCAAAGAAAACACAGATGGCCAGCAGATACGTGAAAAGATGGTCAACATCACTAGTCAAGAAAATGCAAGTCAAAACCACAATGAGGTATCACTTCACATGTGTTAGAATTGCTATTATCAAAAAGACAAGAATTTACAAGTTTTGGAGAGGATATGGAGAAAAAGGAATTTTTATGTACTGTTGGTGGGGATGTACATTAGTGCAGCCACGATGGAAAACAGTATGGAGTTTTTAAAAAAAAATTCAAAAAGAACTATCATATGATTTAGCAGTTGGACTTCTAGATATCTGTCTAAAGAAAACAAAAACACTAACTCCTAAGTTTATTTTCACTCCCATGTTTACTGCAGCATTATTTACAGTAGTCTAGATATGGAGAGAACCCAAGTGTCCACCAATAGACAAAAGCATAAATAAGATGTGGTGTGTGTGTATATATATATATATATATATATATATACACACACACACAGTGGAATATTACTTGGTCATAATAAAGAAGAAATCTTGCCAGTTGCAGCGTCATGGGTGGACCTTGAGGGCGTTATGCTAAGTGAAGTAAGTCCGACCAACAAAGACAAATACCATATAATCCCACTTATATAGGGAACTTAAAAAAAAAAAGCCAAGCTCAGAGATGACAGAGAACAGATTGTTGGCTGCCAGATAGAGGGTTTGGATGAGGGTGGGGAGGTAGGCAAAATGGGTGAAGAGATTCAGAAGTACAAACTTCCAGTTATAAAATAAGTCATACAGATGGAAAATACAGTGTCCTGACCAAGGCCAGTAAAACTGTATTGCATATTTCAAAGCTGCTATGAGAGTAGATTTTTTTTTTTTTTTTTTTAGGATTTTATTTATTCATGAGAGACACAGAGACACAGGCTGAGGGAGAAGCAGGCTCCATGCAGGGAGCCTGACCTGGGACTTGATCCCAGGTCTCCAGGATCAGGCCCCGGGCTGAAGGTGGCACTTAAACCGATGAGTCACCCGGGCTGCCCAAGAGTAGGTCTTAATCATCCTAAGAAAAAATAATTGCTGTGATTATTTTGTGGTGTATACACAAATATTGAGTCTTTATGTTGTCCACTGGAAATTCATGTCAGTATTCCACAATAAAAATTCTTTAAAAAAAAATTTAACACCATCCTTTGCTGTAGGCACAGTGGACACACAACAGTAAAAACTAATTAGGAAGAAACCTAACACAGTCTCTACTGAGTTGAATTATAAAGGAATACTCTGTTCATCTGAAGAGTCCAGTTGTAAAAAGCTTAGATGTTTCTGGATTAATTTATAAATTTAATGTAATTCTCATCCAAAACCCAGTAGAAGTGTGTATGTATTGGTGTTTGGAAGCTTGACAGTCATTTTCTTTTTTTTTAAAGATTTTATTTATTTATTCATGAGACACACAGAGACACAGGCAGAGGGAGAAGCAGGCTCCATGCAGGGAGCCTGACGTGGGACTCAATTCTGGGTCTCCAGGATCAGGCCCTGGGCTGAAGGTGGTGCTAAACCACTGGGCCACCCGGGACTCCCTGACAGCATTTTCAAATTCTCTGGGAGAAAAAATGTGGAGTAATCAGTTAAATGTTTTAAATGGTAATGTGGAGTAATGTTTGAGTTTTAATGGGAAAACTTTTTGTAAGGGTATTTACAGTAGTTTGGAACTAGCAGATGGCCAGATCAAAGGAACAGTATATCCAGAAATGGGTCTAAGAATAAATCAAAAACTAATTATTTGACAAATTAGCATTTCAAGGCAATGAGGACATAGTGAATTTTTCAGTAAATGGTACTGGAGCATCAAGCTGGAGATTTAGGGAAAAATTTGCTGACTCCCTAACTCCTACCTTAACCAAAATTCAGTCTGCATGTATCAAAGATATAATAATAGTAACAGATGAAACCATAAAGTTATTAAAATAAATCACTTAAATAGAAGTCTTTTGGTATATGTGCAGGTGTGTGTATAAATTATCTATATTTTACATATTTTGATCTTGAAATATCAAGACCTAAGTATAATAAAAAGCTCAGAAGCCATGAAATAAGAGAGTGAGATCTTTGACAACTGTGTATAAACTCTTTTTGTTAAATTCTTAATCTGTATTTAATTTGAGGGAAGAGTATTCATAATATATAAAATAGACTGAAAGAACTACTGCAAACCTTATAAATTATAAAGTAGAAGGTGATTAACTCAACAGATAGGTAAATTATGGAAGATGTTCCATCCATAGCAGTAGTAATCAGAGCAATGAATATTAAGACAACAGTGGATATCAGTCTTAGCCCATTAACTGACAAAAATGGGCAAGATTGCTCTATTAAGAGAGGTGTGATTGCTTGTTAGTAGGTATACAAGTTAATCAAGCTGATTAGAAAGCAGTTCTGTTAGATTGTCAGATTGCTGAGTAGTTGAATCTTTAAAACTTTTTTATTAGAGAGAGAGAGAACACGAGCACACAAGCAGGAGGGGCAGAGGGAAAGGAAGAGAAAATCTCAAGCCGACTGTGCCCTGAGCACAGAGCCCAACACAGGACTCGCTCTCAAGACCGTGAGGTCACGACCTGAGCTGAATCCAAGAGTCCAACACCTAACTGACTTTGCCACCCAGGTGCCCCTAAGTAGTTGTACCTTTAATTCCACAATTCCACCTCAAGAAAGCAGTTCTTCAAGTATCACACAAACGGGCAAAAAAAGAAGATAAGGTACAAAGGGTACTCACTGCAGCACTGTACACAGAGCACTGCGGTACGCATCCACAGAAGAGATTCATTAAATTAATTACTACAGTCGTTAAAAAGAGTGAGATCCGTGTGTGCGTGCCTGCAAGGTGGGTAAGGCTGTGTCCCACAGTGTTAACAACTGGGAGTAAGAATGTCAAGTATATTTCTTACACTTACTGTATACTTTCTTATTAATATACTTATTTCGTATACTTCTCTACTACCTGAATTTTTAAAAGATTTATTTATTTGAGAAAGAGAATGCGTGCACAAGTGGGGGTGAGGGGGTGGGACAGAGGGAGAGGGAGAAGCAGGCGCCCCGTTGAGCAGGGAGCACAACTCGGGGGCTCGATCCCTGGGGTCATGACCTGAGCAGAGGCTTAACCCACTGAGCCATCCAGGCACCCCCATACTATCTGATTTTTTAATAGAGTAATTGTATTAAAACGGCTTGTGTTTCTAGGAAACACTTTAAAAAGTACTGCCACTTAAGTAGGCTCAAAATTTATACCAAGTACTCATTATTCTTGTGTACTTTTTTATTATTTAGTGCTTGCTATTTACCAGGAATAGCATGAGAGACAGTATATATATATAGTACGTAGATAGTAACTTGTAATCAAGAAAGGGCAAAGTGCAGAATAAGGAAGAATGAAAATGTGTAAATTTAGACAGGGTGATCAGGGTAGGTTTCATTAAAAAGGAGTTACTTGAGCAAAGAACTGAAGAATGGTAAAGAATTGCAGCATTTACTGTGGGTCATGTGATTAATATTGAACCCTGGAAGTTGGAAGTATTCTATTTCTAGGCTTGCAGTATTATAGGATGATTTTTTTTTTAAATTTGAATTCTTTTAGTTCATAATTCTAGTTCTGTGTTGGATGTTGAGAGGTACTCACAAGTTACATGCATAAATGAGAATCACCTGATAATATACTTATTTCTGGATCTTGCACCTAACCTGCTGAGTCAGATTTTCTGCATTTGAACCTACAACAATGTGTATTTTACGCAAGTGTCTCGGACATTATGACGTATGTAGTCCTAGACCCACACTTTGAGAGTGATTCTTACTTTGAGATGAGCTTGCTTTATTTTGCCTAGCAATATTGCCATCATTATTTTTGATTCCAAGACCTCTTGTGTTCATGTAAACATCGTTAGCATGACTTGTTTACTTTTTGGGAAAAAAAAAAAAATCACTTTTTTTTTCCCCCCCGCTTTAAAGGTATCATCAAATGGCATTCAGTCCACTCCTCTAAACCTTGCAACATACTGGAAATGTAGTGCTGGCACCACAGATCTTAGAGTGGATTACAAGTATAACCCAGAAGCTATGGTGGCACCCAGTGTGCTTTCCAACATACAGGTGGTGGTACCAGTGGATGGAGGAGTCACCAACATGCAGTCCCTTCCCCCTGCTATATGGTAAATTTTCGGTTTCTGAATTCTTGCTAAATTTTTGCTTCAAGTCCCAACTTTTAGAACCTAAGTTCTCAAAGTTGTCTTGTAAATTTGAAAAGATACAGTGCATTTTACCATGGAAACCATGGCCATGGTATGTATGAAAGACGCTGTTTATCCTATTAGTCAAATCACAGTAGCCTCAATCCAAAATGTAGGCTTGCTGTCACCGCCCAGACTTGAATAATTCAGTACAACCTCACCCTGAGGCAAATTGGCCTCTGTAAACTTCTTCTTAAATAAAGATAACTCTTTTGCAGGGTTAAATATAGCATCTAGCAAATCTTTAAGAATACTTGTCTTAGTAACTCTTGTCTCTTCCTCTTTTGTTCCCATTATTAATGATGAGTGGAGATTCTAACACTCTTCCTATTTGCTTCACTCTTTAGTAAAATTTTGTTCTCCTTTAGTAATGAAGGTACTCAACCACCTACCTATACAGTTTTCTTTGACCAGTTTATGTAATTTAGTAAATTTCCATTAATTAAGATGTAGCATTCTATTATATCATAAATACATCTTCACCAGGTGATACTGAAAGTAAATTTAGCCATGTAGTTCTGGTGAACTATATATAAGGAACTATATTAGACACTTTGTTCTTCTAGGAATGCAGAACAAATGAAAGCCTTTTGGAAACTGTCTGGTATTTCAGAAAAATCAGAAAATGGAGGTAAGCATGCATATGCTTTTTTGTTTGTAATGCAGTGTCCTTGAAAATGGATTTTAGGCATTTTTATGGAAAGCGTTCTCTTGGATTTTCATGCCTTCAGTTCTAGAATTGACCACTAGGTGGAAGTTAATACCTTAAGTAAGAGTGGACCTGTTGAGATCAGAATGCATTTTTCCCCCTCTAGGTTGAATATGCTTGCTCTTTAAGAAAATCATTTGGTTTGCTGGAACTTTATAAATAGTGTGTAGATGCTTATGTATTTTGAAGTAGAACTATCCAGTTGAGCAACCTAATAACTAATTAAAATTCATGGGCAAAAAATAAAAATATAAATAAAAAAAATAAAAAAATTCATGGGCAGCCCGGGTGGCTCAGCGGTTTAGCGCCGCCTTCAGCCCAGGGCGTGATCCTGGAGACCGGGGATCGAGTCCCATGTCGGGCTCCCTGCATGGAGCCTGCTTCTCCCTCTGCCTGTGTCTCTGCCTCTCTCTCTCTCTCTGTCTCTCATGAATAAATAAATAAAATCTTAAAATAAATAAAACAAAATTCATTTAACACACCCTTTAGCTCATTCTGTTATTACCGTCCTTCTGGCCTCCCAGAAATCCTGTAGAAGCTTCCAGGCTTTAAAAACCCCCTTTCTTTGCCTACCCCCCCTTCCTAAGAGAACTTGTCCTAGTCATATCACTATAGTAAAACTAACCATCAACAGCTTTTACTTCTCTGCTTTTCATTTTAAGGAGAAACAAGTTAATTGTCTACTCCCACCAAATCTGCGTCTGTGTTCATAATGCAAAGGAAAAGTGTCTGCTAGCTGCTCACTAGTGTCTTCCCTGACTCAATTTAAAGTATAATTTCCAGGACCATCAGGTCTCTAATTATTATGATTTTCTCTTAATCAAAGAATTCTCCTGCTGTCTTTTGAATGCCTGATTAACCTTCAGTAAATTTTCTTAAGTTGTTGGTTTTTGTTTTGTTTTAGCTTTTCCAGTTTTGCTTAGCTTTTTCTCTTTGAGCGTTTTAAGCATAATGTGATAAAAAAAAATCATACCAGTTTTTCTCACTTATTTCTGTATCAAGGACGAGGAACATACCCATCGTGGCTGTTTATTTATACATGCCATGCTGAATCAGACTTTTACTAGAGAATCACCTATTTGGTGAAATAACCAAGCTGGTCTATGGTTCCTCCTTTTTTGTTTGGTACTTGAAAGTTGCCTATTTTCAGGTGCAATGGTGCTTTTATTCAAGTTGTGTGGCTTCTGGGAGGACAAATTTGAAATTCCTAGTTAAAACTAGAAGTAAACCAAAAATCCTGTTTGAATTGAGGGCTTACAACAAATTAGCAGGCAAGAAAGGACATACAGTTTTCCCCTATTTAATGAAACTATACTATTTTAAGTACTAACAAAAGAAATTGTTCCTCAAAAATAAGATACAAATTTTTTTTTCAAAGATTTATTTATTTATGAGACACACACACACACACACACACAGAGAGGCGACGCACAGGCAGAGGGAGAAGTAGGCTCCATGCAGGGAGCTGGACGTGGGACTCGATCCCGGGACCCTGGGGTCTCGCCCTGGGCCGAAGGTGGTGCTAAACTGCTGAGCCACCCGGGCTGCCAAGATACAAATTTTCTAACCAGATATTTTAATAGTTTCCCCCGGCTCTCCAGGTATCAGAGTGTGTGAGGAAACGGAAAAATGTGTTAAATGTGCTTCTATTGGGTTAGTCAGCCTTTAGAAAGAAATACCCCAATTAGAATACTGTAAAGTAGGAATATGTTTCTATTCTGGCTCTAGGCCCAGAAGAGCGACAGGAAGTAATTCTCCAGCTTAAAGATTGCCAAGGTGGCTGCTCTTGGCCTGCTGTAGAACTTCTACAGTTCTCTTGATAGTTCAATTCTGTGCAAGCATACGGCGGGCTTAAGGCGTTAGCAGGCAGGCAGCAGCACACCCCCAGCCGCTCTGTGCCATCAGGCCCGTGCGGTGGACAGAGCGGCGGGACCGTTCTCGTCCTCCAGACTTCCCTCTGTGCTGGGAGCCTCTGCGTAGGGAATCCAGGAATGTCGCTCCAGCTACCAGCAGTTGCACCTGTTCTCCTTGACCAGAAGCCTAGGCACACTCTAGACTCCCCCTCCTTTCCCCTTTCTTGATTCCAACTCTGAAATACCTTCCAAATGCGTTCACTTCTCTCCCTTCCCTCAGCCTAGTTGAGATCCTTTATTTAATAAGCTGTCACCCAGAGTCCTGCACTATTTTAGTGACTCAGTTGGTTTCCCTGCCTTGCATCTTGTACGTCTTTCCCCTTTTGAGATACTAACCTGAAATTGTTTTGTCTTCCTTATCTTTAGTGTTCCTTATTTCTTATCATGGCTTATAACGAGCTTTGGGACTTTTCTTTCCTACCTCCCTAGTCTTTTGCACACTCATATCCTGTTCTCTGGCTCTTCTGTTATGTATGCAGGTCCCTTAACGGCATTGTGCTCGCAGGTCTCCCCTCCCTGTCCCTGTAGTGACCTCTGCCTGCAATTTGCATTGTCCTCTTCACCATCATTTTTTGTGCTTTTTGCTCATAGTTCTTGAGAGCTTTTTGTAGCATTTATCATATTCATCATAATTATGTGGTTTACAGTTTCTGGCATACTATTAGACTGAGGTATGTTGAATAAGTGTTTTTTGTTTTGTTTTTTTTAAAGAAAGCATCTCAGAACTACCTAGTTTGACCCTTGACCAATGCAGGGGTTAGGAGTGCTGAACCCTCCACACCCCACCCGTATAGTCATAAATCCACAAAGAACTTTGAATTCCCCCCCACCCCAAAACTTAGTTCATAAGAGTCTACTGTTGACCAGAAGCTCTACTGGCAACAAGCAGCTGATGAACAGTTGTATGTTCCGTTTTGATAGCGCTTTCCCAGTCCTTGCTGCCTCTCCCTCTTTCCCTCTCCCAGCCCCGTAATATGGCAGTTGGCTGTCATTTCCTGCTCCTGCTCCTCAGGCCTCCCTCTGAACTGTCCTCATTGACTTCCTTTTTTTCTTTTGACTTACTTCAGCATGTGTCTGTAGCACGGTGAAGCTCCATACACAACTACAGGGGTGTTTACTATTGAATAAAGTCTGATTTGGAAACAGGACAATGATTTGTTTACTGTATACATTTTATGAATTTGACATAGGACATAGTTTATCTTATTCATTTGTTTCTGTGTGTGTGTGAATTTTATGTTGCCCTGTTTAAAGTTCTGCATTCTTTGCCTTGTAGGTTCTGGGTCCCTCAGAGCAAAATTTGATCTTTCGGAAGGACCTAGTAAACCCACAACACTTGCCGTGCAATTCCTCAGCGAGGGGAATACCCTCTCAGGAGTAGATATTGAACTTGTAGGCACTGGCTATAGGCTTTCCTTAGTGAAGAAGCGGTTTGCCACTGGTAAGTTGGGAGATTTTAAGTTTGTATATTACCTGGGAAACATTTCTATTCGACAGTAAGTTACTAAGCAACTGTTTATTAAACTGTCAAGCAGTTTATAATCTAAAGTCATGGAAAATTTCTTCTTTGACCTTTGTACCAAAATGCCAGATAGAGACACACCTTGGAGAGAGTAATAATGGTCCGTATAGCTGGACACCTGGGATCGGATGCAGTGTATTGTAAACAGCAGGTGGGAACTGGGGTTGTGTATCTGTCCTCACAGTGAAAATGTCCTCCTTTGAGTTCATTTGAAAGTGTAATCGCAAGGGTCTGCTTGGTGTTTTTCAGGACGATACCTGGCAGATTATTGATGGACCTGGGAAACTGGTTGGCTTGAGAGAGAAGTACAGGCCTGCCCTCCTGTGTTGTCTATTCTTTCCAACACTATTTTAGCTTGTATTATGTCTTTGAACTTACACATATTTGAGAATGTTAATTACAAACATTAAATTGCACTTTTGAAGTGAGTCATCAAAAGCAATAGCACTGAAATGATTTTTCAACACTGTTAATGATCAACTGCCATGTTCTGGAAGCACATTTGCTGAAATTCTCAGTATAATGAAGTTTTCTTAGGCTGAAATTTTACATTACTTTCAGTGTCTATGTTGAGTTATAGTGTATTATCAGGCCTAAAATTTCAGGAGAGCAAGCACAAAATAATTCAGCTTTCCATAAATTTTTAGAGTCAGAGATAGCCTTGAAATTTCCTAAGTTTAATATTGAACAGAGACACACACAACATGAATTCTAAGTTTTGGATAATGTTAATTTAGAATACTCAATCAAATTGAGTTATGTGCCATAAAATAATCAGACCAGAGTCCCAAGGTGTGCACAAAACAATGTATAATTTGATTCTCATATAAACATTATTAAAGTGTAAATGGTGTTTTGTATGATTTTTCTAATTCTCAAGTGCAATGTGTTTTAAAATAAGCTTGCAAAAGACAGCAGAGAAATTTACTTCTGCAGTTAGTTAACTTTATAGAATTTGTGATTGTTTTTAAGAATTAATGCTGTAGATTTAATTTATTTTTATATGGATTACAGAATGTGTGCCTTTTAAAACAATAACAAAAGCCAGAAATGTGCCTGTCCAGTCTGTGTTCATTAATGTGCCTCACTGTTGTCCCCTCACAGTCTGGATCTTCTCTTCATCCTAGGGTGGTCAAGCATTTTTACAAGATAATAGCCATTTCTGTAAATACCTTTGGCCTCAGTTGGGAAGGGAATTCAGAGTAACTCAAGGATAATTTGTACTTCAAAACCCTGGCTCACTTCTTTAGTGATACACTGTAGCCACTAGAAAAAGAAATACACCTAATGGCCTATGTTTACAGAGGGAAAACAGTTGACCTTCACTTGTTCCACCTAAGTATGTAAATCGTAAAACAAACATTGAAAACCTCCTCGTCAATTGGTAACTGCTAGTTTATTTCTCCACTTGGCCCTTCCCTTCTTTCTGTTCATCTTTGGAAATTTATATACACTGAATGAATGTGTCGGAAGCATGAGTTTTGTGTTTTGTGAGGAACACATTTAAGCAATATTATTGGCATTGGAGACGTACTGCCAGTTGTTTTCATTTCAACGATTGGAAAAATTACCAATTATTTAATTGCCACCTGCTAGAAATGGGGAGATTATCTGAAGTGATGGATTGGGCTAAGCATTTCTTGAACTACTAATATTAAATAGTAAAAAAAACCTAACTTTATAGCAAATCCTAATTGAAGGACTTAAAATATTTTGGACAGTTTCATAATTAAAAATGGGAATTTTATTTATAAGGATAAATGACAGTGTCCTGCATTTTACGTAGAAGTGATAAATTGTGTTATATATGATAATTTATATAAAACCACTAATTATTCTGTTAAGCTTTACAGAACATAAAACCCCTATTACTAGACATTTATGTAACATCTTGCTCTACTAAATGCAGCAGAAAATCTACTTATTAGCAATACATATAACACAGTACGTGCTTTTTAAATATATTCAGTGTTAGCCCAATTCTAAATTTAGATTTGACTAAAGCAACACATTAAAACAATACACTGAAATATTCATCTTTACTAAATAGTGAGCGAAATGAGAATTTCTAACTCTTGTGCTCTTTTAAATGCCAATTACAGTCCCTTACTGGAATCTTAAATGTAACTGCTTTGCGATTGGTGTGCTTTTAAATGGGCAGTTAATACTTTATTCTTGGACTTCAGACACCATTACACTCACCATGTTTATTTTTAATCAAGTATTACCTGAAAATGTACAAATTAGTGAAATGGTTAAACTTCTGCACTTTCTTCATTACCACAGTCTTCATACCAAGTGTTGATACCTACATTTGTATTAGGTGCAGGTTACAATTTTGAAGCCATATGAGTTTATATTGATTTTGTTTTTCATTTAAAAATCCACTAATGGTGTAAAAAAGACCAGTAGATTTTTCAATGGGAGATGTATTTAGCAAGCTGGTTCTTGCTTATGTATAGTGATAAACTCTGTAGCTGCCTCTTTAACCCAGATTTGTAAACACAGAACTCTAACAAATGTGAGTTTTTAAGAAATGTTATTTACTACTTTGAGTTGTAATTAGAACAATGCAAATCTATCTTACACAATTTTGTAAATATTTTTGATTTTTTCATAAAATGTAAATTTTACATAAAAGTTTTCCCTTAATAAACATGTAATATATAATTTATCTGTTGGTTTATGTGTCTTTGTACCCCTACTGATAGGACAAGGCAAGCTAGGTAAAGAGTAATTGGTTTTGAACTTGGTATAACCATTTACACAGACATACAGATTGATCTGTTAATTTTAATTGGTTATATAGGAAAACTTGATTTACACTATAACCCAAAAATGGAGAAATGGCTTAAGAAGAGATTTTTAAATATACTTAAGCATATTTTCCAATGTATATTTAAATGATGTTAAGCTCTAGCAAAGACTCTGCTCCTGACCAGTTGCTTAGAAATGTTGTCTTAACACAATTTAAGATCCTACTCTATCTGTTGCCGGTATGGGTCAGAACAGGGATTTCTTGGCCTTTTCCTCTGGTTGCCATATGGCTGCCACAGGTCGAGTGTATGTTTACACTGAAAGCTGGGAGAAGGAGCAGTGCCTGGTGTATCTGTCCTTCCTGTTAGGAGAGTAGAAACTTTTCCAGAACCTTCCACCACATTTGTCCTTATATCCTATTGCCCATTATTGTGTAAGAGAAGCAGAGTAAGCAAGTAGCCTTTATAATGAAAATGGCCAAAGGAGAAGAGGCTGGCAGTGGCCCAAGGCGAGCTGGCCAATAGGTCAGCCACAGAATTCCTGGCTGGTATAGGGGTATTTCCTTACAGCCTATTGCCAATTGAATCTTTGCATTATTTCAATCAAATTAAAAAAAAAATTTTTAAGATAAACTCAGCAATGGGCAGAGCAAACTTGAAAATCTGTTTTTATTTTTAGGAAGAGTCTACGAGTATGACCTTTGTATAGGGTAATTTGAAACCAAAGCCTTTAACACTGGTAACTATACTGGAAAAAAAAAAAAGGGAAGAGAAACCAAAGCCTTTAAAAAAGTTTCTGTATGAGGTTTAAACTAGTAATTCACCACTTTGGGGAGTGTATCCTAACAAAATAATCAGGGAAATAACCAAAGATGCATATGCAAAGATGTTTATTGGTACGTTGTTCATAATACAAAAAACTGGGGGGACTGGTTAAATGGATTACTCACGTATAGTGAAATACTAGGTAAGTATTAAAAACAATCTTCAAGATTTACAGTTATTGATATGAAAATGTCATTGATATGAAAATAATGCCACTATTAGGTAATAAAAGGCAATATAGTCTTTTTACAATGCATTCATCTATAGCAAGTCTTACAAAAATACGTGACCCATTGTAATCTCTGGGGGATGGGATTTTTACTTTCCATAAAATGTTTGATGTCTAAGTTTTTCTTTTTTTAAGATTTTATTTATTTATTTATTATTTATTTATTTATTTTTAAAGATTTTATTTATTTATTCATGAGAGACACACAGAGAGAGAGGCAGAGACACAGGAGGAGGGAGAAGCAGGCTCCATGCGGAGAGCCCGACGTGGGACTCGATCCCGGGTCTCCAGGATCACGCCCTGGACCAAAGACAGGCGCCAAACCCCTGAGCCACCCAGGGTTCCCAAGATTTTATTTATTTATTCATGAGAGACAGAGAGAGGCAGGCTCCATGGAGGGAGCCCAATGTGGGACTCGATTCTGACACCCAGGATCACGCCCTGGGCCGAAGGCGGTGCTAAACCGCTGGGCCACCCAGGGATCCCCATGTCTAAATTTCATCTCTGTGCTCATCAGTAGATGTTAATTATACTTGTACCCCAAACTTTATTTCAAAAAAGAGTTTTAGAAGTCAAATTCAAGTTGAACTTGATGTCAGTGTAAACAGTGCACAGGATTTCTGCAGTAGGGCTTTCCTCCTTTTACCCCTGCCTGAGCCTCCCGCTGGGTCCTGCAGTGTAGTCACTGCATTTGTCTTGCACTGCTTGTTCCCACATGGAGGTGAATCTCTGCTCTTTTGCGCAGGGGTGGCAGTCGGGGGGGGCGGGGGGAGTGTCTTCAAACCTAAGTGCCCTGATTTACCTAAGTGACTATGAGATCAATTTCTTTTCCGACCAAATTAATCTCTAAGAAAAGTTATTATCCAGAGAAAGGACAGAGGAAATATTTATTACTTTCATGAGAAAGGTTGCCTTCTGGGGAGCTTTCGGCAAAATTAAGGACATGTTTAAGGTTAGAAACCTGTTGTTATTACTTGTTTCACCCCCAATAAGTCAGCTCTAATCTTTTAGCACATTCACTCTAATCTTTCCTCTATTCGTTCTAGCAATATCCCAACACTTCATACATAAAAGCAGTGAAGTGTATCAGGACCCCTCAGCCAGGGCTTTTTCTGCCTGGTAGTAGCAGATCTGTCAGTACCAACCGGACGACGACCCGTTCAGCACTCATTCATTGCTGGCCACCTACTAGGCCTTTGTCTTGTTTTTCTTGTACTTAGGCCGCTCACCAGCTTAATGGAAAATAGTCTTCTAAAATAAACAGTCTCTGTGATCTAGTACTTCGGTCTTCTAAACCAGAAAAGTAGAAAAACCTTTCCCTAGGACATCAAGAAAAAAGTTCCAACTGTACCATCAGTACCCAAAGCAGAAATTCTGAACTCCTCCCTGAAAGTTGCGAGTGAAGAGTGAAACGCTGTCATGTGCGTGTTGAATTCTAGACTAATCCGCTGCTTTGTGCATTAAACGGCCTCCCTCATTAAGACGTTAGGATATCATATGTGATACAAAGTACGTGTGATCATACATGATACAAAGTAGAGCTGTTATTTGCCCGATACATAAAATTCTCTTTTGTAAACTACTAGATACGATTGATCTTCTGTTGGATATTACTGATGGCACACGTCCCCATCAAGTCAAGTGAACCCTAGTTCCCCACGTGTATCAGAACCAACCATTTTCCTTAGTCACCAAACTGAGAAAGCAGTGACCCCTTCACAAACGTGCCCCTCTTCTTGCTCTGGGCCCATAACATGAAGGTTTGGGGACATGACCCCTACCTGGCATCTGGCTCTTACTTCAGGACCTTCCTACCTAGAAGTACCCACTCCTCCCCCTCTTGTAGTTGAGATTGTATTAAATACTATTTACTATCTCAACCACCGTAAGGTATTATTTAGTCCATGCTCTCAGGATATAGAGAATTTTACACATTTTATCAAATAAAATTTGAGGAAACACCCCTTCCCCCACCGAAGACAAACTGTATTTATTAACAATCTTGCCAACTTCCCCAAAACAAGGTTGAAATAAAACGAATAACCCTACTTTCCCGCATCCTATAATAAACATGTAAATCACAAATTAAACATTAGACATATTTTAGCCAAGATCCTTAATTAAATGAAAACTTCGGGCAGCCCAGGTGGCTCAGCAGTTTAACGCTGACTTCGGCCCAGGGTGTGATCCTGGAGACCCAGGATCGAGTCCCACGTCGGGCTCCCCGCTTGGAGCCTGCTTCTCCCTCTGCCTGTGTCTCTGCCTCTCTCTGTGTCTCTCTCATGAATAAATAAAATCTTTAAAAAAAAATTAAATGAAAACTTCAAACTTTTTAAGTCTATGGACCAGAAAATTTTACCCCCATAGTTTAATACCAACATACCTGTTTAATTCAGAGTGTCAGTGGACAGTGATCCCCAGGTCTAATTCGCTAGTGCAGCCTAGTAAAGCAGAGACTGCAAACGCCTAAGCCTACTAACTCCATAAACACATGCATTTGGTCCTATTCTATTAATTCTTAATAAAGTTCTGCAAGTATCCACATCCCTCATCCACATCCACTAATGATCGCAAGGAACAGGCATAACGCCAACTAAAAAGTAGTTTATGATACCTTGCTTAACCACACACACCCTCAGGGCAAACAGCAGTGATAAACAGCCATAAACCTAAGTTTGTCTAAATTGTATTAACTTAACTAGGGCGGGTGAGCTTTGAGCCAGCTGCTGAAGTCCTACAATTAACCCCAAATAAATGAAATTTTCAGTGTGATGTTAAAGATACCCTCACAATAAAGATTAAATTAAGAGAGAGAGTGGGGGAAGCCGGGGCAGGAGGGGAGGGAGAGGGAGAGGCTCACGCTGACCATCGAGGGCACAGTCAGCTGCAGGCTCCCTCCCACAAGCCTGAGATCCTGACCTGAGCAGAAATCAGTCTGCTGCTTAGCCGACTGAGCCACCCAGGTGCCCCAAAATATTTTAGGTTTTTTTTTTTTTTTAAGATTTTATTTTATTTATTCATGAGGGACACAGAGAGAGAGAGAGGCAGAGACACAGGCAGAGGGAGCAGCAGGCTCCATGCAGGGAGCCCCACATGGGACTCGATCCCGGGACCCCGAGGCCACAACGTGAGCTGAAGGCAGGCACCCAACCGCTGGGCCACCGAGGCATCCCTAGTTTTTTAAGTGCTCTCTAACCCAGCGCGGGACTCAAACTCAAGACCCCAAGATCAAGAGTCAAATGCTCTATCAACTGAGCCGGCCGGGCACCCCTCTCGCCAGAAACTTAAATTTTAATTAGGCTATAAAATGCCATAGCTGAAATAAAAGTAAACCATGAAAGTGACTTTAACATTCCCAATTACGTGATGGCTAAGACTCCGCCTAGGGTTCAGTACCCCACTATGCTTAGCGCTAAACCCAAATGATTATTAGAGCCGAATTCTTAACTAAAGTACAGAAAGAATAACCTCCAACTTAACCAGGTTGGCATTTTATTGGCCTTCTCTGGAGCCTACATCGTCCTAGAGAAGCCCAGTCCGTCAGCGACAAGCCCCAGGGAACCTTACCGACCCTGCAAACCCTAAGAAGCAAGTGCAGCGCCGCAAACCTGAAAGCATTAGGTTGAAGTGTGGCTTATGGGGTAGAAATAAAAAAGATTGCCTTTTCTACTTGAAGATTTCATTGCACATAAACATATGAAATTGAAAACAAAAGGAGGACCTAGTAGTGAATTAGGGACACTGAGCTGCGCTGCGTTGGGCTGAGAAGCCGCGCACACAGCTCGCCCGCCCTCAGAGCCAGGCCCAGGTGAACGGCGCTCCCCGTGGCCGCGGCCGCGCAACGTCTAGGAGACCAGCCGAGTGGGAAGGGGGCTCGCGTGGATCTCCGTGTGGCTTCCCTAGGACTCCTAGTGGACACCCAGCGGATGTCATCTTAAGTGACTGTGTGCAACTGAAGCTAGCCCAGGCCGCAGCCTCAGCCCACCAGTTAGAGACCCAGAGGGCAGCACGGACGGCCCCGAACTCACTTCCCTGATGCCAGAGAGCAACCCCCCAAGGCCAGCGGCTGCCCAACAGCTTCCGCCCAGCAGAGGGGACAGCCCGCCTGGAGAAGGGCAGGCCAAACGGACATGGCAGACGGAGATGCCCAATGACGCCAACCCCCCCCAACACCATGACCTGCAGTAGGTGTGGGTGGCACCCAGGGGCCCGTGTGCAGATTCAGGACCCGAGGCTCAGTCACAAGGCAGGGTTCTCCGGGGTGAGCAGGCTGGGGATGAAGGAATCTAAGCCTGGAGCATCCGAACAGCAGGGCAGCTGGGGGGCTCTGGGCAAGACTCTATGGGAGCAGCAGCCAATTCTAAGAAATAAACCACCTCCACATGCTACTAAACAGTGAATATGTCAAACAAGACATCAGAGAGAGGAAATAAAAAAAAATACCCGGATACCAATGAGAAAATCTTCCAAAATTCCAAAATCGTCCAAAAATCTTCGGGATGCAGCAAAAACA
Source organism: Canis lupus baileyi (assembly GCF_048164855.1). NCBI lineage: Eukaryota > Metazoa > Chordata > Mammalia > Carnivora > Canidae > Canis > Canis lupus. The sequence continues at coordinate 56,693,232 of NC_132842.1, forward strand.
GCTCTAAGAGGGACATTTGTAGCAATACAGGGTGACCTCCAGAAACAAGGAAAACCTCAAGTAAACATCTGACCTTATAACTAAGGGAACTAGATAAAGAACAAAGCCCCAAATTAGAAGAAGGAAAGAAATCATAAAGATCGGAGTGGAAATAAATAAAAAGGAGACTCTTAAAAAAAAAAAAAAGCAGGAGACAAGATCAGCAAGACTAGGAGCTGACTCTTGGGGAAGGTAAAAATGATAAACCTCGGGGCACGTGGCTGCCTCAGTCAGAGGAGCGTGGGACTCTCAGTCTTGGGATCCTGAGCTCAAGCCCCTTGTTGGGTACAGAGACTACTTAAATAAAGATTAAAAAAAAAAACAAAACATCTTTACCCAGACTAATTAAGAAAAACAGAGAAGGCCCAGATAAGTAGTATCCGAAATTAAAGAGAAGTTGCAATGAACTCCAAAGAAATACAAAATATTTTTTTAAGTCATTCCAAAAAAAAAAAAAAGGTCTACTAACAGGTTGGACACCTTAGAAGACATGGATAAATTTCTAGCAATAAACAATCTTGCAAGACTGAATCAAGAAGAAATAGGAATCTGAACAGACTGATAACCAGTAAATGAAATGACTTATCAAAAAACTCCCAGTAAACCGAAGTCCAGGACCAAACAGCTTCACAGTTAAATTCTATCAATAAAGAAGAGTTGATACTTGTTCTTGTCAAACTCTTCCAAAGAACTGAAGAGGGGACGCCCGGGTGGCTCAGTGGTTTAGCACCTGCCTTTGGCCCAGGGCGTGACCCTGGAGTCCCGGGATCGAGTCCCGCGTCGGGCTCTCCGCATGGAGCCTGCTTCTCCCTCTGCCTGGGTCTCTGCCTCTCTCTCTGTGTCTCTCATGAATAAATAAATAAAATCTTTAAAAAAAAAATCAAAAACAAAAACAACCCCAAAGAACTGAAGAGGAAGGAATGTCTCAAATTCATCCTATGAGGCTAGGATTACTCTAATACCAAAACCAGACAAAGACATCACAGAGAGAGAGAGAGAGAGAGAGAGAAAATCACACCCGGTATCTGTGAACACAGATGCCACAATCCTCAACAAAATACAGCACACCACATTCACCAACCCACTGCAATGACCATTCCCGACAATCAGGCAGGCTCTACTCCAGGGATGCCAGGATGGTTTAACAGACACGAAATCAACTCAATATAGCACATGAGCAAAATGAGAACTAAAAATCATATGCTCATCGCAAAAGATGTGGAGGAAGCCCCTGACTAAATTCAACCACCACATTCATGACAAAAACTCAACAAAGTGGGCAGAGAACAAGTATCCTTCATATAATAAAGGCCATAAATGGCGGAAGCTCTGGTCAGCAGGAGAAAGGCGGAAAGCTTTCTGCCAAGACCATGGACGAGATAAGGATGTGCACCCTCACCGGAGAGCTCTGAGCCCTAGTCACAGCAGTCACAAGGGAAAGGAAGCGAAAGGCACCCAAATTCGTACTGCACTTGATCTTAGCAAAAGGCCGAGAAGCCAGCTGGCATCCAAAGTGGTAAGGAAGAAAGAAAACTCACCAGTTGCAGATTACAGGATACGGAATATGGGAAACCCTAAACACTCCACCAAAAAAACCTATCAGGACTAAAAAAAATTTCAGTAAGGTAGTAGGATACAAAAATACACAGAAATCAGTTGCATTTCTATATACTAATAGGAAAATAACAAAGAGGGAAATTAAGGAAACCGAATCCCATTTACAATTACGTCAAACAGCGTACAATGCAGCCACGGAGATAAAAGGCTTATGCTCTGAAGATTGTCAGACATCGAGGAGACCAGTAGATGACGACACGAGCAAATGGAAACATATACATGCTCGTGAGTTAGAAGAATATTGTTCAAATGTCCGTTCAACCCACAGCAGTGTGCAGTCGACGCGATCGCCATCAAAATGCCACTAGTACTTTCCCGTGTATTAGAACAACAACAACAAAAATGTCTAAAGTTTGAGGGGTTTTGTTTTGTTTTGTTTTTAGATTTTCTTGAGTAAGTAACCTCTGCACCCAATGTGGGACTTGAACTCATAACCCCGAGATCAAGAGTCACATGTGCTACCGATGGAGCCAGCCAGGTGCCCCCTTAAAAACCTCAAATTCTTAGGGGACGACAAACGACCCCACTAGCCCAAGCAATCTTGAGAAAGGAGGACAAAGCTGGCGCTGTTGAAACCCCGGGCTTCACCACAAAGCCGTCGTCACCAAAACCAGTACAGAGTTGGCACAAAAACAGAAAGGACCAACGACATAGAAACCCAGGACCCAGAAATAGGTCGGCGCCTGTGTGGCCAATTGGTCTGCGGCAAGGGAGGCAGGACCGTGCGGCGGGGAGACGGGCTCGTCCCTGAAGGTGTGGGGAAGGCCCACGGCCACGCGCGGGGCGATGCGACCGCTGCCTGCTCGTCCCCGACGGGGAAGCTCCAAGCCGGTTAAAGAGCCGAGCGCATTAAACTCCTTGCAGCCCCCGGGGCGGCCAGCTCCTGCCCGCGGCCTCCGCAGTCTCCCGACGGGCTTCCCCGGGGAGAGGAGCCAAAGCCAAAGTGCCCAACGGCCACTGCGTGAGAGTGAAGCGTCTGCATAGCAAGAGGGCAGCGGGGATGAGCCACTGACGGCGACACAGCTGCGAAGGACCCCGCGTCGAAAGCAACTACGGGGCCTTTTCGACTTGACGCCAAGAAGGCAGAGTGTTGCTGAGAAAGTGGGGCTTTTCCTAAAGAAGACGTGCACACGGCTGACACACAAGGCAGTGCTCGTGTTCCCCGCGGTCGCCGAGACGCCGTCGGGACCCAACGAGGGGCCACCCAGGCTCGTGGGAGCGGCCAGATGAAGAACCACGGGACCCAGTGGGCGGAATGTAGAGAAGGGGACCCTCATCGCTGTTGGCTGGGGCGCGGCCCGTGCAGCCGCTGCAGATGACCACGCGGAGGTTCCCAAAAAATAAAAATAAAAATGAAAAGCCCTTGAGATAGAAGCACCACTCGACTCAGTAACTCCACGTCTGGATATTTCCCCGAGGACGAGGAGAGCCGCGATGTGAAAAGACACAGGCCCCTGTGCTGGCCGCTCCCGAGGGCCGGGAGGGAGAGCAGGCCGCAGGCCTGCAGAGAGGCGAGTGGGGCGCAATGCTCGGGTTAGGGGTGGGGGGCGGGGGTGAAATCTTGTTATTTGGAACAATTTGGATGGGCCTGGAGGGTAGGCCTACGAGAAGCAAGTCAGAGAGCAAGACAAATAGTGGATTATTTCACTTCTACCTGGATTCCAAGAGACAGAAACAATGAAATGAGCACCAGACACAGAGCCCCAAGGACAGGGAGAAGCCGGTGGCCACCGGTGCAGAGGGGCGCAGGAAGGGCACAGGAAGGTGTTGGAGGTAAAGGGCGCCGAGGGGTCGCCGCTGGCACCTTGGACGTCAGGAGGCCGCGGAGATGAAGGTGCAGCAGAGGGGACGTGGTGCAGACCCTGGGGGGGGGGGGGCTCCACAAGCAGCGGCGTGGCCAGCAAGGGACGGGGCTCTCCAGCCCCACATCACATGGCCGCCGGGCCTAGCAGCAGCCGTACCTAAAACCTGGGGGGACGCCTGGGGGGCTCAGCGGTTGGGCTTCTGCCTTCAGCCCAGGGCGTGACCCCAGGGTCCTGGGATCGAGTCCCGAGTCGGGCTCCCTGCGTGGAGCCTGCTTCTCCCTCTGCCTGGGTCTCTGCCTCTGTCTGTGTCACGTGAATAAATAATAAAACCTTTAAAAAATAATAATTTTAAATATGCGAATGCAAAACCAAAAAAAAAAAACCAGGGAAAAATATTGGCATATATATAAATATATATATATTTATAAGTCAAATAAAATATTTACAAATAAAAGTATAGGAGCAAGAAATTCTAACTGGTGCTGTAGAGAAAGTCCCGCAAGGGAATGATGAACACGACTCACCCCACCTGTGGCATTAATGATTTAACTCCAACAATCCCACAGGGGAATTTAAGTTAAACACCCTGAAACCAGAGGCGTTTCTGTCCGTCATCAGTTTCTGAAAACAAGCTTGTCGGTCTAAGTGAAATAATGAGGTTTGTAGGTGCAAGTGAGACGCCTTGGGAGCCCGGTAGCAGCTGGAACAGAGTCAGAGTTAAAGCAAAACTCGGAGTTTACCTAAAAAAACAATAACTCTAACATGGATTTAAATATGACTCCTGAGCGTTAGCAGAAGATGCGGGACATGAGCTTCCCAGGAGAACGGGGCGCAGGCAGGACGAGAAGCAGCATGGAAGCGTCCACGCCGCCCAACAGGGCTTGGTGGCAAAGTGAGTGGCCACCTAGCGCTGGACCCACCGACGGGGCGGCGCTGCCCCTGAGTCACGGGGGCCATCCCCCGCACACGCTTGTGTCAGGGCCGGGCGATCACCCACAGTTAACCATAAAGAAAAAAAAACAAGGGCAGCCTGGGGAGCTCAGCGGCTGAGCATCTGCCCTCAGCCCAGGGCGTGACCCCGGGGTCCCGGGATCGAGTCCCGAGTTGGAGTCCTCGCAGGGAGCCTGCTTCTCTCTCTGCCTGTGTCTCTGCCTCTCTGTGTGTCTCATGAATAAATAAATAAATTAAAAAAAAAAAAACCCAAACCTTAATTGTTTCCAAGCCTGCGTGTTAAGGGCTGTGCTGGGGGATGCAGGAGGGGCAGGGGCCTGGTGAGTATGAGCCCCCGTCCTGGTTGCCAAGGCCACAGCATTGGTCCCTTCCCAACGGGGACTCCGCGCCCGGCCAGGGGGACCTCCTGTCTCTTCCTTTTTGTCAGCGAGATGGACGCTCCCGTGAAGACGGGGGTGACAGATGGGAACGCAGCGCAGCGGGGGGTTAATCGGCCCCCAAGCCCCGGACCTCAGCAGCACAGCGCGGGGACTAAGGACCTCGGCCAGTACAAGCCCCTGAAACCCAGACGGGTGGGTCCGGCTGTGGGTCCTCTACCCCCCCAAGAACCTGTCCACAGACCTGGGTGCGCCGGGCCCGGGCCCGATCCCATTGTAGAGTTCACCCGCACAAGGGGGGGGCGGCCCTGGCTCCACTGGTGGTTCCTTGGGGTTGCGGCCCCACGTGAGCTGAGCTCGGACCGAGCATCCCGGCCGCCTTCCACCTGCTTCTCCCAGCGCCAAAGGGCCGGAGGCCTTGGCCCCTTCACATCAAGCCCCTGCGAGCTGCTGGAGGACACGGTCCCCCCTGCCACCCACCCTGCTCCAGGACACAGCGTGTAGGGAGCCACAGGCCCCGGAACACGTTCCCTTTGCTGGCTGGAGGGCCCATTCCTCTCCTTCACCATATTTAGCACTGACCTGTCCCATCAGTCCCCTCTGCACGGCCCGGCCCTGCTCATACTATGTGAGTCAGAAGTACAGGGCTATGTCCCACCCCACGCGGGCGGGCTGGCATCAGACCTCCAGGACCGCTCCACACCGTGGCCAAGGCCATCACTACAGGTGTTCAAGACCCGTCACCCCCCAATATCATCATTAACAGGTTAGTGGCACATTGCGCCTATCTCAGCCCTCGCTTTGGCCCCAACATGAGTCCTGTCACCCAAACCGTATCCGTCGATGGATGGAAACCGGGGTGCACTGTTCCTATCAGCCGTTTGGAGCCCAGCCACGCGTCCTATCTTCTGGTGGGGATGAACCTCATGTTCAAAATACGCATGTGTCGCGGGGAGAAGCCCCAGTGCACGAGCAGCTGCTGTTCCCGCCCGCGCTTCCCTAGGGCTTCGCAGAACAGGGCCCTCTTTGGGTGGGCAGCCGGCGGCTTGCTCCGCGTCTCACCCATAGTCACAAACCACTGATCACTGTCAACAGTGTCAACACTGTGTCAACACTGAAAAGTGTCGTCGCTGGCACTGCAGCTGGACTTTAGGTGCTGGCTGGAGCCTTTCTACTCAAACCAGGTCAACCTGGCGCGACACCGGGGTGACCAGATCTACCGTGCATGCAGTTGACTGCCTGGACATGCTTAGTGACCCCCGGCCCCGAGTCAGACCTAGTAGAACTGGAGGGTTGAAAACAGGCTAGTCCTACTAGTACTCGGAGCCCCAATTTTGCATCCCCCCCGCACCGATACGTAAGTTTGGGAGGTCTTCCCCCATCGTTTCCACTGCTACAAACGCCACGGACCCCTTTCTCCTGGCCATCCAGCTCCCATGGGAGCTTCTGTTGACCGAACCCACTTTTTCCTCCTCCACGCAGCAGGTGGGAACCCAATTTTAGGCGCTATTGACTTTTCTACTCCAATGATCACTGTACGACCTCCGGCTAGATCTCAGCCGCAAACAGCACTATTTGTTGGACGTATCCTAGTAACCGCCCGCCTCGTACTACCACCCAGGACAGTCCCCATAGTCGGGATCCTCAACACTCCACCATCTCAACACCGCTTCCTCTGGTCCCGCAGGGGGGCAGCAGTCCAACTTAGCGTCCACCTTGTTGGGAGGCCTTGGCCACATGGAAGCTTCTGTCTTCTTTATTACCTGGCTTTGGGATACATTTTTATATCCTCATGTATTATTTAGGGGGAAAAACCCCAATCTCTTGGGTATATAGGAATAGTCTGAGCCGTAGTAGCTATCCGCTTCCTGTGCTGTGTCACTCATGATCCTCCCCACGCGTGCACAGGAGGGAAGGACTTAAGCTATGCTCAAGTATCTACACCAGCTGCTCCAACAACCGCCATCCCCATGGGAATAGAGGGATTTCGTCGACCAGCAACCCTCCGTGGCGGCAACATTGTGTGATCACCACATTAGGAGACTCAGCTTTTCTTTTCTTATTTACGCTGAGGGGCTCACCAGAGACGCCCCCGCTAAATCTGCCTCTGTCGTGCTCCATGTTGTGCACCGCGTGGCCGCACATTTTCACCGGGTCCGATCGACAGGAGCAAGTGCTCACCATCGTTCCCGAGATGCCTCATTACGTGCGTCACTGCTCAGCACAGACAACCCCCCCCCACCCCAGGGCAAAAGTCTGTTGTACAACTATGTCGGTGTGAGTAGAACTCTCTCTACACAGCACTTCCTCGGCCTTCCGGCGATACCGGGACTTCTACTGTGACTCACCCAGGTGCGCACACACCACGAACACCGTCCCTTCGATAGGTTCGGGCATTAATGGCAACGCAGTTGCTGTAATTTGAGAAGCCCTTGCAGGCCCACAAGGTGCGTCCGTGGAGTGAACAGCTGCCAACCTAGCAGGGCTGCACGGCTGCCCTCCACCTTATCAAACCTTCGAAAGATCTACTTCTGTCGATGTGGAATAAGGAACTGAACCAGCTCGCACTGGGTCTTTCTCAGTAAGTTAAGACGTTAGTATCAATCCTGCGACGTCGTCAAAGTTAAATTATAGGTCCGGAAACCCCTTGCATCTTCCTGGCACATTCATTCCCTCCAAGCAGCAGCAGCTGCTAGGGAACTTTTACATTGTCAGGACCACACACTAGAGATCGTTTCCCTAATTAGTTCTTTTTTTTCTTTTCTTTTTTTTTTTTTTTTAACATTTTTTTTATTCATGAGAGACGCACAGAAAGAAGCAGAGACCCAGGCAGAGGAGAAGCAGGCTCCATGCAGGGAGCCCGACGTGGGACTCGATCCTGGGTCTCCAGGATCACGCCCTGGCTGAAGGCAGACGCTCAACTACTGAGCCACCCAGGCATCCCCCCTAATTCGTTCTTTAGTCCTTCACGTCATTTCATGAGCAACTAACTCAAGTAAGTGCAACAGACACACATAAAGTACATTCACCTGCTACTATCCTAATTCTAATTGCTCACCATTATCACAAATTCTTTCTAACAAAGGGTAGTATCCTTTCCTGACTATGAAAACTACAGGTCACCAATGATGACGAAGCTACGAATGTACAGGTGACAAAGATGAGGCGCCGATTCTATCTAATTCCTTCCACGGAGCTGCCGCAGCAGCCCGTCACGCTGTCCCACCTGTGGAAATAACAATCCGGAGCCTCATTTCCTCTGAAGACATCTTACAGTCATGAGCCATCGTCCCCTCCTTTGGGCTAAAGACAGATGCCACTCCAGGGGACCTGAATCAAATAACCCAACGTCCACATGACCAGACAGGCACTATGGACAAGGTTTGGAAATTTGTGGTTCAGAGGATGGCTTCCTTCTTGACACCCTTGAGTTAGTTTCATCAGTTATCTCAAAACAATGACGCGCGTCTCTATTATGAAATCATTAAGAAGTTAAGTAGCGTTAAGCCTTCCAGGTTCAAGACAAAGTTTCGCCTTTTCCCGGACGGTCAGCCACAACTGGAGGAGTCAACATGATGGCTATACTGCGGTAGCTCTGGTCCTATTCACTGTGTTTCAGTTAAAAATTCCAGCACATTCTTATCCTTCCTTTCGGAGCTAAAAACATGAAAACCCTGTACCCCTTAGGAAACAAAAGGAACAGAGACTTATTCACAACCTTGACATGTGATTACCTGCTATTATTCCAATTATTTTATTTCCAGGTATTTGGAAGCTCCCTAACTGCTTAATTTCTATCCGAAAATGATGAATTCAGCTTATGCCAAAACAAAATCACAGCCATTCAAAATCATAAATGACAGAACCGACGCCCAGAACGGAGCCTGTTGTACCTACCGGCTGCGGGGCCTCTGCCCCTGCTACACGGCTCTCAGTCCATGTAAGGATGCTCGTTCCACAAGTGGGGACGATGATTTTCCTGGTTTCCTCCACAAAACAGCATTTTGGCCCCTTTCCTGCCCAAAGGGGCACCACCCCACTTCTCCTCTGTTAGCAACATTGCCACCATTAGCCTATTCAAGAGCCCAGTAGTCTCGGGATAGACGGGGAGCCACACACGGGTCTCCAGCTGCCAGTGCCCTCCTGGGGGGCCAGGGTGGGCTGGTGGCGGTGGGGGGGGGGGCGCGGTCCTCAGGCTCCCAAAGGCTTGAATTCAGGCATCCTGTTCAGGCCACTCGCAGGTGCTTATTCACAGCAACAGCATAATGACCCCTGCTGTTCCTGGTCCTCCCTTTCCCTGCGGACCCCACTTTCCCTGTCGCTGGGGTCAGGCCCACTGCCTCTTGCTGACCACCTTCCCGGTCCCCTCTTTCCCTGTGGACCCCACTTTTTCCATCACTGGGGGTCGGGCCCACTGCCTCTTGCTGACCACCTGCGCCTCCTCCTACCTCTCTGCTCACACGGCTCACCTCTGTTCCGGCCCGACTCGGCCCCAAGTCCGGCACCTTCATGTCAGGGAGCCCTCTGGGCGCTTCTAACTTATCTTGTTTTGGCTTCATGGTGCCCCAGACGGGGGGGTGGGGGGTGGTGGTGGAGGGCGCCCTCGGGCCCTGTGGGGCCTGACCCCGGGGCAGGTGGATCCCGCCCACTGGTGCTCTGGAGTCCACGCGGGATGCCTGCGGGGGCCGGGGTTAGGGTCCCCAGAGCCCCTCCGTCGCCCCCGTGACCTGCACGGCTGGTGCCTGCGGTCCCTCCTTCGCACAGGTGCCCGGGCTCCGGGTGCAACGGTGGTCCCTGCGGAAAAGGCCGGCGACCTCCGGTGACCTGGCCAGTGGCCCGAGCTCGCAGGCTCCCGTCGCCCTTGGCGCCCCCAACCTTCTCGTCTTCGGTTCCCTCCCGGGGGAGCAGACAGGGGAGCCGCGCACCGTCACCCCCCTTGTAGGAGAGGAAACTGAGGCACGGAGCGAGGAAAGTGCTCAGCTCTGCTCGGAGCCAGGCCCCGGCCTGCCGCCCCCGCCCAGCTGGTAGCCCTCACGGGGCTTCCGCACGCCCTGGACTGGGGTGGGGGCTGGAGAGACCTGAGGGGGGGGGGAGGGGGGGAGGGGGGGCAGGACGGGGCGTGCGGGGGGGTGGGGGTAGGTGGGGGGAGAAGGGGGGCGGAGAAGGGGGGGAGAAAGGGGGACATCCCCAGCGGGGTGGGGGGGCTGCTTCGGGCCAGGGGGGAGGGGCCACACGGGGGAGGGGCCACGTGGAGGAGGGGCCACGTGGGGAGGGGCCACGTGGGGGAGGGGCCACGTGGGGAGGGGCCACGCGGGGGAGGGGCCACACGGGGAGGGGCCACGCGGGGGAGGGGCCACACGGGAAGGGGCCACGCGGGGAGGGGCCACGTGGGGGAGGGGCCACACGGGAAGGGGCCACGAGGGGGAGGGGCCACACGGGAAGGGGCCACGCGGGGGAGGGGCCACACGGGAAGGGGCCACGCGGGGGAGGGGCCACACGGGAAGGGGCCACGCGGGGGAGGGGCCACACGGGAAGGGGCCACGCGGGGGAGAGGCCACACGGGAAGGGGCCACGCGGGGGAGAGGCCACGCGGGGAGGGGCCACGCGCGGGGGGCCACACGGGAAGGGGCCACGCGGGGGAGGGTCCACACGGGGAGGGGCCACGAGGGGGAGGGGCCACACGGGGAGGGGCTACGAGGGGGAGGGGCCACGCGGGGAGCGGCCACGCGGGGGAGGGGCCACACGAGGAAGGGTCACCCATCAGCTCTGGTCACCCTGGAGGGCTCACGCGGGTGCGGCTCATGCCGCCGTCCTGCCAGGGCCGTGCTCCCCACCGCCATCACACCTTCGCTCCTCCTCGCCCTCAGAGCCGGCTCCTGGGCCACCGACACCCGCACGCACACCCGCACGCACACCCGCACAGCCCCGCACACGCAGTTCCCCAGGTGCCGCTGTCGGCTGGCCTCCTGCTCACGGTGCAGGGCCTCTGGGCTCCCCCCTCGGCCTCACGTGGTCCCGTGGTCACACCTACACTTGGTGGCGACGCCTGCAGCCTCTCCACGGTCTCAGTGGGGTTAGAGGTCTCATCCCGCCCTCCGGCCACCCTTTCTGTCCTTCCAGATCATTCCGTCTGCGGCCCGCGGGTCTCACCAGCACTTACTGAGCCCTGCTCCCCGCCCCACTGCCTGGTTGCCCCCGAGCCGGGGTCTCCCCCGTAACCACACCTGGCGCCCCTACCGGGTGGGGGACCCGGAGGTCTCGTGGGGACCCTGCCCTCCCGCCGCCCTGACCTGCCCCCGCCGCCCCGCAGACGCCACTGCCCGCCCTCCGCAGCCCCTGCTCGCTCTCCGGGATGACCGCTCCGCACCGCCGCCTCCCCTCCTCCCCTGCCCTGGGTGCCCGGCCTCCCCCTCCGCGGCTCGTCCTGGGCCTGTTCCCCCTCTCCTCCCCCCTCCTCCCCCTCCCCCTCCTCCCCCTCCCCCCTCCCCGGCTGGTCCTGGACCCCATTCCCCCCCCCACCCCCCAGGCTCTGTGCGCCTCGCTCGCTCCCTGCACGTGGACGTCTGTCCAAGCGACCTCCCCAGGGAATCCTGTGCAGCCCACGGCCTGAAAGAGCGCAGCCAGCGACCTGTGGGCCCTAAGGGCTCGGTTGTTCCCCAGCACCCCTCTGCCAGAAACTGCCTCCTTACCTGTTGGCTTGTTGGTGCTCTGTCCCCCAATCTAGAACCTTTGCGGCCTAAGGGCAGGACTGGTCTCCTGCACCTTGGCATCCTAAGCGCCTAGAAAGGGCCCCACAGGCAGTGACCAAAAGTATTCCTCAACAGTGAGGGCGTTAAAAACCGCTCAATGGGAAAAGCGTCTTTCTTGTTCATGTAACCTTTTTTTATTCCTTTAAAAAATTTTTGTATTCCTTTTTAAAAATTTTTATGTATTTATTCCTGAGAGACAGAGAAAGAGAGAGAGGCAGAGACCCAGGCAGAGGAAGAAGCAGGCTCCACGCAGGGAGGCCAACACAGGACTCGATCCCGGGACCCTGGGTCAGGCCTGGGCCGTAGGCAGGTGCTCCACCGCCGAGCCCCCCGGGGAACCCCATACCCTGAGACCTTCCGTCCCAGGTGCTAGGAGCCACGGCCGGGACTCCAAAGCGCCAAAGGACCTGAGAGCGGATCTTCCATTGGAGTAACGGCCGAAGGCTGGGTGAGAACCCAAGTCCTGCCACTGCTCTGGGGGGTCACAGGAGGTCGGGCTTGCTCGTGGTCGGGATGTCTGCAGTCATTTCCCAGGGGCTTTCCCCTCTCTGTCCTCCTGGCTGGGGGCCGCAGCCTGGGAGGCGGGTCAGCGAGCAGGTGCCTCCCGCAGCCCTCTTACTCTCCACCTGACCAGGTGTCCTCGCTGAGCCAGCTGCTGCCCAGGCCGCCAGAGCCGTGGGGCCTCGGGGAGCTTGTCGCCATGGCCCAGGCCCCGGCCCCCTGGTTCCCTGGCCCCCCAGCCCCCAGGCCTTGAGGGACCACGCGGATTGCCGCGTGGGGCTGACTGCCTGGGAGGCTGCAAAGGCTGCAGCTGCTACGTTCCCCGATGTTCTGGAGCGGAGAAACGCACAGGCTTCCCGACAGCTCCCCGGCCAAGCCCTGAGCACCGAGGACAACCGATGGCCGCGTGGCTGGTGGCTGAAGCTGTAGCTCAGCATCCCAGGACGAGCAGGAAGGGAGGGCTGGCAGCTTCCCCGGACCTGTCCCTTCCCTCTGTGCCCTCCTGGGCACTCTCCTCTGTAAGGGATGAGAAAGACGACAAAACCCACCGTTTGGGCCTGCTGGGACCTGGAATCGGGTAGAGGAGGGAGGCCGGGCTCCAGGCCAGCTTGGTATTTGTGACGTCACTTTATCTAGTTCCCTATCCGTACTCCGTTCCCCAGCTGAAATGTTCTGGGCCACATAGTGTGTGGCTACATTGGTGGCAGCGAGACAGCGAGCACGGGGTAGTCGGTTCGCAGCAGCTCCCTTCTAAAGGGAGACAGCCGTGCTCTGTGCTGCGCGGCGCCCGCTCCCCCCACTCGCCCATGAGCTGTGCCTTCGAGGATTCCCTGTGTGAGAACTTGCAATGGGTCCCCTTGGACCATAGAATTGGGTAAAAAACCCCTCAGTCTGACACTGAAGAATCCCAAAAGCATCATCCCTCTGACTTTTCCAGGTGTATTTCTCTCCTATTTCTTCAGGCCTCGTTCAATATTTTAGCCAAACCAGTCTGATCATTGGCCCCAAAGCACTCTTCAAACCTCTGACCTTTGCCCACCATGGAGTCCAATGCATCCTGGAACGTCCGCCTCTCTGCCTTGACTCCATCTTTGACATTCAACATCTGACCCAAGGAACTCCCACTTTATTTCCTAAATTTCTATTTAAATCCCAGTTAGTTAACCTACAGCACAATGTTAGTCTCAGGTGTACGGGATGGCGCTCCAACGCTTCCAGACACCACCTACTGCTCCTCACATGTGCACTCCTTCCTCCCCACCATCCATTTCACCCATCTCTCCACCCGCTAGGAGACCCTCCCTTTAAAACAGAGTAAAAATAATGCTGCTCTATTCCCACCTTCAAAATTCTCTGGGAAACGAACAAGGGGTGGTAGAAAGGGAAGTGGGCAGGAGGTGGGGGTGACTGGGTGACGGGCACTGAGGGGGCACTTGATGGATGAGCACTGGGTGTTATTCTATATGTTGGCAAATTGAACACCAATAAAAAATAAAAAATAAAAAAAATTAGTAAAAAAAAACAAACAAAAAAGCCCAAAATTGTCCCCAAACAGTGACAATGGGAAACAGAAATGCAAATTCCCCTTTGACAAAGGGGACTTCTACATCTCAAAATCACAGACCACGATGCTGATGCCCGATGCTGAGCTGTCGGGGCAATGGCACTCCAACAGACTAGATGGCGGGAGGACCCGAGGCTGGAGTGAGTGAAGGCTTGCTGCCTCATTAACGGGGGACAGCAAGCACCTCAAATGGAAAGGGTACCCGTGGGAATGGAGGAGCGAGTCCTGAACAAAACTGATATTACATGGTTCTCCAAAAGTTGGTGACCATTCTGAGGGATAAAACCAAAAACCTGTTTAGCAAGGAAAAGAAGCAAGTGCCCTGGTAGCAGGTGATGCGCAGGAGATGCCTGACGTGTCTCTGAGATAATGCAGGAGATGAAGGACCATATGCAGAAGTGCGTGTTTAACCACCATGTGGTCCATCTGAGGAGCCCTAGAGCTGCAATCCTGGTTGGCCTGGGAGAAGAAAGATCTAAAAGAACTAACTCACGGGATCCCTGGGTGGCGCAGCGGTTTGGCGCCTGCCTTGGGCCCAGGGCGTGATCCTGGAGACCCGGGATCGAATCCCATGTCGGGCTCCCGGTGCATGGAACCTGCTTCTCCCTCTGCCTATGTCTCTGCCTCTCTTTCTCTCTCTCTCTCTCTGTGACTATCATAAATAAATAAAAATTAAAAAAAAAAAAAAAAAAAAAAAGAACTAACTCACACACCTAACCTCGTGTCATAGAAGGATTCCTGTAGTGGCTGGGATGCAGGCCTGGCCTCTCCCCACACGTAACTCCTAAAAATATCTTGACCATGAAGCACTGACCTTATCCAAAGAAGGATCATAATTAAAAAAATATATATATTGTATATGTATGTACATACAGATTATATATAAGCATATATAATGTCATATGTATACACATAATCATACAAAATCTATCTATACTGTATAATAATAGTTAAACAAAAAGGAGAAAGAACAAACCATTGAGAAACGTGACAGGAAAGGCAAGTGGCCGATGAAGTATACCCACCAGAAATCTCTTTCCATGGAGCAGATGCAAAATGAGACCAAATACAAAAGCATAGATTTTTAAATTCCGTGAAGTAATTACCTCCAGAAAACAAGAGCGTACTGGAGACAGTCAAAAGCTCGTGGTAAGTCTAGGAAGAAAGTAGGAACTGAAAGATGAGCTGGCCAAGCTAAAGAGAGAATCCGAACGAGTCAGAGTCATCGTGGAGAATGTTGAGGCCCTGCAGCAGCCCCGAGGGGCAAATGGAATTACTGGCGCGCCTGGGGGGGCTCTGCGGTTGCGCGTCTGCCTTTGGCCCAGGCCGTGACCCCGGGGACCCAGGATCGAGTCCCACGTCGGGCTCCCTGCATGGAGGGAGCCTGCTTCCCCCTCTGCCTGTGACTCTGCCTCTCTCTCATGGATAAATAAATAAAACCTTTAAACAAATAAAAATAAAACAAAATTATTATTTATGTCATAGGTCAGTCACCTAAATTCCTACGTCGTGAGCCCCCAGGACGCGCTTCCCTGGGGTCCTGCCCGGCTGTTCTGTGTCTTGTGTCCTCAGACACTTGGGTCCCGTCTCACTCCCTCTCCTGTCGCTGACCATCGGCCGAGTGCCTCTTGGGTTTTGATGGCGAGTATCTTCGGGTTCGGCTTGGTTTCCATCGCTCAGCTTTTCACGTCACCTCGTCGTTCAGCAAATATGCAGTGAGCCCCTTCCGGGCCGGCTCCCGCGGCCCCGCTGCCCTGGCGCAGACCCAGAGCAGGTGCAGAGCGGGCGCAGAGCTCGGCAGGACAGACGCGGCTGGAGGCGGCGCTGATGAAGTGAGGCCTCATTTCGGTTCAGAGAAGCTGCTACGGTACCAGGGCTTCCACGAGTCAGGGGATAAAGCACATCCCGAGGGCAGAGCGCCTTCATTTTGGAAGAACCTCCCGAGGGACCTCGTCCGGGTCCTCACCAAAGGCCAGGAGCACCCTGTGCCCGGGAAGGTGTCGCGGGCTCCTGGCTGGGGCGTGAAGGCCGTTCCCCCAGCCTGCGGGGTGCAGAGCCCGGGGCCCTGGGGCGACCCGGGGCTGTCCCACCGCAGCGAGCTCCGTCGAGAGTCTCCTCCGAGGGGACTTAGAAAAACTACCCTCCTGCTCGTTTGGAAGTCAGCGTGAACAATACATGAAAAAACAAAGAAAGTTGACATTTAAAACTTTCCGCATACGTTTCAGCAGAGAGGACATGTGTTTACGGCGTGTTATAAATATTGACATCTTAAAATAAAATGGCTGTCACTTCTTTTCTTAAGATTTTATTTATTTATTCGTGATAGACACAGAGAGAGAGGCAGAGACCCAGGCAGAGGGAGAAGCAGGCTCCATGCAGGGAGCCCAACGCGGGACTCGATCCCAGGACTCCGGGGTCACTGCCTGGGCCAAAGGTGGATGCCCAACCGCTGAGCTGCCCGGGTGTCCCTCATGTGTCATTTCTAAAGCTGCCTAATGGGGAATGAACAGTTCCACGCACTGACACTCACCGCGAGACGTGTGTACTTGACTTTGAAATGCCACAGCTGAAGTGGGGGATCGTGCTGCTTAAGCTACGCTGGCCCCAGTCTGGAGGCGGGAGACCAGCTGCTGGGCCTTCCCGGCCACCCCCAGCTGCTGCTCAGCCCCCGGGGCCGGGGACGCAGCACCCTGGAGCCGCCCAGCTGCAGGCTACCTCTGCTCCAGGGGTGCTACTTAAGGCCCCACGGGGTGGGGGTGGGGGTGGGTGCTACCCCTTGCCCTCCTAGGAACTCAGAGCAGCGCCAGCCGCCCCCCCCTCGGAGGGCACCCTTGGCTCACCTCATCCCCTCACAGGCCAGCCCGCGGCCGCGCACCTGTAGCCCGTCGAGCACCTACAGCCCGTCGAGCACCTGGACCCCGTCGAGTCCCCGGGGAGCCCGGCTCTGGATGTCACGGTGCTGATGCCAGCGCGGTCGTCAAGCTTGTGCAGCCGCATGAACTGCTTCGTGCCTGTTAGTAAGTGTTTAATAACTGTCTGCACGTCTAGTAGAGTTGATCTGAGACCCTAGGACGTTTGCCTTCACCTGCCGGCGGGGCTGTGTGGGGGCAGCTCACCTTCGGTTCATCCCGACCCCTTTGGTAGCTGCCGAGAACGGCCTGGGCAGTGGGGAGGGATTAAGTGGCCTCAGCTCAGTTCATGACATAACCACAGCCTTTTTTTTTTTTTTTTTTTAATTAGCCAGCTTTAAAAAATGGGAATACATCTTACACATTTTTATTATAAATGTTTATTTCCACATCCTTCCTCCCCGGAGAATTTTACCCTGATGTCATGTTTTTAGGCAAGAGCATTTCCTATGAACCACCTCATCCCAGTGCTTTGAGGCACCTGTGCTTCGCTTTGCAAGGAAACACACACACACACACACACACACACACACACACACAGCTTGTTTTAGCCTCCTTCCACCATAAGCGTTAAGATGATTTGGGGCTGGGTTATCGGTACAGGTATCATTAGCGCTAATTGATCAGCTATGCATATATTAGACATATTGGTGATCGTTAAATATAAGAGCAAACTATTACCGGAAATAGCAGCTGCACCTTGAATCTGACAGTTTGGGGAAGGGGTTCATCCTGCAAAAAAAGTGAGAGAAAGAATCTGAACTATCCAAAAAAGGGCTGCTTGTGGCCCCCAAGGGCTGTGGACTGGGGCGGGGTGAGCTCAGTGCCGGGGGTCACCGTCAGCGTGCCCCGGTCCAGGCTCACCGGGTGAACCCAGGGAGAGTAGGACACGGTCAACGCCTATGGGACCCATCTGGCTGCCCCCTAGTTTTGTGTGGCTCACGAACTAAGCATGATGCTAATACTTCACATGGTTGAACAGAATTTTAAAGGCCACTCTGTGACACTTGGAAGCCCCGAGACGGTCATGTTTCAGGGTGCGTCAGCGCAGTGCTGTGAGAATGCGGGTGCGCCCCTTTGGTTCCGTGCCGCCCGTGTCCCAGGCTGCCCTCCCTCCCTGCAGAGCTGGGCACCTGCCATGGAGACCCAACGTCCTGCAAGCCCGAAAGTGCTTGCTCCCCGGCACTGCACAGAAGCCGTTCAGCAGCCTTGGAAGGTGGCGGGATGTGAGCCCCCAGCTCCTGCCACGTTGCACAGCGACCGCGGTGAGCTGTGGGCTCCAAGAACAGCAAACGCAGAGGTTTTCTGTGAGCTCACCTTGCCCGCCTGGAGTCAGGTTCTCCCAAAGGATCTCAGTTGTCGTAAGTCCCCTGGCTGGGGTGGGGGTGGGGTGGGGTGGGGTGTTCCCTGAACCAGGGAGCAACACCTCTCACCACAGGACAGCAGGCTGGAAGTTGACCCAGAAGTCGATGCCATGCCCAGACTTTGTTGCACAGTATCGTACTTTCCATCTGTTCTTCTAAGGAAAAGAGAACAATCCTTTCCTAAAAATCACTTACCCTCCCTAAGAGGCCACCATCCTTCAGCTCGTTTCCCTAGTAAGATGGTGTTAGGCCTGAATTCTAGGCCACCTTGGGGAGCCGCTCATTTTCCCGCGGGTATCTCGCAGGGGCGGGGGGGGGGTGCATATCTGCATCAGTAAGCTCTGTCCCTTATTAAAAGGTCTCATTTGAGAATCCAGAAGGGTAGAAGACAATTCTCTTCTGTCTCCTACATCTTGCGCGTGGACAGCGGTGGTTCTGACTTAGGCCCTTGGCGAGAAGTAGTGGAGAAACCTCTAGAAAGAGGGAGCCTGCAACGGTGCCTTGGGTCCAAGGTCGGGGCAAAGCCAAGGTGAGAGGGAAACGGGCTTCGGCTCGGCGGGAGGCCCAGGCGTGAAGCCGCCTGACGAGGCTTAGGAGCCACGGTGCTTTGGGAGTAAAGCTCCCGAGAGAGAAATTAGAGAGCTGTCGGCCCGGGACCCGAGCCAGGGGCGTGAGGGGCGAGGCACGCCTGACCAAGGGCTGATTTCCCTCCCAGAACCGCGGGGGCCATGCAGGGAAGGGCCCACCCATGGGTCAGGCAGGGAAGGGGCCACCCGTGGGCCAGGCAGGGAAGGGGCCACCCGCCAGGTGACAGGGCTCACCAGGCTCCGGGCCACCTGCCAAGACAGTCGTAGGGAAGTGAGCCCGGGAGCCAAGCAGGGTTGGGCTGCCGGCAGGACGGAGGCCCCGTCAGAGCGGGGACCCTGATGCACGCAGGCCGAGGTTGACCCCGAGGTCACGTGTTTTACCAGCAGCGCCCATGGCCAGAGAGGGCCCCGCTGAGCCAGAGGAGCAAAGCCGGCTGGCCAGGTGGGTTGATGGGAAGACGTGGGTGTGGACATGCTGGGAACCGGCCCATGTGGAACCGGCGCCCTGGAATCCACACTGCACAAGAGACGTGAAGAGGGCGGGTGCCCGGGTGGCTCAGGCCGTGACCCTGGGGTCCCAGGATCGAGTCCCGCATCGGGCTCCCGGCACGGAGCCTGCCGCTCCCTCTGCCTGTGTCTCTGCCTCTCATGAATAAACAGATTATAAAAAAAAAAAAAAAAGGTAAGAAAGACGTGAAGAGAGGGGAGGGGAAGGTGTGGGCCGCAGTCAGCCGAGGGCCTGGGGGTAGGGACAGCGCAGCAGCAGGACGTGGGAGGGGAGGAGCGGGGGGCCTGTGAGCCCCGGGTCACCTCTGGGAGCTGGGGCGCCCAGGATTAAGGCAGAATCTAAAAGGGAAGGGGCCTGAGCAGCAGGTGGCTTTACCTGAGCTGGCTGGGGGCGGGGGTCAGGAAGAGCAGAGGTGACAGGGCGGGGCAGCGAGGGGCGGAGGGGCACTCCCAGGGGGACTGTCACTTCCCTTTGAGGCAGGTGCCCGGGATGGAAACCACTCGGGACTGTGCAGAAACACCCGAGGTGTCGCGCAGCAGGCAGATGCAGACTGGGGGTCTCTCCGGGAAAAGGACTTTTTTGTTTTGTTTTTTTTTTATGATGTTTTAATTTATTCATTCATGAGAAACAGAGAGAGAGAGAGGCAGAGACAGAGGCAGAGGGAGATGCAGGCTCCCTATGGGGAGCCCGACGCAGGACTCGATCCCAAGATCCAGGATTATGCCCCAAGCCAAAGACAGATGCTCAACCGCTGAGCCCCCAGGCGTCCCGGAAAAGGGCTTTTGAATGGGAGTTGGTGAGCTGCCCTTGGCGGGAAAGGACGCTGGGCCAGGGCGGCCGCCCCCGGGGAGGGACCCGCCCCGACGCAGCCGGGCAGCCGCAGGCACAGCGGTCATTCCCCGAGAGGACGGGCTTCCTGGGCGGCAGCCTGCGCTGTCCCTGTGTCCGCGGAGTCCTTGCAGTAACCCCGAGATAAGGGAAGAAATAACCCAGAGGCCAGTTCCCTTTCCTGGTCTCTGATCAGTGCTGCCTCCGGCCCCGCCTGCGTTCTGGGGCTGCGAGGGGCCTTCTGTGGAACTCTGGGGCGCTGGGGAGGCGGCTTCCCGCCAGGCCGCCCTCTGAGTGCCCGGTGCCCGCTCTCAGGCGCTCACGCTCCTGCCGCCAGCATGCTGTTGGGGGCCGCGCCCACGGGCAGGGGTGCGACGGCGGGGGCACCGCCTGGGAGGGCTGCGCCGTGCGGGTCAGGTGGCCACGGGGTCTGGGCCGTTCTGAGGGGCACCACCACGTGCCATGTGGGGTCCTAAAACAGCTGGGTCGGCTGCGAGCAACGGGCTGTCCGAATGGGGCTCGGGGCCCGGCTAACCTTTGCTTCTTCCGTCCCTCACTGGCTCTCACGGCCGCTTCACGTGGCCTCGTCCCCGGCGCCGCGGTCCGGCCTGACTCTCTTTCGGGGTCACGGTAACCAGCAGGAAGTGGAGGGCCAGACCCCGGGGGGGGGGTAGAGGGGCTGAGACGCGCAGGTGGATTGGGGCGGGGGGCTGGCAGGGAGGGCCCGGCGCCCACCGGGTCCCCATGTACCCCTCCAGGGCCGCCTGCAGCCCCAGGCCCCTTCCGGAAGCGCTGGGCGGGGGCCAGGGAGGAGCAGGGACAAAAGGACGGGCAGACAGGGTGACCCTGGACGGCTAGGGTGGAGACCACGTGCCACACACGCCCCGAGGGCTCCTGGAAACAACTGGGACAATGTGCTGCGGCCGGGTGACGCCGGGACTCATTGTGCTGCCGGGGAGCACCCCGATCTCCCTCGTCGTCGTCCATCGTCTACCTTCCCCAGGGCCCGGTCAGCTCGGCCCGCGGCAGAGGGCGGCCGGGAGGAGCCGCGGCGGCGAGGAGGCGTCGGGCTGGACGGGCCTCGACTGCTGGCCCGTCACGTGCCAGGAATCTGTTCTCCAAGACGGACTCGGAGGTAGGCGCGCTCGTTCCCACATCACAGAGGAGGATGCGGAGGCACGGAAAGCTCGTTGACCGCCCCACGGTCCCGCAGGTGGCAAAGCCAGCCTCCAGATGAGGTCCACTCATGCCCCTTTTATCCTCGCTGCGGGGACAGGCTTTGTGCTTTGCAGCCCGGGCAGCGCCAGGTGTGTGACGGCAGCCGTGCAAGCTGCCAGGAGCCCAGACACGACACGTCGGGCGACTCCTGCCGCCTCCCCCAGCCGGCTCCACCCCGTGCTCTGGAGCCTCCGCCCAGGCCGCGGCCAGTCCAACGTCTCTGAAACTCGCATCCCGTTCCCCCCCACCCCCCGCCCGAGTGGAATCCGCAGTCCTGTTCCCTCAAGAAAGTGACCCTGCAGGACGTCCGCGCTTGCACCAGCGGCTAAGGGGCCCGACACGAAGCCCCCACCCCAGCCCCAGCCCGCCCAGGTGGCGAGGCCCAGCCATCAGGCCCGGCCTGAGTCCCACCCGGGGCTGTGACCGAGTGACCAGCCCTGGACCCTGAGCTGCTCGGGCCGCTGCAGCCTCCGCGAGGTCAGAGGCATCTCGGGGGCACCCGGGGCCCACGATCGAGCCCTGCACGGCCAATCCCTGCACGCCGGCCTCAGCAGAGTGGTGGGAAACATCAGGAACCCGAGACAGGAATGCACGCTCCTGGGGGCAGAACCAGAGGAGGCCAAAAAGGGACAGGGGAACGGGAGGGTGGCACGCTGGGTGGCTGAGCTGTCTTCCTGCCTTCCGGGCCCCACAGGCCGACCTGCAGCGCCCCCAAGCCACTGCTCAGCCTGGCAGGTGCGCCAGAGAGTGTCCGGCAGGTGTCATCCTGGTCCTGTGGGAGTGGAGGACACACGGGTGCTCCTGAGGCCCCTGCACCAGCAGGAACTCACCCCCCTCAACGCCCCCGCCCCAGCCACCCGCAGACATCAGAAATCCTGCATTCCTGAACGTGGGCCTGGACGGAGCGCAGGATGCGGTTCCCCCACAGCCCCCTCAGCTCCCCCACCGGCCGTCTCACACCACCAGTCCAAGCTTCTTGTCTTGCCCCCTCCCTGTCCTGAATAATACTGGGATCATCCTCCTGGCTCCTCGGGCCCAAAACCCACATGCGGCCCAAGGGCTCCCTCTTGGAGATGTAGGAGGTCAGCTGCACTCTCACCTCCAGACACAAGCGCAGCCGTGTCCCTCCTGGGTCACCCTGGTCACCCCAACAGCCTCCTACATGCCTCCTGCCACCCTCGCCCCTCCTCACACCATTCTCACCTGGAGGCCACTGTTGCCTTAAAAAAAAATAAGTCAGACCATATTTAGCTAAAAAAACAAACACAAAAAAACAAACAACCCTCCAAAGACTCCTCCTCGCACCCAGTACTTACGATGGCCCACGAACCTCCAGGCCATCTGGTGCACAGAGCCACACACAGGCGCCTTTCCTCTCTGACCTCCTCCCCATCCCTCCTCCCCTGCTCACCCAGTCATTCTGGCCGCTTAGTCTCCCTTGAAGAGGCCCTCCCTGCTTCTGCCTGAGGGCCTTTGCACTTGCTTTCTCCTGTGTCTGAGCCCTTCCTTTCTTCAACCCAACTGTCACTGTGATAGTTTTACGATACGATCCATACGATCGATCGCCGGTTCTTGGAGAGCTGCCCCGCCGCGGCCTCCTAGATAACCAGCAGGCTGGCTTTCCCACCCCTCAGCTCCGCGTGGCCTGGGGGACACGGAGCGGGACCTCCCCGACGCCTCCCACGATTCCCCACGGCGCCCGCTGCCTTCTCCACGTTTCCTTCACGGCCTCTCTCCTCCTCCTCGGACTCGAAGCTCCGCGAGGGCAGAGGATGCCGGGGCCCGCTGGTTGGCACAGGGCCGGCCTCCGTGAACGTCTGCCCACGAATCAATGAACGCACGCCGCGGCTCCGTCCGTGTTCCCGCCTCAGTTCACACCCGCCCGTTTTTCAGAGCTTGTTCTGATGCTATTTCTCTCGGCCACATGGGCTAGGAGAGGCCACTCGGTTTTCCATACTGAGGGGTCCCTCGGCCTCGCGCCTGGAGGGAGGTGTGCCCCCGGGATGAGCGCCGGGAAGGCGCCGGCTATGCCTTCCACACCTGGCCCACGACCGGGTTCCAGGGATTTTAACTTAGTCAAACAGGCCCCGCAAGGCCACCCGTCCAGGCCACAGATATGCCAAGCGGAGGCTAATCTGATCGTCCTTGGTGCCAGCACATTCAAGTCCGTCACGTGTGGCCAGCCTGCAGTCATGTGGCACCACGGGGGCAGCTGTATCAACAGGCCCCTGGGGGACCCGCGCGCGTGACGCGGCCGAGAGATTGAGTTTCAAACTTGGGAGAAGGAAAGCGTGAGTGTGAAGGGAGACGGGAGCCCTCTGGTACAAGAGTTGTTAGCAGGCCTGTGTGGGGAGCACACGTCCTCTACTCAGGGCCTGTGTTCTTAGAAAGCTCGCTGTCCCCTGCTGTTGTGCAATCACTGCTGCTGGTGACCCGTGCGTCAGCCAGGTGTACCTTGAGGTCCACCCTCATCTCACTGACACTTGACCAGGGTATCTCCACGTAGACGCACAACATCCTCGGGATGCAGTATCTATATTGTTATAATGATGAAAAAGCCCCCTAATAGGGGCGCCTGGGTGGCTCCGTGGGTGCCGTATCCGACTCTTGGTCTCGGCCCAGGTCGTGAGGATCCCAGGGTCACGGGGATCTCAGGGTGCCACGCGGTGCCTGCTTCAGATTCTCTCTCCTTGTCCCTCTGCCCCTGCCCTGTTCTTACACAATTACTCTCTCTGTCTCTTTAAAAAAAAAAAAAAAAGCCATATGATTAAAAAGTCGTTTTCTGAGTTTGTGGCAGCACGTGTCCTCTGGGTGACAGGTGTATCTGGGTGGAGCGATGGGTTCAGGCCCCTGCTCCACGGTAATCAGCTGTGAGGTCAATTTTTGCCTTTGGGCCTCAGTTTCCTCTCCTGAAAACTGCCTGGTTTTGAGCCTCCCCCTTCTCCCATCTTCTTCTGTCTCCCGCCTTCTCTGGGCTGCTGGGAACACGCAGAAGAACCAAGGGTGTAGGGAACATGGTACCACAGAGGCCGGCACAGAGTGAGGGTGTCAGTGTGGTCCACTAGGGCGACAATCAGCAGCAGCGAGGGCAGAGGTGGTCAGAGCCTGGGCTGTGGCTGGTGGGAAAGTCCACATGCGGCCTCTGGGACCAGCGCCCCACTAAGTCCCATGCAGGACACCCCCCCCAAGCCCAGGCTCGACCCCCGCCCCCACCCCCCCCCAGTGCTCGGAGCCCCGGGGACGTCCCTGTCGCCTCCCTGACCCGGAGAGCGGCTCCTCTCCCCCTGGGGAGAATGAGCAGCTCGTTCTTTACCTGTAGTGAGGCCCACGGGAGCACCTACTGAATCAACGGGCGGGGGGGGGGGGGGGGCGGCAAGGTGCTCGCACTGCATGACGCTCAAAGTGATGGGCGTTAAGTGGTGAGCGGTGCGCGGAGCTGCCGGGAGGCGCGTGAGGCCGGCGGCAAGTGGGCGGGCACGTCCCCGGGGCCCCGCACAGGTGCACCCGGGCTGGGCCTGACCCACCTCCAGTGCGCCCCGACCTCTGCTGCGGCGGGCACGTCCCCGGCACCCCCCCCCCCCCGCCGCGCAGGTGCACCTGGGCTGGGCCCCCACTCACCTCCAGTGCGCCCCGACCTCTGCTGCGGGCCGGCAGGTTCCCGGTTCACCGCGCCCCCCCCCCCTCCCCGCGCAGGTGCACCGGGCTGGGCCCCGACTCCCCGCCACGGCGCCCCGACCTCTGCTGCGGGCCGGCAGGTTCCAGGTAACGCGGCGCCAGGTGAGCCCATCCCAAGGCTCCGGGCTCCGGGAAGGGGAGCCGCGGCCGGCTGGGCTGTGCGGGCACCCGGGGGCCGCAGGGGGGCCCGGCGCGGAGAGGGGGGCGGCCCCGCGAGGGCCTGCGGCGGCGCTGGAGCCGGCCTGCCCCGGGCTCGGCCGCGGGGTCCCCGGGGCCGCAGGAGGGCCCCACCCGCCCGGTCGCCGGGCCCCAGCGGGCGCTGCGCCCCCCGCACCCGGGTCGGGCGCCCAGAGGGACCGGCTGAGCCCTCGCGCGCACCCCGGAGCCCCTCGCCGCCGCCCCCCACGTCCCAAGGCTGCGCGCCCAGGAGGGCGGGCGCTCCTTCTCCCCGGATTCCGGGCGCGCTCGGTCCCCGAGGCGGCCAGGTCGGGCTCCCTCCCCGTCCTTCCCTCCCTCCCGCCCCTTCCCTCCCTCCCTGCTCCCCCCTCCCCACTCCTTCCTTCCCCCCTCCCGCCCCTTCCCTCCCTCCCCGCTCCCCCTCCCCATTCCTTCCCTCCCCCCTCCCGCCCCTTCCCTCCCTCCCTGCTCCCCCCTCCACTCCTTCCCTCCCTACCTCTCCGCTGCCTCCCTCCTCCTCCCCACTCCTTCCTTTCCCCCTCCCGCCCTTTCCCTCCCTCCCCGCTCCCCCCTCCCTGCCCCCCTCCCCGCTCCTTCCCTCCCCGCTCTTCCCTCCCCGCTCCCCCCTCCTTCCCTCCCCGCTCCTTCCCTCCCTCCGGCCCCGCCCTGCCCTCCCGGCGCCGCCTCCGCCGGCCAGTCCGGGGCCCGCCCTCCGCGGCCCGACGCGCAGGTGGGAGCGTGCGGTGAGGGCCGCCGCCCCGAGGCTGCCCCGCCCGGGGCCCAGGTCGCGCAGGCCGCAGCCCAGGTGAGCGCTGGGTCCCCGCGGGCCGGGCTGCGGGCGGGGGCCGGGCGGGGAGCCCCGCGGAGGACCGAGCCGAACCTGCGGAGCCGGCGCGCCGAGCCCGGTCCGGGGAGACTTCTGGGCCCCCCTGTACCCCAAGGCAGCAGAGCCTCGGGCAGGTGAGCTGTGCGGGTTCGGGACACGGTGCTGCGGAGCGGGCCCTGGCCTGGGGAGAGCAAACGTAGGTCGGTATTTGGCAAAGCCTGGACTTGGCACCTGTGGAGGGTGCGCCCTGGGACACGGACACACGGACAGACCCACAGGCCACTTGGACGAGGGAGCCGCACGTGTGGCCACCGTCCAGGCCGCTTGTCCATGGAAAAGAGCTCCAGGTCCAGTTTTAGGCTTCTTCTTACTTTACCAGTATTTGGGGAATTTGCCTTAAGATACTGGAAGCCAGACAGCCCCGGTGGCTCAGTGGTTTGGTACTGCCTTTGGCTCAGGGCGTGACCCTGGGGTCCTGGGATCCAGTCCCACCAGCGCCGGGCTCCCTGCGTGGAGCCTGCTGCTCCCTCTGCCTGGGTCTCTGCCTCTCTCTGTCTCCTCTCTGTGTGTTCTCATGAATTCTCCTCTCATAAATAACCTCTCAGAAATAAAATCTTAAAAAAAATAAAGACATTGGAACTCGCTTCAGAGTTGAAGGTACCAGGAATTCAATGAATTCCTGATAGGACTTTGTAGTGGAGAATCACCCTTATCTGTGGAACCAGTAACAGAGATTACAGGACTCAGATTTCTGGTTTTTAAATTAGTGCAGTATTTTAAGTGTCTGTCTCAGCTTTATCCCATCTTTTTTTTTTTTTAAGATTTTTATTTATTCATAAGAGGCAGAGACACAGGCAGAGGGAGAAGCAGGTTCCCTGCAGAGAGCCTGATGCAGGACTTGATCCCTGGATCCCGGGATCACGCCCTGAGCTGAAGGCAGAGGCTCCACCACCTACCCCCAGGCACTCTTATCCCATCTTACACACAGTCTGTCCAGGTTTAACCTGGAAGCTCATTTCCCTCCTATATTTCCTTCTTCTCCAACTTCCTTCTGATACCATTACACTTTTTCCTGGAAAAGTACTTCCTGGTCTACAACCAGCCATTTGTTCTCTTTACTTAAACCAACCCTCCTCGGACATGGTCGGGGTTTGCTGGGGGGGCCTTGGCTTTACAGCCTCAACCTTGAGCTCCTGCATATGATGACGGATACAAAAGACGGAATATTATAAGTTTTCTTCCCTTGAGCAAGTCAAATGGTCTTCACACACGAGTTGTCTTTTCCAGTGCCCCAACTTGAAGGGTCCTGGTGAAATATCCCACCATCAGGGTAAGACAGGTTACCTAAGGTGATAAAGGCAACCTGCAGAAACTAGACAACTGGTAACCACCGATTTGGGTTCCTGTGATTATATGGTGACAGCAGCGGGGCCTTGGGTGATCTCATGGGAGGGGCCTCCCCACTGGATTTCACTTATACTCTGCCTTCAAAGTCAAGTTCTGTTGTGTTTAGTGCTTTTAACTGGTGATTTGATCGGCTGCTTACTTTTAACTGAGCCTAAATGTTTTTGTGGAAGTGCGAGGCCCCGTTGCAGGAGGGTACGTGAGAGGTGACCCACACACAGAGGCTGCGCCTGACCCGCGGTGCCAGGCTCCCCAGGGTCCCCCCGGGCCAGTCAGATTTCAGACCCCAGGCAGCCCCAGCACCTGTGTGAGAACTCAAGAGTCACATTTTGACAGAGTTAACTTAAAACCCACCAAGCCCACTGTGTCGTGTTCCCGAACCGCCCTCCCCTTCCGTGGAAAGGGCTGGACTTGGGCCTCCGGCGGGTGTCCCAGCCTTAGAAGAAAACAGGGAATGGAAAGCTGCCACAGCCTGAAGCAGGAAACGGGAAGTTAGCTACTGAACCGAGATTTATCGATTTGGAAATAGAGCAGCTGTGATGAAACATGGGACGTCCGTAAATCAGAAATAATCCCTGCAGTTCTTCCCTCACACTCACCATTGCTTTGTGGGGTTTTTTGTTTTGTTTTGTTTGCCCAGGGAAGTGAGTTTGTAAGACTCATAACAGGAAAAGCCACACCCAGCTACTTTTGTTGTATGGGCTTTGTTGTCATTGCTTTTTTTTTTTTTTTTAAAAGACACTCTTAGGTGCCTGGTAATTGCATTTCCTCTTCTTAAATATCTTCGTAAAATGGCATATTCAGGAGTTTCTGAATGCCAGTGCTTCTGACTCATGGACCAACTCATTGTATCATTTGCATGGAGTTCTGCTCCCTGTGATTTCATCCCAGTGTGATTTCTGAAATGGCCAGGGCGGGTCAGGACACCTGTGCCCACCTTAATTTGGTGTCTGGTTATATTTTCAGAGCTGGTGAGACCCCCGGAGGGAAGGCAGTCTGTCCCGCCTGTTCTGGGCAAGGGGCCGTCTGGCCATGTCACCCGTGGCTGCTGCTGAGCCGGACGGGGCCCAGCGCAACAGGTGCGTCAGCAAGCTCATCTTCTTCCTTTTTGTCTTTGGTGCCATGCTGCTGTGTGTGGGGGTGCTGCTGTCCATCTTTGGGTTCCAGGCATGCCAGTACAGAATCTTCCAGGACTGCAGCGTGGTGCTGAAGGTCGCTGGGCCGGCCTGTGCCGCGGTAGGGCTGGGGGCCGTGATCCTGGCCCGCTCCCGGGCCCGGCTTCAGCTCCGGGAGAGCCGCCTGCGGGGCAGTCCGGCGGACCCCGACCGAGACTTCCTCTGTGGGGAGAGCCGCCAGTTTGTCCAGTGCCTCATCTTTGGGTTTCTGTTCCTGACAAGTGGCATGCTCATCAGCATCCTGGGCATTTGGGTCCCCGGCTGTGGCTCAGACTGGGCGCAGGAAGCGCTGAACGAGACGGACTCTGCCGACACAGAGCCGCAGATGTGTGGATTCCTGTCCCTGCAGATCATGGGGCCCCTGATTGTACTCATGGGGTTGTGTTTCTTTGTGGTGGCCCACGTGAAGAGAAACAACCTGCACGAGGGCCAGGATGCCTCCGAAAATGAGGACCCGCAGATCCGGAGCTTGGAGCCTGTCCAGGTCACCGTAGGTATGTGGCTGTTGGTCCTGTGCTCGCACGTATCACGGTGGCGGTTGCATCAGGGCTTCACTGGGTGGCCCTCGCTCTGGCCTACTTTCTCTCTTCTCTCCGTCCCTCTCACACACACATGCACGCAGGCGCACACATGTGTGCGTGCACAGCGCTGCCACCGTGAGAAGCCGCAGGAGAACCCTAGTGCGTGCTCATCATCTCCTTCTAACACTTCCTTATTAATTACTTGAGCAAGAGCTTTGGGACATGAAGTCATGACCTTGACTGAGGTCACAGAGCAAATGAAGAGGAACATGAGAGAAAGTACTAGGATAGCCTGGGAGCCTTTGGCCACCTAGGAGGCCTGCCAAGTGCCGTTGGTACCTAGGGTGCGTCGTATTGGACGTGTGGGGTCCCGTCCCAGGATGTCCCTGGCTGGCTGTCCTTCCTAAGTCTGTAACCTCTTATGGCTTTGGTTTCTGTGGCTGTAAGATGAGCGTTGCAACGATTCCTGGCAGCGCTAGCGTTCTAGGATTCTGTATCCCCAAGTCGGCCCATCTTCTGTGTTTTGGGGGCGAGGGCTATCTGCACCGTTTCCCACAATGTTCATTTTCTATGACGTTATCCTTGGCCTCGGGGTGGAGGCGAAGCTTGGAAACGGTGGCACAGAGAAAGAGGAAATGTGATCGCACCTGTCTCTTCTTTCACCCACGGAATGTCGAGAATTGACTTCTGTGTTCTCTGGGTTCTGCAGAAGAGTGGGTCACTGTTGCCCCAGCGGCCTTGGCCTCAGTTTCACACAAAGGAGAAACCCCATTGCTGCTCATTTTTGAAAAAACACCCCCCCCCCCCCCAATCTCCTACTTCTGCAAGGGAAGAGCTCTGAAGCTATAGCCTTGGCCTCTAAAGGGCTAGGCCGGGAGCTCTAGGGGCAGAGGCCACGCAGGCACCAGAGGAGCATGGTGAGCGAGACGTCTGGTCCAGGCTGCCTGCTGCAGGAAGCGGGGCTCACGTGGGAGCTCCTGGCCTGCCAGCCTCACGTGGCACCGGCCTTGGACCTTGGAGCACGAGGGCAGATGGATTCACAGACAAATCCTGGGGCCGGGGTTGAATCTCCCAGCCGACTGCATATTTATATATTTGTGGTGACCACAGCAATATTGGTTATACATTAATAACGGCTAACACAGACCGAGGGGTCCCTCTGGGACCAAATACCCATCCAAGTGCTCCTTGGGGTCTGCTGCTTCCCAGTTTTTCACACCCACGGCAACCCAGTGAGGCAGGTACCCTCAGTACGTCCATGTTAGAGATGAAGGGACCCAGGCACAGGGATGTCACGTAACTTGCCAGGGTCACAGACCAGCAAGTGGCAGAGCCAGGATCCAAACCCAGGCAGGTGGGCACACAGGTACTATGGCCCCACGTAGCACCGGCCAGGGCCCCCGGGCCCCGGGCTGTAACTGTTTCCACTGGTTTCATCCTTCGCCCAGTGTTGCGGGGAGCTGTTACGTGACTTTAGGGCTCACCCCATGGTGTAGATGTGCTCAGTCCTCTTTGGGGAACACGGGGGGTGGAGGGGACAAGTAAATACGCTCACTGATGCTCACGGTGTTCTGAGTTGGGAGCATTTCGATGTGTGCCCTTTGGGGTGGCGATCAGGGGATCGTGGGGTCCAGCCTCCCTCCTGATGGCTGGAATTGGGGGCAGCAGAAAGCAGGGACACAGTGACTCCCGGGGGGTTTCCTCCCGAGGTTGGCGCTCCATCACGCAAAATCTTTTCCGTTTAACCCTGTAAGTTCCATCAAACCTGGCAGCCTAACTCCTCGTCTTGGTCTCCTTTGATATAGTTCGGGGTAGGCTTTACATTTTCAGAAGTCCTGCCTCTAACCTAATGGATAAGAATCTAGGCGTTGTCCCTCGACGGTCGGCCCTCCCTTGCGAGGGACTGGAGGATAGAGGCGATTCTGGGCTCAGTCCCAGGGTCCAGCTGCTCCCAGAGGGGGTGCGCCTCCTCCGCAGACACAGGATCCACCCACTGTGGGCGCGCTGGGCGCTGAGTCCCGGGTCCAGGTGCAGGGGTGTGAGGTGGCCCTTCCTGGAGGACGTCTGCTGTCAACCCAGGGGGCCTCCAGTACTGCAGGACGTAGTGAAGGGGCGCCCCAGGGGATGGGACTGCTTTCAGGGAGAGTGGGCTGCAGGGCCTGGCGGCGGGAGCTGATGGGCAGAGGCTCCGACGGGCCTCCTGGACTGCGGGCAAGGGGCGGGGGGCCTGGGGCTTGGGTGTTGGCGGGGGAGGTGACCGGCCTGCTCCGGAGGTTCACTGCCAGCCTGGGCCTGTGAACAGAATGAACCCCCACAACCACTGAAGACAGCTGGCTTTAGGTTGGCGTGTGCATTGGAGACTCTAGTCGGCCGTTCAGGGGTGCCTGGGGTGCCGGGGTGCCGGTGTATGGGGGTGCCAGGGTGCAGGGGTGTCGGTGGTAAGGGGGTGTGGGAGTGCCTGTGTTCAGGTGGGTGGGGGTGGGAGGGGGTGCCAGGGTGCAGGTTTGTTGGTGTGGGGCATGAGTGTGGTGCAGGGGTGCGGGGATGCGGGCGTTCAGGGAGTGCAGGGGTGTAGGTTTGTCGGTGCACAGGGGCGCAGGTGGTGGTGCAGGGGTGCGGGGATGTGGGCGTGCGGCGGGGGGTGCAGGGGTGCCTTTGTTTGGGTGGGCAGGGGTGCCGGGGTGCGGGGTGGGCAGGGAGCAGGGGTGCCCCGACGTCTGCAGGAGCCCCTCCTCGAGCAGCACCGTCCCCAGCAGCACCCGAGTCTCCGCTTCTGCGGCAGGTGCACTTAGGGATGGTGGGCAGGGCAGGTGCGGCAGGTGGGGCCCGGGGATGGGGGGGTCACGGTGCCTGCTCGGGCGGGAACCCGGGAGCGGTAAAGCGGCCTGTGCGCCCCTGTGCAGACGCTTCCCCCGGCGCTGATGACCGTCGTCTGTCCCTCATGTTTCCTGAGCTGTCCCGTGGTGCCGCCGGCCGAAGAGAGGTACCCTCAAACCTCCGCGTACTGGGGCTGCCACACGTCTAGAATGTTCTGGGCAGCCCCCGTGGCGGGGTCTGTATGGGGACCTGAGTGCAAGTTAGAGCTTGCACGTGGAGTCTGTGTCTCCTGTGCAAAGGGTGTCCTATGTCTGGAGGGAACCGTGGCCACAGAAAGGCCGAGGGCCCAGCCCACCCGCCAAAGGCAAACAAGCTTCCCTTGAGAGCGCCTGTTGCCTGTACCGCGTGGTGACCCGGGTGGGAAGAGCCCCGGAAGCGCACCTGCTGGGCGGCAGTGACCCGGGGGCCTCAGCTCCTCCCCGGGGGGCTCCCACCGCCCGGAGAACCGCACTTCCTCCAACTGCCAAGCGGTGATGACTTAAAATCTTAAGTTGAGGATGAGGAAAGCTTTGGAGCAGGAGGCGCCCGGAGGACGCGGGCACTTCACCGAGGGGTCTAGCTCAGGCCCATCAGGAAATACTGGTTTGGGATCCCTGGGTGGCGCAGCGGTTTAGCCCCTGCCTTTGGCCCAGGGCGCAATCCTGGAGACCCGGGATCAAATCCCACGTCGGGCTCCCGGTGCATGGAGCCTGCTTCTCCCTCTGCCTGTGTCTCTGCCTCTCTCTCTCTCTCTGTGTGACTATCATAAATAAATAAAAAATTAAAAAAATATTAAAAATATCTTCATCATAACAACATAATTATTAAAAAAGAAAAAGGAAATACTAGTTTGCTGCTGGAAGGAACTGTGGTACCGTCAACGTAACATAAAATTCACCATTTTAAGCATTTTTCAGTGTACAGTGACATTAAGCACCTTCCCAGTGTTTGCAACCATCACCACTATCAAGTTCTAGAAGCTTCTTTTTTCTTTTTATTTATTTTTTAAATATTGTTTTTATTTATTCATGAGAGACACAGAGAGAGAGGCAGAGACCCAGGCAGAGGGAGAAGCAGGCTCCATGCAGGGACCTGATGCGGGACTCGATCCCGGGACCCTGGGGTCACGCACTGGGCCAGAGGCAGACGCTCACCACTGAGCCCCCGGGTGCCCCTAGAAGCTTCTCTTCGCCAGGGAGGAAGTGCCCCATTGAACACTCACTCCAGTGCCCCCATCGCCCCGCCCCGGGCCACCTTCACTTTCCGCCCCTGTGCATTCGATGGGCGCACGTTTAAATTCCGGAGGTAGCCTAGGTGTTTTGACCTTTTATATTCACGGGCCCAATGCATCATTCACCCGCTTACTCCTGCTGCTGTGCACCTGCTCCTCGGCCGTGCTCACTGGAATGCTGTTTCCCTAGGTGATGCCGTGATCCTATTCCCGCCGCCGCCACCGCCCTACTTTCCTGAGTCCTCGGCTCCTGCGGCGACTCGAAGTCCTGGGGCTGACGGTTTGCGTCTAGATGAAAATCCACCTTCGTATTACAGTATTTTTAACTATGGGTAAGACTTCTGCATTTGAACTTCACGAGTAGGCGCGTTTCACGTGTTCAGGCCTGAGCCCAGGCCAGGTGAGGTCTGTAAGGCTGCAGGCGCAGACATCAGAGGCCGGGGGCTCTGTCGGAGGACGGCCTTCGCAGAAGAGCGCCCTTCAGGAAACTCTGGGGCAGCGCATACATTAAAAATGACAACAGCGATTGCACCGGGTGGAGCGT
Source organism: Canis lupus baileyi (assembly GCF_048164855.1). Classification (NCBI taxonomy): domain Eukaryota; kingdom Metazoa; phylum Chordata; class Mammalia; order Carnivora; family Canidae; genus Canis; species Canis lupus. Next base: position 56,726,658 of record NC_132842.1, read on the forward strand.
GAAGCCCTGTGCGGGCATCTTGAGGTCCTCCTGGCTGCGCTGATCCTCCACGTGTTGAGCCCCCGAGCCGGGCCTTGGGGCGCCCCGGGCCATGTTGGGCTTTGCCACGTTAGGTCACGGGGAGACGTACATGGGGGTCATGGGAAGAAGCAGGCTCCATGCAGGGAGCCCGACGCGGGACTCAATCCTGGGACCCCGGGGTCACGGCCTGGGTCCAAGGCAGAGGCTCCACCGCGGACCCCCCCCCGCCCCGGGTGCCCTGGGAGTAGGACCCGGGCAGGGCTGGGGTGGCAGCCACCTCACCCGCCCCTCCACGTCTGAAGGCCCGCATTCCTCTTGCACGACAAACGGGGGGTTGGGCTGCAGGGGCACAGATGGGATCGTCCTGCCTGGACGGTGGACGGAGGCTCTGCACGGCTGCGTGATCCTCTTGGGGGATTTTTATGTTCTTTTCTCCGACCATGAGCTTCCCCCAAGCCCTCGGTGAAGGCCTGTTAGCCTACCCACGGCCCTGGTCCCCGCCGCCGTGTGATTTCTGTCACTGCAGTAGGGGGGAGCGGGGCCCACCGCAGGTGCACAAGGGGCTCGGGGGCTAGGACCTTGGTCCAGGTGGTGTGTTCTGGAAGCTCCCGCCCGGGCCTGGCCCCCTGACCCATTTGCCTTGGCCTCCGTCTGCCTCCCGCGGCCCCACAGTAGCCTGCGGAGACCAGGCCTGAACCCAGGCCAGACGAGGCTCCCCGCAGACTCCCCCATGACAAGGGCAGCAGTGGGGTGAGGTCTCTAATGTGACCCGAAGGGCGGGGTGGGGGGAGGGCACCCAGGTGTGCGTGTCACCGTGGCCCCAGAGGCGCACAAGCCGCCGCTGGCCGAGAGCGCCGCTCTCAGGTGCGTCCTGGGGCCCGACCTGTCCCCCCTTCTCCCTCCTTTTCAGTCGGACCCCAGCTCCTGGGCGCCAGGGCGCGGCCCCCGAGGCGCATGGCGAATCCATATACACCATTTCCGGGGCTGCTGCGGCCCCCGACACCCTCCCACCCCCCGAGCTGCCTCCCAGGTACGAGGAGAAGGAAACGGCGGCCGCCTCGACGCCGACCCTGGGCTCCGGGCCTGCCGCGCCGTGAGCCGTGCACTCCGCTTCCGTTTTCTGGAAAACTGATGGCTATTTTATTTAATTTGTTTTTTAATAAAAAGAAAAAAAAATACCACGGCACTGGCTCCATCCTGATTTCCCTGGGACTGTGGCATCAGCCCCAAGGGAAGGTTCTGGAAGAGGCTGTGCTCAGGCCGTGGCCTGGCCCACCCGCAGCCTGTTCCCTCGTTTGAGTCGGTGGATGAAGAAGCCACGGCTCTGACGCTGCATAACTCGTGTCCCAAGGGCACTGCCGCCAAACTGTGGGACCGGCTTTTGAAACCCTCTGGCTGGTGCTGTCCCCCCGCCGTCCTCCCGCTGTCCCCTGCTGTCCTCCCACTGTCCTCTTGCCGTCCCCCCGCTGTCCCCCCACCATCCTCCTGCCACCTCCCGCTGCCCCTGCTGTCCCCCTCCGACCCCACCGTCACCCCCGCCGCCCCACGCTGTGCTCCCAGGCCCCGTCTGGCCTTCCCCACCCTCTCTTTTGTCCTCCCCCAATCCCCTTTCTTTCTTCCGTCGTGCATGTGCAGTGACACTTTCAGAAGATGAATTTCTTCTTTTTTGTACTTAAAATTGTATTTCTTTTTGACACAGAGAGAGCGAGCAGGAGCAGGGGAGGGGCACAGAGAGGGGGAGAAGCAGCCCCCCTGCTGAGCAGGGGACCCCAATAGGACGTGGGGCTGGAACCCAGGAGCCCGGGGTCATGACCTGAGCCAAGGGCAGCTGGTAACCATCGCGGGGCGACGGGCAGGTGCCCCCAGGGTGGGATGTGTGGGCCCCTGGGATAACTGGACTCTCGGGAGGGGGCGCGGGAAGGACGCGCCTCTGCTGCAGTGTCCTGGGCCCGGCTGCCCAACTGCCACCCACCCACCGGCAGAGGCCTGGGTGCCGGTGGGCGCCGGCCAGGGCTTAGGTCCCGCCCGCAGCAGAGGGAGCTGCGCTGGCGGTTCTGCGGGACAAGCTGACTTGCAGGAAATGCGCACTGGTAGCGGGCACGTGGGGGTGGCCCTGCCGGGGCAGCGCAGGTGGCACCTCCGGACGCCTCTCCGTGGCCCAGCGGGCAGGGGCCTGAGGGCGGGACCCGGGCGCGAACGCTCCAGTCTGGCCTCCGGTGACCACGTCCCTGGGAATCGCCCGCGGTAAGTGGGGGGCGGCCTCTGCTGCTGCCGTCCGCCCCTGGATGGCAACACTTACTGGGTTCAACTGCTCTTAAGGTTCGGCTGCTTTTTTTTTTTTTTTTTCCTTTCCTGGAAGGTTAATTATTCACATTTTAAAATTAGAACCCCGGGTAGATGATTACCACTTCCTTCTGCTGTTATTTGTTTGAAATGATTAAGCTGAAATTTCTAGGTAGACTGACTCCGTTTTGGACCAAGACCTTCCAGAGGCTCGGGCGGGGCGGGGGAGGGGGGGCCTGTAACCGAGGGCTTTTACCTTACAAGCCCATGAAATGAAAATGCAACCAGAAGTCCGTGGGCGCTGGTCTGCCCTTGGGGAAAGGACGGCTGTTGGGCCAGGGAGCAGGGTGGTGGGGGCAGCAGGGTGGTGGGTGCAGGAGGGTGGTGGGCGCAGGAGGGTGGTAGAGGCAGCAGGGTGGTGGGTGCAGGAGGGTGGTGGGTGCAGGAGGGTGGTGGGCACAGGAGGGTGGTGGAGGCAGCAGGGTGGTGGGTGCAGGAGGGTGGTGGGCGCAAGAGGGTGGTGGAGGCAGCAGGGTGGTGGGCGCAGGAGGGTGGTGGGCGAAGGAGGGTGGTGGGCGCAGGAGGGTGGTGGGCACAGGAGGGTGGTGGCCACAGCAGGGTGGTGGGCACAGGAGGGTGGTGGAGGCAGCAGGGTGGTGGGTGCAGGAGGGTGGTGGGCGCAGGAGGGTGGTGGCCACAGCAGGGTGGTGGGCACAGGAGGGTGGTGGGCACAGGAGGGTGGTGGGCGCAGGAGGGTGGTGGCCACAGCAGGGTGGTGGGCACAGGAGGGTGGTGGAGGCAGCAGGGTGGTGGGTGCAGGAGGATGGTGGGCGCAGGATGAGGCCACGTTACGCCCGACGGCACGACAAGTTATCGCAGCCCTGGGTGCCCTCGGCAGAGCCCAACATCACCACCCCCCCGCCCCAAGGTCTGTGTCCTGGGAAGGGGCCGGTGTGCCCTCACACGTGCCTGGGGCAGCCCCCCACTCCGTCCCCCTGGCCTGTTTCTGGGGTGCCCCCTTCAGCCCCGGAAAGGACCTAGGACCACGCTCCAGCGCCGAGAGGTGGCCGCTCCTCCCGCAGCAGGTTGCTGGCTGGGGCTCCTTCTTCCTTCCAACTGCACTTCAGTTCTACTACCGCTATCAAAATGACGGAACGAAGTAAAAGAGTTTTTGGAGCCTTTTAAATCCTTAAAAAATGTGTATTTCATTAAGCCCAAACGTAAACTTAGGGTCATGCATCAGAGGTCACTGAAACAATTATTTTTCTTCCTGTTGCTAATCTGATACACGATTGGGGTCATTTATCCCCATTTATATTTAATATTAAAATTAATTTTGCTTCTGGATTTAATTTATTTTTTTTTAATATTTACCATGACCTGAACCAAGATCAAGAGTAGGATGCCCAACCAGCTGAGCCACCCAGGCACCCCAATTTAATTTTATTTCTGAACACATAAAACATATACTATATTAAAAGGTGGACATGGAGAGACCCTGGTTCCATCCGTGACTCGTCTCCTCCGTCCCACCTACCCCTCCAACTCATCATGCCTTTTATTAGTTTCTGTTTTGATGCACATGCTCTTTTTCGATATGCATATATTTCACAATACTTATATATAATGCATAATGTCTTATGTATGAAAAGTAACATACGTTGCAATGTGGGTGCAGTATAGAGGATAGGATATAGTACCTTATGGGCGCATGTACATGCACGCACACATGCAAATACACGCTGCCCTGCCCTTTGCTTTTCTCACCTAATGATCCTTCTCCATAACGACCCTGGGGACGGAGATCTGCCTAATTTGGCGGTATCGCTATGTAGTACCCCATTGTGCGAATACTCCCTAGTTTCTTCAACTATTCTTCTAATTCTGCACATTTACGTTGTTTCTGGTCTTTTAATATCGTAAGTGATGTCATAGCAAAGACCCTTGAATTCCATGGGCTTTGAGACGACTACCGAAAGGCGACACTTCAGGATTAGGGTGACCGCGTTAACTCTAGACCTGTCTCAACAACGCTTAAAAGTAGGTCTTCAAAGATTCAGGTTGATCCACATACAAACTCACTCAAAACTCAACAATCTTTGAAACAAGGATAAATGCCTTTGACTTTTTAGACCAAGTTTATCAAGACCTTCACTCATGAATGGATTTTGAGATTTGTAAAATGCTTTTTTCTGAATCCTTTTCTACATCATACTTTTTGGTAAATGCCTGAATATTCCCCCCCGCCCCCCGACACACACACAAGCTCAGACTCAAGGCAGGGAGTTCTCTGTCACCGTTTCTAGCCAACGTTCTGCAGTGGTCCTAACCATTGCCAAGAGTCAGGGGGAAAAGGGCGCATGCATTGGAAAGGAAGAACTAAATCATGGTTGCAAACATAGAAAATCCTCAGGAAAAAAAAAAAAAAAAGAAAATCCTCAGGATTCCACAGAAAAGCTAGTGACACCCAAAAGGGAGACCTAGTAAGGATGGAGGACACAAGGTCAACATACAGTGATCACTTATATGTCCCATATTTCAGCACAAACAATTATTTTATTATTTGTTTTTTTAGCACAATTATGAGATGAAATATTATTTACAAGGTCAAAAGATTAATGTTTCAGATAAGTGTATATATAGGTATCTGTGTATATGTGAAAATGATAAAACTGTTGAAATTAAACATGCTCCAAGTGAATGGACATATTTTCCATGTTCATGCATTGAAAGAATCAATATTGTCAAAATGGCAGTTTTCCCCGTGGATTTATTGATTCAAAGCAGTCCCAATCCCAATCTCAACAGGCATTTAAAAAAATAAAAATTGGGAAGCTTATTACAAAATTCACGTGAAAATGTGAAGGACCAGAAGACTCAAAAGAATTCTGGAAAAGAAGAACCAATGTGGAGGACTTACACACTGATTTCAAGAGCTACTATGATATCTTGGTAATCTTTGTGATCTTAGCAGAGGATACACCATGGACTAGATAGAATAGAGTCCAGAAGTAGACCCACGTATCTATCTATGGTCTATTTTTTTAAGGTAATCCAATGGGAGGCAAACAGTTTTCAACAAATGATGCTACAACAACTGGATATATGTATGAAAAAAACCTTAACTCCCATTTGACACTATATATAAAAATGAACTGTAAACGGACTAGGGATCTAGATATAAAAGCTAAAACTACAACACTTCTAAAAAAAACATAAAAGAAAATCTATCTTAGGGTAGGCAAAGATTTCTTAGGATACAAAAAAACACCAATCTTGAAAGAAAATATTGATAAATTGGATTTTATTGGAATTAAAAATTTCTCCTCAAAAGATACCGCTAAGAAAGTGAGAAGTCAAGTCACTGGAGGGAATTATAATGCATAAATCTGGCAAAAAGATTCATAGGTGCAAGTCAACAACAAATAATAACCCAAGTTTTAAAAGGGCAAATATTTGAAGAGACAGGTCACGAAAAGAATATATAGTTGATCCTTGTTTATTTTTTTTAGATTATTTATTTATTTATTCATGAGAAACACAGAGAGGAGAGAGAGAGAGGCAGGGACACAGGTAGAGGGAGAAGCAGGCTCCATGCAGGGAGCCCGACGCGGGACTTGATCCCGGGTCTCCAGGATCACGCCCTGGGTTGAAGGCGGCGCTAAACCGCTGAGCCACCCGGGGCTGCCATATATTTGATCTTTGAATGGGATGGGCTGGGCTCCCAATCCCCAGTGCAGTCAAAAATCTGTGTATAACTTTTGACTCCCCCACAATTTAAACTACTAACAGTTTACTGTTGACTAGAAGCCTTAACCAATAACATAAGCAGTCCATTCACACATATTTTGTATATTATATGTAGTATGTATTCTTATAATACAGTAATCTAGAGAAAGGAAAATGTTAGGAAAATTATAAGGAAGGGAAAATATCTTTACCGTGCTGTAAAAAAATCCGCATATAAGTGGACCTGCACGATTCAAATCCATGTTGTTCAAGGGCCACCTGCATGTAAGTCGGCAATGAACACGTGCAAGGACGTATAACTTCTCTGGTTATTTGGGACATACAAATTAAAACCACACTGAGATACCACTACACACCCAGTAAAATGGCAAGAAGCAAAACGATTTTTATTTTTATTTATTTATTTTTTAAAAAGATTTTATTTATTTATTTATTTATTTATTTATTTATTTATTTATGATAGAGAAAGGGAGAGAGACAGGCAGAGACACAGGCAGAGGGAGAAGCAGGCCCCATGCTGGGAGCCCGACGCGGGACTCGATCCCGGGACTCTAGGATCGTGCCCTGGGCCAAAGGCAGGCACCAAACCGCTGAGCCACCCAGGGATCCCCATGATTTTTAAATATTAAGCATTGGTGAGGCTGTGGAGAAACTAGAACTCTCAAATATTCCTGGTAAGAGGGTGACATGTCCTAAAAACACTTTGGGAAACCATCTGGCGGCTTCTTACAAAGTTAAACATACACTAACTATATGATCCACCAATGCTAATTCTAGATTTTCACCAAAGAGAAATGAAAACATATGTCTACACAATGACTTGTACATGAATTTTCATAGTAGCTTTAATCATAATAGCTTAAGATGGAAAATAATCCAGATGTTCACCAATGAGTGAATGGATAAACACACTGGTGCATTCCTACAACGGCATGTTACTCTGCGACACAAAGGAACAAGCTGCTTGTATACACAACAACATGGATGAATCTCAAAAATATTATGCTGAGCAAAGGAAACCAGACACCGAAGAATATAAGCTATATTACTGGATTTCTGAATTTCTTGCCCAGGTAGAGCTGTCTATGGTGATAAAAATCAGGATCAGTGGTTGCCTGGGGAAGGGGGTGGTGAATGGGTGATTGGTTGCAAAAGTGGCCCGAGGGAACGCTTTCTATATTTTGATGGGAGTGGTTGCTGTAAAGGTATAATATTTCATTTTTTAAAGATTTTATTTATTCATGAAAGACACAGAGGAGATAGAGAGAGGCAGAGAGACACAGGCAGAGGGAGAAGCAGGCTCCATGCAGGGAGCCTGATGTGGGACTTGATCCCGGGTCTCCAGGATCATGCTCTGGGCCAAAGGCAGATGCCCAACTGCTGAGCCACCCAGAGATTCCCTATATATATATTTCAAAACCCAAACTGTACACTTTAAATGGATGCATTAAAATTATGTTAATTTTACATCAGTAAACAAAAATTTTTAAATAGGCTCAAAAGAGGGGCACCCGGGTGGCTCAGTCGGTTAGGCATCTGCCTTCGGCTCAAGTGATAATCCCGGGGTCCTGGGATGGAATCCCACATGGTGCGCTCCCTGCTTCTCCCTCTGCCTCTCCCCCTGCTTGTGCTTTCTTGCTGTCTCCCTCTCTCAAATACATAAATAAAATCTTAAACAAATAAAATAAATAGACCCTAAAGAAATAATAACAAAACATAATGCGTGACTCTCAGCTGAATCTTGATTTGGTGAAAACAAAGTTATAAGAGATTCTTAGGTTGATTGAGAAAGTTTGAATAGGGCCTGGCTCTTATATCATATTGCAGAATGATTGTTCGTCTTCTTAGGGGTGCTAATGCTTTTGTGGTTGGAGAGAAGCAGGTCCTTACTCTCAGATGTATGCTGAAGTGTTTAGGATTGAAATATCGGGATGTCTACAACTTATTTTCCAGGGGTTCAAAAAGAATAAAAATATGTACCACTTTCTTACATCGTGCACAAAAATAATCTCTAAATGCATTCAAGACTCAAATGTAAGGCCTGAAACCATAAAACCCCTAAAGGGAAACCCAGGTACTAATCTCTTGGATATCCCCCGGGGCAATATATTATAGGACGTGTGTCCTCAGGCAGGGGAAACAAAAGCGAGCTATTAAGACTGCACCAAAATAAAACACATCTACACAGGGAAGGAAACCATCAACAAAGTGAAGAGGCGATCTACCTACCGAATGGAAGAAGATACTTGCAAATGCTGTATCTGGTCAGGCATCAACATCCAAAATAAGTGAAGAACGTACACAACTCAAGACCAAAAAAACCCCAAACAATCCAATTAAGAAATAGGCAGAGGATTTCAACATCTTTCCAAAGACGGCCTGCAGACGGCCAACAGACAACACGAAGAGGTGCTCAATGTTGCTCATCATGACGGGAATGCAAAGCAAAACCACATGACATATCACCTCAACCAGTCAGAATAGTATCAGAAAGAAAAATGTCAAGCGTTGGTTGGCGAGAAAGGGATTCTCATGCACTGCTGTTGGCAACTGATGCCACCACTCTGGAAAACTCTATAGAGGTTCCTCAAAAAATTAAAAATAGAACTACCGTAGGATCCAGTAAATTCTACTACTGGGTATTTGCCCAAAGAAAAACGAAAACACTAATTTGAAAAGACCTACACACCCCGATGCCTATCACAGCACTATTTACAACGGCCAAGATAGGGAGGAAGTTCAATGTCCATCGACACACGAACGCATGAAGACGATGTAGCAAATACACAAGGGAATACGGCTCAGTCACGTAAAGGAACAACTCTTGCCATTTGAGCACGGACGGACCTAGAGGGCATCCTGCTAAGTGAAACAGTCAGACAAATGCAAATACCGCAGGATTTCACTTACATGTGGACCCAACAGAATAAAATAAAACAAAAGCAAACAAAGAAAAGGGGGCAGAGGACGCAGAGAACAACCCGGTGGTCCCTAGCAGCTGGGGTAGGTGAAGGGGGGACCAAGAGGTACAATTCCAGTTATAAATAGGTCGCGGAGATGACAGGTACGCATAGGGAACCGAGCCGGTAACATCGTAATGGGGCTGTGTGGTGACAGATGGTGGCGACCCCGACCACGGCGAGCACCGAGCGATACACAGGCTCGTTGAGGGACACACGCACACAAATACAGAGATGGGACAGCTGGCAGGGCTTAAAAATTATTGAAGAATTTGGAGGGTATATAGATTTTCAATGTTCTTTCAACTTGCCTGACTTTGCGACATTTCCCGACACCTCATAATAATAATAATAATAATGACAATAACAACAACAACAACAACAACAACAACGACCGTAATTGGGGGAAGAAGGGCTAATGTGGAGGCTTACTCTCACATCTACAGGTTTTTCTTAGACCAAGACACTCGTGACTATAGGACTAGAGTCGCGATTTCCCCTGAATTCTGCTGTGCGCTTGTTTTTAAACAGAATCCCAGCAACAACGCACGTGAAGAAGCCCCAGGTGCCGCTCTGCTGGCCTCCTGGCTTCCTTGGCTGCTCGCAGGTGCAGGGAGGGCCTCAAAACCTGTGCCGGGAGCACCGGGCCCCGGTAGGAGGGAGGTGAACGGCAAACCAGCCCCCCGCCCCCCGGCACTGTGCTCCCTGGCCCGTCCTGCCTGAACCCCAAAGCCTCGAGCCAACGCATGGGCGGGAACGAGGCCCAGGTGCCCCTGTTTGCTCAACGGGGAGAACCAGGGTTGCAGGACACCTTCTAGGAGGCGACATGCACCTTGCACAAGGTTGCAGCTGTGCTCGAGAACTTGGGCTCATGGAGACCCCGAGACACTGCCCGGGGCCCTGGGGACGGGTGGGCGGGGGTCGGAAATGAGGAAGCACTTCCTTGGGGCAGCAGGTGTTTCACAAGTAGGGGAGGGCCAGGGACCCAGAGAGCAGAGCGTGGTGGGGGGGCGTGCCTTCCCAGGTGGGCAGGTGCCCCTCGGGTGTGCATGTTTCACAGGCCCCCCACTGAAGTTGCAGGCTGTGGACGGGGCGCTGGATCAGGCCGCTCTGTCAGCTGGGGTTCAGAGCCAGGGGGTCTCCCCGAGTGGGGTGAGGGGTTGCACAGGACAACAGGGGCGTGGGCGCTAGCAAAATTTCAAGAGCTTGGATGCAGTCGCATGACGGCTGTTGGGCAGGAGGAGAGGGCGCCAGCGTCTGGAGACCAGAGCGGAGAGGCGAGGGAGGGCAGACGGACCATTGGGGGTGGGCAGGATCCTAGCCCCGGAGCGGAGGGGGAGCAGGAGAGCGTCCCTGGATGCAGGGCAGCCCGGCCGCCGCTTTAGGACCGACTAACAGCAGTGCCTGTTGGCCCCCCGTGCTCTGCCGAGCAAGGATGCGGCCTCAGCTGGAGACAGCGGCGATGCCACCAGGGCTGGAACAGGAATTGTGCCCCTGGAGAGGTCTCTGCGGAGCCAGGAGGCTGACCTGCTGTAGCCCTGCGCCCTCATGGCCTTGGCTGGAGGGTCTCCTTCCGGGGGTGGAGGCTCCCCCTGGGGGCGTGCGGGGCCGGGCTGGGGTCGGCTGCGAGCCTCTAGCAGCAACAGTCACGATAGCTGCGTGGCGTCTGAGCGAAATGTAGGAACAGGCTGTCCCAGCTCCCCTGGGAGAGACCATCTACCCCGGCCTTGGCTGACCAAGAGCTTCATGGGCTCCAGGAGGTGAGAGGTGGGAGTCACCAGGGTCGCTCTGGGGCTCCCCCACTTGGGAATGTCTAACTGCGCCGGGGTCTGCTCATTTCTTTTTGATTTGGAAGATAAAGCGCACGACTTGGGGAGAACTAGCTGGAATGCAGAGAAGCGTGTGCCGCAGCCCTTTCCTTGGCACGGGGAGCAGAAGCGGCAGCAACAGCAAACAGAAGCATCTGGAAAGAGTCTCCACGAGGATCTGCAATTGGCCACGGTGGTTTTTAAGGCAGAAGCTACTGAAAGTCAGCCTTCCTGAAGTATAACCGTGTCCTCTCCTTGCTCATGGCGTCGACTTGTAAATTTTGTCCGCACGGGATCAACCGGGCAGCTCTCGAGGTCTCCTTGCCCTCCTTCCATACAGGGCACCCCAATCTTAGCCTCCCCGCCTCTGAGAACATGATGGCCTATTCTGTGAGCCTGAGCACACGGGCCGGGGGTCCCTTCCTGCCGCAGCGACCCACTTGCTCTGGCCTCCCGGGGGCCCCTCCGTGGGGAGGCTGCCCCAGTCGGATGCCCACCTGGGGGCGTGCTGGGGGCGCTGGGGGCCAGCAGGGCAGCTGCATCTCTACGAGGCTGTGAGCCGGGCCAGCGGTGATCAACGTCTCCAGTTACAACTACAACCAGCGGGATCAGTGGTGAGAAAGGCAGGAGTCAGGCTGCAGCAGATACGGTGGGGGGTGGGGGGGACACGCGACATACCTGGTTCCCACCACTGACCGGTGAGACCTCGGGGCCAAACGAGTAATCGAGTAATCGCTCTGAGCCTTGGCTTCCCCGACCCTGAAGTGAAAGGACTAGATGGAGCTGGCTCCCTCTTTACCTTTTGTTTTGGAACTTCATTCTGCAGGACAGCGCCTCACACTCCTTGACCACTTGCTCTCCTCACCCTTATGAGGTTTCCACTCTTCCCCCTCCCAACCCTCCCCCTGCCCTGCACCCCCACCCTTGCTTTCCCCATTCTCAGCACTAATCTCTTTTCTCCCAATAGGCAACCACATCAATGTGAAATACATTTACTGTTAATTAAGATGTAGTATTTGCTTATTTATTTATTTATTTTTAAGATTTTATTTATTTATTCATGAGAGTCACACAGAGAGGCAGAGACCCAGGCAGAGGGAGAAGCAGGATCCATGCGGGGAGCCCGACGTGGGACTCGATCCGGGGACCCCGGGGTCACGCCCTGGGCTGAAGGCAGACGCTCGACCGCTGAGCCCCCCTGGGGCCCCTCATGTATGGATTTTCAATTTGCATGCGTTGTATTGCACGACAGGCTTTATTTTACTCCCAGCACTTTTTGACTCTGAGCCCCACTTCCCAGTACCCTCAGGATGTCGGGTGTCGGTCTGCACGGTCCCTCCGCGGTGCCACCAGAAGCATAGTATTGCAGGGCGTCCCGTTGGCCCGCGTTCCAGCCAAGTGGAGGCCAGTTATTGATGGGCTTTCTGGAGCAACAGGGAGGAGGAGCATGTACCTTTAATGCCCCCCAAACTGTGGGGTCTGGGTCGGCAGGAGGGGACTGCGGGGAGTCAACGCAGTGTCGGAGCACCCTGGGCCCTGGGCCCCGTAGCCCGGCAGGTATGCAGCCTGGGGGCTCCCCTCCTCCAGACTTCAGGCCCCACGGCAGTGCCCGCGTGCCCGGCCAGAGACCGGCCTCGGACGGGCCACCGACCTGAGCTCAGCCCCCTTCCCGGGCCACCAGCTGGGCCGCTGTGTCGACGGCAGGGTGGGGGCAGGGGGCAGCCGCGGGACCCACATTGCTCCTCCTCCGCAGTGGCCCTGGATGGCCTGTGCCTGCCCCCAGGTCAGCCCCCCTCCCCCTGCCCCAGGAGGCAGACCCAGCTGGAGGGCCTGTCCCCTCCCGGGTGCGGCTCGGGGCAGGCCTCTCTGTGAAGTCCGGGGACAAGGGCAGCACAGGTGCCTCACATGCCCCCGCGGGACCCCCTCACCTAAGCTTTGCACAGAGGCGCCTCCGACTCTATTCCAGGCCTCAACCATTTCTGCTCCTTTGATGATGCAAAAAACGAACAAAAGCCACAAGAAAATGTACACAACGAAAACGGACAAAGATGTAAACAGACACACATGACGACAGAGGCCTGCGGTCTCCAGCCGCCGTCAGTCTCCCCATCTCAGCTGTGTCTCTGCTGGTGCCTAATTTTCTCTTTCGCATTTTTCAAGCTTCCGGAGAGGCTGACGCCCTGGCAGGACAACGTCCACGCTCTACCTCTGTGACGCCTTCGCCGCCGCAAGAGGCGCACTGAGCCTAACAAGCAGGAAGGTCGGCCCTCAGGCCTGGGAGCAGCTGAGCCTTAGTCCCCAGGCTACGGTTTCGGGGTCTCCTGACACGGAGAGCCTGGGCGCCCAACCCTACTAGGGACCAGCTCCCTGAGTACCCGAGGGGGAGCTTCAAGAAATGTAGCAATGGGCACCCGGGTGGCTCAGCGGTGCAGTGTCTGCCTTCATCCTAGGTCGTGACCCCGGGGTCCTGGGATCGAGTCCCACATCGGGCTCCCTGCATGGAGCCTGCTTCTCCCTCTGCCTGTGTCTCTGCCTCTCTCTGTGTCTCTCATGAATAAATAAATAAAATCTTTAAAAAAAAAAAGATGTAGCAAAATAAGATCATCACTGCTGACGGTCACCGAGCCTCCTAGGCCACGTGCTCCTGCATAGTCATCTCACCTGACCCTCGGACCGGCCAGGCTACTACCTTTTATAAACGAGGACACTCAGCTTCAGTCTAAGCAGCTGACCCAGCGACACAGCGAGTCATTAGCGGCGCCAGGCTTTGGATGCAGAGGAGCCTCCGGTTGCGCTGTGCGTGGGTGGGCTGGTTCACGAGCACACGCGCACGATGATGCACATGCGGGCCTTCTGGTTGATACACGGTCGTCATTTTAAGAACAGTCTCAGAATCATAGGTTATTAGAAGTGACAGGCAACCCAGAGATGGCCTGACTTACCCCCCAACACGCACATGCACACAGAGAAATGCAAAGAAAGAAAAAGGAAACGGGGGACTTGACTTAGGGAAATAATCCTCCATTGAGTAGCATCAGAATCACCGGGTTAGAACACAGATCTCAGGACCACAACCGCGGTGGGTCGGGGTAGGGGGGCAGATCTGCACTTCTGACAAGGTCTCGGCTGAGGCTGTCTGGCGGTGGCACCGTGAGCACCCTGCAGCCGCGGGGCTGCGTCGGCCACACTGAGGACCGCGACCCGCTGCCCTTGTCATGTAAACGTGCTTAGCGATGCCAACGAAGCTCAGCTGGCATCCCTGGGGGCATGCTTACCGGAGTCCCTTGTTCTGGGGCGCCCCTCCCGCCGGGAGTCCTGGCCCTGTGCCCTGACCCTGAGGATCCGCGCGGCACCTGCTGTTATATGGCACAGCTGCCCTAAAACAGAGACCCTCTGGGTGTCAGTCACTCCCTGGGTCCTTCAAGGCGCACGCCCTCGCACTGCGGTTCACGCGTACACGGATGCTGCGTGAGTCTGGGAGGCGCCCGGCCGATGCACACCTGCCCCCCAGGTCCTCGCAGCGAGCCGCCCCCGGGGCTGCCTCGCTGCCTCTCGGTGTCGGTGTCCGTGTCGGTGTCGGGCCACCCACATTCCCGCCCTTCCACGCCTGCGCAGCTCAGCCCCCGGGAGGTCCCCCTGCCACCGCGTGCCCTCTGCCGAAGAGCGGTTACATGACAGTTGAGGAAAACGGGCCCCGCACGGCTGCTTGGCCGGATAACACACTTCCCTGCGGCGGGGCGTGATGGTCAGGCAGGGGATGGGGGGGCGCAGGGTCCCCGCCTGGCCCCCGCACCCCCTCTTGGCGTTCTCCGGACCCACTGACGCCCTTTTCTGTGTGACCGCAACCCAGCAGCCGCCGAGCACCGAGACTTCGTTCTGTAAAAGAGCAACGCGGCCACCTGCTGCCAGAGAGAAGTTCAAGTAAGTAAAACACGTTAGCCGTGGACAATTCTCAAGATTGAGATCCCCCCACTATTCACCGTCCACGGCCTCGTAGACACCAGACACTGACTTAGGTGCAGATCCATCTCTCAGGGGTGAGCTTCCAGGCACTTGACATCATGCACGCGCGTGTGCACACACACAGGCTCCCACAAAGCAATTTCCTTCCCACCCACAGTGTGTTCAATCTAATGTTTTGCTAACAAATGCATGACCATGCTTGGTTTCACTTCCCACCAGAGTTCTTTGATAACCTCTGAAAGCTAGTTTTTGTGGTTTTCTGTGTCACTTTTCATTGATTTCTTTGAGCTATAATCCTTCCAAAGTGATAATTTTTAACTGAGACTGTGGGTTGGTGGTTAAAAACAGGAAGCGTGATGGGCACATCTGACAATAGTGAAAATATGCAAGAAACTCCAGGGAAGTTCAGGACTTGATATTATTATTTTTTTTAAGATTTTATTTTATTTATTCATGAGAGACACAGAGCTAGAGAGAGAGGCAGAGACCCAGGCAGAGGGAGAAGCAGGCTCCATGCAGGGAGCCCGATGTGGGACTCGATCCCGGGGCTCCAGGATCAGGCCCTGGGCTGCAGGCAGCGCTAAGCCACTGGGCCACGGGGGCTTGATATTATTGATAATGGTGACAGTGCGCCCCGTGAGTCCCCCGGAGAGCTTGCCTGGAAAGAAGGATGAGGTTACCACCCAATATAAGTGAACGAGGAGACACATGTGGTTCATCTAAAATCTTGAAACGCGCCTGGAGGCCCATGTGGACCCAAGTTCGAGCAGGATCACAGACGACACGGTGAAAAAGTCAGTGTCTGGAAGGTTGTACTCGCGCAGGAAGGCAGGACCCTCTGTCCCACGCGCTCCTGGATGCCGGGGCCTTGAGCTCTGTCCTGTACGGAGGGAGAACCTAATTCCATTCCTCTGTGTCTGGGTTGGCTTAGGAGTCCGCTCGAGCAATACAATGACAGAAAAGTGATAATCTGGGACTTTCGGAGCTAGGTCGTGAGCTCCTTGCAGCTTCCACCTGACACCCAGGGAGTGCTTACTCTCAGGGCACCCCTCCTGAAAGCCAGGGCCACGCGGGGTGGGGCCATGAGGGAAGAGCACAGGTCGGAGCTCGGGTGAACACCCCTTACTGAGCTCCTAGCAACAGCTAGCACACCTCCCTGGGCCGTGGGAGTGAAGTGGCTCGTCGGCCGACTCGGCCCGTAAATCCAGGGCTTACAGGCTGCATCCCTGGCAGGTTGCCCCGCAGAACTCAATCAAGCAACAGGATTATGTTTTAAGCTACAAAATTTGGGGGTGTTTTGTTATCTGGCAAAGGATAACTGGAACCCTCTGCCGCTTTTTCCCCGTTTGTTGTGCATCCAAGCACACACATAGCTCCAGTGACAAGCGTACAGACCCCTCTCCCTTTGCAAATGATAGATGGAAATAACGCTGTGTTCAGCCAACAGCATGCCTTAGAGATCACCCCGTACCTGTCCCTATAGACCTGCTCGCTCTTCAATGGTGACAGACACCCATTGTCATCACCATGACCTACTTATCCAGTCCAAGGCTCAGGGACACTTAAGGGTTTGTGTGTATGTGTTACTACGGACAATGATTCATTGTCTAGGCTGCGGACGCTCTGGTGTAAAGTCTATGTAGAGGCTACATCCCTAGGAGATATTTGTGTCTCTTCTGCTTGCATTGTATGTGCATTTTAAATTTAATAGATATTGCCAAATTGTCCTCCTCCAAAATAAGAAGTTGGACCAATCAATTGAGAGATCTTATTTGAGAGAGACAGAGACAGAGAGAGGGTGCAAGTGGGGAGGGGGCAGAGGGAGAGGGAGAGTCTCAAGTAGAGTCAGTGAGCACAGAGCCCAACATGGGGCTTGATCTCACCACCCCGAGGTCACGACCTGAGCTGAAATCAAGAGCCAGACCCTTAACTGACTGAGCCCCCCAGGCGCCCCTTCACCAGTCAACTTAGAGGTGTCTGTTTTCTGACACTCCTGCCACAACAGGGCCTCTCAGCAAAGTCCAAAAACTTGTTCACCTGGATTCTTATTCAGATTATGGATTTTATTATTGTGGCAAAAAATGAGCTTGATCCTTGATCTCTACTTGCTCTCTTGATATATCGTGTTTGAGAAACTCCCATCTGTAATTGCCCCAAGCAGTCATTTTTGTCGGAATATTAAAAATAAATGGTATGGATATGGGAAGGATGCCTCATGGGACAAGAGGCAAAAAAAACAAGTTTAAAGACTAACAAAGGTTAATGTGATTCCATTCCCACACAATGTGTGAGCTTGTTGTAAGGGGAGGAAATCTGGAAGTATATATGCAAAGTGTTAGGAAAAAGCAAAGCCCATCATAATTATAAACCATAATCAGGGACGCCTGGTTGAGTGTCTGCCTTCGGCCCAGGGCGTGACCCCAGGGTCCTGGGATCGAGTCCCGCTTCGGGCTCCCCACATGGAGCCTGCTTCTCCCTCTGCCTCTCTCTCTGTGTGTGTCTCTCATGAATGAAAAAAAAAAAAATCCTTTAAAAAAATTAAAAATAAATCACAATTGAACCAGCAAATAAAACACTGCCTGAAATTTCCCGCAAGGTCTGTGTCCCGGCTGCTTGGGAAGGCGGGCGCTCTGTTCTCTAAGTGGCTGGACGAGGTGCGGGTGGAAGGGGTCAGCCAAACGGAAGAGCGTGCTCTCACCCAAGGCTCATGCAGGCCCCAGGTCTGGCTCGATTCCCCCATTGACCAACCTGCTGAACAGCCTGTTCAGTAGCCTTAGTTGGGCCTTTCGGTTGACGAGTTTTCATTTGTCGTTCGAACTGCATCTTAAGGGAGGTCACCGTGTGTCGGCCTCCTCTGGCCCTGTGTGTGCCGTAAGCGACGGCAGAGCCAGCAGCTCCCGTTGCGGGGTTGGCTGCAAGGACATGCCCAGGTGGCCAGTGCCGCCTGCCCCAACGTCCCAAGCCGCAGCTTAGGCAGCCACTGAGCTCACTCAGATCACCACCCCCACCCCCAGGGTCCTGCCTCTGCATTTTCTTTCCTTTTTTTTTTTTTTTAAGATTTTATTTATTTAATTTATTTATTCAGGAGAGATACAGAGAGAGGCAGAGACCCAGGCAGAGGGAGAAGCAGGCTCCATGCAGGGAGCCCAACGCGGGACTCGATCCGGGGACCTCGGGGTCATGCCCTGGACCGAAGGCAGGTGCTCAACCACTGAGCCTGCATTTTCTTAAACAGAAGTAAATTTTGTAGGAAGAGGCACATTGAACATACCTACTCCCAACAGATTTCAAATGAACAATTAATAACCGCGGAAGCCTACCAGCCAGCTCTTTGGCCTCGGAGCGGAATCATCATTATTAATACATGTCCACACCAACAGCCTGACCCGCCAGTCCCTTTGATGGCCCTTGGATAGAGGCGTGGCCAGCAAGGCCCCGGTGGCAGTGGGCTGCGCCGGTCTCCGCGCCAGCCCCCCCCCCCCCCCATCGCAGGCTGCCAGCCTCCCCTCCGGCCGTGGCCACCAACCTCTAAGCTTCCCTCGGGCACTGTCCCCTTGCCGCCACCGCCGGGCCCTGCCCCTCCTGCCGCTGCCCTCCCAGGCTGAGCCCGATGCGCTGTGGGGCCTTTGGGGATGGGGCTGTTCCCGCTCTGCACCCGCATCCCCGAGCAGGGGAACACCGACTTCTGACCTTGACTTGTTAGGAAGGCGCCAACGCGGTAAGAAAGTGCGGTTCCAAGGTCCTGCCACCTTTGATTTTATAATGAATAAAAACCTAAGTTGCATCACAGGCCTCTCGGCCGAGCAGTAGGCACGGAGCTCACGGGCCAAGGTCGCTCCGTCCTCCAGGCCTGGATGTCTGTGCAGCGCAGGCTCACTGTACTCCCCTCCACCGTCTGGCCCTAACAGGAATTTTTTTATATAAATGCTGAAAGCTACTTCCTGTTAGGTGCCCAGAGGATGATACTAAGAAAAACTATGGGCCTGAGGCTTGTTTCATGAAGCATAACCTGAAATATGTTTTTGGGTTAAACGTACTGGAAATCATCACCTCTAAGACGGTCACGGCACCGTCATTTTTAGTTCAATGTATTTCTTTACTGTGGTGGCTCCTAAACTTCAGCAGGCATCGGGTTCATCCGAAGGGCTGGATCTCAGTCGCAGAGTTTCTGATTCTCTAGGTTTGGGGAGGGGCCGAGAATTGGCGTTTCTAACAAGTTGCCTGATGCTCCTGATGCTGCTGATCCAGAGCCT
Source organism: Canis lupus baileyi (assembly GCF_048164855.1). Lineage (NCBI taxonomy): Eukaryota > Metazoa > Chordata > Mammalia > Carnivora > Canidae > Canis > Canis lupus. The sequence continues at coordinate 56,745,696 of NC_132842.1, forward strand.
GTGCTTGGAGAGCCACTGCTCCTTGAGTCGTTATTATTTTTATTCATTAATAAAAATATCCTACAGTACAAAGGGTCAAATTTTGGACCAAACGAGTGCCTGGATCGCTCACCTCAAAGACAAAGGGCTCACAAAGTTGGCTTGGTCAACAAATATTTCTCAAGTTTCAGTGCTAAGCATTCTTGAAGAGCAACTGCAAGGGGAAATTGGGAGGCTTTTATTGTACCTGGTGGCACGGAGTTTAAAACTTGAAGGAAGAGACTTACTTGATCACAGAGACTATACACCATTTGAGACAGTTCATTTATGCTGATAAAAATTTGGAAGAGAGTAGAGAAAGAATTGGTTCTTAATAATTTGGTGTAGAAAAAAACCCCATCATTTGCCAGAATGATCACTGCATTCCCGGTGCCGGGGGCTATGATGATTTGCTCCAGCTGAGATCTACCTCTGGAACACCAGCTACAACCCCGAGAGTCACCCTTGGATTAAACTGATACGCAATCATTCTTCAAGACTTGCCTGCCTTCCTGACAGGCCACGTAGTTGAGTTCAACAGGGATGTCACCACCTTTGTGTCTTTCACCCCTGTGTCTTTGAGGGGGACATTCATTTCTGCAATTCCTCTAGGAAAGTGGCATTACTTTTGTATTTCCATCTTAGTAAGGAGGGGTTTCTACTAGGTCCTTCCTCCTAGAGCAGCCCTCACTCCACAGGGTAGAGAGCCAATCGGGGATTTGCCAGTTGCCAAATATTTTACATTCAAGGACTGGACAAATAGACACATGGTGGACTCATAGACCTACTGGCCCCCTTTGTCATTTAAAGAAAACAAAACTCCATGGGTCACCTGACCATCATAAACTCCCCACTTTGACTTTTGGACCACAGTGGCATTTTGGGTCCCCAGAAAGGAGCGTCAGTTCAGAGTCGATGTACGTCAATTCCCAAGAAGCATGGGCGGATGGCTGTCGGCGCTCGAAGGAATAGTCAGAGGAAGACTCAACGAATACCGTGGGGCAGTGCTGCTGAGCTCTTTCTCAAGGGGAGGGAACCCAGTCTCCTCTCCAGTCACAGAGCTCTGGGTCTCTGGGCAGCTTAGGTCTGCAGGCCTGGTAAGAGGCCCCGACTCTCCGTGGTGATAACACAAGTCAGGTTTTTAGACTTCGGATCTGAAGTTATCCCTGTTATACAAACCCAGTAACATTTTTGTGGGAGGCTCATGCATTTTGTTCCTAGAGACACTATGATCAGCTTGCCGTGAGCACAGATTCTTGTGGGTCAAGATATCCTGGTAATCCTTTATCCCTTATTGCACATTAAACACTTTCATCTTGTCTCTGTTTATTAAGTGCTTTCACTTTTCACTTTCCCCCGCTGTAATGAGGCTGCCGTAATCATACCTACATGGGACTCTGGGCCCTGGAGCTTGACTGACTATAACCTGATTGTTAAAAAGATGGAATAATACTAAATACCTATAATCATACCTGGTCCATAATAAGTATTTAATAATCCTTCACACTTTTGAGGCACCTGGGTGGCTCAGTTGGTTGAGCATCTGATTTGTGATTTCAGCTCAGGTTGTGATCTCATGGGTGGTAGGATGAAGCCTTGAGACAGGCTCTGTGCTCCGCGGGGGCTCTGCTTGGGACACTCTCCTTCTGCCCCTCCCCCAATTTGTGTGCACTTTCTCTCAAATAAATACATAAATCTAAACATAATAATCCTTAGCACTTTTTTTCCTGATGTCAGTTGAGATAAGTACCTAAGGCTTTTTTTCTCCCTGCTTCATTCTGTTGATATGATGTATTACATTGATTGACGCTTGAATGTTGAACCGTCTTTGCATTCCAAGAATAAATCCCACTTGGTCATAGCACAGGATTCTTTTAATATGCTGTTGAATTTGGTTCATTAGGTTTTTAAAAAATTGCTATTTACCGCATAGACAGAGTTTGAACTTTTGGAGTGAGAAGCTAAATCAAGGTGACTTTGGAAATTTAACTAAATTCCCTGACCTCTCTGCTCTGAGAGTCATTTCGATTTTGCATTCATGGACTATTTTCACAAAAGTGACCTCTCTGCCCTGCTCTTTGAGTGTTCCCTTAACTGCAGGTGGATATAGCTAGATAAATGAGAAACACAAACTGAGTGACTTAAAAGAAGAATTTTGAAAGCCTAGCTTTTTCTAAATGCCAGGCACTGTTTCAGCTGTTAACTCAGGGATTAAGAGCATGAAAAGAATTTCAGCCTAGTTGACCAGAATTTTTATGATTAAAGAGAAAAGCTGGCTTCCCTGGATCTTTGATCTAGCTCAGTGGGAAAAGGGGCAGACCACTCCGATTGCACCACCACTCCATCCTGGCTGCTCAGGGACACACCTGGGAAGGCACCTGAGGGGGTCACCTGCTTGCTTTCCCATCTGGAAATGAGGTTGGAGATTACAGGCCTTATCCCATAGCAGGAGGGAGGCATTTTCGGTGGGAAAAAGTCCCCTTGTCAACGAGGAGCATTTGGGGTTAAGTTGGAGTAGGGTTTACAAAGATTCCCGATGAGGAAAGCCACTTGGGGCACTTACACTTCCTTTGGAGATTTGGGTTCTGTTGGTCTGAGTAAGGAACTCAGATTTTGCCTTTTAGAAAAAGTGGCCCTGGTGATTTTTATCATCAAGTAAGTTTGGGAAGCCCTACCTGGAGCAAGAGGGCAACTGTTTTCCTGGACCTTCTGCTCAATATTGGGAAAGGGAGCTAATATAATATTTAAGCACCGGGCAGCCCCAGTGGCGCAACAGTTTAGCACCACCTTCGGTCCAGGGTGTGATCCTGGAGACCCAGGATCAAGTCCCATGTCGGGCTCTGCATGGAGCCTGCTCCTCCCTCTGCTTGGGTCTCTGCCGTGCTCTCTCTCTCTCTCTCTGTGTGTGTGTGTCTCTCATGAATAAATAAATAAAATCTTTAAAAAATCTATTTAAGCATGGAAGAGAGACATCCATCTGAATAAGACCTGTCCAGGAAAGGCAGAGAGCTGTAGTCACTATTTTGCAGAGGAAGAAGTTCATGGGGCCGCTTTGCATTGCTATAGTCATGGATGACAGAGGACATTGTTGAGGACCAACCTTTCTTCTGTAAATTGGCTTGGGTTTGGTTGCAAAACACAACAGTTTAAAGATGTAGCTGTTGTCTTCACCTGGGGCACAGGGGCTGTGCTGCCGCCAGGGAGGAAGGGTCTGAGGCTGTGACCCCTGGACGCCAGGTCGTACCCGCTGCTTGTGCACCTTTGCCCGTGGTGTGATGCGTGGGTAGGTTTCTAACCAGCCCCCACACGCTCAAAACAAAAGGCACGTGGGTGGGAGAGAAGTCCACAGCGCCTTGAGCTCAGTGAGTTATGGGAGGTTGTGCGTCCTCACGGCTCGGGCTCCCTCCGGCGGGAAGGATGCACACTCAGCCAAGAAAGGCGTCTGTTTACTCCCGTGGAGCTAAGCCGTCAGGGACGTGGTGGGGCATCTGACACGGGGCAGGTACAGCCAGGGCCCCCGGCCAGAGGCCCCGAGGTCACTCCTGCCATTTCCACAGCCTTGGTTTTGGGGGGATGCCAGCGGGGCCCAGCGCAGCGGGAGCACACGAGGATGGGCTCGCGGACTCCGGGTGAGCGAGCAAAGGGGATGGGAGAGCCTGTCAGCGAATTCCAGTGCGGAGACCTCCCATCGTGCCACCGCGCCACCGCGCCACCGCAGGAGAAGCGTCAGGCTCCGCTTCCCAGCCCTTTATTCTTCTACTCAAGGTTCAGCCTCTGCCGCCACACTCTGTTAACTCCGGGGGCCCAAAGTCCTTCCATGAGTAACCGGGCAGCCCTCCCGGCTCTTAGGGGCGCTCCCAGTCCCCGGCCCTCCAGGGAGCGCGGTGGTCGCGGCGGGCGATGGAGCAGGCCGGCGGCCACGTGGAAGACTTGCCCCTCAACGTGTTCTCCGTGACCCCCTACACGCCCAGCACGGCCGACCTCCAGGTGTCGGATGACGACAAGGCGGGGGCCACCCTGCTCTTCTCAGGCATCTTCCTGGGGCTGGTGGGGATCACGTTCACCGTCATGGGCTGGATCAAATACCAGGGGGTCTCCCACTTTGAATGGACCCAGCTCCTCGGGCCCATCCTGCTGTCAGTGGGGGTCACGTTTATCCTGATCGCTGTGTGCAAGTTCAAAATGCTGTCCTGCCAGGTGTGCAGAGAAGGTGAGGAAAGGGCCCCGGACGCGGAGCAGACGGCAGGAGGACAGTCGTTTGTTTTCACGGGGATCAACCAACCCATCACGTTCCACGGGGCCACGGTGGTGCAGTACATCCCTCCTCCGTACGGTTCCCAAGAGCCCCTTGGGGTGAACGCCACCTTCCTGCAGCCAGGGAGCCCCTGCGGCCCTGCGCCCGGCCCTCCCCACTACTACACCATCTACCCGGCGGACAACGCGGTGTTCGTGGGCGACCAAGGCGGCCCGTCGACCGCGGGGGGCCGCGACAGGTAGGTGGGGCCCGTGGCCAGGCCGGCGGCCCTGCTTCGGACTCGGCGGGCGCTAACGGTGCGTGTGCTCTGCTCCGTTCCAGATCCGGCCCCGCAGCCCACCTGCTGGAAGCCACCCCGCCGGGGATTGAGGTCTTCTCTCCTCCCCCGTATGAGGAGCTGTACTCCCCTCCTCGCCAGCCCACCATGCTGACCCAGGTGCTCCCTCCGTGACCCCCAGCTCAGCCCGCGGCCCAGGAGCCTGACCCCCGACCCCTGGGGGCGCTCAGATTGGTGAAAATGCGGCCGGAGAGGGGCAGCTGCCTTCCGGTCCAGCTGGACCTGCCCTGCACAGGGCTCAGGGGCAGGAACCTCCCTCGGACCACCACCCACCCCTGGCCTACAGGAACGCACTGGTGTCTCAATTTAACGCCAGCAGCCGAGGGAAAAATCACTGCTTCTGTGACTCTGGGAGTTTCCACGGCAGCTGGGGGTTGGGGGGCGGGGGGATGGTTGGGCAGAGAGCGGGGAAGCTCTCCAGGCTCAACTGGAGGTGTCCTTGGACCTCTTCTCAGCCCCCTCCTACAGGGCGAGGGGGGGTGGTACAGATTCCCAAACACTTGGTTGCCATCCAGTGTCCCTTTAGGACTCTGGGTATCTTAAAGGCTGCACAGCATTTTATTAGTGGAATAAAATAAAACAATATATCCTGTTTTAAAAAAAAGGATTAGATAGCTGGCAACAGAATAAAATAATAACTGTACAAAATAAATATGATGGGCAATGACATAAATACATTCTTAAGTTATCAATGGGTCACGGTGACTCTTGGCAAGGCGAGAGCTCGCTGTGCGCCCCCAGGCCAGGATCTGTGCTACACACGGCTACCCCAGCCCAGTGACCAAGAACCTGGAGCCTTCTCTAAGCACCTGTGGATGAGTTCCGCGAAATGAGACAAAATAGAGATTCAGGGCAATACCTGGAAAACCACAAATCATGGAAACGATTTTTAAGGTCAAGACAAACTCACCTTCTTTATAAAAGAAGTTGGTGCTGTTAATCTTCCAGAATCTGAACTGTGTAATGAACAACCACAACCCATCAAAGACTTAAGAAGAGACAGTTACAACTATCGGGTTTTAAAAGAAAATATTTTCCTTATTTTCCTACCACTTGAGATAACGGAGGCTCATCCCAAGGGAGGATAGGATTCAGCAAGCAATTCCTAAAGATTTTGGTACCATATTTATATATGGAGTGATTTTTACTGATTTTTATCAAAAACATCTAGTTTTCCAAGGATATGATTAAAATATGGTTGGTACATTATTGGCATGGTTTGTATTATATCTTAGGAACAGAACATTTTTATATGAGAATTCATTTTGATGTTTGATGATAGGAGGTGATGGAAAAAAAAAACAAGATTCTGCATGCAGAAAGAATATTCATGAAATAGTGGATTCCTAGCCATCGGTTCTGGGGAGGAAATGGGGTGACAGGGACACAGTGGGGCATCACTGGCTGTGCCATCCCGGCAATGACACCCTGCAGGATTGCCTCCCTGGCCCCTTCCCTGCTCATCCTCACTCACCCCACAGCTTTATATTCCTGGATTTGGGTTATAATGAGCATCAAGGGAGGCTCATGTAGGAAAAAGATGTTAGGGAAGGGCGTCCGTGTGTGGGAGCAGGGCAGGTAGGACCGCGATCCATCCCGCTGACGCCGGGAGTCCCATGTGCAGCCAAGTGGCCTTGGGGAGTTTTATCTCCAGGCAGCAGAACTGCTCAGCGCCAACTGCCCCTGTTCTAAGAGGGGAGAAGTGCTAACAGACAGATAACTGATGCATCGAGCTCAGGAGCTCAAGGTGGGCGGCTGGCCTGCAACGGCGGGGGGTAGGGAATTTGTTCATTCAGTCAACGTTAGTTATGGAGTCTCTGCTCTGCGGCAGGATATGGGCCATCCAGTGGGGCTCCAACAGTGACAAGCTCACCCAACTTGTGCTCACCAGAGCTTGTGCTGTGTGCTCACAGGGCGTGCGGCTGGGGTAGGGGTGGTAGGCGGGTCTGTGGGTTACTCTGACACCGTGAGAGGTGCTGTGGCTGGAAGAGGGATCTGGGCGACGTAGGAGGGCCATGGGGGCCTGCTGGAGGAAGTGAAGTCCGGGCCCTGGACTTGCGTGAGCCCAGGGAGCACTGCTCACGCCGGACAGCGTGCAACTGGTGTCTCTTGAGCCCCGAGGGCTGTGCTGGGAGCTGAGGGAACAGTGGCCGGTACTTAATCAAAGAGAAGGAGGGACATGCCTGGGACGCCCTCGAGTGGCCGAGTGGCCGGCAGCCCCGGGAGGCTCCCGCAGGCTGTGTAAACTGTACTGCCGGCCGCTGCAGCCTCACACAGCCCTTCCGCCACCTGACAAGCACCTCCACCTGCTGTCTGGCTTCTAGATCCCTGCTCTGTCTTTATATGGGGGCTGCAGGCACCAGCATGACGGGAAGCCCACCGCATGGCTTTAGGATTCCAACGTCAGGCCCTTCCTTGGCCTCTGACCAGCAACGTCAGTCAACCAGACACTTGCCCTCTCTCATTCTTTCTCCCAGTATCTGATCGGGGAGGAACGGAGGACTGTGATCTGGGGACAGTGGATTAGAGTCTGTCCGGTCCTGCCTAGGAGGTCCACCCTGGGGCTACCGGTGTGAGAAGTGGCCCTGGCAGCCCACGGGGCCGTGTCAGCCTTGTCAGACATCTCAGTGTGTGTCTGCAGAGCAACTGGAAAGCCAGTGAGCGGCCTTAACGAGGGGGGCCCTGGGCTCTGGGTCTAGACACTCACCGGTCAGGGCAAGGCCTAGAGCCACGCAGGGTGGAACAGTGCCCTTGCCAGTGAAGCTCAGGTCTAAGTGACCACAACACCAGGAAACATGCTTCTCGTCCACCCTCAGCCGTCAGTGGGGCGCTGTGTGTGGGCATGATCTGGCCGTGCATACGGAATCCTAAAGAAAGCTAAGAGGTCTTGTTAATCAAAAGAGACAGGCTTCCTAAGAATGTAATGTTGTCTGGAAACATGTCCCAGGAGCTGACCGGGGCTGGGCCTTTGGGCTGGAGAGAATGACGACAGCGGATGATCCAGACAGGGTAGGACAGGGATTATCTGGGCCTGTGAGGTGAGGCCCGCCACCCCGCACCCTGGGGAAGGCATTACACAGAGCTCTTAGGGCTTCCTCTTTCTGCCATGGGCCAACAGCAGGATGGCCCTCCCTGCAGGTGGCTCTGCGTCTGCTCCCTCCTGCAGAGCTCTGGGAGTATCTTACACGGGGCAGGGGCGGGGGGCCCTTCCCGGAGATGCAGTCTTTCCCCCTCTTGCTCTGCTGTGCCAGGCATGGGTCTTGGTTTCAATTGCACTGAGTGGCTCTCTACTACAAAATCAGCCTTTTTAATGCCCTCCCCACTTTCTTGGCAGAGGGTGCGGCAACCGCATAAAAATAAGGCCTCTTGTTCGTGAAGAGCTGGCTGTGGGTGTCTGTTCCCAGCTTCTGACCTCTGGGCGCTCACCGGCCTTGTTTACACTGGATCCCGGGAGCAGGGCTGGCCGAGGCCCCACGTCCCCAGACAGAAGCTCCGCAGAGTGACCGTGAGGTAGGCCTCTTACCAACAGAGGGCTTCCTGCTGGGTCCTGAGCAACGGTCAACGTGCCAGGCGCCGTCTGCCGCTCGCAGCACTTGGCCCTCACCAAAGGCCTCATGCAGGGCCCTGCACACAACCGGCACCCAGCTCCTGGTGAACGACAGGATGAGAGAGAGAAATGAAGAACTTTTCAAACAGATAATTCAGGACCACTCTGGTTCAACTTAGCTGTTCTGGTGTTTTCTACATTATAAACAATTTCAAACAAATACAAGAGTCAAGAAAATAGTACATAGAACCCTGTGTGACCATCACCAACCTCAACCCGTGGCCAATCCTGCTGCATTTACAGCCCCACGCACAATCCCCCAACTGGATTTTTATTTTTTAAAGATTTTATTTATTTATTCATGAGAGACAGAGAGAGAGGCAGAGACCCAGGCAGAGGGAGAAGCAGGCTCCATGCAGGGAGCCCGACGTGGGACTAGATCCCTGAACTCCAGGATCACGCCCTGAGACAAAAGCAGAGCTTAACCGCTGAGCCATCCAGGTGTCCCAACCCTACCTGGATTTTTATGATCTTTTTTTAGGGTTTTTCATCTTTTTATTTTTTTAAAGATTTTTTTCTTCTTTTTTTTTTAAATGGGGGTATAACTGTCATACAACATTATGAGTTTCAGGTGTACCATAAGATGCTTTGATATTTGTATCACCCAACTGGATTTTTATAAGGAAATCACATCATCCTAAAATATGTCATTGTATATCTTTAAAAAGTAAAGACTCAAAAAAAATCACACCTTTAGTATGTCTAAAAAATTTACACTTAATGTCTTCAAATATCTAGCCAGTGTTCAATTTACCGCGATTTTCTCTATTTTATTTTTATGTCTTCATTTTGCTTGAATCGGGATCCAAGTGATATCAGCTTTTTGCTTAAATGCATCCTAAATTTCTAGTTATACAGTATTTTGGGAAGCAAATTATTCATGGTAGCAGATTTATATTTACTAAATTTCACTTTCCAAATGAAAATGTTTTTTAAGATTTTGCACTTTGTATCTCCTTCTCTGTCAGTTTTCCTGGACGTCTAGGACTTTTTGGGAATTAGAAACTTATTTTTTTCTGACTTCAGCATATTACCAGAGATTTTTCTAAACACGGGGCTAGAAATACTAGATACATGAAAACAAAAAGAGATCTTTAAGTGACTGTTTACACGTTGAGAAATATCCGTTACAGAATAGTTTCAAGAGTATCTGAAGACTCTGACAACCTTTAGCATTTTTGACTTGGTAGGAAAAAAAACTTCTCGGGAAGGTTTCATCATTTTCGGGGTAAGGTCTCGATGAAAACTCCTCCAAACATTTCAGAAGTGGGAACCAGAGTCTCCTCTTTTAGAAATAGCAGGCAGAGGCGTCTGGGTGGCTCAGGTGGTTGAGCCTCCAACTCTTGAATTTGGCCCGGGGGGTCATGATCTCTGGGTCCAGGAATCCTGCCCCATGCTGGGCTCCCTGCTGAGTGGGGACCCTGCTTGAGATGCTCTCTCTCCCTCTCCCTCTGCCCCTTCCCTTACTCACCCCCTCTCTCTCTCACAAATAAATCAATCAATCTCATAAATTAAATAAATCTCTTAAATAAATAAATAAAGGGCAGAGCCTCTTGCTGAACATTAAAATATTACCCGGTACAATTAAATTTACGGGGGCTGTTGATATGGACCTCTCACCAATGAATTCCCAATTCTCCTCAAATTAGAAATATATGCATTTTCTGGACATGCCTACCACTCTTCCTTTGAAGGTGGTTGTGTGTGTGTGTGTGTGTGTGTGTGTGTGTTCACCTATACCCTCTCATAGAATGTGATTTATGGATTTCTTGCCCATTTACTACCTGTAAATCATCAAGAGTTTTATGTCCCAAGCAGTCAGCAGTTGGTTATAAAATCAACAGAGAGTTGTACTAAATAAACCTTTACTGGATGGCTCTTAAGAATTGATGACAAATCAGAACGTGAAGACAACTCCACGGGAATGATTCTCACCTGCCTCTGGGATACCACAAAGGTCTCAGATATGGGAATTTTATTTGTCTTGAGCTTTTAAGAAGATTAATAACCAGATGAACTGGGAAGGAAATCAGTGCTCTGGGTTCCAGAAATTTTCTTCTGAAACAAAGAATTTGTCCTCCAGCACAAAACTTACACATGTGTAAATCATAGACACAAATATGTGTGCTGGAGTCTGCTGACACACAAGGGGCTGAAAATAAAGCTTATGTAAGAAGTCCGAGATCTTCCTGTTTGAATCCTTACATTTATTACTTTAATAAATTCTTAAAAAAGGAATGTGTGTGTGCGTACACTTTTTAAATATATATATTTTGGTGAGTAATGTAAGAACTGGTAATAATCATTTCTGAGGCAGAGGATGGGAGACTCATTTTTCACTTTAGTCCAGGCTAATTAATGATTTTAAAAATTTTATTGTTCATTTCCTACCTGCTCATAAAATTATTTTTGGGGCATCCCGGGTGGCTCAGAGGTTTAGCACCTGCCTTTGGCCCAGGGCGTGACCCTGGAGACCCGGGATCGAGTCCCGCATCGGGCTCCCTGCATGGAGCCTGCTTCTCCCTCTGCCTGTGTCTCTGCCTCTCTCTCTCTCTGTGTGTCTCTTATGAATAAATAAATAAAATCTTTAAAAAAATTATTTTTTGAATAGAGGAAGAAGAGAAGCAAATGATCTCTCTCCATGTGCTGTTACTGTTAATGTCACCTTCTTGAGGCCCCGGCAAAATGGTTTCCATTGTCACTGCTGCTTACACGTCGACAGACAAGCACACAGGCGCGCAGATGTAGACGTGGTGTGTTTACGTGCCCGTGGGCACAAGCGCGCTGTGCTATGAGCAGCACCTTTACGCGGACACACACGTAAGGTCCCGGGAGAGAGGACAGAGTGCTCATCATCTGTCGCTCCCCCCCGTGCGTGGATTCTTCACACGTACACGCTGTTGCTGCAGCCCCCTGTGGCTCATGCTCGGTGTGAGGCCAACCCGGGTCGGTGTCAGTGGCAGAGCCACGAGTCAGACTCCGGGGGTTCGTCGATCACTCCCTCATCCAGCCCCCCCGCACACCTTGGGAAAACTGCTCACCGCAGCAGCAGCTCGTTTTCCTCCGTACCTTCAGAGGTGGACCCAAGGGTGCACTGGCTGGCTCCTCCCCAGAAGAGCTACAGGATGAGTGATGCAGCATTTGCCACCCTTCGTACCCTTCGGCCCTCTGGGTGCTGTGCAAGGACGTCGGCGCCCACTGCGGCCCCCGGGGCTCTGGCTCTGGTCCCTCCGAGACCCTCCCACTGTCCCCCCGGGGCTCTTCCTCCTGGGCCTCTGGGACTGGCCTGACCCCACATCAGCCAGGAAGGATGCCACCACCCCCCAACAGTCTGAACAGGAGCCACAAAAACATGTGCAGATTTTTCCAGAAGGCAGAAAGACGGCAAAGGGCTCCATCTACCAAGCTCCAAAGAGAACAGATTTAGACTAGCGTGTGTCTGTGTCTCGTTTGGCCCCTTGGAGGCCGTAGCGACTCACCGGCGGGGTCCCCTTTCTGGTCCCTGGGCTCAAGTGATGCCCTGACTGACCTCCCGGATCACTCCATGGTTCTCAAAGTCTTCGACTCGCGTACTTGGCCGGCATTCCCTCCACACTGAACAGAGTGAGTCTGTCACTTCAAGGGAAGTCACTGACGCTGTGTTGCCCACGATGACATCCAACCTGTGAAGTGAAAATCGGAATTTCCTGAAAACTTGTATTTGTCATCACGAGCTTGACAACTCCCCCAAAAGTGGGCTTTATTTTTGAGATCGAAGTGGCACTTAAAAATGTGATTTTTAAAAAAATGTTATATAATGAAATGTGTCAACATTTGAAAGGTCTGTATAAGTCCGTGAACAAATATTTTCCACATGAGCACTAGGTGATTTTACGAAACCGCACGCACATAAAACACGTGTTCAATGTGCTAGATGGACCAATGGATTTTAATGGAACAGAGTACAAAATAGTCACGGATGCAATTTCAGATTCCACACTGCAACTAGCCGTTAAGAAACTGCCACGTGAGTTTCGGGATGGTATCAAAGAACAGTATCTATGATTATCTAAAAAGGTTTAAAAACATTTCTCCATTTTCCAACTCACACATCTGTGTGAAACCAGATTCTCTTCATATAATTCAACCAGAACAACACACTGCAACAGAGTCAATGCAGAAGCAGATATGAGAATTTGGCTGTCTTCTGTTAGATTTGGTTTTTTTTTTTTAATTTGCAAAATTGGAAAGAAATATCACTCTTCTCATCCTTTTTCTCCACATTGGAAAAAAATATGTTATTAACACATAAAGGGGATATAATTGCAATTTTATTTATATTTTATTTTCTCTATTTTTTAAAAGTTTGTTTTTTGTTTATTTAAGTAATCGCTACACCCAACTTGGGACTTGACCTTGTGATCCCAAGATCAATCAAGAGTTGCATGCTTTTCCAACTGAGCCAGCCAAGTGCCCCTGAAATTTTTATCTTTATGTTTTAATTTTTTTTGAAGGTCTTGGATCTATTTTAATTCTTTTCCAGGTTTATTGAGGTATAACTAACATGTAAAATTAGAAGATTTTAAACTGTATAATGTGATGGTTTGATATAGATACTATAATTTTTTAATGAATAAACAAATGAATATTTAATCTTTGTTTTAGTTTCTAATAAGGTAAGTCTTAATAGATACCACATAAACAAAAATTCTTTGGGTTTCTTAATATATTTCAAGAGCATAAACAATCTCCAAGAGCTAATGTGTTGAGAACGGCCAGCCTGTATTATTAGAGGCAAAAAAGCCCCAGTGGCAGTGAGCCCACCTAGGAGGTCCTAGCCTCCTTTGCAGTGAAGTTTGAGCATGCAGTTCTGGCCAACTGGATACAAGTGCAAGTTTTGGCACAGGGGTTCCAGAAAGACCACCTGGAACATACATAGGTAGGGGAATTCCTTTTTTGACTCCCTGCTTTTCGTCATTCTGAAGGACCACACCTTGTACGTAGTCACAGGACACCCAGCAGCCAGCTCGGACCACGAGAGGACTCTGGGAATAGAAGCCACAAAGATGGAGCAGGAAGACAGGATAGGTTGGGTCCTCGATGATGTGATGCTGCCTGCTTGTGCAGACTTCTTTCAAATCAAAGAGAAGAAAAGTTTTAAATCTTGTTTAAGCCACCATGATTTTGATTTTTCTGTTACATGTAGGGAAACCTAATTTGTTTCCTCCAAGTGTGACCGTGTGTTAACATTAGGCACAAAGGACCCGTCTTTAGGTGTTTATATAACTATGTCTTATGTACTTTTATGATTGGTTTCACTCCCACGTCAACCACTATGTTAAGGTATGACACTGGGACACCCGGGGGGCTCAGCGGTTGAGCGTCTGCCTTTGGCCCAGAGCGTGATCCTGGAGCTCCGGGATCGAGTCCCGTGTCGGGCTCCCTGCAGGGAGCCTGCTTCTCCCTCTGCCTGTGTCTCTGCCTCTCTCTCTCTGTCTCTCATGACTAAATAAGTAAAATTTTAAAAAAAGGTATGACACTGAGAAAACATTATTCAGGGTCAGCATTACAGGCACTCAGAAATTTGTTCAACTCTTTAAACAACAAACCGTCAACTCAGGAGGCTCATCCTACTGGCAGGCGGTGAGCTGGGCCCTGGGTACACCTGCCCTCGGAGCCACCTTGCTCCAGGAACCAGCATGACCCTTGTAGCTCTGCTGCGGGCTCCACGTTAAGGTAACAGACTATCCTCAGTGTAGAGACAGGAGCACACAGCTTGTCACTTCGTTGGTATTTCTGGGGCAGGACTTAAATTTCATTGTCACCCTCACTCATTGAACCAGAATGGCCCAAATAAACAAAGAGGCTTCTCTCTCCCTTCTTCTTAATGTTGATGGGTTGACAAATCTCATTTCCATGATCAGCCACGTCAGTTATCCAGCGCTCTCTCAATACAGTAACTGACCTGATGGGAACGCACAGCTGGAGAAGGCCAATGAACCCCATCCACAGAACCACCTGTTACTAAAATCTTCTAAGCAAAAGTAACTTCTCATGAACCTCCTCCTTCCTGTTATGCAGAGTCTATAAGCATTGACTGGGAGCATCACAGGTGGGGACTAGGTGAAGGAGAGATGGACAAAAGCCTTACTCGTAAAGGCTGGCAGATTCCAGAAGGGGCAATGTGTCTGGAGTAACCAAGTTTCTCCCAGGCTCCTCGGGTCTGGGGTGGATTCAGGCCAGAACTGACCGCTACACAGCCTGCCGAGGATTAAACGTGATGATAATGTTGATCAAAAACACAAAGTCAAAAAATAAAAAAATAAAAATAAAAATAAAAAAACACAAAGTCTGGGGGCACCTGGGTGGCTCAGTCAGTGAAGCGTCTGCCTTTGGCTCAGGTCATGATCCTGGGGTCCTGGGATGGAGCCCCACATGGAGCTCCCTGCTTGGTGGGGAGCCTGCTTCTCCCTCTCCTGTTCCCCCTGCCTGTGCTCTATTAAACAAACAAACAAACAAACAAACAAACAAACAAACATATATCTTGATAGGGAGAGAAAGAAGCAGACTCCCTGCCGAGCAGGAGTCATCCCAGGACCTTGAGATCATGACCCGAGTGGAAGGTAGATGTTCAGTCGACTGGACCACCCAGGCGCCCATGAATAAAATCTTTTAAAAAAAAGCCCTCCAAAGTCTGCAGACTTGAGATTAGTAAGTCATGCTCCCGCGACAGGGCAAGGGGGGTCAAGTACGAGCACAGGTGGGATATCAGTGCTGGCGCTGGCGCTGTTAGCTAGGTGACGTCGGGCAAGCTGCTTAACCTCACCGAGCATAAGACGTAGTTACGTACATTTTCTCCAGGGATGCCGTTCGCTCTAGCAGGGGGACACCCATAGGCCAAATGTGCTAACACAGACCGAGAGACAACTTTTCCGTTAATTTTGCCCTACCAGAGTCTATCACTCAGAAGTAGATTTGTTTACATGTAACTAAAACCCCCAAATGACATTAACTCAAACAAGAGAAGTTTCTTCCTCTCTTCCCTATAAAAAGCTCAGACGTCGGTCGTACAGGGCTGATCCCAATGCTCAGGGACCCGGACTCCTGTCTTTGTGGCATCTTTAGTTGGCACCCTGCTTCCCTCCTCGAAGTCCTCTCATGGTCCACGGTGGCTGCGGACGCGTGGCGTTATGGCCACACGCCAGGAGGCGGAAGGAAGGAGGAGAAGACGGAGAGAAGGACACAAATCGCACCCGATTCGATCCTCGTAGACAGAGCCTTCCTGGAAGTTCCGTGCTGTACTTCCACTTCCTCCTCGCTGGCCAGATGTGGTCCATGGCTTTACCGAGCTGCAAAGGGATCCTGGGACACAGAGTTGTTTTTTGTTCCTGCTGCTTCATTACCGGGGACGGGGTGGCATCGATCCCGGGGCGTCCCCAGCAGCCTCTCCCATCCTTGGTTCTCTCCCTCTTGCTCAGTCTACATTCAACTGTCTGCTCAAGAATGTGGAACTTTTCAGAAAATGTGTGTTTTGAATCCCTCTGCTGAACCAGAAATACTAACTTTGGAATGTCAAGTCCGAGTCCACGGGCCAGAGGCAAGGTTTCAGCCAAAGACGCCGGCCTGGCAGTTCCCCGGCGGCAGGTGCAGTCGGCGGCGGCAGCTCCAGCGGTTCCCGAGCGCCCGGCGGGCGAGGCAGGCCAGCCTCCCACCGGGCCGCCGAACCGGGACCTCGGGGCGCCACACGCGGGTCTCATTTCTCTGCGTTTTTGTCGGGTTGTCATGTCCCCCATCCTCACATTTGAAGGACGTTAACGGTGACATGACCATCACAGGGCAGGATTTAATGATAGCGACATACTCAAAACCAAGTGCATTCATTCCAGAAGCTGGGATTTAATAACTTGAAGCGTTCAGAGGTTAACTTGTTCTCTGAGTTTTGGGGGGAAGGGGCGGTGGGGGGAGAAGGGGGAGGAACAGAGGAAGCCAGACGCCGCTGGGAGCTGCCATAACTTTTTGGGGGCATTAGTGCTATATTTAGTGCAATTAAGTTGCTAATTCAGTAAAAACTACTACAGTTCCCTTGTGGCCCGAAAGAGTAAAACGCAGCTGCTAACAGTGGCTGATTTATAACCTAGGCACCAGGGGAAATAAGCCAGATTCTTCTGAGGGCCTAAATCACTCAGCCAGGAGATCAAAACAGCATGCTTCCCCTGGGCAGAGCACCAGAGTTATGCAGCCTCCGAAGCCGGGCTTGACGAACCCCGTGTTTGCAGCCGGCCTAGACGCCTGCCTCTCCCTCAGCCCTCGGAAGGATGCAGGAAGTAAGAGGGAGTCTTCAAAGGCTCAGAGGTCAGTACCTACGCTCTCCTCAGCCCCAATCCCAACCCAAGGGAAACCATGACTCAAAAGGCAGAGAAGCATGTGGTTAGTCTGTGATCTCCCCTGCTGGCACGTTCAGGTCACTGAAGATGACACACGTGTATGGGCAGGGCCCATCGGAGGGGCTGAGAGACCACGCCACACTCCCCCCCGCCCCCCCCCCGTGGCTGCCACTTACAGCAGAGCCTAATCCTGTGGCTCTCACGCAGGGCTGCATGTTAGAGCCACCTGAGCAGCCTGATGAGTCCCGATGCCCAGGCTGCCTCCCAGACCCAGTGAACCAGACTCTCTAGAGGAGGGCCCGAGATGTCAATGATGTTTAAAGTTCCCAGGTGACTCCAGCGTGCACCCAAGTTCAAGAACCAACGGTCCGACTCACAGAGACTTTGCTGTGAACAGTGTCCCCTGCAGCTACCCAGGGCAGAAGCTGCACAGACTTATGTCACAGCCCTTGGGGGGTGGGGTGCGGGGGGCGCGGAGAAGCCCAGAGACGTAGAGGACAGTAAACACACGAGTGTGCCTTAAGGCTCCCCGCCCACCCCCCCACAAAAGAACTGAAAAGGGAATCTGGAAACCACCAATCTGCCCAGGGGGCAAAAATGAAGGCACTGTATCATGTGGGATTCCTGGTTGGCTTACAGAACCCCCAATGTTACTTCTAATCTGCCCCAGTTCCTGAACTTCCTTTCTTGGCTATTTTTTAAAAAAAGATTTTATTTATTTATTCATGAGAAAGACACACACACATGGGGGGAGGGGCAGAGACACAGGCAGAGGGAGAAGCAGGCTCCCTGCAGGAAGCCCGACACAGGATTTGATCCCAGGACTCTGGAATCATGACCTGAGCCAAAGGTAGATGCTCAACCACTGAGCCCCCAGGTGCCCCCTCTTGGCTGTTTTCTAAGACTCGTATTTTCTGTAATTAAAACAGCAGCTCACACTCAGGTATGACGTCAGAGTCACAAAGCCCTTTTTCAATACCCATCACTCTTACCAGGGCACACAGCTCATCCAGACTCGGCCTCGGACCGCGGGGGCTGAACCCCTTCCTCTCAGACCCAGATGCCATTAGAAGCAGAGGACCGGTTGTCCTTGAGCTTCTAGACAGAGGGCTTTCATCTTTGTTTTCTGCTTTGAGCCGTCAATCCGTACGCAAAGACTTAGAAGAGGGAGTCTGCGGGTGAAATCAGCACCTGTGACATCGCAGCCTCCTCCTTGACAAACGTCTCCCTCGGGCAGGGGCCTCAGGCGGATGGCCCGCTGACCCCTCCCTGCCACCCAAACGCCCCACGTTTGGCACAAGGGGAACACTTGGTGTACTCAGGTGTGTGCAGAGGTGACTAACGCAGGGGCAAACTGTGCGAGGAGAAGGCTCTGGGAGCTGAGAGGAGGAGTGTGTGCAACGCTAAGTGGCTGCGAATCCGGTGGAGGCCCGGCCTCCATCTCCCCCCAGCTTGCAGCCCCCCCACCACGGGTGCCCTCGGGCTCACGCAGTCACCAGGTCCCTGGGCGGCATGCGGAGGAGCAGAGCCATCAGGGGCTGACGCCTGTAGCCGCAGCATTGGCTCCTCACTGGCTGAGCGACTTGGAATATAGCCCTGGAAAGTCCCCCTCGCCTGCTGAGCGCTGCTTAGCACACGCCCGAGGCCTTGACGGGAGCTTTGTCATATCAGGCGATGGTAATCCCGCACAGACCCCGGCCTGAGATGTCACCGCCTTCACCAGGGCAACCGGCAGAGGGACCTGGTCCCCTCCAGCTCCCACCCCCCCCATCTGATGGGTGCTCTGTCGACAGACCACAGTGTGTGTTTCATGGATCCAGTGATAACAGAACACTTTTAGTAGAATACAGGAAACTCTGAGATTTCATCTTTTTCTTTAAGGACATAGGACGGTGTCTAATAAGGTAGGTTCTGGAGTCAGAATGGGTTCCTTTTGCTCCATCATTCCGTTATGACCTTTGGCAAGTTCTTGCCTTCCGTAAGCCTCAGTTTCCACACTTGTGAGATGGAAGCGACACTACCACACAGCTCACAGAGACAGCTTATTGAGAGAGTCAGAGGATGTAATGTCCGGAACATCACTCACACCTGCTGACAACAGCTGATACCATTGGGCAGGCTTGGTGGCATCCCATCCCCATGAGCTGGGCCTGTGGCCCTGTGGCTCCCCATGGCACTTGCTGCCAACCTCAGTCCTGCTCAACCCCAGGGACTCCCGGAGAGCCCCATTTTCCAGGAGTTCCCATTCCAAAGTGTCCCCACCTGATGGAAAGTCCTTATGTCACTTCCTAGGGCAATCATCGCTCAAGAACATCGTCCAACAGTGGATCAACCTATCTCAACGTGCCCCATTAAATCACCTCTCCTTTCCAGTCGCTCCTGTGGGCAGACCGTGTCCGGTTTCAGCAGGGCTCACCTGCTTGTGCCAGGCCACGCATGCCATTCAAAATACCCAATATGGACACTTTCTCGAAACCAAGCGTGCCACCCCACAGCCTGTCAGGCTGCGCCACGCAAACCTGGAGGGGCGCCTGCACAAACTGGCAGCTCCTAGGCCTGATGGTAACTTGTACCCTGTGTGATGAACTATTTTGTGTTGACTCATGGCCTGATCCCCACCCACACCAATGTGACATCACCGTTTCCATAGTAAATAATAATCTTCAAATGGAATACAGCAGGAGCTGAACACAGAATACAGCCAAATGAGACAAACATGTTCCTCGAACAATGGATACAATGGTGCGGTATGGCCACAAGCCTATGCATTCATGTTCCAGATGACTTCCATATCTCAGCCTCTGGTGCTTCCATTCAACAAGGAGTGGGGAGGACTTGCGACTATGAAAACAATACCCCACAACCTCACATATCCTATGGGAGCATATATTTATATAGAGAGACATGACTCCCATTAGCTGTTAAGACTTATTCATGCGATCCTGCATCTGGAGCATGTGTTAATCCTCAACGTTTCAAAGTAAGCATGTGGACGTGAGTTCTCTACAGAATTTAAAATAGACCTTGGGATCTTGCTCTCGTTCACTGCCTGGAGCCCTCACGTAGCACCCGGGGTACGTTCTCTTCACAGCTGCCTACATTTTTACGCTGATGAATGCAAGCTCCTTAAGGGTAGGGGCCCTGCCGTGTAACAGAGAGCGTGATTTCCCGGAACTCAGCACGGGGCCTCATGGACAGGAGCAAGCGTGTACGTTTACTGCTAGAATGACAGAGCTGCCCAAGGGAGCAGAGAATCCATGTGATAGGTAATATCTGGGTACCTTTGAGGGCATTTTGTTCCTGGACTTTGTAAAAAGACGTTAACGCATCCCTCCGTTCTTGTCTCAGCAGCATGACATCACCTAGAGGTGATGGAAATGGAGAATCTCAGGCCCAGACCTCCTGAGTCAGAATTCCCATTTAAACAAGATCTAAATAAACAAACAAACAAACAAACAAAGATCTCCTGGTCATTCACAAGCATGTGACGTCGTGAGAGGCCCTAGCAGGTCTACACCACCTTCACGTCCAAGCTTGAGAGGGCTACGCACCTAAGATTCTGGTGTGTGTGGAGGGGCGGGGGAGAGAAGCCAATAATAACATTTATCGAGTTCGGGAGGAACCTAGGAGGGAGGTACTATCGTGATTCCATTTCACCAGCTGGCACCGTGTGGAGACGGACTCAAACGTACAGAGGGTACGCTCAGAAGGCATCATGTTACGAGCCCCAGGAACCGGGGAAATCTGCTATTCCAGTAACACCTTGGAAGAATTCCAACTTACACCAGATAGCAGCTTCTGACATGAAGCATTTACATACGGACAGGACTTAGGGCGGCCCATATTCCCTACCTCACATGAGTAATATGTGCTTATTGGGAAACAATTGGAAAATACAGATAAGCAAAAAGAAGTAAAAACCACCCAATGATGACAACATAGCTATTATTTTAATAAATATTGTTCCATATGTCACTAATATTTGAGCATTTATATGCATATGTATATACAGTCATACTTTTAAAAAATATTAATTTACTTGAGAGAGAGAGAGAGCATGCGTATATGCGTGAGCAGGGGAAGGGCCAGAGGGAGAGAGGCTGACTCCCCACTGAGCAATGGAGCCCAACGTGGGGCTTGATCCCAGGGCCCTGAGGTCATGACCTGAACTGAAACTGAGCGTATTCTTAACTGACCAGTCCACCCGGGTGCCCCTATTTGTACATGTTTTTAAGAAAAAAAGGAATCATAGTATCCACACTATTGGCGACTATCCCTATTTTATTTTATTTCATTTTATTTTATTTTATTTTATTTATTTGTTTGTTTATTTTAAAATATTTTTAAAAAGATTTTACTTATTTATTCATGAGAGGCAGAGAGAGAGAGAGAGGCAGAGACACAGGCAGAGGGAGAAGCAGGCTCCATGCAGAGAGCCCGACATGGGACTTGATCCCGGGACTCCAGGGTCACACCCTGAGCTGAAGGCGGCGCTAAACCGCTGAGCCCCCCAGGCTGCCCTATCCCTATTTTAAAATACCTTTAGAAGTTCAGATCTCTCCATCTCTCACCATCGCCCCTTGTCTGCATGTGTTTTTAATTCCCCCCATTCTTGAAGGATTAGCTCAAGGTTCCCGTCCTCCAAAAAGCCCCCCTAGACCACCCAGACCATGGTGGCAGTGATGCTCAGGGACGCTGCCAGCCGGGCCCCGGCTGCCTACGTGTCAGTGTAACGCGCATTCCTGGGCCACCGCAGCCCAGAGCAGGGTCTGGATGTACTCAGGGGACACTGACATCCAGCTTCTGCTCCTGGAAACGCTGCGGCCACAGCACGCCTCTTCCTGTAGGTTCGAGGGCTCCCTTGAATGCCCCACACTTGCGTCCTGTGTGTCCCGTCCTCGCCATGCGGGCTGCTCCCTGCACTAACTTGTCTGCTGCGTTCCCCTCCTCGCCGGCCGCAGCGGACGTCAGCTCGCAGCGGAGCCGGACCAGAATCAACACGTGCCATCGCCAACATTGTGTTTCTGATCCCCTCCGTGGCATCTCCAGAGCCTCGCCCAAATGCTGCCGCGCTTGCACTGGATGTGGCCGCCCGCCTGCCTGGCTCGGATGGCTGTCCCAAGCACCCGGAGCAGGCCCTTTGCACCTGCCTCTTACTCCATCGTTAGGGCACAAGACAGAGCAAGCCCTCCGCTGGGATCCCCTCAAGTCTCTGCTGGACTGGGTAGAGGCTGCCCCATGCCTTTGGGGAGCTGCACCCCAAGTCCGGCCGAGTGACCTGCACCTGGCCGTGCCCAGGTGGTCTCTGTCCACTCATTGCGCACCTGTTTCTGGCACCTCCTGTGGTGCCCAGCCCTGGTCACTGCCTGGGAAGTTCAGGGTGCCCGGCTCCCCCTGCGGCTTGGCATCGCCATCTCCCCTCGAGGCTGCTGCCTCCTGGCCTCTCTCACGCCTGGGTGTCAGCCTGCACCTGCGCTCTGGGGTCCTTGCTGTAATTAGCCTCCCCTTTCTACCAACCTGCGGGGTAGATAAGCGAGCGTGGGACCAACTGGCTGTCCCAGCTGGGCTTTGAATTTGGGCTCCAGCACTTGCCAGCCTGCGTCAGTGTCTCTGCCTCTCGGTGATTTTTTCTTGTCGTTTGAAAGAAACCCTCAAAACTCCACTGGACAGCTGAGAGTTGAACAGAGTCGCCCACGGGAGAGGCGTAGAGCAGCGCCCAGAAGCCCCGAGTATGTAATGAACTCGAGCGTGGAGACCTCCCGTCCCCTGAGCACTTGGCCTGTGCCAGATACACCGGGGCCGGCGGGGGGGTGGTGCGGGGGGGTGATTAAGGCCACTGGTAAGAAACGAGGCAGCTGTCCCGTGCCGCCTACAGAGAACATGGGCCGCCGTGGGCGCACGGAGGGGTCTGCGACTCAGGGGCACTGCACCCTGGTCTCCTGGGCCCTGGCCACCCCCGTCACACCAGGTCCTCATCTGGGGGACATCTCTGTCCAGCACCACAGACACCCAGCTACTTGCAGGGTGAGCTTCCGGCCAGCACAAGGTGAATCTTGGAACCTTGGAAAAAAGTGTCTTTTTTCCATAAAGCAGTCATTTAAGCTCCAAGAACCTGGGAACCAACTGAGAAACATTATAAACATTATGATCCAACGGCCTCAGAAGCAGATGATCCAGTTCCAGACGTACAGACTCCAGCCTGACGTATGGCTCCTGCAGACCTGTGCACATTCCAGGCCAGAAACCAAGAGGGGAGCCCGCGGGGAGGAAGGCCCACTCGGGGGAGCAGCCTGGGCCCCCCGGGGCACGTGGGACTGGTCAGGGCTCCCTGGCACTCATGAGCCTTCTACACCGGAGCCCACCGAAGTGCCCGCGGCTGCCAGCCCCGCCGCTCCGCTCTCACCTTGGCCACCCATCTACGTACCGCCAAGGGTCTCATGTCATGTCATAACCATAAGTGTTAGGTGGACATTTCAGCCCATTTTCAAGGGACAGATGTATGTAACCAACGCCCCGCTGGAGGAGCCCAGGTACAGAAACGGAGCAGCAGGGGCGGTGTGGGGCCTGCGGGCGATGGGTGACAGCGGCTCGCACTCCCTCTGGGCGCCCGGCCTTCAGGGAGGGCTGCTCCTAGAGCCCCAAGGCTTCGGGAACAGCTGCCGCACAGGAGGCAGGGATGCAGAGATGCAGAGATGCAGGGAGGCAGGGATGCAGGGATGCAGGGATGCAGGAAGGCAGGGATGCAGCAGGCAAGCATTTTCACGGGCCAGCTACGTAATCTGCACGAGAGCAGAATGAGAACGTGCGGCTCCTTACCCAACAATTACGGAGACGTTCAAGATGGTGATGGCAGCGCAGCAGACCACAGGCCGGGCTCCTCCTAGTAGGAGCCCCGGTGGGGCATGAGGCCCTGGGGCACCGCACATGTCACACACCTGTGTCAGCAGCCCTGCGTTTTAGGTCACAACATCAAATCCAAGGAATGGCACATTCCTTCATTTCTCCAAAATAAAACTTTGCATCCATAAAATTTGGGTGTTTCCTCCCCCAAGCCTGGGAGCCTATGAGAAACCTGGACTTGTGTGGTGCTTCCCAATGGCAGGGTGGGAAGGGAGGCCGTGTCCTCGGGCCCGGACGGCTTTCCTCTTTGCCACTGCTCCTTTGGCTACGTGAAGCCACGCTGACCCAGCTCCTCACCATCTGTCTTCTGGGCACTCCTGGTGGCTCAGAGAGGCACCTACTACAGACGGGCGACCACCTGCTACCCACGCTCTGCCTCCCCTTCCCTGGCCCTCCTACCCCTGCCAGTCTGGGATTGCATAGAGCCCTTTCTCAGGGTCTAGCTGCTTCCACCTGGTTGAGGCATGGCCCTTGACCCTCTCCTCTGAGATGTTTCCAGATTAAGGCCCCTCAGAGAGTCTTCAGGAATACACTGCTGCCACCTTGCCCGAGGTGGGAAGAGGGGAAGCAGACGCCTACCTCCATGAGGCAAGTGTTTTATATTCTCACCCTGTTGGCTTCAGAAATGTTGTGATGAGATGTGGGCCTCCTAGCTTCTGAGTCTCCACGTCCCTTCACCCTTTGCATCCATAGAGGACTGAGGGCGCCCGATGGGAGGTGAGGAGGGGTGAGCGGGGGAGTAGATGCAGCGGGACGAGGGGGAGACCTTACTGAATTCTGAGTCCCTTGCTTCTGTTGCTCTGACCTTAATTTTCCCATTGGTAGGATGGGTGGTGGCGCCTGCCTCCCGGGACGGTGGGGATGAGGAGATTCAATGGAGCATGGACCAAGCCCCTCTCCACTGTTAGCTCTCTCTCCTCCCGTCTTCTAACCTCAAAGCAACCCCAAGCCAGAGGAAATCAAGGAGTTATATAGATTTGGAAAACTATCTCAAGGTGTTCAAAGCAACCTGTTGAGTGAAAAGGCAGAGGACAAACCAGCCTGCCTGATTCCATTCCTGTAACGCTGCACACATATCCATTTGCACCAGAAATGTTTGGAAGGATATTCATCAAAATGTTAATAGTGGTTTTCTTTGGGTGCTAGGACAGCAAGTGATTATTACCTTGTTATTCACTCGTGTATGAATTGTCTTAATTTTTTGCAATGAATATGTCTTTTTTTGGGGGGGGGGAAGACTTTCAAGTGTCACAACACAGCTATCTAGGATCAGAGGAGTTAGTCTAGAAGATTTCTAAAGGTGAATGCATGACATTGTCTACATGAAGTCCCAGGGCAAAGATATGAGCATAAAACGTAAGCTCCAAAAATTGCTGCCCTCAGTATGACCTTGTCCGGCCTCTTTGAGAATCGCTTGGCAATATCAAGCCATACCGACAATCGCTATCCTCTGTGAGCCAATAATTCCACTTCTTGCTGGGTCCCCTGCAGAAACTCTCACGCACGAGCACGAAGAGATACTGAAGGGGTATCGACCACAGCCTTGGAAGCAAGAGTGGAAACTAGAAAGAATGCAAACATCCGTGGTCTGAGTCCGTGTTGGCTGCTATAACAAAATTCCCTTAAACTTGGTGGCTTATGAACAGCAGACATTTGTTTCTTACAGTGAAAGCCAACAGGCCTAAGGTGGTGGCTCCGGCAGATTTGGGATCTGGTGAGAGAAGGCATTTCACAGTTTTTATTTTTTTATTTTATTTTTATTTTTTTTCATTTCACAGTTTAGTGGCTAAAACTAGTCACGTGTCCCTGCAAGGAGTCCTCTTAAATGAGAATGGAGTGAAGTGTGTCTTTATGTTGCCATTATTCTTTAAAAGGGGTCACATGGAGCTTTGTCTAAACATGGGAAATCAGATTCCCCGCATGTTTTCAATCATTTTAAAAAATGGGTCAGAAAAGATCTTGTAATGATTTCTGGGTGACTTCAGTAAGCACACTGCACTCAGAAGCAGCAAACTGCTTGCCTGAGACGCCATTTCA
Organism: Canis lupus baileyi; assembly: GCF_048164855.1. Taxonomy (NCBI): domain Eukaryota; kingdom Metazoa; phylum Chordata; class Mammalia; order Carnivora; family Canidae; genus Canis; species Canis lupus. Next base: position 56,771,213 of record NC_132842.1, read on the forward strand.
CCGTCCCAGACAGTGGCACCGTGCACTTCTGAAACTCATGTGGCAGAGCCGAGCCACCGTGGGAAATGGGTCTGGCTCCAAGTGTCTAATGCTTTCTCATGAGCTTGTGTCACTGTTCCTTCCCCCTATTGCCAAAAAGTAAAAGTCCACCTCCGCCTGCCCGTCTACCTCTGCCTCTGCCTAATCGTGCAGATTCACTCTTGGCTTTGTTTTTCATCACTCATTTGCATATGTTCAATTGTCACTAAGACATTCTGCAAATATCTGCAAGGCATTTTGCCCTGGAGGTGCTGAAATCCCTTGTCTCACAAATGTCACCTTCTGGCCTCATGCTCTGAGCGCATCAGCAGGGAGCTCCCTGTCCTGGGCATGTGGGCACCGCTCAGGGGCACGGGTCAGGCCAGCAGAGGAGCCCCTATGGGGACACTGGTGGGGAGGAGGCATACTGGAGGTCACCCAGCCAGTGAGCCTCCCCGCCTAGAGCCACAGGTCACTGTCACACTTCAGACCCCAAGTTCCATGTCTGTCTGCAGAGCTACCACTGCAAACCCAGAGCTCCTCCTCCCTCTCCCCCAGGCCCCAAGGGGACATGATCCGCCCCGCTGGAATCTGCCCCTCCCTGGCCCACGTCCAGGCTCTGCTCTTTGCATCTGCCTCTCGGCACTTGCTTCTTGGCTAGTGTCCCAGGCTCCAGTTCCTCCCACACCCAGTGCCCTCTGCCCTGGGCCTGCGGGGACCCGGCTGACTTCCCTCAGAACGGCAGCAGCTCCCCCTCCAGGACAAAGCAGGAAACGCGGTGGGCCCTGAGCCTTCTCCAGTGGGATCCAGACACGCGTGCCCCCACTCTGCCCTGCACAGACCTTCAATTCAAGCACGCCGGGACCGCGGGATCCGGGCTCCCAAACCCCAGCCGGGGAGCTTTAAGATCCAGGCTCTGTCCCAAGCCCGAGGGGAGACTCTACCGGGGAGCACCCAGAGATCCGCATCTGTGTCCGCGTCTAACCGGAGAGTCCGATGGTCGACAAGATCGGGGAGTCGTCTCTCCCCGTTCCGAGGACACGCACCCTGCCCCCCACGAGGCCTCCCCACCCCGGCCTTTCCTCGTTCTGAGAAGTACACACGTTTAAGGAAACGGCCAGAGCCTCTGCGAGAACAGCGGGCTGCAAAAGTCTTTCAGAACAAAGAATTAAGTATCTTTATAATTATATCCAGGCCTATATTTAGGCCGTGGCTCACATGGCCTCTTGAACTTCAAATAAATACCTAGTTTGTTCCTTGTTTAAACAGGTGTGGCAATATCGGGGGATACTAGACTTATCCAGGCAGGAAGGCAGCTCCCACAGCTGTCAGAAAGCACGCTGCCCTTTCATTCCTCACAAGAGGAAAAGCTAATTATACTGTCATAGAGCAAAATAAATGTACGATTTCTAGCTCCGAGCTCACTGAACCACTCAGGGCAAGTTTTTTCTGGGCTGCTCCCGGGCAGGACTCCGGGCCCCGGCTTGGCCCCTGCCCCCGAGGCGGAGAAGCCAGGGGTGGGTGAGGCCTCCGTGGCCAGCAGGCTGCTCTCTTGCTGGAACACAAGGCATCCAGAGGGTTCTCCAGCCCCCGAGGCGACATGGAGGCAGTGGGGACCGCGACACCAAGCAGGCAAGGTGCCCAGCGGCCGCGGCCCTGCCTGGGCCCTGCTTGCCCTCGAGCTCGTGCAGGGCAACCTGGCAGGTGGCGTGGGGACAGAGCGGCCCCAACCTCTGCACCCTGGGACTTCTGAATACGCGGGCATCCCGCCCAGCGGCGCCCCCGGCACAGCCCCCACTTTGTCTGCAGCCCAAGGGCGCTTCCTAGGCAGCAGCTTGCTCACCGCCTGCACCGCAGCGCCGGCCCACCGACGGGGCTCCTGGCACGGCGGCCCCGGGACCCAGGGCAGTGCTTGCGAGCTCCTCCCGACGACGGGCACCGAACGGCCGGAGGCACCAGCCGGGACTTCTGTCCCTTTCTGTCCCGGCAGCAGGGCGGCGCGGGGCCCGCAGGGACGGCCCTGGGCCGGCCTGAGCCTCAGTGTGGCTGAGCGCCCACGGCACCCACTGCAGAAAGTTCTCGCTGGTGCATCAGTGGCCAAGCACCGACCCGACCTAGTGTCGGCGGCGAGGGAGTGACGGCCGACGGCTCAAGAAACGAGTGGAATAAGTCAATCAGAGAAGGACAAACATTGTATGGTCTCATTCATTTGGGGGATATAAAATTTGTGAAAGGAAATAAAGGGAAAGGAGAGAAAATGAGTGAAAATATCAGTGAGGGTGACGGAACATGAGAGACTCCTAACTCTGGGAAACGAACTAGGGGTGGGGGAAGGGGAAGTGGGCAGGGGGTGGGGGCGACTGGGTGACGGGCACTGAGGGGGGCACTTGGCGGGATGAGCACTGGGTGTGATGCTATGTGTTGGCAAATCGAACTCCAATAAAAATAAATAAATAAATAAATAAATAAATAAATAAATAAATAATAAAACGAGTGAACAGGGTGTTGTTGTGTTTTAATTCTTCACATTGTACCCAAGCGCTCCCGTCAAATCCAAGTCCCATAAACAGTTAAGGGAGAATACCGATTTCCTGTTGTCATTGTAACAAATTACCACAAACTTCGTGACTTAAAATCATGCAAATTTATTGTCCCACAGTTCTAGAAGTCAGAAGTCTGAACTGGGGCTCGCTGGGCTAAAATCAACATGTGGGCGGGTTGCATTTCTTCTGGAGGCTCTGGAGGAGGATCCATTCCCTTTCCTTCTCCATCTTCTAGAGGCTTCCTGCATTCTTTTGGTCTCTTTCTCCATCTTCGAAGCCAGCAGTCCAGCATCTCTCTGACTCTGCTGCTGCCGCCTCCTCCTTTCACTTATAAAGACACTTGTGATCCCACTGCCTCTCCCCCCCCTCCCCCGCCCCGGGCCATCTTCCCATCTCAGGACCAGGACCATCAGTGTAATCCCATCTGCAAAGTCCCTTTTGCCGGGTAAGGCTACACCTTCACGGGTTCTGTGGATGAGGAGGTAACTCCTGGAGGGCCACCATTCTGTCTACCACGCGGGGACAGCTTTGTCACTTCTAAGCTTTTTATCTTCCAAAAGTTTTCCTCCAGGCCGTGGCACCTGCTCCCACTTAGCTGGTAGCAAATGCTGGCAGAAAGCTAAAAACATCATTGAACAAATTAGCATCACCAGAACTTTCGGAAACTGCCAGTCAGGAACTTCAAGTTTCCTCCATGTGTGTCTGTGCATCTGTTTACCCCTGGTCGACATTTCATAGCACAGGGCACGGCACCGGCATGGTTTTTGCCCGTGAAATTGTTTCTAGAACATTTGAGGGGACTAATCAGTGACGTGGGGCCCTGCAGAGATGACCTTGACAAGTCTGAGGACATCCCCCCGCGCCCCCACCCAGGGGCTGCCAGACTTAGGACTTTACAAGACGGCTCTTGCCCTGACAGTGGACCACTGGCAACCCCTACCCCCGCCCCCCTGTATTTCTGCCCCAGGAAGGAGAGGACTGAATAGGCAGCAGGCTCTTCTGTTCTTCAACTGACTCGACTTAAATCTGGAGTTTGCACAGGAAACTGGAACTCAGTGGGAGGTCTGAGAGGGTGGAGGATGGGGGTGCTTCCAGGCAGGCTTTCAAAACACAAAACAGGTGGTTTTCAGCGGTGCTGGCTGGCTGGGGAGAGGTGGGGAGGGGAGGGGTGGGTACCAAGTAGGCAGGTCTGGATGGGTGCGGCAGGGCCTGCTGCCTGGGCTGGCTGCCTGGGAACGGAGAGTGACAGGTGAGGGCCCCAACTTCCCGCCTGCCACTCCGGAAAATCCCGGGGCTGCCAAAAGGCGCAGGGAGGGATCTCGACTCTGCACTGGGACATGCTCCGAAGTGGGAGTCCAGCCAAGTTGGAGGCCCCTGAAGACGACCAGGGAGCAGAGTGGCAGGAACTCCCTCCTCGGATGAATCAGCAGTGATGTGGGCGACAAGGAATCCGAAGCCGTGAGCCCAGCCAGAGCCAGCCAGCATCAGCCAAGTCTGACAGGCTTTAATTAATTTAGGGTAAGAAATCTGCGCTTTGTAAACCTGCCAGATGTCTATGCTTTTGTGTATTTTGATTTCTTGTTTGTTTTTCTTTTTTGTTGTTGTCGATGATGTTGTTTTAGTAAAATTCTAAATAAGAAGAGGGTCACAGAGTCCTTGTCCTTTTCCTGGGAAGGCCCAGCTGGAGAATCAAGGACTCCCTGTGCAGCTGAGGCCCCTGGTGAGGTGAATCGTAGGAATGTGACCTATCTCAACTCCAGCGGTGGCTGCTCCTGAGTCTCCTGGGAAGTCTTTAATTATCTCTTGAGCACATTGTGCAAATGAGAAGAATGGTGATTTTAGTGGCCTGTTAGGCACAGGGAGCATAAGGGCAGACCCCTGAAAGCACACCTTCGCCACATCCCGTCTGGAGCATCCAGAAGGCCGGGTGACCATGCTTTTTTAAGTAGCTTGGCAGATGATGCAAAATGCCTCCTGGCTCCCGAAAGGCCCTTAGCTGCCCATTTTCTCTTTACCCTCTCTAGCCCTAACCAAACAAAAAATAAATAAAAGTCTACAGTCTTTGCAACAGACCTGCCTGACATCAATTAACACTAACCTCTGGCAAGTGGCAATCCTCACAGAAGCCCCAAGATGTTTTCAACACGAGGATTTTAATGTGTTCTCTAACGTATGAGTAAAGTATGAGTGTGCTAATGGCCATTTTCCTGACAAGGCGACCGACCAGGCTTGATACTAAATGGTGACACTAGTTAAGCGATCCTGTGAGAAAGGGATAAATCTGTGCACAGCATAAGGTCCAAGGGCCCCAATTCCCTGCACGATCCGTTAGACATCTGAAATCTCTCTTTCAAGCATGCAGCACATGGGTGTCCCAGGCCTGGCAACAGACTCCGTGTCCCGGAGCTCTCATTCCAAGCGATCGTCCGGGGAACGTCTCCACTGTTCCCACTCAAGGGGGGCAGGGGGAGTGGCAGCAGAGAGAAGGGCGGGTAATTTATCCAGGAGCTGGAAGCTGAGAAGCAGATTTGGTGAGCAAATACTTCAAAGCTCAGTAGACAAGTCCCATAAAACACAGACCCTCTGCAGCAACCAGGGAGTGATTTAAATCCACTTGGAATTTCTAGGAGGAAGGGGTAAGACTTACCAACTCTGCTCGGAGCCTCATGAATAATTTCACCTGACACAGGACGCTGAACCAGCACGGAGCTGGGCTGTATGAAGGAAAAGCAGGCTTCCGGCTAAGCTTTGTTACTCAGGTCTTACTCCTTGGACGAGGACCGGGTGGTAAGGGAAGCCCCGGCATGAAGTTCAGCATTCTTAGGCGCATTACTGTCCCCTGGAGAAACCTTGGATGGGACACAGCAGCACGGCTGGGGAGGAAGGACTGCGAAGGCGGGGGCTGCAAGGTACCCGCAGGCGCCCCCCCCCATGCTGCACACCCCCCCATCCACACTGCACCCCCAGGTCCACACTGCACCCCCCCCCGTCCACACTGCACCCCCAGGTCCACACTGCACCCCCTGTCCACACTGCACCCCCCCATCCACACTGCACCCCCAGGTCCACACTGTACCCCCTGTCCACACTGCACACCCCCACGTCCACACTGCACACCCCATGTCCACACTGCACACACACTCCTTCCACACTGCACACCCCCACGTCCACACTGCACCCCCACGTCCACATTGCACCTCCTGTCCACACTGCACACCCCCTGTCCACACTGCACACTCCCTGTCCACATTGCACACCCCCGTCCATACTACACACCCCCTGTCCACACTGCACACCCCCCCTCCACACTGCACACCCCACCTCCACCCTGCACACCCCTCCACTCTGCACACCCGCTGCCCCGCCCTCCGCGGCTCCCCGTTACTGTCCGGGGCGGCCTCCTGGCCGGTGACCGGCTGTCCCCGCGGTCCTCAGCACTCCTAGCCGGGCGGGGGCGGAGCGGAGCGGCCTGGATGCCTCCAAGGTCCCAGGGGTGGCTCGGGCAGCGGGAACCCTCTGTTCCTTCCTCGAGCGCGAGCATGACGGATCCCTGCGACCCGGGTGCCCGGGGTCCAGGGGGCGCCCCGACCCGGGGTGGGGGTGGGGGTGTTGCTGCTCCCCCCGACAGCCGCGGGGGGCAGGAAAGGAGGCCCGGGGTGGCCCGCGAGGAGCCGGCGGGGCGCGGGGGGGGGGGGGGCGGTCGGGGGAGGGTCTGGGGGAGGGCGCGGGGAGCCCCGGAGCGCAGGCGGGCAGGGGGGCAGGGCCCCCAAGGGCATCAGCCGTGCTCCCCTTTCCCAGGCCCACCGCCTGGCCCAGCTCGGCCTGCAGATGCGGCCCTGCAGGCGCTGGAGCCTAGTCCTGAGCACTGTGGCTCAGGGTTTAAATGCAGGAGCCAGCTTTTAACATCACCTCGACCGAACCAGTGCTTGTTCTGTGTTCTCCAACCGTAGCTCCTCCATGCCAGCTCTTCTATGTCCCAGCACGACTTCCACATATCCCCATCATTCCACCCCAGGACGCATCAGTAAACTGCTCTCTTCCCTTCATCAAATCATCTCCCCTTCTCTTCTTCCCGCTTCCAAATTTAATTCTGGACGCATCTGAACCAAAACTCCCCAAAAGTTCTTCTAGGCTACAGAGCCCGACACAAATGGAAATGGCCCAGGAAAGGGGGACGAGGATGAGGCTGTGAAAAGTCAAACTGCACTTCTATAGTGGGTTGTTTTTTTTATATACATCATAGACATTAAATTGCTTCATAAGATATTTCATCTGTTAAAAAAAAACTATTCTACAGTGACTCGTGCTAATTTGTTTCACTGATGATATTTGAGATTTCAAATAATCTTTGCAGACCATGTACAATTTTTATATTAATTAAAACTATGGGGGGTGGTAGGGGCACCTGGGTGGCTCAGTCCGCTGAGGGGCTGACCTTGGCTCAGGCCGTGGTCTCAGGGTCCTGGGATGGAGCCCCTCCTCGGGCTCTGCATTCAGTGGGGAGTCTGCTTATCTCCCTCCCCCCCCCACCTGCTCATGCTTTCTCAAATAAATACATAAAATCCTAAAAAACAATCTAAACCCAGGTTCAAAAGGATTGTGAGCCATTGCTCTCATGACCTTAATAAACCGTTAGAAAAACCAGAAAGCTCCAAGAGGGGGAAACCAATGAGATGTTAGCCAGGGGGACTAACAAAGTGGTCCTAAAAACAAAGTCTTGGTCTTCCTCTTCCTTTCCTCATCCTGTTAGCAAATTGTGTTCAAGTGAGGAGAGAGCACTTGGGTTAGTCTGCTGCCGGGTCTTTCCTACTATGAGCCAGGAAACCCGGCTCCTGATTAAAGCTTGGTCTTTGTTCACCCTGGGTGAACACACACGCTGGTCACACTGGGCAGAGAGCGTGATCTGAGTGTGGCAGCACCAAATAGGACGGCCCTAGTCCTTCTGGAAACCGCAGCCCAGTCCTCCCAAGGCCTGGGTCTGCCGGCTGCTCCTTCATGCTAGGTCTCCAGTGCCTTCCAGTTGCTCAGTGTCTGCTTTTCTAGCTTGGCGGTGGCCCAAGCTCATGGTTTTTCGGTTTCCTTTCTCCTGGCTACTCTTCCGTTCTTCGTTTGGCTGAGTCATTAGCATCTCCATCGGAGGGTGGGCAGAAGAACGGGGAGCTTGGAACTCCACTCAGCTCTTCTTAATGTTCTCTCTAGTGCTGGGCTTGGTGGGAAAACAGCCACGCTGTTGGCTAAAATGAGATTTTGGGATTATCTGTGGATTTAATCTGGTCTTCTCACATCTACCATTTCCACAAATAATTAGAGATTACTAGATACATTCAGAATGTTGCATTAGCCTTAAAGAATTTGGAGAAAATCTAAATAGGCTTAAATACCATCTTGGAATCCAGAATGTTAAGCTCTATGCTCCAGATAATTAACATTTTTATGGACTTTCCCCCCTGCCCCCAGGACCCCGAGGCTAAAATCACTACTAGGTAACAATTTACTGAACACATTTTAAATATATTTTGCAGGAAGGGTGAGCAGAGTAGAGAAGCAGTAAGTGTACTATTGTTGCATGAAGAGAGAATAGGCCAGGCAGTATTGGCCTTTTGAAACATCTCTATCATCCGAACATATATTCTGATGTGGGAAGTTTGAGAGGATTTTTGTTATTAACATTTGTGGGAGATGGACAAGTGGAGGAGGATTTGCAGAGCCATGCCCTCTCTGTGAGCATGAGAACACCCTGGACACAGAGTGTCCCTCCGGAGCAGGGGATGATGCTTCCCCCATGCTCAGAGGGCTCCTTCGGGAGGGCAGGAGTACAGGCAATGGCATTCTCTTGGTTTTTCTTCTCCCAGTGGGAGACCTACATTAGCACTGACATGCAAATGGCATCCTATTATTGCAGGATAGTGGAGAATATGGCAATAATAGTATGTTGTGCTTCCAAGTGTTTGACAGTTTTCAAAGCAATCTTGTATTTGTTCTATTATTTGATCTTCATCACTGTGAGGTAAGGGCAGGTATAATTATCTCCATTTCTTTATGATGAGGGACTTAGCCACATCAGAAAGCTCCTAAAGAGCAGAGCAGAATTAGAATCCAGCCTTTCTGACATGTCTCTGTGATGGACCTTTAAAGGTCTGTACTAAAACATCCTAGTTTCCTATGTGACTGCATGAACACGCCTGCTGTATGTTCATTAAATGCACTGTACTCAAGCATTCACATTTTACACTGATTTAATTATACAAACTATACTCATGAAAAAATTGTGACATTCTAACACTCTTGTCTCCTTTGGCTTACCACTATTGCAACTCTGCCCTTTAGTTGTATTTCTCCTCTTTAATAAACAGGGAGGTGTTAATCTAGCCATGGGCAACAATTTCCCAAAGTCACTTAATTTGAATTATAAAATATCACCCAGTATTCACTTTCTCCCTTGGCTCTTCTTTTCTGTTACTGGAATCTGAATGCATACTAAGATATTCCCCAAAGGAATGGGTCAAGATCTCACCTTGCCAGAAACAAAAAAACAAGTAAAACAACTCCAGCACGAATAAAATATTTCATATGCATAATGACGATGAATTTTACATCCATAGATGTTTTTAGAAAGATTAATAAAAAACTCTCTGACATACCCACATGGCGATAGTCCGATTCATGCTCAAAAAAGCACTTCAGCTTTTTCCATCAACACCATTCATATTTTAGAAGAGTGACTTTGCAGGGGCCTCCCCAAAGAATTTCCTTAAACCTCTGCCAACCTGTGGGGAGAAGGAGTGAAGATATTACATAAATATCTGCATCGAGTTCTTGGATAGAGTTGCACAATGGCCATATATGGTGAAAGGTAGATTTTCCCTTGTGACTCTGCTCTTGGAGTATGTTAAATGCATATGTCTCCATTTCTGCTCTCAAGAAGCTGGTGCACAGATGTTTAGTATTGGGGTGGTAGAAACGCTGCTGTCTACAGTTTACATGATGTCTAATAGGTCTCTAGAATGTGCTTAAAAGGCAGTGTTCAGAATTAGGCCTCTAACCTTCTTTGACGTAATTGTCTTTCTTTGGAGGCACATCTTGACGGAAAGGATGAAGATTTAGAAAGGGAATTAATTTTCTCCACCAGGCTTACTATTTTCCTTCTGTACTCTATAGTAATCCTTTAAACTCAAAAAAAATTCAGCTAATTATGGATTTCTACCTGAATAATGTTGCCATTTGAGGGCTGCATGTCAGTGTTTCTGGTTTCTGACTCCCTGTCAGGCCAATTCTGGCTGATTTCACTCATGTGCTGCTGCTTTTTATAATCTGAACATTATTTCCACTCAAATGTTTCCAGCTTTGCAGAAAACCTAAAAATTTGAAAGAGGGAAAAAAACCCTCTCATAACTATTACTTGGATAATTATCATTTGGAGTTATTCTGATTTTTTTCTGCAAAAAGGATATTATGGGAAGAACATTTGAAAAAAGTGAAAGGTCTTAGTTTGAAAGCTAAAATTTACATTTTAAAAATAGAGCTTAGGCCGTCTCTCTGATAATTAAAATATGATTTCCCCTCTATTTTCTATGCTCAATGAACTCAACTGTTACATTTTGAAGTGTACAACATTGAGCCGGGCATTATACAAAGATGTTAAAAAGCTTTGAGGGGATTTTTAAAGATCCAGTTTCCTAGTACGTAAAATGGGCCCTGGAAAGACTTCCTGGTGTTTAATATGTTTTTTCCCTATCTTCTAAATGCAATAATCTCTAACCGCCACTTGATCATTAGAGATTTATATTCACTATAATTTATGTCAACTTATATCTGGGATTCCTTTTTTTTTTTTTTTTTCCTACAACGTTTGGCAGCAAACTGCTGGTGGAAACTAGAATGTTTCACATTAGCAGCCCTCTTAAATTATTTCTATGAAATAATTTACTGTGGATTACAAATTCTTATATGGCATTTCAAGTTAATGATTAGACAGAGAGATATATCAAAAATATGATTAGTCACACATGTACCTGACTTGCATGGTTTTAACTCTATGTGTGTTTCACAAGAATTGTTTTTCAAAAAGATACTTCAGGGCTTATATATTTTTCCAAGTGAAGCCAACATATTTTCAAAGGAAAAGAAAAAGAGATATACACGTCCTTATAAACTATCTCCTCTAATTAAATGTCTACACAATTATTTTCTGTTCAGATGGCCACTGACAGCATAGGTACTGTTGCGTACTCTGAAACTACAGGAACACACAGTGGTGAACACTTCTCGCAGCATGACTTAAAGTCAAGATGTAAAAGTTCTAAGAAAACGTGAGACTTTTAATGAAAATTGTAATGTCTCTCCTCTAGTGCAAGGAACTAGTCGAAGTGCTGTAGCCTACCCCCACCAGAACACAAAATGAAACGAAAGAAAGAAACCGGGAGCTCCTCATTCAAAACTCAGAAAGAGCGACTTCCTAACTCATTTTCACTTCTCTACATAATTCTTGTTAAAGCTTTTAGAGATTTCTTTGTTCAATTTCTTTGTTCACCCAGGAAAGGAAGACTTAGGAGGGTGGCCCTGAGAATTGGGTTAAAATTCTATTTGCATGGAAGGAGCTCCCAGAGCACCTCTTTTGCATCTCAGACGGATATTTCTTTTTCTCTTCCCTTCCTCTTTTTTCCTATTTAACAGTGGTTCTCTTGACTCAACTATTTATGATTCATTTCGTGAAAGTCTAGGTTTTCTCTGAGGGTACTATAATGTCCTACAGTGGTTTTAGAGACTAGCAGCAACAAGGAACTATTTTCTTTGGGGCTGTAAAAATAAAGTCATTGTTAATAGCTTACAACCTGCAATAAACTATTTAAAAAGGAATTTATGACGGCTGGTTATTATCCTCCTGAAATAATGTTGTTGCAAGTCTGTCCTTGTCTGTCATCTGCAGGAATCACGTGCTGGATCTCAAACAAAGGGTGGGTCTGGATCCACACAGAGGCTCATGGCAAATTACCCCGGGATGGCCTGGCCTGATAGTCCCTTATGCCCTTCGTCACCTTTTCAAAGCCAGAGAATAATAGCCACATGTGTATTTTATCCTGATTGCACTAAAAGGCACCTGTTTGTGAGGCTGAGTTTGCCCTGGGAATTAGAAAAATATTTGCATGGCTGGTAATAGCAAATGATGTGGGAGTGCCTCGGGGACACTGGGGCAGCAGCAGGCGAGGCTTTAGAAAGACAAGTGGATGCGTCCTGCACACACTGGAAACTACACCTCAACTCTTTTCCTTCTTTTTAACGTTAATTTAAGTCCCGAGAAGAACTGCTTCTTCCTCTACTAGCACTTTCTTTTGCTAAAGCTAGGTCTACCTGGCAAGCTCCTTGTGAGTCCTCTTTGGGATCCACAAGGAAGAGACGAAGAGAGAGCATCCTATCAGGCAACCCAGCCCAGCCGACCAGCCGAGTGGGGTGGGGGTGTGGGGAGCTGGAGGAAGGAGCATGATTATTCACTGGAGGCCCGATTAGTCTAAGGTTCAGGAACGGGAACGGAACGGGATTGTGATGTTGCACAATCACCAAAGGTGGAGGGTCTGCCTCGGAGAGAGGGCCACGAGAATGAAGAATAACAAGATCATGGGTGGCTGGGGAAGGACTGAGACGGTCTAGGAGGTGGAGGAGGAGGAGGAGGCCTGAAGAGGAGGCAAAGGCCTGCAAACAGTTTGATTGGTTTCTAAGAGCTGAAGATATAAAATCCCAGGTACTAAACTTTTATAATATAAATCACCATTGCCTGAAGAAAGTAATAGAATTTCACTGGTAAAGTACTAGCTTTCTTTATGAAAAAAAAAAAAATTATGTTGTGCCTGCAAATGTGAAAAAAAAAAATAAAGCTCTCCAAGAGCTGGGTGAATGTTGCTTAATACTGAATGCTGAAGCACAGAAAACTGGTTTTTAAATGAGAATAAAAATGAAAAAAAACCAAGAACCATCCTTCTTAGATCTTCATTTAAATATGCATACTCTAAAATACTGTGCTGTTCATTACTTGTTTCAGAAAGTTATCAGAAGCATCTGTTCAGTATATTTTGAAAGCCAACTTGCTTAGTTCTGTGAAGAAATGTCTGGGTTATTGCCTATGGAAAACAGAACAGCACACACACGATTTTAATCCTGTTATTTTGAAAACTTGGAAAAGCTTTGGTATCATCTGAAATGGCTGGTTTTCTTATTTTGTGTACTTAGATGAACATTAACAGTTTTTAGGAAAAAATGATGTAGATTTAGAAAACTGAAAATAAAAAACTAGAATTGAAATAATCACTTAATAAAAAGCTCTGATTTGTACTTGTCTCAATATAAGGGACATCACATCACCATTCCCTCATGGGATTAAAATTAGTCTCTAAAGGAAAATCTAAAATCCATGAAAGTAGTGTTATAAAAAATTGGAAATTAAAGACCTAATAGAAATAAACATAATAAAACAATACATGTCATCTGCCAAAGTAATACTAATTAATGCTATCAACCTGTTCAGCTTTCTTATACAAAATTTCAGAGCAGCCACTATCCACTAATATTTATGGAATGATGGCCTGAGAAGCAGTCCCTTGTCCTTCACTTAATCAACCAATGAAGCCAAAGCTGGAATATTTTCAACACCCTCCATCAAGGATTACCTTTAAGTGATTGAAACTGTCAATGAGAGCCTTTTGAAAGACTATCTACTTTTAGTCAAAATGCTACTAGAGGAATCATCCCTCTTTGAAGTGCTATGTATTAATTATATCCGCAATCATGCTGTCAAAATAAAATGCATTTAAGACACACAAAGAGAAGGGCTCCTGGGTGGCTCAGTCGGTTAAGCATCTGCCTTGAGCTCAGGTCACAATCCCAGGGGTCCTGGGATCAAGCCTCACATCAGACTCCCAGCTCAGGGAGGAGCCTGCTTCTCCCTCTCCCACTCTTGTTGCTCATGCTCTGTCTCTCTCAAATGAATAAATAAAAGCTTTTAAAAAAAAGGCACAGGAAGAGAATTTCTTGATTAAATATAGAAGAAAAACAGAAGATGGTGTTCATTTTGTACCACACTCTTATTCCATGATTATCTGTAAAGAGCTGGAGTAAAAGAGACTCAGATGAGTGGCCGTCTGGTCAAAAGATGGAAACTGATATGTTTAGCCATTGAAAATTTATAAGATCTTGTCACTGTTCTGGAAAAATAAAATCCAATAAAAAATACAGTTTTCTAAAATGTTTTTCTAATTATCACCTTGGCTCTCTGTGGTTCTGCAAATACAAATAAATAGAAAGCTAAGTTCTTCATTTCTTCCCAACTCCCAGCTTGGCTACAAAACTCCTAAATGAAAACACAGTTTTCTGGTGTTGTCAAAGTCAGGCGTGGTGAAGAACAGGGATGTAAGGATTCCAGGGAGGCTGGGGAGGAGCGCAGGGGACAGAAGGAGCCATCAGGGGCGCACTGGAGCACGCTCCTTTGTTGCTCCACTTGCCACACTCTTCACTATTTCGGAGAAGTGGAGCTGCTAATGTTGGTTCGACACAGCAACACAGCGAGAAGCACTGAGCTTGGCTATCGCCAGCGTCACCAATGCTCCTTGGTAGCAAGAAAACGCTGAAGTGAGCAGTTGTTGAATCATAAAATATTAGAGCTGGAGAGCACATTAAAGTGGTCTGAGTACCGTTTCCAGCGATGTAGGGGTGAAAATGGAACTGAAGTGACTCTTGACTCTCAATCCACAGTTGTTTAGAAAGGAAATATCACAAATTGTTCTAGCCAAAGATTATAGATTTTAACACATTTTGTAAGATCTACACCTAAATATTTCATGGTTTTCTGTATCATAAATTAGAGTGCAACTCCCTAGAGTCCCAAATTAAGCATGGAGCGCTCGTGGCACTCTGAGCCACAGAGACCAGTGTTGTCCAATACAATCACAATGGGAGGCACACACGCCATTTAAAACTTTATGGTACCTACACTGCTTTTAAAAAAAAAAAAAAAGAGAGAGAGAGCGAGCACTGGTGGTGGTGAGGGGGCGGGCAGATGGAGAGGGAGAGAGACTCCTCAGCAGGCCCCACGCCCAGCATGGAGCCTTATGTGGGATCAATCTCAGGGTCGTGAGGATCATGACCTGAGCCAAAATCAAAAGTCAGATGCTCAACTGATGAAGCCACTCAGGCGCTCCCTGGTAGCCATTGTCAAAAGTAAAAAAAAAAAAACTGACATTAATATTTATAATTGTGTATTGGCTATTTATTGCTGTGTAACAAATTACCCCCAAACCTTGCCTGACCCACACATTTATTATCTTATAGTTGCTGTGGATGTGTGGTTTAGCTGGATCATTTCTGGCTCAGGGCTTCTCCTCGGTTTGCAGTCAAGCTCTTGGCTGGTCTACACTGACTGAGGCAGGAGAGTCGCTTCCAAAAAGTGTTACTCACATGGCTGACACTTGGTGCTGGCTGTTGGCTGGTGTGCCTCTGTTCTCCACATGACTCCTCTCCTCCGGGGCCTCGCATCCGCATATGGCATCCTCAGCATGACAGTCTGTCCTTCACTGGGGACAGGGCTCTAAAAGAGAGGAGAGGAGGCAAGCTAATGTGGGGGAGAAGGAGCACCCAAGACGGAGCTGCATTTTGTAGATTTTGTAATCTAATCTCAGAAGTTCTAGTCTATCACTCCTGCCATATTTTTTTGGTTAGAACTGACCTAGTGAGTCCAGCCTACATTCTCTGGGAGGGAATTACACATATGGGTGATTGAGAGTCATCTTAAAGATAGTGTACCACAAATCTATTTTAATTACACCAATATACCTAAAGCATTATTTATAATATTGCTGTATAATTAACATACAAACTATTGAGATATCTTATATTTTTTCATAAAAAGCCTTCAAAATCTAGCATGTATCTTATACTTACACTACATATCAATTGGACTGTGGCTCGTGGATACAAGAGCACAGCACGTGTCCAGATCTCTGTAGCCACCTAAAGACCCAAAGACCCTAACAAAGGGCTTCTTCACCAGGAACTGAAAAATATATGTGATTTATCATATCTGTATCGAGTACTTATCATGTTCCAGGTGTGGTGCTAAGTATAGGGAACCCCAAATCAGTAAATCATCGTGCCTGCCCTAAGGGAACTCAGCCAGGCAGATGAGAAGCTAAATACTAAATACTCATCAACCATTCTGGGTCCACTTTAGGGAGCTCTAACCTGTGATGGGTCTTAGAATGAAGCAGAACTCGGTCTCTCTCCATTCCTTGTGAAGGTGGATGACGCTGAGTCTTTCTGGGCCAGCAAAAACTTCTGACAACGACCATACCCATCATTCACCCCCGGGGCCCAACCTGAGGCTATGTCTCCAGGCCTAAGCTGGAGCCCATATGTTGGCCTAAAATCTGATTTGCCTTGGACATGGAGCAAATTAAATATTTGTTTAACTCAGAACATTGTAATTTCCACTATTCTCCATAAGCAAGGGGAAGGGAGATGTAGGGAGCACCTTAACTTTTTCAGGTTTCTCAGCTGCTTTGGAGATACGTGGCATAGTCGCACCAAGCTTCGTATAAATGCAACTAAATTTATATGGAAAAAAGTCCTTAATTATCTTATCAGCTATGAATGGATTTGGCAACAGGGAACATTATTTTTAGTACTATTCTCTGTCCTAACCCTGACCATGCAAATTTCTTTGCTTTTGCAGAATGAGCATATGTATTTGACTTGAATCTTTTCTCACAGTTTATGTCCTAGTCTATTTGTGTTTTTATAAGCATAACATTGTGCAGCCAGGATCTATCAAAGGAGCTTCCCATCTCCCCAAACAGCTTTCTATTAATGGTCATATACCTGGCAGTCCAGTTAAAGACTTCTGGGTTGCATATGGGGGAAATGCAATATAATTTTCATTAGTGGAGGGGAAGGCAGTTTTCTGAGTGGTTTTTCTACCAATGTAAATAGCAGTCAGTTATTTTCAAGTTAGAGGAAAATTCATGCCTATCCCAGTTTCATTCAGATGGGGTCTGGGAAAATGGTCTTGTATCCTTTCTTTCTTTTCTTCATAAAAATATTGTTTAGAGGAAAAAAACTGTGTGAAGACAGTTTCAAATAAAGGACTACATGTCTTTCTTACACATAAAACTTATTTCCAAGTTTTTATCATATATATATATGCATATATATATGCACTATTTCATAGCTCTAGTAGCTATATCTTTATAGGTTATAGTAACTGTATCTTTAAAATGTCTTTGTTCCATATTCAAACACCTGATGACACATCTCATTTCTGTGCCTAATAATGTCATGATTTTAGGTGAGCTGCCATAGGCTGAGGCTCAACCATTCACCCTGGAAAAACATTCAGGAGGTCTGGGACATAGAAAAACCCCTAAAGCTGTTCAGCTGGAATTTGAGGGGTGAGAGTAAAGCTTCTGTTCTGTGTAAATCTGTCCAGATTTAGTGTTTTACAGTATCAGGCACTCCTCTAGGAGCCAAGAACTGACTCCGCCTAAAGACCCTTGCAGGAAGAGAAATTCCCTATACCCTGAAGTCAGCTTACATTAGAGAAATACACGAATTTTAAACATTCCATTGTAGATACAACATATGCGCATCTTTTTTTTTTTTTTTTCACATGTAGAGTAGCTCCATCTAAAAGCAACAGTTTGCTCCTGTTTTGGAGATTCTAAATAAAGGAAAATAGTATTTTAATTAGCCTTTGGGGGAAAGTCCGCAGGACTCTGCTGAGTTTCAGAATGCAAACTTAAGTCCACAGCATCCACTGCAGCAAACACATGTGCATCCATCCACGTCCAGACGATACAGCAGGCAAGTGCATAAGGTGCATAGGGACAGTGGCAAAAATACCCCTATTTTTCTTTTTTTTCCCCTTTTTTTCTCGATTATAGCTTTGGTTGAGATTTATTCTAACACTATCCCAGAAAAGAAAACTTTCACTGCCGTAGCAGCACGAGCACTATAAAGGATGGGGTGTGTGCAGCTCTCTGAAGACTACTTTAGCCTTCTCCATCCCAATTTTGATTTTGCCTCTTAGAAGGAGAAGCTGAGTTCCTCGGCTAAACCGCTAAGCTTGAGATCTGATTTAAAACTGGAGCTTAGGGTGTTTGGGGGGTGCGGGCGGCTGCCAGCAGGGTCCCAGGGCCTCCGGGTCCCTGGAAGGGTTGTGTGGCCAGTTCATGTGGGGGGGATTCCCATCCCAAGGAAGATCTTGTCCAGCCCCGCAGGCCCACCGCGAGGCCACCTCAGAAGTGCGCCCCCGGGGAGAGGGGGACATGGGTGCGGCTCCAGTGCGATGCCCACAGTGCGGCCTCCTCCCGAGACCCGGGGGCACGGGGTCAGGAGGGGCGGGAGCCGGTCAGGCCCCCGCTCCTGGCGGGGCTGCTCACACCCGGCCCTCCCCGCTCAGGCCGATGAGACTGACTTTCTTAAAAAAAAAAAAAAAAAAAAAAGTCCCAACCTGGAGGACATTTGTGCCGCGCAGCCTGTCCCCCTGCTCACGTAGCGCTTCCACACGGGCCTTGGGGGCAGCCGGTGTCCACGGGGCCGGGCGTGGGGCAGGGGCGGCAGGGACATGTGGGCAACACGAGGACCACCCGGAGCCCAGGGCGCACTGAGCGTCAGACTCCGGGGGCAGGCTCCGGGTCCCTGCCGTCCCCCGGCCCTGCGGTCCTCAGGGCGGCGGGCGCCAGTCATCCTGGGCTGGGGCTGCGCTCCTCCAGGTGCTCTTCCCTGAGGCGGCGGCGGCAGCCAGGCTCACACTCCCCGCGGCGGCCCGAAACCCGCACTGCTGGACCCGCACCTGCTGGACCCGGACCGCTGACCCGCATCGCTGGACCCGCACCAGGACCGCTGGGTCCGGACCTGTTGGACCCGGACCACTGACCTGCACCGCTGGACCCAGACCGCTGGGCCTGCACCACTGGACCCACACTGCTGGGCCTGGACCGCTGGGCCCGGACCTGCTGGACCCGGACTGCTGAACCCGCACCACTGGACCCACACTGCTGGACCCGGACAGCTGGACGCGGACTGCTGGGCCCGCACCGCTGGACCCGCACCGCTGGGCCCGCATCACTGGACCTGGACCACTGGGTCCGGACCTGCTGGACCCGGACCACTGACCTGCACCGCTGGACCCAGACCGCTGGGCCCAGACCGCTGGACCCGCACCGCTGGGCATGGACCGCTGGGCCCGGACCTGCTGGACCCGGACCACTGACCTGTACCGCTGGACCTGGACCGCTGGACCTGCACAGCTGGGCCTGCACCTCTGGACCCGCACTGCTGGGCCCACACTGCTGGACCTGGACCGCTGGGTTCGGACCTGCTGGACCTGGACCACTGACCTGCACCGCTGGACCCGGACCTGCTGGACCCGGACCACTGACCCGCACTGCTGGACCTGCACCGCTGGACCTGGACCTCTGGACCTGCACCGCTGGACCCGCACCTCTGGACCCGGACTGCTGGACCCGGACTGCTGGACCCGCACCACCGGACCACTGGACCTGCACCACTGGACCCGGACTGCTGGACCCAGACTGCTGGGCCTGCACCACTGGACCCAGACCTGCTAGACCCGGACTGTTGGACCCAGACCGCTGGGCCCACACCACTGGACCCAGAACCTCTGGACCCTGCACTGCTGCAGCTGAGAGCAACTCCAGGACATGGGGGGCCTGAAAGCTGGGCGTATGACATCACTTTCACACCTCCTTTCTCCCACTGTCTCACGAACTCTGAGCCCCCCCACCCCCAACCAGGTTGCTCCGCAGCTTGAGCAAAAGTGTCAGGATTCCGGGGAAGGGTAGATTCGAAGGAAGTCTTTCTCTTCCTGAGCATCATTTTTTTTTTTCTTTTCTTCATCTAATCTCATCTTTTTGGCCAAGATCCTGGAATTGAATGATTAAATATCATAGCTTTTATATATTCTTGAAACCACACACCATCACCAGTGTGATGAGGTATCTGCAGTATTAAATCTCAAAAACAAGACAATATCCCCCAACCCCCACCCACCAAAGGCTTCCCTTTAGGGCTGTCTGTTAAAGCAGCCCAGAGAGAGAAGGAGAGAGAAGAGGGAGGATTTCAGAATCACCAGAGAAGGAGCAGGAACGTCTCCCTTGCTGTCATCAGAATATTACACACACCGACTTCTAGAACAAATAAATAAGCAATGATTGCCTTGAAACCTGAGGCCTCGCCTGGAAAAAAAAAATTTTTGATGGCAGTCTGCAAACTCCGAGAGCTTTACCCATTTCTGTGCAGGGAAACGGCTCAGTACTTGGCAAAGCAGGTCTTTAAATTTCCTAACTTTCTACTCCCAGGAGGAGGGAGAAGAGGGGAGAGGGGAGAGGGATAGGTCATCCTTATAAGGCAAAGAAACACAATACTAGCCCTCATTTGGAATTTTCCCAGCTAATTCTCTAGCCAAGGAAATTATCAGAAACCCACGAGTACAAAGATTTATCAACCTACCTACACTGTTAAACTGTATTTTGTGCTTCATCCTCAACAGGCTGAGGGTATTTTAATACAAAATGAAAATATATATTCAGCAAATAGCATTCTTTCTCTATTTGTTAGAGAAACCTTGCTTTCATCGGATTTTTCCAAAACCATAGGAGTGGAATAAGAGAGAGAAACATGTGAGCAAGTGTGCATTTTGTTAGGGTCTGAAAGTTTCTGATCGTAAGTGTCTGTTTCCTTTGTAGTCCTGTCTGGAGTCGAAGCCGGCTGTGCTTGGCTCGCTAACCTGGGTTTCTGCTGCATAGACTCGGAGCCACGAGTGACCTAGCTGACCTCTGCGGGGTGGGTGCCATATCCAGTGCCCCTGGGGAGGACCCAGTGGCCACAGCCAGCCAGTGGGAAGCCCAGGGATGGCCCCAGCCACTGCCCTCAGTCTCAGGCCTAACCCAGAAAACATTTAACCCCGAGCTTTATTTAAAGCAGGGTTTTCACAAGACGGGTCCTCCCTGCTTAGACCGGCAGGCCCCAGCGCGTGTCCTCTGCTGCGTGGGGCGGGCCTGGCAGCTGGTGGATCCGTCTGGACCACAGCTGTAGGGTCGGGAGCTCCTCGCAGACTCGGCTTCTTTCAGAAAAGTCTTTTCTTGTCGGATGTGGTTTCCCTTTAATTAATCACTCATGCCCGCGTGTCCGCTGCGCAGCTTCCCCGTTCTTCCTCCAGTCCCCGCAGATGATCCGGATTGGGAAGTGGGAGCACAGGCTGAGCAGCTAGGGGGCGGCGTGGGTGTGGACTCCGCCGGCAGGGCTGCCAGCTGCCCTCAGAGACCCCAGTCCGCGGTACCCCTAAAACAGGCTTTCTGGGAGATCCACACCGGCTCCCGGCCTTTCCAGCGGCTGGCCACGCAGCTCCAAGCTGCGGCCTGGGTGGTCCAGGTGCTCCGGGTGGTCTAGGAGACCGGGTTTCCGTCAGGTCCTCTCCTCTCTCCACCCCGCTCCCTCTCCTCCCTCCCTCCGGCCCCCTCCTCTCCCTTCCCTCCCTCCCCCTCCCCTCCATCCCCTCCCCTCCCCTCCCTCTCTTCCCCTCCCCTCCCAGCTGGCATCCCACTGGCAGGAACCACCCCTTGCCTTCCGAGGGTCCCTGCAGGCCTGGCTTGGCCTTCTCCCGCTCTGTGGTTTGCTGGCCTTTGCAGGGGAAGCTGGCCAAGCTTCCAGAAAGTGCGGCCCCTGGAGGTTGTCCACCGAGGCCTCTGCAGGCTCCTCTCCGGACCGGGCGCCCTGAGCGGCTTCCCTCCCAGTGTTTCCCTCAGCTACCTCCAGCCACGGAGGGAGGCAGCATTAAGGGTGCAGCCACGTGCCGCAGGGACCCCTCCCTCCCTGGGCCTCGGGGGGCCTTCTAACAGGGCTCCCGTCACCCCATGTTGAGCAAGGTGGGGTTGGTGTCCCTGCAAGGGACCACGCGGGGCTCGGGTGCCTGCTGCAGTCGGGCGCCCACCTGGGTGCTGCAGGGTGCAGACCGGGGTACGGACTGGGGCGCCCACTGGGGTGCTGCAGGGTACGGACTGGAGCGCCCACTGGGGTGCTGCAGGGTGCCGCAGGGTGTGGACCAGGGCGTCCACTGGGGTGCTGCAGGGTACGGACTGGGGTGCCCACCGGGGTGCTGCAGGGTGCTGCAGGGTACAGACCGGGGTGCCCACTGGGGTGCTGCAAGGTGTGGACCGGGGCGCCCACCGGGGTGCTGCAGAGTGCTGCAGGGTACAGACTGGGGCGCCCACTGGGGTGCTGCAGAGTGCTGCAGGGTATGGACTGGGTGCCCACTGGGGTGCTGCAGGGTACGGACTGGGGCGCCCACCGGGGTGCTGCAGAGTGCTGCAGGGTACAGACTGGGGCGCCCACTGGGGTGCTGCAGAGTGCTGCAGGGTATGGACTGGGTGCCCACTGGGGTGCTGCAGGGTATGGACTGGGGTGCCCACTGGGGTGCTGCAGTGTGCGGACTGGGGCGCCCACCGGGGTGCTGCAGGGTGCAGACCGACCGGGGCACCCGCCCGGCAGCCGCGGGGAGCCGCAGGGTGCGTCGCGGCCTTGCCCGGAGCTCGGGCGCCCGGTTCCGCAGCGGGTCCCGGGGCGGGGTCGGGGGACACAGCCGGCTTTCCCGAGGCCCGGGCGGCGAGCGGACCGACTGCGGCCCCGCGCGTGGGTGGACGCCCCCGCCCCCCTCCTCCCCGCCCCGCCCCTCCCCGCCCTCCCCGCGTTCCCAGCGGCCGGGAGCGCCTCCCGCGCGGTCACGGATCCAGGCCGCCGGCCCAGCTGTCAAAACAGGGGGTGTCTCTTTCATTCTGGCTCACAAAGTCCCAAAGGGGAACAGGGGGCCTTAATGCTTGTGTTTGGACACAAGCAATTATCCCTAATTATTCTTTTTCTTTTGAGCCTGCCCGTCCCGCCGGCGAGCTGGGGCGCAGCGGGCCCCGTAATCCTCCCCGGTCGGCGGATCGCAGTGGGGTCCGCGCGGCCCCGAGCCCGGGCGCTTTCATGTCCCTGCGGGTTTAGGGCTGATTCAAACTCATTGCGATGGGGGAATTAACCCCAGGGCCCGGGCTTTCAGGGGCCTCTGATAAGAGATTATACGTGTTGATGGCAAGCTTTTCTTGGCAAAATGTTTTCAAAGGGCTTGGAGTTGTTAAATCAAAGCGCCATTGAATTGCTGGGGAGCGCCCCCTCCCCGCCCCATCCCTCCCCTCCCGCCCCCTCGGGCCCTGCATCCCCCTGCATCCCTGCCCTCCTAGCCGGGACCTGGGGGAGCCCAGCAGCCTTCCAGGGACGCTCCCCTCCCCGCAGCAGGGTTTTCCCCTGTGAGGGTTGTTTTTGTAGGTGCTCCTGCTGCTGGGCACGTTGGTACCCCCAGCCCCCTCCATCCCTCCTCCGCCTCCTCCCCCCACCCCACTTGCTCTAGTAAAGAAAACACATCCCAGATGAAAGACTTCTTTCTTTCTTTTCTTTTCTTTTCTCTTTTCTTTTTTTTTTCTTTTTTCTTTTCTTTTCTTTTTTTTTCTTTTCTTTTCTTTTTCTTTTTTTCTCTCTTTTCTTTCCTTTCTTTCCTTCTTTCTTTCTTTCCTTCCTCTTTCTTTCTTTCTTTCTTTCTTTCTTTCTTTCTTTCTTTCTTTCTTTCTTTCTTTCTTTCTTTCTTTCTTTCTTTCTTTCTTTCTTTCTTTTCTTTCTTTCTTTCTTTCTTTCTTTCTTTCTTTCTTTCTTTCTTTCTTCTTTTTCTTTCTCTCTTTCTCAAACCTACATGTGTTCTGTAGGAAACGGAGATGACAAGGCTGGGATAACGAGGAGTAAAGGAAGGGTGGTTTTCTTGCCCCCCCCCCCCCCACCTTCCACCCCCAAAGGTCAGCGCAGTCAGAGCGGTAGCCATGGGGTTAAACAGTGTTTGGGCAGAGTTCAGATGTCCCGTGAATCTCACGGTCCTGCCCTGGGGGCGATCCCTGGGGCTGCCAGAAAGGAAGAAAGCCAGCGTGGGGAGGACTTTGTGGATGTAAATTCTGCGCTGGGGAAAGTCTCTTTATTCAAGGGAATGGGGCCCAATTATAAATTACAAAGGCTTATTGGGTATTCTGAGGGGCCCTGCTAGAGTGCAGCGGGGAAGGCACAACTTAGGTAGAGGCTGTAAAAGTCCAACGGGAGATAGGTAGACCTCTTCCCCTGAAGAAAAAAAAAAAAAAGATCCTAAAACACAAGTGCCAGTTATGCAAAGCTGTCCTCTCCCTCCCACCTTTGGTATGTTCCATATGCCACACTATATTGGTCCCTTTCCACAGCTACGCTTCTTGGCCATCCCAGCCTTCATCCTCCCTCATCCACCGCCCCTTCCACCCCTGTGGTTGGTCGGACCCCCTGCCTGCTTCCTGCCAGGAACCCTGGGAACAGGATCCTGTTCTTCATACCTTGGCCAGTGGCTGGGGCCCTGCTTGGGAATAAGCTGGCGACTGGGAGAGCTGATATGCCTGACTCTGTTGGCACCCCACACTGGATTGGACCCCATGGCAGACCAGCTGCTGCCTGGAGTTTACTAGAATTGCATCAAGCCTCTAGGCTAATAGTTCCCCACCCTGGCCTCCCCTTCCTGTTTACTTTTCCTTCCCACTCTAGCTTTGCTAAGACCCTGTGCAGAAGCCTGCCCATGAGTCTGCCTAAGTTATAACAAAATTTGGTGCCAAGTTGGCACCCATTTGGTCTGCTGGCTTCCTGAAGGATAAACTGGTCCCTTGATTTGTTTTTCTGCTTCTTTCATAGTTAATGAGTTATGGGCCCTGTAGTATGCACAATTCAGTTATGACTTTTTGATTACACTGCCATGGAATCTTTGGCCCTGTGTCTTTAGTAGCTGGCTAATCTGTAGCTAGCTTTGTCTGGGGTTTTTTTGGTTGTTGTAGTTGTTGTTGTTGTTGTTGTTTTTTGCTTATATTGTCTATCTAAGGTACACATGGTCCTTGTCATCTTAATCTACTTCATTGTTAAAATTTTATTTAAATTTTTTTATTCTGCTGGGACTCACTCATATTTCCCCTTTTCACTCTGTTGTCTAGTTTTGGTATTAGTTATACTAAACACATTCCATTCCAGTCCACAATTATTTACTCAGTGGGGGTGGCTGGCTGGCTCAATTGGTAGAGCATGTGACTCTTGATCTCGGGGTTGTAAGTTCCACCCCCATGTCGGGTGTAGAGGTTACTTACAAAAAATAAAATCTTTCAAATATACATATTTACTGAGTGCTTCCTATGTTTCAGGCAACTCTTAACAGGAAACAAAACAAATGAAAAATGGCAAAAATCCCTGCCTTCATGGAGGTCACATTGCGGTGGAGAGACGATTAGAAACAAATAAATAAAAATGTAAGAAATGAATAAATGAGATAGTATGTTGGAAAGTGAGGTGTGGGGACTGTGTGTGGGTCGTGGGTGTTGTAAGCCTTCTACCTTGTGGGCCTGTGGAGGTTTGAGTGTAGGAAACACAAAAGTGTAGGAAACACGCTTTTTTTTCTTTAAAAAGCCTTACTTTTTAAAGAATTTCTGGACTGCAGAAGAGTAAGGATGATGCAGGGACACCAGGCAGGAGGCTATTATAGGAGTCTAAGTGAGAGACAGAAACTCAGAGCAGGGTGGTATCAGTACAGGGTGTGATAAGTGGTCAGATTTTAGAGATATTTTGGGTACAGCCAATAGAATTTCCTGATCAACTGGATGCGGAACATAGGAGAAAAGAGATTCAGATGACAAGGTTTTAGCGTTGAGCTACCAAAAGATGACATTGCCCACAATTGAGATGGGGAAGACTGACTAGGAATAAGTTGGTTGCAGAAGGTCAGAATTTTCAGTTTTGAACATGTTAACTTTGAGGTTCCTATTGGATACCCAAGTGGAGATCACGTATCAGGCAGTTTGGTATGTGAATCTGGGGCACAGGGGAGATACATGGTCAGGAGATAGAAATCTGTTGAATTTGATGGCATGTAAAGCCATGTGACTAAGTGAGAACAATAAAGCAATAAGTATAAATAGAGAAGAAAGAGGATGAAGAGCTGAGCACTGGTGGTCTCCAATATGGAGATTCAGAGAGAATAGTAAGGACCAGCTAAGGAGACTGAGGAATGAATAGTGACGTTGGAGGGGACCAAGGGAGTGAAGCATCCCAGAAGCCAAGGAAAGAAAGGGTATCAGGCTGGAGGGAGTAATCAACTGTGTTTAAATGCTACAGAGAGATGGAATACAAATATGTTTAAATTAGTAATTTGAAAGATTTGAAGAGGGCATTTTCAGTGGAGTGGTGCCGATGAAAACTTGATGAAAATCTGCATTTCCAAGAGACTAGAAGGAATGGAGCCGAAGTGAATGTAGACAATGCATTTAAGGCATTTTACCATAGAGATGAGCAAAGAAACTGGGTGCGGCTGATGGAGGAAGTGGGGTTGAGAGAAAGCTTCTTTCAAGATGGAAGGTATAACCACATGTTTATATGCTAATGAAAATGATCCACTAGTGAGAGAGACAAAAAGTGGTCGCTGGAGAGATGTCCTTTACTAGCCTTAGGAAAGCAAGCAAGAAGAAAAAATACCTAGTTCTGAACTGGAGAGATTGACTTTGCGTGGCAGCAAGACTAGGCCATGAATAGTAACAGGTTAAGACTAGAGAATATGTGGACCCATAGGGCAACAGTAATGTTGGGAATCTAGAAATTCTCTGACTGTGTCACTTTTTTCAGTGAAGTGGAAAGCAAGATTTTCAGTGAGTATGTGGGAAGAAATGTTGGGAATTTGAGAACAAAGGAAAAAGATATAAAATGGTCAAGTATGACAACAGAGATACATGGATTGAGAAATATAGTATGTCTGCCAGGGAACATCCAGGGTTCACTTGAGGTTTATGGTCTTGAATTTAAAATGGGGCGGTCAGAGTGGTTGTGTCTCCCTTCTGTAGGCTCTGAGTAGGTAGAAAGTTGGATTGAACTAGGATCGTGGTTTTGCCAAGTGAGTCGTACTGAGGAGAAAGCGACAATGACATAGAGGAATTTCAACTGGGTAAGGTGGAAAGAGAGGAGAAAACAGGGTATGAGAGATGGGGGAAAGGTGCCAGGATGAACAGAATGAGGTCCTGTTAGGACAAAGGGTTTGCTGAATTCAGAGCGCTACAGTGAATGATGGAAAGGTAAGAGAGGATAAGAAGGTCTTGATTAGGACAGCCCGGTGGCTCAGCGCTGCCTTCAGCCCAGGGTGTGATCCTGGGATCAAGTCCCACATCAGGCTCCCTGCATGGATCCTGCTTCTCCCTCTGCATGTGTCTCTGCCTCTCTTTCTCTCTCTCTCTCCCTTTCTGTGTCTCTCATGAATAAATAACTAAAATCTTAAAAAAAAAAAAAAAAAAAGAAGATCTTTATTTCACCTTGACTTTTGGCCTAGTAGTTTAGACTTCTAGGTATAGACTTCTAGTTGTCAGCACTTAGCAGGTATTCTTCTATTGTCTTCTGGCTTCTGTTGAGAAGTCTACTAACCTAATTGTCATTCTTTTTTGAGATTATCTGTCGTTCTTTCTGGTAGCTTTTAAAATCTTTTCTATATCTTAAGGGTTTCTTTCTTTCACTATGCTATGCCTGGGGGTGCCCCATGTTGATTTATTCTGTAATTTCTGAAACTATTAGTGACTTCCATTACTTGTGAAGAATTTTCAGCCATTATATTTTTAAAAGCCATCTTCATTGAGATATGATTTGCATACCACAAAATTCACACATTTAAAGTCTACACTTCACTGGTTTTCATATATTCACAGAATTGTGCAACCGTCACTACCCATTATCTTCCGAATATTGTTTTTTCTCCCCATTCATTTTAGAATTTCTTTTAAACATATGTTGGAATACTGAGATTTGAACGAGCCCGATCTACAATGCTCTTTTCCCACTAAAAGTCAGAAATGAGAGATAGGCAAGGAAACTAAACACATGGAAATCAAAATTACAGCATTTATTAGCAATAACTGCTATTCCATGGCTGTATTGAAGGATGTGGCTTAAATCTTTCGGAACTAAACCCTAGAATTAAAAAGATCCACATCCTTTCCACATGCAGCACTGGATTCCCACATGCTCCCTCATGGAACTTGCCCCATTTAATGTGTGACCAAGAGTTGTAGATCAGAAAGCTTGTTCTCCGTGGGCAAGCTGGCT
The DNA here is from genome assembly GCF_048164855.1 of Canis lupus baileyi. Lineage (NCBI taxonomy): Eukaryota > Metazoa > Chordata > Mammalia > Carnivora > Canidae > Canis > Canis lupus. The sequence goes on from NC_132842.1 coordinate 56,798,989, forward strand.
CCCAAGAGGAGAGCAGGAGCCAGGGTCCTGTTCTACCCCAAACTCACCAGTAAGATAAGTCACTCTGGCAGAAGGAAGCCACCCTGTCACACTGACTCATGTCCCTCCACGTGAGTGCAAGGCTACCCAGATTATTTGATGAAGCAAACACAATCCTGATACCAACCCAATAAATAGAAACAAGCAAAAACTACAGATATTTTTAAAATGCAAAAATTTGGGAAACAGAATTGAACATTATATATTGAATACAAAAGGGGTACATAAAATATATTTCTCCCAAAATTCAAGGGCATTACAGTTTAGAGAAATATATTAAATATAGTGATATAAATATATGTTAATAAGAGTCATCAAGAAAGAACATGGTCATCTTAATCGAGGTTCTTATAAAAGCATCAAAGAACACAGAAGAGGATAGATTCTTTGGTCAGTATTCAATTCATGCAAAGATGTATCTGATGAGTTTACAGGAAAATCCAGAACAAAACTGTCTTCAATATCATTAATATCATTTTGGAAAATCTGGCTAATAAAGGATGATTATAAGCAAGATGAATAAGTATTTTCATGAGTCAAAATGTTATTTTTGATAGACTAAATAGAAAAAACAAAGGAACTAACTGGAAACTGCTTTGGAGTAAAGAGTAAGACAGAGGAAATGTCACTTGTCCCAAAATTAATGGTTAGTTTTAACCCAATCGCAGTGAAAACAATCCAACACAGTTTTCCTGGAAACTCTATGATATTTTGATAAAATTGATAGGAAATATAAAAGGGTAGGAATATCAAAGACTGTTTTGAAAAAGGGAAGCAATAAGGTCCTTCAGCTCTGAAAATATATTTTAAAACATTAATAATAAAATAACATCCGAATACTGAAGTAACACTAAACACAGATATCAATTAAACAGAATAGAATGTCCCAAAATAAATCCTATTATACATAAAAATGTAATATGTGATAAAAGAAGTTATAACTCTATAACTTTTATAACTGTAGAATTTAATAAACCCCATGGGCACAATGGGTTACTATATTGGGGAGAATTCATGTATGTGTTCCCACCAAACCTCTCCCCCTAGTTCTAAGTGTAACCAGAGAATTAAACGAAAAGGAATGAGAAAAGTCACAGAAAAAGTACGAGAAAATATGAATACTTCTTAGCTCTTTGGAAGACTAAACACACTGTACACTTTGAAGCAACAGAAGAAATTAGAAAAACAAATCAACATATTTAACTCAAGAAAGTTTACACTTCTGAATAAAAACAGTTAAAATAAGGAGATGCTGAAATACACACACCCCAACCAGAAATAGGGTTCATATATATCATCATATAAAGAGTTCCTCAGATGAAAAAAAAAACATGGTTTGTGGTATATTCGTACAGTGGAATTTAGTTTGGTCATTAAAATGAATGAATTGCATCTCACGGTTGGTCCCAAAATGGATAAATCTAGCAATATAACATTGAGTTTAAAAGGAGCCATTTGCAGAATGCTAACTTTAGTATATCATCACTCATAAAATATAAAAACTTATAATATCGACACTGTTGTGTGTGTATATGACGACCAAAGACTAAAAATATTAAAATGTGGAAAGGAAAGATCTACAGCAACTCTAAGTGGTTACCTCTGGAAGAGGGGGTAGGAGGTAGCATCTGAGCAGTTTGTAAACGAGCTCTGAGTCTGTTATTTTCCTTATGTCTGAAATATTCCATGATTTTTAAAAAGGGGATTTATGGATTGCTAAGAGGAAAAAACCCCTCAAAACTCCAAAATCTGTATGTGAGAAACAACATGGAAAAAACATGTCACAGGATAGGAAAAGCACACCCAAAAAGATGGATAGCCCCTTCGCAAGCTGAGGAGTTAAGATGAAAATGGGATGCCCATCGCGTTTATTAAATTAAAAATTTTTTTCAAAGAAAATTGTCCCACATAGTCCAAGGTCAGTATGATGTTCTAAAATATGTATGCAACATTCAGAATCTTCGGGTTTCGGAGGGGGTGCTATGGTCACCTCGTTCAAGAATTTTGAGCGGCATCTGTGTGTTTCACTTGTGTGTTTTGGTACAGTTAAGACCACACTCCCCACCGCTCAGGAGTCTCGGGAGCCAATTTTGAAGAACTTCAGACTCCCCTAGAGACAGGGGGGCCTCATGAACGGCGCTAGGGACAGAGGGCTGCCCCATGTGTTTCCCCAATAACCAACCCTTAATCCCAACGTGTCTCTTAAATAAAACTTGTAATTTTTAAAACCCACCAAATCTTCAGACTTTTCTCAAAACATCTGAGATAATTCATAATCCTGCAAATCAAATGCAGACTCTTGTGGAGCCCCCCTCCCACCTCTCTACGAGGACACGCACGCACCCCAGAGTTAACTTGTGCTTTTTGTTTGCAAGGGCCTGTCAGTCAAGACAAAGCTCATCTTTTGTGGAAGAGCAGGCCCCTTCTTTCCTGGGGACGGACTCATCCCCCCCAGCGACTGTCATCAACACTTGGCTTTTTCCATTTGTTTTTAAAGAGAACTGGGGTGGGGTGGGCGTCAGAGAACTGGGATGTTGAAGCGGGGAGGCATTTTTATTTTTGTTTCTGTGTTTTCACAAGGGAGCCCTAAATATATTGAATTTCTGGCTCATCTCAGCTCCTTAAGTTGTTTCTTTGGGATTCCTTTCTTCTCCAAGGTTCTTTATCCTCCTGCTCCTCCAAGGTGGCCAGAAAGAGAGACAGCAAGGAAAAGTCACACGTCCTTTAGAATCTAAATATTTGGGTTCATGAGTAAATGGAGGCATGTTTGTGTGACACTTGTCACCAGTGTGGGCTGCCGAGTGATTCCACCCCGGGGTAGAGGGAGGTGGGCCGCTGGCAGGTTCCGAGGAGCCGGGAGAGGCCCAGAGCCTGGGGTCACTGGCCGGGGCCGAGTCAGGGCGCCGGGTAGTGACCCGAGGATGGGCTCCAGCAAGGCTGCGCAAGGCGAGCCAGGGGCTCTCGGCGGTTGTTCCTCGGGCACCAGGTCACCAGGGGGTCGGGGCACGGGGCACAGTGGGTGGCAGCAGAGCCCGGCTCTCCACGTGGGTCCCCAAGCCCAGCCTACAGCTGCGGGATGGAGGCCCCACGGCCACTCACTCTGGGAGCGCAGCCAAGGCCGCAGGGCCGCAGCTGGACCGGGAAGGGCTGCAGAGCCCAGTACTGGGCCGCCGGGGGGACGCGGACGGGCTGGGTTCTGGGGGGCTCCCTCCCGGGCCTCAGCTTAGACGTCGGCCCTTGGGGCGCTGGCTGCGGGCCCCCCGCTGGAAGGGGCCCTGGGCCACGTGGCCGAGGCTGCCTGCGCTCTGCTCCGGCAACAGGCAAGCCTCGGGTGATCTTGGGACACACTGGACCCCTGGCCTCGGAGACACAACCGTTAAAATGACTTAGGAATGTCTTAAAGTTGGCTTTTTTTTTTTTTTTTTTTAAAGATTGTACTTATTTATCTGTGAGAGAGGCAGAGACCCAGGCAGAGGGAGAAGCAGGTCCGTGCAGGGGGCCTGATGTGGGACTCGATCCCGGGACCCTGGGGTCACGGCCTGGGCCCAATGCAGGTGCTCAAGCACTGAGCAACCCAGGGGTCCCTAAAATCAACTTTTTATTTTAGAATAGTTTTAGCTTTACCCCCCAAAATGCAAAGCTAGTGCAGAGCTCCCATACACTCTGCATTCATTTTTCCCTATTACCAGGTCTCACATGAATATGATACGTTTGTTAAAACCAATGAACCAATATTGATCCGTCATTACCAACTAACGGTTTGTACTTTATTCTGATTCCTTTACATTTTCCTTAATGTCCTTTTTCAAATCCAAGATCCTGTCCAGGATACGACATTACATTTTGTTGCCCTTTCTATGGAAGTGCCTCTTCTTTTTTTTTTTTTTTTAAGATTTTATTTATTTATTCATGAGAGACACAGAGAGAGAGGCAGAGACACAGGCAGAGGGAGAAGCAGGCTCCATGCAGGGAGCCCGACGTGGGACTCGATCCCGGGTCTCCAGGATCACGCCCTGGGCCGAAGGTGGCACTAAACTGCTGAGCCACCCGGGCTGCCCTGGAAGTGCCTCTTGACTCCAACAGCTGCTTAGATTTTGCTTGATTTCAACGACCTTGACAATTTGGAGGAATACTGATCACATATAGTGTAGACTGTCCCTCAACTGAGATGTATATGAGCTTTTTCTCATGATTAGAGTGGAGCTTTACTTCTTTTTTTTTTTGGAAGAAGACCACAAAGTGCCATTTTCATCTCATTTTACCAAGGGTCCATACGGCCAGCATCTTGCGGATTGTTATCACTGTTGGTGCTGATCTTGGTCACCTTGTTGAGACGGTGTTTGTGAGACTTGCCCGCTGTAAAGTTACTCTTTCTCCCCTCTTTCCCTACTTTCTTCTTTGGAAGGAAGTCATCATGCACATTTAAGAGAATATTCAGGAATGCTGTTAGCCAGCTGTTGAATCTTTGGTAGCTTAAAATAAGCCTGGGTGCGAGTACACCAGAGAAGTCAGCAAACTCCATAAGGCCGGGCTCTCTTTGGAGGGCTGGGTACTGGCTCTCACACCGTCGCATGTGTGGCTTGGGCCGAGCCTCACAAGATGGTGCGCAGGCGGGCGAGCATTTGGATGAAGGGGCTCACGGGGTGACTCGGAGGCAGGAGGGCTGCTGTGCTCTTAAGACATGGACTGGGATGAAGGAGATTTGGCTCAGGCATAGAGCCACCTGGCCACCTGACAGAAACATTATCCAGAGGGTTTTACCATAAACGAGGCTGGGACCCTGATGGGCCTACCTCTGTGTCGGCCTCTTCTTGCAGAAATGATCACTGCTTACTGAGCACCTCCTTAGGAGGAGGTGTTTTCCAAAAACACAGGCAGCAAGCAGCAAAACCGAGATCCAGCCTCCCTCTGGAACCCCACCAGCCATGCTCTTCTCTGTTTTGATGGCTGCACGCTTCCCTGAGCGTTGGTTGACTCATCAGATCAGCGTCGGGGGGTGGAGGTGGTGGGACGGTGATTGATGGTGAGTTTCCAGGAGTTGATTCATGGTGAGAGTGTGCTGCCAAGCGCTGTTCAGGACATTGTGTCACAGTTCGAGCTCCTAGACGTGCGTGAGAGCTGGGACAGTCCCCCCGCTGGAGGCCCTGGGGGTCTCGTTTCAAGTCAGGCAAAGCACACTGGCATTTTACCGTGTAATCATCCAGACCAAAGTCCTCCTTCTACGGAACTTTCTTTATTTTGCCTGGGAATGTATCATTAGGGAATGTATCATGCAGCAACCATGACACCGTCCAGCCTCGGATCTCCACTGAACTCCGCGTCTGAACTGTCTTTCTGGTTTAACTTGACGCACGACTTCATTCTTTTTGAAGGTGTTTTTAAGGAACAGATGTACAAAAAAGTCATCGCCTGACTCAACCGTGAGGGCTCTGGTTAACTCTATAAAGCCATACAACCTGCATAGATGCTGAACAAATATTTTTAAAAATGCAATATATTTCACTTTAACATTCAAACATTAAAAAAAAATCACTTAGAGTTCACGTTAATATTTAAGGCGAATGAAATGTTACTTGGCCTGTTTCCATTTGAGTCATTCCGGGAGTTTAAAGATATTTTAAAGAAGTTTTAGAAGGTTAAAATAGGACTTGCTTGGATTAGAGGTGGTTGAATCATAAATTTCAGTTACTATTTTAAACTAAGACTCTACTGGATTTATTAAATCTGAGCAATATTTGGGAACTGTTCTCAAATGATGGTAATGCTATTTTTACTTTCTTCTCACATCACTGAGGCTGTTTTTTTTTTGTTTTTTTTTTTTTTTAACAGCACAACCAGAGGTGAGGTGGTACAAGACTCACATTCAAGAGAACTTTGTTTTCTTTGGTCCATTTCCCTCTCCCCACTGCCGCCGCCCCACCCGCACCCCTGGCCCCGGCTGTCTCTTTTACTCAGGGATCTGGCCTGAGATGATGGGACCCAGGACGGACACCTGACCCAACGGGGAGTCAGCTTACGCACCAGCTGAGTCAATCCTCCTCCCAAGAGCATTTGCATTTGGCGACAAAGGCTGAGTCGGCCTGTTGATGGATGGTGACGGACCGAAGGTCATAGGGAGTCGGAGCTGGAGTCCTTCCAGATGCCATTTGAAGTCCCGAGGTGGTCGACCACAGGAAGCAGTAGGAGCTGCTCCGTGCAGGGAAGACGGAGAGCAGGGCCAAGGCGCGAGAGAAGGACGGCGGGGCCCCATTCCCATTTCCTGGCTCGGACCCCCAGGGCCAGATGACATTGGTTCTCCGGTTCTGAATGCCTGTGAGGTTGCTCGCTCATTTTCCTGGAGTTCCTTAGGTAGGTTTCTCTCACCCACAACACAACGGATTCCAGGTGAAGATAAATCCACATACCGAATGTCAAGTCCAGCCTACAACCCAGTTGCCACCCATCCAGCATCACAGCCAATCGCCCAGACTTCAGATGTCTGTGGGGCAACACAGGGAGGACTACGGGAGACGGGCAGGATACGGGAAATGCGTACATAAGGCCATGGGTTATGGCTTATAAACGCCCAATGTCCAGGTGATGTTTCTGATACGTTTCCCATTAGTCTTTTTCACTTGCAACCTCAGAGGGCCGACGAGCATGCTCTGCGGACATCGGGGCTCCGCACCCTCCGCGTGGTCTCCGCCCACCAGGAGAGCATCCTTCCGACACAGCAGCCTCCTCTTCTGGTCCTCATAGGATGCTCCAGACAGAGTTTCGCTTATTCAAGAAATATTTATTGACTGCCAGCTCTGGCTCAGGCACTGTGCCAGGGGCTAGGGGTCCGGCAAGGAGCTGAACGGTAAACCTCTCACCTGCATGGAATCGGGCCCCGGGGGGGGGGGCAGGGGGCATGTGCCATAAAGACTAAGAGGGGCCTGAGTAGGGCCGCCTTAGAGAGTGACCTGAGATGGGAGGACTGCATGAGGAGCCTAACTAGGTGGGCTGGTCAATGAAAGCGTGCACAGAGGCCCTACTGTGGGACAAAACTTGGGGAGGTCACGCAACTAAAAGAAGGTAGGGTGGTTGTGCCACAGTGACAGGGAAGGAGCACAAGTTTTAAGGGGACGCGGGGGCTGTAGGCCACAGGCCGCGGTGGGAAGTGTGTTTCCTGAGGGCCTCGTGTGTTGATGAATGTTTGTCCACCTGAATGAATCAGACTTGAGTGCTGGGGTTGTCTTCTGCTTCTAGAACCCAGACTGCAGCTTAGGACAGTATAATCCCAGCTTTTACAGGCGAAGACGCCACCGGTTTTCACCAATGTGTTGGATTGAAGATGAGCACAAATCCTCCGATGACCTCATCTCCCCGCCCGTCGTCGGGGCTGGCCCATGACTGCTGTGACCTACAGGATGCAGCACAGGGATGGCACGAAAGTGCTTGGCTGAACCTTGAAGAGAACCAGCAGCTTCTGCGTGGAGGCCTTTTGGAACTATAAGCTGCCACGGAAGAGGTCCAGTTACCCTCCAGGGAGATAGCTTGGAACGGGAGAGAGGCCCGTGGGGCCCGGCCTCCAGCTGTCCTCGCCAGCGTGCCAGGCACGTGAATGAAGTAGTCCGGGAGGCTCCGGAGCCGGCTGGCCGCGGGCTGACCACTGCCTCGTGACCGCAGCTAGAGCCACGTGGAGCCGAAGACTCGGCCTGCTGTGCCCAGCCTCCACCCCACATGATGGGAGACACGGTCTCAGGCTTGTGGGTCTGGGTCGGTGGTAGCTGCCCACGTTTTGGGGGCAGTCAGCATCTGCATTCTCGATACAGGTGATTTAGTCTGTATTGAAATCAGCTTTTTAGATAACCAAAAACAGTTCACAGGCCCTCCTTACCTGTGAGAGCCTTGGACTGGGAACCGCTGATCTTGGGCTCCCATGTGCACCCCTCAGTGCCACGCCATCCCATAGTCGCCCTCTTCTGCTGAGTTAGTCTTGTGTCTGGATTACTTCTCCCCCCGCCCCCAGGAAAAAATAGTTGCCCCTGTCAAGTGTCCCCACCACTGGACTATGGCCGCCACCTTCTAGCCGGGGTGGGGTGGGGGCAATGACTCTGTCTGCTGCTGGAGACCAGCATCTAGTATTTGGCATCAGTAGGCACTCAAAGATGATCGCTGAACGAATTGATAAAACTTTGACCTCAGATGTCACCCTGACCGCCCTGCTCCCCGAGGTGCCTCATCCCGTGTACCCCTCAGGATTATGCTTCTAAAACAGAGGGCCGGCTACACCACTTATCAAACCCGAATCCTCCAGTGATCAGTCCCGTTGACGATTTGATCCCAGTCCACCTTTTAAGCTCATGTCCTGGACACTAAGCGTAGCCACTGAGACGTCATCTGCTGAGATGCCCTGCACGCCCTCTGCTCATGGTTTGCTCTCTCCACTGGGATTGCCTATCTGCCACCTTCTCAGCCAAGCTAGATCATCCCCATTCCTCAACTGTCACCTCCCTGTGTGGGCTCCCAATACCGCGTTCCTCAGCTAGTGGATCTCACCATCGACCCTGAGCTCAGCATGCTTTGTTCCCATTGTTCCTGTGGCATCTGTCTTTCCCGAGAGACAGCAAACTCCCCTAGGGCGCAGGGGTCACATCTTATCCGTCTTTGTGTCCCCACTTCTTTTTTTTTTTTTTTGCCTTTTTAAAGATTACTTATTTTAGAGGAGAGGGTGGGGCGGAGGGGGAGGGAGAGACACTCAAGCAGACTCCGTGCTGACCATGAGCTGGGTGCGGGCTCACACTCGCCACCCTGAGATCATGACCTCAGCCAAACCAAGCGTCGGCTGCTTAAACGGCTGTGTCACCCAGGCCCCCCTGTGTCCTCAGTTCTTAATAATTAAAGCTAAAAATCTACTGAGTGCTTTTGCAATGGGCCAGATGCGATGCAGAATTACCGACATGACCCCAGGGGATCATCTTACGGTGGCTCTGACATTAGAGTTGAGGGGATGGAGGCTTGGGAGAGTTCAGGGAATCCCCTGTGGCTGCACAAGTAGCAAGCTCCCGCAGGCCCAGAGTCGCGCAGGCAGCCTGGCTCCGCAGCTCGCAGGCACAGCCAAGGCTCAGGCTGTGCCCGGAGTGACCCTTGGCCGCTGACCGCATCACCACTGGGCCACTGCAGCACTGAACTTAGGCAGAGGCATTTTTCGAAAACTCCTCCTGGTTGACAGCCCCGATGATGAATGTCACCTGGGGCATTTGTTAATATACGTCGAACATCATGTCTCTTTTCCAGAAAATTCTGTTTCCCTAGATTGGGGTTGGAGCCTAGCAAACTCCTGGCTTATGGAGCAGCGTGGGGCACTTTCATCTTCGAGGACATTTGGGAAATACTGCTAGAGACATTTCAGTAGGTCTTTAAATGCCAATCCATCGATGATGATATGTAGACCCTGGAGGGTTTCGTGCTCTCTCTCCTGGGGGGAGCCTCAAACCTTCACTGGCCCTGCTCATGACGGGGCCTGGGCTGGAGTACTCGACGGCGCTGCATGAGCATACATCCCTAAAAATGTCCACTGGTAGTGCCTGACGTCAAGCCCCAATATTTTGGCAGTGCTCATTCATCTTGAATGTTCTATATACACTTTAGCCAAAAACTGGAAGAAAGGCCTCCTGCCTTCTGAATAAGGTAGAGGGGGATCATGCAGGCACCGGGGAAGCAGTGCTTGAGGCCAGGGACTTCTCCGCCTCCACTTCCCCTTCTGGGGCCTCCTGAACTGTCTGCTAGAGCATGCTCTCACACACACACACACACACACACACACACACACACACACACGGGCTGGCACAGTAGGTAATATGGTGAGATGCCCGTCATTGCCTCGATTTCCCAGGACGTAGACCCATATGGTGCCCCGTGTCAGGCAGCCACCTTGCCTGTCGCTGCCTCCTGAGAGCACGCTCATGTTCCCTTCCAATTGTCCTTCGTCTTAGCAATGACTCCCTGGAGCCTTGGTCAGCTTGCCTCTGAGCTGTTCCGTGAGCACTGACTGTTGCGTTCACTGACCTTTCTCTAGATTCCGAAGGAAATGCCTCATCTTTCACACTCAACGCACACAATTTCACTCCTGCGACCAAGGAAAACCTCCCCTTTGCAGCTTCCTTCTCTTTCCCCCTTCCTCCACCCAAGAAAAGTTGCGAGTCTATTTGTGGACAATGTTCCAACTCTAGGGCTTATGCTGCCAGAATAATCTTCCTAATGGGAAATCTAATGGGGCCTCCCACTGCCAGAGGAGACCACCCCATCTGCAGCTGGGGACAAGAGACACTCCCAGCCCAGATGTCAAGAGACGCAGCAGATCAGGGCTTGATGTATATTCATTGCTTATTTAATATTCGAGCATCTTTTTCTAAAGATACTTCTATTGAACTCACTTGTGGTGTCACCATCTGGAAAATATCAAGCCTCACCCCACTGAGGTAAACCCCTATTGCGTATTTTTTCCCTTTTATGTGAGCCCAGTGGGCATGGAGTGTGTATCTCTATGTTTAGCAGAGTTCCTTGCCAAGGCAGCTCTCAAACACATGATATTCTCTAAATAAATCAGTGTCGTAGAGACGCATTAACAACCCCTCCTAATTGATGCTAACAGAGAGTTTAAATGGGGCTCTAAGGAGCTCCCATGACTTCTCAATGTGAGGTCCTTTTACAGTTTAAAGCGGTAGATTAGGGTTTTAAGAGAGAATAAGCTGTCTGAAAACTCATTTATTTCATTACAATCAGTTTTTTAATTGGGCCAAATCTTCTCCCGAAGTCTAGAATAAGATCTGTGTCTAAACCTAGGAAAAAAGGGTTCAGTCAACTCTCAAGGATACAGACCGAGAGGCAAGCAGTGTGCTACAGGCCATTCTACCAAAGGGAGTTGAAAAACCACAGTTGTTAGACAATAGGGATGATTAAGATGAAATTATATTTGGGTGGGGAGCGTAATCATATTTTCTCAGCAGGTTTATTGTCTGTGTTTTGAAATAAAATCAATTCTCATCCTCTGGGTGTTCATAAACTACTGGTATGGGGAAGTAGCTCAGATATAATGTAGTTGGCAAGTGAAAAATGAGTCTTTCTTTTCTTTTTTAAAAATAAGCTCAAGGTCCAACATAGGGTTTGAACTCACGACCCTGAGATCAAGGGTCTCATGCCACACAGGCTGAGCCAGCCAGGCACCTCAAAAATGAGTCTTAATTTTCAAGTTTGTTGCAGATAAGGTGAAAGTGAATAAAATTTATCCACTCAAAAATTCATGAAACACTTGCTGTGTGCCAGTGGTTCCTAGCGAGAATGAGACACCCCACAGGACCTACTCCCCAGTACACTGAGTTCACCCCAGGGAGACATGACGCGAGCAATGTATTAAGTCTTACAACTACGTGTTTTAGGCTGTCGCTCTGAAAAAGTATCCATTCATTTGGTGACAAGTCCGTTTTCCTGTACGCCTAATAAGTACTGCGTGGAGCTAGTTTTTTTTTTTTTTTTTTTAAAGCAATTCTAGGTAAAAAGGACAAAAGTGAGTCATTTAGGAAGGAAGAGACAAACTTGTCCTTCTTGTATTTTTTAAGTAGGGCGTGGAGCCCAACGCAGGACTTGAACTCACGACCTTGAGATCAGGACTCTGAGATCAAGACCTGAGCGGAGCTCAAGAGTCAGGCGCTTTACTGACCGAGCCACCCGGGCGCTCCCAAATCTGTCCTACTCTTGACCCGAATCACCACGGGGAAGAAATTGGGAAGTCGTTATCCAGCGTCTTCCTCTGCCGAGGATGATCCCCACGCAAGCGCCCTGTTTCCTGCCGCCAGCGCGGCCTTGGATTGCAAAGGTAACCCTGTGGGTGACGGTAGCAGACGCATCTGTGGGTGGCAGCCCGGGCAGCTCGGTGCCCTTGCACTCGCACTACCCCGTGCCCCCCGCTCCCACGGACTGCCCTGCTGCACCTCAGCGGCTCCCCTCGCGAGGCTCCCTCCACGTCAACACGCGCGGACTCCTGATTCCTGGCGCATCCCGCTTCTTGAGGCCGCGGGCAGTTCACCTGGTATGGCGCTTGGCCGCAGTTTTCCATACAGCATGAAATCATATCGAAAACCATTTTGCTGACGTTAGGACGGAGACGATGCTAGAACCCAGATGTGATGTGATGTCATCTATTCGTCATACATACACTTGGGGGCTGAGTTCTAATTGTTTGCGGCCTCCTCTAAGATTATTAGACATATCGAATAGAAAAGCGCTGTCCTGGCGCAGCCGGTTCCTGCATAGACTGTGACGTTTCTGAACAGTGAGACGAAATAATGTTTCTCAGAAGAGAAGGGACCATCCTGAGACTGTCGTATGCATGTCTCCTTTCCTTTAGCAAAAGGAGCTTTTGTTGGAAAATGGCAGGTGAAGTGAGATTTTCACCGGGAGGCTTTTGGGAAGAGTAGCCCGCTCTACATTTGTGAGCACTCAACACCGACCAGCAATTCCGGGTTCGTAGGCCCTGGCATCCGGACGGAGAGGGGTCGGAGCCACACTGGTTCCTGCATGCAAGGGCCTGGCAGGCCAGGGCGGCCGCTCCCAGCTCAGCAAGTCATGACCTCACGGTGTGGAAAGTGCTAGAGCACAGGCCTGTACTGGTAGACTGAAGGGCGAGAGGAGGAGGCAGTAAGATCGCCTGGGAGCACACAAGGAAGAATCAGAAAGAGGCTGTGTCTGTTCACCTTGTGCGCTGCAGCCCGCCTGGAGTCGTGTGTTTGTTTCGGGGGGTTCATCTGTTTTTATCCATCTTTCGGGGTTTCCCACACAGACGGTTCCGTGATCGGCAAAGATGGGCAGTTTCACTTTGTAGTGCGGTGTCCGAGAGATGCATTTTCAAGGCTACGTCTCCGAGTTCCAACAGAAGGAGGGAAGGAAGGGGAAAAAAAAGTAAAAAATAGTTTAAAAATTAAAAAAAAATAAAAAAAGAAGAAGAAGGAGAGAAGGAGGCAGACATGCGCACACACGCACACACGCGCCCGGAGCACAGAGAAGCTCAGTGCACCTGCCCGACGTCAGCAGCCCTGCAGCCGGGGATCGGGCTAAGCAGTAGGAAGCATGGGGTCAGTAGTGTGGGGCGGCCTCAGGTGGCCGACGTGGGCCAGGGCCTGCGGGTGCCCCTCGTGGGCCATGGAGAGATTCTGGCTCAAGAGCTAGTGAGGGGCGTGAGCAGGGGAGCAACAAAGGTCAGAGGAGAGCAGGTGTGAGAGGATTCTGGGCAGCGTGGAAAAGGGCGTGAGGGCGGGTGGAGCTTGGGAGATAAGAGAGAGGGCTCGGCTTTGGTCCGATGACAGACGATGAGAGCTGGAGCCACGCAGGGGGCGACCCAGGGGGACGGGATTCCGGAGTCCTTCAGGAGGAGGAGTCACATGGCTCAGGCCCCGGACATTTGGTTTGGGGACCCGGGGCAGGGGAGAGCTTAGCAGGGTTCTCTGACCTTCCCCCATCTTGTGCTCTCTCTCTCTTTCTCTCAAATAAATAAATACAATCTTAAAAAAAAAAAAAGAAAAGAAACAAACAAGAGAGGAGGAAGTACAGAGGAGGAAATCAAGAATTTGGTCAATTTTGGGCGGGTGACTTCTGAGGTTTCTTTATCTCACTGACATTTGGATACATGGACCTGGGACCCAGAACCATCACCTGGACTAACCTCACGTAGAGGTTCAGGTGCGTTTTTGAGGCCGTAAGTTCACCCAGCCGTAGGATGTGGCTTTAGAGGAGGAGAAGGCCAAATCCCGAACTCCAGGGGAGTCCATGGTCAGATGCGGGAAGAAGAGGGGCCAGGAGAGAGGGCTGGGCAGTGCTCATGTCAGCGGGCTGGGAAGTGTGGGGCTCGGAGAGTCAGGGGCCAGGGGCAGGATTCTGAGCAGAGTGTGGGCAGGCGCTGCCACAGGGGAGCCAGCACGACGAGAGCTGGGGGGCATCCGTGGCCTCCTTTGCATGGGTCATAGGTGGGATGGTGCTCCCAAGAAGCTGGGTGGAAGTCTTCCCCCGGAACCTCAGCTCGTGACCTTATCTGGAAGCAGGGCGGCTGCAGATACAGGTAAGAGTCATGCTGGAGTCCGGTGAGCCCTTCGTGCAAGAGGAGCCGTGTCCTCATCACAGAAGAGGCCACGTGCTGCTGAGCAGAGGCAGCGCCAGTGCGCTGCAGGCTGAGAGGCACAGCACGCACCGCTGGCGACATGCAGGCCCTGCCCCTCCGGAGACGCGACGGCCCCACGACCGTCTGGCCTCCGGACTGCCGGCCTCCAGCACGACAGAGGAGCAAACGCCCAGTGTTCCAGGCCACCGCGGGTGCAGTGATGGGAGCCTGGGGACAACTTCATCCGTGGCGGGGTCACTGGGTCCTCGTGAAGCCAGGGGGGCGAGTCGGCAGGGTGCAGAGCCACTGTGCTGGGGGCAGACGGTCACAGCCCGTTGGCGCCGTGGGTCGCCTGCAGAGCAGGAAGGGCGTGAGGGAGGCCACAGCCCCAGGTGCCGCTGTCCTAGTCCTCTGTCCCCTGAGTCTGACGGCTCCAGCAGGGAACAGTATGAGCTCACGTGGCTGCTGCCCAAGAGTCAGGAGTGCGGCTGGCTCCCCCGCTGCTCTGGCTCCGCGCCTCCCCGGGCTGGCCCGAGGTCGGGGTCTTCCGGGGCCCCCGGGGCCACCTGGTGCCCTTGCCTGGACCCCGAGGCGTAAACCTGCACCCATTATGCCCGTCACACCCCATCGCTTTGCCTGGGCTCTGCTGATGACACCGGCGGTTCTGATACGACGGAGGGCCAGGCACCCAGAGGACAGACGCTAGAGGTGGGATTCTCCCACCTCCGAGGCCTCCTGGCACTTGCTCCTGGGCGCCAGGCACACACCTCGCGGTGGCCTCTGACCATTGTCCCCCCGTTTTTTTTTTAAAGTCCTATCTATTTATCTTTTATTTTATTTAAATTCAATTAATTAACGTGTATGGTCGTTTTCCGAGGTGGAGTGGAGCGACTCCTCAGGGTCAGGTGCGCGCCCTGTCCCGGGCCCTCCGTAACGCCCGTCCCTGCGGCGGTCTCCTGTTCGTTTCCTGTAGTTAAGAGTCTCTAACGGTTTGTCTCCCTCTCTGGTTGCATCTTGTCCTACTTCCCCCTCTCCTCCCCTGTGATCCTCTGTTCTGTTTCTCGGATGTCACATACGGGTGAGACCGTGTGGCATTTGCCTGCCTCTGACTTATCTCACGGGGCATCGCCCCCTCTGGTCCCGTGTCTGTCATGGCCAATGGCGAGACTCCACTGTGCCGCTCGGCTGGCCTTCACCCCGTTGACTGTCCTGCGAGCACCTCAGCGCAACCAGCCTAGAGGCGAACCTTCCCGCTGCTTTGGGAGAAGAAGCCGGATTCCTTCCCTCAGGCTCCTTGGAGGCTCCAGCAGTGACCCGGTCACCTGGAAGCTGACATCGTCCACGGCCGTTCTCCTTCACCAGCTCCTCCGGTCCCAAAAGTCACAGTCCTACCACTTTTACTTTCTAGAAACTTCTGGAATCTATTGCCTCCTACCCATACTTCCTTGCACGGCTCTCGTTAAAGAGCTGACCCCTCACCCGGTCACTGAGGCGGCCTCCAGACTACGGGGCCAGCACGCAGCTGTCAAGAACCACGAAGGTTCGAGGGTGGACCCCACTTGTGAGCTACGCGAGAGCTTGGATTCCAGCAGTCCTGAGAACGTGCCCTGACACGCACGGTTCCCGGGGCCGATGCACAGGCCTTCACAGCTCCCAGCAGAGCGAGCGGCTTGCACCCCGCGTTCGCTGCAGGTGCCCTGCCTCCCTGAGGCCCACAGGGGCAGATGCCGCGTGGGACTCGGGCCCAGCTGAGACGCCCAAAGCTTGGGGACGCAGAAGATTTCTAGCAGGCTGCAAGCGAGGCTGCCGGCTCTCTCCTCCAAAGAGCCCCGACCTCCATCTTCCAGGGATGCTCTGGGAGCTGGGGTCCTTGGAACAGACATCCCGTGAAGGAATAATCTGGAACAAAAGGCTTCAGTCGCAAGACAGGCAGAGAAGTGAGAAGCTCGGGGGGCAGGGATGGGGGGATTGTCTTGCAACCACAGCCAAACCCAAATGGGGACCGCTGATTTCCCACCTCTACAGGAGGAAGTCGAGTTTCTCCAAGAGACACCGTCCGCCTCTGCCAGCCACATCCCTCACGCTCCCTACCTTTGCGTGCGAGCGGATGACCGTGCGCGGGGGTCCCCCGAACCACCTGTGCTCCCTCCTGTCTCCAGGTCTCTGCTCAGGGATCCCCTTTGCCCGAATGCCCCCCTCCCTGCCCCGGAGGTCATTCATCCTTCTCCCTGAGAAGTAACTTCCGAGGCCCACATGCACCCCATGGAGCAGATGTAAGGTTTGGGGCCCACGCACCATCTCTTTCTCCTTCTGGCAAACAAAGCTGCCGAGGATGCGTCACAGGAACTGCGTTGCTTTGACACAGCTTCGAGAGACGCTGTGACAAGCCCATGAACCCATGCCAGAACTGAACCCTGCTGGTCACTGGACCATGTTTCAGGAATCCACTGGTTTCCAGAGAATTCTTAGGATTGGCACCCGAGCAACACTGACTTCATCTAACTCCTTTCTTTTATGCCCCCGTTTGTTTTGTTTGCTTGCTTTTGGCCTTTTCGTTTCTCCTGCGCAATGAAGTCGACAGCACGCATTACCAGCCTGGCTGTGAGTAATAAGAGAAGGAACAAGGAGCAAGAGCGTGAGGCTGGTAATGTGCTGGAATGCGAGTGAAAAAGGCATGAGGTCGTGCCCATGTGCGCGAACTAAAAAAGTACAATTTCCCCATTTGGCATTTTGGTGTTGGTTGTGCAAGTGTCACCGTCTGGGCTGTTGCCCGCCCGGCCGACGATGACTCTTCTTCCTGAGGCCTCTCTGAGCTCTGTAGAGTTGGGCCCCCGACAAGCATATTTCTAGGACGTGAATCAGACCCCGTCTCCCACCCCACAGGCATCTTCCTCATTCCCCCACGTACCCCACGCACCTACAGCAGTGACTGGAACACAGGACGTGTTCTGTAAGTGCGTGCTGAGCGGGTGATCCTGGGAGTCGAGGCTACACGGAAAGATCCTTCCTGTGCGTGTGGGCTCCGGAGCTGGAGGCAACCTCACCCCAACACAGGGCTGAGGACCAGGGGCGGTGGAGACTGCAGACACCTGGAGAGAGAACCTGGGCCGGTCCCGCCGCTCCTCTAGTTCCTGCCACCAGGCCTCATCTAAGGCCAAGCTGCGAACCACCACCTTCGAATAAACTCCTTTGTCGCTGCTTAAACTGGCCCCGGGGTGTTAGGCCAACACTTAGAGAATCTCCAAGCTGACGCAGTAAAGCCCAGATGTGATTAGCAATAGAGGTAGGTCCCTCCCAACCAGAAGCCCTGGAGCTAAGACGGGCTGTGACATCTGGGAAACACACCCGTCTCCCACCCCGTGGAGCTCACAGGTGTGTTCCAACAATGCCGTGAGGACACTGGCTTGACGCGGTGGGCACGTGCACTGGCCAGGCGGTGGAACCCCGGTTTGCAAGGCGATACTTGACGTTATACGGGGAATATTGCGAAGCCTACGTTGGAGCTCCAAGAGCACCGTCTCAAGTGGGGAAAAAAATTTTTTTTTCCCCGTTACACAAAGTGAAGGCAAGTGAGCACCGTTTCTCGTGGTCACAGCTCCACGGAGACACGGAAATGGACATGTTTGGCGCAGGCAGCTGGACGGGGCTGCAGGGCCTACGTGCACATTGCCGCCCTGCTCTTCAGGAATGGGTGGCAGGCCGCTCCGCCAAGCATCGGGAAGCCGGGGCCTGGGCGTTAGGGACTGCCCGACAGGGGTCTAGCTGGGGAAGCCTCGGTGACTCAACTCTGAACTTGGAGCGTCTACAAGGCGCCTCACAATTTCCCGCAGCTGATATCAGATGCGCCCAGGGAAGGAAGCGAACGCAGGTGTGCAACACAAAGGACTCGGGTGACCGGAGAAAATTCCGGACAGACTCAGGATGGAGACCCCCCCCTCCGAGCCACCGCCAGCGTAGCGTTCCGCCAGTAGCAAGGAGGGGGTTCCGGGGCCCCACGCGGCTTGGGGTTACTCCTCCCTCCGGATCCTTGGCCCAGGCGGGGCTGTGGCTCCCTGACTCCTTCCTGCTCAGATACCGACTAAAGGAGCGATCCGCATATGGACGTGCTGCTCGGTGGCAAGGGGAGGACGAGGAGCCCCACCGTGGCTCTCGGGCCTCTGCTCCCCGTGACCTCCACCCACACCTCACTGGCGCACCGTCCCAGGGCAAAGCTGCCTGCAGCGGGCGGGAGGTGCCCCCCGGGAGGCCAGGGTCCGCGGGGCCAGGACAGCACAGCGCCACAGGGACCAGGGTTCTTTCCAGAGCCATGCTCCCCACGCACGGCAGCTCCGACCCCAGCGTGCCAGTGACCCCGCGAGCTGTGGTCCAGTGGGCAGGCCGAGAGGAGGAGGTGCTTCCCGTGGCCTGTCCTGTCACCAGGGCCTCCGCCCTTCCTTCAGTTTATACGGTTCACTCCTCTTTTTTCTCATAAGTCAGCATCTGTGAATCATTTTGTTATTTGTCTATTTTTAGAAATGAAATGTGACTATATTGAATGATGTTCTCATTAAAAAAAAAAAAGATCCTCTTCTAGTAGTAACAGTTGTTGGAAAACCTGTATCAGAGCTGCTTTTCCTCGACAGTGCACGTTCCGAGCAAAATCTGTGACGAGGGCTTAACTGTTAAGTGTCCAAGCCTGATTTTGGCGAGGTCTGTGTGTGGTTAGATATTTCAGTTCTCGACCCCCGAAATGAAAATGACAGTTTTAAAGTTTATACTCCAGCTCTGCCGATGATTTTCCAGGGCTTTTGAAAGGGGAGGGACAGCGGTGCTCCCTGAGGGATGATGTCGTGTTGGATGGAGTTCTGTGCCAGTGACCTCTGCCCCGGCCTGGGTCACTACATTTAATACACTCCCTCCAACGAAGAGTTCCCCGGCCTTGCTGTGCCTTGAAGGCCCGGCTGAGCAGGGTAGTGACACCAACCGCCCCAGAGCCGCGAGCTCCTTTTGGGACAGTTGGGCTCGTCAGGGCTTTGGCTCGGCTCGTCTGCTTCCTTGCGGACCCCCAGGTCATCGCCGGGCTCTGGGATGGGGGGCACCTGGGCACGGGGCCCCTCAAGGTCCAGTCTGCTCTCCAACACCCACCTCAGGCACGAGTGACTTCCCAGACGTGGTCGAGCAAGAGAGTCCATGACATGAGGCTCTCAAGAGTTATTTTCACGTCATATCTGCCTTTTGGGGGGGCACCTGGGTCGGGGTGGGCTCCATGGTTGAGCATCTGCCTTCAGCCCAGGGCGTGATCCTGGGGTCCTGGGACCACTTGCTTCTCTGTCTGCCTCTGTCTCTGCCTCTCTCTCTGTATCTCTCATGAATAAATACATAAAATATATATTTTTAAAATCTGCCTTTTTGAAGCCATGAGTATGGTCAAAGTAAGGAGGAGACAATTTATTACAAAGTTCAGTTGAGAAGGAAAGAGAAAAAAAGAAGGAAGGGAAGGAAAGTCGCTTTTTTTTTTTTTAACGAATTAACTTTTTTTTTTTTGAACAAACACAATACCAAACAAAGGTACTCAAATACTTCTTAAAATGTCAATTTAGGGGCAGCCCTGGTGGCCCAGCAGTTTAGCACCGCCTTCAGCCCAGGGCCTGATCCTGGAGACCGGGGATCGAGTCCCACGTCGGGCTCCCTGTGTGGAGCCTGCTTCTCCCTCCACCTGTGTCTGCCTCCCCCTCTGTGTCTCTCATGAATAAATAAATAAAGTCTTTACAAAAAAAAAAAGAAAATGTCAATTTTAAAGTCCCTTCTCTCCAGGCTAATGACAGGCACAACACAGGCAGACACGCCGGTTGAGCATAACTGGCTGAGTTTCCACAGCGCTTGCATCTTTCAGCTCACAAGTGCCTTGGTAAATGGTGGAGTGTCTAGTGCAGCCGTTTCTACAGAACTAGGGAACAGATGTCTAAGAAAGAAAGATTTTCAGAATCCCATGTTTTATACTCAATCCCATGAAGGGAAGGGGAAGGGAGGAAGGAAAGAAGAAGAAAGAAAAGGAGGAAGGAAGGAGGAAGGTTGGAAGGAAGGAGGGAGGGAAGGAGGGAGGGAAGGGGAAGCCGCCGTGTCCACCCCGCCCCAGGTCCTTCGTGTTGACCCCAGGGCACCCCTCACCTGAACCCAGACGTTCACATTTCTGTGTCTCCCCAGTGACGGGCTGTCTCTGCTGTGGCTCCTGAGTCCTGCAGGTTGAGCACAGCCAGACACTCGGCACAGGGTGAAGGCATCCGGCCCAGGGAACTCGGGGAGCCCCGCGAGGCTGGCCCTGGACCCCAGATGGGACGAGGGCTGTGCGGACTCGAGCATCGCCGGCTCCTCACCTCGGGCAGGTGAGGCTCCCTTCACAGCGGGTGGCAGCGGTGGCCCTTCCCTCCTGAGCACCGGCCTCCCCCCTCCCCCGAGAGGTGTGGGCCGCGGCCTGAGGCAAGCGCTCCCTTGGGATCTCCCGGAGTCGCAGCCCAGGAGGTGGTGGCACTGCCAGTGTGTCCTGCTGCCCCGTCCCGTCGGCGGCTTCTAAGGCCCACGCGGCGGCCCGCAAGTACCCGGCAACCCGGGCCTGGCCTTCGGTTGGGAAAACACAACCCAAATGAAGATAATCCGAGCAGAGGCGGTCACAGATGGTTAGGGTTTTGGGGCAGGACCCTGGCCCTGGCAACACCAAGCTGCGGGCATTCCCGGTTTTTGTTTTTGTTTTTGTTTTGAGATGGGAGTGACTGGAGGGGAAAGGGGGCTGTCCCGGCTGGAGGTCTGCTCCCCGTTTCATCCACACACGGGTTCGCGGTCTCGGGAGGTCACTTGATTCAGAAGCCAAGTTGTTGGGGCGCCTGGGGGGCTCAGCTGGTTGGGCGGCCGCCTTTGGCTCAGGTCGGGGTCCTTGGATGGAGCCCGCATCTGGCTCCTGGCTCAGCGGGGAGCCTGCTTCTCCCTCTTCCCCTCCCCACCGTGTGTGCTCTCTCTCTGTCAAATAAATAAATAAATAAAATCTTAAAAAAAAAAAAGCCAAGTTGTTCAAACTGATTCCCCCCACACCGCCCCAAAGAAACAGCTTTCTGTGGCACACAACTCCTTTTTTTTTTCCTCCGAGGGCTTTGTGGCTGACCTCAGCTCCCCAGACAAGCAAAGGCTTAAAAAGATCCTCTCTTTCCATGGCATTACACGGCTCTCGTAGAAAATCTTCTTGAACCAAGGAATGTGGAACGCACCTCGGTGGGGAGGAGACCACACCTGAAGTCACGGCCCTAAAGGCCCTAACGGCCCTAACGGGGTGTTTGGTTTGCCTTCATCAGAAAGCTCGACCGACCGCATCAGCCAGAGGCAGGCGCGTTTCACTTCCTAAAACCAGCCAGCTCGCCGGCGCTGTGGCAGCAGCGTCACTTAATCCAAGACACATTTTCATGCAAACCTCGAGTTATAACCCACATATGGCAGCAGATCATTATCCTAAGACTCTAAATTGCACTGGTTATACAGTTGGAGAGGGATCTATCATAATCTGGAAAACTTTTCTTTTTACGGGTCTATTTTAACAAGTGTAGGGAGGAAATAAAACTCAAAAAGCATAAACTGTTTTACATTTTGAATTGGACTCTGATTTAAAAAAAAAAAATGGAGACACTCCAAAATAAAGAAACGCTGGCAAAGACGGAGGGAAAGATACGGACAGAAATCAGGGAGAAAACGGGGGAAATAAAGAGGTTCTGTGACGGCTTCCACATTTCCTGATTTGGTGAACTGAGAGGCCGAACACCCCACTAGCTAGAGGTACGGCTGCTTCTGAAGGAGGGAGACGCCGAGCCACGAAGGACAGATGGACAGAAAGAACCAAAAGACAAAACTGAAATGGAGCCAAACGACTCCGGCGACGCGCCCTGGGAAGGGGAGTAGAGACCACTTTCATTTTGTCTTCAGCCCTTTTGTGTGTGTGTTTCCCAAGCACATTTTCCTTAACGTCTAAAACAGATCAACAGAAAGTTTTAAGAACGGCCCCCGACTCGGGATGTGAGGATCTTTTTAACTCCACGTGTGAGCACCGAAGCTGGCAGGCGGCAGGGCTGTTAAAGTGGAGTTTCTGGATAGACTGTGGCACCCCTGGGTCCCAAAGGAACAGGGAGCGCACCCCCAGCCCATCTCGTATCCAGCTTGCAGACAAGCACGGCTCCTGCCTGAAGTCTTACTAGTCCCAACGCCCTGGGCTGCAGGAACGAAATCAAGGGCTCCCGAGTGCTGCCCTACTGCAAGGACGCTCGCTGGGCACATTGCTTCATACCCGATGTGGGCCCGACAGGTGCAAGCTGGGGTGCCATGTGCAAGTCGGGGTGCCATGTGCAAGCCGGGAGTCATGTGCAAGCCAGGGTGTGTGCAAGCCAAGGTGTCATGTGCAAGTCAGGGTGCCGTGTGCAAGCCGGGGTGTCATGTGCAAGCCGGGGTGCCGTGTGCAAGCCGGGGTGCCGTGTGCAAGCCGGGAGTCATGTGCAAGCCAGGGTGTGTGCAAGCCAGGGTGCCGTGTGCAAGCCGGAGTGCCATGTGCAAGCCAGGGTGTCATGTGCAAGTCAGGGTGCCGTGTGCAAGCCAAGGTGTCATGTGCAAGAGGGGTGCGGTGTGCAAGCCAGGGTGTCATGTGCAAGCCGGGGTGCCGTGTGCAAGCAGGGGTGTCATGTGCAAGTCAGGGTGCTGTGTGCAAGCCGGGGTGCCATGTGCAAGCTGGGGTGTCATGTGCAAGCCGGGGTGCCGTGTGCAAGCCGGGGTGTCATGTGCAAGCCGGGGTGCCGTGTGCAAGCCGGGGTGTCATGTGCAAGCCGGGGTGCCGTGTGCAAGCCAGTTTTCGTGGTATCGGTTGTTTCTGGAGCCAGGATCTCTAGATTCCAGGTCACCCCTGCGCCTGGAAGAGGCAAAGCCGGGACAGCAAGCAGAAATGTGCTCGGGCATCTCGATCCGTCCCCACCGGGAAGCTGGCTGCACCAAGTCCCCTGCGCAGACTTCTCTCGCTCGTCCTGCGGATTTGCCCTGTGGATAAACGGCAGCCTCGGGACAGTTATCCTGCCTCGCTGCCTAAAACTATCTGCGGCGTTTGTTCGTCGACTCGCAGACCCTTGAATGTGAGGTTTCCGTGGGCGAACAGAATCCTTTCCTGGGGAATGCAGTGCCTCAGGTAGGGCCACCAGCCCTCCGTCGCTCTGACCTGAGCATAAATCTCTTGGGTTGCAGTGCTTCCCTTCTGACACCTTGCCGGCTAGACCGAGAAGTGGGGGTTTTGACCATCCGTAGCGGGAGTGAGTGGCAGGTGGGGATGGAAGGACCCCACTTGAAGAGTGAGGCAGCAGGTGGGCAGCCTGACCCTGGGGGCCTGGGGAAGGAGACACGCAGAGGGACTGGAGGGGCGGCCCCCCCCTCCTCCCACATTGCACCCTCCTTCCCCCGCCGCCTGCCCAGCCCCAACTGCCCACATCTTCCCCGTCCTTCCATCTGGGGCAAAGTCCTCTGCCTGCTGGATCCCACCTCCACTGCCTTCCCGAGGACCTCGCTCTTCTCTTGCCGTCTAAACAAATAAAAACTACTCTCCTGGAACCCCCCTCCCACTCCAGCGTTGCGCTCTCTCTCAGGCTTCTGGGAAGAGCTGCTGGCACTCCTTGCTTCCATGCCCTTACCTCCTACTCTTTGCTCTCCCCTTCGCTGCCCTTCTGTTCACCTCCCCACGATGAAACTGCTTTCACCCAAATCACCAGGGGCATCATGACGAAAGGCAATGGAAACTTTGGCTCTAAAGCCCTTGACCCTGGTGACCTCTTTCTGCTTCCTTGGCTCCTTTGCTTGGCTTCTTTGGCCCTATTCTCCCTGGGGAACTGGCCCCCCGCCCCCCCCCCCCCCCGTCTTATGATGCACACGCAGATGACTCCCCTGTCTGTACTTTCAGCCCAGGCTGCCCTCCCGAACTCACGCTCCTCCCCAACTGCCTACGGGACAATCTACATCTGACAGGCCTGTCACTCAACATTTCCAAAATGGAACCCATCACATTCTTCCCCTAGTCCCCCCCCTCCCCCCGCCCCAGCCTGATGTGTCATGTCCTGGGGACTCTGTCCACCCAGATCCCTCTGGTTGGAGAGCCCTCCTTCGCCCCTGATCCTCTGAGGGACCCTCACTTGGCTAACTGTTTTTTATCCTTTAGGGCCCGTGTTAGACGTCACTTCTCTGGGAAGCCTTCCTTCACACGTCAAGGTCAAGGCACGTGCTCCTATGATTTCAGAAGCTACCATTGTAATGCTCTATTAAATCATCTATTCCTCCCATTAAAATATCTGCTCCCCAGAGCAGAAATCTTTCAGTCTTGTTCATTATGTCCCTTCACCCAGCATGATGTCTGGCACACAGGATACTCAACAAAAATGCATTTATTTGAAGAAGTAAAACGTCCCATTTTCAACGCTCAGGCATCCAGTAGAGGGGGAAGTGTCACTTTTCTCTGCTTAGTCTCCTGTCCCCATAGTCCCCGTTATAAGGTCAGGCTCCATATCCCAAGTGAGCATCCTTCGGCCCGCTCTTCAGCTTAATCACCGCCTGTCTAGCCTTGTATGTGTCCATCCCGGCATTTTTCCCACTATGCATGACAATTTTTTTCTATGGGAAAATGTATTCTTAGGTCCTAACATTGACTTTCAATGACTTTTGTGCTATTTTTTAAAATCGAGTACTATCTCTATCATATGTAAATATGGATCACCCAGTGCAAATACATTCTATGTTGGTTCTTCCAAGTAAAATAAATAGACTTGCCACAGGATAATTCTTAAAAGCAATTTGGTTTATGTCTTAGTCTTTGTTTTCCTTTGTGGATTCCAACTTAGCTAAAAAAAAAAAAAAAAGTCAATTCCAATAGGGTCATTTCAAAAATGCATTTTTAAGGTTGCATTTTTTTTCTTTTGTTTTGGCTGGCTATGAAGATTTTATAGGTCCAAATACATAGACTTTGATGCTCTAATTAATGCTATGGCTACATTATGAGAGAGACAGAAAATACTCTAATAAGTTTACACAAGTGAGTCATTTGATTTCCCCAACTGGAGCCACAACATACAGCACCCTGCACTGTAGGACATCTGTCTGTCTCTTTCAAAAAATTGAGAATGGGATTTTAGCAGCTCTGTCATTTTCAAATTTGCTGCTAAAATCCCGTTCTCAACTAAATGACAGAGCTACACTCCCCACCACGTTGGTGAAAGATCTGTGCTGAGCCCTTTCCTCCTCGGCTGCTATATCCAAGGACAGCAGCTGCCTACGGGATCCCTCCCATTAAGCCACATCATACCTCTGAAAACCAACGATAGGGGGCACGGGGGACACCACAGCACAACTCTTTGGCCAAAGAAAGGTATTCACTGTGGGAATAATAAGAGAAGTATAACGAAAACGGGGGCCGCCAGTGATCTGCGAAAGACAACTTCTGGCTCTCTCTGCAGCCAGAGGGTAAGATTTGCTCTTGGCATCACATGAATGCTCCTCCTCTCGACAGAACTTTGAATAAAGTGCCTCTCACCACGCTGCTCAGATAGCCATGGCCTATTAGCCTCAACTTTGAGAACGCTTTACGGGCACTTTTGCTTTCTCGCCTGCTTTTCATGCTCATTTTGCAAGAGTTTGCTCTTGCTTTTCATCTCCTTGCTTTTCATCTTCACTTTGCTCTCTGGGGTAGACAACCATATGGAATACAGGTCAAAGGCCAGACCCTGTCCTATCTCTCCATGTCCCCGCGGTTTCTCTCCTCCATCCTCTGTGGATCCTAATTGAGGACTTCTCTTTAAGGCTCCAGCTGATCATGATGACGAAAGGAGGCTTCCTATACCCTTCATTCCATTGAAGAGTTGCTTTTTTTTTTTTGTCTCCTGTGGTCCCCTGAACCATACTGAGGATGTGGTGGGTGTCTCGTCCATACTTAAATCAGTGCTACTCGGTGTTGCTCAGGGATCAGCAGCATTCGTTTTACTTGAGAGCTTGTGAGATATGAAAATCCTCAGGCCTCCTGCTTGACCTACCAAATCAGGATCTCAGAGTGAGGGCGAGGGTGGAAATCTGGAGGCTGACAAGCTCTCCAGGTGATTCCTACACAGTGTGAGAACCACTGCCTCAGCCGCCAGCTTCTGTGAGTGGGATTATCCGTGCTCTCTGCAGTTCCCTGAGCAGGTGACCGGGTCTTCCTGGCCAAACACACATCAACCTAAAGACCTACACAGACCCATCAGCAGCGAGGATGAAGGACCACGCTTTATCCACTGGGAAGTTTCTCTTGAAGGTCCCAAAGTTGCTGTCCTTTTCCCCCACTGCACCCCTGCCCCATAACCACTTTGCAGCAACCCGTCTGCATGCTCCCTGCCCATGTAGGCCGCAGCCTCATCTTCGCCTGTGCCCATTTGTGGGCTCCTGAGTCTCCAGCAACCGAGAATTGACCCACAGCCCCTTCCAAGGCGTGGCTCTGCTGGTAAACAAGTAGTGACTGAGCACTTGATATGTGCAAGTTTCCATTACCCACCAGCCCCCCAGCCTCTTCTGGCCACTGCTGCCCATGTCCTTTGGAGTCCTCTCTTGGGGACTGCCTGGTCCACGGCGGGGCACACAGCCACCAAAACGCAGGAAGCAATAGGCTTCTTCTGCAGCGTCTGCTCCAGTGACTTTCAGATTTTTTTTTTTTTTTTTTTTAGTAAAATAGCCATATTACGACACCTACACAGAAAGTAAGGGCAGCGTTTCATTCACATGAATGCATTTTGAAGTTAAATCTTCGATTATCCACCGAGTATGATAAGGCTATCTGACCCCTTGAGATGAAGTCAGGTGGAGAGTCAGGTCTGCCTCTCCATGCAGACTAGCTGGTTGCACCATATTGAGAAGGAAAAAAAATCTTTATTCTGATAAGTAGTTACACATGGTAACAGTTGGGTTTGGGGTTCTTTTTTTAAGGTGACTTTCCTTGCAACCCCAGGGTACTCTGCCGTGAGACTGATGGCAAGGCAGCCTCATTCCAAGGTTTACCCACAAACGGGTGTTTATGTGGCATTATAGCGAACGCGTTGGCAGTCTTCAGTGGGTTAAAACTTGGCACATGTCATACTTGATTGTGTCTCTTTTTTTAAAAATACAACTGGAAAAAAACCTTAACAATTTAAATCAAGTGTCTGGAAACCCTAGCAACCTTGCAGGCCTGCAGGACTCTATGAAGCGCGAGTCACTTCCCAGATGAGGAAGCATGACGGACTCACTTGCTCAGGCCCCATGCATGCTGGTGTCGCAGCTGCTGCACCTGCCGCCTGACTCCTGGTCCTTCCTCTGGCTTCCTTCCCGTGGACGTCTGAGACCTCACGTGGATTTTCAGCACCTTGTGCTCTGGGCCGAATCTTCCAGAGCGGATGCTCTGTTTATCCTGCTCAAATGAATCACAGGGTGGAATTTCCCCCGGAGCCGTGGCTCCTCTTCAGCTGCAGGGCGATGGGCAGGGGCAGGGAGGGCCGTGCGGGAAGGGGAGCCCTGCTGAGGACTGGGGTCCCCCCGGGAGCTGGCCCACACGGTTCTCTAACGGACGATCTGGTCCTGCTCTGGACCTGGCACCTGGGAAGTCTGTTGCTCGGCCTGCGGGAGGCTTGGCGTGGGGGCGGGGAGCAGGGCGGGAAAGTGGGGGGAGAGCGGAGCCCTACTGGCACCTGCACCGGCCCCCCGGGGACAGAGCCGCCGCAGGGTGAGGGCAGAGGTTTCCGGGAGACGACGGAGCCCCTAAGGGAGGTGGGAAAGCTGCCTCCCTGCTGCAGCTCGTTGGTTCTCACCGCTGCCCCTGGAGGGCTCCCCTCAGCTCTGAGCGGGCCCAGCCCCACGCGGCTTTGGACACAAATAGCGATCAGGCGTGTCTGTCATCGGGACAGGACACCTGAGCCTCGCAGACCACAGACGGCTCCCCCCACTGAGCCCTCAGGTCCCCAGCCACTCGCCGTGCTGGGCCTTTTCCGACTGCCCTTCTAAGGTGGCATTGCATTTTGACATGAGGACCCTGTCAGTGAAACCCAAAGGGCTGGAACCCAGAGGTGGAGGGGATGTGGGTCCCCCAACTGTGCCGTCCTGGGGGGATCCTCACCCGCGGCTGTCGGTGGGCTCTTTACTTTCCATTGGAATTAGAATCAAAGGATTGCTGTAATATTTTTGTCTCTCACCAAAAAAAGTAGCAGACCTAAGAAGGCTGCATGCTGTTTCGCTAAAGCCCAACCCTCCTCGCAGCAGCGCCCCGCAGCACATAGCGCTGGTTGCTTGCCCAGTACCCTTCTCTCCTTCCTTTGCCAGAAGACCTGGCTGGCGATGTGCTCGGGGAAAACTCCCGCTTCTGCAGCTTCCTCTTCGCACGGCAGCTGCCAGGCCGCCAGTTCTGGCCTGTGACCTGCAAGCAAGGTGTAGGGAAGGAGCTTCTGATCAAAGTGGGCAGACGCAGATCATATGGGGGGGGGCGTGTCTTTTTCTCTGTCTTCTTCTTGGTCCAAATGATGGCCGGAGGCACAGCAGCCACCTTGCAACCGTGAGGATGAAACCCCCACAGGACGACGGGTGGAATAAGCAGCCAAAGTCTGTGGGTCCTTGTGGGTCCTTGACCACCTGTGACAGTTCTTGACTGCTTGCCTCAACAATTTCTCAGCTAAGCAAAATAAAATCCATTTGGTTAATACTTTGTATTTTGATTTCTCTCAAATGCGACAAAAAGCAATTCTAAGCAACACTCTCTCAGAGCATCGACCTCACGCCGTCATGAACGCTCGCTCTCGTCCAGCTCCTAGAACAGGAATCTCCTCCTTCCTTTCTAAACATGAAAGAACTGGGCCAGCGGGAAAGTATAAAGTGAGTAACTTCCTTTTTGCTGAATCAGATTCCACTTCTCTGCCCTTGACCTCTGAGTCCTCTCCGCCCTTTGACCTCTCTGCCCTCGACCTCCGAATCCTCTCCACCCTTGACCTCCGAGTTCTCTCTGCCCTTGACCCCCGAGTCCTCTCCACTCTTGACCTCCAAAACTTCTCTGCCCTTGACCTCCGATTCTCTCAGCAGCATTTTTGGGCCACTGGCTCCTTCCTCTCCTTGAAATTTTCTCCTTCTTTGCTTCTGTTTCCTCACTGCTCTGACTCCCTCCCCAGGGTCTCGCACGTCCTACTCCTGCCTTTTGCCCCAGAAGTGCACATGTCTCCCAGCGTTCCCTTCTCTTAGCATCTCATGCTCACTTGTGTAGTGGTCTTATGCCTTCCATGTCATCCACTACCACTACCTGGAATTGAAAACAGAAAAATCAAACCCAACCCAACCCACTGACATTGGGAAAGGATGTCTACTGTGCACTGTCAAGGGAAAAATAGCAGCTCACAGGACACAACCTACTGTTTGATTCCATTCCTCTGCGTAGAAAACAAAACCCAAAAACCAACCACCTGGAAGGCTCTGTAAGCAGGATGTTAGCAGGGCCTGGGGGTGCAGTGAAGAATTTAAAGTCCTTAATTCAAAAGTAAAATTAACCCTTTAATCCCTAAGGGTTGACTCAACGGATCTGTAGTCCTTTCCAGATATTGTCCCATGTCTTACTCTGCAGGTACGTGTTAGCTGGGCTTTGGGCGGTCATTTGTTCATTTGTGGGCGGTTTCTCACTGCGGCTCTGCTCCGGGCCGGTCTGTGAGACGCGCTGTAAGAACGGACCCCAAGTGCAAGGAGCCCTCATGTGAAGCCGACCGGGTATAGATGGCTTCATTTATAAACTGGCAGAGGAAGGGCGTCATCCATGCCCACCCGTACGGAGTGCTTGTGGGTGGAACGCAGTCCACGTGGGGCGCAGCTGCCCCGGCCTCTCTCCTGACTGAGCTGGAGCCCCCCGCTCGCTGGGCCCTGCTGGTCGCTGCTCACGGCCCCTGGACACAATGCTACCCCGGGGGCCTCTGCCTGCCACGTCTTTGCTGGCTGATCCGTGAAATGACGGGCCCGGAACATCTGCCTGCTTCTCTGATGAACTCTAAGCACCCCAAAGTGAAAAGTTTAGAAAATTTAAAAAAAAAAAAAAAAAAGAGCTCAGCATACAAGGTAGTTTGTCCTAGAGCCTTGCTCCTTCCAGGCCCCTGACCCCGCACCATGGTCCCTGCCCCGGCCAGCCCCGGCTTGCACTTGCGGAGCCCTTCAGGGGACGTGGGAGCCTCTGGCCCACGCACAGAGTGAAGGTGACGCTGCACCGCCTCAAAGTCCCTCATTCTACACGATGCTACGGACCCGCGGCCACCGCTCTCCGGCTCCCCTTGCGGGACCGTGGACACAGCTGTCTTCGCCCTTCGCCATCCAGCCCTCGGGCTTCCTCTGGATCCAGCCTCCTGCCCTTCGTGACTCTTTCTCCCTGGAGCACCCTCCTTCCCAAATCTTCGATCCCTCTCTCTTTCCTGTGTCTATCTCTTTCTCCTCTGCCCGAAGCACCTATAAGTCTCTTCCTGGCGCCGAAGGCCGTGGAACGGGCTGGTCAGGTGGGAGGCCTGCGTGAGGACGGCGGCCCGCGCATCCAGAGAGGACCTGGGTGCTCAGGGCCTTGGAGGCTGCCGGCGGGCCCTCGCGCACTGAGCCTGTGGCCACACGGCCAGGCCCAGGGCTCCTTTCAGTTGGGGGCACGGGTCACGGCGTGGGTGGAGAAGCCCTGACCTCCCAGAAAGGCTGCTGCTCCCCCGTGGGAAGGCTGCTCCTTCCTCCCCACCGAGCGGCCCTGGGCGCCAGGACAAATGGCCACACGGGCCTGGCAGCCTGGCCGCCTCCTCCCCGGACGCTGCCTGAACAGGTGGAAACCGGGCTCCGAGGGGCGGCAGGGGCCGAGCTAGCGGGGCCGTCGGGGGGCATGCGGGGCGCTGGCCACTGCCCACCCGGGACAGAGGGAGGCCTGGCCGGCTGGCTGGGGAGCCCGCGAGCGCCGCTTCTGTTTTCTGAATGCAAGCGTCCTTACCATCTGCTGAAGACCAGCCTCGGAACAAAAAGACTAGCGTTTTCTCGTGGATCAGGACTAGGGACATCGGTACCGCTCCCAAAACTCTCGTTTATTTCCCCAGAGGACAGTGGCGTCGTGGCTGGAATTCCTCAGCCGCCGAGCAAGGCAAAGCCTCTGTGTTGCAGGTGGCCTTGCTCCCGGATGCGGGGGCTCAGGGGGCTCGGGGAGCTCGGGGCGGGAGCGAGCCTCGGCCTAGGGGCCGGCTGGGCCCGAGCAGCCTGGCCTGACCGCATTCCCAGGGGCCTGTAGTCATGTCCCACCCGAAAGCCAGGAACTCTCTGGAGCCGAGCTCCCCGTCCAACGTTGCCGCCAGCGCTGGGGCCCGGGAAGCCACCCCTGGGGGTCAATTCACGGCTCCTTCGGCAGGGGCTCCTGGGCTGGACCTGGCGCTCACGAGGCACAGAGACTCACAGTGTCGGGGTGGCCTGGTCCCCAACGCCGCCCCACTGGCCAGCTCTCCCGCCCACCGCCCTTCTCCCCCCGAGGGCGGCCGCCCCGCAGCCGGCAACCAGCGCTTTGAAAGTCGTGGGGAGAGCGTGAGGAAGAGCCCTGCAGTGGTCACACATGGAGAGACACCTGCGGCAGGTGACGGGTGCCCGGGCGCCTACCTGTGACCTCTCTGCCCTGTGCCCGCTGACTACGGGCTTGGTGGTTCCAAATGGCTCAACCCTTGCCTCTCCCTTCCCTCCTCCCATCGCTCTCCGTCCCCTCCCTCCTCCCAGCCCCTCTCCATCCTCTCCTAAACCATCTGCATCTTCATCAATCCATCTCACTGTATTCTGGGCCGTACCCCCTCCCCCGCCCCTTTGCAAATTCCCCTTTCTGGGTCAAGGTGCCAAAATCCACTTTTCTTTTGATGCCAGTGGTGGGACCGACTTGCTTTAGGTTTTTATAATAGGAAACCCTGTTGGTTCTCGCATTTCTTGGTGCCCCATTTCCCACATGAAACTTTCTTGGGGTAGAAAAAAAAAAGAATTAGACTCCGATGGCTACATGAATACGTGTGACACTCTCAGAGCTAAATAGAATTTCTTGTGTAATGACCTATGAAGTCAAGGCCACTAACGCATTCTGATTAATTACTTGCGTGCAGCACCTTTAATGCCCTAAAAAAAGAAAAAAAAGAAAGAAAGAAAGAAGAAAGAAAGAAACAAAGAAATGAAATACTTTGCCATCCCAGCTGCCTACTGAGATTTACTGGGGACTCTGGTGAGGATGACTTGCCTTTGGTGACACCAAGGACCTCTCTTTGTGAAGAACTGCTGGCGACTGAGGGTTTTGCAAACGGAATTCAGAAGGAAGGAGACTATCTTGTGGTGGCGAGACTCCGAGCACGCACAGCGTTCACTAAGCGGCTGCCTATAGGGTCCGCATGGAGACAACATCGGGCGGCCTGTATCAAATCTGTAAACCGAGGGCAAGACTTCCAGGGCAGAGGACACTGACCCCGTCTCCAGTCGACCTGAGTGACCAGCACTGCGAATATCAGAGCCTGAGGTAGTAGGAACATGAGGGAATGTGAGGGTGGGGCTGAGCCCGTGGGACATTCCTCAACAGGGTTGGGGAGGGAGGGGTTTTGGCAGAAACACCAGTCATAACCCAGTCCTGCTGGTTGGGACCAGAAGTGGGTTTTCTAGATACACTGACCCCCAGGGCTGGGAGAGAAGAGCGAGAACAGAAACCTCAGCTAGACAGGGTTTCCGACCCAGGTGGCACGGTCCGGGGGCGCTGCAGAGCTGGGAAGGGTGGTGCTCCCCGAAGTGTGGGGCCTGGAGGGTGCAGCCAGGTGGGCCCAGGGAGTCAGCAGACCGTGGATCGGTCCTTCCTGCCCACCAAGCTGAGGGCAGTGCCACCCTAGGCAGCCAGTCGGTCCCCCGAAACCCCAGGACACGGGTAAGAACTTGGCCCTGGTGAGCAAAGGCTGGCTTCACGCCCCCCTGCATCACCCCTTGTCCATCCAGGATGGCCCGGCCACTCCCCTGCCGGGCTCAGGAGCCGAGCCCAGAAGGAAGAAACGGGGCCGAGTCGTGTTTGTGATTAGCTTCTCATCTAAGGCTGTAACCCCATAGAGCTCTGGCCCAGCTGTCGGGGGGCTTGGCTGGGAACGCGGCTCTCCGGGGAGGGCCGGGGTGCAGGGGGCAGGTTCTGGACCCCCCACCTGCCGCCACCCTCTGACGGCCGGGTCTCAGGAGTCTCCTTCCCTGTCCACTGCCGGAGCATCTTCCCTCCAGATAACCATCACGGCCTTCGCCCTCACTCCAGGGTGACAGCCCCGTCCCCGTGTGGGTGAGCCTCCTGCGGCGCCCGGCCTGACCCCCACCCCGGGTTAGGACCCAGTCAGCCACTGTGAGCGGACAGCCAGGGTGGCCTCCCCGACAGACCGCGCTGGACGGAAGGGGAGCCCAGAGCAAATTCCAGCCTCTCTCGCCTGCGACTCCGCTGGCCTGAGCAGCCCTGCAGATGTGACCTCCCTCTGCTTTTCTCAACAATAATCCCAGCCCCTTGTTATGATAAACTACTTGCTCCTTGCTCGGCAGTACATTCAGGAACTGGACTGCTGCCAAGGAAAACTCAGGAGCGATGGTAGGGACTATTGAAATAAATTAATGGCTTATGATAAATACAGGGAGAGCAGCACTAGGTAATAAGCTCATACGCCAACAAAAATCACATGGCTGTTGCAGAGGAGGAGTTTTTACATAAATGTGGATGATGTTAAGGAGCAAGACTGATTTTTTTTTTTTAAATAACTCATTTACCATCTATTTAGCCAAGCAAGCAAGGGCCCTCCAAAGTCACCATCGATAACATGGGGTGGGGGGGGCTATGATTGCCTACAACGGCCCTCTTCTTCTTTTGGGGGGTCTTCAGGGCTAGTCCAACAAGGATGTTAGGTACATGACTTCATAATTATGCTTTTTTAGCTTCGAGTATCAGATGGTATCACTCACCTGGATTGCTGGCCTGGCTCGCCAGACTTGGCTCTGAATTATTTTTGACATTTCCCAACATGTAAACCCACCTCCAGAAAAACAAGCCCCTGCTACTTCTCAGGCACGCAAAAGGGTGGCTCCGCACATGCCGGCGTTGCGGAGAAAAAGAGTCCAACACTGTTCTGAGCAGGAAAAATGTCAGCACGGACCTCACAGGTGACCGCTGCACACACACGCAAGTCCTAATTTCTTTGTTTGAAGATCTGTCATGTTATTTTAGAATCAGGGTCCGTACTTGCTCATTCCCAGAGACTGTCATCAGGTTTGGTTTGCACAAGAGAGTTGACCCGAAGCAAGGAATTTCGACTCCGAAATTCCAGACCAGCTCTGACATTTGGATCAGTGGGAGCCTTTGCAAACCAATACGAAAACTTGAGCAGCCCACACGGGCGTTTCACCAGCTGGCCACCCTGCAGGAGGCTCACAGAGTGATCACTAAAAGCAGCCTCTTTGCTTCAACCTGGCATAAATCACCCTGACTCCCCTCCGAGGGGGCGCCTGGGCCAGCCCCAGCATCGAGTGGCCAAGCGAGGACCTCCGTGTTCCCCGTGTAGTGTGTAGGGCTGGTTTTTGCCTTCGTGACCCACTTGCAGATGGGAGTCCAAACACTCCCAGCACCAGCTCTGAGCTTCGAACAGATCAAACCCCAAAGGCCCAGCCTGCAAGGAAAAGCTCTGCTGGCTCACACCCTGGGGGAAATGGCTGGGCAGAGGTTCCCATTACTCGAGGTCTCATTCACGCCGCCTCAGGAGGTCCACCTCTTGTTTGGCCTCTCTCTCCCCTCCTCTCCTTCCTAAGAAACTAGAAGCGAGTGAAAGGGCAGTAATTTTCTGTGTAAATCCCCGTGTGTTTGTGAAGCTGAATTCCTGCTCTCCTCCCCCCGCCCCCCAGCCTGAGGCTGCGGGAATAGTGCTTCCCGTTCCCCAGCACGCCCGGGACATGGGGCCTGGGGCAACCTGGCCGCTGTGTCACCCGCCGGGCGGTCCGCTTCCAGACCGCACAGCTCCGACCACATCTTTGCCGAGGAGCAAGCAGTCGCGCCAACAGGCCCCCTGAGAAAGGGCCCGCTGCTCTCCTTGCCACCCTGCAGGAGGCCAATCCGCCTACGTGGCACAAAGGGGTAGGTGGAGAGAAGACGGTCGTGGTTTGCGCCCAGGAGTGCACTGGCCATGGAACCCTGACGGGGTCCTAACACTTGTTTGAAGTCCAAGTGGCGCCTGACCTAAACTACAGCAGGGCCAGACCAGAGGCGGTCCCAGCGGCAGTCCTACTGACCTCTGTTTTGTGGGGCCAGTCGGGCTGGGGCCCAGGGGTCATGGGGAGCAGACGGGAGCGTGGCCTGTAAGGGGCTTCCATCCCGCTTAGAATGGTGTTTCAAAAACATCGATGCTGAAGCCAAGGTGTCTGGGTTTGATTCTGGGCCCTCCCACTGTGTGATTTGAGCAACTTCCTTGACCATTTTGTGCCTCGATTCCTCTTCATAGAAAGGATATAAAAATAGCACCTTTAATTTTTTATTTTTTTTAAAGATAGTATTAATTTATTCATGAGAGACACAGAAAGAGAGGCAGAGACACAGGCAGAGGGAGAAGCCCGATGCGGGACTTGATCCCAGGACCTCGGGATCATGCCCTGAGCTAATGGCAGACGTTCAACCTCTGAGTGACCCAGGAGCCCCTAAAATAGCCCCTTTTACATAGGATCACTGTGAAGATTAAATCATTGAATATATGTCCAGGCTTAGGAGAGTGTTGGACACAGAAGCTGCACTAGTTACTTGGAAGATAGGATCTAAGTCAGACGTCATCTCCCGGACGTGCAAGGCCATCTGTGAGGACTTCAGGGAGAGTACGTGGGTTGGAGAAAAACCAGGGGTCTATGGGGTTAAAGTAGGCGGCATGGACTTGTAGGGAAAGGAGGGGCCTGAGTTATGACCTTGAGGCATGGCCTCCCCTGACCACCCATGAATATGGGACGACTCCTACATTTCCCTCCCCTACACCCTGCTGCTCACCTCCTGACCCGGTCTTGAGGTTTCATCTTTGATTCCCAGGCTTGTTTACCCGCTGTTGGGTCATGTGTACCATCTCAGTTCAGGTCTCTTCTGGGTGATGAGCCGGCGCGGCCAAGGTAGGTATCAAACAATGTCAAATATCACCTCCACTAGTTCCCGCATCTGTTGACAGACAAGGAAACAGCTAGGTTGACATGACCTGAGGAGGGTGGCTGCCCAAGGAGGACAGAGGAGGAGGGACAGTCCAGGGGTGGAGAGAGGAGAGGACTCTTCCAAGCTGACTAGGAGGAGCCAGGGCCAGGGAGCTGGGGGCTGGGGGTGTTGGGGATGTCAGTCCAGGTGGGAGGAAGTGCTTGAGTTGAGTTTGGACCCTCGAGGCTCTCTGTGAACACCGGGTGGGACGATCCTTTTTCTGCCTCTTTCTCCAGCTGCTCCAAAGCTCCCCGAGATCTGCCTGGGCCTGGAGAAGACTGCCCACAAGGGGCCTGAGCGACGCTGGGCCTGCTGCCCCCACAGTGGGGTGCAGTGGAGCGGGGCCTGGGAACACAGCATTTGCGGAGACCCCAATGGGAGGGTACGGCTCACACTTTAAAACCAGACCCCTCCTCTCGAGTAGCTCTGTCCTCTGGAACAAGTGGCTTCACCTCTCTTGAGTTCTCACAGCAGGCTCGACAGAATGATAATCGCCAGCAGGGTGGTGGGGCTGAGTGAGACACCCGGGAATGCCTGAGAAGCTCCTGCTGTGTGCACCGCTGGGAGGGCCTGCCCAAGTCCGAGTGCACGTCTCTCACCCAGCAGCGCACGTCTACGGCAGTACCAGGGCCATGCTCAATGACAGGCGCACGTGCGTGTGTGTTCTTGCCACGTAGGCAATGTTCTTTCAGAAATGTTGTCAAGTCAAAACAGTAAGCTGCAGACAGCGCAGTCAGCCTGCTACCACTTGCCCAGTGCATGCATAAACAAGGCAGATTGGCATTGGTGGCTTTTGAGGAAAGGAGCTATAGGTGGTGGCGAGGGGTGCCCTCGCCAAAAGAGAGATGCCCACCATTTACTTTTTTATACAGTTTGGGTTGTGAACCATGCGAATATGTAAGCTACACCAAACACTGAAAAAAAAAACCAGTTGCCTTACAAAGAAACAAATGAATGCTCGTTGTCCATTGGTGGTTGAATGAATAAACAAAATATGGCAGATACAGACAAAAGAATATTACTCAGCCTTAAAAATGACATTGTGGCACATGCTACACTCCTCAGGATGGAACTTGAGGACATGATGCTGAGTGACATACGCCAGCCACAAAAAGACTAAAACCAAGTTGAGTATCTGTGTGAAGGATACCTAGAGGAATCAAATTCACAGAAGCAAAAAGTTGAATTCTGGTTGCCAGGGGCCACAGGGAGGAAGCAATGGGGAGTTGTGGGTTAACTGGGGACAGAGTTTCAATCTCGCCAGATCAAAAGAATTGTGGAGATTGCTTGTACAATGCAAATGCACAGATGTGCCAAA
The DNA here is from genome assembly GCF_048164855.1 of Canis lupus baileyi. Classification (NCBI taxonomy): domain Eukaryota; kingdom Metazoa; phylum Chordata; class Mammalia; order Carnivora; family Canidae; genus Canis; species Canis lupus. Next base: position 56,836,705 of record NC_132842.1, read on the forward strand.
CTGTGCCACTAGAAATGGTTAGCATGGCACATTTTCTGTTGTACGTGTTTTTACCACAACTTGATGAGACTGATGTCATAATCCCACCCGTGACTGCTCGGATGGTAGCTGGGTGGCATGATGCTGTTGGAGAATTTCAGGGACTTTGCTTCTCTGCCTTGCCTCTCCCTGGGCCAGATTTTCTGATTATCTGATTGCAAATCCACATTATCTGATTGCTCTCTGCATTCTTTTTTTTTTTTTCTTAAATCTGGAAAGTAGGAGCAAAATATCCCAACCCTGAGACCTTAATTGGATTATGATATATTGATGCGTTGCCACTCAGCTTCCCAGCCATTGTGACAAAAACCAATCCTCTCAGACGGTCTAACCTCATTGGTAGCCCACCCCCTTCCCAGGCTTAGAAGGAGGCTGCTGAGTTAGTGTGTGTGAAGTGCTCTGAGCCTCCTTGATTTAAACAAGGCTAAGGAGACAGGGTCCTCCTGACTACTGGGTGCGCCCCGTTGTATGTCTTGGGAATGCTGTTTATGATGGTTATTCCTACACAAAGGAAAGAGTAGCAAGCACAGGGTGAAGAGTCCTCTGGCCAAACCATGAAGTTGGCCCTAAAGTACAGAAGCGGTGTCAGCCTCCTGAGCACCCCCCCTCCCCCCGCCATCAGCTCCCTGAGGAAGGTAGCAGAGAGGTGGGAAAGATGCATAGAAGGCTGTATTTGTTCTCTGGATGTTCCTGCCAATACTGCTATAACACCCTGTCCCTGAGTGGCCAACTGACGAGGTTTGGGTTAAAACGTATGGGTTAGCTAAAACAAAACAAAACAAAACAAAAAAACAAAAACGTGTGGGTTATGTGATACCCCGGAATCAACAGTAGACACCAAATTCCAGAGGTGCCTGGTGGCTTAGTCGGTTGAGCGCCTGACTCTCAATATCGGTTCAGGTCTCAATCTCGTGGGTTCAAGCCCCTCTCTGGGCTCCGTGCTGGGCGTGGAGCAGACTTAGAACGGCAACAACAACAATACATTGCTTATTGGTGCACCAGCCCTAATGAAGAGCCGCCTGTCACCCCCACCCCACCCCCCAATCGGCCCTCCTTCCCCAGGGTGAGGACTCAGATGGAGAGGAACATTCATTCTCCTCTCCTCCCTTGACCTACGTTGACCTGAGTGGGCTTTCTAAGGCTGGTCCCTATTCTCTCTTCACACATCAAGCTTAAATTCCATTGCCCGCCCCTCTATGCCGCTTGTGACTGGATTCTACTTGCCCATCCCGCCAACGCCTTGGTCTCTCCTGCCTCGTCCTCGGGACTGGGGGCTTGGGGACCCTGAGAACCCTTCCTTCGACCTCCCCTGCAAAGCCAGGCATTAGTCTAACCCTCTACCAGCCCAAATCCATCTCTTCCTCCTCTGAATTCCTGTGGCATTTACAGATAACACCCTACAATTTGCTAAACCATTTAATTATATCCTCTTGGGTACTGCTCATGATTAGTTCTTGCATTTTGGTCTGGCCTCCTGAGTAGATATGGAACCCCAGTGGGGCAGAAACCATACTTTATACATATTTATTGTGTCTAGAGAGCACATAATAATAATAATAATAATAATAATTAATAATAATAATGGTGGCCATGTATTAAGCACTCAGTGTATACCCAACAGTGTTATATGTGTGCAATTTGTCTAATGTTCACAACGTCTTTAATGAGGCATTATTATGTCTATTTTTTCAGATGAGGAAACCAGCGCTGGATGAGAGTAGTAAGAACAGGTGGCTGGAAAGGGCTGAGTCTGGAGTCAGATCAGTAGTTTCCAAAGGCCTTCATCAAACTTTTTGACAGATAGGAAAAATGAAGTAAGGAAGATGCTTCCCTAGGATCATCCCCTTATGAAGGAAGAAACTAGATCTACTCCCCGTGGTCCTAAAACACGTAAGCTCCGCTATGAAGGCAGCTCCTGAGAACAGGGACTTTTGTCTGTTCCATGTGCATCTCCCACCTTTGGAGCAGCACCTGGCTCACACACAGTAGGTGCTCAATAAAGTATTTACTGAATGAACAAGAGAAATCTAACTGGCAAACCTCCACCCGGTGCCCACCAAGTGTAAAGAATTGCTAATAGCATGAGAAAAATAATGTAAAAAAAAAACCCCAAAATGCTCTAATTTGCTTGACCTAAATTCACTTGCTGCAGAATCCTTGTAGAGAACCATCTAGAAAGAGAAAGGGGATGCGAACCTAGGTTCCCAACTTGATGCCAAATTAGTCCTTTTCACCTTCCGAGGGCTTGGGGTCGTCCGCCCCCTGTCCCTTCTTCTCCTCCAATCCTCCCTCTGTTAGAACACTCTGCCACCAAATAAAACACGCAAAGGCCCAAAACGATTATTTGAGATTATTTCGGTTTTTGTTTTGCGTTGTTTCGCCCAAGTCATAACCATGTAAAAGCGGAGAAAGCAGAGCTAGGCCTTCCGGGCCTAATTGCCTGCACGTAGTCATTCCCTCCGGTTGCTTCAGTGGCTTCTTCCTTTTTCTGAGCCGGGTCCCCTCCCGGGGTCTGAGGCGGTGGCGGCGGGCACTGTGGTGGCCAACAGGAAGGATGAGCTTCGGACACCCCCGAAACGCAGGGCTCAAGTCGGCGGGCGAGGTGAGGAATTCGACTTCCCGACCCGCTCATTAGGCCCCAGCCAGACCAGCTTCAGTTTCTTTTTCTAAACCACATCGCCCTCCTCGCATCTATTCACAGGAGAGAATATTCTTTCTGAAATATTCTTCTCCCTGACTCTCCCCGCCCCCCGCCCCCAGGGCTGGCTCAGTTTCGGCATCACCTCTTCACCTGCCGCCACATCCTCCTCGGGGGCCGTTTCCAAGCTCGCTGCCTTGAGCGTCCCCGTTGCTCTGCGCTTGGGGTCTCTTTAGGGTCTCGGTCTCCTGCGCCCCCGGAGTCCGGGAGGGCAGCCACCCCGCAGCCCAGAGCCCAAGGTGCCCCAGAGGACCTGCCAGGTGCCGACCTTCAGCTCACGGGACAAACAGCAGTCTTGAGCTTGGGAGGTGGGGCCGTTTGGGGAACTGAGTCAGGAGTGTAACCCGGGAGGCCAAAAGCAGACCCAAAACGCTCCGTTTTACGACTGATTGTGGGTAATCAGCTCCAGCAAGCCAGTGTAAGAAAATGCTCCCCCAAAAAGCATTTTTCTGGGTCAAAGTAATAAGAAACGGAGGTGCCTGGGTGGCTCAGCCGGTTAAGCATCCGCCTTCAGCCCAGGACATGATCCTGGGGTCCTGGGATCGAGCCCGGCATTGGACTCCCTGCTCAGCAGAGCCTGCTTCTCCTCTCCTCCCTGTCCCAGCTCTCTCGCTCTCTCTCTCTAAAATAAATAAACAGAATCTTAATAAAAAAAAAAAAAAAACCAAGGTCAGAAGAAACAGCTAAAGTAGCTAAAGCGAACCTTTTTCCTTTCTTTGAGGAAGGCTGGCAAGCGCCTTTTGCTTCCAGTAAGACCATGTACACGTGAAAACTAGAAAAGCACGAACGAAAACTACAAGTAGCGAGTGTGCGCTCAGATGTCCTCCCCGCCCGCCGGGCGGTCGCTGTCTGAGGTCTCCCTGACATGGCAGTCTGTCCTGTTGCACCCTGCGTCGTGGGGCCTGAATGCAGGGTCAGGCCTGGGGGCCAGGCGTGGGGCAGCACGAATCACACGCTACCTCTCGCGTGGGGAGGATCGGAGGAGAGCACCCCCAGCTTTGCGGGGACGCTGGAGAGGAACAGAGTAAGTCAACAGAAGAGGGTGCATAGTGAGGCAGGTGCACTGGGGTCGTCACAGCCCCGCACGAGACAGAGCCGGACCTTTCACGGCATACTTTTCCGTGTTGTTGTGATTCTCAAACCACGCGAATGAATTAACTATCATAAAAAAAATAAAAGATTTTTGAATCGCCTATCACCGATAGAAACGGGTTGTGCAGTTCAACAACCGCCTCGGTGAGGCCTGGCACAGGTGCTGTTGGCACAGGTACCGTGGGAGGTTCGGCTGGAGGGCCGCCGTCAGCAGCTCGGGGTAAGGAGCGTGAGTGGGAGAGGCATTCACGGCCCTGTCTTCGCAGATGGACGGGACCAGCGGCCGAGGCGATGTTTCTGATTCTGCAGGTGGACTCCTCACCTGGCTTTCTTCTTCATAATTATGAGAATTACCGCACTGAGAACGACGAGGGCTAATTACTCTTTCTTGCGCGAACAATGTCACGACAGGTGAAAAAAATCACGCAAGCTACACAGACGGGGGTGGGACTGAGCCCTGATGTAAGCAGGGAGCGAGCACTTAACCTCTCAGCCTCCCGAGGATTCAGTCCCCTTATTGTTTGTGACAGAAGAACTTGTAGAAAGAGTAAGTGCCCACCAACGCGAGCCTGGTTGCACAAATATGAGTGATGGGTGAACGCAACAAAATCCCATGTGGCTTTGGCATTAAAAAAGGGTAGCACGTCGGGCAGTGCCTGCCGAAGCTGAACATGCCTACACCCTGCAACCCAGCACCCCCACCTCTGCGTGGACGTCCAACAGCAACGTGCGTGTGCCTCCATCACAGACCATGCAGGAGGACATCCACAGCAGCTCTGCTCACCTTGGCCCCAGGCGGGGACACTGCCCAAATGTCCATCAAAAGTAGACTGGTTGGGGGGGTGGGCATCTGGGTAGTTCAGTCGGTTACTGTGCTCAGGTCACCATCTGGGGGGTCCTGGGATCAAGCTGGGCCTTGGGCTCCCTGCTCTGAGGGGAGCCTGCTTCCCCTGCCCCCGGTTCCCCTGGTTGTGAGCTCGGTCTCTCTTTCTCTGTCAAGTAAATAAATAAATTTATGAATTTCATTTAAATAAAATAAAATATTTCATTAAATATTAAATTAATATTATATTATTAATTAATATTAAATTAATATTTAATAAAATATTATTTAAATATAAATAAATTTATTTATAAATTCTATCTAAATAAAAAATTTTATTTTTATTTTTATTTATTTATTTTTTTTAATAAAATTTTAAAGTAGATGGGTGGGGGCGCCTGGGTGGCTCAGGTAGTTACGTGGCCTCACTCTTGGCTTCCTCTCAGGGTCATGACTCTGAGCCCCCCTGCGAGGCTCAGGCTCTAGGCTCTGGGCTCAAGTCTGCTCGGCCCTCCCTCTCCCTCTCTCTCTCTCCCTCCCTCCCTCTCCGCCTCTTGCCCCCTTTCTCACATGCTTCAGAGTGCCCCTTCTCCCTCTAAAATAAATTAATACAATTGTTTTTAAAGCACAGGGCTCAGCAACGTGTGGTCGCTGGCCTTCTCTGGAAGCACAGAGCCCCTAGGGGAGGTGAATGGTGAGAGCACGACACACGTGGGTCTCGCAAACAGAATGCTGAGTCCCGGCTCAAAGAGAGTCGCAGTATGGGGCAGCGCTTACCTGAAGCTCAAAGGAGGCAGATCGGGCCCCAGGCAGTTGGCCAGGCGTCGCCTTGGGAAGGACTGGGGCCTGGGATGGGGCCCAGGAGGCTGCAGGTGCTCCACCGGAGACCTTCGGTCCCTCCATCGGGCCACCAGTTTAGGCGTGTTCACTTTGTGAGCAGTTGGGGTCGCAACAGACGTCGGATCTGTGCACTTTTCTGTGTTTATGTTAAACATCAAAAAGGAAGAAAAACAGAGGTGATACTGTCTACACTCACCAACGTAGGATACAAAAGCCGCGCAGGCCCTGTGGTAGGCAGCAGCTCACCGCTCTGCCTCTCGGACATGAGGTTGCAGACATCAACCTACAAGTGCCTGCATGCACGGAGACTGACTTCCGGAGATGGTCCTCGCTTGCCTTTGGGTCACATCTGGAGTCTCTCTGTTTTACTTCTTTATGCTTTTCTGTGTGGGTTTGCGTTTTCGCACAGCGTATATCGGAGCATGGCTGTTATTTTTTTTTTAAATCTTCCTTAATTAAAAACAAAGTTAAGGGCAGCCTGGGTGCCTCAGAGGTTTAGCGTTGCCTTCGGCCCAGGGCGTGACCCTGGGGTCCCAAGATCGAGTCCCACATCGGGCTCCCGGTGCATGGAGTCTGCTTCTCCCTCTGCCTGTGTCTCTGCCTCTCTCTTTCTCTCTCTCATGAATAAATAAATAAAATCTTTAAAATAAATAAATAAAAATAAAGTTAAAGCCTGCTTTTTATTTTTCCCTAAAAGCAAACCAGTGCTTTGCTCAACCGGGGACGTGATGTACGCGGTGTGCACCTACCGCGCTCTGCGGTTGCCTCGGTTTGTATGCATCTCCGAGGCTGGTTCTGCACAGAGCAGCCACCGCCAGCCTTCGTGTGATGGCTGCACAGGGCAAACCTATGGTAAAATCCAGGGCGGACACAAGGGGAGAGGTCAGAGCATCGGAGAGTCCTGGGTAAATGCTCTAGAAATTGCAGGCGGTCTCTTCTTCCTCCCTTTGAAGCACAGAGCACCTGGGTCTGCTAATGAAAGGAAAGGAAGTGCTCTGCCCTTCACCCCCCCTACACATGCTTTCTACGTCTCTTTGGCTGGGATGGAACTGATTCTGCCAAGTTTTCTTATTTCTTCCTCAACTTCCCTCCTTCACACATTCACATACTCGAAATCCTTTAAACGGGCACAACTTACTTTTTCCTTCAATCAAAGCCCACGCTGGGAACGTCCATGGCCCTAGGTGTGTTAGCACATGACCTTAATAGTCGCGCTAAAAGATGAGTGTCTAATACAATTTCTAACGGGTCAGATTTGGCTCGAAGACGGGGATTAGGGCGAGAGAGGCCCTACTCTTGCACAGAGCTGGTCAGGTGGCTGATGGTACCTGTGTGTCCCCCTGCGGCAGCCGCTCTGCCTCCTCCCGGGCCTGCGCAGAAGACCCCAAGCCACCCAGGAGCAGAAGGCGGCTGCCATCACCCAGTCCAGACTGATATCCATTCCAGACTCAAGATTACAATAATTTGGGAGAGGGTCAACCCCCAGATGCAGAAGAGCTGCTTTAGCTTAAGACTCTTAGGTCTTTTTCCCCAGGGCAGGAAAGGTTTGAGACAATGAAGGATGGATGAGGCTTTCCAGGCCCGGGACACAACCTTGATCCAAAGCCTTAGTCATGGCTTTAATTTTTGCAAATCAAAGCCTCAAGTTTTTCTTCACTCTCTTAGCTGAAGACATGTTTCCCAGGATGAATGGAAACAAAACAAAAGGTACCAAATTAGAGGCTGTGTGATGACGTCCTGTGCCACCTACACTCTTTGCAGGCAGGCAGAAATCACTGCTTTACTAAAATCCCCTTTCCTGAGCTTTTCCCTCCTCCCCACCATGGTCTTCACAAGACCATCCCATACTTGGAAAACGTTTGTCTAATTATCATCACACACGATGGGCCTGTTGCCAGCTGCTTTTTATTTTAACTTCAGATTCTTTCCAGGGTGTTTGTTTTTTTTTCGTGGGGGGCGGGGAATGGGAGAGAGGAGTGTGTGTCTGTTTTTGCTATTACACAGAACCGATCAGATTTCCCTTTATAATCACAATTAAACTTCCAGATCCCGATCACATGCATACTTTGCGTCTAGAGGATTTGAATGTCTATCGATTTGGTCACTTGCACAAAGCCTTCCCGGCTGAGGGGATGAGAAACCGACCCACGAGGTTCAACTTGTCATTCTAGGGACACGGAGAGCACAGATGGGCTCAAGGAACCTGAGGCCGACTCCGTGTTCTCTCCATCAGCTGAGACTGGATGCCACAGGGCTAAGCCCCAAACCATTTGCTAGAGTCTCTCCAACCAGAAAGTAAGCCCCACAAGAGCGGGGCCTTTGACTCCCTTGTTCACCCCGGTAGCCCCAGCACCTGCTTGGTTGGTATAATGAGGAGTGGGCAGCAGAAAGGTCTTGAATAAGGAATCACCCTGTGCCGTGCCCCCTCCCAGGGTGGGGGTGGGGGTGGAGGAAGGGCATACGTCCCAGATCTCTGTACAAAGCGGGACCTTCAGGCATTAAAACCACCCAGACAAGTGGCGGCTCTGAAAGGAGCTTAAGGACGTCGATCAGCCCAAGGGGCAAGATGCTGGGCTCAGGGATGCTGGGTACAGCCCACACGGTTCTCCTTCTATTGCATCTGATTTCGGTGTTCCTGATGGAGTCTACGGGGAGGGGAGAAGCAGAGACTCTCCTTGGCACCCTACCGGCTCAGACCAGACAACAGCTAATGGGAATCTGAGGTCAAGTGGCCAAGAAAGATGCAGGAGACTCGGGAGAGATTTCCTTTCTGCTTCCAGAAGTTGGCTTTCCTGTCCCTGAAGCACAGAGAGCCCGACGAGGAGCATCCAGTGAGCCGTCCCAACCCAGAAGTTCAGCTCCAGTATTTACACATTCTTAGGGGAGAGCATCCTCACCAGGCATCCACGGCCCTTCAGAAGTGCAGCCCTCGGTTATCATTCACTGTTCGGGACAAGCCACAGCCCGGCTGCCCCAGTGTCGCCCACCCGACCTCCTCCCACCTCCCTCACTGACTAATTCAGAGAGTCACTGCAGTAACCTGCTCTCTTAAAGGGCACACGCGGTCTGGCGGGCTTAATTTTGTCCATTAGTCATATCTCAGGGAAACGGACTTCAATAAGACAATCTTAACATCTAACATTAACTGGCATTTAAGAAAGAGATTTTAATGCTTATCTCAGTTCCCTTCCTTTCTTCTCTTTTGAGGGGGAGAGAAAGGAGGAAGAGTGGGGGAGCTATTATTAACTAAAAGAAGAAAAGGAAAATCATTGCTTTGTACGTGCTAGGAATTAACAGTCTGTATAATCCAGAAGAGGAAATAGGACAAACATCCAAATGACTACTGAACACATCTGCGTAAAAGGGGCACTGGGTGGCTCAGTCGGTTAAGCCTCCGACTCTTGGTTTCAGCTCAGGTCACGATTTCAGGGGCATGGGATGGAGCCCTGAGTCAGGTTCAGCTCAGTGCAAGCCTGCCTGTCCCTCTCCCTCTGCTCCTCCCTGTGCTCGTTCTCTCTCTCTCTCTCTCTCTCTCTCTCTGTGTGTCTCTCTCAACTAAATAAATCAACTTAAAAAAAAACCACATCTACAAAAGTTGCATCAAAGCAAATTACCTTGAGGGTCAGGGGAGGGAATGATGCAAACGGCTGGAAGGTGAGCAGTTTCTGAGCAAGGCTTAGAGGGATGCTGATCAGCGGAGATGGGACAAGGGTCTGCCAGTTAGAAGGTTTGAGAAAAGGCCTGGGACAAGTGAGCTGGAGGGCTCTGGCGGCCCGGAAAGGGTGAGACAAATGCCCTCAGGAGGAGAGGACAGGAGGGGAGCTGGGGTGTGCGTGGTGGGCCCAGCTGCGGAGGGGACTGTCTGTGGCCGATCCGTGGGCTCCCGCTCCAGCCCCGTGGTCTGCAGCCTGTGCCTGGGAGGCAGGGACTGAGGAGGCTGGTCCTCAGATTAGGGGCCACGAGGCTGGCCTCAGGACTGGTGCAGCAGCGGGGAGTGAGGGGGGTTGGAGGGGGTTAGAGAAAAGGCGTGGGAGGACAGGAGGCTGGCGGCAGGCTGTCCCTGGGCCCAACTTAGGAGGAGTAAGGGGTTGTCCCTGAGGAATGGAAAGCCAAGGCCAAGCTCCTGCTGCAGGAGGCATAAAGCAGGTCTCGAGAACAGCACAGAGGGACCACCAGGCTTCTCCTCTGTGTGCAGGACAGAGAAGCAAATCTCGAGCACAACAGACAGTAGAACACAAGGCAGATGCGCAGTAGGGCCTAGGAAAGGCCAAGTGGCAAGCGATACCTTGTAAGGTGGAGAGGCCTTCTTTGAAATGGAGCATCCGAGTCCCGGGGAGTGCCAGGGAGGGGAAGGAGAGTGAGGAAGGAAGCGAGTGCGTGTTTCCAAAACCGGGGTGATTCACAAGAATCCACTAACACTCGGTTGCCTCTAGGGATGAGACCCTTTGCCTGTCACACCCTTTGCTATCTTTTGAATTTCGAACCTTGTGCACTACCTCCTATCATAACTCAATTTGAAAATGTTGGGATCCAAAAAAAAAAAAAAAGAAAATGTTAGGATCCGGGTCCTGGTGGTGGCTGTATGCTGCGGTAAAACAAACCCTGCCTTTCATGGGTTTTTTGTTTTGCTTTGTTTTGCTTGCTTTTACACCAGCCTGGGGGGCCAGTTACAGAATCTCAGTGTTTCATCCCTTGCCACCCTTCATCCCATCTCCCCCAGACTAGATGAAGGTCTTTTTTCCTTCTTTTTTTCTGGGTCTGGGCTTCCACTTCAGGACCTCCACCAAAGTGAAGGTCTCAATTCCATCTCAGAAGTGTAGGGGTCAGGGGCGCTTGGGTGCGGCCCCCCCAACTCTGGCAGAAGGCTAGAGCGTGAGGGGCGGGGGAGGTGGCCTATTAGGAAGACCTGCAGGCTGGCCAGGGCCCTGCCCTCGCGGGGGTTTGGAGCTGCTCCTGTCCGCTTAGGCCGAGGATGCTGCGGGAAAGGCTCGGCCCCAGGCTGCGGCTGCACGGAGCACAGAGCACAGTCGCCGCTCCCGACGCATGCAGCTCCCCCGAAGCCCCCAAGGCTTCCTGAGCTTGGAACCAAACCCCCAGAGTCTCCGAGTGGCCTGCGGGGGTGCACCCTGACCCGCCGAGAGCTGCGCCCCTGCTCCGCGCCCGCGGGTCTCAGTACTTCTGGCAGAGTCCGCCACGACCTCCCTTCCCCTTGACCTTCAGCAAGGGGGCTGCAGAGCTCACCTGCGGGGAGAGCCTGGGAGGCGCGGGGATGCGTGCGCCCTCGCAGGTCGCAGGTCGGGTCCCCGCGCCCTCGGGGCCACACGGCAGGGGAGGGGAGAGGGGTGCTCAGAGGGTCCGGGTGGGGGGAGGAGGCTCGGAGGGTCCGGGGCCCCGTGCGCGCGCCCCGACCGTCCCTGCAGCGTTCGCGCCACTGCAGCCCCGACCCCGGGGGCTCGCGAGCAGCTTCCGCCCAGTGGGTACGAACGCGGGCTGTCCTAAATTCTTTTTTTTCCCCCTCCTCCCTTATAGTCTGTTAAATTGACTAATAAACTCAACACAGCGTTCTCTGTGCGGCTTCAAAAAACTCGGTAATTTCGTTAGAAAACGTTGAAATTCTACCCCGAAGTATTCGGTCCAAATGTTTAGTTAAAGTAACCCCGTGGGTTAATAAACTAAACAAAGGCAACCCATGCAAAACTGGAGCAATGAAAACCAGGCTAAATAAACGAAGGGAAGTTTATAAGAACCCTTTCGGAGGAAGAAAAAAAAAAGAGAGAGAGAGAGAGAGAAAAGGCACCGGGCACGGAGGTTTAATGCGAAGCATGTGAGCGGGGCTCAGCTTACAGGTACGCGGGCCGCCGCCGAAGGGCGCCGACCGGCGGCCTCCAGGGTTCGGGGAGCTTCGCGCCGCAGGAGAGTCTACGCGGGCGAGCCGCAGAGCCGGCCCCGGAGCGGTGCGCGCTCCTGCACCTCTCCCCGCTCCCGCGCTCCTGCACCCCCACCTCCCCAGTGCAGTGCGCACTCCTGACCCCCGAGATCCGCGGTGCGCGCTCCTGCTCCCTCATACCCGGACCCGCGGTGCGCGCTCCTGCACTCCCCCTCCGCGGACCCGCGCGCGCGCTCCTGCCTCTCGGGCCCCGGTGCAGTGCGCGCTCCTGACCCCACCCGGGACCCGCGGTGCGCGCTCCTGCACACACACACCTCCACCCGCGGCGCGCGCTCCTGCCTCCCGGGCCCTGGTGCAGGGCACGCTCCTGACCCCGGGATCCGCGGTGCGCGCTCCTGCAACCCCCCTCCGCGGACCCGCGGCGCGCGCTCCTCAGATCAGCCCCAGGCAAGAGCCCTGCGCGATTGGAGGTGCGGGGACCCCGGCTCCGTCCCTCCTCCCCGGCGGCCGAGCCACCGAGAAGCTGCCGCGCCGCGTCCCCGGAGCAGCCCTGCAGGAAGCCGGGGGTGGGGGGGGCAGGCTGCGGGGTAGACGTTCCTAACAATTTTTGTCTTTTGCCCTCACGTTCCCCCAAAGCAGCCGAGGACGCAGAAGGGAGCGGGGTCCGGGCAAGGCAAAGCCGGGAAACCAGGAGCCATCATTGTTCCCGGTTTGGGAGAAACGCGGTAAAAGCGCTGGGGCCCTCGTGCGCCTCGCCCGCGGCGCAGGTTCGCCAGGCAGAGGAAAAAGGCGGGCGGCGGAGGTTTGGTCTTCAGGCCGCGGGACCTGCCCTCTCCCGGCTCCTGCGCCCCCCCCGCCCCCCGCCCCTGCCCCCGCTCCGGGATCCAGGAGAGGCGGCCCGGTCCTCGGAGCCCCGACCGGGGAGCTCGGCCGGGACATCAGAGGCAACACAGGTTCGATGCTAAATGAACCTCCGGGCGGCGGGACAATGGCCCGGACCTCACACGGGGCCCCGCGCCTTCCCCCAGCGCGTCTTTATTGCACGTGGTGAACCCGGGGCGTCCCCGCGGCCGCCTGCCCAATGCGCCGACCCGGGAAGGGACGCGCGGGAGACGGCCTGAAAAGAGGTGTGGGTTTTAATTTTTAAAGAGCATAATTGGGGCTGAGGAGGGTTATTTTTTTTCCTTGACCAAGGTAGGGGGGAGAAAAAAGAGGAAGGAGGGGGAAAAAAGGCGAAATACAACACATTTATCTATCAGCCGCTGGACAAGACAAAGAGGTTTTAACAACAGTTTGAAAAGAGCGGCCTGTGAATGGTTACTATTCAATTTGTATTTTATTCCCCGCTGGTCATGGAATTGAGATCAGAAGAAAAAGTGAAAACACATGGCTGAGGTCAGGGGATCAGAGAACCACCACATACAGCAAAGGGAAGGGAAAGCAATGGGAACTCGTGTGAAGAAATGGATTATATAAACAGAGCTTACCATCGCCTGCGCCCCATTATCCTATAATTTACCCTGCATGGGAGCATAGAAATATATTAAACTAGTGATAGGTTTTACCATTTCTTTACAACCCAGCCTCGTGCCAATCAAGCCTACTATATACTTTGAGACATGTTTAGAATTCTTGAACTAATGTGTTTATTTTAAATATCACAGGGAAATTATTACATCACCAGAAAATAATGCCAGAGCGGGGGTCTTGCCGCCCTTTTGAAGTCCTGCTGCAACGAAACATGATTTTAATTACATAATCACTTTGAAACTATAATTATACAATAAACGATGAGGATTAAGCGGGAAGTATAGAGTACATTAAAAATTGCTTAGGTCTTGAGAAAACAAACTGAACATGCAGGGGGAGAAGAAAGAGATGAAATCCGAGGTCCTGGGGAGGGGGTTGATAAATCCTGCAATCGCCTTCCCTTGAGCTTCGGTGGTGACCGGGGCCTGGTGTTGGCTGTGCCCGGTCCCAGGGAGGGAGGGAGGGAAGGAGTGGGGGGCGGGCGGGTGGCCCGGCTGTGTCGCCGAGTAAAAACCTAACCCGTAAATCTGAGCCAGAATCAAAGCGAAGCCGAAGCCGGAAAGAAGGCTCTGGTGCTTTTGTTAACCTGCCTACGCCAAAACGCACCGACAGAGTCGTCGCTGTGGCATTTAAGAAATTCATTTACCCTGAAAACCGGCACGTTTGGGAATGGCAGGGTGAAGCTGAGGGTTGCCAAGGGTCGGTTTGCCCTTCTGCTCCAGCGGGAAGAGCGTCCAACACGGCCGGGTCCTCGCCCGCAACCGGTTTATGAGCAGCAGCGCGTTGGTGGCGGTGCGAACCCCTGGAGCTGCGTGGCTTCCCGGACTGGCGCTCCGGCCCCCACCGGCTTTCTGGCCCTGGGGGATGGCGCTTAATTTTGCCTTTGAGGTTGTCTTTCCGGTGAGGCCCAAGGCATGCCGCTGGGTCTTCATTTAAAAGGTAGAAACGTGGCTCTGCCTAGAGCTCCCCAAAGTGCGGCTCTCTGTCCTCAGCTTCCCTGGGTCCCCAGAACTCCCACACAGCCCAGGGTCCAGGGCCCCGGCCCTGGACTCTGATCCTTCTCGGGCTCAGATCCTGGTGGGGGGCAATTAACTGAAGGCCCAGGGAGGAGGGTGCTGGGCCCGGGCACGAAGTCCCCAGTGAATTCGGAAGCATGTGAGGGACCGAAAGCTCCCAGAGAGGCTGGTGATTATCTGTTTTCAGTGGCACCTACTTCACGGACGGTCCAGCCAGCAGCCGTTGGCGCCCGCCTTCTCTCTTTCCCAGCAGGTGCCCTTGGGGGAGGGAACGGAGCCGTGGTTGGAATGCGGGCGGCGCCTGGGCCAGTCGGCCTTCCCACAAAGGGTTAAACACTCGCCACCCAGGCTGAGAGGCACTCCGGCTCGAGGGCAGGCCCGCTTTCCGGTTGGGCAGAAAATTAGGATCACAGCGTCAGAGATGTTTAAACTCACTCGCAATCCTGAAAATGGTTCCCCAGGAACCTAAAGATGTGGGGTCCTGGGCGACAAAAAGGGAGAGAGAGAAAGCAACAAAAAGAACCATGCGGGGTCCCAGCCTGGGCCTCCTGGTGGCTCCCACCCCGTGGGGGCTGCCGCGACAGTGGCGTGAGAACGGCGGTCTCCAGCTCCAAACCATTAATATTAAGACACATCAGCATCGCATTAGTCTGCAGCAGACCATCAACGAGTGAGAACAAACACAAAAGAGAAATAAAATAGTTCACCCGAAGAGTCCTACTGTGGAGCTGTTTATTTCTTGCTTTACTAAGCCGGGGCTCTAGCTGCCCCCTGCCCTCTTGCCAACCAAAGGCGGTGCTGGCCTGGCAACCTTGACAAGCCCTTTTCAAAACACCCAAGGAAATTACCACCGGGCCCGATTTCAGTGGCCATTTTATCTGGAGCCCGTGGGGCCAATGTGCAGGGTCCCTAACCCCCATGAACATGTGAGCAGGGCACGATATTTAAATTTTAAGAAGTAGAAGAAAAATCTGATTCCCTGGGAGTAACAGCAGCACCTACACGTGTTATTTACCTGCCACTTAACACCTGCGACCTACCCCGTTCTCCCCTTTATAGAGCATGCAGTGGACTGGACTGAACAGAAGAGCGACCTTGACCATGGTCCCCACTTTATTAATAATGTCAGATACTCACCGGGGCTTATTACGTGCCCAGCACTGTGGTGTTTTGCACTCGTTCCTCTTACAGCCCCGTGGGGCGGGAGCGCCATCCCCGTGTTACACCTGAGGGGGGGGCACACGGGAGCACGCCCCGGTGGCCATGCGGAGACCCGAGCGCAGACTGCAGCCCTGGCCCACCTGCGGCACCTACAGAGGTGCCGGGCTCGGGGAAACTGAGGCAGTCAGAGGTTCCCACCGGGAGCCGAGGCTGGAACCCCCGTGGCAGCGAGCAGGGACCACGCACCACCCCCCCTCCACGGTCGGTGCCCTCCCCCCCCCCCCCGCGGGCGGTGAATGGCGCTGGGACCCCCGCCCCGCCTCGGGGCGAGAACCCAGAGCTGCTGAGCCCGGTCGGGCGCCGCCGCCCCTCCGCGCTGGTTTCCGCAGAGACGCGGCCCAGGAACCTCGAGGAGGGGCCGCGCCCTGCATCCCGCGCCGCCCGGGCCCCAGCTCCACTGGACACGAGCCCAGGGGCCGCGGACAGCAGGCGGGGCGCCCGGGGGCCCTCGCTCGGGCGGGGGGGGGCTGTCCCTGCTCGCCCCGGACCCCGCCCGCCGGCCCCGCCGGCCCCGCCTGCCAGCCCGAGACCCCCAGCGACCCCCCATCCCGCTGGCGACCCCCAGCGACCCCTCCCGGACTCCGCTGGCGACCACCCCCCCCCCCGGACCCGCCCGCGACCCCCAGCGACCCCTCCTGGACCCTCCAGCGCTCCCGCCCCAGGGCGCAGCCAGACCCGCACTTGGTGGCGTCGGCTTCCCAGCTTCCCACCCGCGGGTTCCATCTCGAGCGGGGGCGCGGCCCAGGGGCTGGAGGCCCGGAGCGGGCGGTTAGACTTCGTCTGCGACCCGGGGAAGCCCGCGGGGAGGGTCGCGCCCGCCTGCCCGGCCTCCCGCGCGTCAGCGAGCTGCCGGCCGCTCCACCCACGCCCCTGACCACGACTCCCTGGCCTCGGGCTCTGCGGCCCGGCGTTGGGTCATTTCCTCCTCACAGCTAATAATTTTCAAGACAGAAGTTATGCTGCTTGGAGAAGACCTGTCCTTAGCCGCTGAGCGGATGCCCGGGTCCTCCGGGGACGCTCTACAGGGGGTCCCCTGGTTATAGGAGGAAGGCACTGAGGGGTCCAACAGCCTTTCTGGGTGGACACCGGGAGGTGCCTGGAACGTGTCTGTGCACAGTCACCTGAGGTCACAGTGCCTTTCCCTTCCCCAGTGACCTCTCAGGGCCACAGGTCACCAGCCCAGTGTTTCAGGTAAGCTCAGGATGGGGTTTCTGGGCAGAACTGGGGATGGGGGAGGGAGGAAGATCCTTCCTGGAAAATGCAGAAGAAAGTAGGTCCTCCCTCAAGGCTGCTCCGAGGGTTGAGTGGGGAAGGGAGATTTGAATTCCTGCCATTCTGGAACTCCTATGAAAAGCCAACCATCTCCTGCTCGGTGCCGTGCTGAGCCCTTTACAGCCAGCCTCGTTTCCCATCTTGGCTGCACAGTTGGCACTGTTTGGCAGGATTCTAAAAATCCAGATACCTGGAGCAATTCATTCACAATTACCAGGAGTAGGGCCCGGCCACCAATGTCTGTGTGGGTTCTAAGCTCCCCAGGGAGTTCCACGGCGCAGTCCCATCCGAGAGCTGCCGCTTTAGGGAAAGTGCCTCATCTAATTCTCACAACAACCCTGCAAGGTACACACGTGATGCTTCCCACTTCGTAGGTAGGAAAGCTGAGGCTTAAAAAGAATCTGTATCTGGTCCAAGGTCAGCGCAGAGTCAAGCACAAGTTACTCTGCCGCCGGACAGCAGGGATCCAGCCTCTTTGGGGTGAGTCCCTCCTGACTTTAACCCCTCCTCCGCACCCCCAAACTTTACCCCACTGGGAGATACCCTAGATCATAGCTCCTAGAGGAAGGCAGGCCATGGACATTTCCGAAGCCTCAGGCAGACCGCCTATATTTAGGACTTCGAGCTGAGAGGGAAGTAGGGTGGGGAGAAAGGGCCAAGAATAGCTTTGGTGTTCTTCAGGAAATGGAGGTTCCCAAAGGACCCTGGGCCACCGAGTGCTCTGTGTGGAAAGATGATATGTGAAGGGTCAACCCCAGGCACCTGAGTGCCGCGGGGGCTCCTAGGGAAGCCTGGAGGGAAACGGGCACTGAAATATAAAACCTGACACCTGGCTGGCAGTGTTACCTCGGGCAAATCCCTTAACTGCTGGACCTCCATTTCCTCTCCTGCAAAATGCAGTGGTTGGACACATTTAGCTCTAAAGCTGCTTCCAGGGGCACCTGGGGGCTCAGTGGTTGAGCGTCTGCCTTTGGCTCAGACCGTGACCCCGGGGTCCTGGGATGGAGTCTGGAGCCTGCTTCTCCCTGTGTCTGTGTCTCTGCTGTCTCCCTCTGTGTCTCATGAATAAATTGTAAAAATCTTGAAAAAAAAAAGATAATAAAGTTGCTTCTTGCACATACACTTTCATTCTGGGTTGCATTAGAAGCCAAATGACCATATTTTAGCATCCTCACTCTCTCTCATTTGCTTTCACACCTTCTCCAACAGTAAAAGTTGCTACCCCCATTATGATTAGGGAAACCAAAAGAGGCTCAGGGTGTTTCTGACTCCTCTAGTGGTTACTGGTACTAGTCCTGGAAACATGTCTCCTGGGAGCCCCTCTGCTCTCGTCTTCTTGGTCATTCTGCAGTCAGAGAACCTCAGGGCATTGGCAGGACGGCACACTGAGCTTGAGGCCTCAAAAACACCAAAATCTGCCCCAGAATTCGAGCAGGGTCACAGAGGTTTTGTGCGGAGAAAGGGGTAGAGGAGTGGAGAACCAGTCTTCCGAATCAGTCCTTTCTCTCAGCCTCAGTTTTATTTTTTACCTAGAGCCCAAGGATCACTTCTAATTCTCGGTGGGGCCACAGATTCATCGGTCAATGCCTATAAAGATCTTTGAGAAGTCTGAAGGCCAGAGATGTAATCTATGTTCCCGGAGGAAGGCCCAGGATGGAGACACCAAAGGATTCTTGTCCCTAGCACTCCAGCTATCTACACACGTGTGCCTTGCACCTCAGTGTCCTAGTTCCTGGTGGCTCGTCAGACTCACCTGGGGAGGTTTTAGAACAAGCACGTCCAGATCTCAGTCAGATCAACTAAATCAATAGCTAAAGTGGTTAAGTTCATACACGGATATATTTTTAAAAAGCAACCATGATTCTAATGTGCAGCCAGGGCATTTGCTATGGATGTTTATAGAGCGTCCATGGGGAGGCCAACAGTCAGCCTGGAGCTCTAAGGAATCAAGTCTGGGGGCACCTGGGTGGCTCAGCCGTTGAGCACCTGCCTTTGACCCAGGGCGTGACCCTGGGGTACCAGGATCGAGTCCCACGTCGGGCTCCCTGCATGGATCCTGCTTCTCCCTCTGCCTGTGTCTCTGCCTCTCTCTCTCTGTGTCTCTCATGGATAAATAAATACAATCTTAAAAAAAAAAAAAAAAAAAAAAAAGGAAACAAACCTAGCTGGAGATCTGGAGCTAAAGCTGAAGCCACAGGTGTGCGGGATTGCTCAGGAAAAGGGTGCAGAGTCTGAAAGAGCTGAGGACAACACCTCAGGAAGTCAGAGTAGTAACGAGAGATGTGGGAGAGGATAGTATCAGAGAGAGTAAACTGGAGGAAGGTGCGAAGCAGGAGAAAAACCTGGAGGCCTGAAGAGAGAAGAGAAGGTCATGGTGGACAGAGAGGTCAACAGCACACTGAGCTCATCTAAGATCAGGACCGGAAAGTCTTCGTTGGACTTGACCTCTGAGAAGGCCACGGTGGCCTGAGCAAGAAGAGGTGAGGGTGGGGGAAGCTGGCCTGCAGAGCACCTAGAAGATTCTGGGGCTGAGCCGAGAGAGACCAGGCAACTTCTTGTCCCCAAGCCAAGGGCGCGGTGAGCGCGGCAGCAGATCTCCTTGGCGGTGGAAGGGGAGCCTCACTCTCCACTGAGAACAGCGGAGAGAACCGAGCTGTTAATCTTGATGCCCAGGTCGAAATGTCTCACGGGTGGGAAGCCCGACAGCAGCACCCCAAGCACCGTGTGCCGGGCAGGCTGCACACACGCTCCGGGCCGAGGGCACAACCCACTTCAGATGGGCTTGGTTCTCCTCAGAAACAGTGTCTAAGTAGAGTCGGCCACCGCCAGGTGGCAAATGCAGCAGTTCCAGACGTGACTCGTGACTCGAGGCCACAGGAATCAGTGTGGAAGCCGCAACCGGCTGTGGAGGCCCGACTCCGCCGCCTGACACTCCCCAGCACGGTCCACCACCGTAAGGCAACTGGGAGAGCCTCCTGGGAGAGAAACCCCACAAAGACACAAGCAGAGCGGCAGCAGCAGAAGCGCAGTGTGAGGGGCCGACGCCATCCAGGGCCACCAGGACGCTGCCACCTCACCTTCGTAGTAGCAGCAGAGCCCAGCCGGCCGGTGGGGAAGGGGGAGTGGGGGGGCAGCCTGCATTCTCTTCTCCTCCTTGCCGCCCCTTGGAGTCTTCGGGTCTCCTCTTGTCCAGGCCCTGCCCTCCTTCCTCTCCTGGTCTGACCCCGTCGAGACCCAGGGGGCTGCCGAGCTCGCATGGACCTGGGCCTGTGGCAACGGGGCCGTGGCAGGAATCTGGACCCCCTCTACCACGCAGTGTTTTCCTCAGTTGCCACTTGGTTTACACTTAAGAGACAAGGCCGGATGGGAAGAGCAGCTCCCCTTGGGGCAGCGTGGGGGGTGGTGGTGGAAGGGGACGGAAGGGGGTGTTCTCTGTCTTGGCTAGGATGCAGGCCACCCGCCAGGGTTACAAGAGTTCACCGAGCTTCATGATCTGTGCACTTTCCTGTGTGTACATTGTACGTCAATAAAAACTTGTTGTTGTTGTTGTTAGGGGTGTGTTTAAAGGCAATGAGGAGCATGCCCAGCGGCCACGGTTGCCAGGCCCCGAAATACCGCCCTGCTATTTCTCTCTCTTTCCAGGCAGCAGCCAGCAATCTTCCTCTTGCCCTGCAGCCAGCACCATGCAATTTGCACCTCACTAATTCCCTGGCTGAAGCTCAATGCTGTCTGGTCACTGCTCTCCCCTCCCCCACAACAGTGACCCGATGTCTGTCCTGCCCTGCAGTTTGCTGTTTGGGGCTGTTTGGCCACCTGGGATGGGGATGATCCTTTGTAGAAATTCTGCGTTAAGGAATCACGGGGACGGGTAGATGCTCTGGTGACATAACGTTACCGGGAACCAAACACACTGCAGCTTCCTCCAACCCCCGGCGTGGATGGAGCTGAGATGGTTTTGGAGTTGTTCGGAGCAAGCAAAATATCACATTTCGCTTAGGTTTGAGGGGGTGTCGCTTGGCAGGACCCAGTGATTGACGCTCTTACTCTCCAATTTTCTGCTCGTTGAAGCGTTAAAGCGGCAACCCTAGAGTCAAGAGAAAGCCAACAGTCTGGGCACGGAGTACTTAATTCCAATCTACAAATAAAAAGCTTTTATTAGACCTTCCTTCCTTCTCATTTCGCCTTAGATCTCAAATTAGCGTTCACAGGGGCTGGCCAGAAAGCAACTGCAGGGAACGGTGACGTTCCCTCCTCGCAGGCAGCAATTAAAACCCTTGAGATCTTGTCCTCCGTAATGACGGGTTGCAAGACTATATATAAGTGCTGAGTAAACACCTGAGGCTCTTTATTTACGCTTCCCGATTCTTAAGGCAGAGTGGGTTAGTGGAAAAAATTTGCTTGGGTTAGATGCCAGAAGAGCAAGGTTCTGGTCCAGGTTCACTGTATGACCTCAGATAACCTAGGGAGTCCCACAGTGCTTCAGTAGGACTTTACACCTGGGAGGTCTGCTGGCCTCTAGCTGAGAGGCTGGGCCAGGTGACAGTCACGGCCTTGACCCACCAAACCACGATGCCTTCACGGGGCTAAATATACGTTCCTCCACCTTCACTGAATGGGTTTCAGGAAGTAAGAAAATAATCCTGTTCACTTGGAGATGAGGATTCTTTCATTAAGCAGGGGTTTATTCACCAGATTCTCCACGGGCACAGTGCTAGGCTCTGATGAGTACGACCCCGTTCTTGCTCTCCGGGACCCGTGAGCATCCAAATAACGCATGTGGCACGTGTCTCCTTATCGAAGACCTGGAAACTCTCTGATCTGAGCATGAACAAGACACAGCCTGCTGCGCAAGGGACGGTCCCGAACCAGGTTTATGGAAGAACCGGATTCCTCTACCATACGGTGTTTAAAAGTCACTTTGGTAAAGTTTCCAAACTCCACATGTTTATTTTTATTTTATTTTTTATTTTATTTATTTTATTATTTTATATTTTATTTAAAAAATTTTTTTCAACCTCTACAGGTTTCACAAGGGCTTTGGATGAGTTGACTTGGAAATCTGCTCATGCAGAAGCACATGCAAGCGGACATTGGATTCACTGTTGACCTTAAGTTGCTCAAGGTTGCTCGGGCCGTTGTAAGATTTGGTGTGTACATACGTGTGCATGTATGTGTGAGTTTATACATATATCCACACGAGACATGGATATTTGTCTGTGCTTTGTGTTAAAGAAAAAACAAGCTCCCTTGATAAGAGTTGCAAGTATACTTGCACTATTATGTGCTTGCACATCTGTGTACTTAGCAATGCCCACACACCCTGTGGATCTCTTGCCACCCAGTCTGTGGATCTGGCACCCATGGCAAGGGTGCCCTGTTGGACTTATCCCCACTAGCGTCCATTCCGGGAAGCTGCGCACTGGCGAGCCCCCTCCCTGCCCCTGGGGGGGACTGGCTCACAATTCGTGGTGTCTGTTGCAAAAGAGCAAAGCAAGGCCCATTGCTAAAAAATCATTAGAACTTTCAAGATGGTGACACCAGAGCATTCCACCAAGTGTGGGGTCCTTCCAAGCCCACACACATTGATCAGATCAGACCTGGCCTCCCCTTTGCCTCTCTGGGCGTCTGGGGAAGGACTCGCATTAGGCAAGGACTGCTGTGCTTTTAGGCGGCTTCCGGAAGGGCAGAAGATCACGGTCACTGGCATGAGCTCGGGTTCCCGCCAGCCCTGTGCTGCACGTTGGCCACAATGGAAAAACTGGAGTGGATGGCAGAGTGTGGTGCACCCAAGATGGCTCACGCTCACGCCAGCAAGTGTCTGCAGGGACCATTGGAGATCACGTCACTCAGCCAGCCATTCCCTTCTGTTCTTGTTATTTAATAGTTAGAGGTGGCTGTTGGGGTGGGGTGGGGTGGAGTGGGGTTGGAAGAGATCGATGCTCACATTTGGGGTATCTGCCCTTTCTCTTCCTCCTCCTGGGCCTGGACCCGGAGTTCCTTATCAAGGCACAGCTTGGCTCAGACCACCTTTGACTCCAGGTAAAAGGAGCCACCCATGCATCTGTGAGGCCTTTTGAGTAAGTGTTTGTAGTTCTTCTGGATGTCCTTGCTTTCCAGATGATGAAGCTGAGGACTGGAGAGGCCTCTCTGATTCCACCAAGGCTACAAAAGTAGTCGGAGCCAGAGCCGAGGCCACACCCAGGCTCGCATGTCACCAGGCACTTCTCACCAACAGCTACGCTCACACCTACGTTACCAAGGCTCCGGAACGCGGCCCAGTTAAAAAGAAGTCCTTAACGAATATCCTTAAATCCTGAGAACACCTTCCACTTTCCATCTCCCTGCCAAAGGGAACTGAAGGGGACCAGGGAACAAAGCTGCAAAGTCCTCGAAGCCGCCTGCAGCGTGCCCAGACTCCCCTCCTGGGGCCCTCGCAGGCCGCAGCTTCCCTCCCCAGCTTTCAGAGCCCTGCAGGTCTCCAAGCCACCTTCCTTCACCTTCGTCTGGTTTGAGGGCCTGAGACTTCTGGTGTGAGTCGTCTTGGTCACAGAGTGGGGCCGGCTTCCCAGCTGGGGCGACCTTGGAGGTTCCTGAGGGTGGTCCTAGACCCTGATGATACGGAGAAGGAGCAGGCAGGTAAGAAAACCCCCTTCTTTGGACCTGGGAGGCCAAGCTCGGGGGATGTGAGGGCGCCAGGCAGAGAAGGGACGGCAAGTGCGGCCCCACCCCTTTCACTCTACCTGCATCAGACCCAAAGCCAGCCCCGGGGACATCGGGGTCACAGGCTAAAATCTATGACACCCGGCTCCCACCCTGGCCTCTTTCCATGTTCTGGAATCGCCACTCTGTCAAAGATCTATTCACTCCTTGACTTTACAACCTTTATCTTGGGGCAGCCCGGGTGGCTCAGCGGTTTAGCGCCGCCTGCAGCCCAGGGGGTGATCCTGGAGACCTGGGATCGAGTCCCCCATTGGGCTCCCTGCATGGAGCCTGCTTCTCCCTCTGCCTGTGTCTCTGCCCCTCTCTCTCTCTCTCTCTCTCTCTCTCTGTGTGTGTGTCTCTCATGAATAAATAAATAAAATCTAAAAAAAATAAAAATAAAACCTTTATCGTGGGGCTTCTTATCCCTCCCATGCATCTTCTTGCAGCCCATGCCCACCCCGGCCCGGCCTGGTTCCAGAGGGAGGCTGCTGCGCTCTGGGAGCCTTCCCAGCACCTGCTGGGCCCGGAGGACCCCAGACGCAGCAGACTGAGCCCCTGTCCCACCTGCCCGATCCCCAAGGCTCCCCTCGGTCTGCTTCCATGGGCCCGGTGCTCCCAGACACGTCGTTCCCCGTTCCGGGTGGCCTGAGGTCAGCTCCGTTGGTGTGCAGGGGCTCACCCGGTCATCACGCCCCGTTCCCGCCACCCCCGTGCCTGCTGTGACTTTTCCTCCTGCTGCGGGGCCCCTGGGACATGCGCCGAGCCGGGAAGTATCCGCGGCCAGTGGGGTGAGCGAGGCCCGCAAGTGCCTGCCAGCCCCCGGCAGGGACCATGGGACTTCTATTGTGCCCCACGGTGGTCTCTTTCCCACTCTCTTCCTTGACTGGACTTTGGTTTAAAGTTCCCTTTTTGGGATCAGGTCGGTGTTTCCTTTCTCCTGCCACCGGGGAAGTTTCTGTTTCCGAGGCAGGCGGTAGACAGACAGGCCGGCCACCCCCGGGCCCGTGGACCCCAGGTGTTGCGGCTCCGGGGCCTCCGCAAGCCTCCCCGGGCCTGGGGCCAAGCCAGCCCACCCCTCGTGGCGCGGCGCCAGCTGACTCTACATCAGGGTGCTCTGCGTAAGCCGCCCCCTCCCAGCGCACCCCGAGGTGCTCACAACCTGAAGGGGGCTGCGCGGCCCTGCCCTGCGCCCCTCGTGTCTACGCCAACCGTCTCCACGGAGTCTGGCTGTCACGGATACCCGGACCTCCTTTGCGCCGAAATTCAATGGGAAAAAAAAAACAGGGATCCCTGGGTGGCGCAGCGGTTTGGCGCCTGCCTTTGGCCCAGGGCGCGATCCTGGAGACCCGGGATCGAGTCCCACGTCGGGCTCCCAGAGCATGGAGCCTGCTTCTCCCTCTGCCTGTGTCTCTGCCTCTCTCTCTCTCAATCTGTGTGACTATCATAAATAAATAAAAATTAAAAAAAAAAAAAACAAAGGAAACGACAAACATAGTGTTTCTGTGCCTCCTCATCCAGCTGAGACACGCCACCATTTTTTAAAGAAATCCTAAAAACCAGGACATAGGGGTGGAGGTGGAGGCTCAGAACACAGTCTCTGTAAAAGCAGCGAAACTCTTTAGGAAGCACCAAGGCCTGCATCGTAGGCTTGGACCCGGCTGTCCCGTGGGCCCGGCAACCCTGCCCCCGGCTCTTCCCATGTCTAGGCGGCTGGTGCCCCGGAACCTTCTGCTGGGGGAAACTGTGGCCCCCCCAAGCCCCCCAACCTGGAGGATGGGCCTGCAGCTGGGCGGTCCCACGGAAGCTGTCCCCGAGCAAGGCTGCAGCGCAACGTTAGTGCCGGCACACGACAACCGCACGCGGCAGGAGCAGCTCATTAAGAGCAAGGGGAGGCTGGGGAGCCTCGGGGTGCAGCGGTTCAGCGTCTGCCCGGGTCCCGGGATCGAGTCCTGCATCAGGCTCCCCACAGGAGGCCTGCTTCTCCCTCTGTCTGGGTCTCTGCCTCTCTCTTTCTCTGTGTCTCTCGTGAATAAATAAATAAAATCTTAAAAAAAAAAAAAAAAAAAGAGCCAGGGTGGCGTCCCTCAGGGCACCAAATCTTCGACGGGACTTTACCTTTCTTTTCTCTCTTCTTCTTAGTACAGTGCCTACTGACAGAAGGGCACAGAGTAAATGGAACCTAACGCGTTCCTCTCATTTCTCTTCCCCAGGTCCTCCTCCCGGGAGCGGCTGCGACTGGCAGTTTGGTGTTTACCCTTTCAGATCACAGACACCTCCAGTGATCCAAGTAAATCCTCCGGGACCAAGGTTTTCTTGCTGAGGTTTTCAGCTCTCGTTTTAGATCCAACGTCATTGAGATTCATTTACATCTGGTAAATTCAGTATAGCTGAGTCCTTTTGCTCTGTTGGGGCCTCTTTCTAAGAGAACTGGCTTTCCCAAAACCTCACATGGCCAACGTGAACGTTCATCTGAATGTCGCCCATCCCAGGGCCCATCCCAGGCCACGCACTACCCATTTTTCAACTCTAGGTTTCACAAGACACCTGTAGACACATCTCCTTTTCTTTTCTTTTCTTTTCTTTTCTTTTCTTTTCTTTTCTTTTCTTTTCTTTTCTTTTCCTTTATTTTTCTTTTCTTTTCTTTTCTTTCTTTTCTTTTTTTCTTTTCTCTTTTCTTCTTCTCTTTAAAATTTTATTTATTTATTCCTGAGAGACACAGGGAGAGAGGCAGAGACCCAGGCAGAGGGAGAAGCAGGCTCCATGCAGAGAGCCTGATGCAGGACTCGATCCCAAGA
The DNA here is from genome assembly GCF_048164855.1 of Canis lupus baileyi. NCBI lineage: Eukaryota > Metazoa > Chordata > Mammalia > Carnivora > Canidae > Canis > Canis lupus. The sequence goes on from NC_132842.1 coordinate 56,862,620, forward strand.
CCCCGGGGTCACGCCCTGGGCCGAAGGCGCTGAGCTACCCGGGTACCTATTTCATTCATTAGGTAATCAAGAAGGAAGAGCCCAAAGGACTCCCCTGTGGAGAGGAGCGCACCTACTGCAGAGCAGCGTTCACGGCTCCCCTCCGCGTGCCGACCACAGCGGCCCTGGGCTGGCGGGGGCCTTTTCTCTCCAGCACTTTCAAGAAACAAACACCAAAAAAATTCCATGATCAAAGTCTGTTTTCTAGTGATTGCTTGGATCACAGTACGATCTATTTACTATTACTCCCAACGCAGATCTTGATCGCCCAGACACACTAGGAACTGTTCATTCCATAGGGAGACAATATTGCTGTGATTCTAGTGTATTCGAACGCCTTTTCTCCCTTGCCCCCCCCTTTTTTTGTTAAAAGCACAAAGAGAGAGAAAGAAAGCAAAAAGCTACGCGACAGCCAGACACGGCCACGTGCGAGACAGTGGCTAGGGACACCGGGCCGGGGGACCTGGCCATCTCTGTGAGTTGTCAGATTCCCTTTAATTTACATGTGAGTCGCCTGCTCAAAGTCACGTTGGTCAGTGACACGTAACAGAGAGAGCACCGCAGACCGTGCAGCTCCGCCCTCTGACTCTGCTCCACTTGTCCAGGCCTGGCCTTCTTGGGTAAGTCCTGTCCCTCTCGAGTTGGCCCCGAGGACATGAAGGGACCACGTCCTGAGAATGACCTGCCCAGCCCACTCCTCCTGCACAGCCCTCAGTGAGACACTAGGCTGGTTCCGCTGGTCCTTAGGAAACATGAGACATTCTACTAATGGTTCTGCCCACGAAACACTGACCTGCGCCTGTTCACATCGATTATTTAATTCCTGACTTAGATCAAGTTTTAGGGAATTTAATAAGAACTATTTCCAGGGACCTGTCAGAGACAGTTCTGCTATATACACACATCCATTAATTAAAAAGAATGCATTAAACTTGGGGGGGGGAAAAAGCGTAAAGTAGATAGCAGCAAAACATGGTTTGACTTACTTTACTGACTTCATGAGGTCATTTGGATGATGGAAGACATGCCACCCAAAAGGCGAAACCATCTAGTGAAGTAGTAGAATAAACCCATACATTCAGGCAATGACGTCCATGCTTCTAGCCAGGAATGCAATTTTCCCCTCTTTTGAATTATTCATTTCCTTTTTAATAGGTCACGTCTCATTTACCTTGATTTAGCATCAGACCAAGTACAGTTATGTATTTAGGGTGGGGAGGGAGGAGAAGGAAAAAGAATAAGAAAGAACTTTATGTGAGATGCGGTGACCCTGTCCGTAAAACCAGAGTCCACGCGGGTGACAAACTGTATCACGTCTTCGATTCTTTTTACGCCGGGCAAAGGGTACAGGGCTTCTTTAGGTCAGAATGCTTGCAAGAATAATGAAACATGTGCTCGAGAATACTGGGTGATGAATAACGCTTTTGCATGTGTCACTACGAGGAAGTATCACAACGCGCATTTCACCACAAGGCCAAAGAGAATATTTAAAAAGAAAACTCCACCGTAAGGTGAAAAATAGACCGATCCCTACATCTGTCTACAGGACGAATAAATCACTAACTAAATATTTTAATGGCCTTGAAGTACAATCCAAAAAAAAAAAAAAAAAAAGCAATTCCCTGAAGGGGTTAGCTTGAGTCCTCATTAGAGGGTTTATTTTCCTTGAGTGTGTAGATTGTTCTACGTCTACTGTCACAATTATGATACATTCACAGGACAAACTCCACAAGACCACCTTAGGTTAGGTGGGCATTCCACGCATGACAAGAAATAGGAATAAAGTGTGGAGATGAATAGGCAATAACCATCCTCCGCAAAGGAAATGCCACAGTCTGAGGTCCCACTTCTGCAGGGACTTTCGGTGACTTTAAAAAAAAAAAAAAAAAATCCTTTTAGAACTCTGATTCTTTCCACCAGATTATTCTTTGTACCACAGCTCCTGTTAAACTTGCTGGCCCATAAAGTAAGCATAGCACTCAATAAATACTCGTTGAATAAATAAATGTTGAACCTGATGCAGCTCATAATATTCGACTAACTTTTTTTTTTTTTTATAGCACTCTTTAAACAAAAGAAAACAAAACTTAACCACCGTCCTGGTGGTTAGAGATCATTCGATGAAAAGCAAGGAAATTATCATGACCTTTGGAGGTGATGAATCTTCCTAAATTCTGGTTCCTCCAAAAAGTTGACTTTTTCCATTGAGTCACAGATTAGAGTGCTTTAAACATTTTTAAGTGAGGTCCTTTAAAAGTCCTTATTTTTTAACCAAAAAAAAAAAAAAGTCACACAAATACAGAAATACATAAATGATGTAAAATGCGATAGCATTCATTTTTCCCAGAGTTCCTCTTGTCCTCAGAGGTAACCATCAACAGTGCAAGGTATAATCTCTCAGTGGTTTTTTTTCTATGCTCCTCTAGGAAGATTTTTTTTTCTTTTAAGACTTTACTTATTTATTTGAGAAATTGAGAGAGCAAGAGCAATCACAGAGGCAGAGGGAGAAGCAGAGTCCTTGCTGAGCAGGGAGCCCTACACGGGGACTCGATCCCAAGACCCTGAGGTCAAGACCTGAGCCGAAGGCAGACACTTAACCGACTGGGCCAACTAGGCACCTGGAGGTCTTTATTTTTTTATTTTTTATTTTTTTAAGATTTTATTTTTAAGTAATCTCTACAACAAAGTAGGGCTCGAACTCATGACTCCAAGATCAAGAGTCGCATGCTTTTCCGACTGAGCCAGTCAGGCGCCCCGACCAGGCTCTTCTAAATGCATACTGTGTTTTTCTTTAATTTGAAGTTAAAAAATGTATCAGGTTATAAATATTATTTGCAAAAAAATAAAAATAAATAAATAAATATTATTTGCTGATGTTGCTTTATCTTAGTGAGATTTTTTTTTTTTCTAAGTTCATGTGATAGAACAGGGTCAAGGTCAGCCTTCAAAGAAAAAAAATCTCAAAAAAAAATAAAATAATAAAATAAAAAATAAAATAAATAAAATAAAATAAAAAGAAAAAAATATCTCTTTCAGTCATTGGTTCATCCAACAAACATTTACTGAGGCTTCACTGTGTGCCTGGCCCTGTTCTGGGTCCCTGGCCTGTGGCTGACTCCCCTGGGTCACTACTCAAGCATCGCAATGTGAATATTTTGTCACCTACTTCTTGAGCCTTTGGGAACATGCATTTTAGTGACTGGCTGAAACATCTGATTGCAAACCTTCTTTGGATATACTATAGATTAAATTATAAAATTTAATCAAACCAATTACATTAGCTAATAGGATTTTATTACATATATTTTTGTATGATTTCAATGAAACTAAGCAATATCTTTTATCTTTGCATTTAGACTGGAATATATTTTGTCTTCCTGTGATTTCATCTGGGGATTGGATGTTGACACGCAATACAGTGTAGCTCGGTTTTGCAAGGGGGTTGGGATCCCCTCCTACCACCAAGTTATGCCCAGATCATACCACCAACCACAAGAAAAAACATTCCTCAGCGGGGAGCAAGCCTGTTCTCATATACTGAAGAGAACTGCAGTCCTGGCTTCGATAACATTCTGAAATGGGAATGTTTGAGTGCAACGTTTTAGAGAAAAAAAAGAAATGTCTTCCGGATTTCCTTGTTTTGTGTGTTTCCATGACAAAAGGGGAAAACTGGAGCGGGCGGGGGGGGGGGGCGCGTACATGCAATCACATGCATGTGCACTTAAATGCACACACCTAAACCTTGTTTGTGGAGTCTAAACTCTGGGAGTCCTCAGAGTTAGTTAGTTCTGTCCAGGCCCTAGAAGCTTCCTCCGAGGAGGAACTGCAAACCCTGTAGTAAGAGCAATATTTTGGAGGCCATTTCTGAGTGTGATCCGTGCCCCTCCCCACCCCCAGATGCCTGTCTAGCGCCAGTCCCTCCCCGCAGGCTGCTGGCCCCTTAATCCATCTTCCAGGTCCTCACGGGCCCCAGAATCACAGAAGCGGCCCCTGCACAGAGGTCCTATTGAAACAGCCCTGGAGGCTTGGCGGCCTGGCCGGGGTGGTATTCGTAAGGCCCTCCGTGGACTGCGGGGGCACTCGAGTGGCCCCAGGTGGGAACTTCCCTGCCCAACCCGCAGCCTTGGGCAGGGGCTCCCGGACCGGGCAGCCAAAGGGAGCTGCCTGGAGGACAAAGAGGCATTTTTCTGGGGCCGAATGTGAACGTCCCCAGGGTAAATCGATTTCTCAGCCCCTGCAGGGCTGGGCTGAGGTGGGGAGAGCTGTCTGTGGGGAGACGGGGGGGGGGGGGGGGTGCTCCGTGCTGGGCCCCGCGTCCCTTCCTGTCCTTGCAAGTGCACCAAACTGCAAGGCTACCGTCCTCTGCCCTGAGCCACTTCTGTAGCTGGAGCTCGTGGTGTAGACAGCTACGTTGGTCGGGGCAACCGCAGGGTGACTAGCATATTGTGCGCTCGCTCCCTGGTGGAGGGGAGGTGGCTTGCTTGCCACCTGATGTTCGCAGTGCCCGCTCCTGGCGCTGGTGCCCTCACGGCGGCCCGACGCACTGCATGCACAGCCACCGTCTGGCCCCACCACACCTCCCGCGGGGCTCAGGGACAGAATCTGCTCCGTGACAGCGGCGCCGTGTAGATCTTGCTGTTGGTTGCGTGGTGAGTCCCACATTGATTTGAGCCTCCCTGTCGGCTTGCGGTACCCCAGAGCTGTGCCCGCCAACCTACTTGCTGGCTGTGTCGGTTTGCTGCTGCTGCTGCTGCAACTAATTACCAAGCGTAGGGCAAACCGCACAGATTCACTGCCTTGGGGCGCTAGAGATCAGAAACCTGACAGGAATCTCATGAGGCTCCGCTGGGGTCGGTAAGTCTACCTTGTTTCTGGGGTCTCCAAGGAGAATCCATTCCCTTGTTCTTCACTTTCCGGAAGCCACCTGCCTTCCTTGGCTCAAGGCCCCTTCCTTCCTCCTCAAAGTACATCACTCCGACCTCTGCTTCTATCATCCCTTCTTCGGCCACCTTGACCTTGCCTCCATTGTAGAGGGACCCTTGTGATTATATTAAGCCCATCCAGGTAATACAAGGTAATGGCACCATTTCGAGATCCTTCATCACATCTGCAAAGTCCTTTTTGCCACGGAAGGTACCACAGTCACAAGTTTCAAGGATGAGGATGTGGAAATCTATTGAGGGCCCTTAGTCAGCCCTCTACAAGTGCCTGGTCATCTCCCATGGGAGCTTGTTACTTCCTGCCATTCTTTAGGATGCTACTCCCTGCCTGATGCCCCAGAACTCAGTGCCGACAGCAGCAGGCTCTCTAGCTCACAGCAACACAAAGAGGGGAAATCATGCCCCCTTGGCTTTACTCGATGCTCTAGCAAGAGGGGACAGCTGAGCCTAACTCAGAGACCTGGTGCCTGTAGAATGAACATCCCATGAGGGTAGAGAGCCTCATCTGGTTTATTTATCCATCAGCCCCCATGCCTAGCACCATATCTTCTGGAATATGGTAAGTTCTTAATAAATATTTGTTGAATGAATGCATTTATTTAGCTTGCTTGTTGCCAGTTGCTCAGGTCTACTACTCATATATAAAGTTTTAAAATTACTCACCACAGAAAACCCCTTATCTATATGACAAAGCCTCTGCTTTCCCAGTCTTAGGTCTCAAGGGTGGTGTCTGGTAGTGCCTTGATCAAAATAGACAACAGGGAAGAAGGAACAAAATTTGGAGGAAAATAAATTCTGTTAAGTTCTGTTTTGCACCAAGTTTGAAGTGCTGATAGGTCAACCTGGTTGAAATGTCAAGTGGGAAGTTGGAAATGTGCTAGAGAAACATGGCAAGGTTGAAAATATACATCTAGGAGTACACCATGCAAAAAAGTAGATGAAGTCGTGGCATCTGAGTGTCTTCATTGGTTGAGCATCCAGCTCTTAATTGCAACTCAGGTCATGATCTCGGGGTCATGAGATTGAGCCCCACATCAGGCTCCACACTCAGTGCAGAGTCTGCTCGAGATTCTCTCTCTCCTCTCCCTCTCCCTCTCCCTGCTCATGCATGAGTGCATGCTCTCTCTCTCTCTCTCAAATAAATAAAATCTTTTTTTTAAAAAAAGAAGTAGATGAAAAAAAAAAGTAGATGAAGTTATAAGGTTGATGAAACTGCCAGAGGAAAGAGTGTGGGGAGAAAAGAGAAGAGCTTATTTGGTAAGTTCCTCAGCATCTTAATTTTAGATTGATGTCAAAAACATTTTGGGGTAATATTCATACAGTTTAATGATCACACCCACTGAGATATATATTTTTAGATTCTAAGGTCCTAGTAGGGTCCCTATTTCTTACCCATGGCACCTTATTTCTTGTCTCCTTTTAGCCCCAAATCCCTCTCCCAGGGCTGAGATTACCCACTCCCGTTTTAAAAATCTTTCCTGTGATTCTCATCCCATCAGTGGGAGACTTGAGCTTTTGTCCCCTTCTCTCTATGGCCCCTGTGTCTCTGCCACCACTCACACCACTGGGCTTTGAGCTACAGAACACCAGATTGCCAGGCTCAGACAGCTTTTGCCTGGCAGTGCCTGCTTGGATTTACTATGACCGCCACCCCCAACCAGACACCAGGCTCGAGGGGCACGGGTCACCCAGTCCAGATTTCTATCTGTAACTATAAGCACAGAGTTTTTTCATTATAGGTTTTATGGAGACAAAATGAATTGGCAAATACCAGCCTCATAATGAGAATAGAACTATGTGTGGTTAACATGAGCACACTGTGAACAATCGTAAAGAAGTCTTCTGCTGCTGATTCTCTCTTTTCCTCCAACAAGGAACTAGTGAAGCCCCTCGGCCAATGTGGCAGCCGTCGTTCAAGGCGGCCTCCAGTGATCCCAGCCTCCCAGTCTTCATACTCTTGTACTGTTCGCTTCCACATTATAGTGGTGTGAGCCTAAATGACCAACAGAAATGGCAGAAGAGATGGTTTATCACTTTTACTACCAGGTTCTAAAAGATGCAGAGGCTTTCACTTTAATCTATCTCTTAAGTCATTCATTCTGGGGGAAGCTATGGCCATGTCCTGAGGACACTCTGTGGAGAAGCCTGTGTGATGAGGAACTGAGGCCACTGGGAGTGAGCCTGCTGCAACCACCTCCTCCATTCCCAGTCAATGACTTGATTGCAATCTCAGGAAAGACCCCAAGGCAGAGGCACCAATGAAACTGCCCACAACTTTCTGACCTACAGAAACTGTGAGATAATAACTGTTAAGCCATTAAGTTTTGAGGGCAATTTGTTAAGCAGCAATAGATAACTGATAAAACCCGGAATGGGGACCGCTCCTGACTCATTCCTCCTCTGGAGGTCGTAGTCCGCTAACCCTCTTCTCGGCCTCACTGCTCCGATGGTCTGCATTGAGATGGGAGTATCTTTGCATCAGGAAGCTCACAATTATCCTAAGCCCCAGTCTCTGGGCTTCAACAATATCTACTTTCAGATGGGATAAAAATGCAAATTGCTTAAAAAAGATTTGAAAAAAGTAACCATTTTAATTAGTAACCGAAGAAGAATAAATTAATGCAAACATGAGACTCTGCTTTTTTACTTATCGAAATAGTAAGGTTTAAAAAAATGTCCATATATCCTGGTGAAAGGTGGCTCAATTTTTCTGAAATGTAATAAGAACTTCCAAAAACGTTCAGCGTCTGGGGCACCCAGGTGGCTCAGTTAGGTGTCCCACTCTTGGTTGCAGCTTAGGTCATGATCTCAGGGTCTTGGAGTAGAGTTCCACATCAGGCTCCATGCTCAGCACAGAGTCTGCTTAAGATTCTCTCCCTTTCCCTCTTCCTCCCTTTCTGCCTCTCCTCCGATCATGCTTGCACTTTGTCTCTGTCTCTCATAAATAAATAAATAAATAAATAAATAAATAAATAAATAAAATCTTCGAATTAGATCTTATGAAAGCAATCAGCAAGGCAGATAGAAATTTATAGCTAAAGATGCTTCCCGAAGCATGTATAGTAGCAGAAAAGTAGACACTACCTTCGTTCTACGAAGGGAATTTGTTGTCTTCATTCTACGTAGGGAATTTGTTGTCTTATTTTGTTTTTTTCCTATGGTACATCCATTTCACTTGAAATTGTGTTGCTATTGAAAAAGTAAGGTTTTTTTTTTTATCATGTGGGCCAATGTTTAAGTAGAAATGCAGGAGACAGAATTATAAATGCAATATTCTTTCAATGCTAAAATTATAAACATAAATGAAAGAAAGATTGGAAAACATTGTGCTAAAATATCAGCATCACTTACTCTTGGAATATTGCACTCAGGCAAGGATTTGGGGTCATTATTTTCTTCTTTATATTTTTTGGAATTATCACATTGATAGGTATTAGTTTTATAATGAGAAAAGAAAATGCTTAAAACTGCAGGTGAGTGGAAAATATAGTCTTAAAGTATCTAGCATTTTTCATCGCCCTCTATCCATGAACAATTCTTTGGGTGGCTTATGAATGACTCAGTCAAAAGCCCTGGCCGACTTACACTTCACACTTCCTCTTCTTTCAGGGAGGGGCCTACTGGACATTCTCTAATAAGACCGTAGAGTAGGAAGCAAGTGTGTCATGGGCCGGGAGGATGCTGGGAAATCGAAGAGCCCGTTGTAACAACCCAACAACAAAGGACGCAGGGTGAGGTGCTCTGAAGGGAGCCCTGTGAATTCAGGATTCGGTTTCCTTTATTTAGGGATGGAAGTGGGAAGCTATAATGCAATTACAAAAAGTTGGTCATTCACTCTGGAAAAGACTCAAATTACTGACAGCTTAAAGTAATCAACGCCATGAAAGCCATAATTATCCCAATACTGTAAAGGTTTGGGTTTAAAAAAAAAAAAAGTTCTTGCAATCTGTGTCTTTCTGTCTGGATCTCTCTGGTTACATAACTAGAAAAGGGCCTGCACAGGAATGAATCACAGATGGCTCTGCTCAGTGTTTGCTTTGAAGTCAGTTCAACTCGATTTATCTGGTCCGGGGTTTGAGGATGGGTGGAAGGATCCAACGACACAACAGTGTCCGGGCCCCAAATTAGGGACAGAGCAACAATTTCCTGGACCGAGTGTGTGAGGAAAGGATTTCCCTCGCGGGGTGTTGATTCGCCTCCTGCTACTTGATGGAGAGCAAGGGGTGTCGCTTCCCTGGCGGCTCCCCGAACATGACCCAGGCGTGGCTGGGCTGCCCCCTTCCAACCGGGGGCCAGCACACACCCTGAGCCGGGAGACCCCGGGGTGGCCCCGGGGCTCAGGCTCCACGTGCTCCCGTGCTCACAGCTCGCTGCTCTGGCCGTGCTCTCTCGGGTAGCTAATTCTAGCATCTCTCTCCAGTTTTCTGGAAGGAGTAATGGACTCGAGAAGCTGGAGTGTCAAATATTCGTGGCGAGCCGCGTGGGGTGACTGTGGGGGGCGATGAGAGGAGAAAGCCCGTGGACGGCGAGAGGACCACCGACGGCCAGTGCCGGGAAGGCCCAAGAAGTCCAGCTCGGCGCCGGAGCCGCTCCCGGAGCCGCAGGAGCCCAGCACGTCTACACGGCCCGGAGCAGAGGGCCCGCGCCTTACAGGACACACGCCCTTCCTGATGGCGCCCAAAGTAAACCGTCTTCATAAATAAATTACAGGCCAAAGAACACACAAGTGTAGGTTGGACTTGTCCCAAGGGTCAGCGATTTGCCCTTCCTGGGTGGTCCCACCCCTGCCAAACGCAGATAATAAACAGATCCGGGGAGAGCACGCGCTCACTCAGGGAGCAGCTGGGCCCCGAACCCAGGTTTCTGGCTCCCTGGCCAGGCCTCCGGTCTGGAGTTGCTGGGACAAGGGCCTGAGTGGCTCCCCGGGCCCCCCACGGGCCGTGATGCCGACGTGACTGCCACAGAGCGCCCCGCAGCCCGGCCTTGTTCCAGGCAGCGGCCTGCCCGCTCCGACGGGAAGCGGCCCCTGGAGACCAGGTAGATGGGCCCCGGCCCCCGCCCCAGCGACACTGGCCCATCAGAGGCGGCTCGGTTCCTCCCCTTGCCCCCGTCAAGCAGCCTCCTGCCTCGTGCCTTCAGCCCCCGCCAAACAAAGGTGGCCCATCGCTCAAGTTCATGAGTTAGAGACCCGTGTCCCTTCTGTGCTGGACTCGCATTGGAGCCATGTGACCGCCCAGAGCCTGGACATCCCGGTCCCCGCAGAGTCCGTGAACCGTGTCCCTGCTGTCAGCGAGCTCTGGCTCCCACGCGTGGCCTGCAGGTGCGGCCCCTGCCCCGGCCTCCCGGGGAGCCTCCTGAGGGAGCCCCGCCACTGCCTGGGCCGACGTGACCAGCCCCACGCCCTCCCCTCCTGCTGGGTCTTGGCTCCCGCGACGGCAGGAATGCGCCGCTCAGTGCCCACCCACCAAGTGCCCCCCAGGCTGCTCGAGCCAAGCACAGAGCCTTTGGGATGGCGCCACCCTTGGGGCCAGGCTCTCGGGCGCCCGCTGTCCACAGGCAGGCTCCCTTGCCTCCTCGGCCCGGGCCGGGCTTGAGACCCAGGGCCGGGTTGCAAGTGGCCCGGGCAGGGCCCAGGGTGGAACGGAGGTTCCAGCCGGACCTTGACCCCTGTCCTGTGCAGTGTGCGGGCCCTGGGACCCTGGGCCTCGCACCTGGGGACAGGCCCTGTGCCCCGTGTCCTCTGACCCCAGGTCCTGAGGGGTGGGGACATGCCACAGCTGGTATGAGCCCTTCGCAGCCAAAGGCTTGTAACTCGTGCCTGGACCCTTCTGTGACTGAGCCATCAGAAACCCTTTGCACACCCTATCTTAAGTGTAAGTGCCATTAAAAACACCTTGGGGGGCGCCCGCCGACAGCTCAGGGCACGATCCCGGGGCGGGGGGGGGGGGGGGGTGGGCATCGAGTCTCGCTCAGGCTGCCTGCGGAGCAGGGCCGTCTGCTCCTCCCTCTGCCCCTGCCCCACACGCTCTCTCTGTCCCTCTCACTCTCTCAAATATAATCTCAAAAAAAAAAATGTTGAAAGTCATTTTATGACCTTGCTTTTGAAATTATTCTTTATTTTTGCTTGGCCATTTTACTGTCTTATGTTGACATTAATTTAAGTTTGCATTCTGCGACACCACGTAGACCCTCGGGAGGCCCTACACCCTGGGCCAACGGGTGCTGATCCACGGGGTTGCAGCATGGGAGGCTTTGATTCCACTGCCAGAGCATGGTGTTGCACAGCAAAACGCCAAGGCCGGGTGGCACAGACACCGCCTGGTCCACGGTTCTGGAGGCCCAGTCGCGGATCAAGTGGCTTCTCCGAGGGCCCTGAGGGAGGGCCCCGTTCCAGGCCTCTCTCGCAGCTTGTGGACGGCTCTGCTGTCCTCTCACCTCTTCCTGAAGTTATCTCTCTGCTCCTGACGTCTCCAGGGTCGCTCTGCTTGTCCCAGTCTCCTCTTCTTCTAAGTACGATGCCAGACTGGATCAGGGCCCATCCTGATGGCTTCATTCTGATCACCTCTTTTTTTAAAAAAGATTTTATTTATTTGTTTGAGAGAGAGAGAGAGAGCATGAGCTGGGGAGAAGAGGGGAGAAGCAGGCTCTCAGAGAGGGAGCCCGACACGGGGCTCGATCCCAGGACCCCAGGATCAGGACCTGAGCCAGGGGTGGGGGCAGATGCTTAGCCCACTGAGCCACCCAAGTGTCCATGGGCACCTTTTTATTTTTTTATTTTTTTATTTCTTATTTTTTTTCATGGGCACCTTTTTAAAGGCCCTATTTCCAAATACGGGCACATTCTAAAGTACTGCAAGTTAGGTTTAACATATGAATTAGGGGTGAGGCACAATTCGGCCTAGAACACAGAGGTTTTGGTTTCAAATGCCTGGATCACACTCAGAAGTATCCCCTTGGTCCGGGCCTAGAGCCTAGACTTTGGGAGAAGGCCCCGCTGCACTCACCACAGAGCTGGAACAAGGGGTGCTGAGCGCTCGTACCTCCGCCTGGCGGGTGCTTGTCAAGTACTGTGCTGAATAAATGCCTCAACTCAGTGTCTTGTGATACAGTTATGACCCCCAGTTTGCACATCAGAAAACAGAGGTTAAGCAATTTGCCCAAAATTAATCAGCCAATAAAGGACAGGGCCGGGCGAAATGACGCAGGCCATGCCTTTAGCCACTGGTTTGTAAAAGCACCTTATACAGGGCGAACAGCCTTTCATTTGCAAAGATTCGGTTTGCTCACCCTGCGTGTGTGTATGTGTGTGTGTGTGTGTGTGTGTGTGTGTAATGGAGGCCGATGATAAACAACTTCTTGCTTTGTGTTTCCTTTTATTTTGTTCTGTGTAGGGTGCTTCAGAGAATTGCCTGGGAGATCACCCATAAGCCTTTGGTTTCTTTTTTTTTTAAGATTTTATTTATTTATTCATGAGAGACACAGAGAGGCAGAGACACAGGCAGAGGGAGAAGCAGGCCCCACGCAAGGAGCCCAACGTGGGACTCAATCCTGGGACTCCAGGGTCACGCCCTGGGCCAAAGGCAGGTGCTCAACCACTGAGCCACCCAAAGGCCCCACAGGCTTTTGTTTTCAAAGACAAAGGCCAGGAAGGGAATTTGGCCCTGGACCAAGGAAGGGTGATGGGCTAGCAATAGGGAGGGAGCAGGGACCGTGAGCTTGAGGTTAAGAGGAGAGGATTGTCTCCCAAGATCTGGAAGGTGTCTATACCCACAGCATTCCAAGAGAGGGAGAGGTTGAACCCACTCACATGTGTGGACCCCCAGGTGGAAAAGTCTGGATGCCCCATGCCTGTGGAACCAGACACGGATTCCTGGGACTCTGGGACTCTACGCGACAGTGCCTGATGGCCAGGCTTGGCCACCCTCCTTCAAATGGCGACTGGCAGATGAGAACACATCCCACTGCCTCACAAGCCCAAGGGTTCTTCTCCAAGGTGGGGCTGACGAACCCCAACAACTGGTCCTGGGATTCTCAACATCTGGGCGAGTTGGTATCCACCAAGATGCATGGATACCAGGTTTATTTTGATTTAGAAAAACAAATGAGACATTTCTTATACTTTGAGCATTCTTTTTTTTTTTTACGATTTTACTAATTTATTTGATGGAGAGAGAGAGAAAGCACAAGCAGGGGGAATGGCAGAGGGAGAGGGATACAGGCTCCCCACCAAGCAGTGTGGGACTCGATCCCAGGACCCCGGGATCATGACCTGAGCTGAAGGTAGACGCTTCACGGACTGAGCCCCCCAGGCCCCCTAGACTCTGCTGACCTCCACCTGAGAGCCACGTAGGTGAAAGGCAGCTAAACATTGCAGGCTCACCTGGGGGTGGCAAGGTGGGATGGGTAAGATCCCAGACCCAAGTTTAAATCCTCACTCTGCCACTTACTACTCATGACCTTGGATGTGTCGCATAACTGATCCGAGCTTATTTTATTCCCTGAAAACTGAATTGTATGAAGCACTCAGCATGGTGCCTGCACACAGTCAGCTCTCAGAGGCATTATGGAATTATAATGTGCTGGTTAAGAGCTTGCACTTAGAAGCCTGGCTCTGCCCCTCACAAACTTACTAACTGTGGTCAAGTAACCAACCTCTCAGTGCCTCAGTTTCTTTCTTTCCTTCCTTTCACTCCTCTCCTTTATTTTTTATTTTTTTGCAAAATTGGGGTAGTGATACTACCTAATGCTCTTAGTTTGGGTGTCTCCAGAAGCTCTAAGACAAGGACTTGAGAGCAACGAGTTTATTTGGAAGATGCTCCTAGGAAGCAGTGTCCACAAGGTAGGCAACTGGAGCTTCTTTGCACTTGGGGAACTGGGAGAGTGTAGCACACACCCCAGATATTCTCAACCAAAGGTCAAGGAAGCTAGGGTTTTTATCCACCAAGTGCACATCTGTCTTTGATTGAAAGTTATTTCTGAAGATCTTAACTCTCAGCATCCCCAGTGTCTTGCATGGGAGTTATGTGTGCTCCCTAAGCCAGGAAAAAAAAAAAAAAAAAAGATTATTTAAGCAGAGAATTTCCGGCACTTGCAGGAGTAGCCTACAGTGTAAGGGGAAGTGAGAACGAATATGGACAGGGCACCAATAGCACCTACTACACTACCTCATAGGATTGTTATCATAATTTAAATAAAATAAATCATGTGATGAAATAAATATGGAAAGTTCTTTTTTTTAAGATTTTATTTATTTATTCATGAGAGATAGAGAGAGAGAGAAGCACAGACACAGGCAGAGGGAAAAGCAGGCTCCATGCAGGGAGCCCGACACAGGTCTCAATCCCGGGTCTCCAGGATCACATCCTGGGCTGAAAGCAGCGCTAAACTGCTGAGCCACCGGGGCTGCCCAAGTATGGAAAGTTCCTAGAACAATGTTTGGCATGGAGTAATCACTCTCCCAAATGACAGTCACACTAAACAGGTTTAAATAATCTTTTACTTAGAAATATTTCAAAGTACTTGTGATGTTCTTAATTGTTTCTTATTCAATGGAAGGGAGGAGTTAGAAAAAAAATAATTCGATTCAATAAATTTTTATGCACAGTCCACCATGCCTGTGTTCCCATAATAATCAGTAGAAATAAAGATTTTGTATATTGAAGGCAAGGTTCTATTCCCATCACCTCTTTCTAAGCATATCTTTTTGCTTGATTATCCTTAAAAAAAATGTTTGCTTTATTCTCGACCTCTTCCTTACTTCACTGTGTAATTTGCATGTGGGGCTGTCAGTGATCTTTGGACAATCACAGGTAGTATAGGAATTGCCAGAATCATGGGAATAGGCAAATCCCACTTTTCAACTCTTGGAACTATCAACCAATAAAGATTTCAAAGAAAAAATGGTCACAAAGAGTTCTCCGTAAGCCCACTCATCAGCAGAAAAGGCTCACGTCATTCTCCTATATTATTAACCTAGTCCTTCATTCTTAAATATGAATGGGCCATTGAGAACCAAGAGACGTTTGGGGAAAAAAAATCAACCACACAAAAGAGGAACAGAAGGAACAAATAGAAAGAATAATCTACAACAAGGGCAACAAACATAAAGCAGGAATTAACACAATCTTTAAAATTGCATATTCATAGAGAAACTTGAGAGGTAATTGGAACCACAAAACAAGAACAAGCTGCTATGGAAAAGGAAGCAAAAAAATGAACGGTAACAAGAGTTCTTGGATGTTAAAAATACTTAAATGGAAATCTGGCAAAGCATGTGCAACACCTGTAGGCTAAGATGCAGAGGGGTCTATGAAGGGGTCTATATTTAAGGAGTCTTGGGCATCGCCACATTGTTGTTAGAAAAAACGTAGATCTAAGGCTGAGACTTTGTGTGTTGATTGCTGTAAGGTTTTGGCAAGTCAGTCTCAAATATCTACCACGGAAGCATTCTTATCACGGCTGCTTTAATGTTGTTGCCAGATAATTCGAACCTCCCTGTCATCTCAGTGATGGCATCTATCGTTTGCCTTTCTTCATTCAGCCTGAGATCTTCTAGGCTCTGGGATGACAAACGATTTTCAATGGAAACTTGGATGTTTTTGTATTATCGTATCAGGCTGGGTCTTATTTACACCTTTTGTTTTATCTGCCGCTGCCTCCTCCCCTCCTTTTTTTAAGGTGCATCCCCTCGTTACTTCGGTGGAGGTAGAAGTCCAGGTTCCTCATTTGGACTCTGTTGACAGAGAGGAATGAGGATTCTGGGTCCCCATGAAGTCTCCACACTGAAGTGGGGGTGGCCTCCCTACCTCTGGCAATTGTGAAAACCCTGAACCCCTAGTCTCTAGTAGGCCTCTTCTGACACCACCTCAGGGGGACAGACAGGGGTGCCCCCTTACTGCTGGGTGGGATAAAAGTCCAAGCTCTCCATGTGGTCTCCGCCAACACCACAGGGGTGGAGGGTAGGGTCCTAGATCCCTATTTGACCTCCTCTGACTCCATCGTAGGTGGGCCAAGGGGGAGTCCAATGCAGTCTCATACAGGTGGGAATCTAGGCCTTTGGGTGGAGTAGGGCCCCAGTTTTTTCTGTGTTGGAGCAGTGATCATTATCTAGGCTCTCTGTTTTGCTAAGCTGCACCTTTCCTGGTCCTTTGGCTAGAGAGAGCAGGCGTTTGTTGGGGTCTTTTATGTCTGTATCTGCTGGTATTTCTTGGGTGCCAGCATCTTCAGCCCCAATTCTAGGACATATGAGGCAACAAGAAAACCCACTTTTGTGTCATTCCTTGAGTCCTCATGTCCTTAGCTACTCTGCCTTCTTTTTTCCATCTTCCATTATCTCCTTGTGCTTGTTTCATGTATAATGTCAGGGTTTTAGTTGCATTTGGTATCAGGAATAGGGAAAAATATGGCTGTTCTGTCATCCCTGATGTCAAAGTCACTCATTTTTCATTTTAAAGTAACTAGTGTAATTAAGAATTTCATTTCAAGGCTTGTAAAATCCAACTGCTAAGAAGTAGTCATGACTTTGTAAGAACCCATAAAAGCCGGTGTTTGAAGGCCAAAACTAACTTTTCTCACAGAGAGAGACCCTATGCAAGTTTTCACTCAATGGTATTGTTTTGTTTGGGAACCCCTTTTGACGTATGATAGATATGACATGTCATAAAAAGAATACTAAAAGTGCCATGTTGTCACTGTGCTCTAAATGATTTTATGGTCAGTAAAGGGGGTTTTACTTCATATATAATGGAGCACCTTGAGGTTTTAGGAGGATTCAATTGCCTAGATGCTTTAAGTTGGAAGATAAATTATTCTAGGCCAGGCACTTTATCTGAGTGGTCCACTTAGTATCCCTAATCAATTAGATCATTGATATGGGTGCATGTCAGGAATATACACTGCCAATCTCAAATAGCATGGGGGGGTGGGATAAAGTTCCCTAGGCCACCCCCACATGGAATGGCTTACATCTGGTTCAGGTTAGAGACCAACTGCTGACTAGATAGCCTAATGAACCCCCAAGATAGTTCCATAAAGGGAAAGTGATGATCAGAAGGCTCAGTTTACATTCTGGGACTCCAACAAGTATTTCAGAAAGGATCCTATTACTTTGTGAAGGTTGCAGAAATTAAAACATCTCTTTTGGAAAGGCCCTTTCCCCATCTTTAAAAAAAAAAAAAAGTCCTCAGGGACTGCTGGGGTGAGACTCAGACTTGGATGATGACGATGAAGAGATCTCACCGCACCAGTCAATCTTTTACTGGTGCTGTTCTGGTCCAAGGGCGGTGTGCTCTTGAGCAATGGGTGTGAGTCTTGGGACAGAAGAAGGATAAGGAGAGTGAAAAAGCAACCGAAAATGTTCTCCACCAGAGTTGAAAGCAACTCTCCTCAACACACATCAATTTTGTTCCCCAAACAGTCCTGACAGAGCCTTTCAGTATCAACTAGATATTCCCAGAGAGTGCTTACAACCCTTCAGAGGTCATTGTTCTCTTATGTCAGTATGTATATTACCAGCAAAGACTTCACCTATTCAGGAGAAAAAATGAAATAGTGTTCAGCCTCCACACAGTTGACCCTGATTTTATTTCGTAAGGTTCTACTTTCCAAATCTTATGCAGTGCTGCATCTTGGCAATGCATGAAATGCCAATGTACGGATTCTCAGTTCCCAGAGACACCTACACGGTGGCACATGCGATGGAGTTAAAGATATGCACACCAAGCAGACCGTCTTGCTAGCAAGAGCCTTCCCTTCAAGATCTCACAATTCGCTCCCTGGCCAAGACCAAGTCGTCAAGCCAAAGGAGAACACTTGACATTTCGAGAGACTTGAAGGGCAGCTCATTTAGCAACTCTCCAATCCTTGCCAAATGGGTCTCTAGAAAAGGGACAGGACCACATCTAGAGGATATTTGCAAAATGTGACTTCATGTGTTGCTTTAGCTTCTCAAAGGGAGGCCAGTGTCCTTCAAGTGTCTGAAGAGAATGAAAAAATTTGCGGTATGAAAAATAACATACTTCTCGTTCTCAGAGAGCCAGACTCCCCATATGAGTGATGATATAAGGAAGGGGCATCCAGTAGGGCTTGGAGGAAGAGAACAGTCAATGGGCAAACACAACAGCATGTGCCGTTTAGGAGCAAGGTGCCGAGAAGCGTGGAGAAAGAGGCAAAAGTGAGCCAGATGGTAATCTATGCACGGGGAAGCCACCACGCATGATAGCTGGCTGGTCCCTCCATGGCCTAAAACATGTACAGCTTACCAAGAGATGGAGGGGGAAGTAGTGGGAAAAGCAGAGCTTCAAAGGCAGGCTGGCTGGGTTTCACTACTTCCTAGCTATGTCACCTAGTCCTGGTTCCCTAACCTTTCAGGATCTCCGTTTTCTTATCTATCATATGGGCATTCATTCATTCATTTAGCATTTATTCAGTGTTTATTATGTGTCAAGAAAGGATTGCACTCGATCCTACGTAATACAGCAATGAAGAACATTTCTTGTGTGTTCTGATTTAAAGGAAATAATGCATGTAAAGCATCTGTTACCAAGACCTATACCTGGGAGGTGCTGAATAACTATTATTTCCTTTCTCTTTCTTAATTCTTTAAGGAATATAGACGTAGTCTAATTCCAAATAATCACTTGTTCATGAAAAAATGAATTATAGAGATATCTATGTCCAATACGCAAGAAGCTGCAATCCATGGACTCTTCTTAGGGAAACTTGACATCTCAAATGTTAGGGCCTTTCAGTAGGGATTGAAATGAAGGGATGGAGGGAATTCCAAAGGCTTCCCATCATCCGCCTGCTCTGACCACTCCCCCCAACTTTAAATCTAACTGTGGCGTGGCATAGGGGACAGAGTACAGAAAGTGGACGATATGCTGGGTCACTTCCCTGACCTGTGACAGAAGGTGAGTCATTTAAGTCAATCATAGCCGCAGCCATCACCTGCTGCATTCCTCAAAAGTGCTCCCACTAGATGAAAAACCCCTTGAGATAAGGACTTACTGATTTGTGACCCTCCTTCAGTGGCTCCCAAAGTACAAATAGTTGGCACTCAGACAACACTGGTCGAATGTAAAATGGGATCATTCTGCCTTTGGCCATTTTGCAGGGTTTTTATGAAGATCAAATAAGGCCATTTCTATAAAAACTCTTTGAGGTTGTAAAATACCATGCAGATGTAAGGAATTAATATCGGCCTGTCTCGGGGCCTAGAAGGAAGTAGCAAAAAGGGAGAAGAAATGGGAAGGATGAAAGGGAGCTGGAGGTGGGGTAGGCGCTTGGATATGAGAGCAAGCTGAAGCCACTCTGAGATGGAGGAAAGGCGTTTATATTGTAGCAGGAATGAGGGTCAATCCCCACACAGCCTGACAGTCTTTCAGTGACTATGGCTTAAGACCAATTCAAAGATAATCTATCCCATGACCAGCTTCGGGGTACTAGGAGAAGGAATTATGACAGTCGTAGAAATGATGGAATACCACGTTCCAAAGGTCATGCTTCAGGGAGACTGTTAATGACATGGGGAGATGCTTAAGGACAATTTAAATCATTCTAAAAATTAAGGCAATTAGAGTCTTAATTTTGCAAAAATAAACGAATGAATAAAAGCATATGGAAGCAAGGGGAAAAAACACTGAGAGGAGGTATACCAGCCAACAGTACTACGTGAAATAGTTATGATTACAAAAATATTTTTCTTATTTATACTTGTATATGTTTTATACAAGGTTCAATAAATAAGTCTGACTTTTACAATTGGAAATACATCCGTGTGTGTGTGTGTGTGTGTGTGTGTGTGCACAGATAGTCTCTGCTTCGCCGATTCTCACAGATGCGTTCCAGGAATGGATTTAGATCCACATCTCTTGTTCCAGGAACCAAATCGTCAGGAACCGAATCGGATGTTCCATCCAAGTCCCACTTGGCAGAAATGAACCCCATTCATTTTGTCAGCCGTGGGCTGGGCTGGACGCTTTCTCTGTTCCCCTGGGTCCCAGTCCCAGCTCCCTCCAACAGCCGTAGGTCCTTAGATGCAGCACCGCCCCTCTCTGGGCTTTCCTCCTGGGACATAAAGTGAAGAAGCTGGACTCCAAAGATCTGGGACCAGCCTAGGCAGTTTCTGTACCATCCCCACCTTCTCCTGGCCCTTCTTCCGCGTCTATGTGTTCCATTTCGCCCTCCCTCACAATTCTGCCCCAGAAATTGAAGCAAAGCGCAGATGGGACTTTTATGAGTCTTGCTGACACTTCTCATTGTGGGTGGGAAGACCCGGGTGGCTAGAGCATTGGGCAGGTCAGTGGGCTGGGGCGAGCCGGCCCAGTTCCCACTCTTGCCCCCTGATCGTAGCCCTGGCACCAGAGTAGCAGCCCACGTTTGGCTGTCATGGGACATATACTTAACCAGGGAAAGGCAACGCTGAACACAAGAAGCCTCTGTCTTCTCCAAGCAAGTCTGAGCATCTGTACTTGGGTTTGTGTGTGTCCGTATTTGGCAGAGCTGGTCTTGGAGGGCCCGGCATTGGCGACCAAAGGGTCAGAATCCTTCCCTGTGCAGATTGGAGGGAGCACAAATTGTTCTGACCAAGGAACAACAACAAGCCACGACCCCGGAGCCCCCCAACAGCCTGAGGGGCACCCGGTCCCCCTCGGCCCCCTTCGCCACAGCCTGCGGCCACTCGGCCTCCACAGCCGCATGCCTCACATCTCCCGGCTCCAGCCTCCTTTCAAAGGCCCTTTATTAAACCACCAACTATTTGCTGTCGAGACATTTAGGATGAAATCATTGTGTTAAACAAATAAACGTAGCTTCGTCCAGATTTCTGCTCTGGGAGCAGAGTAAGAAAATAATTTCTGTCTGCTTGCCACAAAAGCGGCTGGAAAGGCCCAAAGAAAAATATTATTTTTACTCCATTGTGTGAAATATTGTCCTGGAGGATCTGACGCACTGAGCGTTTGAAGAGTTTGTGCTGGCAGGTTTCAAGGGTCCCCTGGGTCGGCCCCCTGGGATTGTTTTCTGCATTAATAAACTTAGCATGATGTGTGTTAAAAGGAATACTCTGTTTGCTTTGTAAATAAGGGATGTCAAACAAGAAGCAGAAGCCTTACAGACATTAGGTGATGTGTTCTCGGAGCGGGAGAGGGAGGCGGGAGGGAGAGGCACCCTGGAAAAAAAACGGGCGTTACTGGAGCTCCCTGAACTGAGCTGAGGCCACGTTGAGAAAACAAATCAGCCTGTTTGAGTCCAAACCAGGCCATTTCCTCACTGATCCTGGTGGGAAAGCTGCACACTTTGCCCCGAACCAGCAGGATACGGGCTTGGGAAGGAGAGTTCTCAAGTGTCTGTCAGCTGCGCGGTGGAGGGGAGCCCATGGCGCCTGCAGAGGCCCCCCACCCCACCCCCCCGCCACCCAGAGGTTCCTGGGCTCGTCGCAGGCGGGGGCTGAGGTTCAGGCCACCCTGGGGATGACGGGCTCCCTGTCCCCCCTGCCCCGGGCTGCCTGGAGCAGCAGGGCCGCAGGGATGCTGCCTCCGCGGGCCCCTGGGCAGGCCGTGCTGGGCTCCGGGCTCCAGGACTGGCTATTTGCACAGGTGCCTCGGCCCAGGCCCCCGCTGGCCTGCTGGGGCTCCCGGACCTCCCAGGCGGCTGCACCCTGCCGCCCCTCCTCCCTGGCCGCCCGCACCGGGCCCCGACGGGCACGCCTGGCCTGCGGGTCCTGCTGTTCCCCGCCCGGGCCGGCACACGGCTCTGCAGACCTGGGGAGGCTGAGGGCCACGGGGTCTGCGCCCAGGCCCCGCTCCCCTCACCGTGGCTCTCTTGCGAGCCTGCACCCACGTAGCTCTACCCTGGTTACTTTGGGGGAACGCTCAGCCCCAAACCACCCCTGGGTCTCGGGGAGTCGGACGGAGGCGATTCCAGGGCAGCGACGAGGCCCAGCCGG
Source organism: Canis lupus baileyi (assembly GCF_048164855.1). Lineage (NCBI taxonomy): Eukaryota > Metazoa > Chordata > Mammalia > Carnivora > Canidae > Canis > Canis lupus. Next base: position 56,884,541 of record NC_132842.1, read on the forward strand.
AGGAGGCCCCGCCGTGGAGGCTCCCGGACAGGTTGCTGCGGCAAAGGCCATGACGGCTGACTCGAGCAACGGGAATTTATTCTTTTGGATTTTGGCCCAAAGTCTAAAATCAAGGTGACGGCGGAGCCATGCTCCCTCTGGAGGCTCCAGGGAAGAACCTTCCCTGCCTCTTGCAGCTTCTGGGGGCTTTGGGCACCCCTGGGCGGCGGCCGCACCGTCCCGGCTCTGCCTCCACCGTGGTCTCTTCTGTGTTCTCCTCCCCGTCTGTCTTTCCTGCTTTGTCTCTTTCGTACAAGGACGTGTGTGACAGCCGGGTTCACCAGGAGGAGCTCCTCCTCCCAACCCACTAACCACATCTTTGTTTCTATAAGCTAATAGTCATTCTTCTACCACAGGAGGTAATTTTCACAGGCTATGAGGATTAGGACACAACATATCTTTTGGGGGCCAGCCCACTATGGCCCCTTGGCCCATGGCACACTCGAAACTAGAAGGTTTAGTTGTTTTAGAGAGAGAGAGAGAGAACACAAGCAGGAGGGGCAGAGGGAGAGGGAGAGGGAGAGAGAACCTCAAGCAGACCCCTCATTGAGCGCTTAGCCAAGATGCAGACCCAAGACACAGGGCTTGATCTCACGACCCTGAGATCATGACCTGAACCCAAACCAAGAGTCGGATGCTCAACGAGCTGCACCACCTGGGAGCCCCAAGGTAATGTAAGTAAAGCACTTAGCAGGATCAGCCACACAGTAAAGTCTAATGTTAGTTATCTACAGTATTATTGTTCTGGCAGGGGTTATGTGTTTTATCATTAAAATTCATGAGGAAGAAAATATTTGCAGATCACATATTTGATAAGGGATTAGTATCCAGAGTATATAGAGAACTCCAAAAATTTAACAATAAAAATAAACGACCTAATTCAAAATAGGCGGCAGACTTGAATAGGCTTTTTTTCTAAAGAAGATATACAGATGCCCAACAAGCACAGGAAAAGATGCTCAACATTAATAATCATTAGGGTAATGTTACAACGAGACACCACTTGGTAGGATAGCCACTACCAAGGAATACATGTTGACACGGATGTGGGGAAACTGTAGCGCTTGCATATTGTTTTGGGGAATGTAAAATGGGATAGCCTGGAGTTTTTGAAGAGGTCTGGAGTTTTCTCCAAATATTAAAAACGGAACTATAGGGGATCCCTGGGTGGCTCAGCAGTTTAGTGCCTGCCTTCGGCCCAGGGCGTGATCCTGGAGTCCCAGGATTGAGTCCCGCATCAGGCTCCCTGTACAGAGCCTGCTTCTCCCTCTGCCTGTGTCTCTGTTTCTCTCTCTGTGTGTCTCTCATGAATAAATAAATAAAATATTTAAAATTTTTTTAAAAAATAAAAATAAAATAAAGATGGAGCTACCATATGATCCAGGAGCCGCATTTCTGGGTATATTCTCAAAAGAATTGAAAGCAGGGTCTCGAAATTTGGAATATTTGAAAACCCATGTTCGCAACCGCATTACTCACAATAACCAAACCATAGAAGCAACCCAAGCGTCCACTGATGGGTAAAATGGATAAGCAAATCGCGGTGTATATATACAGTGGAGTATCATTCAGCCTTAAAAAGGAAGGAAATTCTGACCTATGCTATAGTGTGGGCAAACTTTGAGAACACGCTGGGTTCACGAAAAGATACATATAATATGATTTCACTTACAGGAGATACTTGGAATCCTCAAAATCACAGGAACAAAAAAAATAGAATGGTGGTTGCCAGGGACTGAGGGAGAGAGGAATGGAGAATTATTGTTTAATGGGTATATGCAGAGTTCAGTCTTGCAAGATGAAGAAAGTTCTGGAGATGGACAGAGGTGACAGTTGCCCAAAAATGAGGAAAAAACAAACTACGGTGTGCAACAAGTGTATTGCTAATGCAACGTGAGCAACCTGTGAGCTTGACTGGGATTGAACAAGGGGCACCAAGGTCCTAGAAGCCTCACTCGGAAGATCGGGAGATAAGCCACCCTGGGGCAGTTCCTCTCTTAGTTAAGTAGTCTCCAAGAAGGCAGGGCCACCACCTGCAGCATCCCTGTGACCCTAGCAGTGGCCACGCCAGCCGGCTCTTCTGTGTTAGGATCTGCTGGTCTGTTTTAGGATCATCCACCTGGCTAAGTGGGATGAGCCAAAGGAAAGCAGAGAGACCTGAACAGCACCTTGGGAACAGTCAGAAGCGAGAGTCTGCGTCGTCTTAGGGGCCTTGGAAAAATCTGTCCCCCGCCCCCCCCTCCCCCGCCAGTACTAAAGGGAGAGTTCCTCAAGGCCAGAGTTCAGAACAACTCTCTCGGCATCGGGGGGTGGGGGGGGGGGGTGGGGTGGGGTGGGGGTGGGGTGGGGTGGGGGGGGTGGGGGGGGTGGGGGGGGTGGGGACCTTCCCAGCATGCTGCCGTCGCTGGCAGGCAGCACAGTCATACTGAAAGATCTGGGCTGACAGGTGACCCACTCGGGTCCGGTCTGCCCCCCACCCCCGGCGCTCCCCTGGCAGCCTCCTCCCCCGATGCACAGACTGCCCAGGAGTGTCTCACTGAGGCCCTCACTCTTCAGCAGGCAACACCCGCAGCTGTTTGCTCTGGCGGCGCCCTCGCGTGGGCCCACCCATGTCTGCAGCTCGCCCGGCAGCAGCCCGGATGGGACACGAAGATGCAGAATGGCCTGGAAAGTCCCGAAGTGCGGCTTCCCTGAAGCCCACGGAGTAGGAGCAGGCTTCCCACGTCTTCCACGTCCGCACAGCAGCCTCGGTCCGGGCGGCGGCCCCACTGCAGGATAAACCACGCGAGAAGTAGACGTGGTGGTGGGAGGCCCAGGGGTCTGCCCGCAACTGCCTCCCAGGGATTTCTCCTCGTGATCGTGCCCCACGGGCAGTGGGCTGCGGGAAACCCGATCTGGCGCTGGACGGAGGTCCAGGGTAGTGGGCTACGGGTGAAGCCTGCGTGTTGGGATCACTCCACCTCCCACGGCGGGAGGGAGCCAGGCCGCCCCCCACGCCCCCCCGGGCTTCATGCCAGGAGGTGGCCTGTCTGTGCCAAACCCATGCCAGAGAGAGCACGTCCCGTGTGCGCAGTATGTGATCAAAACAGAAAAAAACCTTCTCCCGCCAGCGTGTTGACTATATGCCCACTTTCCTCTGCTGGTTAGTGCCACTTGTTTTCTTTCCCTGACCTCCCTTCAACTGGTTGTCTTTTCATATAAATTTCAAACTCGTAGCCAAACAGGCTTGGACATCATACCAGAAGGGGCTCTTTAAGATATTATAGGAAAAACAGATCACGCAGCGGCTTCCGCCCGTGTCCTCCCGCCTCCTTGCAGCCACCTCGCGCGGCGCCCTGCTAGCTTCTGGCCTTGGCCCCACTGCAGGCCCCACTGCAGGCCCCACTGCAGGCCCCCGGTGCTCAGCTGCAGAGCAGCACAGCTCGGGCAGCTCGAGCCCTGGACGTTGTCAGAACCGCGATGCCCCACGGTGCTCCCCGGCTGCTGCAAAATCACGCTGGCACAGCCTTCGAGGTCTCCAGACTGCCACAACCTTCCCCGGGCCTCCTGCCTTCAGCTCACGCTGGAGGATGCAATCTCTAGCCATAGAACGTTCTCTGGTGAGTGTGCTCATGGCACTGAGACGTGGCTCAAGCTGGACCAGTTCTAAGACACCTCTCAACTCGTGTACCTGGTGGCTCAGGGATCTTCAGTTTAAGTGGAGGGAAGGCCGGGGTCAGCCTCCAGCCAGGAAGACACCCAAGGGACGACCCAATTTCCTGTTTGCAGAGAGCCGTAGAACTTCTTTTTTTTTTTTCTTTTGGTACCTATCTAGCTTTGTTTTTTCGTTTCGTTTTCTTTAGAAAAGGAAGCGGAGCCACCAAGACTGTGTGACTTACCTAGCTGACCAAATAGCCGGGCCAGAATCTGAACGCAGAACCGTAGACAGTCCTGAGCTAGGGTAGCCCAGTATGTTGACTTGCTTTAATCACGTGCTCGCTTCGGCAGCACATATACTAAAATTGTAACTTGCTTTAATGTCATCTCCTATGTGACTCCCTGGTAGCCAAATAACTCAATAAGAAAAGGGAAGTAGCCCGACTAAAAAAAAAATGGGTACAGAATTTGAACAGACATTTCTTCAAAGAAGGTATACACATGGAAAGATGCTCAAAATCGTCAGTCATCAGAGGTGCAAACCAAAACCAGGCAGAGGTCTTATTTTGTGTCTGCCAGGATAGCTATAATAATAATAATAATAATAATAATAATAATAATAATAAAATAACTCAGAAACTAACAAGTATTGATAAGGATACAGAGAAATTCCACGCTTTGTACATTGCTGGTGGGAACGTAAAATGGGGCAGTCACCTTGGAAAACAATACGGAAGTCCCTCAAAATGTTAAACATCAACTTCCCAGCTAACTCTGTAATTCCACTCCTAGCTATGTACCCGAGAGAACTGAAAACAGATCTTCACACAAAAACCTGTTTACCAGCGTTCATAGCCACACTGCCCATAAGAGCCAAAAAGTGGGAACAACCCAAGGGTTCCTAACAGATGAATGGCCCCACACCCTGCAGTCTACCCATGCAAGGGAGCATTGTTCCGCCATGAAAAGGAAGTGAGTTCTGACACATTCTAGACGTGAATGAACCTTGAGGACAGTATGGAAGTGAAGCAAGCCAGGTGCAAAAGGCCATACGTTACCCGATTCTGTTTATATGAAATGTTCAGAAGACGCAAACATACAGGGACAGAAATTTAAGTAGTGGTTGTAAGGCGCTGGGGCAGGAGAAATAGAGAAGGAGAGACTGCTAAGGGACATAGGGTTTCTTTCGGGGTGATGGAAAAACCTTTTGGAACCATATAGAGATGATGATGGCTCAGCTTTGTGGATATACAAAAAACCACTGAGACATATATGTCAAATCATACCTTTGATATATGTGAATTACATCTTAATAAAGCTTAATAAACCCCTTTAATAACTTAAAGGGAAAAAAGGGCCTATTTGTCAATATCCCAACAATGGGAGAAAGGGGGTATGAAGAGGCAAGAAGCAGACTTGGGGATGAAAGACTCAATGTGACCTCTTGTTTGCTCTATGGCCCTTGTCAAAGTCCCCTTAACTTTTTGGATACGTGGTTTCCTATTTTGAAATACAGGAAAAATGAATCCGCCTCGGGGTGCTTTGTGTGGGTCAGATGCGACGGTATCTACGAAAGCATCTTTTAACCTACAGATTGCTACTTCGATGTTAGCTCTAGTGCTAAGTAAGGTCTTGAATTTTTCTCCAGAGTAGCAATTCTCTTTCTGTATGATTTGAGCTGCTTAAGAGTAGCCTGGTTGGTTTCGTAGACTCTGTTCCTTTTCCCTGGCCTCAGCGCTTAACAGTAATAGTAAATACTCCGTCAACGTATTGAGCACTTGAGCAGCGGTGCCAGCCCGGAGCTAAAAATGTAAACAAGATTTAATTGTCCACTGAGGAAGCTCAGTCGAGTGGGGTGGAGCTAGGAGACAGATATCTAAGCGCGTGGGTATAAGCATGGACACGTAATCGTAGTCAGATGAGCAGATGATCATGTGCACCAACCTTTCCAACGTTATGTGTCCTGGAGGTAAAAGATGAGGACGGGATGGGTTGGGGAATCTGTGTCTTCTGTCATTGAATCCTGTAGGCTTCCAATAGAAGGAAACGGTTGAACGAGGCGCCAAAAGATTTCTAAAAATTTATGATGTTAGTTAGCTACGTAAGGAAACACCAACATCACTGATGTATGATTGCTAATAGAATGGGAACTTGAAAAATATCATATTTCTGCAGCAAGGGGCCATTCTTAGCTCACCCTCTTTCCTGGTAGCCTCTCCATTATTTTGTCTTAAAAACCCTAATAAAAACATCATGTAATTCCCTCCAAGACTGTGTTCAAAGCAAAGCAGCAGAGTGGATCAGCCATGTATTTTCTCAGTTATTCATAGGGCTAAAGCACCACGAGGGAGGCATTAGATGGACCTACTTCTATTAGGTCATATGTTGTTTATAATGGGTTTCTGAAAATCCAGTTGTCTTTTCTTAGGACCCCAGGATGTTATGACCAAAAACATACATTTCAGAACCTCTCCACCTCCAGAGCCCTGCTCAAAAGGAGTTTTGCTGCACCTTTGGATTCTCAATATTGAAATATTTCCATTGATGATTATTTGGCATAGCAAGTTTCAAAACCTTGCTGTTGGGAATAGCTTGCTAATGTTTTCTTAAATTACATCCTCTTGTGGGTCCATAAAATCCTGTAGTTATTACAAATAAATAAATGGAGTTTCTCTTCATGATGTAAACCAGCTTTCAGTGAAGTCATTGAGGGGAAGTTTGGTTTGGATGAGAGGAGCGCCTACCCGGGGCAAGCTCTGCTTTCCGCTCGCTGGGGGCTGGGGACGCTGCTCAGCAGCTGCTCTCAGGCGACCAAGTAGAACAAACTCCTGCTGTTTCACTTCTTGTTGTAACTTCCAGCAGGAAACTCAATGTTTTAAAATGCTCCTTCTTCCTAAAGTCCTCTGCATGTGGTGAGCAGGGCCCAGCCACCTTGGAGCTGCTTGAAGAGAGAGGGGGTGTTGGTGCTCACCACCCACAAGCCCACCCCAGTGTGGGCCAAGCTTGAAGTCCTAGGGCAGTCGTGCAGCCTGCTGACACACACCACCCACCCCAACAATGCCAATGTGCCTGGCCCTAGGTCAAGGTCCCAGCCTCCCCCAAGCATCACAGGAGATCCATTGTTCTGGAGGAAAGGGAGGTGGGAGGGAAAGGCTGGTCCCAGAAGAGCAGCAGACCCTCAAGGCCGTGGCCTGGGTGCACTCCCGGGACACAACCTGGGAAGCACAGCTGGGGAGTGTTACACACGCCACGTCCTAGATCCCTACAAGGAATCCTCCACTGTGGCAGGAAGCCGAGCGGATCCCAACGTCAGTGTGGAAGTAATCCCCACTCACATGCCTGGTTCAGGTGCAGGGAGCTGTCCCACAGCACTCCTCGGCCCGACAATTTCTGGCTTGCTTCCTTTAATACAAGGCGGGGTCTCCTCTGTGCGGGGGGTGTCTCCAGCTCTCCCCCACAGAGGCTTCTCCTGGGCCCAGAGTGATATGGGAATATAGTCCTTAAATAATAGCATAGGAGTGTTGTCTAAGATTTGGGGCATAATTTAGAAACAGAAATATAAGGGCGCTGTTGCTTCCGCGACACGTGTAGATTGTTGAGCTTCTTCAGTCTTTTCCTCACTCATATGGTGGAAACTGCTATGTTACAAGGATGTCGAAAAGCTCCTGCACTCGGAGCCCTAACTTTAGGCTATTTTACAAATTTGCAATCTTTGGCTAAATGGAAGTTCACCACAGCCTGATAATTTAAGGCCATCAAGCGGCTTCAGAGTCCAAGGCTGATTTCAAGTGAGGCCTTCTCTCTCATGTTGGCCCATAACCGGGAGAGGGAAAGAAAAATGAAGACGTCAGATTCACCCGTGCCGCTACCCTCTCAACATACATGCACCTTCTGGACTCCGTAGAAAGTGAGAGGCAGTGCGGTGTGGTGGTTAGGACCATGGGCTTGACATCAGGGAGCCTTGTGCTCAAATTCCTGCTCTACACGTATGACACTGTTATCTCCAGAAACTCAGCACGTTGAGCCTCGGATTGGCCATCTCCAAGACAGGGATCAACACTACCTACCCCACACTGGTGGGTGGCAATTGATGGTTCATGTCAAACAACCGGCACAGACAGCCCTCAGCGACCAGTCACTAAGGTGCACCCTGGGGTTCAGCTTTGCCACCCACCCTGGGCCTGTGGCTTCCTGCCATAATACACGTTGCCTTCCCGCCTCTAGAATGTAAGACCCGCAAGGAAGAGACTTTCGTTTCTTTCATTTACAGCCAATTCCTCAGCACCTACAGCCATGTTTGCAACCTCTGAGGTGTTCCAGAAATAAAGTCACTCATTCATTGGGTTTTCACGCAACACATTTTTCATTGAATGCCTACCTGTGGCCAGCAATGTGCGAGACTCAAAATAATAGGTCCCTTGAGCGACCATGAGATACCACCTTGTGCGGAGATGTGAAGCTCAGGCAAAAGAACCAAAGGTTGCTTTTGGGGGGAGCCCAAGAGCAACAGTGGGGGTGTGAGGGCCAAGAGAGAACTTCCCACAGCGAGGAGTTTATGGGAGGAATGGGTCAGGGCGGGCTTTGCATAGAAGCAGGTGTGGAGCTTGGCCTCCAGCCCCCTCCCGAGGAGGCACCACAGGGCACACCACAGAAGGCTCAGGTACACGGGTCTCTTTACAACCTCAGTGAGATTAGGTCTGTTAACAGGCTCACAAATTTTTGAGAAATTATTCAAAAGCAATTAATAATTCTGGTTTTTATTTTGATGGCTGACAAAAGAAAAAGCTCCATGTCTTCACGGATACTGATGAGCAAACCCATGAACCAGTAAAGAAGAAAACTCGATCGCGTGTGACAAGTTCTCTGCCCCTGGAACATCTACAGAATGACCAAAGGAGAAGGTAGACTGACCTGGACCGTCACGGGCTTGTGACCCCCTGGCAAACATTTGGCATTTTTATGGCCCTAAGCCCCTCTGCCCCTTGTTGGTTCTCAGAATGTTCCTGCCTTTGCCTTACCATGGTTGAGAGCTGATGGGCCTCTTTCTACTTTTCCCTAACATGAAACTCTTGCCTTTTTCCTTGGTTCTTTGATTTCTTCCTCTTCCTGACGAGAACACCACTGGGTCCCAAACTCCACAGGTCGAGCCATGGGGTGTTGGGACATAGAGGAGAGGAGGCCCTCCTTCAGAGGCCCAGCGTTTCCTGCTGGGCCCCCTCCTCCCCCACAGCCCTTGGTCTCACCCCCACACTTGCCTGCGAGACAGTGAGGGGAAGCCCATGACGCCACATCTACGTGTACTGCTGGGTGCTCACCCATCTCCACAGGACCCCGAGGTCCCAAACTGCCCTCCACTAGGACTCATCCTCCCTGAGCCAGGTGTAACCCCACCCCCAGCCAGATGTAACCCCGTAGAGCCAGGGGAATCCCCCCAGAGCCATCATATCCTCCCAGAGCCAGGTGCACCCCACAGAGCCCGGAGGATCCCCACAGGGCCAAGTGGATCCCCTCAGAGCCTGGTGGATCCCCCCAGAGCCAGGTGGATCCCCACAGAGCCCGGTGGATCCCCACAGAGTCAGGCAGATCCCCACAGAGCCAAGTGGATCCCTCCAGAGCCATCATATCCTCCCAGAACTAGGTGGATTCCCCCTAAGCCAGGTGGATTCCCCCAGAGCCAGGTGGATCCCCCAGAGCCTGGTGGATCCCCCACAGAGCCCAGTGGATCCCCACAGAGCCAGGTAGATCCCCACAGAGCCAAGTGGATCCCTCCAGAGCCATCATATCCTCCCAGAGCCAGGTGGATCCCCACAGAGCCAGGAAGATGCCCCCCAGAGCCAGGCAGATATCCACAGAGCCAGGCAGATCCCCCCTGAGCCAGGCAGATCCCCCCAGAGCCATCAAATCCTCCCAGAGCCAGGTGTACCCCACAGAGCCAGGTGGATCCCCTCAACTCCTAGACGCCTCTACTCAATGCATCTGGAATTCCCAGCCAAGCATCCACAGAATCCCCAACACCCTCTGCTGCTTCTTGAAGTCTCTGTCACCTTCCGCCTCAGAGGGGAGCCTGAGCTCTCTGGGGGCCTGCTGCCCTACCGCCCCTCGGGGCTTCTGGAGCAGGACCCGAGTCCTCTGCTCCTCTGGCTCGTCCCCAGGCCACTGCCTCTCCTTCCCCTTCAAACGTCGGCCTGTGGCCTCCAGGCCGTTCCGTGGCCATGTTGCCCCCGTTTCCGCATCTCTCTCCGCGACCCCACTCCTGCCCTGAGCCAACGTCCTGGCCCTTAGGCCTCTGACTTCCTCTCCTCCAGTCCCCTTGTCGTCGTGTGCCTGTGGTGCCGAGTCCTCACGTTCCCGGGGCCGAGCTCCTCACGCTGCCATCAGCGCTCCTGCGCGGCTCGCTCCCGCCTCTCGCCTCTAGCGCCCGCGGCTCCCGGGGCCCAGCAGCACCCCGCCCGGGTGCCCTCGCCCCTCACCTCGCTCCCGGCTCGGGGGGAAGCCCACGCATGTCACGTGCGATCATCCATCCCCTGAGCGTCTGCTCTCACGTAGAACAGGTCACACCGTCTTAGGTTTATCTTCCAAGAAGAAATATCAAAGTCAAGGACTGCAGCACAGTAGGTTTTGGGGAGATGATCCTACGAAACGTCAGGAGAAGAGGCAGGAAGAAAGACAGGTGACGACAGAAGACCAAGAATGGGTCAGCAGGAAGCAGGCGGTCTCTGTGGACAGCCGGGGAGTCCTGCTGGGCCAGCAGGTGTGACGCGCCTCTCAGTTCTCCCTACCGAGTGCTGGGGGGGGGGGGCACTTGTCCACCAAGGCCGCGTCCCTCCTCCGCTGAGAGCCCCTCAGGAGGGCACATGCTGCTGACACGGGGTTCAGGCAGGGCTGGCTCCCGGGCACAGCCGAGCCCTCACACAGGGCCCCGGAGACGCCTAGCCCAGGGGAAGGTGTGCGCCTACAGGCAGCCTCCCACCACCGGCGCCACCACCACCGCCACCAGCAGCACCACCAGCACCAGCAGCAGCAGCAGCAGCACCAGCAGCAGCACCACCAGCACCACCACCGCCACCAGCAGCACCAGCAGCACCAGCACCAAGCACCAGCACCACCATCACCACCACCAGCACCAGCAGCAGTAGCACCAGCACCACCAGCACCAGCAACACCAGCACCAGCACCAGTAGCACCAGCACCAGCAGCAGCACCAGCACCACCACCACCACCACCACCACCACCAGCACCACCACCACCACCACCAGCACCATCACCAGCAGCAGCACCACCACCAGCAGCACCAGCACCAGCACCAGCAGCACCAGCAGCAGCACCACCAGCACGACCACTGCCACCAGCAGCACCAGCACCAGCAGCACCAGCACCAAGCACCAGCACCACCATCACCACCACCAGCACCAGCAGCAGTAGCACCAGCACCACCAGCACCAAGCACCAGCACCACCATCACCACCAGCACCAGCACCAGCAGCACCAGCACCAGCACCAGCACCACCACCACCACCTCCACCACCACCAGCACCATCACCACCAGCAGCAGCAGCACCACCACCACCAGCAGCACCAGCACCACCACCACCACCACCAACAGCAGCAGCACCAGCACCAGCAGCACCAGCAGCAGCACCACCAGCACCACCAGCACCAGCACCAGCAGCACCAGCAGCAGCAGCAGCTGCTGCTGCACTTACGGACCAGTTTCCAACTCAGATGGGATGTTAGTGCTGCATGACAACCTTGTGGCATTTTTCCAGGCAACTCTGTCCCTGCCTCCCTCACACGGTCCCAGGAGACTTTCCGCTGCTCTTCCTCACTCCTTGAACTCCCAAGTCCCCCTCAGCCTTTGACCCTGTCTCCTCCCCGCCTGCAATAAACAAAGCGATCATCAGGAGCAAACTGCACCCTCTCCCCCAGCACAGCCAGGCTGCCTGCACCCCCACCTGTCCTCTCTGCCGTCTCTGCCCTCACCCTTCTATGGACGCGGACCATTATCTGCAGACCCTGCACCCTCCTTGGTCACGGTGAATGGCCCACACTCCCTTGTCCTGCCTGCCTCATCTACGTTCCCGACCACACTGTAACTTTTCCCATAGTGAACAAAACAAAAACAGAACCCAGAGACCAATCTCGCTCTGCCCATGTCTTACTCTCCTTTAGAGCCAGACTCCTGAAAAGATTTGTGATTTCCTGCCGTCTCTAATTCCTTTCCTCCCATTCCCCTTCTCTAATTTAGAAACACTTGTTATTATGAAAGCTTTCAATCAGACATAAAAATAAAGAATATTATGTCATGTGATGACATCACCCAAATTTAGTCATTATGAACGTGACATTTATTTGCCTCGTTCCTTTTTCCCTTGCTGAAGTATTTTCAAGTAAGTTGCAGATAACTTGACGTTTCACTCTTAAATACTTTAGGATGTGTCTGCAAAAAAAAAAAAATTTTTTTTTCTTCCGTGACTTTAGTAATATGTAAGAATAATGATGTAATAGTGTTGTGATAAGTGTGATGTGACAAAAATTCCACCTTCTTGTCTCTTAAAACCAATGCACTCTGCCCAGGTGTTTTGTCCTCACATCCCACACGAACCTTTCTCACCTCACTACTCATGACCAATAGGCCCGATGGCCTTGCCTCACTGGCAGGATGACCAACCAAGCCACTTGGCTTGGGATCAGGCAATCTCTTACAACACAGGACTTTCCGTGCTAAAACAGGGAGGGTCTTGGCAAATCAGAACAGTTGGTTGCCCTCGTTTTCAGTTTTTATCTTCCTGAGCTTTTCAGGAGCAACTGACAGAGGTGATGACCCCTTTGGTTTGGAACAACATTCTTTTCTGGTCCATCGGGACACCACTCGCCCGTGGTTGTCCCAATCTTTCTCTAGCCACGGTGCGTCTGCCGGACCTCTAAAGGTTGGTTTGGCCCAGGATTCTCTGTCCTCAGTCCCCCTCTCATCTTTCCTCACTCTCCAGTCTTTAAATACCACGCGTGCACTGAGGACTTGCAGGTTTTTAGCTCTAGCCCAGACCTCTTGCCCAGATGCAGATCTTATTCAACAGACGTGATAGCATCTTCGCTTGGAAGGCTCAAAGGCATCTCAGACGTCCAAAGCCAAACTCTTGATCTCTCCCCTAAAAGCTTACAGCCCTCTTTATGACGGGATGGCAAGCTTCATTCTTCTAGCGGAAATAAAAACCTTGGGGTCATCTTCAGCTCCCGTCTCACATACTTACGTGCAGCCTACCAGCAAATCCTATTGAATCTTCTTCCAAAAAGTACGCTCAATCCAACAACTCATTGAGTCCACTGGCTCAAATAATCGCGACAGCCCCCTAACTGGTGTGGCTGTGTCCGTCAAGGATCCTGTGTGCAAAAAAAAAAAAAAAGGATCCTGTGTGCAGCTCTAAAATGCTGTGACCTTTACATCCTTTACATCCTTATGCTAATGCTTGAGAAATAGTCAGACTCATGTATTCACAGGAATCAACCCTAGAGGACTATATTAGGTCATAAGCATAATATTGACTCTCTTTCAATGTTTGATTTTACAAAGAACTTATCCTAGGCTGTGTCTAGAGATCCATCATGAAAAGATCGAATAGTCTAGGCCTGTGGACTACTTCTACATTTCTGTTTTTTGGAAGAAGCTATACTGCACATGACACCAATAACTGGGTCAGTGCCGCTTCAATCCTGTTCATGCTCATGCAGATGTCAAGCATTCTTAGAATATTTTATGAATTTGTGTTAAAATGCATGATTCTTGTGTTAAGAAGCCAAAGGATATGAGAGACACCTGCACAGCTGACCTTTCTCTGACGTGCCTACTCTCGGAAGCCAAGGCCCTCTCCAGAGGTCGTGGTTCATGACCGTAACGAGGACCCCTACGTTTCAGTTTTTCGTTACTAATGGTACTTCTCACAAACCGATGTCTCTGTCGCCCCAGCAGATCCTTAATTTCGGCATTGCATTACGGCCTCCTCTTGTCTTAAAAAAGAACCAGTCCTGGGATCCCTGGGTGGTGCAGTGGTTTAGCGCCTGCCTTTGGCCCAGGGCGCGATCCTGGAGACCCGGGATCGAATCCCATGTCGGGCTCCCGGTGCATGGAGCCTGCTTCTCCCTCTGCCTGTGTCTCTGCCTCTCTCTCTCTCTCCGTGTGACTATCATAAATAAATTAAAAAAAAAATTAAAAAAAAAAAAAGAACCAGTCCTAACTTTTAGAGGAATTCCTTAAAAACTAACAGGACAATCTTTTCATTGCCATGAACCGTAACATGTTTCTAATTATCTTTCCCCAGAAGCTCTCTAGCAAACACAGCTGCTGTTATTCATAATTCTCAGTAATCAATAAAATGTTGGCCAAGCGCTTTATGCTGAAGGTGACATGCGAAGAGGCACGGGGAATGTCCTCTGCGGCGTGGGCACCAAGAACCCCGAGGGAACGCCTGCTGCCGCCACGCGAGTGTGCTGTGTGTGCCACACGGACACACACACCTGCCTTCTGAAACCACGCCGACCTGCCCGCTCGGTCGACGCTGAGTTCATCGTGTGAGGGGCAGGTGGGGAGAGCCCGCTCCTTTGGGCAGGCCGTGTCCTCACCTCCCCTCGAGCCTCGGCCCTCGCGCTGCCTCCGTTCTTTACAAGTCCCCAAAGTCCCAAAGGCCTGTCTGTGCTGTTCCCGTGGTGGCTACTCGCGCAATCGTCCTGAGGCTGCCGGGGTACGTGTCGCCCCTGGCGCAGAGGGCAGGACCATCCGCAGGCCCCACCGCCTGCTGACCCTGGCTTCCCGTTGTGTCTGTCCTTCAGAGTCATCTGTGGGAGCGACGGTGGATGGGCCTATCTGAACTGGGTGACAGGTTAACGAGGATCGGGGAGGCCCAGATCGAGGGGCCCTGGGGGCTCAGCGGTGGAGCATCTGCCTTCAGCCCAGGGCATGACCCCAGGGTCCTAGGTTCAAGTCCCACATCGGGCTCCCCGCAGGGAGCCTGCTTCTCCCTCTGCCTATGTCTCTGCCTCTCTGTCTGTGTTTCTCATGAATAAATAAATAAAATAGTTAAAAAAAAAAAAGGGAAGCCCACATGGAGGCAGCTGTGGGCAGCAAAGCAGCTCATTCACCCAGAGGGCAGAGCAGGAAGTCAGGGTGACAGGTGGGCAGGGCCTCGGTGAGTGGCCACAACGGGCCCCCGGTGTCTGCCTGAGAAGCCCCCAGGCTGGTGGCTGGGGAGATGCGTGGATGCCGCATGGGCAGCCTCAGGGCCCACAGCCGGGCCTGCTGGGATGGGGGCAGACAGGAGAAGAGCCAAGGGGAGCCCCGGGGGCCCCGTGGTAGAGGCCTCTCTTCACTCCAAGGCTTCGGCTTCCAGCCACGAGCACAGAGGAGGGCCGCAAACTGCAACACACACACACACACACACACACACACACACACAGCTGCCCCGCGGGCCTCCTGCTGAGCCTCCCTCCTCCGTGGCCTGAAGCAGCAGCCCCGGGGCTGCCCAGCGGTTCCCAGCAGTTCCCAGCGGTCAGGCATCCAGGCATCCGGCCTGGGGCGGGGGGGGGGGGCGGGAGGCTCGCAGGAGCTGCGTTCCCAGGGACCCGGTGGGGAGTGGAGGTCTCTCTGTGGATCCCCCAAGCCCCAAACACGCATGGTGCAGACACAAAAGGGAGTAATCAGAACCCACGACCCATTTGCATCTCGACTGCCAGATGGACAGACGACGCTGCCGAGTACAATGCGGCCGGAAGGTGGGAGAAGAGTGGAGAGCCAGCAGGTCCGTCCTGCCGCAGGCCTGGGGGTGTAAGTGTGTGAACCAGGTTCCCAGGTGGCTTGGGGCAGGTTGGGGGCGGGGGGGAGAAGCAAAGGAGGCCGCTGCTTCCTGCAGACTCGAGCTCATTACTTTTTTTTTTTCCTCTCGCATTTTTTAGTTGAGATACAATCCACCATCTTCAAGTGTGCAAATCAGAGAGTTCTCGTATGCTCACAGCAGCGAGTGACCATCCCCACCGTCTAATTCCAGAACGGCGTTCCATCCCCCCAGAAAGAAATCCCGGACCCATTAGCCGTCCCAGCCCAACCTCCCGCCCCCCGCGTGAGGCAACCACGCATCTACTCTCCGGCTCCATGGATCGGCCTGTTCTGGACCCTGTGGGCTCCGCTCTACCCGGAGCCACTGCCCAATGCCCAGAAGCACCAACGCGTGGGCCAGGCATCCACGAACGGGCTCCAGGAGCTGGAAGACATCTCCAGGGAGCCCCAGGGCCCTCCTCGGGCTGCCGCGACAGCCCCTCGGCCCCGGTGGCTTACGGACCCCGAGTCCCCTTCCCATGGTCCTGGACCGAAGACCTGAGGCTGGCTCCCGGCAGGTGGGTACTGCTGAAAACCCCCTGGCACGCAGGTGGCAACTGCCAGGTTCCCACCGCGACCTCCCGTGGCCGAGGGAGACGTCCCCAGTCTCTCACCAGGGCACCGACCCCAAGCATGGGTCATGCCTCCAGGGCCCAATTGCTCCCCCAGGGCCCCACCTGCAGGATTAAGTTTCAGCCTGTGGATTTGAGGAGGGGAGACGGGGACACAAACATGCAGTCTGTGCCCCTGGGAACTTTGGTTCCTTAAAAAGTCTTTATTCCCTCTGCCCCTCCCCCACTGCTCATGCTCGCTCATTTTCTCTCTCCAATAAATAAAGAGCTCTTAAAAAGGGAGGAGGGTGCCCCGGGGTGGCTCCGTTGGCTAAGCATCTGCCTTCGGCTCAGGTCATGATCCCAGGAGCCCCCTCCTTCCCCCCGCCCCTCCCCCCATGCGTGTCCTCTCTCTCTCTCTCAAATAAATAAAATCTTTAAAAAATAAAATAAAAGTCTTTCTTCCCTTTATCATTATAATTTGTGGTAAGAGTCAGAAAACTACTAGTCTGAGCCCCCTGCTAACACTCTGCCTTGGCCCATCTGGTGCCCAAGTTTTCCTCCTGAGACCAGAGGGATTTAGTGATGCTCCCGGCACCTCCCGGAAGAATGCACGCTCTGACATTTCTGGACCAAGGTGATGCTGGTCCGAGCCCTCCTCTGCCTCCCTCTGCAAACGGCTACCCTGGCCACACGGCCAGAAAGGAAGGCACATCCTTCTTCTAACCGAAGTTTGTCCTCCTCTGACCTCTCAGGCTCTTTAAGTTCTTCTGATCAAATAGATGCCATAGGTGCTCCTGCCGTAGTTCAACTGGGTCCTTGCCCTACGTACATACGAGGGCGGATGCAGAGGAAACCCACGGGATGAGGAGGAGGCTGGCTTTTTTGGGGAGGTGCTGGCAGTGACGGCGGAAATCTCGTTTGTAGTGTTAATTAAAATGAAAAAAAGGAGTCTTCCTGACACCAGGTATTAAGGCAGCTGTGTGGGGGGACGCGCACCTTCACCTACACCTTCCACCTGCCCGGGCCCAGCCTGGGCGGCCCCCAGTGCCGGCAGGTAGGACGGTCCTACGCATCCTCACCAGCGTTTCCCAATGCCTGACTCTCCGTGGTGGGTGCTCTGCTAGGAGAAAAGGATGCAGAAATGATTAAAACACAGTTCTTGTCCTCAGGGAATTTACAATCTTAATGGAAATACATGAGGGAATCTGATACGTTGGGCAAAAGAGAAAAGCTGAAGATTTCAGAGGAAGGAGGACAGAAACCAATGCAGGCAAAGATCACTTAGCTTCACTGAGTGCTCGGAGGCCAGCAAGTCCGCAGACGGGCGTCCTTCCGCCTAGACCATCGTGGGGGACGGGGGGACGGCAGGGCAGTAATGCTGGGGACCTCGTGAGTCCACTTGGACCCTTCCCTGCAGCCTTAAGCTCAGCAAAGAGTCGCCTCTCTAGACACTTACTGAAACCACAACCCCTGGATAATCCTCATAGTGGGATTATTTGCTTGGAAAGCAAAAAAAAGATGCTAGCTAGCGGCTACTTTTGGAAAAGCGTGTATTTTTGCAATTAACTAAATCAAGTGACCCCTTGGGCCCATGGTAGGCACCGTCCCCCCTAATTCTAAAGGCATCAGTGACCCAGATCCATCTAAGCATGGGGTGCTGGGGGCAGTGGTTCAGCTCCAAGAGGCGGCTGCCTCACAGGCCCTCAGCAGGGAGAGCACAGGACCAGCCTGGGGGTCACCCCAGCACACTGAGCTCCGAGGGGGTCTCTCCTACCAGACATTGGGATTTCAGCTTATTTTTCAGATCCGCGTCAGGTGCTCTGAAGCCTTTAGTCCCATAGCTGTGTCTGGAGCTGGGCCTGGTACTGGTGGGTCCGGGTGATCCGATGAGGCCGACTAGCTCTTGGGGAAACGGCGCTCCTGGAAGGGACGTGTCATCTTGTCCCTGACTCTTGGGGCATCCCAGAGGACACCAAACTGCAACTACCTGGCAAACGTGGGCCTTCTGCTGCTGCTGTAACGCCAGCATCGCTCTTTGAGGGAACGGAAGGAATTCTCTCTAAGTCCGAGAGTGAGCTTCAGAGGCAGGACGGGATGGGTCTTGAAACGTCGTTCACTGGCCTCACACCCTCATCTTCCTCTTGGGAAAGCAGGGGAGGCACACACAGCACCACTAGGAGGCTTCCAATGCTCTAACTGTTGCCTAGCGTTTTCCCCCAAATGTGTTTCTGGTTAGTTTAGAGAAGGATAAACATGATTTAATAGCTGGCAATGAATCACATTTTTTTCCCCTCCCTAAATGCTATTTGGATCCACTCAAACGCCTGTCATTCTACTTTTGTACAAATAAATAAATCTCCTTTTTTCTTTTGTGCATTTTTCCCTGTCCTGCATTTCCTAAAATACAATTTGTTTGACGGATGAGTTAAGCGGTTCTGAGGTTTGTTTTTGGCTCTGTAGGCAACTGGGTTGTTTTCTCATCATAACTCAGTGGGACAAGGTTATCACCCCACAAACACTAACACCTCATTTAGACCCAGAAGCAGCCCCCCCCAGAAGAAGGCAATTGCTAATGTTCTTGGTACAAGTTTCTGTTGTTGCATATAAAGTTTCCTTTTATTGACATCCCTGCCCTGCCAGGCCTCTTTTCTCTTGTTTTAGTTCTGCTGGAGGGAGTGGGCCTGACAGACATTCTGAAAGGTAATGACAGACAGAAAGTAGACTTGAGAGGAAGCCCATCATCTGCTCAGGCTTGGGGTTCTAGAACCAGGCACCTGACACACGAGGACCAACCTCACCGGGACCTGAAAAAAAATGAACCCAGGGAATTTTTTTTTTTTTCCTGAAACACAAACCACGTAATCGTGAAAAAAAATTTTATTTTTTTTTTAAAGACAAAGGCCTGTGAAATGGTTGCCCCAAAATTAAACCTACACATTTTCGAAACTGGTCGCCCTGGAATAAAACCGAAATGTTCTTCAAATGGACTTGGGATCAAGAGGACATTGCATTTGGTTCCAAGTCCTTGGTTAGATGGACAGAGCACCTTTTAAACAACCACCCATTATAATAAGAAGCAATGTAGGTCTATCAAAGTACACAAAAGTCTTATTTTCAAGTTCTCACTAGTGCAGAGTGTCTGCGAGCCTGTTGCAAATATTCCATTAGCGCTTCTCATCATCAGACAGGCTGTTGCCCAACAGAAAGGCAGACGATTCCAAGAGGAGGGCAAACCCAGAGCGCAGAGGCAGGCTCCTGCCTCCCTCGGGTGGGAAACGAAGAGGAAGGAGCAGGTTTCCACCTGGGAGCTGCCCTCCTGCCCACATCCCCTGATCCCACCTGCCCAAGCTCATCCACAAAGCCCGGAGGCCATGTGGCCTAGCCTGAAGGTCCTGTCCCCAGGTTTCCCCAGATCTTTTTCTATTGCAGGACCGCTTATGTCTGCCTTTCAGTATCTACTCTGTTGTATTGCAATAATCTGCTCCCAAGCCTATGATCGTGTCCGGAACAGGGACGTTCCCATCCTCGGGTCTCCCAGTGTCCAGCACAGAGCACGCACCAAGTGATAAGTGAATAAGCGCGTGGTGGCATGAGGGAAGGAGTACCAAACAGCACGGATTGATAATCCATTTCCTAAAAAATAATAATGAAACTTAAAAAAAAAATGTCTACATCAGTTTCCTTTCCCAACCTCATTCACCAGCCACCTATAAGGAAATACGTAGTTTTTTTTAAGTAACGTTAAGAGTACAATTTCCAGGAAGTGTCACGAGATTTTGAAAACTGTTTGTGGGGCTTCATCGTAAGTGCACTGGGCCCTGAGGGCCGGGAAACGCAACCTAGGAGCCGTTGGCCCAGGCCAGTGGTTCTCGGACTTGAGCGTTATTTGGAATCACCCACAGGACTCCCTGGATGGCGGGGCCTCACTCCCAGAGGTTCTGATCCAGGAGGCCGGGGGTAATGCTGCTGGTCTGGGGGAGGGGCACACTTTGATAAGAGAAGAAGCGGTATCTACACAGAACTTCAGAACCCGAACCCTGCGCCACTCACACAACCACTTCCTCAGCCTGACGGGGATTGAAGCTAACTGTGAGAAAAGAAAGAAAAATGACGGCGGAGCTTTGGAAAATCAGGTGTGCTATAGAAACATGCTGTTTTATCATCACAAATACTCTAACTCTGTCCTGGGCTTTCCCACCAGGGCCTTCCTGGGCCGGACTTGCTGGCATAGAAATACTGATGTTAACATAATGGAACCAACTCCCCGTTTCAGGCAATGTGAAAAATGCCTGGAAAAAAAAAAAAAAAAAGCAAGTATCAGGGTTTGCATCCTGGGGGAGTGCACAGTTTGGGGGGTATTCTACTAAACTGATACAGAAGGACTGGCATCTGTTCAGTCTCCGTGCATGTGTCTTTACCAACTGATGCCACAACCACCAGGGTGGTTTCCTGGGGATCTGCTGGCAGCCCAGACTCCAGCATTAATCAACTTGACATCTGGAACCATCTGATTGTCACAGATGCCTTTACTTTGCGGCTGTCAGCAAAGAGATTAGTCAGTTACGGGTGCCAGGTCCACACCACCCAGTCTGTGTGGAGGAGGCCTGCGTGGTACGCTAAAAAGAAAGCTGCATGATCTGGGAGTGCGGGCAAGACAAGAATTTCCCTCGGTGATCTGTCAACTCAAACCTAGTCCAGGAAGGCATTTTGCCTGCAGCAGCAGAATTACCGTGGCTGGGTGGGCCCGGCCAGGTCGTGCTCTGCGCTCCTCCCTGAGCTAGCGCGAGCACCGCAGCAGCTGCTCTCAAGACCCTTGAGCACCCAGGGGCCCTGGCAGCCGGGCGCCTCCCTCCGCGGGGCTGGGCAAGATGCTGGCACTTCCTCTTTGGTGGGTTCCGAAGAAGCCTGGGCCCAGCTAGGCAGAGGGCCACCTACACGTTGCCATCATCGCGGCGGAGGCAGCACAGGACGCGGCTGGCCGGCACAGTGTCAACCACATACCTGTTTTAGTTCGGCATTCCACACATTCTCGGGTGGAAAACGAAGCCCGGGATGTTATCCAGAAGCGCTGCTTGCTGGAAACTGCTCTGTGATGTGTTAGGATGAAGCAGGATAGTAAGGAGTCAAGCTTCGCTTCATCAAGGAGGGAAAAAAAAAATCTGTAGGTAACATTGTAAACCAGCCAGGAGACAAATGTCTGCCTGGATTGTCACCCACCATTTCACGGCATCGATTCCTCAAAGCCTAAAACCATCAAGGACTCAAACCAGAGCGGAAGGGCGTCCTGGCCTCCCATGTCTGCTGATTTAATTTTCCTCTCTGAACACATGCAGCCCCGTAATTAGAACATCCACCAACCATAAATACAATTTAAACTCTGTACATGTGTGCCTACATGTGTGGAGAAGTTTAAGTTGAGATACGGTTTCAATAAAAACAGTCCTTCTGCACTGATTAGAATGTGTAAAGAGGAAATCTGTTTATACCACAATCTACTCAAAACTTGTGTTGGCAGAAACACTCTCGGCTAATAAATGTCAATGGCGAAGCTACGCCGAGAGCGTGGATTAAACTGCTCACAACCTGGAGAATCGGAGCTCAGTCTACAGTGGCGCTCCCAGCTCGCTCCGCGTTCCCCACGTCGGTGGCCGAGGGAAAAGCCATCAGGAAGCCCCCATCCTAGTGAAAGGGAATAGAAGGGAAGGGAGAAGAAATGGGTAGGAAATATCAGAAAGGGAGACAGAACATGAAGACTCCTAACTCTGAGAAATGAACTAGGGGTGGTGGAAGGGGGGTGGGGGTGACTGGGTGACGGGTACTGAGGGGGGCACTTGACGGGATGAGCACTGGGTGTTATTCTGTATGTTGGCAAATTGAACACCAATAAAAAAATAAATTTATTATTTAAAAAAAAGATTTTAATTTTAATTTAATTTTAATTTTAATTTAATTTTAATTTATTATTAAAAAAAAAAAGAAGCCCCCCCCCCCCCCCGTCCCTGCCCGAGGGCCCTGCTGGGAGGCTTCTCCCACTGTGGCGTTCAAGGCCACCATCCAAAGGCAGGGTTTCTCAGAGGAACCTGCAGAGCCCTGCAGTGGTTTGGACAGGGTTCGTATTTATCTGCCGTCTCTTAAAATAACACCACTACCATTGCGAAGGTATGGCGACACGAAGAATAAGATTATCAGAATAATTTAAAACCAACAGGCTGGAAGATTTTTTTTTTTTGATACTCCACTTTTCATTTCCTACTGGCTTTATAAAAATCAGCCATCAAACCGTCCATCAAGTCCATCCACCCCTCTCTTCATCCAGACCAACAGCAGCCCTGGTCCAATCAGTACGAGATCCCCGGACGGCCGACGGTTGGCTGGCCTCGGAAGAACCCTCGGTGGCACTCAAGAACCAGAGGAGGAGGAAGCACACAAGTAGAAGAGCTGAAGGTGGTGAAATTCACCCGTGACAAAGGGGCACCCAGAGGGAGAGAGGGGGGTGGGAGAGCCTGCTGGGAGGGGGAGGGTGGCTCCCCCGTTAAAGAGCCGCCGTGCAAAAATAGGCATGACCAGCCACACCGGTGACAGGCATGGAAAGATGCCGGGGTGATGGACCGTCTTCCGCTTCGGACTGGCCAGGGCCAGGTTGCCCAACATTTCCTGAGCTGCAGGGGAAGCAGCGGGGGCAGCTTGCCCATAAGAGCAGGAATGAAAAAACAGCAATAACAGCGAATACGCGCTCCGTGCCAGACACCGTTCTAAGCAACGGACACTCCTTAACTCATTTAATCGTAACAACCACCACCCTAGGAAGTGGGTATTATGACCGCCCCCGTTTCACAGATGAAGAAACTGAGGCAGTGAGGTACAGGAACTTCCCAAGGTCGCCTGGCCGGTGAATGGTGAAAGCAGCCTCGGGCAGCTCACTCAGAGTCACAGGCGTTAGCTTGAGTGTCTCCTGCCCCTCGAAAGTACCAGCACCCACACCCTGAGCACGCTGCAGGCGGCTCCAGACGTCCCTGCTGACACAGGGACTCCATGCTGCCTCTAGACACGGCTGACAGAAGTCAACTAACATGCCGTGTCCCCTCCACCCTTTCCCTTCGCCCCGTCACACTTGCTCTAGCTCCGGAGTCTGCCAGGAGCCCGGTCACACTCCTGAGTGACCACGTGGTTATTCGTGTGGCCCCGGGGCCGTTAGACAGGGTGCACCTGGGGCCCCAACCTCGGGCCAGCTCTCCAGCTCTTGTCCAGGCACCTCAGGCCTTCCCTCAGGTCTGAAGTGCAGTTGGCGAAGGCCGTGTGACCCGGGAGGACAGGGAGAGGACACAGGCAGTGGCCCTCCGAGGCCGCACACAGTAGTACAGGGGTTTACAAGCACGTTCAGTTTACGCCCGGGGGGCTCAGTGGTTGAGCGTCTGCCTTCCGCTCGGGCCTGACCCCGGGGTCCCGGGATCGAGCCCCGCATCGGGCTCCCCACCAGGAGCCTGCTTCTCCCTCTGCCTGGGTCTCTGCCTCTCTCTCTCTGTGTGTCTCTCATGAATAAATAAATAAAATTAAAAATAAATTTAAAAATAAAATAAAATAAAAGCAACAACAGCAAAAGCAAAGCAATGTGTCTTGCCCGTGATGGTACATTTAGGGAAAAGCGCAGCTGGGACTCAAAATGCATGTCAGTATCATGATGCTGAACATGGGACCATCTTTCCTTCAGCCCTTTATAAAAAACAAAGACAAAAAAAAAAAAACACAAAGGCAATAGAAATAGAGAGAGAGAGGGAGGGAGGGAGGGAGGGAGGGAGGGAGGGAGGGAACCAGAACCCTGACCTCAGCTTACAGGAGAAGAACAATTGGTAGCCTGAACGGACCACCTTGACTGTACTCTTTCCTGGCGTCCAGACGTCCACACGAGGCGGGGAGGCTCCACATCGCTGCACTCCTCTAACCTCACTTCCTAAGACGAGCTCTGTCTCCACACCCCACCCTGGAGGGCATTTCTGGGCAGCTGGAAGCAGAGGGTCTTCCAGAAGGGGCCCTCCTCGGTAAAGTACCATTCCTCTTGCTCTCCTGGGGGCCCTGGTTAGCTGACCTTTCAGGCACGATGAAAGATAGCTTTTTTTGGTTATTCTCCCCAGACAGTTGGAGGAATGTTGTTCTGGGCTAATGTTCAGTGGGTTTGTGTTTTTGTTGCTGTATGGTGCTTTGCTATAGCGGTATTACCATATTTTGGAAGTTTTCTAAACCATTGCCTGTGCACCCAGGGGTGACTATTAAAATGATGAGGACATTTTT
Source organism: Canis lupus baileyi (assembly GCF_048164855.1). Lineage (NCBI taxonomy): Eukaryota > Metazoa > Chordata > Mammalia > Carnivora > Canidae > Canis > Canis lupus. Next base: position 56,908,916 of record NC_132842.1, read on the forward strand.
ATAAATCACAAAAATAAATAAATGTATAAAAGCACAGTTAGTAAAATGGGCAAAGCTAACTCAGCTAAAAAAAAAAAAAAGCTGAAAGTGTTTTTCAGAATCTGAGTTTTGTGCATAAAAAGAAGTCTTTGGGGAAAAAATTGTACATTTTAAGGAAAAAATAAGTATATATGAATAATATGATAAGTGGTAAATGCTGACTTTGTATATTTTATCTTTGTATCTAGATGGAAGATATATAGATAGAAAAAATGAAGCATATATGTACTTGGAATAATTATAATGTATCTTATTTAGGCATAATCATTGTTTTGCTAGAATCAAATTATGCGTGGCAATATTTTCTTTTTAAGTTGCTTTAAGGAAAATGGTCCTTTTTGTTCTTTTTCATCTAATAGCTATGATATTTGCCATATCTGAAGACCTAACAGCATAAAGGATTATGGCCAGAGCCTAAGAAAATTCAGAGGTTGGGGGGCTGAGGTGGCTCAGTTGGTGAAACATCTGCCTTTGGCTCAGGTCATGATCCCGGGGTCCTGGGATCGAGTCCCACATTGGGCTTCCTGCTCAGAGGGGAGTCTGCTTCTCTCTCATTCATACCCCCACTCATTCTCTCTTTCTCTCAAATAAATAAATAAAATCTTTTTTTAAAAAAAGAAAGAAAATCAGAAGCTAGAATTTCTGGATTATTGACCCACCTCCTCTTCCTCCTTCTCCGCATCGACTGCTTCCACCCACCCACCCATCCACTGCTCTGCCAGGAGCACGGCCTTCAGTAGCTGAGGGCCTCATTAGCTGCACATAACCTTAATCCTTGTCTCCCTGGTCATCCCTGATAACACACATAAGTGGTTTTCCAAAAGAGAAGAAACATATTACCAAATGTTCCAGACGTTGGGCAAAATTTCAATAAATACGTGAATATATATGGAGGAAATAAAAATTGAGTTCTTAATAATTTCTTAATGGGTAAAAACTGGTTGACAGGTTGACCAAAGTTTCTTGGCTTTTGCATGGGGAGAGGGAGACGGGAAAGTGAATGTGAGGTGCTTCTCACTTGTGGGGCTCCTCCAGGCTCCTCAAAGTTACCCAAACAGTGGTGTGGACCGTGGCCTGGGCCGCTGTCTACGAGCTCAGAGGCTGGGCACAGGCCATCATGGATGATCACAGAGAAAGACCCTGGGCAAGACCTGAATAAAGAGGGCTTCAGACCAGTTGAACTTAAACTAGCTTTGTTGTAACTGTCAAAGCAGATGAGCCGTGAGAGTCCTCCCATTACGTCCCAAATAGTGGAGGGGGAAGCTCTTGCCACAGTGCAATGCTACGAAGAGGCAGGTGGCCAAGGAGCAAGCCTTCTGCCAACTACGGAACTGATAAGATGACGATCACTCATGGAACATTCCATTCTGTGTGTGTGTGTGTGTGTGTGTGGTCTGAAATACCAAACCGGAGCGCGTGCTTGAGGGAGAGGGCAGACAGAGTCAAAACAACGACTGTACCTGAATTTGTTTTTGACTATGCCAGATCCACGTGGAATAACAGTACAGAACAATTTTCTCAGGCAGGAAGAATCCTTTTGCTTTCTAACACCAAGCAGGTAAAAATAGTCTCAAAAAATGATGAGAAATGCAGTGGCTGGTCGACTGCAGTCATTCTTTCTGATCACATACACAATTGCAAGCACTTTCTATAAATTACTTGTAGGTAATTAAGCCCTTTAGATTCATCCTGTGATGGGGGCAGTCTTAGTGGGCAGTGTTTGTCCTAGAACAGCTGTTGAGATCCTAGCGGGGGGGGGGGTGCGGAACCCCGCATGATTCTTTAGCTCATAACCCAGTTAGTTTATTTTCTCGAGATGACACTTGGGCATCCTGTCGATGCAAACAGCAAGGCAAGTAGCTCTGGGTCGGCAGCCAGGAAACGGAGCTCCCTAACCTCACCATAGGTAGAGATCCATCAGACCATGTATTTGGCCTTCCCCTCCCCACTGCACCCCTACAAACACACAGACATGCACCATGCATTCCAGGGTTGCCCTTCAGACATTTTCTGGTGCCCACTCCAAAAGCAGAAAGGGCGGGAGAAGAAGCACAAAGCTGAGCCAGACCCCGTCTGGCTACTGACTTCCCAGTCTCCTCTCCTAGTTCTTTCTCTGACATGACCTGAGGATCACTTGGGTCTGGGGAAGCCAGCGGCTTCCTCACTCTGTTCCCTCAGCAATACTATGCAAGCCCTTTCTACTCATTAATGGACATGGATATCCTGAGTTTTCCTTTTTTTTTTTTAAGATTTTATTCATTTATTTGAGACAGAGAGAAAAAGAGAGCAGAGGGAAAAGGGCAGAGGGAGAGGGAGAAGCAGGCTTCCCGCTGAGCAGGGGGCCCAGTGCAGGGCTCCTTTGATCCCAGGACCCCAGAATCATGACCTGAGCCAAACGCAGACGCTTAACCGACTGAGCCACCTAGGTGCCCTTATCCTAAATCTTCTAAATCTCTTCTCCTTAAGCAAATTAGAGGCTCTAAGAGGGTAGGAAGCACATTCTGTGCCCTTCGTTATTGCTAGTACAGGGCTAAGCAGTAGCAGCGTCTCAAAAACAAACTGTGTGAGGAGTCTCTTTGCTATAATTTTTGGTCAGTTGTACTGGATGGGTAAGAAGGACAAAAGATAACACCACGAATGACGGTTCATACCACAAAGTCAGCCACTGCGAGGAACCCTGAACCCTGCAAACTAAAAAACGGAGCCCTGTTTTTATGATCGCCCAGAATATGTGAACGCCGTACTCAGGTACTTCTGTTGGGCTTCCTCCTGCTTTGCAGCTATGCTGACCATGAATGCAACGTAGACTCTTAACCTTAAATTCATTCCTTTCCAGGACAAACCTTCCAGCCTGTCTTCACTAATTGACTAAAAAGGTTCTAGAGTTGGGGTCCTTTCACACTCTTTGTAGATGTGTTTTCAGTAAAAGTACTGAAAATACCACAAAATAAAGCGCTCAAGGATCTCTGAAGAGAGGTGGTCCCCTCATGATTCCCCTATGTCCAAGTAGTTATGCGAATTCTCATTCTTTGTCATGAATTAATGAATTGCTTACTTTCTGAGCTATAAGGGTGGGGAACATTGGCATTTTCACTCCTTTTACTCCTGGAATATTTTGATTTCTAAAATCTTTAGAATTTCTCATCGCCAGTACCTATGTAAGTCAAATGAAGTAGGGAATTGACAGTGAGAGTAGGAATTCGGGACTTGCTAGCTGAAGGGGGTGTGGGGAGCTAATTTCCTTTCACCTCTGGAAGAGATGGACACTTGATCTGTGGGGACACAGGTTCTGTTCTCAGACCTTCTTTTTCCTGCATGTACCCAGAGGCAGGCCTCTACCCTAACAGAGTCAGCAAAGGTCACTTCTCAAGCCCCTGAGGCTAAGCTTGAGGTCTTCCCGGCACAGGAGTCACTTACTGGTTTAGGGCTTCCCGAGGACAGCTGTGACAGGGTCTGGCTAAGGCCTAAAGGAACAGCTGCATATTGGCACCTTTGCACCTTCACCCAAGCAACCTTGGCTGCGGTTTGCACTGTGTGTAAATCATTATGGTTTTCTTTTCTGCCAACTTTTCCTCCCCTTGAAAGAGTAGGTTTGCAGGGGATGCTCAGGAAATGGCTGATTTCTCCAGGGAAAGCGGGAGGATGACCCAGGCCTCAGACCCACACCCTGACCCGCCCCACCGAGGCCGGGGCTCTGCTCCCCGGACCAAAACTGGAAGAAGCCTGGGTGGGAGATGAACCTGCCGCCCTCCCGGGCTAGCCAAGAAACACCCGCAAAGTCAGCGTTTGCGCACCTGCCAGGTGCTGACCCTGGGCCTCTCAGCCAGGGCGGCGGGGCGGGGGGGGGGGGGGGGGGGGGGGGGGGGGGGGGCGCTTTCTGGGCAATTTCTCCAATCACTCGGCCCGGAGGACGGCGGGGTGGGGGGTCCCCAGGCGCACCGAGCCCCCGCAGCCACCTGGAGGCTCGCCCCCCCCCAACGCGGACCCACGGCACCCTGCCGCCCACCCCGTCCCGGGTCCTGGAGCCCCCCAGCTCCCTGCCACCCTCACTCTGCGGAAGCCTTGCCCGGAGACCCTCCCACCCAGGCTCTGGGCTCTGCGGGGCCACTTGGGGAACCGGGCCCGCTGCTTGGTGGTGGCGGAGAGACCCCGACGCTTCTACGCAGGCGGGTGCAGGTGCAGGTGCGGGGGCCGGAGCATGGCTGTGGGGTCACCGGCAGGGCCCAGAGAACACCAGGCCTGCGCCCACACCCCCACCTGCACCCGCGCCCGCACCTGCATCCGCACCTGCACCCTTGCTTGCACCCGCACCCGCACCGGCGCCCACACCAACAACCCCACCCGCACTGCACCCCCACCCGCGCCCCCACCTGCACCCTCACCCGCGCCCATGCCCGCACCCCCACTGCGCCCCCACCCGCGGCCCCACCCGCACCCCTACCCGCCCCGCGCGTCCCAGCCGCCGCCACCCCCACAAAGCAACTGGTTTTCGAATAGCTCCACAGACGTAGGTGTTTCCTTGGGGCGGCGCGGCTGTGTGAACGCGTCCTGACAGAGGAACGGGGTTATTATCGCACGAAGCCTGGGGACCCGCTGCGTTAGTTCAGGGGAGCATTTCGGCGTCGGGGGCCGCCTCGCTCCGGAATTGCTGCGCGTGTGAACCGCGTTCCCGACCGCAGGGCAAACAGGCGCGAGACGGGAGCCGATGGGAAATGGCAGCCCGGCCCCACGGGGCCCCCGTGCCACGGACCTCGGGGCCAGTTACGCCTGGTTGGCTCGGAACCCCGGGAAGGGGTGTCCTTCGCTGCTCAGTGTCACAGAAGTCACCGCCAGGCGCAGGAGGAGGCCGCTTTGGTTTTGCGGGACTTGCTGAAATTAATCTGTGCCGGGGACACTTGTGGAAAGCAGGACAAGTCCCCCTCCCCACCCCCGTTTCAGCCTCTGTGAGGTCCGAACCCGGGCCGGGGCGCCGGGCGGGGGGCGGGGGCCCGGAGAGCGGCGGGGCGGCGGAGCCAACCGCGGGGGGGGGGGGGGGCAGCCCCTCGCTGTGGGAGGCCGCCCAGCCCGCCCCCGGCCCCGGCCCCGCCACTGGCAGCCCCCCCCCCGCCCTGTCCGGCCTCCTGCCCCGTCCCTCCCCCCGTCTCCCCCCCACCCCGTCCCCATCCCCATCCCCACCGCCGCCCGGTCCCCCCACCCCCACCCTGTCCCCATCCTCACCATCCCCCGTCCCCCGTCCCCGTCCCCATCCCCATCCCCACCGCCCCGCCCCGTCCCCATGCTCACCGTCCCCCGTCCTCCCCCGCCATCCCCCCCGTCCCGGCCCCCCCACCCCCCCGTCCCCGTCCCCATCCCTGTCCCCATCCCCACCGCTGCCGGGTCCCCCCAATTCCCACCGTCCCCGCCCCGTTCCCATCCTCCCCGGCCCCCCACGCCCCTCCCCGTCCCCCCCACCGTCTCCGTCCCGGTCCCCATCCCCATCTCCACCGCCACCCGGTCCCCCCATCCTCACCATCCCCCCCCTCCCCCGTCCCGTCCCCGCCGCGGGTCCCGCACAGCCGGAAACCCCGAGAGCCGAGAGCCGGCCTCCTGCCGCAGGGCGCGCAGGAGCGGGCAGGAGCCGACAGGAGCGGGCAGGAGCGGGCCTGGGCCCTGCGGGGCGCGGCGGGGCGGGGGCGCCCGAGGGGGCGGGGCTGCCCGGGAGCCGCGTGCAGGGCTCCGCCGCGCTTCGGTCGCCCCCTGACCTGACCCCGGGCGCACAAAGGCCTCCGGGGGCGCGGCCGCGCCCCAGCCTTCCAGTCCCTGCCAAATTAATGAGCGCACGTCAGGTCGGGTTTACAGCGCGGCGGGACGCAGCCGAGTGGAAGACGGACGAGCCGCGGCGTCTCGGGAGGTGCCCGCACCGCGCAGGGCGGCCCCGAGGCCCCGCTCCAGACCCCCGGGCCGTCCCGCGGGGGAAGGACAACACCGAGCCCACGTGCAACGTCCAGCAGACGGGCCGCATCCTTGGCTCGGGTCCTGGGGTCGTGGCGACCCCCACGCTGGGGTCCCTGCGGCGCCCTCGGCGGCTGGGCTCCGGGGACAGTTTGCGGGGCCCCAAGTCCGTCCGCCCAACGCGGACCCCAGGCCCGGGTGCCCTAGCCAGTGTGCGCCCCCAAGGGACTGTGGAAGCGAGGGTTTGGAAGGCCGACTTTGAGCCCAGACATTTTCAATCTGCTGGTGGGCGCCTGCAGGTTCTGGAAGCCAAAGATAAGTCGAAAAGGGATTTGGTGTTTGTTTTGAGTAGGAGTCGATCCGATCCGCTAAGTTCATCCTGAAGCCTAGAAGATTAGCTTTCTGTGCGAAGGGTTCTGCGTTCCTCTTGCTCTTCAAACATTGTGGGGAAATCAGTCCAAGAAAAATGACTGCATTTGAAGCTGATAAGGCTTAAGGCATCGATTTATCTTATTCCTTCCAGATTTTTCAAATATACTCAAAGAAAGCACTTTTAAAAATACTCGAAAGGTCAGAAGAGCCATTGCTCTTAAGAGGCCCTCTTTCTCTGAAGCTTTGTTTGCTGCTGAGAACCAGGAAGGTTAGGAACTAACCGGGAAGATACTTGTGTGACTGTTGACGCTGAGTTATACGTCACTTCTGCAACTTCCTCCTCCTTGCTTCACAGGGCCTTGGCCTTTCCGAAGTGGACGCCGGGCTACAGACCCCTTTTCTTCTGGTGCCCTAAGCAAGAGCAGCACTAGATCATCTCTCGTACCTGCCTCCCCACCGTACTCATCAGTTGCCCTTGTCTAGATTCCACTCACCTGCTTCCTGCATCCATGGGCACTTCTGAGCCTTTTGGAGCCTGTTCTCAGGCCACACCTTCTTCTGAAATCTCAGTGTAGTTAGAAGGTCACCTCGCCTTCATGACGTCAAGCAGTCATTCATTACCTTTCAGGTGTTAAGTATCTCAAAGAGTGCACACTAGTAAACCATGATGTACTATAATTACCTTTTTTTTTTTTTTTTTTGGTAAGCTATCTCTTCGAGTAAAAGTTGACCTTGGGGACAATGGTAAAGACCAATTGTCTGTACTGTCTCACAGTTCAGTGCCAGATCAAGAAATGTTACCTACGTTGATTCCACAATTAAGATTAATACAGACCCCTCAAAATGCTAATAACTAGAGTGGTTACGGTCAGTGGAGATACCAACTCTTCCCTCATCATTCCTGCTTCGTTCTACTTTATGTCAATAAACTTGCTTCTCTTCTGAATCCAAAGTGCTAGAATACTGCGGAAGAAATTGAAATTTTGATCGGAGGAGGAGAAAGGGTGTGGGGAAAGGGGAAAAAACATGGGAAGATGGAAGATTTTGAGAAATAGTAGGGATGGGCATCAATACAAAGTGAGGATGCCTATGGAAACAAGAGGGCACCAAGGATTTAGAGAGTGAGAAGACCACCCAAAGATGGGCCAGAAAGAGAGAGAGAGGTGTGGACCAATGCCAAGGACAAGTTTCACCTACTAAGAGGCAATATGGTATTGTGGCTAGGAGCTCATATTCACCATTCTGTCTGTATGGCCCTAGACATTATAAGACCCTATAGGCTTCAGTTTCCTCACCTGTAAAATGAGGATAGTAATAATACATGTATCACATAGTGATGAGGATTAGATAAAATAATATGCAGTTTCACCTGGGGCATCATGTCATTTCGCTCTGTCTAATATTACAATTTATCTACTGGGTAGATTGTGAAATGGAGGAAAGTGCTTTTTTCCCCTTCTGAAACATGATACAGTGAAGAAGACTCACCAGCTATCTCAAGGAAAACCTTGAAGAAAAGAGAAAAACCAGAATGGAAAAGTAAGTAACTGGGAAGGATTAGAGAAAAGATTCACACACACATGAATCCTTAGAGAGATGAGAGAAAGTATTACATCCACAAAACTAGAAAAGGATGCTATAAAAGAGAAACATTACAAGAACAAGAAAGAAATTTCAGAAATTAAAATTATGGAAGCAGAAATAAATTAAGAAAAGAGTCTAAATGAAGCTGAAGAAATCTTTCAAGAAAGAACGAGAGGAGAAAGAGATGAAAAATAGGGGGAAAAAAGAAAAATAGGGGAAAGAAAGACAACTAGAAGATCAATATAGGAAGTCCAATACTCAAGTAATTCCAGGAGAAAGTACAGAGATATCAGAGAGGGATTTTTTTTTTTTTCAAGAAACAGTACAAGAAAATTTCCCAGAACTTACTGGGATAAGTTCTCAGGCTAGAAGGGCTAATTGAGTGCCTAGCACAAGGAATGATGAAAGACTTACACCAAAGGACGTTATCATGAAATTTCAGGAATTCATGAGTCAATAGAGATTCCAAAACTCTTCTAGAAAGAAAACTGGGTCATACAAAAACCAGGAATCAGAACGGCATTGAACTTCCCAAAATAATACTAGAAGTGAAAAGAAAATAGAGCAATGCCTTTACAATCCTAAAGAAAAATTTCCAGTCTAGAATTCTATATCCAGCTGAATACTCATCAAATATGCTGATAGAATAAAAATATTTTCAAAATGCAAAATTCTCAAAATTTTATCTTCATGTACCCTGCAACATACATTGCTGACCCATCAATAGCCACCCCCATCTTTCTTTCATATTTTTTTAAGATTTTATTTATTTACTTGAGGAGGGGGGAGCATACACGGAGAGGAAGAAGCAAGAAGCCCGCTGTGGGGTTCGAATACCAGGACCCGGAGATTATGACCTGAGCTGAAGGCAGACACTCAACCGACTGTGCCACCCAGACCCTTTCATATTATTTTTTAAGGCATCCTCTACCCATGTGCTCCTGGGAAGCCAAGCCTTTACCCCACCCCACAGAGTGGCCTTGAACAACTTATAATTCCCTACTTTGGGACAATAACTGGCTTAGAAATGGGCATGTAACCCGACTCAGGTCAATTAAGTCTGAGGAAAAGTCTGCTAGGGCTATAATAAGATTTTCTTCACCTCAAAAAAGGGCATAAGGGAATCAGTGCAAAAGAAAAGAATCCCCAGAGAGTCCCTACCTTTAAAATATTTCCTGAGAGGCGGTTGGCATTCTATAACACTCCTGCTGCTCCCGGCCTCACGGCTTCTCTGGTTCTCAAAGCATGCAAGAGGTTATGGTCTTGGAGCTTGCCCCAAGGTGTAGATGGTCATCGATTTTGAGAACATTCATGTAGGCCAAACGGCGCAACTGTTAATGGTTATGGTGTTCACGGCCTGGGTTTAAGTAGGAAACTAATAAAGATAGAATCTCTGCCTGATAAGGTGCGTGAGCACCAGCCAGTGGCAAGTTTCCCGTCGCACGGGTGAGTCCTGCGAGCGCATCACTGGGCCCGAGGCCCGGCTCAGAAAATGCAAGCAGAAGGGTATTAGAACCGAGGCTAATGTGTTTTCCATAGAACTAATGTTGAGGTGGTAGGTGGTGCTACTTTTGGACAATAATGAGCGGCTGGGTGAAGGAGTGACTGGCTGAGCGTCTGTTGTGTTAAATAAAAGCCCTCTAGAGTCTGGTTTGGTTTCCTGTTTGCTTTGAAAGAGCAAGTGGTATCTCTGACAGAAACTTCGGCTGATGCCCTTGGCTTGAGTTGGGCCAAACCTTTGCAAACGGAGTCTCCTCTTGGCTCGGGAGGTAGTGAAGCTGTAGTAGGCTCGGCCTTTCAGGAGCCACCACCTCCAGCGGGGAGCTTGGCAGGAAGGCAGCCTGGCTTGCATCTTAGGAGTAACGCACAGGACATTCTAAACGGAGCGCAGAGCACACAGCCGTCTGCAGTAGATGCTGCTGCAGGTGTAGGATGTTGTGGTTTCTAACATCTTACATGTGTTCTCTAAACAATACCCGAGTGTCTTTTTGTTTCTGGCTTGTGTGGTTTCCTGCATTTCCGGCAGCTAATCCTATGTAGAAAGGCAGCTGCCTGCATAGTATGTCTGACAATGATGTGGAAAGACGCACACGCAGAAGGTGGAGTTGGCTCTGAAAGCGGCACACCCCGAGCTTCCGCAGGACGGAGCTAAGCACGGGGTTACAGGCCAGGCGGCTTCCTTCCGGCACCCTGGGGGATGCCCGCTGCTCCTGAGCCCCTGAGCTCTGAGCACACTGAGGAATCAAAATCCAAATTCAGAGCATCAGAGGGTAAAGGGGAAGAAAGGCCCCGTCAGCTGAGAACACCCCGCAGCCCATGCAGGGAATGTCAAGGAGATTTGGTGGGAACCGTCCAAATAATACATCAGGCAAGCTGCAATCCTGGGACCAGAGATGTCGCTAGGACACAGCCAGGTGACAAATGCCCAGGGTGTGCAGCTTCAGGTCCTACACAGCCAGGTGGCACTTTAAAAGGCCAACACAGGCAATCCTGAGGCAGATCTACACAGTCGGTTCATTAAAACTTCCATCTCACATCTACCAAGCTAAGGGTCCTCCTTCCCCCCTCTTGAGACCACTTCAGTCCCATTTTGAGGACTCTTGCCCATTTCAGCTTTGCCTGATACTCAGGCCTTATCCTCCTTACAAAAAAATCTTCGAAGGGAGTGGGTGTGCATGTGCGTGTGTGTGTATGTGTGTGCACACGTGCATACATGAGCCTAAGTAGGTAGTTGGAACTAAGAACTGATCCTGTTGGGAGCTCTTAGCTTTAAAGACTTTGAAATCTTTTTTTCTTTTTTCCCTTCCAAAAAAGTGGTAGAAACGTGAGGCATGTTAAACTATCTCATTGCGGGGATGTGGTCAGCCACTGCTGCCAAGAAGTGCCCTGGCCAAACTCTAGCCCCTGACCCCATGGGCGGGGCAGTCCTTACCGCTGATGAAGTGCGTGCTTCCCCTTTTGTCCTGGAGTCATGAAGGAGACCAGGGAAAGGAGAGCTCAGAGGGGCCGCTGGAGGGGCCCTGGGTGGCTCAGTGGGTTAAGCGTCTGCCTTCGGCTCAGGTCATGATCCTGGGGTCCTGAGGTCAAGCCCCACATTGGGCTCTGTGATCAACAAGCAGTCTGCTTCTCCCTCTCTCCCTCCCCCTGCTCATGTTCTCTCTCTCTCAAATAAATAAAATATTCTTTTTAAAAGGGGGGCAGCTGGAGGGGGCGCTTTCTGGCTGTGCCACAGGGTAAGGGAAGTGATGCACGAAACGGAGTTTCAGGTCCTCTGCTTCATTCCCAGTGTCTTTCCCTCACCCATTTTAGCCTCTCTGTTCTTAAGCAGCAAGCAGCCACGGGTGAATATGGTGGAGCAACAGTCTCATCAGCATAGACCCAAGGGCGGAGGACTATCCTCAGGACTTCTGACCAACAGGGCAGTGATAGGAATCGAGGATTCAACTTACAGATTGGATATTGGGGAGAACTGACAAAGATATCATTTTCCTTTTCATTTAGCAACTTGCATTAGGTCCTAGACTCTATGCGTGTCAAACACACATGGAAAGCTTTTTCCATAGAACAATTTTTTCTCTTAAAAAAATACATCAGGGCAGCCCCAGTGGCACAGCGGTTTAGCGCCGCCTGCAGCCCGGGACCTGATCCTGGAGACCCTGGATCGAGTCCCGCGTCGGGCTCCCTGCAGTTCCAGTTTAGAATAACTAGCTATATACACAGATTTGTCTCCACTTCCTCCAGAAACTCCACTAAAGTGACAACTAAGGGATTAAACATAAAAACAAAGAGCAAAAGTAAACAAAGAGAAAAGGAGAAACAATAACATTTTAGAAACTGTAAAGCATTTCGAGGACTGGTAATGACTTAGCAGACCCAAGGATCTAATTCATGTCCATGGAATCCCCCAAATGTCTAAGCACTGGCAGTACCGGTTACCCCTGGGGCTAAAACCCAGAGGATTGGGTGAGCTCGCTTAGAAGCAGTGAGACCCCCATATATCTCCTGCGACTACTCTAACAGAAAACCAGAAACTTACTTCCTGAAGAGAATAGGACAAGGATTGGTTGGACTTGGGAACAACAAGGATAGCCAGGGTAGAAAAACTGTCCTGAAAACAGAGTGAATAAATGAAAACTGACACCATGTTGAAATTAACCCTGCAATATTTTGTCCCCCCGCCCCTCCACACTCCCAATTAGAAAAGACTTCTTTGGGGGAATCTGGCAAGCTCAAGAGAAAAGCCCCAGAGACTGACACCAGGGATGCACCTATGAAATGGCCTAGCCAGATCACAGCACTGAGAAGCTCAGAGTTTGACAAGTCCAGCCTTGCGTACAGAGCTTCCTATCAGCTTTGTAGCGTGCTGCTGTTACGTAGGAAGAGAGAGACAAGATCAACATTTTAGGAGGACTTCTACTGGGAAAGAAAGATGCCAGATCATCAAACAAATACACAACGACTTGGAAGAAAATAACTCAAGGAGATGAAATCTTGAGGACATTACTATCACATATGTGAAACAAGAACAAGATGTTACATATACAAACAAGAACATTCAGAGAATTAAAAGTAGGAAATGAAAAATAAAAATCCCAATAAAAAGGTTTAAAAATGAAGTTCAGAAATATCCCTAAAGGTAAAACAAAGGGATAGCAAGTAGCAAAGATCCAGTAAGAAATTTAGAGGACTGGGACGCCTGGGTGGCTCAGCGGTTGAGCATCTGCCTTCAGTTCAGGTCGTGATCCTGGAGTTCCAGGATCGTGTCCCGCACCGGGCTCCCTGCGTGGAGCCTGCTTCTCCCTCTGCCTGTGTCTCTGCCTCTCTTTCTGTGTCTCTTATGAATAAATAAACAAAATCTTAAAAAAAAATTGGAGGACTAGCTCAGGACATTCATCATCTGATGAGGAGTTCCAGAAAAAGACAGAGAAAACAGGAAGAGATCATCCAGCAGCTCGTTAAATTCAACAGAACCAACACCTACCAGGTATTGGCCACAATGGATAAAAATAGATCCACACCCAGGCCTATCACTGTGAAATTTTAACATTTTAGGACACAGTTCCTAAAATAATAGGTACAAGTTGCCTGGAATTAGCATAGATTCTGATTTCTCAACAGCAAAACTAGAAATATGAGGGCCAAGAAGAAACGTCTTCCATTCCTGACAGAAAATTATTCCCAACCTAGAATTTGGCCCCAAATTGGCCAACATTGGCCAATTGGCCAAATGGCCCCAATATTAATCAAGCAGAGTAGTAAAATAAAGATATTTTCAGAGATGCAATTCTCAAAATATTTACCATTTACCCTTTCTCAAAAAGCTACTGTAGGATGTGTTCCAGCAAAACAAATTAATAAATCAAGAAAGAGGGAGACATGAGGTCTAAGAAACAGGGAGTTCAACATAAGACAGAGGCCACGGTAACCCCCAGGTTGACAGCAGAAGGAAAATCCCAAGCCAACGAATATGTGACCCGTCTAGGGGCCAAACAATCAAGATTGCAACTTCTGACAGAATGTCTAATGTGTTTGAACATATTGAGAGATTTCCACACTGAAGGAGAGTTTGGGGTTTATTTGGTGATAAATATACAGAAAACCAAGCCAACAAAAAAGATCATTAATGCCACAGTAAGTTGTGGAGGAAAGCAAAAAAGCAATCACAGTGGACGACAGAGCTAAGCTGTCAGCGTCACTGAAGGCCTGTGAAACCATTTGAGAAGGTGACTGGTCAGGTGAATAGGGGTTGTAGGAAGGAGTGAGAGTGTTAGATCCTTATCTTCCACCCTGGAGGTCAACAGGTAATATTTAAAAGTGACAATTCAAGAGGTAGCAATAAAAACCATGGGACTCAGAGATGCAGATGCAAATGGCAAAGATCTGCCCAGTGGGTTTGCCCTCCGGAAGTGAGAGGTGGGCGAGTCGAGGCCTTCTTTCTTTCTTTTTTTTTTTAAAGCAAATTTTAATGAGTTTAAATCATATAAAGTATGTTCTCCAAGTATAAGAAAATGCAATTGTAAAACCATAACAGAAGGAAATTTAAGAAATTCACAAATATGTGGAAACTAAACATTCTTAAACAACCAATGAGATAAAGCATAAATCACAAAGGAAGTTAGAAAATACTTTGAGATTAATGAAAACAAAAACAGAGCATATTAAAATTTGTGGGATGTGGTTAAAACAGTTTTTATGGGATCCCTGGGTGGCGCAGCGGTTTGGCGCCTGCCTTTGGCCCAGGGCGCGATCCTGGAGACCCGGGATCGAATCCCACGTCGGGCTCCCGGTGCATGGAGCCTGCTTCTCCCTCTGCCTATGTTTCTGCCTCTCTCTCTTTCTCTCTCTGTGACTATCATAAATAAATAAAAATTAAAAAAAAACAGTTTTTAGAGGGAAATTTATAGCTGTACATGCCTATTTTAAGAAAAAAAGAGTGATTTTTAAATGCATAATTAACCCTTGACCTTAAAAAAATAGAAAAAAAAAGAGGAAACTAAATCCAAAGCAAGCAGAAAGAAGAAAGTATAAATTAGAGTGGAAAGAAATGAAATAGAGAATAGTAAAAAAAAAAAAAAAAGAGAGAAAAATCAGTGAAGCCAAAAGTTGGTTCTTTGAAAAGATCAACAAAATTGACAATTCTTTTGCTAGACTAAGACAAAAAGATATGATTCAAATTACTAAAATCAGCATTCTATGTCTTTCTAAAACTTTGCCATTTTAACCAGATTATCTAATTTATTGGCATAAGAGATCATAATGTTCCATAAAATCCTTTTTATTTCTTCAAGGCCAATGGCCTTCTGTCTTTCACGCGAGCCTCCGCAACCCCTCGCCTCTCTACCTGCCTGCGCCCTGCCTTTGGTAGAAGTAAACACTAAATGAAAAGCGCCGTCATCACAGGGCTTCCAGCCCGGGCACAGGTCACAGGCCACAGGTGCTGCGCTCTAGGCGCCCTGGTGGTCGTTGGAGTTCTGAGGCCGCGCGATCTGCGTGGCCTCCCAACACATGGGAGGGTGCAGGGTGCAGGGTGACGCCTGGTGGAGGCAGCGCTGGGAGACTCTTCCCGGGCCAGCGGGTAGGGAGGTGGACGGAGGCCCCCAGCCCACGGAGAAGCAGCTCCGGGGCCGCTGACGCCACCCCGAGGTCGGTGCTCTTCTGTCTCGCACGGTTTCTTAAAAAACTTGGCACATTTCAGAATCTCATCCTGAGAGGCCTACTAATGTGTAGGCTACTTCTGACTCGTTGAGGCATTTTCTTTCTTTCTTTCTTTCTTTCTTTCTTTCTTTCTTTCTTTCTTTCTTTCTTTCTTTTTTTAAGATTTTATTTATTTATTCATGAGAGACACACAGAGAGAGAGGCAGGGACACAGGCAGAGGGAGAAGCAGGTTCTGTGCAGGGACCTGATGCAGGACTCGATCTCGGGACCCCAGGGTCTCAACCTGAGCCGTAGGCAGATACCCAACCACTGAGCCCCCCAGGGGTCCCCACTGAGGCATTTCCAACTAAATTCAACTGATTTCAGGGTTCCAAAAGAGTTCACTCCAAAGCACCATCGCTACAAAGTGGCCCGCTCGAGTCACACGGACACTCCGACGGCGACGCGAGGAAGGCTCCAGGGAAGGCCCTTCCAGGCGCCCGCCCGGCTCTCGGGTGGGGAGGCAGTTTCCCAAAAACTGCCACAAGGAAACGCACCTTCCCAGGAAGTGGGAGAAACACAGTAACCCATGGGAGTGTTCCGGTTTAGGGAGAACGGTTTGGGGACATTGAAGGAGGGTGGTTTTCTAAATTCTTTCTTTTGAAGAGAAAAATGTAGAGACAAGACCCAAAAAGAGAGCCAGAGGAAAAGTTTACTTTTAACCTAAGAGATGTGGGAGTGAACTGCAGGGGTGAACTTTACCCCATTTCCTAAACAAATGTAGAAATCCTCTTTGCTTTACAGGATCTTTCTGACACCACATTTTTTTGTAAGACACTGTGCCGATTGCTCTGAGGGATATAAAAATGAATTTAAAAAGGACTTGCCCTAAGATTTTACCTGGTGCGAGACTCTTATGAGTCCTACCCCTGAAAACAGACATTCTCTCGCTGTGGATTCTAGGTGCTTGCTCTCTAACTGTGTGTCTCCGCAGGGGCATCTCCATCACCGCTCTCACCCTGACGTTGGGAATCCTTACAACACGATTAGGTTCGGATGGCCTCCGCTGGTTTTGGAGACGCTGAAGATGATGAAAATAGGGGAGGGCGTTACCTTCCACTTGCGCTTAAAGGAAGAGATGAAGTCATTACCCCTCCGCTGCTCGTGTGATAGCCCACATCTGTGCAAACCCGTACAGTTTTGCGGGATCATTCTTACAAACTCTCGTTGTCCTTCTCAGAGCTACCACGTGACACCACAGAGCTGGAGTGACTTTAGATGATCACTTTGGCTTGAACTTTGGGGGCAAATACGATAGGCTCTTGATTTAGCTAAAATAAGACACGGATTCACTCATTTTTCTTTCGATCAACAAATATTTCCAACTTTGCTGAAGCCCTGTAGCAGAGGTGAACATTCTGCTCCAAGGAGCCAAGACTACAATAAATAGGGACTTAGGACGCGGCCCAACAGAAGAAGAAACCACAGCGAATCAACGCACTTGTGTATCCCCACGAGCCTCGCAAGGGCGGTGAAAGGCGAGAGTAGCCACAGGTGACGTGACTGTGACTGGTGCGTGCTCCTGCAATCCCCGGTGAGGCCCCCTCTCTTCTTGCTCACCTCTATTTTCCTAACACCTATCTCACTTCGTAGTCCAGATATATGTATTAAATAACATTTCTCCCTCTCTGTTCAGACAAATTTTCACATCTTTACTTCCTAATCACGTCACTTGATGGAGATCATAGCGTACGAAGTAGAGGCCTGAGATGCACCAATAAACACGCCTTGCTACTCTGCAGTTCATGACCCAACTCCACCCCGTGGGACGACCACTGTGCCACCTCAGGGTCTAATCCACGAGGGCCCAGGTTCTTCTGCATGTTTACCTTCCAAGCCATCTCTAGATTTGTTCCCTGGTGGGCAGAGTGAACGCCTCTAGGTTCATTTGCCTACCAACAGCAAGGGAAATCAGGAGGGGGAAGTCTGGCTGGGATGCTACTGGAGAACATCTACTGGAGCCCAGAAAGGAGCCCTTCCTTCCTGTGCTTATGGAGAAATATCCCCCCCACATGCTCTGCTCAACACCCAACAGACGCCACCCTCCCATCCATGTAATAAGTCAAATGTCACCATGCTCATGGCGTTCCGAGCTCACCCTGAGACTTTCAGCTTCCAGGCTGGGGTCAACATTGCTGTTTTAGATTGTAAGAGACCCAAGAATTCTTTGCCCTGCCCTCTGTCTTGTGGGGTTTGAACACGGTTGTTGGTTTTATTTGTTTGTTTGTTTTTTTATTTTCCTTCTTGAATCCAGAGGAGTATTAGTCTGGATTTGTCAGACAAAATATGTATCAAGTTAGTTACATTTTCAATTCACAAACGGAAGGCTTGTCTGATAAAGTACTGGAGCTCGAAGATGTGAGAAAATGGCAAACATACCTTTGAGTAACTCTGCACTCATTTCTAATTCAAAACTGCTTCTTTAAGCCTCACGTCTTTTACTTCGTCTCATCTATCCGTCTGAGAGATGTTTTTTTTAAGGGATTTATTTATTTATTTATTTTAAATTTATTTGAGAAAGAAAGTGCTCAAGCTCCAGAGCAGGATGGAGAGGGAGAGAGGATCTGAAGCAGGCCCCTCACTGAGCACGGAGCCCGAACAGGGGCTTGATCCCCCTGCTGTGAGAGCATGACCTGAGCCTAAACCAAGACTCGGGCGCTCAGCCCGCTGAGCCACTCAGGCGCCCATGTCTGGGAGGCACTCGAATGTTTCTAAGGGCCAGGGCTGTTTCGGAAGTACCAGAAGGGTTGCTTGAGCACCGTTTCTCCCCCGGTGACGATGAAAGTGAGCTAGGTCTATACTCTGCCCAAAGCTGATGAGTTAGGGGGACTCCCTCCTGCCTAGCAAGGAAGGCATGTGCAAAATATTCTGCTGCTGTGCACTATAATCTGATGTTGAAGCTTAACAGCTACCAGGAAAAAAGAAAAGTTTTATTGAGTGTTAACAGCAGTGCTGTGGGGTTATACCCCCAGAAAGGAATTTTTAAAAACACATAGTAGGAAGATCACAAGAAGTTCTTATGTTGGATCCAGTAGTAAGACAGCACGGACCGGGTTGGGGAGCAGGCCAGGAGCCCAGGTGGAAACATCTAGAACCGGGCCCCTAACCATGCCCAGTAGTAAAAACGCACAGAAGTAATAGGAAGGAGGGGTAACTAGCACACCATGTCCCAAAAGGTATCCAAATACGGATTCTTCAGTACACTGTGCCGTTCAAAGAGCACGAGAGGCTTCTCAAGGCTGCCCTCTGACTCTCGAACACCCTCCCTCCAGAAATCAAGACTCACCCCTGGTCACGTAGTGAGGCAGGGACAAAGCTAAAGCTGGCCTACAACCGCCCCGGCTCAGCGCTGGTCTGTGATGCTGCGCTCCCTCTGCTCCCACAGTTGGGCTCCTTGCAGCATCTCAGAAGGTTCCTAGCATGACAGGGTCCCGGTGACCAAGGTGTTCACGGTGTCAATGATTGTTCATAAAGCTCTGTCATGTGCCAAACACCAAGGAAAGTTCTAGGGTGTTAAACAAGACCCGCGTCAGATCTGGGCCGTAACCTGCCACAGCTCAAGAGCATGCTGCTTCAGCAGCCTGGGTGTGTGATTACCAGGAACCCATCAAGTCCCTTCTCCTTTGAGCACGTCTGAGGCAGCAGTTACAACTCCAAGCCCAGATACACACATGTGCTTAACCTGGGGAAGAAAGAAATGTAGTATTATATAATTGCTATCGTGTGTCCTTAAAATTACCCAGCTCAACGATGGGTATAAAAAGATTTATTGTGGAATAGTACCCAGGTACACAGTAGTCAATCAGTACAGACGTGCTGGCTGCAAGCGTTCATGTGTCACGCACTCTCAGCTGCTAAGCAGATGCAGAGCCTTGCTCTGCATTTGGCTGCTTTCTAAGGCTCGGCAGTTGCATGAGCAAGTGCCAGGGCTACCCGTTCACTGCACAAAGATTGATGGGGTGCCTGCCCACCCTGTTTAAGACTTTGTGTTATAGCGCACATGTAAGAGCTACGGTATTTGGGGATTAGTGTTTATGAGCCAAAGGTAGGTTGGAAGCTATTCTTTGCTACAAGTTTCCCAGAAACGTAGTAGAGTCCTTTGGAAGTAGCTGAAGGTAGGTCTCCAAGGTCAGCAGGTCAGTTCATACCATCTGCTACCGCTGGAAGGGGAATGGCCGCACGTATGAACCACAATGATTCATGCGCTATGGCTAATGGTTTGGCAGGATGATGAGGGACTTGGAAGGAACATGACTGGAAAACTGGTGACAAGGATATTCCCAAGGAAGGAGTCTGTGGATAGACTTTTCTTAATTGGGTAGAGCACGTGAGATGTTTGTACCTTACACGAATGCTCACAGAAAGGCGGCCTCCGGTGGAGAGGACAACCCATTCTGTGGATGTTGATCAGCATCGTTCTCTACTCACACTTGGTAGTGCCCAATGGGCTCAAGAGCAAGATGGCCACAGCAGGAAGGATGGTTATGCGTGGGCTCAGCAACACGGACATCCAACGCGTGCCCAAACTTCCAATGGTCCTAGTGTGCCCCAAATTCCCCAGGGGACTCAGCCAGCTGCCTCATGACCAGTTGATTGCATTGGGCTGTTTCTACAACAGAAAGAGCAGCACTGTGTTCTCACCAGAATGGATGCCGACTCTCCTTGCCTGTGATGTTTCTATCTCAACCACTATCCACGGACTTTCATTTTTTTTCCCAGCATGCTCTTTTTTTAATAATAAATTTATTTTTTATTGGTGTTCGATTTGCCAACATACAGAATAACACCCAGTGCTCATCCCGTCAAGTGCCCCCCTCAGTGCCCATCACCCATTCACCCCCCACCCCCCGCCTTCCTCCCCTTCCACCACCCCTAGTTCGTTTCCCAGAGTTAGGAGCCTTCATGTTCTGTCTCGCTTTCTGATATTTCCCACTCATTTCTTCTCCCTTCCCTTATATTCCCTTTCACTATTATTTATATTCCCCAAATGAATGAGACCATATAATGTTTGTCCTTCTCTGATTGACTTACTTCACTCAGCATAATACCCTCCAGTTCCATCCATGTCGAAGCAAATGGTGGGTATTTGTCATTTCTAATGGCTGAGGAATATTCCATTGTACACATAAACCACATCTTCTTTATCCATTCATCTGTCAATGGACACCAAGGCTCCTTCCACAGTCTGGCTATTGTGGACATTGCTGCTAGAAACATCGGGGTGCAGGTGTTCTGGCGTTTCACTGCATCTGTATCTTTGGGGAAATCCCCAGCAGTGCAATTGCTGGGTCGTAGGGCAGGTCTATTTTTAACTCTTTGAGGAACCTCCACACAGTTTTCCAGAGTGGCTGCACCAGGTCACATTCCCACCAACAGTGTAAGAGGGTTCCCTTTTCCCCGCATCCTCTCCAACATTTGAACCACGGACTTTCAGAATAACGTCCCCACTGTCGTGCCATTCTGAACAGCATTACCTCCGCCTTATCCTACTCTACCCTGATTCACGCTCCCCTTGCCTTCTCTACCGTCCGCTCTGGACTTGGCTTTCCAGCGTCGATCACAAAGATGGCCTTTACAGAAACGGCTTAACCAGCTCCCACGATTGCTTAAGATCAAATCCCTGTGATAAATCCCTTACCACACATATATCTTCTTGTGCCTTTGCTTCTCCGATTGAACCCGGACTGATACGGCAGCAGCATAAAGAAGAGGGGACTTTACTTGCCTTATATGTAACCGCTCAAGGTGAGCAGCCCAGTGGGCAGCCCAGCTGTGCTTCACACGAATGTCCAGGGACCCATGCTCCCCTCATACTGTTCCATCATCCCATCCCAGGACACTGTCTTCCCCCACCAGGTCAAAGCTGGCTCCACAGCCAAATTCCAGTGAGCAGAATAGGTCAAGGGGGTACAGAGGAGGCCCACCCAGCATATAAGACCTTGGCCCTGGAGATGGCACACATCGTTTTTGTTCACGGTCCGTAAATGAGAACCTCATCACGTGGCCTTACCCAACTCCAAGGAAGACTGGGAAATCTCTTCTATTCAAGTGGTCATGCACCCAGAAAGAAAGAGCAAAGGTCTTTTGATGGACAACTGACTTCTTCTACCACAGTACATAGACTAGTTTTAATTATGTAAATATTACTACATATAATATATAATATTAATGTATATATATGTACACCACAAATGACAACAACATACAATAGTGGGACACCTGGGTGGCTCAGCGGTTGGGCCCCCTGCCTTTGGCTCAGGGCGTGATCCCAGGATCTGGGATCAAGTCCCACTTTGGGCTCCTACTTCTCCCTCTGCCTCTCTCTCTGCCTCTCTCTCTGTGTCTCTCATGAATAAATAAATAAAATCTAAAAAAAAAAACATACAATACTATATGTGCTATATATACTAAAAATATTTAATATGTAGTACTAGATAATATTATATACTGTGATGCTGATCCCCAAGTCCTAAAAATAGAATAAAAGAACCACTAAAAATGAGCTAAGTTATCCTGCAAACCAAAGCCAGGAGCAGCCAAGTGTGATGAAAAAGTGAATTGAACGCTTCCAGATTTAAGATTTTTTGTGCCAATAAATAAATAAATAAGCCACTACTGTAATAACAAACTGCAGGATCTTTCCCAACTAAAAATCATAATTGATTACAAGTTGTTGCCTATAGTATTGAGTTACATTTTGCCTTACCAACTAAATGCCTCAGTAGTTAAAATGATTTTGTTTGAGATTCACATGGATTAAATAGCCTAGAACACATCCACCCTAGACTTAATCTAAGAGAGAGGAGATTTGGTTCAAATGTTGCTTCTCAGCATGTCAGGAAATGTTTTCTTCAATTAAGTAATCTTATTTTAGAGTTAGCTCCGTGCCAAGAAAATAAACAATATATCTTTCATGAACACATCCACTCCGTTGTATAAAAACTTTTATTTTCTGGGAGGCTGCTCTTGGAATTTGTACACATAATGAGATCAGAGCTGGAAAAATCCTGTTTTCTTTAGTATTTAATGGCTTTGGAAACTATAAGGGAGCCATGTGACACAGTATATTGACAGAGCTCTGTGAACAAGTGACTATCAAAGATCAACAGATAATCTTCTTTTCTCAAAAAAAAAAAAAAAAAAAAGAAAAGAAAAAGAAAAATCCCTGCAGTTTTATAGGAACACTGCATTAAGTACAGTGGGATGTTTCCACTCAGTCTTGAGCTGCATAAAAATTAGTTTCAAGGGAATCTGTTGCCGATCACAGACCAAATGCTGTTATGCTTTCAACACATTTTAAGGGATTAGGCATACGGCTACGTACTTCCAAGATCAAGTTGCAAGAGTGGGAAGTCAGGCAAAACCCTGAAGAGCCCAGGGCCGGCCTGCCTGGAGGATGCGCTGCAGAAGGCCAGATGCTAGGGGGCTCCCCCCGAGCCTGTGCTCCCACTCGGGGGCGGTGGGCGGCCCTGGCTGGAGGCCTGGGCAGGACCTGTCCGCTGCACGCCTGCGGCTCCCGACACCCTCCATGCACGGGCACTCGGGCGTGCCCCTAGCCGGATGAGTGATGCCGCCCCTCTTCCATGCTGTGTAGATGCTGTTGCCTCTCTGCTCGCTTCTTAGAAGCAAGGAACCCTGCTGACTCTGCTCTTCTTCTGCTCTTGCTGCCGTGCAGACCCAGACTCAGGGGGGAGGGGGAGCACATAATGTGTTTGTGGAATGAACAGGAAAATGAGGGGATCCCTGGGTGGTGCAGCGGTTTGGCGCCTGCCTTTGGCCCGGGGCGCGATCCTGGAGACCCGGGATCGAGTCCCACATCAGGCTCCCAGTGCGTGGAGCCTGCTTCTCCCTCTGCCTGTATCTCTGCCTCTCTCTCTCTCTCTGTGACTATCATAAATAAATAAAAATTTTAAAAAAATGAACAGGAAAATGTCAAATCCCAAAATGTCAAGTCTAAGGGGACCTCCCGAGTAGCCAAGTGTGGCTCCTTTCTGACCTCGTGAAGGGCCAGTCCCAGAGTTCACTGAGGAAGAAGGAAAGGGACTTTCTCTGCTCTTCCACATTCTCTCCTCCGTCTCTACCTGTCAGCTGAGCAGCTGCGCTCGTACTTGCTCCATCACCCGTGGGGCGCAGGGCCCGCTCAGGAGCACCTGCTGGGAGGGACCACCCGGCGCTGCCCGGCCCTTGGGACCACAGGATGCGCTTCCCTTAGGGACGTGTGTGGGGCCGGCACTGGGGGAGGAGCAGCACAGAAGAAAACGTCCCCAGACCTTCATGGAAGAGCTTCAGTCTCTTTGGAAGTAAGAGTTGACTTTTGCTTTGCCGGGTTTGTTAAGCACAGGCTTAGGTGGGACATTGGGACGGAGCGTGGGGGTCCACCAGGCTCACGGGACTCCCAGGCAGTGCTCCAGGCGCCTGCCGGGTGTTCCTGGGCCTCCCCCAGGGGCAGGGAGCACAGTGAGGAGCGCAGGCCCTGGGGTGGGAGCCGGGCACCGCAGCCAAGCCCTGGCTCGGCCACCCGTCGGTTCAACCTCCGGCCGTCCTCTTCATCCCCTGGGCCTCCACTTCCCCGCCCTTCGTGGGAGCTAGGCTCTCCCCCATCACCCTAACCACCAGGCGCCAAGCTTGGACACCGTCAGGTTCCACGGAACGCCTCACGACGTGGAAGTGCCCTACCGCCTGCTCATCCCGTTCCTCCCTGGCGGGCGCCCGCCTCCAGCCACACAGACCCCACACCGTGCACACCCACACCTCACCCATGCGGCCTCCTTTCACCTATGGAGCAATTTCCCCCGTGAAAATGCTCCTGCTTGGCTGACACACCCCAAGAACTCCCACAGGTGCCCAGGGCGGGGGGACGGGGCGCCCGTGGGACACTCCTCAGAACTCGTAGCTCTGTTCTAACCATGGGAAGGACATCGGTCAGGCCGGGACCGGGGGCCAGGCTGTATGGCCAGCACACTCTGGGCTCCCAGGCGGGAGACGAGTGAAGACCGAGGAACCGACTCGGGCCAGAGGTGACCGAAGAGTCACGACGACTCAAGGCAACGGTGGTTCCCCTGGATGTGGCCTGAGACGGAAGGAGGACGTAACGGAAAGCTGGGGACATCCCGGGGGGCGCACGGAGAGGGCAGCATGCCCGTGTCGGTCCGGTCGTCCACAACTGTGCTGTCGGGGACGGCGAAAGCAAGGGAGAGAGAAGCGAGGGCACTCTGTGCTGTTTTTAGGACCTTCTGTGTCTTTAAGCGGAGTCTAAAATTTAAAAATGGATTAAACAAAACCCAACAGTTCCCCTTCAAGTCTCACCAAGATGTCACCTCCCTCCCGGTGCCTCACTGAACCTCCATGGAGCTGCGACCTTGCCCTCCTCTCCGCCTTCCCCACACCTGCTTCCCCGTCACACGGCACCTGCTGCTATAGGTGCCTGTCACTGCCCAGCCTTCGCCCCGCACACGTACGCGTGTCCTGGGGAGAGCCCCTTGAAGGAGATTTTTTTTTAACTTGTAGGGCCTAGCAGGGTCCCTGACACGTGATGACTACCCAGCGGGGTGGCGGGCTGGGTCGCAGCGGCCTGTCCTGTCAGGATCCGGGGCCACCGCAGCACACGCATCCTCGCTGCCACAGTCGGACGAGACATGTTCTCAAAACGGAGATTTTTCTGTGTTCTAAGGCCTCGTCTGTTCATAGGGCATCACCATACATCTGCAAAACACCTTGCATTCTAGACTTTTAAAGCGATTTAGAAACCACGACTTCTTAATCTTCACACGCACCACCTCCCCCCAACCCCAGCCCATGAAATGCTTTCGACATAATTTAGTAATCCAAACTCTACATACCACAGGAGATTTGAAAAGTGCCTAATTAAAGATACAATGCTGTGCTCACCTTATCCTGGGCTTAAATCCACCGAAATTAGTGAGCATTTGGATTCAGAGAAGGAAGAATTGAGGCATTTTTATAGCTGCGGATTTGAAGGGATTTGGGGCATCAGTACACTAGGCGTGAATGAGAAAAACAGGCTAACAGTCAGGAACAAGGAGGACGGTCGGAAGCCAAACAGGATGTCAGAAGGGAGAAGGAAAACTGGGAGCATCGGGAGCGTCCCGCGGGAGCCACGTCAAGGGCCCAGGAGAGGCCAGCGCGCAGGGCGGGGACCGCGGGTCGCAGAGCAGGTGTCCTCTCAGCCTGATTGCCTCCCTCCTAAAGAGGCAGAGTGAGGGGTGGTGCATGGGGGGGGGGGTTGCTTTTTTTCTTTTTTTTAAGGCGGTTTACTTTTATTAATTTTTGAAAGATGTGTTTATTTGTTCTAGGGAGAGGGAGACAACGGCCGCAGGTGGCCAGAGGGGCAGGAGGTGAGGGACAGGGCCAGCCTCCGGGGAGCCTGCTGAGCGTGGAGCCGGGCGCCACCCAGGACCCCGAGGCCTGACCTCGGCCAGAGAACCAACCGGCGCCCCAAGGCGGTTCACTCTTCCACACGAAGCCAAGTCCCCAGGAGCGTGGAGCTGGCGGGCTGGCGCTCTCTGGCGGGGACAGCGGCCTGGAGCGTGAGCCGCGGTACCCGGACGCACACGACCGTGCTCCGTTGCTCTCTCCGTGTAGGTGGGGAAGTCGTACGACCAGAGGGACGGAAGGCACCCTGGCCACCCTGGTGTGGACTCCCCGGTCACGTTGGAGCTGCTTCAATAGCGGAGGCACCTGCGAGCCTGCCGGGGCCGGAGGCCGCGGAACCTTCCTGGCCCGCGCCCACTTCACTTCCACGCCAACCCCGGCAAGGCCAGGCCTGGGCAAAACAGCAATTACGGGCGCTCCCACGTTGGTGACACGGCCGTACTTCCCCGGGTCTCGGGGCCCAGGGAGCCGCCCGCCATGCGTCCCTGCAGAGCTGACGCCGCTCTAGACGGCGGCCCCCGCTGAGGAGTCGCTGCAGCCTGGCCTGTGTGCGGGCGTCCAAGCATGGGGGGCTCGCGGCTTCAGGGCTCATGGAAGGACTGCGGCAGGGGGGCAGGACGCTTCGAGGGCAGCGGGCCGCCTGGTATTGTTCCGGCTCTGGGGTCCCCCGGCTCTGGGGTGCCCTGGCTCTCGGGTGCCCGGCTCTTGGGTGTCCTGGCTCTCAGTCTCCTGGCTCTCAGACGCCCCGGCTCCCAGGTGCCCCCCAGGTCCCAGGTACCTCCTGGCTTTCAGGTGCCCCGGCTCTCGGTTGCCCCCTGGCCCTTTGGTACCCCGGCTCTCAGTGCCCCCCGACCCTCAGGTGCCCTGGCTCCCAGGTGCCCCAGCCATCAGCTCTCTTCCTTCCTGCCCCCTGTGCTGTCTGCGAGGTGGTCACGGCGTGGGGCTGGGGCGCGGGGGGACACACAGCCCCAAGGTGTGCACCTTGGGCCCCCAAGGACTAGGAGTTAGTGCTTCAATGTCTCAGGGTCACCGGAGAGACCAACCTCCTCCCCCAGAACCTCCCCGACCTGACGGGCGCACCCTGAGGAAGACGCCTGCCCTGGGGGTCAGGGGCCCACTTCTGCTTGCAAATGGCCGAGTGACCTCAGGTAACCTGCAACTTCCCCGGACCTGTTTCCTCTTCTCTGAATTGTGAGCACAGGATGAGGAGGTCCTCCAGCCCCAAGATCGGGAGACAGATGCCAGCCTGTGCATTTATTTCTGATTTACATCAAGGGAGGTGGAAGTAGGTTGTTTCTCAGGGAGGAAAAAAATACATTTCGAGAATTCCTTTGCCCATCCGGGCCCAAGACAACTTCAGGTGACAGCCTTTGGGCAGAGTCGCGGATTAACTCTTTATTTCCGTAGATGTTATTCATCATCACAAAGCCGTGGGGAGTTGGGTGGGAAGGGGTGGCTAAAAGCCTCTCTTTTGCTCCAATCTTATAAGAAAGTTAAAAACTAACTCTTTAAGATCATTCTTTTCATTGGGGTGCCTGGGTGGCTCCGTCAGTGAGGTGTCCACCTTTGGCTCAGGTCATGATCCCAGGGTCCTGGGACTGAGCCCCATATCGGGCTCCCTGCTCAGTGGGGAGTCTGCTTCTCCCTCTGCCCCTCTGCCCCCCAGTGATGCTCGCTCTCTCTCTCTCTCTCTCAAATAAATAAATAAATAAAATCTTTTAAAAAAAAAGATAGTTCTCTTCATCCAGAACCCACCGGAAGTATAAATTCTGATCACCGTGTCAGCCTGAAGATAGAACATCACAATTCCAGAGGACGTTTCCCAACTTAGTGAGATGCTCCAAGAGCTGCTTTCCTCGGAGTTTGGTACCTTTTTGGAAGCCTCAGGAGTGGTCCAATACTGGGATGCCCGGGGGGCTCAGCGGTTGAGTGGCTGCCTTCAGCCCAGGCCGTGACCCCGGGTCCTGGGATCGAGTTCCGCGTCGGGCTCCCTGCAAGGAGCCTGCTTCTCCCTCTGCCTGGGTCTCTGCCTCTCTCTCTGTGTCTCTCGTGAAAAAATAAATAAAATCTTAGAAAAAAAAAAAAGAATAAAGAGAAAACGGCCCAATACAGCATGTGCTCAGTTCTGACATGCAGTGCTGTTGGCTGCCTGGCTGGTGCTGGACTGGTCTCATCCTCCTCCTCATCACGCAAGAAGAAAAAGGCGCTTGTTAAACTGAATCCACGTTCGCCAGGACTGCACCAAGGGCGAAGGTGCACAGAGCAGAGCAGCCCGTCCGCCACAGCGCGAGGGGGGATTTGGCCACTGGATCCTCCGCTTGGACACAAGCCTGGCTCTCTGGGTCGGAAAACAGCGAGTGTACGTGATGTCAGAAGATCTGAGGGCTGATGCCGGAGGGAAGAAAATGAATACGGCAGCCAATGTTGCTTTTAGAAATGGGTTTAAAAATCAATGTGAGGTCTTCCTTACTTGTGTCCCAAGCATGCCCAAAACCTTCTTCCTTTTGGATTAGTTTGTCTTTTCTTTTCTTTTCTTTTCTTTTCTTTTCTTTTCTTTTCTTTTCTTTTCTTTTCTTTTTTTTCTTTTTTATTCTATTTTTTGGCTCGTTGATAAGACATGAAGAAGTTTCTTTTCAATGTGAAAGTGAAAAGCATTTCTCTGTGTTTAGATGCCTTGGATATGAATTCTCTTTGCAGATTGGATGCAGAGGAGCTGGTTCTATTCCCAGCTCCACCAAGCGAGTCACTGATTGTCTCTGGACCTTATTTTGTCACCTAAAAAAAAAAAAAAAACACACAAGGAGTTTGCAATAGACCATCTTTTGCAGCACCGGGGATCTAATTTGCAGGTCCCGGGTTAAAGTAAAAATATAGGATCTAGAGTTCAGAAATGATGAAGACTTTCAGGAGAACAATAGAGTATTAAACCAAGTGTGGGGCCCTCCTAGGCATGGGGCCCGGGTGACCACACGGGTCACACACACAGGTCAAAGCTGGCCTTGATCTTTTCCGTGCCTTGTCCAGCACCAAATGTTTCTGATCAAGGCATTTTTTTTTTTTAATCTCCACATCGCACAGTCCTCATGCAAAAAAAGATAAGAAAAGAAAAGGAAAAACAAAAAACTTGACTTTCATTTTTTTGCTTGAAATCTATCTCACTTTTACTTTTCACGTTCCTTTGACCATAAGTTGTACCTCAGTCCTTCCTGACTTCGTTTTATTCTCCAAGATGGATTTTCTTCTTTCCTGTCTAAAACATCCAAATGACCTTTGCTTTGGGCTTTTTCTAAATCACCATATGTTAGATAATTGTGCCCAAAGGAATTACTTCCAGAGTGGCCTAAACACAAAAGAAAAACACACAGCCAACTTTTTCTCTAGAGCAGTGCAAACATTTCCTTAAACCTAAGTGTCTCCAGAGGAACATTGACAGAAAAAACCTTTCACCCAGCGAGCTGACTGCACCATGCTTACACAGAATCCTTCTTGCATTTTTACATCCCTGATTTATCTACTGTTTTGCCAATAAAAGCAGTCACGTTCTTTGATTTAAGTTTTTTACAATGGAAAAGTGGCCAGAGAAAATGACTCAGTTGAGTGTTTTATTAACGGAAAGAACGGATATGCCAGCAACATTCCAAGTTCTTTGCCCCTTCTCTATCATGTTACACCATAATATAGCACCTATCTGAGAAGAGGCTTGCAAATTAAATGCTAGCAAATCAATGGCTTTTCAAATATTAGGTTCAATAAAGTGCCAACTATAAAACATAAAGAAATTTCAGCACTGAGGAGTGAAATCTATTCATATAATTTAACAATTATAAAGCGACTACCAAAAACTAGGGGGTTCGCTCCATACCTTACAAGGCAGTAAGCTTGTTTTCCTGTGTGAGTGTTTCCAGTAGGTTTGAATGACTGAAGTCTCATCCAAGGAGATAAACCCCCTTTACAACATTTCACCATCACTTCAAATCAATGGAAAGTCAGATTTATTCTTCAGGTTAACCTGTAGAATTTTAAGAGGAGGAAGTGACTTCAAATCTCTTCCAGCTGACAACACGACCTCAAAATGAGTTTATTTCCTGTTTAGAAAGTTTGGGGTAGGGACGCCTGGGTGGCTCAGTGGTTGAGTGTCTACCTCTGGCTCAGAGCGTGACCCTGGGGTCCTGGGATCGAGTCCCATGTCGGGCTCCCTGCAGGGAGCCTGCTTCTCCCTCTGCCTGTGTCTCTGCCTCTCTCTCTGTGTCTCCATGAATAAATAAATAAATAAATAAATCTTAAAAAAAAAATAAATTGTATTCTTTAAAAAAAATAAAGGATCTTAAATTTCTAAAAAAAAATTAAAAAAAAAACACCAATACACTACTGTCTAGTTCATGATACTTCCAAATATTTGAATACTGATATCCCTCCAAACACGAGCAAGTAAGCCTGCAGAACAATAAATGCCTGTCTTGAGAGCTCACCTACTTCTCTGCCTAATGGCGGGATTATATCTAAACCCCTGTATTAGTTGCCTAGGGCTGCTGTAGTGTGGCTTCAAACAACAGAACTTATTTTCACACAGTTCTGGAGGCTAGAAGTTCAGGACCAAGGTGTCGGTGGGCCCTGGTCTCTGAGGGCTCTCGGGGGATCCTAGCTTGCGGCGCTATGGGCAGCTATATCACCCCAACCTCTGCCTCCATCACCCGTCCCAGGGCCTTGTCCCTAGGCCTCTTCTCTTCTTTTTATGAGGACCAGTTGTAGCAATCTGCCTCGGCTGCTCTAACAAAATACGATAAACTGGGGGGCTTGCACAACAGACATTCTTCCTCACGGTTCTGGCTCTGAAGGCTAGACGTCTGAGTGCAAGGTGTTGGCCTACTTGGAAGGACGTGAATTTGCAGGGACACTTTCAACCTAGTGCATCCCCCTAAACAAATGATAATCTCTTCTCTGTTTAAATGGAGTCAAATAAAACAAAAATGTCTTTACGGGATGTTCCAGAAAAGAAAAGCTCAGTGAGTCCCCTACGAATCCATTCGGTTCAGTCATCCAACCCACCCATTCTCAAAGTATGATCTCAGGACCACTTGCCCCAATTCAACTTTGGGAGGGGCTGGTGAAAAATGTAGATTCTCGGGCTCCACCCCAGATCCACCAAGTCAGAACTGCTAAGTGTAGAGGCCAGGAACTTGCATTTTAAACAAGCTCCCAGGGGGTTCTGTGCACACTAAAATTTGAGAACTACTGATCTGTAGTGTCAGAAAAGTCTGCTTTACATTCCCCATGGTGCTTCTTAAAAATCATTCCTTTTTCCCCCCCATTCTTTTCAGGTGAAATTGAGAACAGCTGGTCAACAATTTTTTTTTTTTAAATATTTGAACACCATTCTAAAAGTACACCTCATTCCTTTTCTCCCACATGAAACCACATCATATAAACTCAAATAATATTCCTTAGGATGTGTTTTCTACTCATTAAATCATGTACACACTCTGGTCAAATCCTTGTCATCTCCAGAATCACAGACCATGCCTTTAGGCCATGGAAGGAGATATCACTGTTTCATATTTCAGATTAGAAAAATCTGAAGGCTGGAGAAGTCACACTGAAGCCATTCTCACTGAAGTTATTTCTAGCTATGGAGAAAGGGTACATACTTAAGTATTAATAGCCCACGAGGTAGAGACTGCTTCTAATTCCTCCTTCCTTCCTGTCGGCCCCTTGTGTCAAATTTTATGAGCGAGGAAACAAACCTGCCAGCTTCAGGGCCGTCTGTGTTCTGAGCCCTGTGGTGGGGCATCAGGAGGACAGGCAAGTGATGGGACTGGGAAAGGGGGTCACCAGGGTCTCGAGACCAAGGCAACTCTGCATCTGAACTGGAGCTCTTGCACATCTTTAGAACCAGTCGTTTCTTTTTGAGCAGCATGAAAAGAACACTTGGAGAAGACCTTGGACAACCCTGCGATCCCGCTAGAGCGGAAGGTTTGAGCATCCTAGTGGTGAGACCTCCTACTTCTCAGCCTTGACTTTTGCTCTCGCTTCAAATAGACCTCCGTGCTGATTATTCGCATATGCGTTCACCAAACATGCATCAACATCCTCTGAGTACTCACAGTCTAGACATGTAAGACCAGAGTTACAACATATACTCTGAATAAGGGAGTTTCCAAATAAGAAAGAAATTCGACGAGTTAAGGGGAAGGAAGAAAATAGGAGGTGCTTTTCAGACCTAAAACCGCTTTTACCAGTGAGAAGAAATGATTCAAGTGAGTCCCTTCTGTGTGTTGGGGGCCGGGGGGATGGTCGCATCACTTAAGCTAGTGCCATTCACATATTTCCCATCCTATGGAAAATTTTGACCTTTCTTTAGTCTAGCTAGAAAAGCTAACAGTTTTAATGGCTTCTTCAAGCCAGAAAGCATTTATTAAGCACTCATCACGAGAAAAACGTTTTTCAAGTTAGGAATTGCTTTCAAAGATAGAGGACATGATCAGCTCTTAAAGATTTTTATAATTTAGGAAAGAAGGTAATTGTATTGTTAGAGAATGCTACAGAAATTCAAGTTATCATAAGGGAAAGATGCCATATAAGTGGTATTTGTGGGGATCCCTGGGCGGCTCAGCAGTCTAGCGCCTGCCTTCAGCCCAGGGTGTGATCCTGGAGACCTGGGATTGAGTCCCATGTCGGGCTCCCTGCATGGAGCCTCCTTCTCCCTCTGCCTGTGTCTCTGCCTCTCAGTCTCTCTCTCTGTGTCTCTCATGAATAAATAAATAAAATCTTTAAAAAAATGGTATTTGTTAGCTTGACATGAAAAATTTGCTCTATCATTTTGGGGAAAAAAAGGTTAACTTCTCATACTAACAGAGCATGATTAAAGGTAAATATCTTAAACATTATCCAGAAAAGTAACATGCTTCTAATACAAGTATTGATTTCATCTTCCTATCACTGAAGTCATACTACATCATAAAGTGTGATAAGGAAGATAGTCTAGAACTGAGACCTTCTTGTGTATATTTTTTATTGGAGTTCGATTTGCCAACAGATAGCATAACACCCAGCGCTCATCCCATCAAGTTAAACTGAGTCTTGAAGGACATGGAGGATGGTGTTGGCAAGAAGAGGAAAACCTTAGTAGGCAGGGCGAACTACGCCAGCAAATGCACAGCAAGAAGGATAAGGTATGAAGAAGACGCTGAGGAATCTGAAAACACTGCCTAAAGAGATCGCTGGGCAGAACTGCAGCTGCAAATAAAAGGGCGGACAAGGAGTGATGTTCTTTGAAGATCAGCCTAAATATTAAGTTGACCATATGAAGCTTCCACTTTGTGTAGCTCAGTACTGTCCATTGTTTAGAATTTCATCAGGTTCAGTGGAACCACGGAGTTTTCGAAATGATGAAGTGAAGATCTTTAGGGAAGATTTATCTAGTGGTGGACAGGCAGGCACTTGGGCTGAATTTGGGACTGGAAGACCATTAGGATCTACTCTAGTGACCTGAGCATGAGGTGGTTGGAACCCAGACTCGGTTTGGCTATAAAGGTGGAAAGGAAGAGTCAAATTTCAGAGGAAGCGGGTATCGTGGGACAATTAACAGTCTCTGCCATAGTGGCAGCCTAGTGGGAAAGTCTTCTGTAAAGTGAATAGTTGCTTTGAAAATAACAATTAAGGGAAAAATCCAGATTTTCAAAGATCAGGTTGCCTGGAACTGTCTTATATCTATGAAGGGAAAGGGATGAAGAAAATACCACTTCCCAGTTTCCCCAAACTGTGCCCCAGTCCCAGGGATTTGGAATCAATCCATGAGTCAAGAAGGCATCGAAGAGTTGTGTGGGCAGACTGGTTGTGGAATCTCAGCACTGGAAGACAGCTTACAAGAGTACTGTGTTATCTTATTAAACGCGAAAAATCCAGAGATTTTCCAGAAGGAGATTTCTCCTAGAAATGACTGTGTTAGTGGCTCTTTGTTTCCATCTGTGTCTCCAAACCCAAGACATTTCCAGAGTTGCATCTTCTCCTGGAAGTATCACACTTTGATCCCGAGAGTACCCTGCTCCTCCAGCCCGGGCACAAGTAAACCCCGTTTCCTCAGTGTCCCTTCATGCAGCTAAGACAGGCTGGCATTCCAAAAAAGATTTAGCTGAATATGATGGAAGAACCAAAAGGAAATATAGGCAACATAATAATGGTCAGGTTTTCAACGTGTGGAGAGAACCCTTAGTCAACACTGACCACGGAGGAAGGACGAGCACTCCATCCAACACCCCCGCCCGGTGCTCTGTCCCTCTTCGCCAGGGCATAGCTCAGGGCACAGCTGGTCTCCTAACCTCCAGGAGCCTGGCCCTTTCCTGTGAAAGTGGGATTTCCAAAGACCAACCAGCAGACACTAGTCTCCTAAGCCAGGCCCTGTGGGAGCCACGAACACTCACTATTGGCACAGCCTAGAGTCTACTCTCTGTTATTCCCTTGCCTGACGTAGTACTTGGCATGTGTCGGGGTTCAATGTGATGTCTCCTGGGAAAAAAATTCCAAACTTCCCCATAAACAAATGATCAGAGCAACTCCATCTTCCCTCTTAATTCCAGCCTCACATCTGAGGGCCACACTTCCCTCCTGTTGTTGGGACTGTGAAGATGGGCCTCATGACTTTGGTTGGCTGCTTCACCCACTCCTGCAGCACTTTGGGCCTTTGTCTCAGGCAAAGTCCCGTCAGCGTAACCTGGACAACCTGCCTCGCAGCTCCACAGCTGCATGTCCACGGAGCATGAGTCCTCCCCACTCCGAGACGGGGGCTGCCTCAGACTTGACCTGAGATCAGCAGACGCCCGATGCATTTTGAAAGAGTGAAGCCGAGGCCCAGAGAGAATCAGCAGCAGCTTTCCCGGGATGTCGTGGCCATCCAGTGGCAGGGACACACCTGGCCTACACCTCTGTGTGGCTTCTCCTCACCATTTCCCTTTGCTTTGCTCCTCTGCATGTTTTTACCAGAATGGCAACCTCCGCGAAGCTGTGGGAGGCAGCTTCCGCGCTGGGCCCACAGGCGTCCCCACTGTCCTTCTCCGGCCCGCAGTGTCCCGTGGGCTTCTTGCTAGTTCCCAGACGCTGCGCCACTCCTCTGTGTTCACCCAGAGCCCTCGCAGTTGAAGACGTAAACACAGATTCGGCCCAGGCCTCAGCTCACCTGCGGAGGCCTCTGGACCCTGACACCAGGTACTTGTTTTCTGCTGGGTCCCAGAGAGCATCGTAAAAACCAGAAAGCACCTCTTAAACGTAATGCTGCCTTATGTGTGTGTACATTTGTATTTTGCTGTTTTTCTGCTTTATGTGTGTCTCCCCACCCTCACTGGCCCACCTCCACCTTCCCGAAGAAATACAGGCAGGCCCTCGGCATGCCTAATCCCGGGGCTTCAAACACAGGACCCGGAAAAGCCAGTAACACTGTGCCTTGGGGTTACCTTTCCTGAGCACGGGCCATGCTACATTGAAATTAGGGCTCCCCTCAAGAGAACCAACATCGTTTCAGAAAAACACTCTTTAATACGTATTTCATCTGACTCTAAAACTAACATATGCTTCTTGGACCGAAATTAGGGGAGGACGGTGTATGAGAAAAGGCAGAGAAACACAAAGAAGCTTTTAAAATATAATCCCACCACCACTGTTAATGTTTTAGGGTATTTCTTTTCTATGTTTTTTTTTTTTTAAGATTTTATTTATTTATTCATGAGAGACCCAGACAGGTAGAGACCCAGGCAGAGGGAGAAGCAGGCTCCATGCAGGGAGCTCAACGTGGGACTCGATCCTGGGACCCCGGGGTCACAACCTGAACCAAAGGCAGATGCTCAAGCAGTGAGCTACCCAGGTGCCCTCTTTTCTATGTTTTTATTTTTTATTTTTTTTTAAGATTTTATTTATTTATTCATGACAGACACAAGGAGAGAGAGAGAGAGGCAGAGACCCGGGCAGAGGGAGAAGCAGGCTCCATGCAGGGAGCTCGACGTGGGACTTGATCCCGAGGGGTCACGCCCTGAGCCAAAGGCAGATGCTCAACTACTGAGCCACCCAGGAGCCCTCTTCTCTATGTTTTTAAACACACACACACACACACACACACACACAACTATCCTATAGTTCCGGGCAAAGTGATGGTTAAAAAAAGAATCAAAGTCTCGGGTCACGAGAACAAACAGAAAAAGAGACCTGTGACCCCAGGAAGTACAGGCACAGGTATGAAGGCAGGAAATGAGAAAGCTTCATCTTTAACCTGGGAAAAGGAGAGGGCACGTGGGTTCACGTGATCGTCGGGACGACCCTCTTCCATGGCAGAAACCACGAGAATGGATTCCCTGGTCAGGATGAGACATCGGTGCCGCCGCGGCTCCCACTACAGTCCACGGCTCTGCTCCTTAAACAGTGGAGCATCCGTGTCCCAGGCTTACGCGCTTGTCCGAGGCCGGGTCACCGTCACCGCAGCATCACCGCAGTTGCAGGGGACGCTGTGGGCCCCAGAAGAGCGCTAACCTTTCATCCGTGTCACTGGGCTTAACCTGTCCACTTGGTCGTGCAAGCGGCCTCTTGGAGCTCAGGGTCCGTAAATGTGTGGCTGGTCCTGGATGTCCCCAGGCGAGGACGGTAAGGAACGCAGGGCCTGGAAGCTCCCCGCAGGTGAAGCAGGGGCGGCTCGGAGCGCCTCCGGGTCCCGGGCGCCCACTCCTCGGATCCTTGGCGTGGGCGGGGGGGGGGGGTCCCTGTGCCTCCGGGTTGACTCGGATCCACTGTTCGTGTGTTTGGTCCTGTAATGATACGGTCCACAGGCCTCGAGGCACACGGGGCGGGGGAGGAATTCCTGGAGGGGGAGGCCACCCATGTGATCTATACCGACCACGTCGAGTATAGGTGCCGACAAGGAAAAAGAAGAGAGGATCCCCAGAAATCAGGCCACCAGCCGCCCTGCAAGTAACACAGAGGCTCCTGCGGGGCCTCAAGTAAACCCCACAGTTCCAGAGCCGGAAGGAGCCCGAGGTGTCCTCCGCAGCCAGGGCAGAGGGTCCCCAGCGCGACCCGCTGCACTCTCGGGCGGTCTCGGAGCTCGAGCCTGTCTGGGCCTCTTGGGGTTTTTTCTTTTCTTTTCCTTTCAAGCTCAGCAGCTTCTATTGCCTTAGCAGGTTTCTCAAGGCAATGCCGGGTGGGGGTCAAGGTGGGGTGGGGTGGGGTGGGGGTGCCACGACTTCCCTTTTCCCCAGCACATTTATTTATGGCTTAGTTTCTTTTTTTTTTTTTTATGGCTTAGTTTCAATGCGGTTCCCTGCCGCGGGCGCACCACCTGTGCCTGTGCTAGTTCGTCTCCGCAGGGCCAGGCTGAAACCCCTAAACTGTGCTGCCAGCCGATTCCTGATTGTTTTTCTGGAAGCTTCGCAGCTCTGAAAGCTTTTCTTTACCTCAGGAACGTGCCCCTCCATCCAAGAAACACACTGCTGGAAAGAAAGGACAGAAGGAACGGACGGAGTCAGCACGTCACCCCCTGGGCTGGCAGGTGGTGGCCCGCTGGGGGGTGACCGGGCCCAGCCTTCCCAAGGCGGCCCTACCACATGAATGCCACCGTCACAGGTGCCACTTAGGAGCCTCACACGATTCGCTGACGCCAGGATGGCGACAGGCAGGGCCCGGGGGGTCGCTGGCGAGCGGGC
The DNA here is from genome assembly GCF_048164855.1 of Canis lupus baileyi. Lineage (NCBI taxonomy): Eukaryota > Metazoa > Chordata > Mammalia > Carnivora > Canidae > Canis > Canis lupus. The sequence goes on from NC_132842.1 coordinate 56,946,104, forward strand.
TGGAAGCTGCCACGGGCCCGCCGACACCCCAGAGGAAGGACATGCCCGAGCCACCTCCACACGCTGACACCACACCCCAGACGCCAGCGCGACCCACGGTGCAGTGGGGGACTCAGGGGCCTGAGCCCGCTCTGAGCGAGGCTCAAGGCGACCGTGGGTGGCCGATCGCAGGCAGTGGTCCCCGAGGGGGACCTGGATGTTGCCCGGCACACGACATGGCAGGAATGTGAAGGGCCAGCGTGTCCTCCCGGCAGCCCCAGGCGGCGACGCTGTGCCCAGGAAAAGCCCAGGCGCCCCCGTAAGCACCGTGAACAACGGGCCAGGGCAGGAGCCCTGCGACAGGAGCCGGGCCCTCAGCCGCCCCCCGCGCCTGGACTGCAGGGACCTGGAGCCCTGGGCAGGCGCTCCAACCTCACGCTGGCACCCGGGCCCGCCTGCGCCTCCCGGGGTCCCCTAAGGGGAAGAGCACCTGGAAGGGCCACCCACCTTGCTCGCCCAATGTGAACGCAGGCCGGGGAGGGAGGCGCGGGCCTCACCCACCCCAACACAGCCGGGCACCCCGGGAAGCGGGGGCTGCTCACCACCAGGAGACGGGGCCACGGGTGTGCCTTTCCCCAGCACCGGGGGCCTGTGCGACATCAGCAGCTCCCGGCCTGCGGACGCCTAGGAACCTGGGCCTGGACGTCGGTGCCTGCCCCCCACCCCGGGTGCCCGGTGCTGCCAAGAATGTGGACCGACAGCAGCGGAGCTGGAGCCCCAGGGGAGCCGCGGCCTGTGCTGCGGGGTGGGTGCAGGCCCTGGGAGGTCCCAGGCCACCTGTGTCCCCCTCCCAGACCCCCCGAACCACCCCCACCAAGGCTGGCCGCAGGGACACGGGCAGGCACGGGGCTCACAGAGGGCTGCAGGGTGGTGCGGGCCCCGGGAGGGCCAGGCCGCCTGTGTCCCCCCCCTCAGACCCCCCGAGCCACCCCCACCAAGGCTGGCCGCAGGGACCCGGGCGGGCGCGGGGCTCACCGAGGGCTGCAGGGCGGGGTGCGGGCTCCAGAAGGGCCAGGCGGCCTGAGCTCCCCCCCAGAGGCACCCCCCCCAGAGCCCCCCTCAGAGCCCCCCCCAGGCTGGCTGCAGGGCCCGATGGAGCCGCCCGTCCCGGAGCCCCTTCTCCGCCCTCGCACCGGTGGGGAGCGGGGGAGCGGGGGTTAGCCATTTAGAACATTTTTAACTAATCAAAATATTTGCTGATGAGTATTTATTTTTACAAGAACTCGGTTTGGCTGGAGACTTCCCGAGCAGCAGTCCGGGCTGCCGGCAGAGGTTCCTGACGCAACCCGGGCGGGCGGGCCTACTGCCCGGATGGGGATGGCTCGGGGAGACTCTCTGCCCTGGGGAAGAAGCTTCCCGAGGCCCATTTTGTGCAGATGGCTCTAGAACACAACCTAACGTCTCCCGCTGCCCCCCAAGTCGGCAGGCTCAGGCTCCGGCACCACGTCTGGGCTGAAGGAGAAGAAGGACACAGGGACACACGCCCTCTCCCTGCCAAGCAACAGAAGGGGAGGTGGAGGCAAGTGTCCCAATCTTGAGAAAGCAGAGGCTCAGAGGTTCCAGGGTAAACACAAACAAAACTGGATTAACACAACGTCTACCTGAATAGCCTCTGTAAAGGGCTAACAGCCTGTCCTGCCTTGTTTCTTCCTCCCAGCAGAGCAAGACTCACGTTTAGCTTTCCTTGAAGTAGAGATGCTGAGTGTAGTCAATATTGATTAAACCACCTACTTCATTCCGGTCATTGCGGAGCCCCGGGCCACCATCTAGGAAAAGTCTGGAAAGGTTAAGTCGAATCAAGTTTGAAAATGGAGAAATGAGGGCTCATGGTAAACCGCCTTGGACGGCAAAGATACCCGCAAAAGTACCAGGCTCTAATTTTTAAAATGCTGTTGACGGAGAACTGGTTTGAAATCCCCTCATTCATAGCAATAATAAAGAAATTGGACTTAAGTAATTAAGAAAATAGGCTCTCTGGCCTGAACTCCTAATGCTTAACCCGAACAAGCTAACAATCCACTTGACAGCGCTTCCTAGAAAAGAGTCCTCAGGGCGGCCCGGGTGGCTCAGCGGTTTGGTGCTGTCTTCGGCCCAGGGCGTGACCCCGGGGTCCTGGGATTGGGTCCCGCGTCGGGCTCCCTGCATGGAGCCCGCTTCTCCCTCTGCCTGGGTCTCTGCCTCTCTCTCTGTGTTTCTCATGAATAAATAAATAAAATCTTAAAAAAAAAAAAAAAGAAAGACTCCTCAGCAGCTGGGGGGCAGGGGGCAGGAGGGCACGTAGAGCATCACTGCCAACAAGTGCCTACAGAAAGTGTAAAGTGAGCAGGTTTACATGAAGCTGCATCAGAGAAGCAGAAGGCAAATTTGTCCACCCTGAAAAAGACAACTTCCCAGTACAGGAGGGTGGAGGGCAGGCCGGAATGTACAGATGGAAGAAAAACACCTTCGGACGCCTAGAGAGCCCGTGCCAAGGACCACCTGACCGTGCAATCAGGTAGCTTTCAAGAGCAAACATAATCTGAGGATAATGAAAGCAAAACAAACGGGTAGAAACCATCGACCCTCTTCTCCCTTTATTCTCTATTAGAGCTGTTTGTCGTTTGGGGAGCCACAGCTGGAGAGATGTGGAGAATCACCACAGCCTCCCTTCTCTCCTGTACCTCGCTGGCTTGGTTTACGCTGGTTATTAAGTGTCCTGATCTTAATGACTTAATGATAGTTGCCACCTGCCACTAAGCCGGGCCAAATACTCCCCAAATCAAAGTTAAATTGTCTGTGTCTCCAAGAAGTGCGAAAAGAGCTTGTGGCTCCTTTTGATCAAAGAAATCCATAGCCCTGAATCTTAAACAGAAAAGGAAAGTCGACAGCACTAGTGAAAACTGCCTCTACTTTATACTATTTTGAAACTGGCTGGCAGAGATGAATGGACTAAGGAAAGTAAGTCTTAGAGAGCCAAAAAAAAAAAAAAAAAAGAAAGAAAAGAAATCATGGCTGAAGCACTTCAGCTGAAATTCTTCAGAATCAAAGAGAATGAGTTTCAATATTCCCAACTCCAATTTCCGTTATTCAGTGACCCCAGCCAAAAGATGACACGTAGCTCCTGCCAGTCAAGAAAAAAAGACCTCAAAAAAAAAAAAAAAGAAAAAAGAAAAAAGACCTCAATTCAGTGCCCGGGCGTCCAGGAAACCCGGGAGACTGCCTGTCTGGGAGGTGGCGTGCTCCTAGATGCGAGCCGGGGCTCCCACTGCCCCCTCTCGCCCCTGGACGCCGTCCGGGTCAGCTCGGGCAGCATCAGCCATCGGGCCGACGCAGGGCCCAAACCACAGACCTCCTCCTCACTGTTCTCCAGGCTGGGAGGCCCAAGACCGAGGCGCCAGCACATTCATTTCTTGGTGAAAGCCCCTTCCGAGCTCACGGACTTCTCCCTGGGTCTTCACCGGCCTGGAGATTGAGTTCTAGTCTCTTCCTCTTCTTATAAGGACGCTAAACCATCACAGGGGCCCCCTCCTCCCGACCTCATCTAAACCTAATTATCTCCCAACCTCCCCCCAAAATACCATTAGGGTTACAGCTCTGACATATGAATTTGAGGGGATGCAGCCATTTAGTGCACAACAGGGAGGCACCACTTAGGGCAATGCGGCTGTAGAACCGATGGGATGGGACACTGGGTGGCAAATGCCACCCTACCTCCTAGGCACAGACCAAGGTCCCTACAAAGGACCCACCTCCCTCTTTGAGGCTTTTGCTGTCTCCCTTCTTTGAAACCCTTCATTCCTCTATTAAAACACTTCCCCAAGCACTTACTTTTGCCACCCTCGTTAATTTCCTAGCATAAGCTCCTCTGGATTAGTTTGTTTGGGTTTTGTTTTTCTTTTTAAGGGGAGGGGGACTAGTTACATTGTATGTGACGAACTGGAATGTCACAGCAATAATAGTAGCGATATGATGATGGCCGCAGTTAACGCTGACTTTGCCAGGGCTTTGCATGCATCATATCATATAATTTCCACAATAAACCTATGAGGTGGGTGTGATTAGTGCCCTCTTACAAATGAGAAAACTGAGGCTCAGAGAGGTTTGCAGCTTATTCACCAGGTTAGTAAGTGGCAGAGCTGGGTGTCAAGCCACTGGCCTCCAGAGCCTGAGCTCTAAACCAGTGCACTATCACACGAACTCCTTCTTCTTTTTTTTTTTTAAGATTTTTTATTTATTTATTTATTAGAGACATTGAGAGAGAGAGAGAGAGAGAGAGAGAGAGGCAGAGAGAGAAGCAGGCTCCATGCAGGGAGCCCGACGCGGGACTCAATCCCAGGACTCCCGGGTCACACCCCGGGCCAAAGGCTGACGCTCAACCGCTGAACCACCCAGGGATCCCCACATGAACTCCTCCTTAAGCACACAGTGCCCCCCCTCCACAGAATGTTTGTAGAAGATAATAATATTTCATTTCAATTCCCCTGAGATTAAAAAAAAGAAGTCTAAAATGTGGGGGTATTGACCTTTTCCTTACTGGGTAAACACACACACGCACAAGCAAAGCTATATTCCAGTCTCTACAACGTATTAATGCTTATCCCCCCCCCTTTTTTCAACTAAGGTATATTTCCATCACATATGACTAGATTCCATTGTGCACCTTCCCTGAGCCTGCGTCACTCTGTTTGCTGCAATGATGATTGATAGCTTTAATTTTTAAATGTATTAAACACCAGACTGGTGGGAAAATTTACTTATCCCATTTGTCATTCTAAAAAAAGTTTAGACTGATGAAATACAAAAAAAGAATTAGGCTTACATGGAACTGAGTTTCCCAAGGCCCCCAGTAGGTAGGTGGAATGGGGCAGGAAATGAACCCAAGGCTTCCTGAAGAGCTCCAAGGGAAGAGAGTGCAGAGACCCAGTGAAAATGCCCAGTGGGTCTGGGAATGACCTCTTCCTATATCAATCCTTGGAGTAAGGGTTGGATATCCATCAATCAGAGAAAAAGGAACGGGGGCAAGGTCTTGATTAGCTCACGGGTCTTGTATCTATAAAATGGAACTGGTAATACTGGTGCTTCTCTTCTAAATAAATATGCTGTCACACTGAGGGGCAAATCTGGTCAAGTAACCTGGGTGCCTCCAAGGAAAGCACTATGGAAAAATCCTTTTCTAAAATGATGTTGTCTCATTGCACCACCAGAAAGTATTTTTTCCCCAAATAATGTGATCGGTGAACTGAAGAGCTTTCGAATCAGGACAGATCCGTGTCATTTAGGTAAACCATTTGTCTGGGGTTCCACATGGAAGAGAGGATCAAGCCCCCAGAATCCTTCAAGCACCACGTGCCCTTCTATGGGCCAAACCTGCCTGGAAAGGAGAAAAGAATGACGTTGCCCACTGAATCCCCTCAGGCTCCCCATTCCAAGAGCGTCCCATTAAATGAGTCCAAGCAGTTGCTTCTGAAATCATAAATTCCAAAAGACAATGAAAGTTGCAATCACAAGGGGTAACAGAAGCCAAACACATTAGGAACATGTTCCTTGAGCAAATAGCATAATTCCGGACACGCGGGAACACATGGTTTGCCTCAAACATGTTTCATTTTGTCATCGCACTGAGTGCACAGTATTTCTCTTTGGGTGCAAGAGTGATTGATTTCGTTGGGAGAATTGTTTGTAAGAACATGAAAGTTGCCAAAGCAAACACATTGGGGGGAAGTGTGGAGAAGGGGAGTAAGAGTATTTGGAGTAGATCTGGGTTTGGGAAGTTCATGCAGAGGTGAGACATTGAGATGTAGAACAAATAAAAACCTTCTGCACACTTCATCTACATAAATTATGTTCAGAAATTCACTGTGCGTAGACATTAGCTGTGCAGCTACAGCGCTCCCCAGGGTGCCTCCAGAATGCGGGCACAGAGCCAATCTTTAAGTGAATGATTTGTAACTTTTCCTCCACATAAATTAATCTATTAATATTTAAATCATCCCGATTTTAATCCACAAAAGTCATGTAGTCATTGTAAAAAAAAAAAAAAAAAAAAAAGACACAATCTCCCTAGAATCTATTTGTCTTTTAGGATAGAATTCTGTGACGAGATGGTCTCCAGATAGGACCGCATTAAGAATATGTCCTTTGGTCTGGTTTTCCTCCATAGAAAGAAACTAAAACATAAAAATCTAACTTAAATAATGTGCAGCAGCATCTCCAACCAGAGGGTGTTGAGACGTTCCTTTTGGTCACGTACTTCACATGTGAGCGCTACGTTAGACACGAGAACTCTTTTCAGCCCGTATCTGCCTCTAGGTATTTGCTTCAAAGAAGCGTAAACGTGTTACACTCGTGCTACTTCGCTGCCAGAGTGTGCACGGACGTTCCGAACGAGCAGATGGGGTTGTTTGGTTTGGGTTGGGTTGACCGCGTTGGCATTTCCTTCTCATACAGCTGGTGGAGCGCGGAGAGAGGACTCTGGGGCACCAGCCACCAGCCACGGGACTACGCATTCTCCCTTCAAGATGATGCTCGAAATGCAAAAGGAATAATTTTAAACATCGGAGTAGAGACCTTGGGGTGACTTTGTGCATAACCGCCAGAGCTCCGAGTGCAGGAAGGCTGTGCCACCCGTGCCAGGGCGCGGCCTCTGCCCCTCTGGTCTTTCGGCCCAGCCAGTAGCTCCTGAAGGCCAGGAGGTCACCGGGATTCACCGGCTATTCCTACATAGCAAACCGCCCCCAAACCTAGTGGTCTAAGACAGCGACATTCCTTATCTTGCACTTTCTTTGGGTGAGACCTCCAAGGACAGCTCAGCTGGATCCTCCAGCTCCAGTCCCCGTCCCCCCCCCCCCCCCCCCGCCACCGCAGCACCCCTCGGGGTCCCTGGGGAGGAACCGTTCCCTGGCTCGTCCACGTGGTTGTTGGCAGGACTCTGTTCCTTGCGACTGGGGACCTGAGGCCTCGGTCCCTCGAGGACCCTCCCCAGGGGCGCCTCAGGGCACCTCTGCTAACCGGCTCCCGGGAGCTAGCACCAACGGGAGAGAAAGTGCCAGCAAGACGGAGCCGCGGTGTGTCCTATCTTGAGCGTGGAAGTGACATGCCATCACTTTTTTGACAGAAGCACGTCCTGTGGGGCTTACCTGGTTGCGAGCTCGGTCAGAAGCCACCTACGTGTCCCGACCGTTATCAGGGACCAACGCGCTGGTCCTCGGCCCGCTTCCTACTCCTGACGGTGGTTCTCGGGGTGTGATTCCTGAGCCCGCAGCCACCAGGGAATTGGTTAAAATTACAAATTCTTAGGCCTCATTCAGACCTACTGAATCAAATACTCTAGTTGATCCTGAGAAGCACTGCCTTTAGAATGAAGGAAGCAAAAATAAAAATAAAATAATGAAATTAAATGAAGGAGGCAGAGCTGATTTGGATCTCGCAATTTCTCTCTTGCAAGACCTAGATTTCAATGATGCAAAGGTCTGCCCACATCGTCAGCATACGCACGGCTGCTGCTGATGTTGTGATGGTGGTGATTTGCGACACACACCGGGAGACACGTCACACATGTACCTCGTCAGGCATCTCCAAAAGAGGCTGATTTTGGTTTTCCTGTGTCTTGGGTTTAAATTTTTCAATGTAGTGGATCTCGTGTTCCTAACCTCATAGCTAGTACTTTGTAGGTTTGGAACCAAAGGGAAATAGTTTACTTGAATGAAGTTCCAAAACAGCTAATCCGCAATAAAAAAAAAAAAAAAAAGTCATTCAGCTGTTTAAATTCCAGCTTGTTGGGGTGCCTGGATGGCTCGGTGGTTGAGCGTCTGCCTTTGGCTGAAGGTGTGATCCTGGAGACCCAGGATCGAGTCCCGCATCGGGCTCCCTGTATGGAGCCTGCTTCTCCCTCTGCCTGTGTCTCTGCCTCTCTCTCTCTCTGGGTCTCTCATGAATAAATAAATAAAATATTTTAAAAAATAAATGCCAGATTCTTCAAACATCTAGATTCTTCTTAATCTCTGTACCTGCTCTCAAAAGGAAAAAAGTTTCTATTAGCCACAGGTGTACTCCTAAAGCGTGAGGAGGCTCATGAGGCTAATTCTGTATTCTGGGTCCTTCTAGTGTAATTGTGAACTCCGAGGTGAATTGGCATCATGGAATACTGTGGTAAAATCTCCACTATTCCCCAGCTGTGTCCCTTGGGTTTCTTTAACATCCCTCTCAAAATCATCATCTTTGGGAGGTCTCCATGGACTCCAGAAAGAATATAGACTGTGGGGTTGGAAGGTGTGGGTTCAAATCTGAGCTCTGCTACTTAGTCCCCGGGTAGCCTCAAGTAAATTACTTAACATCTCTGAGCCTTTATTTCCTAATGTAGGAGGCCAAACACCTACCTCATTGGTTTAATGTGTAAATTAAAATTGATTTGATGCAAAGAACACAGGTGTGACAAATGTTACTCTACCCTTACTTTCCTTTGCATTCCCCTTAGTGTTTAGCATAACAGTTTATACATCTCAGGTTTTCCATAAATGTCAGAGAATCCTGGGGCACCTGCGTGGCTCTCTTTGTTAAATATCTGACTCTTGGTTTCTGGTCAGGTTGTGACCTTACGGGTTGTGAGTTCGAGCCCCAGGTCAGGCTCTGTGCTCTGCGGGTAGCCTCCTTGAAGATTCTCTTCCTCTGCTCCTCCTCCAACTCTCTTTCTCTCTCTCTCTCTCTCACACACACACACACACACACACAAATAAGTCTTTTTTTTTTCAGATTTTATTTATTTATTCATGAGAGACACAGAGAGAGAGAGAGGCAGAGACAGGCAGGGGAGAAGCAGGCTCCATGCAGGGAGCCCGATGCGGGACTCCATCCCAGGTCTCCAGGATCACACCCTGTGCTGAAGGCAGACGCTCAACCGTTGAGCCACCGGGGCTGCCCAATAACTAAGTCTTAAAAAAAAAAAAAAAGCCGTTAGCGAACCCAGACCTATGCCCTCAGACAGGCTGGGTATTTTCAGGAAGTAGAAGAGCATACAACCTAGCCAACAAATGTACAAGTCCACTGTTAGCGCACAGAGTGAGTAGATTCTTAATATCATAGGAGGCAGATTCTCCAAAAGAATCATTCTGATTATTTATATAATGTACTAAATGTATTAATATGAGTAGTTCATCCAACAACCTTATGTGATTGTGTTGGTGGCAGTGTCCTGTTCCCTATAGGACAAAAATGATGTATCTGATGATACCTCCAGATGGTGACACCCAAGACCTCCACTGCCCTCTTGGCATATGGATAGCGAACATGGGAAACGAGTCCCACTATTGTAAGTTGACACCTCTTTCCCAGGTCTCTATGGATACAGCCAACAGAGTTTACCCATACTACATATGTACTTAAATTTTGAAGAGTATTGTCCTACTTTGGCAATTCTGTGGCCGTCGGCTGAAGAAAGGGCCAAAATGACAGCTCTTCCAATCCTCCCGTTGACTTACTGTAAGTTAGCTATATCAGTAAAAAACACACATGACGGCGACCAACACAAAAGAAAGTACAGTACGCCAAATCTTCTAGTCCAGTTTTATAATGGTCTCTGAGTCAAAAAAGATCTTGTGGAACCAATTCTCTGCCTTACAGTTATAGAGAACTCCAAAGAACTATAGTGTCTAAAGACACGTATGAATAGATTTCACTTACTAATTTGTAAATGTATGGGTGTAACTTTTGCTTGCTTAATTAAAAAAAATCAACTTGGGGCGCCTGGGTGGCTCAGTCTGTTAAACATCTACCTTCAGGTCAGGTCAGGTCATGATCCCAGGGTCCTGGGATTGAGCCCAACATCGGGCTCTCTGCTCAACAGGGACTCTGCTCCTCCTTTTCCTGCTGTGATCTCTCTCACTCTTGCTCTCTCGCAAATAAATAAAGAAAAATCAAAAATCGACTTTTGGCAGGCAAATAAATGAAAGTTGGAAGAAAAGTATAGTCAATTTGGATGGAAAAGGCCTTTCAAAAGTCACGTACCAGAAATTAAAATAAGAGGTCTTCCCTCTCATCAGGTAAGTGGAGATTATAGATATGTCTACACTTGTCTATGACTTTTGGTCAGAGCAATCAACAGTCATCCAGCACAGAAGTACAAATGTCAAACATCTGGGGGCACGGGGCACTGTAACTCTACCACTCTAGTTGAATAGTGCGGATCCACTAGGCTAAATTTTATGGTTAGAGCAGTTTCTTACCTTTACTGTTTTGCCTCATAGACAAAGTCAATCAACTCCAAATTATTTTACCCAGATTATTCACCAAGTACAATTGTCAACGTATTCACTAGTCAAAAAATATTTATGATAATTATGTACAAGGCATTATGGGACAGCAAAGAATCACAAGGCATGGCCATACTTTAAAGCAACTTAAAACATAGTGGACATTTCACAAAAGCTTCTGTAGAATTAGAGAAAGAGGCAGAGACACAGGCAGAAGGAGAAGCAGGCTCCCTGCAGGGAGCCCGATGTGGTACTGGATCCCGGGACCCCAGGATCACGACCTGAGCTGAAGGCAGGTGCTCAACCGCTGAGCCAACTGGGAGCCCCAATAAAGAACTACTTCTTGAGCAGCAGTGTGATATGACTGAGAGGTTTGGGGGAAGGGCATCTGCAGTCTATATCGGACAACGGGGATACTGGCGATAAGGAGACCAGAGGGGGAAAAACATATTTCAGTGGTATGGACAGAGGGCAATCGAGGCCTGATCTCTGATTCTAACAGTGGGAGTGGAGAAGGGAGAAAAGACAAGTCTTTGCATAGGAAGGACTGACCACGTGTGGCGAACGACTGGATGGGAGAATTATACGGATATTATAGGGATGAAGCAATAAAAGACGATTCAGAAAATGTTAAGCCAGGATTAATAGGAAAATGGAGTACTATGGATGGAAGTACAGTGGTCAGGAAGGGAAGCCTAAGATTAGAGAAGGGTGCTAATCCTAGGAATGTAAAGGTGGAGGTTTTTAAGTGGATTTGTGTAGCAGGAGTGGAAAATGTGGTACTACAGCATGGAGAAGATGTCGGTTATCAGCTGAGTAAGGGAAGGGCCTGATGGGTGGCTGTAAGTGGCACCTCAGTCAATCATCAGGGTTCGGGCTCCCTGTGCCTCGTCGTTCATTGTCTTTTCCACTTTTCAGGCCCCAGTGAGTAGTCTCGCCTTCTACTGCTTTATTTGTTTATTTATTTTTTTAAAGATTTATTTGCTTATTTTTATTTATGATAGACACAGAGAGAGGCAGAGACACAAGCAGAGGGAGAAGCAGGCTCCATGCAGGGAGCCCGACACGGGACTCGATCCCGGGACTCCAGGATCATGCCCTGGGCCAAAGGCAGGCGCCAAACTGCTGAGCCACCCAGGGATCCCTCCTTCTACCGCTTTAAATGATAGATGTTTGAGACCTGTCTCTAAGATCACCCTTCCTCTTCTCCTTTTGCCATTCAGAAAGTCCCACATCCCATAGGATTTTTCCATTTTGGAATCAAAGTAATAGGGATACTCGGGAAGAGTCGGACATAGCTATGTTTAACAACATTGTTTAACCAACGTAACTCAACTGAAAGGACCCCTAGGCCACCTTTTCCTTCTCTTTACATCCAAAATGGTTCCGGGCACAGCCAAAGAAACCTCAGATATGGCGATCAGACTGGGAGTGTCTGTTGATTACTTTATTTACTTTTGTATACACTGGACACTCAGTGTGATGAGGCTCCAGTATCCATTTATCTCTCCCTGAAAACATTCTGTTCTTTCGTGCTAATATTTTTTTAATACATTCTATTCCCATGTACAAGTTTTCTTCCTTCTTTAAGACTCATGTTAAGCATTACCTCTTCTGCAGAGACTTCCCTGACCCCTTCCAGATATTGTTATTTCTTTCTCTGTAATCTTCTACTAAATCAGTTCACACTTCTATTAAAACACATCATAGAATATCTTAATTAGTATACATAGTTTCCACACCTACACCCAACCCCAATATCTTATTTTTCTTTGTATCCATAGCATACATGTCATACCATGCGCGCGACACGGCAGGTGCCCACCAAATGCAGGATGAATAAAGGAATGAATGATCAAGTACAGGTCTTTGGTTTCCCTCAATCATTTCTTTTAGTTACAATATCATATTTTATTTGTATTTGGCCCACATGTGAAAGGCCTTGAACATAAGACTTTTATTTGTATTTTCGTCAACCCGTATGCTATTTTATGGCTATAATACCATATAGACCCAAGAATCTGGTAACAAATTCCTAACTTTTGACACCATATAGGCATTTCACAGGAAGTGGTTTTAGTTGGTTACTAATTTTTTGTGTATTTCATTGAATTTCTTAAATTTATGTTTTTCATTGAATTTTTAAATGAAAATGTTTATAATTTTTTTCAAGAATCTCTGTTCAAATTGAGCAAAATAACATGTCTTAAGTTACTCTATTTTTAAGATAATGAGCTATTTTCAGGTGAATCAAAAAGTGAACAGAATTTAATATTAATTAAAAGATTAAAGATTTAATTTAATTTAATTTAATTGGAGATTTTTCTATAATAAACCCACATTCTTGTCAGATACCCATGATCTGGTTCTTCTGCTCAAGTCTCTTAGATTCTGTGTGGTCCTTTCTGGCTTATTTAAAAAGAAGGAGGGCCCATCTATGGAAGCAGGTAGACGAATGGGTGAATAAATGAAGCCAGTCTCTCTCTCCACATACAGATCTCCAAAAATAATAGGATACATGTGTGTAAAAGTGGTGAACCACTAATAATATTTAGAACTCCACAATTCCTAGTGGAAATAAAATAATAAAGCAGTGAACCATTCAAGGAAAAGAACAAGCACCATGGTTAAAACATTGGCATCAGAACTCAAAGCCTGCCTGAAATCCAATCACTCACGATTTGGTCTGCTTACGCTGGGAATTTAGATTCCTTTTATGTCGTGGTCCACTTAGAGATAGGCCAGGCCTGCTGACCACGATCTGCTTTAAGACCGTGCTGTAATTATGCAACTGCCGAACATGCTCATCCTCCATGGAGATTTTTAAGAAATAAACTACCAGTTAGTAGTACTGGTTGAGTCACCCTTATGCTTTGGTAGAGGGAGTAAAAGAGCTACAACCATGTCTAAAGTTAGTAAATATTTCACTTGCAAAAGTTCAAAATTACTACACAAGTTAGGAAATGTGTACTGCTTTGCTTAGAAAGAGGTTAATTAGTGCTATTCTTTAAACACTCCACACCTTGTTTAACATATGATTTCCAAAGTAAGGCACACATTTCCAAGAACCATCCTTAAACGCTGACTCTAGAAATGAGACAAAATTTCTAAACCTTCTTAGGATCTTACGTATGCAAATGAGCGTTTCCTTCTAAGCAATCAGTCTGGGAGGCCAAACCCATATGAATGATGCTATCATTCCCAAGAACATTTTGAGAATTCTTCTTGTGTAACTACTTCATACAAGATGATAAATCATCAGGGACGTTTCAGTTTTGCCAAGAAAAACCTATATGACCCAACTTAGTGATCGGTTTTATTAACTATATTTGACACTCACTGACATTTGGCCATTTGTAAAAATCAAATCCACCCTCAGAAATGAAGTTTGTCAAACAAACAGGCAAGATTTTTATGTTCCAAAAAGGTTTCAGCATTGGGCCTATCTATAGAAAAATACAACTTCAGATGATCAGTCTTTTAAACATCACTTATAAAAAACCTGTTGGAAGGACAAGGCCAAATTCATTGCCATAATTAATTATGAGAAATCAACCAATGAAAGCTATTGTCACATCGGAGAGTTCTATTAATGAAATGCTGATTACTTTTTTTAACTGATTTTTTAACTTTTTACTTTGAAAAAATTATAGACTCACAAGAAGTTGCAAAAATAGCACACAGAGCTCATATATGCCCTCACTCAGCCCCCCCAACGGTGATATTTTACTTAACTGCAGTACAATCTCAAAACCAGGGAAGTGGACATCACCTAACACTGTTAAGTAGCTTATAGGTCATAAGAAGACTTTTTCAGTCTTCATCATATTTTACATGCTTTCATTTGTGTGTGTATGCACGTATGTGTGTGTGTGGCTCATGCAACCTTATCCTGTGTATAGACTCATGTAACCCACCGCAATAATCAGGGCATGCTTCCATCACTACAAAAGAACCCCCCTCTTGCTACCCTTTTATATATGGACCCTTCCCTAATGTCCCTGTCCCTGGTAACCACCAATCTGTTTCCATCTCTACAGTTTTGTCATTTCAATGATTTTATACAAATATCCTACAGTAAGTAACCCTTTGAGGTTAACATCCTTTCACTAAGCATAAATCTAGTTTGTTGCACGCATCATAGTTTATTCCTTTTTGTTACTGAGTATTCTTCTGTTGTGTGAACACCCCAGAGTTTCACCTATTGAAGGAAATATAGATTTTTTTTGTATAACAAATAAAGCTGCTGTGGACATTTATGTACAGATTTTTCTATGAACATACATTTTCATTTCTGTGGGATAATGCCCTAGAGTATGGTTTCTGGGCTGTAGAGTGAGCACATATCTAATTTTGTCAATAGCCGACAGACTATTTTCCAGAGTAACTGTACCATTTTACATTCATACCACTAATGCATGACAGATCCAATTTCTCTGCATCCCCGCCAGTAATTGATATTATTGCTATTTTTTATTTTAGGTGTGTAGTTCCCTTTCTTATTTTCAGAAATTGCTGATTCAGTCTATACCACGGGTACTATGATAATACAGTAGGGATGGCCTTTGTCTTTGAACTGTCTTCCTCAGTAGGAACTTCTAGATTTACTTTATATTTATATTGATTTTTAGATTTAAGATTATAAAAATATGTGTTTTCTACTTCAAATTTATCAACATCCAGAAATTAGCAATCAAAACCTCACCGCAGGCTCTTCCGCTGGGGTTCATCATTTCTCCCATGGCACAAACATGCCCACACCTTCCTGTCCTGTCCTTTTGGGGAGACACATCCTACCGGCTGCATTATGTTGTGTTTCCCGGGGGGAGGGGAGCACTGGTTGAGTTCCTGGGCGCTGGCTTTGAGGCTGCATCGCTGGGGAGGCTGAGGGAGAGGGCAAGACGCCCATAATTCCGCAGGTTCGCTGTGCTTCTTTCCTTCCTAGAGAACAGCTTTTCTATGGTCAGCGTTAACCGGCTTGTATACCGATCCATAGAAACGGTACAGACCGCTAGGTTAGTTGCAAAATGAACACTTTACTTCAAACAGAATTCAAAGCACACTTGACAGGCTGTTACGTTAAGCACTTGCACGTCTGAGGTAGAACAAACTAGATGTAATTCACTTTCGCTCTCAAGTTCACGCCATTCTTTGTGAAGAGGCCCAAAGTACTTACTACCAGTATTAAGGGCTAAAATGGCAAGTAGGAAATAGAATCCAATTACAAAAGCAGCTTTTGGCTTCTGCTCTCCTTACAGGGACCCACAAATGTACATTGAAAATGATGTGCCTAATAGTTACCACAGTTAAAACACTTCATCGTATTTACTTACTCACTTGCAATCATTAAACTACCTCTGCTGGTTGATAATGATGTGTTTTGGTGGGGGTTGGAGTTTGGGGGTGGGGGGAAAGAGTGTTTGCTTTTAATTTAATTTTTGTTTGTTTTTAATTTCAGAGTAAGGTAAGATTTTCCAGTTCCCGCCTTCTCTTCTTGACCTATACAAATTGGCTTACCATGTATACTGTCTTATAAATAAAAGTTGAACAGATGAATCTCAAAAACATACCGATCAGTAAAAGAAGCCAAACAAAAGCCTGCATAGGCACTGTAAGATTCCATCGATATGAAGTTCAAGAACATTTAAAACTAATCTGTGGTGACAGAAATGAGAACAGTGGTTGGGGGTAGGGTAGTATTGATGGGAAACAGGCATGGAGGAGTTTTGTAGGATGGTAAAAGTGTTCCATATCTTGATCTAAGTAGTGGCTACACAGGTGGGGAGTGTGTGTGCACCTGCGTGTGTGTACACCCACAAATCCACCAAGTTGACTGCTTAGGAGTTGAACACTTTGCTGTTATTCTCTAATTGAAATTTAAATTGGCAGTGGGAATAAAAAAATAAGAGGTCTGATGATAAAATCACAGACAGAATAGACTTGGGTATTCCATTTCAAAGGTTCCAAGAATTTTTAAATTTTGCAAATTATAATTCTCCTCAGTGCAAGTGAACCACTTTTCTCAACTCTTACTTCTTCTCTGCCCCTCCCAGCTTCTTTTTTTTCCCTCCTAGCTTCTTTTTATTTTCCCCTCCCAGCTTCTTAATTAGTTAGATTTATGTTGCAAAGTCATGCACGTTGTAACTGTTAAATTAAAATATTGTGAAGCAGGGTGTGGAAGCAATAAAACTCTATTAAGATCCGTTTAGGCCTTTAAAATTCCACGATTCCCTTCACTCACATGACATCTCTCATTCCTTTTTTTGAAGTTTGGATCCAAGGAATTTTGCATGCTGTGGGTTGGCATTTAGTTAATAGCATCTTTAGCTGAGGTTCCATTTTCTAAATTAACAAGATCAAGAACAGTGACCTGATGATATTTCTTTGTACATCTGGCTATTTTCCAAAAAGGAGGATTAGGGAAAGAAAGAAAGAAAGAAAGAAAGAAAGAAAGAAAGAAAGAAAGAAAGAAAGAAAGAAAGAAAGAAAGAAAGAAAGGAAGGAAGGAAGGAAGGAAGGAAGGAAGGAAGGAAGGAAGGAAGAAAGAAAAGAAAAGAAAAGAAAAGAAAAGAAAAGAAAAGAAAAGAAAAGAAAAGAAAAGAAAAGAAAAGAAAGAAAGAAGAGGAGAGGAGAAAGGAGGAAGGGAGAGAAGAAATATAACCGTCTTGGTCATCTTTATTTTAGAATAAAATGTGTCTCAAATTTTTGTTAGAGCATCCCATTTTTCCCCTCTCCCCAACAAAATGGACAAACAACCTCACACACATACACGCAATCGGTAGTTGCAATATATCTTCTAGTTCTCATTTCCATCTCTTGTATCCCTGATCACTTGTGTTTGGGGTCGTTCCTAACCAAACCTAGGAAAATAATAAAGAAAAAAAATCTCCACATAAACCATGGTGATAGAATCAACGGCTCGCTTAAGGAACTGAACCAAGCCAGGTTTAACTTCTTAACGCATATCTGGGGATGATGAGCTAAGAAGGGTGAGAGAAGGCTGAAAAGTATGGTAAGAATCTGCCTAGGCACATAGTAGATGCTCAATATATATTTCTTTTAAAGAAGGCTGGTGACAGCACACAGATTATTTATGCAAGTGAAGAACTCCCGCAGCAACGTGTGCGACCAAGACAGAGGATGGGGGGCCCTGCGGAGACTCCCACTTCCAGATGCTCCTCTTGGAAATTCCACATTTAAAAATAGGTTGGGGGAGAGGTAAGCTCCAGCTATTTAGAGACAATGTGAGGAATAAGGAGGGAGACAGATGGAGACAAAAGTATGGAGGCTGCTGCGGAAAGCAAAGGGGTGTCTTCAGGAAGAGGGAACTAGGAGCCTCTTTCCACTTGGCTGCCCCCAACTTCTAGGCTGTGCCGGGCATTCTAACAGGCGGCTGGGCCTCCAGCGGGGGACCCGGGAAGGCGCTCGGGGATGGGGGAGCAGGGACGGGGAGGGGGGGAGCAGGGATGGGGGAGCGGGAGGGAAGCAGGGACTGGGGGAGCAGGGACTGGGGAGAGTAGGGGGAAGCTGGGATTGGGGGAGCAGGGATGGGAGGAGCAGGGATGGGGAGAGGGGAGAGGCAGGGATGGGGGGCAGAGACGGGGAGAGGGGGAAGCAGGGATGGGGGCAGGGGGAAAGCTGGGATGGGGGGAGCAGTGGCAAGAGCAGGGACTGGGGGGAAGCAGGCCCAGCAACAGGTGGGGAGGAGCTGGTGCACTTTTGTCTCCCGAAGGAAATGGGCTGCGCTGAAAGGGCGGAAAGCAGTGGCGCGCGGGACTGGAGTCTGCGGGGTCCCCGGCCTTCTCGCCGCCACCCCAGGCTTCTCTAATTAGGGAAGGGACGCAGGGTGGCATTAGTTCCCAAACGTTTTAATCGAGCCTCCTTTCAATGGCCGCGGATAAATGTAGCCACTGTTACTCTGGGCTGAATGGGTCGCGGAGGCTCCCGCTGCCCCCAGCGTGGCCATTCAGGGCTCTTTTCACAGCCCCTAAGCGGCTCAGTCCCGGGCCCAGCGACACTCCGGAGCGCTCCTAATTAGTCTAATTAGAAAGGTGGACTGTAAATGGGAGGAAGACAGACTTGGGTTAGGAAGATGCTCGATGCTGCCAATCTCGGCCGGGTTGCCACTTACTCTCTCCGGGAAGAAAAGGGCGCAGAAAAGGAGGCTGGAGCGGACCCGCCGGCCGGGGTCCCTGACCCGCGCGCCCCGCCCCACCGCCGCCCCGCTGCACCCTCGGGCCCGCCGCACCCCCTGCCAGCCGGGAACCGGGAACCGAGCGGAGGCGGCCTGCGCAGCGCAGCGCAGCGGCGGGGCCAGACCGCGTAGCCGCCGAAAGCCGCGCGCCCTCGGGGCCCCTGCGTCCGGACGCGCCTTCCCGCGCGGCGTGGGAGAGACCCGGGGGCCGAGGGGGGGGGGCACGGCGGCGGGGTGGTGCGCGCAGGGCCCCGGGGAAGGCCCCTCGCCGTCGGGGTCCCGCGCGCCCCTGGGCCGAGCTCCCGGGTGTCCGCAGCCCAGCCGGGGCCCCGCGCATTCCTGCGCTCGCGCGGCCCGCGGGAGGCCGGGTGGGGAGCGGTGCGGGTGGCTTCCAGACGCTGAACCTCTAATCGGGCCATAAATCAGCGGGGGGGGGGGGGGGGGCGGCTGGTGCAGGTGTAAAAACAGAGGGGCGAGCGGGGCCGCGCGGCCGCAGCGCCCGGCAGGTCAGCGCCTCTGCAAACGAACATCTTGATAAGTCCGCTGACAACAAAGTAAACACTGGGGGGGGCGGGGGCCCGGGAGCCTGGGGGGACTGGGGGGGGCCGAGAGCCTGGGGGGGAGGAGGGCCCCGGGAGCCTGGGGGGTGGCTGGGGGCGCCCGGGAGTCCTGCGGGGGGGCGGGGGGCGCCGGGAGCCTGGGTGGGGCGCGGGGCCCGGGAGCCCTGGGGGGAGGAGGGCCCGGGAGCCTGGGGGTGGCGGCCGGGCGAGCAGGCCCCGGGGGCGCGGGGGTCGGAGCTGGGTGCGGGGCAGCCGGGCGGGAGGGAGGGAGGCGAAGCAGGCCCCGGAGCCCTGGGGCCACCGCGTGCGGGGCTGAGGTCCGGGCGCCCTGCTGCCCGCTGCCTGCGCCCCTCCCCGCCCCGCGCCCCTGGCGCCCCCGCACGCAGGCCGGGTCCGGCCCCAGGTCGCAGGCTGCCGGCGGGGCGGCCGGAGGAGGGAACAAACCAAGTGGAGAGGACGATCAGGAATGAATCCGGTGCGCGGCTCGGGAGCAAAGAGCCTGTCGACTCGGTATCGAGACGCTGGCACAAGCGGCAAACGGATTCACAGACAAAGGAAAACAATACAAGTCTCGTTAGATCATTTTTCTGGACATTGTTTAAGGTCTGAAAGGGACCAAATCGTTTCAAAATGTTGCCAGTAAAAATTATCCTATGTGGAATGCAACTAATCCTTTTAGGTTCCTGTCAACTGTTTCCACAAAAGGAATCCGATTTTTCAAATCAAAGATCCAAAAGTCTTTGGGGAGAGATTTATTACATGCCAGAGCTTTAGTTACAGAATAGAGTTACAATAACAACTCGCACCCCCCCCCAGCTCCCTAAAATAAGGACTCCCTCCCCAGATCCTTCTACAGAAGTGTGGGGGATGGTTTGCTGGAGTCCCTGCCTGTGCTGGGGGAAGGGGGCCGAGCGAGGGGAAGAGGAGGGAGGCGAAGAAATATTAAATTCCTGACCTAGGAAAACAGAAGGCAGAGGCCTCCGCATTTTATTTTTATCCTCTGTACCCCTGGTTACTTCTGAAGAAGAAAACAAGCCCCGCACTTGGTGACCTGCCCTGACACTTCCTCCGTGCTGACAACTCTAAGGTGAGGGTAATGCTTGAACTGAAGACACAAAAGCTCACGGTGCCCGTGCACTCCCGGGGGCCAGGACCTGGACTCTCTGAGTTTGCACATTGATGTGTCTACAAATTCTGCAAGTGGAAAAATATTTATTTTAAAGTCTGTAAAAGAATACAAGAAAAATAGACTGTGCTTTGCTTTTTTAATTTTCTTTGATTTGTAATAAAATGTTTAAGCATGGGGTGGGGGGCGACTATCCTAGGGTTCTTCTCCGTGCCTCTTTAACTCTTCACACACCCGTGTGAACGTACACTCCTCCCAAGTAGCTCACAGTCTCAGTTCACAGTAGCATGAGCATTTCAGAATGTGCTCCTCCTCCTTGCCAGTTCTTCACAGACACAGCATAGTGGCTAGGGATACTACAAATGGGGGATATCTTAGGAAAAAGCGTTAAAAACTTGGGAGGAAACTCAAATTTCTAGTTTTCTGCATGGAGGAGTTTGGCACTGAGTTGTCCGCAAACCACGCAGACGCTTCGCTGTTTTCGGCGTTTTGTGAGTCAACCGCCAAACTGGGAAAATATTATCAAGAACCAGACAGTCTCTGTTTTGTTTATAGGCCATCAAGATTCTTTTAAAGAGTTCTGTTAAATGGAGTGGGGGGGATGAAAAAACATATCTTCCTCCTCTTCCCTCCACCCCACTGTTTTCCTGCTGAAATGGCTTGCTCCTCGGTTCCCTGGCTGTTTGCTTGCGTTATCAGAGGCAACTTGGTGGCAGGAATTCTTTCACTTGTTTCCTATGTTTAAAGTGGGAATAAAGGGATTTGCATTGTAGCAGGTGCTCAATAAATACTGCAGACTAATCCCACTTTTCAAAGCTTAGAGGTTAAAGAGATGATCGGCAGATAAGTAACTGGGGGAAAGAAGTGGAGCAAGAGTCTAGAAGAGTAGATTTTAAAACACTATTGGTTTGTTTATTTTAGAAGGGAGGAGAAAGTTAGCTGTCCAAACACACAACTGGCTGAAGCACAAGGAGACACGATGCTATCTCTTCTCAATATTTCTAGAAGGGGTTCAGTAACAATTTATTTCATGCATAGAGTGGGAATTTTGATGGAAGAGTTTTCACATTGAGCCAAAGACTTCCCTTAACCTAATGTAAGAATTCAGGTATCCTCCAAAGTTTAGAAGTTCTACTTTTTACTTCCTGGAAGAATAAGGATGTAGGAAAGGAATCACAAGGGAATCATCCTATACAATTGTACAGGGTTTATGTTCTCCAAAATATTTTCACATGAATTGTCCTATTTCGTTCTCACAACCTATCCCCATATGCCCCAAAACGACAAACGAGTGTAAAAACTGATCTAACATTTAAGTTCAACCTAGTCTCATTTATTCTGTTGTGAGCTTCAGAGATCTTTTTGGGTTTGTGATTTTTTTCCCTTCCATAGTCAATCATTTAAAAACACACAGACACACACACACATACACATAATCTTGTCCTGTCATTTTCATATATGTGAAGCTCTGCATTTAAATAATAATAGTTATTCTTCATTCATACTAATGCTTCATTGTTGATGTTTCAGAAAATATGTTGTCTTTATATTGCTGAAAATATCTGCCTTTTCTTTATATTAATGGGAATTCCTAAGCAAGTATGCAAAGAAGCTTCTGCCCTCTGCCATAACTAATATGTGCTCCTGCTTTGCCTTTGCTAGTCTGTTATTAATCAGTAGTTGCAAATAAGAGAATCTTCAATCTGTGCCTGGCTCCCCTGGGACAGAGAGGGACAGGCAAGGCCCCAGGGCCTCAGATCTGCTACCCTTGGAGGCCGGATCCTCTCCTGGTGCTCAGCAGACTCCCTGGCCTTGCACGATTCCATGTAGCTTCCATTCTTCCTAACCGATTACATAGATTCATCTTTAACTAGAAGATGCTACATACAGGGAAACACCCCATCTTGAAAAATCAAGTCACTCTTAAGAAGAGAAAAATAACCTTCCTAACTCTCCTCTCTCCAAATTCAGAATCAGAACTTTGCAGGTTTTCTAAATAAAGCCTTTGATATTAACCGAAGGCTTTTCTTCCTGAAATGGGCTTTTTGTTGTCTTTTACGGTGTAGTATCTAAAAGAGAAAATGTTTCTGGTTTCACAGAAACACTCTTTCTCTAGAAAAATCCATGTGATCCTGCGTTAAGCACCGCCCTTTGGAAAGATCGGCATTTTACACTTTCCTCCGCGGTCTGCAGCTCACAATCAGATGCAATCCTTGTACGGACTTGGACTCTGGCTTGGAGGTCCTCCTAAGGGACAGAGCACTGGCCCCAGCAACGGCCGAGGTGGCTGCGCTTCAGGAACACTTGTGGTGGCGACTGGCAAGGATGCTTTGTTTCCGTCAAGGGGAAGGTGTGATTCCAGGAGGTGGCCTGGAATCCCCTTTCTCCCCCAACAAAGCATTTTAGGGAGACCTCCAACCGGGCAGGTCTGAGTCCAGGTGGGATTGTCCCTTGGGAGGCTCCAGGGCAATGGATGGATTGTGGGAGGGCTAAGAGGACCCGTGTAACCCATACCCTACACAGCTGTTCAAAGACAGAAAAATCTTCAAGAATGTGTCTGGATGGAGGTGGGGGCACATTCTGAGAAAAACGACGTGCTTTCTCCTTAAGTGTTAGATCAGTCGATCAGTCTCTTATACATATTCCTCCTTTTTCCCACGTGGAGACAAGGTGACCTTAAATCTAATAAAGACATGCTTAGCAGTTTGGCAAAAAAGTTCTGTCACTTTGGAAGATTTTGAACATTAGAAATCAGGGAGAAAAGCAGAAGAAATGGACAAATAGCACAAAGATGAACCGGGTTAGGTAGATGTGTGTGTGTAATGACTCAAAGACTGCGGACAGATCGGAAGAGCGAAGCCAGGGGAGTGTCACGTAGAAGCAGGTAGAGGAAGCTGACACATCTGGAGTAACTGGCTACAGATTCCAAATGTATCTGCAAGAAGGCGCTGGGGTAGCTCCTCAGTACAGGGGACAGGAAGAGCAAGCAAAGAAGCAAAAAGTGTGTAAGAAATAAATGACTCTTCTACACCGTGACCTCTAAGGCAATTTACCCTGCCACAGTGGGTGTCTAATAAACCGCAATGATGGCCACCAAGTGACAGTGTGATGTAAAGGGGATAAAATGGGATTTAAATACTCAAGTCCCAGTAGCTGTGACCTTGAGCAAGTCATTTCATATTTTTTGAAACTTAATACCTTTATTTGTAAAATGAGATCCATAATAACTCTTGTCCTCACTATTCCAGCGTGGTTGAGAGAAGTACCAGTGAAAATCCTTTTTTAAAGTTGATGTGTGGGCAGCCCGGGTGGCCTAGCGGTTTAGTGCCGCCTGCAGCCAGGGCGTGATCCTGGAGCCCCGGGACTGAGTCCCTCGTCAGGCTCCCCAAAGGGAGCCTGCTTCTCCCTCTGCCTGTGTCTCTGCCTCTCTCTCTGTGTCTCTCATGAATAAATAAATAAAATCTTTTAAAATAATAATAAATAAATAAAAGTTGATGTGTGCTGAGGGGTAGTGGATGGAATGGACGGATAAGCGGCTCCTAGGGAACAAGGGACATCTGCTTCTTGCCCTGATGCTGATTACAAGGGTGTGTTCACCTTGTGAGAAGTGATCGAGATTTGTGCATTTTTCTGTACATATATCATACTTCCTAAAATGTTTACTTTTAAAGAATAGCTCAAAAATGGTCTTTAGAGTCAGGCTGGTGATAATGATGATAAAGATAAGGAAATTATAAATGTGGGCCAGAAACTCATAGTCTTGATCTCATTTCTTTTTCCTAGCCATCTTATCACACCTGGAGGCTCGGAACTCTTCAAGGGAGGCAGGGGGGGTTGACAGTAACAATCAGTTATTTTCTATGTGTGTTCTTGCTTGTTACCAAATAGTATTTTCCCGGTTAAGAGGCTGGAGGAATGAACCAGGAAGTTTCCCGCGTGCCAGAGGGGTCAACAATAAAAAAGAAAGGAGCCCAAGCTGTTCACATCAAGGGGAAGATGTGATTAGAGAGATGTGACATGCAAAGAAATTATCTGAAAAGTGAATTCAGTTGGGAAAGTACAAGTCCCAAAGAGCCGAGAGCAGCTGGTCATGATCAGATTCTCCATCTTTCTGTCAAATGTAATCGTATCCAAATTGGCAGGGTATTTATTGCTAAAGTCGAAGGGCCAGATTTTACACTAAACATATTTACACATTTACATTCACGGCCCTATAAACACTCCACATTTCACTGGCCGTGACATCAAACACATTTACCAACAAAAAGCATATGCCTAATTACAAAATCATAGGGGAGAAGAGAGGCAAGTGGCAGCTGATGGGCAATGAGCGTGCATGCCTGTGTGTGTGTATATGTGTGACCCAGCTGCAACGCCAGGAAGCCAGGAGAGACAAGAATGGATGCTGACAATGCTGGGCCCACTCTGCTTGTCCTCTGCTTCCCAGGCCTGTCCTCGTCTGGTTCAGTTCTCAAGGGGGACAGGGACCCCCGGTGCTCCAACGCATCCCACGGTTATCCCCCTGGAGGAGCCCAGAGAGACCAGAGTGACTGGTGGGCAAATTTCTGATTCGGATTGAGTTTGATGGGGATATGACCTTAAAGTTACCCCCACATGACTTTTCTCAGTCAGTAATAAAAATAGGTGGGAGCAAAATGGGTAGCCAGCAGAGAAGTTTTAAAACTAAACCTAGAGTCCTTAATTCCTGGCTTCAGGCAGTAAGATCAGATCCCTGCCCGCCTGGAGCAGTTGTAATAACACCGTTAGCCGCTCCAAGCTTGGTCCTCGGTCAAGCAAGGAAATGAGAGCCACCAGGGCCAGAGAGAGGAAAACAAAACAGGCACCACCACTGGCCTCCGACAGCCTTTAATAAATGACACAGGCTGGTATTCCATCAAAATAATCACCTTCCATCTGAAAAAAAAAAAAATCCACCTCCCCCAGTTCTCTCAGAGGACAGTCTACAGGAAGAAATGGTGAGCTTTGGGGGTGGGGGGGACCGAAAGGCAGAAGCTTTTCCCCCACACGGATGCTTACTACATTCACTGTAAGAATTTTGTTAGTAACCATACGCCAAATCCCAGTTCCACCAGCAGAAAGTTTGGGCAGGAAAGGGCCACTGAGTGGGGGCCAGGGAAGGAGGGATGTGCAAACGCATACAGAGATGGCTCGGTGAGTGAGAGCGAAAGGGAAAGGTTCTCAGAATTTTTCCCTTCTCATCCCTCCGTTCTTTTCTTTTCTTTTTTCTTTCTCCTTTTTAAGAGAGGAAAGGAAGTGGCTCTTAAATAAATGCACAGGATGGGGATGGGAAGGAAACACGTTGTTGAACAGAAGCGCTAGCTTCTCATTTTGAAGAAATAAAATAATTACCCAACAGAGAAAAAAAGAAATCAACCAAGAAACGATCTAAGGTCGTGACACCGTGTGTGGTACAAGGAGCAATTCAATCCATAAGGGCTTCATTACCCCCGCAATAGATAACATTTGGCTAAATCCAGCCGCAGAGTAAATCGCCGCCGCTCGGCAGAGCCCTGAATGGAGACGCTCCTTTTTGTGTGGTCCTCGTCCTCCCGGAGCTGCCTGCACCATTAGCCCCAATATATCCCTCTCCCTATTAACTGCAATTCCCTCCCGACTGCGCCCCGGTCATTTGTCTCCGGGCTCGACGGGGGCGTTTGATGAGCAGAGAAACAAGACGGAGGGGAGAAAAGCGTCGGGTTAATGAGTTGTAGCAAATCCACACTTTGTAGTTGGGAGGAGGAGAGCTGGTGGCCAATGTTTGTCCAACTGGTTTATTTTTCGAGACCCAGCCTATTGAGGAAGGCTTGTTCAAGCAAGCTCGGTCCTTCCAAACACACAAACATCCTTCTGTGTGCCTTCAAAGAAAAGGGGACCAGGGCTGGATTTGCATGCGAATGAGGAGCCCGGGAGGAGACGTCCTTGCCCATCAAAGGCCCCGGTAGCCCGCAGCCCCTCGGCCTTTGTTCCAGCACCTGCTCCCGGTGCAGCCCGACGGCCGCCCTGCGCTCCGGGCCGCCGCTCCCCGCCTGCAGGCCCCGCCGCCTGGGCGCCCCACTATCTTGTCCCCCCCCCCCCCGCCCCCGCCGCTGGCCACACCTGGGGCAGAGCCCAGAGCCCCCGGGGTGCAGGAGGCAAACCTGGGGAGCCCGCAGGCGGCTGGGGCTTCCTCTTTCTCCGGGCTGGGGGCTCAACAAGCGCTTGGTCTCTCCCGCTGGTGTGCGTGACTCGGGGACGGGCTCCAGACTCCAGATGAGCCCGCGGTGGGTCTGCACGGTGCCTTGTTACCATCCCCTTAACCGCTCTGACAACTTGGGGGGGTAGAGCCCAGCCTGGCACTTTTTTTTTTTTTTTTTTTTTTTTTACAGGTGCGGGCATCTAACAGAGGATGAGCAGGGATTCCCTGCTTTCAGGCCGTCCAAGCATCACGCAAATAATAACCCGCATGGTCTTGCTCTTTCCCCCGCTCGTCATAATGACTTCCAGCTCTGAGCTGCAGGTCTGTGACTTACGGAGAGAAGGCTGCAAGGCGCGCAGCAGCGCCTGTGCCGTCGGGGATCCGCCTGCTAACGCCTCTCCCCGGGTGGCTTGGGCATCTGTACCTCCCGGCCCAGGGGGCTCCTCTCTGGCAGCCAGCCGGGCTAGGGTAAAAGTAACTTTTGCATATAAGGTTCTGGTCTAACAATGTTTCCATTTGTATCTGCATAGTCAGTGGTGAACTTTGAGGGTATGTCTGAACTCTTACTTAATCTTCTCCAAATGCTTGATAGGAAAAAACCCAGGACTTAATTTTAAGGCTGTGAGAGTCCAGTTTCTCCTCCCTAAAGAGGCACACGAGGCCAGGGCGTCAAGAGAGACTGTCACTGCAAAAATATTGGCCTATAATTCAGTCTTCATTAACTTGATAGGTTAGTGGTGCAGATCATCAGGTACATACCTGTCTAGGCTTTTGAAAAAGAATTTGGTAAACATATTTAACCTCCTCTGCAACTCACTGATATTAAGTATTTAAATTACATATTACATATGCTTTGGTTTTATTTGTAGCCTGTGGCAAATATCTATAGTTATCAAAACTAGAGTCTCATATTTTTTCACATAACTAGAAATTGCCTGCAACAAGTAGTTAATGAAAATACTCAAAATTTGAAAAAAAAGATACCCTAAATCACAAAAGCTGTATAATTACTTCAATAAACACTGATACACTTTCATTTTTATTCTTAAAGCGTGTACTATGCTAAAATTGAAGATTTCTCTTACATACTCTACGTTACTCATTTAGAGTTTCACTGTTTGCCTTTTAAAATAAAAACTTCTTTATGCAATTCCTAAACATCTTTTCTTTCAAGAAAATAGTAGCTTTAAATACTAGAGCTTTCAAATAAAGTTTATTTTACACAGGTAAATATTATGCAGGACTTCAAAGCTACTTGTATCTATTAAATTTGCAAAGACTAAAGATTGCCTATTTGCTCATGCTGCTTTCATTACAATATAACTGTCAGGCTGGAGAATTTTTACAGATACAATATTGTGCTCAAAAGGAAGTGAAAGTTAAAGTGGGAAACTCAGAAATAAAATTAAAAGTTCTGCAAAAATATCTGAGGGTGACTGTGGCATCAATTTTAACAGCCCCAGTGCTCTTCAAAATGGAACAGAAGTCTGAAAATGTCTATTAAAGTAGCTTATTTTATTGTCAACATTTAGAAGCAATTTCTGATTTCTTGCAGTGACTTTGACCTGGAAAGCAGAAATGAAAAATGATGCCGTGATGCTCTTTAAAAATCCCTCAGAAAATAAAATTTCCTATTCTATGTCGGGTTCCTACTTCATTCCCACGGAAATCTTTTTTTTTTTAACAGAAAAGAAAATAAACTAAGAAGGGGACGAGTGGAGCCAATTTTTTTTGGTGGATTTTCTTTGAAAATTAAGCATTTTATTTCTGAAAAAAGTGTAAAAATCTTACATTAGAATAGCACAATAATAATTGCCAGTAAAATTTACAATACCCCTTGTAAAGAATAGGCAGCAAGTACAAAATAAAAATCCCGCGTGTCTATTATGATACAAAAACACAGGTTAAAATAAGAAACGATCATTTTGACTTTTTTGTTGTTCCTTGTGTAAACACGTTAATCATTTTTTCCCCCATAACTGTATGAAAAAAGTACACCAGACAAGTGTCCTCGAATATGAAAACTATTGCTTCGCTGGCGCTCTTCAGGACCTTTAGTATCTGTGTATTACTCTTTTGAACATTATTGGTATTTTTTAAACGCCTGGACCTGAGAATCTCTAGACCTCCAAAAGGCTTAGATTTAGGAAGTGATCAATAAAAAAGTTCCCACAAATGGAGGAAGGCCCTTGCGCTTACACAAGGGAGGGCCCGCGGCGGGCCCCCTGTTCCTCCAGGCCGGGCGGGCCGGGGGGCTGCAGCCTCGGGGCGGCTTTGCATAAATAGAGGGGCCGCGCCGCAGCGCAGGGCGCACCCGGGGCGGTCCCGGGGCGGGGGCCGCGCGGAGCCGGGCGGGGCGGGTTCCTACCTGCGCGCTGCCGAGCGCCCTGACCGGGCGGCCTTAACAGTTAGAGACGCGGGCGGTCAAGCTGTCGCCGCCGGGCAGGGCCGCGGCCGGGTGCAGGGTCCCCAGGGCGGCGGACGAGGACACGGAGGAGGCTGCGGCGGCCGCGAGCGAGCGGGTGAGCGCGGCGGCAGGGCCCCCCGCAGCCTGGGCGCCGCCGGGGGCGGGCGCGGGGGCGGGCGCGGGCGCGGGCGCGGGTCCGGGCGCGGGTGCGGGCGCGGGTCCCGGCGCGGGCGAGGCCTGCACGGCTTGCGCGGCGGCCGGGCCCAGGCTGCGGCCGATGATGCTCTCGATGGAGAAGGGCGAGCGCGCCAGCGCCTTGGCGGCCGGGGCCCGCAGCGGGGCGGGCGGGGCGGGCAGGGCGGCGCCCAGCGGGTGCGGCCGGTACCCGAAGGCGGGCGCGCGGGGCGGCGGCGGCGAGTGCGGGTGGAAGGCGGCGAAGAGCGCGGCGGGCGGCGCGTAGGGCGGCAGCTGCAGGCCGAAGCCGCAGCCGTAGGGCCCGTAGCCGCAGGGGGGCGGCGGCGGCGGCGCGGGCGGGAAGAGCGCGGCCCCGGGCCCGGCCCCGGCCCCGGCCCCGGCCCCGGCCCCGGCCCCGGCCCCCGGCCCCGCGCCCGCCGCGCCCGCGCCCGCCGCCCCGCGCAGCAGCAGCGCCTCGTGGGGCGGGAGCAGCGGCTGCCGCTTGAAGCGCTTCCTCCGCCGCAGGAAGCTGCCGTTGTCGAACATGTCTGCCGACTCGGGGTCCAGCGTCCAGTAGTTGCCCTTGCCCGGGTTGCCCGGCTCGCGCGGCACCTTGACGAAGCAGTCGTTGAGCGACAGGTTGTGGCGGATGCTGTTCTGCCAGGCGGGGAACTTCTCCCGGTAGTAGGGGAAGCGGCCGCTGATGAACTCGCAGATCTCGCTCAGCGTCAGCCGCTTCTTGGGGCTCTGCAGGATGGCCATGGTGATGAGCGCGATGTACGAGTAGGGCGGCTTCACCAGCGGGCTCCGCGCCGCCGCGCCCCCCGCGCCCCCCGCGCCCCCGGCGCCCGCCGCGCCCGCCGCGCCCGCAGTCGTCGCGGGGCCCGGGGGCGCGGGGGGCGCGGGGGGCGCGGGGCGCGCGGCCAGGGGCGCGTCGTCGTCGTCGTCGTCCTCGTCCTCCAGCTCGTCCTCCCCGCCGTAGGAGCGCCGCCGCCGCCGCCCGGGCCCCGGGGGGGCCTCGGCGCCGCTGCCCTCGCCGTCCTCGTCGTCGTCGCCGCCGTCCCCGCCCTCCCCCACCACGTCGATGTCGGTGTCCTCCGCGGGGCCGGGCATCTCCGCGCTCAGGGTCATCGCTGCGGCGCGGCGGGGGCGGCGGGGGGCGCGGGCGCGGCGGGCGCGGGGGGCGCGGGGGCGGGGCGCCGCATCGGGACGCGCGGCTCGGGGCTCCCGCCGCTCCCCGGCCCCGGCCCCGGGGGCGCCACGCTCGGGCCTCGGCGCCGCGCCCCGCGAGTCCTCGCCGGCGGCCGCGGGAGCCGCTCGGGGCCGCCCCGCCTGGGCCCGGGCGCCGAGCGGGGCCGACCTTCCCCGGCGGGCGGCGGCGGCGGCGGCGGCGGCGGCGGCGGCGGGCGGGAGCCGAGGCGGCGGCCGAGTCCGGGAGAGGGCGGACCTCTCCGCGGCTTATAGCGGGCGGCCTGTCACATGGTGCGCGCGTCAGCGCCGCGGAGGGCCGGGCAGGGGCGCGGGAAGCCAGGCGCGGACGGAGCGCACCGAGGACCGGCCCCGCGCGGGTCGCGGCGGGGAACCCGGGGCTGCGCGCCGCTCGGCGTCCCGGCCGGGCCCGCGCTGGCCCTCCCCTCCCCCCTCCCCTGCCCCCCTCCCCTCCCCTCTCCCCCCCTCCCTTCCCCGGGCAGCCGCACCGCTCGGCTTCCTGGCGTCCCCGAGCTGGCCCTCCCCTACCCCACCCTCCCCGGGGCTGCGCACCGCTGGGCTTCCCGGCCCGGCCCGGAGCTGGCCCTTCCCCCCCCCGTCCCCTCTCCGGGCGGCCACACCGCTCAGCATCCCGGCATCCGGCCTGGTCCCTGAACTGACCCTCCCCTCCCCTCCCCTCCCCTCCCCTCCCCTCCCCGCTCCGGGGCGGCCGCGCCACTCAGCGTCCAGCCGGATCCCTTAGCTGACCCGACCCTCCCCTCCCCTCCCCTCTCCTCCCCTCCCAGGGGCATCCCGCCCCTTCCCGAGCTGGCCTTCCTCTCCCCTCCCCTCCCGGGGGCGCCGCACCACTCAGCGTCCAGCCGGGTCCCTGAGCTACTACCCTCCCCTCCCCTCTCCTCCCCTCCCTTCCCCGGGCAGCCGCACCGCTCGGCTTCCTGGCGTCCCCGAGCTGGCCCTCCCCTCCCCCACCCTCCCCGGGGCTGCGCACCGCTGCGCTTCCCGGCCGGCCCCAGAGCTGGCCCTTCCCTCCCCTCCCCTCTCGGGGCGGCCGCACCACTCAGCATCCCGGCATCCGGCCTGGTCCCTGAACTGACCCTCCCCTCCCCTCCCCTCTCCTCCCCTCCCCGGGGCAGCCACACCACTTGGCATCCCGGCCCCATCTGAGCTGGCCCTCCCCTCCCCTCCCCTCCTCGGGGCGGCCGCATCTCTCAGCATCCCGGCTGGTCCCTGAGCTGACCCTCCCTCTACCCTCCCCGGGCAGCCGGTGCACCGCTCAGCATTCTGACCGGGTCCGAGCTGACCCGCCCCTTCCCTCCCCTCCCTGGGGCGGCCCGCACCCTTCAGCATCCCACCCCGTCCCCCCAGCTGACCCTCCCCTCCCCGGGACTCCGCTGCCAGCCGACCCCCCCCCCCCCCGGCCCGCCCCCGAGCAGCGGTCCCCATGGAGGGGGCCCCGAGCTCCGCGGGCCGGCCGGGCTCCCTCCGCCTGGGCCCGCAGCTCCCCGGCAAATCTGTTGAGAAGCGCCCCCACACACCCCGTTTAAGCACAATAATGATTGTTTACTGACCTTTTAACCTGTCTCCTTCGGTTCTTCTCCAAAGACGTTTGTTTTCCGCCATCTGTTAATAAAAATGTGGTTAGGGCTGGCGTTTTGGTCACTTATCTGCAACTGAATGCCCTAGAAACTTGACAGCTAAACTAAACCACTCTAATGAGAGGATCTGACAAATTTCTTGGGAATAAAGCAAGTAATCGTTGAATGCAGAAAAGACGTAGAAAATGTCAGTGAAAACCCAAATACACACACACAGAAACAACTAGGAACAACTCAAAAAGTTCTTTCATGACGAGGTAAGGGACTCTGTGGTTCTTAGTAAGAGGGAGATTCTAATCAACAGCCCACAGTAACCTTATGTGTATAAGGTGTACACACACCTCGACTCAGGCTTGCTAATAGGGTAATGAACACTTTCAAACCAGCTTTTAAAAGTGTTTTTGGAAAATCTAAGTATCTCCAATAGCTACTGGTGGGAAGCAACGAAATAATGCTGTAAAATAAGATTCAAGTTTTGTTCAACCCAATTTTCCTTTTCAGGTGACAGCGTAGCAGAAACAACTCAAACAGGATGTCATTTTAAGCATTCCTATCTTTGTCATCAACCCACAGTAATTGCTGCGGCTGTGCAAAGGTCCTGATAGCCCGTGGAATTGACACTCACGTGGCCACTCCTTTTGGATTTTTACATTTCCTAAAGCACTCCTGTTTCAAAGTGGAGACCCACCTCAAATTTTTAGCTTTCTGACTAAAATGAACACTTGAAAAAACTAAGTATCAAAAGTCAGTGGCTTTCTGTAGCAACGACCCGGCAGCTGCATTTGTGTACGTTACTTTTCCCACCCAGTTCTTTGCGTTTTCCAATGTCTTATTAATCCCCTTATCAATCACAGTCTCAAAAATAAACTGCCCCAACCTGAGAATTCTTTTAAAATCGAGTTTTGGGGGCCGAGGACAGCTACCCACCAGTTGCGCTGACAAATGACCCCTAACATCCAACACAGGTCTTTGAAAGCTGTGACGGTGCCTCCAAGTCCTAAATAAGTGGTTTCTCAGTGACTCTCCTTTGAAAAATGGCACAACCATGGCATCATGGCAAGGGGCTCCGCATTCACCTGAGCCAACACTGTCAGCACTACTACTCCGTCGTTGGTCATTACGTTGCTCTGCTCTTGTAGCCCAAGTCCTTACAAGGACCTCACGCTGGCACTTCCAAGTCCAAGTTTTAGAAGCGCTCCTCGGAGAGCTAAATCAACAGCGCGGAGCCAGGCGGAGCACTAGGAGCGGCACAGGAAGGAAGACGGCTGCAGGCCAGCAGCTCCTTCAGGTGCTCCTGCCCTCTCACTGCCCTGACCACGTCCGCAGAGGAGAGAGGAGGGAGCAGGGCGAGGAGGGGGGAGGATTGAGGAGGGTGAGGAAGGGGGAGTAAGGAGGGTGAAGAGGGAGGAGGAAGGAGGGTGAGGAGGGAGGAGAGTGAGGAGGGAGCAGGGCGAGGAGGGAGCAGGGCGAGGAGGAAGGAGGGGCAGGAGGGAGGGGGCGAGGAGGGAGTAGGGCAAGGAGGGAGGAGGGAAGAGGGTGAGGAGGGAGGAGGGGGAGGAGGAAGAAGGGCAAGGAGGGAAGAGGGAGGAGGGAGAGGAGGGAGGAGGGAGAGGAGGAAGGCGGGGGAGGAGGGAGCAGGCCGAGGAGGGAGGAGGGGGAGGAGGGAGAAGGGAGGAGGGAGGAGGGGAGGGAAGTGGGCGAGGAGGAGGAGGGAGGAGAGGGAGGAGGGAGCAGGGCGAGGAGGGAGGAGGCCCGAGGCCGGCTGCCCCTTGCCGAGGCTCCCACCGGAGGGGCTCGGGGTGTGCTCCCCGCGAGCCTTGGATGGCGGGTCACCTGGCGGCGGGCGGGCGCGGGCACCTGCGAGGACGCGGTGGATCTGGGCCGAGCAGAGCCTCCGCCGCGGCGTGGACCCCCGGGCCGCCCCCCAGGCTGGGGCGATGGCGCTGCGCTGGGCGGTGCGCGACCGGCTCGCGTGGACGGACCGTGCGGGGCGCCCCGGGCCGGGGCGGGGGAGGGAGGCTGCCCCCTGGCGGCGGCGCGGCGGCCTGCGGGGCGAGCCAGGCAGGGGCGTCCCCGGGGCTGGCGGCCGGCTCGGCTTCCCTCCTGGCGCGGCGGCCCGGGACGCAGGCGGAGGGCGCGGGGGGCGGACGCCCAGGGGCCCGGGAGGGGCCGGCGGGCAGCCCTGGAGCTGAGCCTCACACCGGGGCTCCGCACGCTCCCTTGCGCCTGGCGGGGGCTGCGGGGGGCCGCGCGCCCTGGACGTGCCGTGGGTGGGCGCTCCCCGCACCCCGCACTCCGCTCCTCACAACCCGCACCCCGCTCCCCGCACCCCGCTCCACCACCACGCACCCCGCTCCCCGCTTCCCGCACGCCGCACCCCGCACCCAGCAACCCACACCCCGCACCCGCACCCTGAACCTGGCTCCCTGTTCCCCGCACCCCGCACCCAGCACCCCGCTCCACCACCGCGCACCCCGCTCCCCGCACGCTGCTCCCCGCATGCCGCTCCCCGCACCCAGCACCCTGCTCCCCGCACCCCGCTCCCCGCCCCCCACTCCCCACACCCCAATCCCCGCAACCCGCACCCCGCTCCCTGCACCCCGCACCCCGCACTCCGCTCCTCCACCACGCACCCGCTTCCCGCACCCCGAAACCCGCACCCCCACCCCGCTCCCCGCACCCCAAACCGGTCGCCTGGGGGCCTGGCCTGGCCGCAGCCCGCCCTCGCCCTGCGTTTTGTCTGCTTGCTGGTCGGCGCGAGCTAACGCACAAATCGCACACAACTGACTTTATTTTCACTTTTTACTTTCTTTCCTGCGAATAGACGCAGAGCCTTACACCGAGACAAGTGACGCACAGTAGGAACGTGCACACTTGGGCGTCACCGTGGCACCGCAGGGGAGCAAGAACTGAAGAGCACAGTTCAGAGACATGGAGAATATTCACGTTGGTGCAATCACATTATCCATTTCCAGAAAGTTCCCATCATCCCAGACTGAAACTGGACCCACTAAACAGTAACCCCAGGGTCCTGCCCCTCGCCGCCAGCCTGGGCAAGCACTAGTCCACCTCGTCCCTATGAATCTGACCCCTCTGGCCGCCTCACAAAAGTAGAGCAGCACCACCTTTGTCCTCTTGACAGTGGGTCTCTAACTGGGGTCTTCAAGGTCATCCCTTGTAGCACGTATCAGAACTTCATTCCTTTTTAAGGCTGAATAACACTCTTTCCTATATAGATGCCACATTTTGTGCGTCCATTTGTCCACCAAGGGACGTTGAGGTGGTTCTCTCCTTTTCTGTTCCTTGGTGAACCTCAATGCATCCAGCTCTCTGTGAGACTCCGCATGCGCCCAGTAAGGGTATGCTTGTCACTGTCCTGCGCCTTTCTCACCCCAGAAATCTTCAAGGGAGCCCCATGGTCCTAAGAGAGCACACATTAGTGAAGTCACAGCAATAGTCCCACCCCCCCTGCCCCCGCTTCTGGATTTGTAACCTCAACTTGCTCACAGTCCTGAGACTTGGAGACTCACACTCTGCACATCGTCTTCGATTTTAAGCAGGAGGAGTTAAGATTCCACCAGAATATTTGTGAATATTGTGAATATTTTCCCCCAGACACCTGCACGCGCGCGCGCACACACACACACACACACACACACTTTTAAATTCCTTTTCTGCCTTCTCACCTGTCCTAAATCCCCAGAGGCCCCAGATGACCTTCACATGCTTCTCTGGCCATCCAGGCATTCTCTAGGGGTCTAATGGTTGTGCCATGAGGGTTGGTTCATACACGCCACCAAGCTAATGTCGAGGTCACAGTAGCCAGTGCAGTGGGTACCTCCAAGTGATGGCTGAGCAATTAGGCTTGCACAGGTGCTGCTACGTGTTAAGAGGTCGTGATGGCGAGCAGAGCCTTCTGTCATCACGTCCCGGTGCCAGCTGCCTCTCCCAACACAGGACTCCACGGGCCAGGCTCTTTCCACCCCCTAAATGTGCTTCTCCAGTGCCAGTTAGGTAGTCTGAAAATAAGCTCAAGACAAGGGATTCCTGGCTGAGGGTAGTGGTACCTCTCCCAAGAGTAGGTACTATTTTAATCTGGGAATTCTTTTTTTTAATCTGGGAATTCTTTTTTTTTTAAGATTTTATTTATTTATTCATGAGAGACAGAGAGAGAGAGAGGCAGAGACACAGGCAGAGGGAGAAGCAGGCTCCCTGCTGGGAGCCCAATGTGGGACTCGATTCCCGGGTCTCTAGGATCACGCCATGGGCTGAAGGCGGCGCTAAACCGCTGGGCCACCCGGGCTGCCCATTAATCTGGGAATTCTGTTATAAAATGTCATAATCGAGTTTCAAATGATGGGTCTCCAGCAGTGTAGTCGGGAGTTGAGAAGAAGATATTTTAGTGGCCTTCTGGGTCTTACTAAGCAGTCTATGCTTGCGCAACAGCTCCTTAAACAAGCATTTCATGGCCTCTGAGCAGGATTCAGAAATCCTCAAGAATTCAGAATGTCAGAAAGGTCTAAATCTGTGTTTTATAACAGCGAAATTATTTACACTGACTCAGGAATTTTCATTACCACAGTTAACCTGGACTCGCCCTCCTGCCCCAACGCACACCAAACAGAGACTTCTTTAGTTAGCTCTGATCTCAGTGGTCTGCAGTGGTGCATGTTTAAATCTTGTACCCCCAAGTCGAAAGTTCAAGAGATGTATTTATCAGGAATTAAACTGCAAAATACACACATCTCCCTTCCAGAGAGGAGTCTCCCATTTCGGGGCGGGACCACCTTCCATATAAGACTCTCAAGAGCACATGCTTGTAGTTCTGTAATCTTCTAGCATTTACTTACACTGTTTAATAAGTTAACTTCTTGGAAATAGATTTATTATTTTTAATTCTAATATGAGAATTGAAAACAATAACATTACTATATCTAGAAAGAGTACATTTATTTCTTATTTTATTCACAGTTCACCCAGAGGAAATGTGAAGAGGAACCTCTCTGTTTGGGATGAACAAGGCCTCTCTAAAGTGATTTGAGGGGTACAGCTATCCAGACACATTGAAAATAAAAAGGATCCCGTATAAGACCATGAGAAAGCCTCATCATTAATTGCATTTTTTGTGGTTTAAAATTGGCATACAGTGACAAAAAAAAAAAAAGGAGTATAGAGTGACTGAGCTTATCTATTACACACACAAATACACACACGTGTGCACACTTACACTCTGTTGCCTGGTGTCCAGGCTTAAACCAAGGCTGAACTGTCACCTCTCTGCTCTACCTATGCAAACACCAAAACATCTCGATCTCCACCCTCAGAGCCAGCCCTGACACCACGACCTGGCACCAATCCGGTGGGGACATCGGGAGGGTAGCTGAGGTGGAACACAAACATGGGCCCCTGTGCGGAAGGCACCTCAACATTTTTCATTAGAGGGATGTGTGAACAAATTGTCTTTGCTAGAAAGCTTTGGTTGGCTAGCCTTCTAGTGCAGAAAAAAAAACTGAGGAAGGGCCTGAACCCCAAATTTACAGAAGAATAACTAAAAATAATGAATGATCACCGGTAACAAAGTTAGAAAAAGGTGAAATGCCATTTTCCTCTATCAAATTAGCAAAGAACATTATCACGATGGGTGTAACAGAAGGAACTGCATCATACACTTCCTGTGTAAAGTGATAGAAACCTTCTGGCAAACAATTTGGGAACTGGACCTTAAGTGTCCGTTCTCTTTGAATCATTTACTCTAGGATTGCATCCTAAGAAAATAACCAGAAATGTGAACAGAAATGTATGTACCAAAAAATGTTTGTTGCAGTGATATTTTAAAAGGGAAAAAGTTGGAAACATTCTAACTGTCCAAGTGTTAAATGTATTACTATATATCCTCAAAACGAAATCATTTGCAATCGTGAATAGTTAAGTCTGTGACTGGAAGTCCTAGCAATCAGGTGAGAAAAAGAAATAAAAGGCACCCAAATTGATAAGGAAGAAGAAAACTTTCACTCTTTGCAGATGACATGATAGCATATACAGAAAACCCTAGACTACCAAAAAGCTACTAGAACTAATAAATGAATCCAGTAAAGTCACAGGATACAAAATTAATATACAGAAATCCATTGCATTTGTATGCCTAATAATGAAGCAGCACAAAGAGAAAGTAAGGAAACAATCCCTTTTACCAAAAATAATAAAATACTGGGAATAAACTTAACCCAGTAAGTGAAAGACCTGAACTCCAAAACCTATAAAACATTGATCGTAGATAACACAGTGATTGAGGATGACACAAATAGAAAGATATCCCATGCTTACGGATTAGAAGAACTGATATTGTTAAAATGTCTGTACCACCCAAAGCCCCCTACAGATTTAATGCAACCTCTATCAAAATACCAACTTCGTTTTTCACAGAAACAGAACAAATAACACTAAAATTTGGAGGGAACCACAGAAGAACCCAAATAGCCAAAACAATCTTGAAAAAAAAGGACAAAACTAGAAGTATCACAATCCCAGGTTTCAAGATATACTACAAAGCTGTGGTAACCAAAACAGCATGATACTGGCACAAAAGTAGACACATAGATCAACAGGACAGAAGAGAGAACCCAGAACTCAACCCAAGACTTATATGGTTAATCAATCTAAGACAAAAGAGCCCAGAATATACAACAGAGAAGACATTCTCTTCCACACATGGTGCTGGGAAATCTGAACAGCTACGTGCAAAAGAATGAAACTAGACCACTTTCTGACACCATACACAGAGTAAATTCCAAATGTATTAGAGACCATCAAATGTGAGA
Source organism: Canis lupus baileyi (assembly GCF_048164855.1). Lineage (NCBI taxonomy): Eukaryota > Metazoa > Chordata > Mammalia > Carnivora > Canidae > Canis > Canis lupus. The sequence goes on from NC_132842.1 coordinate 56,984,645, forward strand.
CCTGACACCATAAGACTCCTGGAAGGAAACATGGGCAGTACTTTCTTTGACATCAGCCATAGAAACATTTTTCTAGATGTTTCCACAGGGAAAGGAAACAAAAGCAAGATTAAACTATTGGGACTACACAAAAATAAGAAGCTTTTGCACAGTGGAGGAAACCAACAATAAAACAATAAAACAAGGACAACAATCCAATTTGAAAAATAGGCGGAGGACCTGAATAGACATTTTCCCAGAGAAGACATCCAGAAGGCCCACAGACACCTGGAAAGATGTGGAACATCACTCATCATTGGGGAAATGCAAATCAAAACCAGAATGAGCTATCACCTCACACCCTGTCAGAATGGCTAGATTCAAAAAGACAAGAAACAACAAGGATTGGTGAGAATGCGGAGGAAAAAGAACCCTTGTGCACTATTGGTGGGAGTGCAAATTGTTGCAGCTGCTGTGGAAAGCAGGATGGAGGGTCCTCATAACATTAAAAATAGAAACACTATATTATCCAGCAATTCCACTACCAGGTTCTCAAAGACAATGAAAACACTCAGTGAAAAAGGTAGGTGTGCCCCTCTGTCTATTGCAGCATTATCTACAGCAGCCACGCCATGGAGGCAATGCAACCATCTCTCCCCGGATGAGTCGATGAGGAGGGTGTGGTGTGTATGTCCAACCAGAAGAAAGAATGAGATCTTGCCATTTGCAACCAACGTGGATGGATCCAGACCACATAATGTTCAGTGAAAGAAGTCGGTCAGAGAAAGATAAATACTGTATGAATCCTCTTATGTGTAGAACTCAAGGGATAGAACAAATGAACGAAGAAGAAAAGAAAAAACAAACAAAAAATCAGATTCAAAACTATGGAGAATAAACTGGTGGTTGTCAGAGGGGTAGTGGGTGGGATAATGGAAATCGATGATAAAGGGAATAAGAGTACACTTCACTTTTTTTTTTTTAATCCAAAATGTGTTTATGGTGGCGGGGGATGGGGGGTAGGGTGGGGGTGGGCACTAGGCTGGCTCAGTCAGTAGAACATGTGATTTTAGGATTGTGAGTTTGAGCTCCACCTTCAGTGTCGACTTGAAAATAGAATCTTAAAAAAAACTATGTGCTCATTGGGATGGTTTCCCGCTCCTCTAGATTCTGGGTGTGTGCAGCGCTGCATCGGTGTGAAGGAGCGTCCTCTTCCTCCTGCAGGTGGCAAACAGACCATGGAGCAGTCAACACACAAGCTACCGCTGCGCATGGCTAACGACAGCTGTGATCTTGCAGCATCCTGGGCATTTCACATCCGTGAGGTTGGGATTGGGGCCGTGCACCAGGGGCTTCTCCTTGTGCTTCCTCTCCTCCTCTTCTGGGGCTGAGTGGAGGAGGTCCCTGAGAGGGGCATGTGGTTTGTGGGGAGGATGTCATTGCACGAAGGCCAAGAACATTTATCTTGATGAGCACTGAGCAATGTATAAAGTGGTCGAAACATTGTATTGTGCACCTGAAACGATTATAACACTGTATATTAATACACTTCAGTAAAAACATGAGGTCTGTGAGCAATTTTAATAACTTGAAAAAAACTTAAATGGTAAATGAAAAATCCAGATAGAAAAATTTTAATATAATTATACATGTAATATTATATTTATTTACATATATTTATTTTATATATTTAATATAATGCATGTAAATAGTATGACGGGGAGGAAATAATAAAAAAGTTCAATTGGTTATTTCTGGAAGGTGGGATTATGGTGGTTTTTATTTTGTTATTTCTTTTTTTTTATTTTGTTATTTCTGTTGTACTTTTCTGTTTTCCTAACTATTCATGATGCACAATTTCCAAATTGCTAAGTTGTGACACCTGAGAAGCACAATTAGTGTAAAAGAAAGACTGCAAGCTGAACAGTTTATATCATCTGAAGCATAATTATTGGAACAGACACTAAGAGTTTTAAATAAGCATGATAAATATATTAAGGTGAAAGGGAACTTATTAGTAAAATCAAGCAAGAAAAATAAATAATTTTCAAAAAGATCCCAGTGGAAACATTAAGCATGGAAAATACAATAGATAAAGTAAAGAACAAACAGATGGAACACACAGCAGAATGGATACAGCTGACGAACGCACTGGGTTTGAAGATCCATTGGAGGGAGTCTCCCAAAAGCAGCTGGAAAGGGCAAAATCCTAGTTCAAGGAGTTTTATTTATTGAGCAAGAGAGAGATAGATCATAAAAATATGCAAAATGAAGGGCTCAGTCGGTTAAAAGTCCAACTCTTGATTTCAGCTCAGGTCATGATCTCGAGGTCCTGGGATGGAGCCCTGCATGGGGCTCCTCACTCAGTGGGGAGTCTGCTTCTCTCTCTCTCTCTCTCTCTCTTGCTGTCGTCTCTCAAATAAATAAACACATCTTTTAAAAATGAATATGTTAGTTAATTACTTCCTTCTATCACATGCTAGAAGGTAACAGACACTGCAGGAGAAAATAAAAAAGAGGGTAAGAGGGCCGGGGACAGTGGGTATAGTGTGGAAAGGGTCAGATAGGTTACAATTTTAAACAGGGAATGAAGACTGGAAAAATGATAGAGTTGGATATTTAGGGGAAGAGAATTCCGAGAAAGAACAATTAGGGCAAAGGCCCTGAGGCAGGAACATGCTTGGTCATAGTCAAGGAGTGGCAAGCAGGCCAGCGCAGTCTAGCGGAGAGAGCAAGAGGGAGGATGGGACAAAATCCTAGAACAGGAGATGAGGCCAAAGGGCTGTGGGATGGGAGGGGGTGACCGTGCAGGTGGGACCTGTGTTTGAAGAGCTACTGCAAGGTGTTGCACAGAGAGGTGACCTGCGGGAGCTCAAATCCTTAAATCCTGTAGAGAATTCCTGGCTGCTCTATTAAGAACACCCTGTGTCAGGGCGCCCGGGGGCTCAGTCCGCTGAGTGTCTGCCTTCGGCTCAAGTCGTGACCCCAGGCTCCTGAGATCAAGCCCCGCGTGGGGCTCCCTGCTCGGCAAGGAGGCTGCCTCGGTCTCCCTCTGCCTGCCTGGCCCCTGCTTGTGCTTGCTCTTTCTCAAGTAAATAAAATCTTAAAAAAAAAGAGAAAAGAAAAGAAAAGAAAAGAAAAGAAAAGAAAAGAAAAGAAAAGAAAAGAAAAAAGAAAAAGGAAAGAAAGAACACGCTGTGCCAAGCAAGGGAAGCACCAGGAAGGCAGCTTAGGAAGCCGTTACAGCCCAGCGGGCCTGACCCGGGGCACACGCCCGGGCAGCGGCGGCGGCGGCGGAAAGTGGTGGATTCTGGGCCCACCAGGAAGATGGTGCCTGGTGGTTCCCGGAGTCGGCCTCAGCCTGTATTCGGTGTCAAGGAGAGTCAAGCTGGTCTGTCTGCGGCATTTTTTATGTTGCTCCAACTTCGCTTTTTTTTTTTTTTTTTCTTTTTTGCCCTCTGTCATCACCTCAGTGTTGGCGTCCCCAAGACTGTGTCTTCGGGGCGGCCTCGGTCTGTAGGCCGTGCCACGTGAGGCCACCCCCCTCACGCCATCGGCTGTTGCCCAAGGCCTTGAAAATTCCTATGTCCCTTCCCGTTTGTCCACGCGCCACAGGGTCATGCTCCTCGCGGCCTGCTGGGCGGGTCTCCTGGACCCTGAGCTGAGAACTCGATGTTTCTCCCTGACTCTGGCAGGCCCTGTTCCTTCTGTAGTCCTTGTCACTCCTTGTGGCTCATCTTGCCATGTTGGCAGCAAGAACTGGTCACGACGTGAGGTTCCACGGCCTCCTTCCTCACGTCACAACGTCCAGTTTGCCACCAAGTCCCTCCGGTCCCCCATGCTGCAAGGCGTGGCTCAAACGCCACATTCTCCGTGGAATCTTAACCCATTCTCAATATTTCAAAGTGGTTTCTCCTCGGAGTTTTATAGCTTTAGGCTTTACATTAATTTAGGTCAGGGATCCATTCTGAGTAAAAGGTTGTACATGGCATGTGATTAGAGGCTATTTTTTATTTTATTTTTTATTCTTCTTTACACGTGTACATCCAACTGTCCCAGCACGCACACCCACTGAATTTCCTAAGTATCTTCTGGTGACAAGGTAAAATGGTACAACTACTTTGAAAGACATTTTGGCAGAATCTTAAAAAGTTAAATCTAGGCCTACCCCACAACCCAGGCATTCCAGGTCTAGCTGTGTGCCCAAGAGAAATGAAAGTATACGGCTACGGAAGGACTTGGTATATGAATGTTCCTGAAACAACCAGGAGCATCTCCACAGCACTCACTAGTCCCCCAGCGTCAAGGAAAGGGACCCGTGTCCCCTTGTTAGGGCCACAGGCCGGGAAGCTACACTGCAGAGACAAGGGGAGCCAGACGTCCACCAGCCATCGCAGGACCGGTTGTCTCTCCAGTCATGGGACAGAGGCCCGAGCCAGGCCTGTCTCCCGGCGTATGGGTGGCCGTCTTCCCCCGTGTCTCTTCACATCACTGTCATCCCTCCTGGTGGGCTTCTGGGCCCAGACCTGAGGCTTTTCACAACACGAGGCATCCGGGATCAGGACCGACCCTGATGGCTTTACCTTGACGACCTCTGTGTAGACTCTGTCGAAATACGTTCCTCTCCTGAGGTGCCGAGGATTAGGACCCCAACACGTGAATTTGGAGGGAGACACGATTTAATTCTTAAGAGAGGAACACAGACGACCCCCCCACCCCCTCTCAATGGGCAGGGTGGCAAAGCCACCACATAAAAAGTGTGTGTGGGGGGGAGATATTACCACCATCTCTGAAAAATATAATCTACTTCATCGTGATATGAAATGTTTAATAGGGAGACTCTATGACAGCTTGGGTTCTTCATTTCAGCGAAGTCAGCTCACAACATAAGAAGACATGTAATTTAGGGGGGAAACTGTTTTCATGTGTGTCATATTTTTATGATGGTTGGAGAGCTCAAATACTAAGTAAGCGTTTGGTTCCAAACAAGACACCTGGAACGCCTATGGCTGATTTTCCAAGGCAATGAGAGGATCTGCTTCAAAAGCTAGTGCTTTCCCAACAGAATTTCCAGCAAATTATTATTCCTGGCCCGAGGATGTGCTTTACTTTAAACTCCTTTGCTGACTTGCTTATTTGTAGTAGACACTCACTATTGGCGCTTGTAGTTCACCCTTGACCAATCTTGTCTTCACTCCGAGGAATTCATGCCTATTAATTTTATTTTGCAGGCAAGGCAAATGTAAACGTGTATTTTTATCAGGTTTTAGGAAAAACATATCACTAAGTACCTGCTATGACAATACATCTCGTTATGCCTCATTTGTTGCCATTATTATTATTACTACTTGAGATTTGGGGTGACCTATGGCACAAAAAAATAAGTGCGGCACCTGGCATTGGTAATGCTCCTTTTTTTTTTAAGATTTTTTTTTTCATTTTGAGCAATCTCTATAGCCAATGAGGGGCTCAAAGTCACAACCCCAAGATCAAGAGCTGCATGCTCTACGGCCTAAGCCAGCCAGGCCCCCGGCGAGGGCCACACGCTCACTGGCCCAATGCACACTAGTAGCTGTGCTCCAACAACAAACCCCGGGATGAAGATTGCACAAAAGCCAGTCTCCGAAACCTAAATGTTCCTTTTAAAAGGGGGTGGAGGCCTGGTTACCTCCAAGCCCGTGGGCCAACTCCAAGGCATCTGTTCGCTACTGTCCACTCCTGCCACGCTGCCTTAGCAGCCAACCTCTCCGCCTGCCCATGTGGCCAGCACCCAGCACGGGCCCACCAGGCCTCCCAGCGGGGTCTGCCCACCACAGCTCCATGCAACCAAATTCAAGCTCCCTGAGCCCAGCCTGATGGAGCCATCACCCCTGCTCAGCTCTCCAGGCACCTCGCTACTCCCCACCCCACGACTTGCCCATTAATAATGCTCGGGGGGCGCCTGGGGGGCTCGGCCCATCAGCCTCCAGCTCTTGACCTTGGCTCGGGTTGTGGTCTCAGGGTCGTGACACGGAGCCCCCGTCCTGGTCCGGGCTCAGCGTGGAGTCTGCTTGGGCTTCTCTCCCTCTCCCTCCCCCTCCCTGTTCTCTCTCTCTCTCAAATAAACAAAATATTTTTTTTAAAAAAACCCTGAAAAACAAAAAAAAACCCCAGTACTCCACATGTTGCCTCCATCCCATCAGGCCCTGCCCAGGCTGAAACCCTCGCCCCACTGTACCTGCAAACCAATTGCAAACCCGCAATCCAGCAGCTGTGTCTGCTTCCAGGAAGCCCCCGCTGACTGCCTCAGCCCCGCCAGGACTCTGCCTGGGCTCGGGGGCAGGTGCTGTCTCCCTGTCTCCCCGCGGGCTGTGGACCTCAGGCCTGTGGGGCTACCTGCTGCGACGACAAGCCCCGAGGTGAAGCATCCAAGGGGAGGACCCCCGTTTCTCCCACACAGCCGCGTGCTGCTCGCGGACCCCGACTGCATGCCCTCACCTGGCACCCTGGGCCGCCTTCCGCCCGCTGCCCAGCCCGGCCACTTCCACAGAGCCCGCAGCTGCAGCCCAGGCCCCACGCCCCAGTCGAGCCTTCTTTTACCCAAATCCATCAGCTGGCAAGGAGCGCACACCTGGCTCCGGGGACCCCGGGGACCAACGGGGGCTGTGACGGCGCCTGCCCCGGCCCTGGGCCTCAGCCTTCCTGCCCACGCTCCGGGCCACCAGCCCCGGCCTCTGCCCCCGCGGCTCCAGCCGCCGCCTCTAGAGCTTCAGGTGCCGCGGGGCCGCTGCAGGCCCAGGACAAGCACCAGCCAAGAGTGTGGGGAGGGGACTGCCAGCGCCGAGCTGCTGCACTAGCTACACTTACCCGCAAGGGACACGGAGAAGCAGCCCCAGGACACCGAGAGGCCAGCTGCCCCGGCTGCCTCCCGCTGTGAATTAGAATCTTTGAAAATGGGACAAAAGTATCAGCATTTTTTTTCTTTTTTTTGACTTTCCAAGTGCTCCCAACGTGCCAGCCAATGTGAGACCCAGTGACTCGGACCTGTGGTTCTCAGAGCTGGCTGCCAGTCAGAGTCACGCAGGCTCCTGCCAGGACCCCACCCCGAACCAGCAAAACCAGAGTTTCCAGGTGTGAAGCCTGGGTGGCTGCCTTCGTTCCCTTACCCCTTCCTTCCTGCCTTCCCTGCCCACCAGCTTTTCGGATTTTTCCAAAGTTCAACCAGTCTGGGGGATTACTAACCTGGACTTCAATGGACCCCTATTAAAACTGCCATTTTTGTTGCAGTTGATAAACCCTTTGGTTATTTTCTGGGGGCGAGGGGGTTAAAGATCCGTCTGAGAGAGAGAGTGCGTGTGTGAGTCGGGGGAGGGAGAGAACCGCAAGCAGACACGCTGAGCACACAGCCTTACTCCGGGATCCGGATCAGGATCGATGCCAAGGCCCACAAGACCACAACCCGAGCCGAAACCAAGGGTCAGACGCTTAACCTACTGAGCACTCAGGCATCCCTAAATCCCTTGTTGTGAACAAAGGAAATTGAGATAATTATTTTTATTTTTTTGAAACTAGAAAAGACTGATCCCGGGGCGGGTAGATGCAGGGGAACAAATTTATCTTCTGGCGGCGGGGGCGGGGGGGGGGGGGAACCCGTTAGCAACAGGACTGTGCCTTCTCCAAAAATCACCTTGGGTGGCACTTCCCAGAGCCCACCTGCTCCTGCAGCTCCAGCATCACTTGGGAGTGTGTTAGAGATGTACGTCCTCGGGGCCTAAATTCTGAGGGTGGGCTCTTGGGTCTGGGTCTCGCCAAGCCCGGCGGGTGATTTTTTTTTTTAAGATTTTTATTTATTTATTCCTGAGAGACACACACACAGAGAGGCAGAGACCCAGGCAGAGGGGGGAGCAGGCTCCCTGCAGGGAGCCTGATAAGGGACTCATCCAATCCCGGGTCCCCCGGGGTCACGCCCTGAGCCAAAGGCAGATGCTCAACTGCTGAGAATACATCAGGTGTCCCAGCCAGTGGGTGATTTTGAGGCACGTTAAGGTTTGAGGGCCACTAACCTGGAAGTGGCACTTCCGGTGGGGAAATTAAGATCTTGAGCTTCCATTTCCGATGTGGGTCATCTTTCTTTTGTTTTCCTGACACACCACACGGCCTCTCAAAAAGACAAGAGTAACAACTGGCAGTGCTGCCTGAAGGCCCGGACTCACCGCGCGTGTCTCCACGTGGGACGGTGCCGTCACGCCTCCACTCTGCCCCTGCTGCTTACCGGCCTTCGTCCCTGACCTCCGCACTCAGCCTCAACATGTGGTTTGTGACCTTAGTGTCGTGGCCTGCAGGTAAGCCCCCAACTCTGCTTCCCACCTGCATTTAGGAGCTGCCGCTGCGGTTTGATCAAAATGACTCAGGAGGCTGTTGGGCTCCTGTTTGCCTGCTGCTTCCGCTCCCCATTTCCTCACCAGATGGGGTCACATAATCCCCAAGTTTTATGCAAACTGCAGCACAGGGGCCTGTGCGGCCAGGGCGGTGAAGGGAAGCCCTGCTGGGCTGGACCCACCAATATTTTACGAGAAGTCACAGGCTTCCTCTCAGCCTGAAGAACAACAAAGAACAACAAAGTAGGAAGCAGCTCATTTTCTTTTTCCCCCCACAACCCTTTGTCGAGGGTTAGCAAGACCCTCCAGCGTGAGGCCGCGCGGTCTGCCCCGGGTGGAGCCAGGGCACGTGGGGATGTGAAGGGCCGCCAACAGTAAGCAGCCCCGTGATGGTTCTCGACACTGGAGGGCTCCACTGCTACTGAGCACGCACTAATTCTGGGATTTCAGAGACGTAATTTTACTTAATCCCAACAACATTGTAAAGGTAAGTAGTTTATTTATTTATTCCTGAGAGACACAGAGAGAGGGGCAGAGACACAGGCAGAGGGAGAAGCAGGGTCCCTGCGGGGAGCCTGACGCAGGACTCTATCCCAGGACCCTGGGGTCACGCCTTGGGCTGAAGGCAGATGCTCGACCACTGAGCCCCCCAGGCGTCCCAGGAAAGAGTGATTTCTGATGCCATCACAATCACCTTTACCTTCATAAATTCTTTTGTACTTATGCCTTTGAATGTTACAGAGCATCCCAAGAATCCACTCATTAGCCAGCACACGTTTATACTTTTAAAAATTGTATTTATTTTCAGCGTTGATATCAGGATGTGCAATGCGGTGGTAGAGACAAGCCAGGCCTGACAAGTCCGTGTGGCGCACGGAGTGAAGGCGCCCGTCCGGGCAGGTGGAGGAACAGTGAGAGCTCTGATCTTAGTTTGCTAGCTGTGGGGTTTCAGGAACACCGTGCAATCTCCCCGAATCTGTTCCCTTTGTGTTTGTATTTCTGCAAGTAGGAATAAGACTACTGCCTCTCTCTGTGTCTCTCATGAATAAATCTATAAAATCTTTTTTTTTTTAAATCTATAAAATCTTAAAAAAAAATGATCACTCTTTCCTAATCCTAATTCTTGGATCTGTTTCTCCTTGCTCTCCTAGCCCAACAAGGACTTTATCTACTCTCCAGCCGGGCCAGATAGGACCACAGCCATGTCCTTCAGGCACTATGCTCTCCACTGCTGATGACTGAACCCCCTTCCCTCGCTCGCCATCCTCCTTCCCACCTGTGTGGGAACAATCCACCCATTCAACACAGGACAGTGCCTGCTTCCCCACACCCTGCCAGGATTGAGCACTGTAGTCTTCGAAAGTTTTCATCATGAAAATAGGAAAAATAAAAACCTCATTTTAATTGGCAGGTTCTTAATTGCTGTAGAGGTTAAACATGTACATTCTTTTGTGGATTGCCTTTTCATTTCCTTTACCCAACTTCTTTTTTATTATTATTTTATTTATTTATTCATGAAAGAGAGAGAGAGAGGCAGAGACACAGGCAGAGGGAGACGCGGCTCCATGCAGGGAGCCTGACGCGGGACTCGATCCTGGGTCTCCAGGGTCACGCCCTGGCCGAAGGCAGCGCTAAACTGCTGAGCCACCCAGGCTGCCCTTTATGTTTAATTATATATAATTTTTACGTCTCACTTTTTACATTAAATCCATCTGAAACTTGTAAGGTACGCAAAAAGAATCAAGAGTCAACGCTCTCCTTCAAATAAATAGCCAGTTTGTTCTAACGCCATTATTGAATAATAGAGATCTTCTTCAACTTCCAATGACATTATGTCCCAGTTACAATTTCACCGTAGTTGAAAATATCCTAAATCAACACTAAACACACCTAACCTGTGGAACATCATCACTTAGACTAGCCTAGCCTACTTTAAACAAGCTAAGAACACTCACAATTAGCCTACAGTTGGGCAGAGCACCTAACACAAAGCCGGCTTTGTAATCAGGTGTGGAGTATCTCACATTATCTGTTAAATACTGAGAGTGAAAACCAGAATGGTTGTTGGTGTGTGAGCTGCTTACCCTTGAGGCCTGGGACCTGACTGGGAACCACAGTTCCCTGCTACTGCCCAGCACCAGAAGACAGTGCTGTACTGTGTATCACCAGCTGAGAAAAGACCATTATTTAAAATTCAAAGTACAGTTCCTTTCTTTTTTTTTTCAAAGTACAGTTTCTACTGAATGCTATTACTTTTGCACCTTCTAACGTGGAAAAAAAATCACTAAGTCACTCCATCACGCTCTCGGACCACATGTACATACTTTCCTCAACGATTTAAGGGATCATCTTTATTAAACACTAAATTTTCTTTCTGGACTCTCTAGTCTTTCCATTGATGTATTCTCTTTTTTAAAATATATTTTTAAATTTATTTATTTATTTATTTGAGAGAGAGCGCACGTGCAGGAGCTGCAGGGGAAGACAGGGATTGGGGGCGGGGGGCGGGTCTCAAGCTGACTCTGCGCTAAGCGAGGGGCCAGAGGCGGGGCTGGATTTCACAACCCTGAGATCATGACCTGAATTGAAACCAAGAGTCAGATGCTTAACGGACTGCGCCACCCAGGCACCCCTCCATTGATCTATTCTTGTGCCTGTAGGACATTGGTTTAATTTCTGTAACTTTATACTATGGTTTAATATCAAGTAGAGCTACTTCAAGCTTATGGCTCCATGTGTAGTGTGGAGTCCAACATGGGGCTTGAACTCACAACCCTGACATCAAGACCCGAGCTGAAATCAAGAGTCCAATGTTTAACCAACTTTGCCACCCAGGCGCCCTTCAATCTCTCATTAACACTAAAAAAAAAGTCTAGGCTACTATTAAAATTTTTTCCTCCAACTTACTCTTGGAAATATTTTGCCAAAGCCTGACTTTTTCACTTACTTTTCTAGAAGCTATTCTTTCCATTATTTAATAATCATTACCTGTGTCTACAGTTAACCTGGTTCTGTGGTAAGCGATGGCAATAAAAAAAAATTTTTTTAAAAATTGACAAAGTCCTTGCATTCAAGAGGCTTAAAATCACATGTAGGAAAATTAAAGCAAATGACTTGGGGTAAGAAATCATGATTTCTGCTGTGGGGGAGAACTGTAAGGGTAAAGTCCAAGAAGGCTTTGATACATCTATCTCCTGGGGGAAGCAGTGGAAATGCAAATAGCAAGGGATGGCCAGTGCTACACCACCAGGCCTCTTAAGGGGCCTGGGGAAGGGTCCACGCTTCCTATGCAACATTGGGATGCTAAGATTCCAAAGATATGTCTTGGGGGTCTTAAAAGTCTACATTCCATCTTAGCACTGTCCAGCGGGGTCTACATTTTCAGTTTCCCTACCCCATGCTAAAACTTCCTCCGGGATTACATCTTACAAACTGGCAGTGGTGAGGACGCCCACCTGTTATACAGCTCAAGCCAGCATAAGGCAGGGACCCTCTATGCACACTTTGCTCCCTGATATAAGGTACCAGCTTTATTAGAAATGAAATGTTGTAGCTTTCAAAGCATGATTTGCCTGTTTATATAATCCAGAATCCCCGATAGTCTTGTGAGGGGAGCAGAGGCCATCATTTCTACTTTAAAGATGTATAAATGGATGTTTTGCAAAGCTAGCACATTAAGTGATTTGTCCAAAGTGCCACGTGACAGAGCCAAGCCTATAAGCAAAGTTTCAGATTCCTAGGTCAGTTTTTTTTTAATATTTTTATTTATTTATTTGTTCAGAGAGAGAGAGAGAGAGAGAGAGAGACCCAGAGAGAGGCAGAGACACAGACAGAGAGAGAAGCAGGCTCCATGCAGGGAGCCCGACATGGGACTGGATCCGGGTCTCCAGGATCACACCCTGGGCTGAAGGCGGCGCTAAACCGCTAGCCACCAGGTCCCTAGGTCAGTTCTTTTGTAGTATGTCTGTGGCCTACTGGGTAAACCCAATCTGTGTGCTTAAGGAGGTTCTAGTAGCACTATCCCGAACTTCATTATACCTCCTCTCCTCTCTTCTTCACCCTCACCACTGTAAGGAAATGGGGGATCCCCTTCCTTTCTTTATACTTTTCCATCCAAAAAATGGGATTGGGGTGGAGAGGAAAGAGGGCTAGGACAACACTGGGGTGAAGATCTAGATGGAAGCCAAAGAAGAGGGGAAATGAGCCTCTGTGGGACAAGGTTCAAGGAGTTGTAGCTGCCAGAGTCTCCTGCTAATTTACCTCCCAAGGCTCCCTGGCTAAATCCCCAGTCATTCCAACCCACTTCCTTTTTCACTGTCACATTGGTAGCTTCTGAACTTCCGAATCTCTCTCCTTCTCTGGGCAACTGACGGACAGAATTCAGACTTAGCTTTTTACCTCTGCAGATGTACCTTTTAAAAACACATATACATGGGATGCCCAGGTGGCTCAGTGGTTGAGGGTCTGCCTTCGGCTCAGGGTGTGATCCCAGAGAACCGGGATCAAGTCCCATATCAGGCCCCTGCATGGAGCCTGCTTCTCCCTCTGTGTATTTCTCTGCCTCTCTCTCTCCATGTCTCTCATGAATAAATAAATAATTATTTAAAAAAAAGAAAAAGAAAAAAACACACGTGTTCTTTTTGGTTTTGTCTTTATTTGTTTATGTAAAGGGTCTGTACTCTTACTAGCAATAGAGAAAGTGGTTGGGACTGAAAAGGCAAAAAGTCTTCACTCTTAGTGCCCCTCATGCTATTTCATAGAGATACTACAAAGGAAAGACATTTCCTCCATCCCCAGTTTTCCTGTAAACCAGCTGGCTCAGTCCATAGAGCATGTGCCTCTTGATCCTGAGGTCCTGAGTTCAAGCCCCACATAAAGCTTATTTAAAAAAAAAAAAAAGAGGGTGGGGGCACCTGGGTGGCTCATTTGGTTAAGTATCCAACTCTTGTTTTCAGCTCAAGTCATGGCCTTATGATGTGAGATCCAGCCCTGTGTCAGGTTCTGTGCTGGGTATGGAGCCTGCTTGAGATTCCCTATCTCTCTATCCCTCTGCCCTCCCCCCACTCTTTCTATCTCTCCCTTTCTAAACAGAAGAAAGAAAGAAGAAAGAAAGAAAGAAAGAAAGAAAGAAAGAAAGAAAGAAAGAAAGAAAGAAAGAAAGAAAGAATAACTGGGACAGAAGAAGATTAATCTGCAGCCCTTGCATCGGGGCATTTCACTACTGCAGCTGAGACTTACAGAGAGGAGGACTTTGGGGTTAACGCGGGGGGGTGGGGTGGAATGGGCCGGATGCTGCCAAGACTAACACTAGGGATGGGTGGGAGCTGACAACAGCTGTGGGGGAGCATCCTCCCCTACCTCAGCCTCCAGACCTCACCCTAGACCAGCTGGAAGGAGTGGGAAGACAGAGGAGGTGGGGGATCTGGGCCAAGGAAGGGGAAGGAAAGAAGGGGAATTTTCAGTCAAGCAATTGGGAGACAATTCCTAGGTCCCAGGAGGGAGGGCTTGTCCTCTGGTGCATGTGTGTGTGTTGGGTGCGGGGCAGCGGGGGGGGAGGGGGCAGGGGGACGGTTAAGTGACCTAGGTAACTAAGCAAAGCCAGACTCCACAAGGCCACTGCTAAGCCTGCCTCCGTGAGTGCTGTGTGTCCCGTCTGCGGCTCGATGCCGGGGAGGCACTCATAGATGTTTCATGCTGAAGCGCGCATAGCTTGTACATAAAAATTCCATATGCCAATTGACTGGACTACATGAATACATCTGTCAAAAACAGGTCTCTTAGGCACAATTTAGGACATTCCAAAGCAGCTTTATAACTGTTTCAACCTCCAAATGGTATGAATTAACACTCATAAGCCACGTCTATTCTCTGTCAGTAGGATTGGGCTAAACATCCAAATAATTCAAGTCTAAAACACTCCGTTGCCTTCATTATAGGGAGTATCAGTAGAAAGGTCTTTTCTTTTCCCCCCCAAAATTATACTGTTGATGGACTCAGTGTTTGATGTCACATTGTTAACATATGGGAATATGGCCATAATGATAAAATATTATGGGCTTGAAAAGAACCATATTTTTGCATTTCTACACGATTGTTATTCCAATAATATCTATAATTTCCAGTGTACACTGACACCAGTAAGTGATGAGATCTCAGGTGCAAGTATATTTTTTTTAAGAAGTCAATAAAAAAAATAATTATATAAGAGTTCCTGAGATGGCCCTTTTGATCTTCAATTCTCTCCATTCTCTCCTTACAACGGGAGATGCACAAAGGAGGGACGCAGCCTCCCTTTAGGACAAAGCTTAGATGTAAACTTCACGTGCTCAGTCTCAGTACTACGCATATGCACTCTAGGGACTCGGGGCACCTGGGGGCTCAGCAGTTGAGCAGCTGCCTTCAGTTTAGGTCATGACCCCGGGGTCCCGGGATCAAGTCCCACATTGGGTTCCCCTGCAGGGAGCCTGCTTCTCCCTCTGCCTGGGTCTCTGCCTCTCTCTCTCTCTCTTATGAATAAACGATGTCTTTAAAAATAGATAAATAAACAAACCAACAAACAAAAGCCATCTTCTCATATCACACAAAAGTTAAATACTTAGGAAATCTAATTTTCTTCAATTGTTTCTCTTTTGCTGAAAAAGCTACGATTTTGAATGAAGTATTATATACTTCTGAAATGGCTACTGTGTATATATAATTTGATACATTACAGTATATAAGTAAATAAACTGTATTAAAAATTAATCAGCAGGGGCATGTGGGTGGCTCAGTCAGCTGAGTGCCTTCCGCTCCAGGCACGGTCCCGAGGTCCTGGGATTGGGGAGCCTGCTTCTCCGTCTCCTCCCTGTTCATGTTCTCTCAGTCTCTCTCTCTCAAATGGATAAAATCTTTTAAAAAAAAGTTACTCAGCAAATACAGTTATAAAGTTAAATAGTAATAGCTTGGATTTTTAAGATTTTATTTGTAAGTAATTTCTACACCCAACATGGGGCTCAAACTCACAACCCCAATATCAACCCCGCATGCTCTGTTGACCAAGACAGCCACGTGTCCCTGATTTTCAAGTTTACTGATATTTTGACTTAAAATTTTATTTTGTGATAATTAACCCTGCATTAGATAAAAAGAGTAAACTTTATACCTGTTCTTATGTATAAAGCACAGACACACATATAGTAAATGGCCATATACAGCACATCTGTGGGATTAAAATCTGATGGGCAGGTGATTAGGGCAAAAACATGTCCAAAAAGACTCTTGAGTGTAATGATACCTTTTTTTTTTTTGAATGATTTTTTTTTTTTTTAAGTTAAGAAACTCTGAACTAAAGCCATCTAAGTTTTTTGGCAGGAAAATATTTTGCTGTTAGTTTGCCAGGATGAATCTCAACCAAAACTTGAAATAAGAATGGGTTTATGCATATTCTTTTCTTATCCTCATGTCCCCTTCCTTGTTTTTTCTCCTTCCACCCCAGGTGGTTGCATATCCTCTAGTCACAGAATGACTCTTTTCCTTTTGAGGCCAGGATCCCATTCCCTGGCTTCAGTGGTGGCAGGTGGTCCAGGCCTGTCCACCCGTGGACATGTCACTTGACTCCAACCAATCACAGTTAATCCTGGGACTTTTGCTGGAACTCAGAACAGACCCTTTTCTGTAGGAGTTACATTTGCCAGGCTGTGAGCCTGGAGCTGCTCAAGTCCCTCTGCCATAACCCGGGGCAAGACTAGCAGACAGTAAAAGCAATCTAGTGGAGAGCAAAGGGAGAGAACCAAAGGATGGAGGCAGTGCTCAGTGGTAACACCGAGAACCTAGATCCAGCCATGCCTGAAGCTATCAGAACCCCTGGTGTTCTCTGGTGTCTGCTGTGGCTAACGTCAAACAGAGCCCTGCCTCTGTCACCAGCAAGCAGAAGGGGGATGTCACTTCAGACACCAACACTGCCCAGTTCGCTAATTCCAAGACTCTCCGCCCAGAGTCCAGGAACCCCTCTTTGGTTCTTCATCCAAATCAGCATTTCCCATCTGCGGTCTTAACCCCATCACCTACCCCTACTTAAAACTCTACTTTCAGGGAGACTGTTAACAGTTCTCACCGGGTATGGTTCTGAATGGAAGACACTAATCTTTTTTTTTTTTTTAAGATTTTATTTATTTATTCATGAGAGACACGGGGGGGGGGGCAGAGACACAGGCAGAGGGAGAAGCAGGCTCCATTCAGGGAGCCCGACGTAGAACTTGATCCCGGGACTCCAGGATCACACCCTGGGCTGAAGGCGGCACACCCAGGGATCCCCGGGAGACATTAATCTTACAGCAGTATTTCTGGGGTCACTTTTAATTTCTTGGTTAAATTGTGAATTACTCTTTATTTGAAAGAATGTGCTTTATTTCCTTTTTGTGGACACAATGTTTGCCTATATGTAAATATATATATACATTATGTGACAGCCTATCATCAGCTCACTTATCATTAAATATGTACCATTAAGGAGTTATATATATATACTGAAAGGCAACAAACATGAATCTATATTCATGAAATTTTACTCTGACCTCCATGAAAAAATGTCTACTGTTCATTCATAACAGATAAACAGAAGGTGAAACTGTTTTGGTAATTTTATTATAAAGTGTGTAAATACAAATTTTAAAAAAATGAACTACAGGGGCATCTGGGGGTGCTCAGAGGTTGAGTGTCTGCCTTTGGCTCAGGGCATGACCCCGGGGTCCTGGGATCGAGTCCCACACCAGGCTCCCTGCAGGGAGCCTGCTTCTCCCTCTGCCTGGGTCTCTGCCTCTCTTTGTGTCTCTCATGAATAAATATTAAAATATTTTTTAAAAACTGAACTACAGTATACTAGACAATATGTTTTTGAATTTGCAAGGTTCTAAGTAGTGCATTCACTAGCAACTAAAGTTGTTCAGTATTCCTCATAACTATCCTCAATAATTTGAAATTTAGTAATTTTTTGATTTTCAACAACTCCATTCCCAAAAGCTTTCTCTGGAAGGAAGGAAGGAAGGAAGGAAGGAAGGAAGGAAGGAAGGAAGGAAGGAAGTCAGGAAGTCAGGCAAAGAAATTTGGAAGTAAAAGACTACTTCTTTAATTCTGTAGATGCACAATCAGTTAACACTGTTCATTTTTCTGAGGACACAAAAAAATTGAACAGCAGACCAACTAATGGGAGGTGAGTCACAGCCTGGAGTGTGTCATTTTGTCAGCATCAGTAACTGATAGTCAAAAATAGGATCATTTAAAGAGATTCAGTTCACTAGGAAGATTTAGGTTCAGATACATTACACTTGAGGACACCCAAATCGATTCTGAAGGCATCTGAACATACAGAACTGGGAATAAGAGGCCAGGGTTTGTGGTACAAATCCAAAAGTCAGCAAAAACTCAAATGAGCAGGCTCAGAAAATGGCTGAACTCTTTGGATCAAATGGAGAGAAAAGGAGAGGATCCCATAGAAAGTCTAAGGACAAGGAAAGGAGGATGGCCTGAAATGATATTGGAAAAAATGAGGCAGGCCAGCATCAGGAAAAAAAACAAACCAAAAAAACAACCAAGAGCAAAGGGTCTTACTGTGAATACCTATATCAACACAGCTATTGAGAAGGTGGGAAAGAAAGTCTTATAATTCAGGTTTTGCTATCTAGGCAACAGGGCAATCTTTCCTTACGTTATATGTTACATGTTAAATCATCCAGGGGATAGGGCTTTGTTTTGATCCCAGTTAATAGAAGACAGATGTCTGGCATCTGGTTCTATGACGAGAAATGGCCACTTTTAGAGCAGCTGGCAGGCATGCTTGGCCCAATGTCTGTGGGGGAACAGTGACTTGACAACAGTTGTACATCTAGATTTCGAGGGAGTGGGCAGTAGTATGAAATACTTCACCCAAATTATATGGTAGAAAGGTTTTGTTTTATTTTTTGGTTTTGATTTTTTTAAAGATTTATTTATTTGAGACCGAGAAAAAGAGAGAGAGCTGTGGGGTGGGTCTGGGGTCAGCTTGCAGCTCAGCACAAGCCTCAATCTCAGGACCCCAAGATCACAACCTGAGCCAAAACCAAGGTCAGACGCTCAACCAGCTGTGCCACCCAGGGGCCCCTAAAGATTTTATTTTTAAGTAATCTCTACATCCAATACAGGGCTCAAACTTATGGCCCCGACACCAATAGTCTCATGCTTTACCAACTGAGCCAGCTAAGCGCCCCTTTTTGACTTCTATTGGTATATATTTTTGGTACCTATTATCAGAGGGCAGTAATTTTGTTATATTCCAAATGTCTTATAAAATTTTAGCATGGATTACCTCTATGACTAATAGTCTGTAGAACTGTCACACTTGAGACATTTGGTTCAATTGTAAGCGATAGCTATTAGAGAAATGAGGCTATCAATCTCACTTCTGAAACAGAAGTCTGCACCAACCTTATGAATAGACAAGTCCATCAAGAACAGCTCTGGATTATCTTTAGCCAAACCTGTGTGTGAATTCCCTCTACTTACCCTCCCCAGCCTGGCCCCCTTCACTAGTCTCTTCACCTCACTCTGGCATTATTTTATGTGGCTTTTTCCAAGTTTAATTTTCTCTTGTTTAACATATTCATGACACCCTCAGTCACCAGATAGTCAAATGCAAGGTCCTTAGCATTGCTCCCAGGGTCCCTCATACTTGCTGGGGTGTATTTGGTTTTGTTTTTTGTTTTTTACTGCTCCAGGCAATGGAAGCAATGGAAGGAAAACTCCAGGCAAAGGAAGTGCCTATTTGACGTGCCTCTTGGGCACAGGTGTTGATGTGGCCCTTTCTCTTGCGGCAGGTAACAGTGCAGGGTTGCAGGCGAGCAGAACACTTGCGGCAGATCTTGCCCCTTATCTCCATGCCAAGCTTCAAAACTTCAGTCATTTGTATACCTTCTTCATGATTTTTGGCATACTCAAGTACCAAATGAACTAGCTACTTAGTATTTCTTTATATAGGTCAATTTTAACTACTCAAATAGAGTATCTTAGAAAGAAAACTGAATTTCTAACAAAAATAGCAAGTTAGGGACGCTTGGGTGGCTCAGTGGTTGAGCGTCTGTCTGCCTTCGGCTCAGGGCATGGTCCCAGGGTCCTGGGATCGAGTCCCACATCGGACTCCCTGCATGGAGGCTGCTTCTCCCTCTACGTCTCTGCCTCTCTCTTTGTGTCTCTCATGAATAAATAAATAAAATCTTTAAAAATATAGTAAGTTGGTTTCAACTGCCATATAATGAAGAGAATTGTTGTTTAATTCTACCTAGATGATCCTGCCAATTGAAACTCTAAGACTAAGGCTACTTTCTTAATTTTACGTTTTATTTTTCTTGAGGTCCAGAACCCCAAGATCATGACCTGAGCTGAAATTAAGAATTAGTCGCTCAACATTCTGAGCCACCCAGGCTTCCCTGAAAAGACTACTTCTAATGGAAATATGAAGCCACAGTTCTGTTTTAGTCAGTACAATCAATATACAAAATCACTTGCTCCTCATTTGTTTGAATGAAGAATGAAGGACAATCTAAAAATTAGCTGCAATACTTAAAAGCACAAATAATCATTATAATTTAACACAGATTTAATGCTAATGTCAGTCTCTTCATGTGGTCAGCAGATCTGAGCTCAAAACAGACTATATGCTGACAGAAAATGAGGGAGAGTAACACTTAAATTTTCAATTCTGTAAAATTACAGGAGGTTGAAAAATATTACTCTTTACCACCTGATTTATATTTTATAGCAAAAAATATTACTGGAACAGAATAGAGATCCCAGAAATAAACCTACAATTAATTGGTCAATTAATCTAAGACAAAAGAGGCAAGAATATACAATGGAGAAAAGATAGTCTTTTCAATAAATGGTGCTGGGAAAACTGGAAAGCTTTATGTAAAAGAATGAAACTGGCCTACTTTCTATTACCAAATCCAAAATCAAGCTCAAAATTGATTAAATACCTAATCATGAGACTTGAAACTATAAAAGATCCTAGAGAGAACAGAGGCAGTAATTTCTCTGAAATCAGCCATATCAACACTTTTCTAAATATGTCTCCTGAGGCAAGGGAAACAAAAGCAAAAATAAACTATTGGAACTACACAAAAATAAAAAACTTTTCTACTGCAGGGGAAATCATCAATAAAACAAAAAGACAACCCATACTGAATGGGAGAGGGTATATAAGGGGTTAGTATCCAAAATAAATAAAGAACTTATATAAGTGAACATCAAAAAAAACCCCAAACAACCCAATGAAAAAATGGGCAGAGGACCTGAGTAGACATTTTCCAAAAGAAAATATACAGATGGCCCACAGACACACATGAAAAGACGGTCAACATCACTCATCATCAAGGAAATGCAAATGAGAATCATAATATCCCTTCATACTGGTCAAAATGGGAAAAAATCAGAAAGAGGGCAGCCCGGGTGGCTCAGGGCATTTAGCGCCGCCTTCAGTCTGGGGCGTGACCCTGGAGACCCGGGATCGAGTCCCACGTCGGGCTCCCTGCATGGAGCCTGCTTCTCCCGCTGCCCGTGTCTCTGCCTCTCTCTCTCTCTTTCTGTGTGTCTCTAATGAATAAATAAATTAAATCTTTAAAAAAAATCAGAAAGAGGAGAAAGAACAAGTGTTGGCGAGGATGTGGAGGAAAAACGAGCCTTGTGCACTGTTGGTGGGAAAGCAGACTGGTAAAGCCACTATGGAAAATAGTGTGGAGGGTCCTCAGAAAATTAAAAATAGAACTGCCATATGATCCAATAATTCCACTATTTCCACTACTGGGTATTTACACAGGGAAAACAAAAACACCAACTTGAAAAGAAAGGCACCCCTATGTTTACTGCAGTATAATTTACTTTTTTAAAGATTTTATTTATTCATTTGAGAGACAAAGCGCACAAGCAGGGGGAGGGATAGAGGGAGATGGAGAAGCAAACTCCCTGCTGAACACGGAGCCCCATGTGGGGGCTCGATCCCAAGACCCTGAGATCATGACCTGAGCTGAAGACAGACGCTTAACAAACTGAGCCACCCAGATGCCCCTGCCCCCTGCATAATTTATAATAGCCAAGACACACATGTAACCTAAGGGTCCAAGTGTCCATTAATAGACAAAGAGATAAGAAATGTGGTGTATGTGTATATATATATATATATATATATATATCTGTACATACAGAATAGAATATTACTCAGCTATAAAGAGTATGAAATTGTGCCTTTTGAGACAACATGGGGGACGCCTGAGGGGCTCAGCGGTTGAGCATCTGCCTCTGGCTCAGGTCGTGACCCCGGGGGTCCTGGGATCGAGTTCCGCATCGGGCTCCTCGTGGGGAACCTGCTTCTCCCTCGGCCTGTGTCTCTGTGTCTCTCATGAATAAACAAACTAAAAACCTTAAAAAAAAAAAAGAGAGAGACAACATGGATGGACCTAGAAGTTATGATACTAAGTGTAGTCAGACTGAGGAAGACAAATACCATATGATTTCCCTCATAAATGGAATCTTTAAGAAAACGAATAAACAGTGGCGCCTGGGTGGTTCAGTCACCTGGGTGGGCATCTGACTCTTGGTTTTAGCTTCGGTCAGAATCTCAGAGTGGTCAGATCAAGCCTCGTGTGAGGCTCCAGCCTAGGATGCAGTCTGTCTGTGTCCCTCCCTCTGCTCCCCCCCACCCCAGACTCTCTCATAAATAAAAATAAAATATTTGTAAAATTGAATAAACAAAAAGCAGAATCAGAACTATAAATACGGAGAACAACATGATGACTGCCAGAGGGGAGTGTGGGTGGGATTTGGGCAAAATGGGAGAAGGGGAGAAAGAGATGAGGCCTCCAGGTCTGGAATGATTACGTCGTGGGAACAAAAGACAGAGCACAAGGAATAGGGCCAATGACACCGTGACAGCGATGTAAGGGACGGATGGTAGTTATCCTCGTGATGAACTGAGCATGACGTATGAATGGTCAAACCACTAAGTTGTATACCTGAGACTAAGGTAGCACTGCATGTCAACTCTACTCAGATAAAGATAACAGTGAAATAACTAAAAAGAAAAACCTGAGACACAAAAAGGTTGAGGCAAAAAATATATATATGTATTATCCCGTAGGTACAACTCAATAATTAAAGAGTGATTAGGAAAGCAGATACCAGAGCCTAGACCTTGGTGCTAGCTTAGATTTTGATTTTGAGGGGTGCCTGGGTGGCTCAGTCAGTTAAGCATCTGCCTTCCGCTCAGGTCATGATCCTGGGGTCCTGGGATCAAACCCTGCATTGGGCTCTCTGCTCGGCGGGGAGCCTGCTTCTCCCTCTCCCTCTGCCCTCCCCCCTGCTCATGCCCCTGCCCCCACTCTCACTCAAATAAATAAATAAAATCTTTAAAAAAAGAAAAAAGATGTTATTTTGGGGTCTCTGGCTGGCTCAGTCAGTAGAGCATGTGACTCGACCTCAGGGTTGTGAGTTCAAGCCCCATGTTGGGTGGAGAGATTACTTAAAAATAAAATCTTAAAAGAATAATAAAAAATTTAAGGGATGTTATTTTTGCAAATTAATGAAAATAAAACCCTTCACAGTAGAAGACCCTGGGGGGTCGCTTGGGTGGCTCAGTTGGCTAAGCATCTGCCTTCAGCTCAGGTCAAGATCTCACGGTCCTGGGATTGAGCATCAAGTTCGGCTCCCTGCTAAGCAGGGAGTTTGCTTCTCCCTCTTCCTCTGCGCCTCCACCCCACTCATGAGGTCTCAGGTAAATAAATAAAATCTAAAACAAAACAAAACAAAACAAAACAGTAGAGGATCTGTGAAAGCTAAAATAAGTATAGATGCCCCACCTACCACTCATATACTTTATCAGGTTTAGTTGAACCCTCTAGATGTAATGATCCACTTTATACTTCTAACTTACATTAAAAAAATCTTTTTGCAGAGTGAACTCAAGCATGTGTTCTTGCTTCAAAACTTTTCTTTCTGGTCTTTTATCACGGGTCTTTCTAGAATCCATGTGAGAAAGAACAAAAATGAAAACAAAACAGAAACACCTTGACTTCTACTTGGCTTCACAACCAAAAATTAAAGCCAGATCACAGAGTTAAATGTGGAAGTTAAAACTGTAAGAAATAATGGAGAATATCTTCATGGACTAGATACAAATTTCTTAAACAGAAAGAAAAAAGTACTAACTATAATATTGTATCTTTTTTCTTAACCAAATTCTCAGCTTCTCAAGGCATTAAAATACTGAGGCACTACTTTATCCTATAATATGTAGGAAATGTTTTCTAATTTACAATACCAATGTTGCAACTAATAAGTCTACTGAGTGAGGTTTACATTTTTTTCCAGTTCCTTTTTCCTTTGGATATATTCCATTAAGATTGGACAGTCTGCATAAGGCATTCAAAAATAATCTGAAATAGCTCTCTTCTCTATATAGCTATTTTCACCATTTGATATAGTTAGGTTCTTCTGCTTCAGTTTATTGTCAATTTTAGAATTTTAGGGTTTGCTCTTCTTTTTACTCTGATTACATGTTCCAATATATAGAAGATTCGAAAGTCAAAACTAACTGAAAAGGTATACTCTGAGAAATCTTGCTTCCACTCCTATCCCTTCTACTTTTCCATTTTATTTCTGCTCACATCATGTAGGTGTTTCTGTTTTAAGTGTCTGGTTTCTTATTCTTTTTTGCAAAAAAAAAAACCAAACACATTCATAGTTTTCTTTTAAAGGTACCATCTTCTGGGGCACCTGGAAGGCTCAGTGGTTGGGCGTCTGCCTTCAGCTCAGGGCGTGACCCCGGGGTCCTAGGATCGAGTCCCACATTGGGCTCCCCGTAGGGAGCTGCTTCTCCCTCTGCCTCTCTGTGTTTCTTATGAACAAATAAATAAAATCTTTTTAAAAAATAAAGAAATAAAGTACCATCTTCTATATGCTTGGCTTCATTGCAGAGTACTCTAATGGTTTGCAGAATATTTACAATTTAATTTTTAAACTATTTTTAATTGATACTCAGAACAGTTATATAAGCATTAGCCATCACTAGCACACTGTTATCTTCAGTCCATGCAAGGCCCTCCCCTTTTTCTTCTTCCCTGATCTTCATTCCCATTTTCCTCCCCGCAAAGGCACACACACACTTGTGTTTTTTTTCCCATACCAACAATCAATTCTCCAGATACCAACTGGGTGTCTAATAATTCAATTCAATGAGGACATCATCTTCCTGGAGTTGACCTTAGATGCCATCAGTTACAGGAGCACAGTCCTGTAAGACTGTCTCCACTTCAGATGCCAGTCATATATCCCAGGCCACCCTTACCAACTGGCTATAAATTGAGGGTTCCCATGACCCTTCCCCAGGTTTAGGAACTTGGTAATGGCTCACAGAACCCAGGTAATACATATGCTTGTCGGCTTATTACAAGGTTACTCAGGAGCACCCAAAGAGATGCATGGGGCCTGACATGGAGGAAGGGGGATTTTGGAATGTGTAAGCCCTCTTTTGGCTGTGTTACCCTCCCAGCACCTTGATATAATCACCAACGTCAAAGTTCTCCAAGCTCTGTTGTTTAGGAGTCCCTCTGTAGGTTTCATTACGTAATGATTAGATAATGATTAAATTATTGGCCACTGGTGATTGAACTTAACTTCTAGGTCCTCTCCACTCCCTAGAAGTTTAGGGGTGGAACTGAAAGTTCCAATCCTCAACCCGCTAATCATGCCTTGGTCTTTCTGACAATCTCCCCCATCCTGAAGTTCTTCTAGTGGTCCCCAGCACATGAGTCATCTCATTAGGATACAAAAGACACTCTTGCCACTTCAAGGGTTTAGGAGCTATGGTCCAAAAATCTGGGACAAAGACCAAATATTTATTTCCCATTATATTACACCTCTGTAATGTTGAAATATGATCTCAAGTATGAATATATCTTTGTATTATATCTTACATTGTTCTGTGTTGCTTTTTAAAAAACTTATGAAGTATAGCAAATACAGAAAACTGCAAAGATCACAAGATAGACCTTTGCCCACCATCCTAGCAATCGCCTATGCACTCCTTCCAATGACTGCCTCCTTTCCCCTCCTAAGAATAACTACTGTTCTTATGTTTATAATTACTTCCTTGTCGGTATTATCACCTAAGCATGCATCCCTATACACTAGTTTTGCCTATTTTCTTTTGTTGTTTTTTTGTAACATGTCTCTTAGGTCTCTTTTTACCTAGAATCTCCCTTTTCTCCTTCCCCCCACCACCTTTTCCAGAAACGTATTGGTTGAAGTATCACACTGTATTATCATTTCTCATAATCTGAATTTTGTTGAATGTATTCTGTGGAATAATTTTTTAAGCTTTTTTTTTTTTTTTTAAGATTTATTTATTTTAGGGGAGGGAGGGGCCGAGGGAGAGAATCCACAAGCAGCCCGATGTGAGGCTTGATCTCATGGCCCATGAGATCGTGAACTGAGCTGAAACCAAGAGTTGGATGCCCAACCGACTGAGCCACCCTCCTTCTGTAGAATAACAGATTTTCTGTCTTTGGGTTTTCTGTAAATTGATGACTGGATCACCTTGGAGTAAAAAATTAATGTTTTTCTATTTAACAAAGGTAGTACAGATAAATTTGACAGACCAGGAATATCTAAAATAAGTATCCAAAATAAAAGAGGTTAAAAAAAAAAAAGAGTATAGGGATCCCTGGGTGGCTCAGCGGTTTAGCACCTGCCTTTGGCCCAGGGTGCGATCCTGGAGTCCCGGCATCAAGTCCCACGTCGGGCTCCCGGCATGGAGCCTGCTTCTCCCTCTGCCTGTGACACACTCTGCCTCTCTCTCTCTCTCACTCTGTGTCTATCATAAATAAATAAATAATTCTTAAAAAAAAGAGTATAAACATTGTATACCAACCACATGTAATAAAAATAAAAAATAAAAAACTATAATATATCTGGGAATCCAGCTAACAAAGCATGTGCAAGATCTTCAAAAAGTCATCTCAATTAAAATACATAAAATATGGATGCCTGAGCAACTATTTGAACTCACAGAGCTTCTTGCGAGACATGTCTATAAAAGCAAGGGAGACAAAACAATAATGAGCTATTGGGACTTCATTAAGATAAAAAGCTTCTGCACAGCCAAGGAGACAGTCAACAAAACTAAAAGCAACCTACAGAATGGGAGAAGATACTTGCAAATGACATATCAGATCAAGGGCTAGTATCCAAGATCTGTAAAGAACTTATCAAACTCAACATCCAAGAAACAAACAATCCCATCATGAAATGGGCAAAAGACATGAACAGACATTTCTCCAAAGAAGACATACACGTGGCCAACAAGCCCATGAGAAAATACTCCACATCACCTGGAATCAGGAAAATACAGATCAAAACCACAATGAGATCCCACCTCACACCAGTGAGAATGGGGAACATTAACAAGACAGGAAACCACAAATGTTGGAGAGGATGTGGAGAAAGGGGAGCCCTCTGCACTGTGGGTGGGAATGTGACCTGGTGCAGCCACTCTGGAAAACTGTGTGGAGGTTCCTCAAAGAGTTAAAAATAGATCTGCCCTAAAACCCAGCAATTGCACTGCTGGGGATTTACCCCAAAGATACAGATGCAGTGGAACGCCAGGACACTTGCACCCCGATGTTCACAGCAGCAATGTCCACAATAGCCAGACTGTGGAAGGAGACTCGGTGTCCATCGACAGATGATGGATAGGGAAGATATGGTCTATGTATACAGTGGAATATTCCTCGGCCAGTAGAAATGACAAATATCCACCATTTGCTTCAACGTGGATGGACCTGGAGGGTATGATGCTGAGTGAAGTCAGTCAGTCGGAGAAAGATAGTTATCATATGGTTTCACTCATATGTGGAATATAAGAAATAGTGAAAGGGACTAAAAGGGAAGGAGAGGAACTGAGTGGGGAAGACTTAGAGAGGAAGACAAACATGAGAGACTCCTGATTCTGGGAAACAAAGGGTTGCAGAAGGGGAAGTGGGTGGGGTGACGGGGAGACTGGGTAATGGGCACTGAGGGCGGCACTTGATGGGATGAGCACTGGGTATTATATGTTGGCAAACTGAATTTAAATGAACAAATAAATAAAATATGGGCACCTGGCTAGTTCAGCCAGTAGAGCATGAGATTCTTGATCTTGGGGTTTTAAATTCAAGCCCCATGTTGGGGGTAGAGATTGCTTAAAACTAAAATCTTTAAATATATATATATAATAAAATACATAAGATATTTGAAACAATAGTTGCACTATATTCACGGACAAGGTAGGTTGGTATTCAGCATCTGTTTATAAAGCTTACTTCTATATTATAAATCTTGAAAAGTTAAAAACTACATTTCCCAGGGGTGCCTGGGTGGTTCAGTCAGTTGAGCAGCTGACTCTTGATTTTGGCTCAGGTCAGATCTTCGGGTCTGATGTGGGCTTGTAGGATCCAGCTGGTCAAGCTTCATGCGCAGTGCAGAGTCTGCTTGCCCTTTCCTTCCCCGTCCATCCCTTGCCCCCTAAAATAAAGAAAATATTTTAAAAACATTTTCTAAGAACTACATTTCCCAGATACCCTTGCAGTTTTAGTGTTCTTGAAGTAAATGATTTCTGCCAATTGGGTACATTTAAGTAAGATTTGGTGTAGAAGGCCAAAGCCTTTTTCCTGCTGCTTTGTTTTTTTTTGGCTAGCGAGCATAGTGGTGAATATATTAGTATTTTCTGCAGCTGCTTTCTAGAGCACAGTCATTGGCTTTGTGGATGTTGAGTAATACAGTATCTTCTTGACTCTCACATTGTGGTTAAAGTAGTCTTTTTTTTTTTTTTTAAGATTTCCTTATTTATTTGACACAGAGAGAACACCAGTGGGAGGAGGGGCAGTGGAAGAGGGAGAATCATCAAGCAGATTCTCCCTTGAGCGTGCAGCACAACATGGGGCTCAATCCCAGAACCCCAAGATCATGAGCTAAGGCAAAATCAAGACGGGATGCTTGACCAATGGAGTCACCAGGCACCCCTATAGTCATCTATTCTTAACATCAATAATTCTAGTCCTAGCATATTGATTCTCCGTCCCCTGATGGGTAGTATCAGCTCCCTTAATAGTCATGTTCTGTAGTATTATCCTGGGACTCATTTTTTTTAAAGATTTTATTTGTTTATTCAGGAGATACACAGAGAGAGTGAGAGAGTGGCAGAGACAGACGGAGAAGCAGGCTCCCCACAAGGAGCCCGACGCGGGACTCGATCCCGGATTCTGGGACCAGGTTGTGAGCCGAAGGCAGATGCTCAACTGCCGAGCCATCCAGGCGTCCCTGGGACTCATTCTTGATGCCTAAGCTAAAGCCCACTCTTCCAGCCCATTCAATAATTTTCTAAGCACCAATTCCCTATATTATACCTGTAAAAATAGCCATATCTATTTACTGCAACTGAAAGCAGATTCATACAATTAGTAAAGATATAAAAGCTTCCCAAATTAATCTACACAATGTCAATGCAATTTTAAAATAATTTAACAAGCCTAACATGTATATGGAATAGAAGTCTGCATATAGGTCAACTTTAAAAAAAAAATATGTCAACTAAAAAAAAAAAAAAGTAATCATCCTACCATATATCAAGAATACTGGGTCTACCACCCAAATGCAAACAATGAAATGATTACTTCTGGGGTTTTTTCCCACTTTTTTATATCAGTGACAAATGATACAGGAATATACAAAATGAAATGCCTTCTAGGTTTGAAATCTGGACAGTTCTATTAACCAAATGAAGTCACTAATTATATATTGGTCTTTTATTTTCTACCTTAACAACTTGGTTTAAAAAAAAAAAACAACAGAAAAAGAAAAAGTAATACATGAGCAGTGTAATATATCTGACAAATAAACACTGGGTGTCCTGACAGTAAACCTAAAAGGTGCAGACTTTAAGACAGGCCATCAGCCCATGGAAGGAAATCCCCCTGGGGATGTGTGATGGTCCTGGCTAGCACTGGATGTGAGCTTGGGGAGAAGACAAACTACTGAAACAAGAAAGTGAGTCAGTTACAATTTGGTAGTCACCAAGTTACCCCAGTTTAAATTTTAAAACGTCTATAGATTTGGTTTCCGCAACAGTCACATTGTTTTGAGCACATAAAAGCTTTAAAAAAAAAAAAGTTCCCCAATAAAGTGCAGAATACATCTTTAAAGGTGCTTAAATGTAACCTAAAAATACAAAGGGCAGGGGCGCCTGGGTGGCTCAGTCAGTGAAACATCTGCCTCGGGCTCAGGTCATGATCTCGGGGTCCTGGGATAGAGTCCCATGTCTGACTCTGCTCAGCAGGGAGTCTGCTTCTCCTTCTCCCTCTCTCTCTCAAACAATATAAATTTTAAAAATCTTTTAAAAAAATAGAAAGGGCAAAACCATTTTTTTTTAATTAAAAAAAAATCAGGTTGAATTAAGGGCCGTGTGAGATAGTCTTGCTGGAGGTGGCTCAGCTTATAAACACGGAGAGAAAGCTGGGCTGGACTCTTTGTCTCTATAAACTTGGTACAGTGCTTTTTTTAATAGCTAACTTTTAAGCTAACTTTTAATTTTTTAAAAATCTACTAGAAAAATTAATGCTCTGCTGGCATTTTCTGCCTAACAAGAAAGGTTGCTTCAAACTGTTTATTTTTACTTGCTAAATTTGCACTAGCCCCACCTCCTTCCAGGACACACCTTTTTTGAGAGAGAGAGAGAGAGAGAGGGCACAAGAGCGAGGCTAAGGGGCAGGAGACAGAAAGACAATCCTTTTTTTTTTTTTTTTTTTTAAGATTTTATTTATTTGAGATAGAGAGCAAGCACCAGCAGGATGGCAGGGGTTGGAAAGAGGAGAGGCAGAGGAGGAAGCAGATACCCCACTGAGCCAGAGGCCTGATGCCAGGCTCAATCCCAGAACCCCGAGATTACAACCTAAGGCAAAACCAAGAGTCAGATGATTAACCCACCACGTCACCCAGGCGCCCCCAAGACATACCTTTAAAGCTTTAATTTTCCTGTGGCTCTCAGTTTCCTGTTCTCAAACCAAAGTTTGAGCCACTTGGACCTGTAATTTACCTTTGCAGCTCCAAAATGATATAAAATGTAGAGTGTCAATCTCCTACATCACTTTCCTTGTTCCTACAACCCTCTTATTCTTTAAACCAAAAATACAAGTTCGGACTCCCAAGAAAAGCAAACAAGGATGCTGGATGCTGGCAAAGTTAGCAAATATTAAATTGGAAGATATATTTAAAAGGACGTCGGATTTATATTACTATCTTGTCGAGAGTGTTTTCCAGTCACTTTTAAAAGACATACAAATAAACCAGTATATACATTTTTCTGCAGGATCTGATTTAATTTCCTTGAAGTTCTTTATATTCCTCTGTTCCTTATATGCCTAGTCCTCTCCTATCTTTATAAATGACAACTCCACATACTCACTAAAGCAACTAAAGTTTACCAGTTTGTCAGTCCTTTTCCTCGTTGCCATATCAGTTTTAATACAAAAATACTAAAAAAACCCAAAAAAACAAAAAAACAAAAAAACAAAAATACTGAACCTAGCAACAAAGTCCATCATCCATATTGACCCACCGTCATTGTAGCACTTGCTTTTACTAGAGTGTAAGATACAATTCTCACTTTGGTTTATGCTGTTTATAAGAAGGCACATACTGGAAACTCTCAGCATATAAACACTGATAAACTGAATTGCAACTAATAAAGAATAGCAGTCATGGCAAGAAGAAAGAAGACTGGCCTCTATAAAGTGTTCAGTTTATTACCTTAAGCAATTTGAAAGACTAAGAAGATAATAGGATCGGGGAGAATTATATAGCTATGAAAGCCCTTAAAAATATTTTAGCGTGGTGAAGATAATAAACTGTACACTAAATAGGTGATCAGCAAAATTTGGATAATGTAGACTTTCATCATGCTTTGCTTTCATTACTGACGTTCTAGGATCTTCGTACCCATTTATCATCCTTGTCTGACTGCAGGCAATGTATATTCTAAGAGCAATTTATTTTCAGTAGGTTTTTTTCCCCCACCAAGTGAACATTTAAAGATTTTATTTTTTTAATTATAAAAAAGTTGTTGACCTCCTTGGTTTCACTCCGGTCTCAGAAATATAGAGTATATTAGGCAACTGAGATTTTATTTTATTTATTTTATTTTATTTTATTTTATTTTATTTTATTTTATTTTATATTTTATTTTTGCAACTGAGATTTTAGAAGATGCTTTGGGGGCACCTGGTTGGCTCGGTCAGAGGAGCATGTGACTCTTTTTTTTTTTTTTTTTTTTTAGCATGTGACTCTTGATATTGAGGTCCTGAGTTTGAGCCTCACATTTGGTATAAAAATTACTAAGAAAAATAAACTTAAAAAAAAAAAAGATGTTTTGGATAATCCCTGTGACTTCAGTAAATCTTTTCTTTTTAAGCACATTTTAGCTGTTTTCTCTCCCCATCTTCACACAAGATTGTTTCTCTATCAACGTTCCCTGCAAAACAAAAAATCCTTGTCTGCTCCTCTTCCTCCCTTTCCTAGCACTCAACTTTCTGTATCTTTCTTCCAGAGTGATCTTATATAAGTTTTCTGAAATAAATACGTATTAATTTAATAACTGCTGATGCGTGTAGTGGGTCTATGGAAGTTCATTATATTATTTGTGCTATGTACTTGAAGTTTTCCACAACAATGTAAGAAAGATATTCAGTCTGATAATCAAAAAGTTAGGGTTGGCAGTATAAATTTGAGACTTAGCAAAATAAAGTTAAGATTTAAAGCCATGGGACTGAATGAAAAGACTTAGGAAGAGTATAGGTAGAAAAAAAGATAGGACTAAAATGTATCCAACTCTAATATTTAGAAGGCAGAGAAAGAAGATAAAGCAAAGTAGACTGAGGTGTCAGTAAGACACCCCAGGAAGCGAGATGTTCTGGGAGCCTAGAGAAGAAAATATTTAAAAAATGTACAAGTAGCCAGGTGTGTCAAATGCTACCTAAAGGCTAAAATGAGAACTAAGAATTTGCCTTTCAGATTTGTCAAGATGGAGGTTTAGACAATTCTTTGGAGAGATTTTGCTATAAAAGGAAACACCAAAATTAAGTAGTGGCTGGAGCAGAATAGAGATCAAAAAAAGTTTTTGGTTTTTCTTCTGAAACACCTGAAAGGGAGGCATTTTAGCATACTGGTGGAATGACCTAGTTGTAGGGGGAAAACAGATATAAGAGGGATTTAACAGAAGAATCAAGGTCCTATATGAAATGCACAAACGTACAAGTGGAGGGAATATTTCTTCTGTGTTTTTTTTAAATATTTATTTATTCATTTATTCATGATAGACACCGAGAGAGAGAGGCAGAGACACAGGTAGAGGGAGAAGCAGGCTCCATGCCAGGAGCTTGACGTGGGACTCGATCCCGGGACCCCAGGATCGTGCCCTGGGCCAAAGGCAGGCGCCAAACCGCTGAGCCACCCAGGGATCCCCTCTTCTGTGTGTTAACAGCAAGAAAGGCAAAATTTACAGATTCAGATGCACAGAGATGGTACAGCTGATGGAGGGTAAATGAAGTGGTGTCAATCTTCACACCTCAACTCTTTAAGCATTAGTTAGACGGCCAGTGATATGAGCAGTAATACGGGAAGAAACTACCTCCTCAGATTTCCGTGAAGATCCAACTGTCAAAGAGCCAACACTCAACATCAACCTAGAAGTTGTTATTAAGACTCCTGGTTCAATTCTCCATGAACTCAACAAGATTATCAATCTATCATTTTACATTTAATAAAGTACCACAACTAAAAATAACAACGATGGATGTAACTTAATGGGGTTGAGGGTGTCAGAGAAGGCTTTCCGGAGACTTTTAAACCAAAAGCTACATGAGTTGCAGACAGTAACTGAACAAAAGTGGGGGTATTAGAAGTTCAAGGAGATGTAGAAACAGACAAAAGGTCCATTGTGGCTATCAGTCAAGGGCCAGATCACAAGGCAACTAGAACCACAGTGATTCCCAATACCCTTCCGTGGGTCAAAATGGGCACAAAATGGGCACAAAATCATTACATCAAGTATGTATTTGAGTTTGGGTCGAAGCCAACTTAAGTCCAACTGAGAGGTGAAAACGATTCATGGACTTTGATTAGACCACAAACTGTAAACAAAGGCGAGCACACAGGTTTCCCCTTTCTTGCCTATCTATTGACCGAGGTCATGTTGAATCCTTGAGTTTGTTCAAGCTCAGCAGTTAAGTGTGGGAACTACTAACTCGTATTTGCCATAGATATTGTGAATTATTCTTGTCATCGCTAAGATAGTAACTTTTTTCTGGAGTTAAAAAAAACAACCTTCAATTACTTTTTTAAAAGACTGGTATATAAACATTACTAAGAATATAAATATTCTTATACATTACTAAGAATATAAATATTCTTATACATAAGAATGTAAATATTCAGAATCTGGATTTCCTAACCATTCACAGAATGTCGCAGCAGAAGTCAAAAATCAAAATTCTCTTCTTCCCATTAGGGGACCTTTCATGATTTTCAACATGGTGAGTCTTAAAAATTAGAAAAGCCCAGGACAAGTGGGAACCAAAGGAAAATTAAAAATAACCTGGGATATTACCTGAAAAACAGGTATTTAAAAGGTCAATCAGGTGACAGGTAGGTGAAAGAATGGTGTATTTATGTAAATGCTCAAAAAAACATTGTATGACTTGAAAGTTTCAAATGCCCTCAGTATAACATGGAAGAAGGAGGGCTGGGAATGTGTTCCTGAACAAAGATGGAAAAAGGGGAGGTTTTAAGATTTTATTTATGTGGGGATCCCTGGGTGGCTCAGTGGTTTAGCGCCTGCCTTTGGCCCAGGCCGTGACCCTGGGGTCCCGGGATCAAGTGCCACGTAGGGCTCCTGGCATGGAGCCTGCTTCTCCCTCCTGTATATCTCTGCCTCTCTCTCTGTCTCATGAATAAATTCAAAAAAATAACTATAAAGATTTTATTTATGTGATGCAGAGGGAGAGAGCAGGAGCACAAGCAGGGGGAGTGTAGAGGGAGAAGCAGGGTCCCCGCGGAGCAGGAAGCCCAACGGGGACTCGATGACCAGGACTCCGGGATCCTGCCCTGAGCCAAACGCTTAACCGCCTGAGCCACCCAGGCATCCCCCAAAGGGGCGTATTTCTATACATTTTGCAATATTTGCACATTTGCACATTGCACTGAATGATGCTGGCGGTCACTTTGACCTTTACAGTAACCCACTTAGCCTAACGGCTCCTCTTTCTTCTGTACTCACCTTGACTCCTGTTTAAGAGAAGAGCAACATTGTTTCCTAAGAAAATACCAACTGCTACACTTACCCTTAAAAAAAAAAAAAAAAAGCAAGGCAGCTGTCCTATTTTTCTTAGAGACGCTACATTGTAACAGATTTACACGTGAAAAGTATCCCAAAACAGAAAGATTCATTTTAATTGGACAGAATCTGCACCCACGAGGTCCCCTTTGTCCTAGAAACTGTATTTTCCCCGGAGAGGAGAGCTCTTGGGCTCATTTTGTAACCTGCAAGAGCCTCATGGCGAAGACCACGAAGAGGCTGGCGCACAGCGCTGCGATCCCAAGCTGGACACTGCCGCGCCAGGAATTCAGCCTCCAAACACACCGGGCACAAATTCTCCTTTGACTGCGACTGCGCAGTTAGGAAACAAGATCGGAGGACGCCCCAGGGCGGGTGGGGCAGCGGTTAGGCACCTGCCGGCGGCCCGGGGCGTGACCCCAGGTCCTGGGATCGAGTCCCGCGTCGGGCTCCCTGCTTCTCCCTCTGCCGGTGTCTCTGCCTCTCTCTCTCTCTGTGTGTCTCTTGAATAAATAAATAAAATCTTAAAAAAAAAAAAGAAAATGTGTTCAACACTTGTTCATTGTAAAATCCATGCCCACTGATATCAAGGAGCCAAGTTTTTGGTAAACAACAAAAAAGAAATGAGAGAGTCCCGCACGCGGGGGGCGGGGGGGGGGGCTGCTGCGCTGACACTCGCATCGCCCGGCTCCACGCCCAGGCCCTCGGAGCCCACGGAGCCCACGCAGCCCGCGGCGCCCGCTGGAAGCCCCAGCCCGGGACGCGCCCCAAGG
The DNA here is from genome assembly GCF_048164855.1 of Canis lupus baileyi. Taxonomy (NCBI): domain Eukaryota; kingdom Metazoa; phylum Chordata; class Mammalia; order Carnivora; family Canidae; genus Canis; species Canis lupus. Next base: position 57,020,173 of record NC_132842.1, read on the forward strand.
CGCTCGCCAGCAACCGCAGAGCGGGGTCCTGCAGCCCGCCGCGCCGCCTCGTCCGGGGAGGCACGATCCGCTGACCTGGACCCGGTTCCGGCAAAACGTCTTGAAAAAAGGCGGATTCCGGCCGCAGAGGGAGCGTCTGCGACCCTCGGACGAGGGCTCCGAGCCGCAGCCAGCGAGAGGGGCCGCGGGAGCGCACGCCGGGAGCCCCACGCGTTCCCGCTCCCGACGGCGGGAAGGGCGGGCCCGCGGGCCGACCCACTCAACCCCAACCGTGCAAAGGGCCGACCCGGGAGGCTCAGTCGTGGCCCGGCCGCCGCCGCACTCGGAGCCCCGCGGGGCCCGCCCCGTCCCGCCCCGCCCACCCGCGCCCACCCACGCCGGGGCCCCGGGCGCGCGTGCGCAGCGGAGCGCGCGGCTCGCGGCAAAGCCCGCTTCCGGACTTCGGGCGGAAGCCGCGGTGCGTCACTTCCGGCCTCCCTCTAGCTGCCATCTTGCGTCCCCGCGTGTGTGCGCCTAACCTCAGCTGGTCCGCCTGAGACCCCCCGAGCGCCAACCCTAGTCCCCCGCGCGGTCCCATTTGCGCTCCAACAAGGTACAAAAAGGCTCTGGACGCCGGCGTGGGAGGAGGACGGGAACGGGGGCGGGAAGTGCCCGGAAGGAGCGAGACAGGGAGGGACAGGGCTGAGGAGAGCAAGGCGATGCGACGGACGGGCGCCCCCGCTCAGGCTGACTCTCGGGGGCGAGGGCGAGCCAGGGGCGGCTGCCCTGGGGGCGAGGCGACGCCGTCTCTTCCTCCACCTCGCGGCGGGACCCGAGGACAGGAGCCTCAGGTACCGCGAGGCTTTGCGGACAGTGGCCGGGCCGGGCCGGGCCGGGGAGGCCCTGGCTGGGCCGGGGCCGGGGCGGGGGCGGGGGGGAGGGGCTGGGGCTGCTGGCTGCGCGGGGGGCGGGGCCGGGGGCCGCGCGGGGGGCGGGGCCGTGCGAGGGGGCGGGGCCGGGGGCCGCGCGGGGGGCGGGGCCTGCGGGGGCGGGGCCGGGGAGCTCGGCGGGGGCTCCACGGAGCCCCGCGGGGTGCCCTGGGAAGTCAGGCCTCGGCCTGTTCAGGACTCCTTTTTTTTTTTTTTCTTCTTTTTCCCCCTCCCCCGATGGTGTCTTGGGAAATAACGAGCGTGGAATGCTAGAGTGAACCAGACGCTTCCTCGCTGAGGGTTTCCTGTTTTTCTAGATGAAAGAAACTATCATGAACCAGGAGAAACTCGCCAAATTGCAAGCACAAGTGCGCATTGGTGGGAAAGTAAGTTTTAATAGTTTCTCGGGGTTTGTTTGTTTGTTGTTTTTTTAAGTTTTAATGTTTGGGGGGCCTTTGGGGGACTTGCTCTTTTTTTTTTTTTTTTGCTGGTTTTTTTTTTTTTTTTAGGTTTTGTATTTGCTTTCCTTGCATCGTTGGCTTGTCACCGTCTCTAGAGGGCATTTCAGGGCATTTCGTGGAGCCAGCAGGGCGAGGGCGGGGGAGGGGAGGAAGCGGGGTTACACGGTGCACGAGGGAGCGTGTCCGTGGGACATGCGGTGCACGAGGGAGCGTGTCCGTGGGACATGCGTGTGTTCAGTGAAAAGAAAAGGAGTCCGGATGGAAAGAGCACTTATCGCTCCCGGGTAAAATGTGTCTTCAGTGTCGGTGTCTCGGTAGAACGATCGTGTTTCCTTAGTGAGAAGATGTATCATTGGGGTCAGGCAATCCTTGTGGCTCTCACACTCTCGTTTTGGCCCGAAGTTTGTATACCTTCGGTGCTTTGCTTTTTTATTTATTTATTTTTTATTTTTTTAGATGCAGTAAGTCGGGACTTGAGTTCCACTTATCTTTTAAATTGTAGTTTGTAACACAAGCCTCTGGGTGATAATTGTCCTTAATAGAGGTTTGTGTCTCTTTCAAGTTAAGGCCTTCCTATCGTGCCTTCTTACCTAAACGCAATCCAGAGTAGTTGGGCATTTTCTAGGACATTTTGGAAGATAACCTTTTGCTAAAGGTATGTCACAGATTTTAAGGGCAGTGACTGTGGATCTGAAAATAATTACCTAAGCAACTAACCCTTCCATTTTGACTTTGTAAATGTGCTAAAACTGAGAGAATGAGAGTATTTGGTAGGTTTTTAGGTAAGTTTTTGGGTAATTGATTTTTCCTGCTGGATACTGATCCAAGGGTATACTTTTTTGTAGTTGGGACTTTTTAGATTGTTTTCTGAGTAATTTACCTAACTCAGAAGCCCCCCCCTCCCCCACGGAGATGTACTTGGTTGTATTTTGCGTTGTGTTAGCACATTCCTAGTGTTTAACAGGGTGTGGTAGCCTGTTGGAACAGAGCAGGTCTTCAGCTTGGTAAAACTTGTAAAGCTTCCCTGGGACAAGGTTATTACCTATTAGTTTTTTCCAATTTTAAGCATTTGCCTTCAAGGAAAGTCTTCTGTGAAATAGTCAAAAGTTGCACATAGGCCTAAATGATGAGAGGTGCAGCTGTGAAATTACAGACCGCCAACAATGAATGTATCCTGATCTTTTCCCTTTCCTGAAGCCAGTAGTCTTCAGGATCTGCACCTGCCCATTAACAAGTAGTAGGTGTTGCTTTTTTCTTAGCAATTGTTAAGAGCTGGGTGTGGCCCTCAGGTCCCAGAAAAACTCGTTATATTCTTTGTGGGTCAGTGTTTGGATGTTCTTGTATTAGGGTTTTTAACTATCTCTTAGTACAGGTTTCACAAGAAATAATCTGAATAATGTGTTTGTGTGCTTTCTTTCTGTTGTTACTCTGATCATCCCTCTTTAGCTGTGAGAAACATTCTAGGGCAAGGGAAGTCTAGGTTTTTTAGATTCTTAAGGTTGATGTGAGATTGAACTTCAGTTAGTATAGGAAATGCTTATGTCATTGTAATATGGAAATAACTTCTTTACCTTTTAAGAAATATCTTTATTATTCGATGTGAAATTCGGTGAGTTAGTTTTGCTTTAGAGAAATCTGTTAGGTACTTTCAGATAAATGGTATAAAAGAACGTTATTCATTATCCGATCAGAGCATTGATAGTAAATTATATGAGTAAAAATTAAACTCTACGGATATGAAGTGTGTGGAATCTACAGGAGGTGTGTTTGTTTTTTAGAATCTTATAGTAGTTGTTTAGAATGTCTGTTAGAATTCTTTGCCAGATACCTACATGACCACGTGAAAGTGATTTTTATTCTGGAAGGTTTTGGGGAGGGTTGGTAGCCAGTATTTTTTGTAGCTATTGATATTTTGTTCAGTTCAGTTATCATTTACTTAAACCATTAACTGTACTCATTTCTGGGAATATGGAATTTAAGAAATTTATGGTCCCTAAGGGGATTTTAACGCTAGTAGGGGAGATAGTTATCCTTTTTTTTTAAAGTGTGTTTTGTTTTGTTTTTAAAGTCTGTTTTTCATAGTGGAATATACATAGTGTAGTAGAAGCCTTTCAAAATACAGAGATGGGAATGATTTTGCTTGGGGACGGTTTATTGCAAAGTTTAGGGAAGGCACAAAAGAGGCAGTGATTTGAACAGGGTTTTAAAGGACAAATAGGAATTGGTATGGGGGTTGGGGTATATTGAGATATGTGGGTGGTAACGTTTCCATAAAGAGCTTTATGTATCATGTAAAGGGCTTAATCTATACATATATAAAAGAGTTCTTGAGAGTATTTATTAAAGAATGTTAATCAGAAATTGAGAGTCACATTTGCCTACTTTTGAAGGTTTATAGGATATGTTTGAGGAGGAGGAGATTGGAGACTTGTCTATAAGTACAAGGGGCTACAAGTTTTCTTGAAGCCTGTATTTATTCCTTCACCAAGTTACTAAGTGCCTTCAGTGAGCCAGACACTGTTCTCAGTATCGTTCAGAGCAGTAAACAGAATGGAAGCTCTTAAGAAGGTTACATTCTATCTAGCGGAGAGAGACAATAAAATACATTTATCTCGTATAGTAGTATTTATTATGAAGAAAAATAAAGCTGGATAGATAAAAGATGGTGACTGTAAAATTTGCTTTTTTACATCGAGTGGTGGGAAAGACCCCTGATAAGATGAAATAAGACCAGAGCTCTGTAGTAAGGGAGGGAACCAATGCAGATAGTAGGGGAAGAAAGGAACAGTATGTGCAAAGCTTCTTTTTTGGCCTATTGAAGGAACTGTGAGTTTTATTTGGCTAAAGATGAGAATGTGTGATAGGAGATGTGGTCAAAAACAGCCTAGTAGGGGCAGGGCAGATCATGTAAAGGACTTGTGGGTTAAGATTTTACTCTTAGGTATTATAGAAGTCTGTATATAGACTCCTTTGGATGTGTCCATATACTGTCGTGCCCGTGAATATTAATGGATGTTGATTTTTCATTAATTAAAAACAAAAGATTAATAGTTTTGGACCTGGAACTTCTAGTTGAGGCTTAATTTAGGTTGATACATGCCACCTCTTTGATGACTTCTAGAGCAGATATTCTAAAAAGTAGCACTGGGAAAAAGTCATTCTTTTATATATGACAAAATTAGAAGCTTAGAAGTTATTAAGGATTTCTAGACGATTCCTTTGTTAACCTTCTTTAGGCTTCCGTCATTGCCTACTTGCTGCCTAGAAGTTTGTGCTTATGGTAATTTTCTTAAACAGATCCAAAGATCAGGAAGGAATTACAAACTTTCTTTTTGAAAATGTCTGTCGTATGGTATATATGTGTGCTGTTTTCTTTTCTCCTCGCTCTAGGGAACTGCTCGCCGAAAGAAGAAGGTGGTTCATAGAACAGCTACAGCAGATGATAAAAAACTTCAGTTCTCCTTAAAGAAGTTAGGGGTAAACAATATCTCTGGTATTGAAGAAGTAAGTGTCAAATTTTATTTCTTTATAAAACAAGATGTCATGGGCAGCCCAGGGTGGCTCAGCAGTTTAGCACCACCTTCAGCTCAGGGCGTGATCCTGGAGTCCCAGGATCGAGTCCCACGTCAGGCTCCCTGCATGGAACCTGCTTTTCCCTCTGTGTCTCTGCCTCTCTCTCTCTCTCTGTCTCTCATGAATAAATAAAATCTTTAAAAAAAAAAAAAAATGATGTCGTTGGGAAAAGCTTTTAATGGTTATACATTAAGTTTTTTTTTTTTTTTCCAATCCTATCAGAGAATTTCATATCCCTCTAAAGTAGGTTTCCACTCCACTAGTGAATATTAGGGAAATTGCTAAATCTGAAAGCAATTAGAGTGCACTTCTCATTCTAGACAAAATATAACCTGTGCTTCACTGTGAGGTAGTAGATTAGTTATCCAGTCCTCAGCTTTTTCTTAATAGAATGTTTGGTTTTTGAAAAATTTTGGTGGATGTTGCTAATCAAATTTTTTTTTTCTTTGTAGGTGAATATGTTCACAAACCAAGGAACAGTGATCCATTTTAACAACCCTAAAGTTCAGGCATCGCTGGCAGCGAACACTTTCACCATTACAGGCCATGCTGAGACAAAGCAGCTGACAGAAATGCTACCCAGTATCTTAAACCAGCTTGGTGCAGACAGTCTGACTAGTTTAAGAAGACTGGCTGAAGCTCTGCCCAAACAATGTAAGTTTCCAGTAGTGGTTTTGCCCAGGATTACTGAGTTATCAGTAAATTTCTAAGATCTCAAGTAGATATGAATATCTCTACATTTGGAAATGCCAGTTTTCCTCTAAAAAGTAACAATTTTTACGATGACTTTTTTTTAACCCATTCATATGAGAGCACAAGCATGAGTTGAGATGGGGGAGGGAGAGGGAGAAGTAGATCCCCCCCAGCTGAGCAGGGAGGACCCCAGGATTGTGACTCCTGCCGAAGGCAGCGGCAAACCAACTGAGCCACCCAGGCACCCCTTACAATGACTTCTAAGCAGGTGTTCTTAGTGTGTTCAATAAGTTAACTAATATGCTGTGATCATTATACTGGATTCAGTGTAATATTTGTTTTCTCCTATGGATTAGAGATCTAAAATTTTTTACTTTTACCAGCTGGAAATGATGAATATATTGATTTTTTGTTTTTTTTGATAAGTGATAGTTTAGAATTCATTAAGATACATTATAACTTGTCAAATTTTTTAGTCATATTTACAGCTGGTAAATTACCATTACTGGTATTACCAGTAATGTTTAAGAATTGGACTGGCATTATTTGGGTATTTTTAATACAAGGATTTTGATCAGGGCAGAAAATCCTGTTGTTGAGTAAGTGCATTGAGAGATGTAGCTACTTTATGCTGTGGTCCTCTATTTAAAATTTTGAAGAATGGCAATGTAGAAGCAAGACAGGTTTATTATATGGTCTGTTATTTAGTCATCCATGTTTTTCTAGGCATTCACTCTTTCTCCTTTAATGTTTTATATAGACATAGTTTTGGGGGGTTTTTTGGTTTTTTTTTGTTTTTTTGTTTTTGGTGTTTGTGTGTCACACTGAGAGGCATAAGAAATTCTAGGTAAGTCAAAGGCCTTCAGGGCTAAAATAGGCTTTGGAAGTATCCCATTGAAAATCTGAAGGGGGGATGACTGGGTGGCTCAGCAGTTGAGCGTCTGCCTTTGGCTTGGCGTGATCCCAGAGTCCTGTGTCAGGTTTCCTGCAGGAAGCCTACTTCTCCCTCTGCCTGTTTTTCTCGTGAATAAATAAATAAAATCTTTAAAAAAAAAAATCTGATAGTGCTAGTACTGTGAACTCTCAACTCCCAAGAATAGTTTACTTTGTTGTGTATTAAAAAGAAGGTGGAGGGGCACCTGGGTGGCTCAGTCAGTTAACCATCTCTCTGCCTTTGGCTAGGGTCATGATTTCAGGGTCCTGGGATTGAGCCTAGCATCCTGTTCCCTGCTCAGCAGGGAGTCTGCCTCTCCTTCTACTTCTCCCTCTCCCCTTCCCCCCTCCCCCCTCCCCCTGGCTTGTGCTCTTTCTCCTCCCCCCACCCCCAGTATTAATAGTCTTTTCTTAAGAAAATGGCACTTAATTTTTTGATGAAAGTATTTTGTTATATGCCGTGCACAAAACAACAATATTTGAGAAAACAGTCTCTTAATTTTTGCCTGCCTAGGGAAACTTTACCATAATTTGCTATGTGGATTTACTTGTACCTTGGGGGTACTCTATTTTTATACCACCTCAGGACCTGTGGTGGGCCAGAGGGATTGAAAAGATGGGCATGGAATTTGTTTTGTTGGCTGTTAATAGCATTCTGATTCATTTGTAGACCTTAGGCTACCATGTTGTTATTAGTACTTAGGATGAAATCTCAAATGTCACTGTTGTCATATGAACATAAGTTGTAACATTTGACTTTTCATCTGGTCTTTTGGTTAATGTTTATCACAGACTTAACAAATGTGTAATGTGTACATTTCCCTTTCACAGCCGTGGATGGAAAAGCACCACTTGCTACCGGAGAGGATGATGATGATGAAGTTCCAGGTAGGAACCTTTATTTACAGTTAAACTAAAGAATCTTAACAAGGGAGAGTAACAAATCTTTTTACTGCCGGAAAGACTATCTTGGAGGAAGGGGTTATAAGGTAAAGGACAGGAAAGGAACACAGGAACCTTGCTCAGAATGGAAATAATAATGCAATGTTTTTTAACTAGGAGTTATGTTTATAGACTTGGCTTTTTCTGATTGGGTTCCCAAGAAGGTGTAAGTATCTAACTTCAAATATTGAATAAATAAGTATGTATATTGTCACATAAGTAGAATAACTGGTAGATGATGAATGACCTCTGTTTCCTACTTGAGATCAATAAATTTATGAGAAGGCATGGAGAAATTCAGATGTCTTAAGGAATGGTACAATCCTCCTTTATAAAATCGGGAAAACTCTTGGCAATCAGGAGGCATTTTTCTATATTAGCTGGTATTTGATAATTTGTTTTGTTGCAAGATACGCTTATTGAGCAGTAGAATCCCTAGACTGAAATGTTTCAGTATTGCATAGACAGGTGTCCTTTAGGAATCCTGGAAAGCTTCACATTGTTTGTGATGGTATTCTTTGGTTCTGACCCCCATATTAACTAATTGTATTAACATTGCTTAGTTCTTTGGGTGAAATGGAACCAGAGAGGGTATGTACGTACTTCTTAAGCACAGTATTTATGTCATAAGCAGATTAATGTGAATTTCCCTCTTTCCCTTGTCTTAATTACATGCCAAAATCTACACTTGAAAATGTGCCAAATGGGTAGTAGTCTCATTGGAAATAAAGTATTTATTTTTATTTATTTATTTTTTTTGAAATAAAGTATTTAAATTTAAATGTATATCCTGATTTAACTGTAGGATATATTTTGAAAGCGTTTTTTAAACTTGATTTGTAGATTTGGGTTTTTTTCAGTTTTTTTTTTTTTTTTTTTCTTTTTCTAGATCTTGTGGAGAATTTTGATGAAGCTTCCAAGAATGAAGCAAACTGAATTGAGTCAACTTCTGAAGAAGATAAAACTTGAAGAAGTTACTGGGAGCTGCTATTTTATATTATGACTGCTTTTTAAAATTTTGTTCATGGATCTGATAAAATCTAGATCTCTAATATTTTTAAGCCCAAGCCCCTTGGACACTGCAGCTCTTTTCAGTTTTTGCTTATACACAATTCATTCTTTGCAGCTAATTAAGCTGAAGAAGCCTGGGAATAAAGTTTGAAACAAGGTTAATAAAGTTCTTTGCCTAGGATACGGTTTTATTTTTTTATTTCATTGACACTGATTTGTACACAGAAACAAGGTTGTTTATAGAAAGCTAATCATGGCATGTAATCTGGCTGATAATCTTTGATGAAATTTGATTAAAGATTTTAAATGGCCGTCTAACGTAACAAAGGTGGTCCATAGTTTTCATGTTTTAAAACTTTTGTTCAATCCTCAGGGCTACAGTGATTTATGTAATAAGTTCAGTTATAAAGAATGGTATATTCCTTAGTAGGTGAGCAAGTTTTTTTCTCTTAATATTGTCTATATTGTAAGTACATACTAAGTGCCTTTAACATATTATTGCACTTAATTATCTCGTTTAATCGTCCATCTGAAGTAGGAATTAGTAGCTTCATTTTCTACTTGTAACCCAAGTTTATTTTTAAAAAGTGAAAGTTAATCAAATTAACTCCCTTCCTTGTAGGATATTCTCTAAGACACCTGAAAAAAAGTAGTGTTTGTAGGGGGAATGTTACCTCGTCTTCAACTTTAATAAGGCTACTTTTTTCTCTTTAAAGAAAAATCTGCTTTTTAAGATAATACAGTAAAGTTTACATATACAGGTGTAAGAAACTTAACACATAATACTCGTGCCTGCACCTCTATCAGGATACAGAATGGTTCCATCATCCCAGATATAAGACTACTTAAAATTGTATTAGCAATCATAATGTTGAAGTAACTTAAAAATTTACAAATGGCAATTAAAATAAATGTCATCTGCATCAAGGCCAAATAAGCTGTCTTAGTTTCTACTTGCAGCAATAAGAATTCATTTTTAATTTACATAACAATTTGCAACTACTTTATGAGGATACCACGCAGCTATATCTAAAAGTCACTGTAGGTCAACTACCAAAAATGAAATACTTGTATAAATAGTATCTGCATTCTTTAACATTTTATTCTCTTCAGAAGATGTGTATCTGCATGTTAAAGTACACTGCTACAGTAACAAGGACCTCAGTCCATGGTTCACAAGATTACAAGGAAGTAGTACATGTTTCCAGACTCCTGTCACGGCCTCTGCTACACGTTCACTCTAGGTCCCAGGCTAATGGGCGGCCTCTATCCGGAACACTCTGCTTCCTGGCGGAGAAGGTGGTGGATCGTTTGGTCGCTTGTAGAGCTGTTAGAAATGTCCCTTGTATGGAACTGCCCAAATGGAGTGGCTGAAGGAGCCAGAGATTGGGAACGCCTGGAGTGGGGCCTCGGGTTCGCGTTTCTCATCAGCTCCCGGCTGATTCTGATACTGAGGTCCCCTGGTTATCCTTTGAGGAAGTGAGATTTTTAAGTTCCAGGTTGTTCTCAACTCCTCCCAAGATATTGGAGTGAAAACTGCAGGCTGACCCGGGCGTGTGCAGAGCGCCACTCTGTCCTCCCAGGCGTTTGCCCTAATCTGTACAGGATGGCGCTAGAGAAGTGCAGGAGACTTCCCAGCTGGGCCCATGCAGGGCAACTTCTGGCAGATGCTGGCCAGGCTTAATCCTGTTTGCCTGTACGCGGTTTCTGACAATCAGGAGAAACGTCTATTCTTTGGTCCATTTTTAAAATGGTGCGTGTTAGTGGCTATAGAGTAATAAAGGCTTTTCTTGGAATACCTTCAATGTGATAAACAAGGTCATGCTGCAGTCACAAAGGACTTAAGATTTTCGTTGCTACAGAGATTTGTTTGACACACTTGATGTTTGTGGTTTGCTTGCGGTTGGGCTCCACTCTACTCCAGGAGTAGCATCTAATCTGAACATTGCTAGTCTCAGCAAAGGGAGAAGAGGGCAGACGACCAGCTGGCTCTGCACTTAGCGTTGGGAAGTGATGATTTCGTTAGAGAAAGTCAGGTACGTAGTCCAGTCTGATGGCCGTGAGGACTGAGGAAATCCAATACTCCCTCAGCGCAGGACAGCACGTACTTGTGAGCAATACTACAACGAACCCACAGCCTTACAGTCTTCCTTTAATTGACACAATCCCTGTGGCTCTTGTATGCTAAGCTCTACCACTTGTTTTATTTTCTTAAAGATTTTATTTATTTGAGAAAGCATGAGCAGGGGGGAAGGGGGAGGCAGAGACAGAAGCAGACCCCACTGAGCTGGGAGCCCAAGGCGGAGCTCCATCCCAGGACCCTGGGATCATGACCTGAACCAGAGGCAGACGCTTCACCGACTGAGCCCCCAGGTGCCCTGTATCACTTGTTTTATATATAATCACTTTGGCTGTCATAATAATTCCCCCAAAAGAGCCGCCTTGTAGAGACAAGGAAACCATCTTCAAGAGGTCTCAGGTCAACACAGCCTGTTGTGTGGCAGCATGAGATTCAAACCTAGGTTTGATCTTTTGACCTCAAGAATTCTAAGCCCTGGGAGACTAGAGGGGCAGATGATTCTCATCTGGTTGATCATTTGGATGCTGTCACCACATGCTGGCTGTGGTCCACTACTCTTAAGACTAGCCCTGGGCCAAACCACCTTTCAGCTGAATCTGAACCAGAGCTATGCTAATGAAGAGATCAATATCAAATTTTGATCTGAAAATTCTTAGGATTAATGCCTTTTATTTATTGAAATAATAGACCTAGAGTACACTTACGTCATACCCGTAATAATCCTGCGGTGCACAGGACAGAAAACTACATTCTAAAATTTGGAAGCAAGTTTAGAAATGGGCTGAAGGTCACTAAAGGTTGGGTCTGATTTCTACTAATCATACTTTTCTCCATTACATAACACTGGATTCATGCTTCAGGAGGCTCCTCTCCCCTCCAATAAGACACATATGTCAAAAAAAATTTTTTTGGAGTGAGGTCTTAAGGTAACTAATAACAGTTTTTAGCTTTTCCAAAACAATGATTAGAAAAGCCTTCTATTCACATAAATTTTCATCACTCCAATCAGCACGGTCTTGAATGCCATTCCTGCAGCGAGTTCTGGGAATGCAGGCACAGTCAGCAAAGAAAACAGTATCACATCTCCGGCCTGAACACTGTGAGCACTGTAAAACTAGACAATTCTGTTTATTTTTAAAACCTAGCTGTTAAAATGTCAAGGTGGACTGGAAAAGATGCTATTGGAAAAGAAATAGCCCTTTGGATCGTGAAAATATTAGTGAACACCGTCCAAGGGGGAAAATCGCAGATGTTTATTAAAGATTCTGCATGTTTGGGTGAAAGGGTTTGTACTTGGAAAAGCCAAGAAGAGTACAACCTCTCTCCATCAGTCTGAAAATAAATACGCTGACACACTACGTAAATAAGGAAGGGTCCGTATGAGTTTGCATGTTCAATAAGCAGGGAAGAGAGCCAGGATTCGCTAACTGGCAGTTAGCAAGGAGACAGGGATTTGTTTATACTTGTAGCCTTTTGTTATTAACACACCGTTAGGTAACAGGCAACGCCTGGGAAGCCTTTCCCTGCTTACCTTCCGCAAGGACCAGATGGAAGGTAGGAAATGATGTGGTGAGTGTGCAATAGCTCCGCAAAGTCTTTTACATAGTGACTGGGCCATGAAGTATTGGAACTGTATCCGCCAGCACGGGCCTAGCATAATCCAGCCTCGCAGATTATAAAGGTACGAGGGCTGCTGCTGGGTTAACCGTGAGGAGCCCCGCGGGAGGCAGAGAGGAGAGCGCCGGAGGAGGAGCGAGGAAGCACCAGAGGTTAAATAAACAACAACAAAAATCTTTGAGAGCCAGACCGTTCAGTAGACTCTTCTTTGATCTTTACCAAAATTTCCAAAGAAATCCAAAAGAAATTTGATATCAGACAAGAGTCGCCCACCAAGATTAGTTCCGTTGTTAAGCTTTGCAAACCTGACTCTATCTGCTTCTTACCCAGAGAACTTGCCTACTTTAAATATCCAAACTACTGGAAAGGATAGAATTGCTTAGTCACAAATGTAAATATCCTCAGGAAGGTTTCTAAGAATAAAATTAATTTATGTAGTTGGAATGTAAGGGTATCGACTCCAAGAACTCACTAGAACATCGACTAGAGGCACATGAGTGGCTCAGTCGGTTGGGCATCTGACTCTTGGTTTCGGGTCAGGTCAGGAGGAGTCGGCTGGTCTCCCCTTCCCTCTGCTTCTCCCACTGCTGTGCGCTCTCTCTCTCTTAAACGAATAAATAAATCTTTAAAAAAAAAATCAGTTAAGCGGGGTGCCTCGGTGGTTCAGTCAATTAAGTGTCTGACTCTTGATTTCGGCTCAGGTCATGATCTCAGGGTGGTGAGACCCTCACTCAGTGGGGAATCTGACTGAGATTCTCTCTTTCTCTCTGCCCCTACTGCTCCCGCTGCTCTTGCGTACTCTCTCTCCCTCTCTCTACTCTTCCTCAATAAATAAATAAATAAACAAAGAAACAAACAAATAAATAAAATATTTTTATTCTTTAAAGATTTATTTATGAGAGAGAGAGAGAGAGGCAGAGACACCAGCAGAGGGAAAAGCAGGCTCCATGCAGGGAGCCTGATGCGGGACTTGATCCCGGGATCCTGGGGTCATGCCCTGGGTGAAGGCAGGCACTAAACCACTGAGCCACCCAGGGATCCCCAAATAAAATCTAAAAAAAAAAAAAAAAAAAAAAACTTTCAATCAATCCAAAGCAATTTGGAGAAAGAATAATAAAGCTGGAAGCATCACAACCCCAGATTTCAAGATATACTACAGAGCTATAGTAATGAAAACAGTGTGGTACTGACACAAAAATAGACACATAGATGAATGGAACAGAACAGAGAGCCCAGAAATAAGCCCGCGCTCACAGTCAGTCCACAACGAAGGAAGCGAGAATGTACAACGGGGAGAAGACAGTCTCCTCCCGACACGGTGCTGGGAAAACTGACAGCTACGTGCAAAGCAATGAAGCTAGACCACTTTGTTTTTACACCATGTGCAAAAATAAACTCAAAATGGATGAAAGGCCTAATTTTGAGACTGAAACCATAACACTCCTGGGGGGAAACATGGGTAGTAATTTCTTTGACGTGGGGCAGAGAATCGTTTCTCTAGATGTGTCTTCTGAGGCAGGGGAAACAAAAGCAAAAAGGATGTGGAGAAAACCGGAACTCTTGTGCAATTTTGGTGGAAATATAAGTTAGTGCACACACTGTGGAAAACCATATGGGGGTTCCTCAAAAAGATAAAGTAAAACATAGAAATACCATGCGATCCACTCATTCCCCTGCTGAATACTTACCCGAAGAAAACGAAAACACTAATTCAAAAGAGATACGTGCCCCCCAGGCTGTAGCAGCGCTCTTTCCAAGAGCCCAGGTGTGGGAGCAGCACGTGGCCGTGCACGGGTGGATGGACGAGCACCGTGCGGCACACGCACGCACACTGTGGCGTAGCGGCCACGGAAGACACTGGGACCCTGCCGTGGTAACACCCGGATGGCCGAAAGGGCCTCACGCAGAGTGAGGTTAGGCAGCGCAAGACAAATACCATATGATTTCACTTACATGTGGAATCTAAAACACAAAACAAATGGGTAAACAAACAAAAAGCAGAAACAGACCCAAAAATACCGAGAACAAACTGATGGGAATTAGGAGGATGGCTGGAGGTGGTGTGGGGGGGGGGCAGGCTCTTCCTTACGGGATGAGTAGGCCCCGCGTGGACGGCCCCGCAGGGGGAGAATAGTCAGGTCTTGCGAGGGCCTTGCGTGGTAGCAGATGGTGGCAGCCGTCGCGGTGAGCCTCGTGCAACCTGCGGAGTGGCCCAGTCACTAGGCCACACGCCAGAAACTAATGTGACGCCGTGTGTCAAGTATACCTCGACACAAAACTCCTGGCCAAACAGGACCCCCTGGGTTACCGTATGGGTAAGGAGCAGGAACTCGCGCATTCATGGAATTATGTAAAGCAAGGCGTTTTTTCCCCAAAAACATTGTCTTGGATAAATACAAAACATTATTAGTTATTTTTTCATCACATAAATAATATCTGGAAAATTGGATTTCTGTATGGACATAAAAAAAACCCACACATCCATCACATATATTTTTCGTTTTGCCCAATTCATCTGAACAACCTTTGTCACACACTTGTCCACGTTTGTCCCCGTCTTCGGGTCGGGACACTTGAATATCGGGTTTGTGGGAGGCTGCTGGGCGTTTGGCCCGAGCAGGGCAGTGGCCTTGTCTCTAGAAGGGACATTCCTGCATGATAACGTCTGAAATAAAGTTCGTTGCAGGTGACATTGGTTGCGGTGACTGTTCCTTAGCTTGGGCTGTCTGACCCCCGCGGGCCTGCGAGGCAGGGAGGGCGGCGAGCGGGCAGTGAGATCTCCATGCAAGACTCCAAGGGGCCCCAAAGTGTTCCCACTGTGGCTATGGCGAGTCTGGAAGGTTCCCCAGAGAGTATGGCAGGTGGGCCCGCGCCGCCCCTGAAGGTCACGCTCAGATCATGCAACTACCTGCTGCCTCCTGCCCGGGCACTTCCCTCTCCGGGTGCCCGCCGTCCTCCTGCCCGGGCCCGCGGCCTGCTCCTCGCTGCGGGCATTTGGGGGAGCAGGTGCCCGCTGCCGTGCGAGGGGCCCGGGCCGGACGCTCCACCAACAGCTCGGCTGCAGCTCGGCCTCCACCCGGCCGCAGGCCCGCCTCCCCGGGCGCAGTGGGGAGTGGGGAGGAAAGCTTGCTGCTGCCACCTCACCCCATGACACAGGTAAATGGCTCATTGCCTCAGTGCCCTGAACCTACTCCCTCAGCAACGAGCAGCAGTTTGTCGGAATAGTGTGATTTTTTAAATTGTGAGATTTCGAAGTTAAGAAGTAAATAGCCTGCTGACGATGCTTACATCTCAAATATATCTACACCCAAAATAACGGATCTCCAGAAAGTTCTGGTTTGGTATATGGAGTGGTAAACAGGCTGGAAATACTTAATTTTTTTTTTTAACGATTTTATTTAGTTATTCATGAGAGACACAGAGAGAGAGAGAGGCAGAGACACAGGCAGAGGGAGAAGCAGGCTCCCTGCAGGGAGCCCGACGCAGGACTTGATCCCCAGACTGGTGGGATCACGCCCTGGGCCGAAGGCAGACGCTCCACCACTGAGCCACCAGGTGCCACTAGCACCTACCAGTGCTCACAAAATCAACACCCTATCATGTGAATAGTCACATTATTGGTGAAGAAACTTAAGCTCAAAGACTCTCGGTGTCACAGCCACTAAAATGGTAGAAACAGAGATGAGAACTCAATCAGACCTCCAGGCCTCCCTGCCACAACATGAAGCTCCAGAAGATTCTCTCTGCTGGGTCACAAAACCCTGTCAGCTCCGGTTTAAGGAGCGATATTGATCCCATCTCCTGAGATCAATATTAATTTGTCCTTCCCAAGGACTTAGACCCTTTAAAATGTCCTTAATCTTTGATTTAGAAATCCCACTTCTAGGAGGTGCCGGAGTGGCTCAGCCGGTAGAGCACCTGCCTTCAGCTCAGGTCATGACCCCAGGATCCTGGGATCAAGTCCTGCCTCGGGCTCCTTGCTCAGCGGGGAGCCTGCTTCTCCCTCTGCCCCTCCCCCTGCTTGTGCTCTCTCTCACTCTCTCTGTGTCAAATAAATAAATAAAATCTTTAAAAAAACAAAACAAAAGAAATGCCATTTCTAGGACTCTGCCCTAGTCCTATAATAGAATATACAGAACAAAGCTATAGTTGGAAGATTTTTTTTTACATACTGTAATTTATAATAGAAGATAATAAATGCTAAACAATATTAAAACACTTGAGTCACTTTAAATATTAAGTACTTGTTTACTAAAAGTGATTTAAAACACACTCAATTTTATACATGATGAATTCTCAAAAGCATAAAACTATAAAATATAAATATAAACATTATATTTATATTTATATAAATAAATAAATAAAAATAAGAATATTGAGATGAAAAACACAGCTGGAGGAGTTATCCGTAGCTGCCTCTGCGTTGTGGTTCATTTGTTCATCATTCATTCCTTCGGCGAATATTTATGGAAAACTATGTCGGGCATGGTGCCAGACCCTGTAGATGCAACAGTGAATAAGATGGATCAACATAGCCTGTCCTTAGTGAGCTTACAGTCTGGAGAACCTTGGGATTTTTAGCAGGAGGATTTGTGTCAAAATTAAGGGGCACTTTAAAAAAAAATTCGCATAGTTCATGCTTTGTTCGTGAAGATTGGCTCCCTGAGTCTAGGATGGGGTTGCAGCAAAGTAAAAATTTTTGTTAAATCTGTTGATGATTGTGAAACACAGCTAGGATGATTTGTGCATTCTGAGAGATGAGCAGAGGGGCGAATACAAGGCGTGGAGCTGGAGGGCCTGCAGTGGATTGTGAACAGTCTTCTAGAATAGAGGTCTCCAAACTTTTATGATGGTATATCCCTTCAATAACAAAATGAATAAATAAAATGAAATTAGCATTCCCCCATATACAAATCTTTATTTCTAAATCCACATCTGTACTTGTCCACTAATATATTACACGTATTATAAAACACTGTCCAAAATTGAAATTTAAGAAGGGCGAAATTAAATATGTTATAAAAAAATAAAAGGTCTAATATTTGCCCCCTTCCTCTATCCCACCAGATTCTCTTGATCACCCAGTGTGGTTCATTTGGAAATTATCTTTTCATGGGCAGCCCGGAGGGGCTCCGTGGTTTAGCACCGCCTTCGGCCCAGGGTGTGACCCTGGAGACCAGGGATCAAGTCCCACGTCGGGCTCCCTGCATGGAGCCTGCTTCTCCCTCTGCCTGTGTCTCTGCCTCTCTCTCTCTCTCTCTGTGTTTCTCATGAATAAATAGATAAATAAATCTTAAAAAAAAAAAAAAAGAATTTCTCTCTCCACTCTAAAAGATGATGAGGCTGTGAGTGGCAAACGAGAAAGGAAGCTACTTCTAAGAAGTCATTGCTCCTCAGTGTGACAGTCCTGAAAGGGATTCAAAGCGAATGAGGAAACCAATAAAGTGGAATCGACACAGACCGGCGTCATTAGACGGCAATCAGAGCGCCAGGGCGCGCGTCCTTGCCTCAGTGGCTCCCGTGCAGGTGGAAATCCTCCTGCAGGCGTGGGGAGACTTCGTGGGGTCTCGGGCCCTAACCCGCGTCTTCTCTAAGCCAGAAGAGCCAAGAGGAAGGGAGAAGGAACCGCGTGGAGCGAGACCACAGGGCAGCTCACGCAGGCCAGAGGCAGCATCTGGACAAGGTGGGGGCTAGAGCCACGAGCCCAGGGCGCCCCCGCCCCCCCAAGGCCTGCTTCCTGTCTTGCTGCTGATCCTCCATCGGATGCACGTCGGGCCTCCAGGGCGAGGGGGCAGGAGCAGCGCAGGCCCTCGGTTCCTTGCAGGGCTTCAGCCTCCTGCCTGAGCCACCACCTTGCTCCCCAGTGGCACCGCGGGGGGACCGGGAGCACCAGGAGTCACCCATCCCTGTCCCTCGTGACTCGGCGGTGACCGGCTAGGACATTTTGGAGTGTCTGGAGGTAAATCTGCCACCACACCCCTGCCTGTGATCGCGCTTCCCATTTGGAGGCAGTGGGAGGACTGGTTGAGCGCCGCTGTCTACACTGTCTCATCTGTTCCAGAGTCCGTAGCCGAGGCTCGGGATTCGCAGGACCATCTCAGAGCTGAGGAAGCAGGTGCCCAGAGACGTGAACGCCTGTCCAACCATGGGAAGCCAGTCAGCGACAGAGCAAATGGAGCTTAACTTAGCTCATCTCACCTTTCTCAGAGCTCTTACATTTTCCCAAGAACCTATGACTATTTCCTGTAAAAAAAAAAAAAAAAAAATCTGAATTTGTCTTCATTGGGAAGATAATCTGTAACGGTCACAATCAGCACATTCTGAACCATCCAGATAACAACGAGGGAATGGACTGTATGACCAGAATCCTTGTTTTTATCCTTCCGTTTGGCTCTGCCCTTGAACTTAGAGCACATGAAGCTCGGTGGGCTTCCTGGTGTGCTCAGCCCTGAGGCTTTCCGCAGCAGCCGAGCCAGACATGGGGGGAAGGACGGAGTCACCTCAGCACACACGAAATACAGGCACCACAGACTAAAAAGTAACTTGCCCGTAACACCCGTGTCCGCATTTCCGGTAGGTGTGCCTTGGGGTCTCAGTCTCTGGATGTATAAGTTTTTAATTGTCAAATTTTTAAAAAGATTTATTTATTTATGATAGACAGAGAGAGAGAGAGAGAGAGAGGCAGAGACCCAGACAGAGGGAGAAGCAGGCTCCATGCAGGGAGCCCGACACGGGACTCGATCCCGGGACTCGATCCTGGGACTCCAGGATTGCACCCTGGGCCAAAGGCAGGCACTAAACCACTGAGCCACCCAGGGATCCCCTAATTGTCGAATTTTTAAGAATGTTAGTGGTCAGCATGCCCTGGAGGGTGGTTCGGTTCTGGAGCACGACAGCAATCGATTAGGCACCCACGGAACGCAGCCTGGTATCTTCAAATGAAGAGGGAACTCTACACTTTTCAGGTGACACCTGCATTGCCCCTTAGAGTCCCCTACCTGGAAGTTTTGTTTCTATGTGAACATGTGAACAGGCATTCCCAGGAGTTGTGTTTTCAAACCCACAATATAAGGACAGACTGAATATAATGACCAAAACTGAGCTAACATTTGTCTACCATTAACCTCAAATTGACGGTTTTATTACTCAAGACACTACCATCCACTGGCCTATCATGTTAAAGTATATTGCAAATCTGCATTTCATTACCTTTATGGTAGTCGATTCCTATTTTTTCTTCAATTAAATAGTAATGTATAAACGTGGACTTTATACATCATTTCATGGTTCTACCTATTGAGATAACATTTTAATAATGCTCGTAACCTGGTGAGAGTTGGGGCCTGCAGTGATGTCCCTAGAGTGTGAAGGGGCTGGAGTTGCCGGGTGGGGAGGAGGGCGGAGCTGTCCTGTCTCCCGGGTCCCCTCCCCACTGCAGGGTGGCTCACCTCTAACAGCTGCCCACTGATTCCTTCCTTCCTTCCTTCCTTCCTTCCTTCCTTCCTTCCTTCCTTCCTTCCTCCCTCCCTCCCTCCCTCCCTCCCTCCTTTCCTCTTACTGTAACTCCCTTCTTAGCTCCTGGCCGTCAGGGCACTCTTTCTGTCTCTCTCTGTCTCTCTCTCTGTCTCTGTCTCTCTCTCTCTCTGGAAACGTTTTGAGGTCCTGATTTGGTCCAATGACCTTATTTTAAGGGTGAAGGAGCTGGTGCCAGGTGGATACGGTGACTGTAGCTCCAAGCCTGTCCTCCCTCCCCCGGGTGGCCACCTTTGGGTTTCCAGCTCAGGAGGGAGACGCATGCTGGTGGGACACGAGGCCCTGGGCGAGGGGGTGACTGGCTCCGGGGGCCAGCGAGGCGCCGGGACCCGGGGACCGGGTGTGCTGGCCTGGGGCTCATCCTGCAGGGACCTGCAACAAGGGGACTGTGACGCCGGGAGAGCTCTGTCCCCTGCAGGCCTCCCTCGCTGTCCCGCAGCGGCCCGGGGCTGCAGCAGGATGCCAGCTCTCAGTCTGCCCTGAATATAAGGAGCCTGCAGTGGTTCTTAAGCCCCGGGATTCCTGGGCTCCGGCCCAGATCTGGAGCATCCAGGGGAGATGCCCAAGGGTCTGTGTCCCCAGGGGCTGTGGGCACGAACACACCAGGCCCCTTACCCATGTGACCGGAGGGGAGGAGCGGGTCCGGGCCAGCTGGCGCCTGGAAAGGACTGTGAGCCATCCCGCCAGGCCTGAGAACACCAAATGGGTGGCTCTCATCCGAGGAATTAACGACAGAGGACAGAGGCAGGCATTCTCTCTCTCTTTTTTTATTTAAATATTTTATTTATTTATTTGAGAGAGAGAGAGGGAGGAAGAGAGGGAGAGAAGGAGAGGACAAGCAGGGGGAGGGCCAGAGGGAGAGGGAGAAGCCCGCTGGGTGCTGAGCAGGGAGCCTGACCCAGGCTCGATCCCAGGACCCCGGGATCACCACTTGAGCTGAAATCTAGAGTCAGATGCTCAACCGACAGAGCCACCCAGGCCCCACAAAGGGCAGGCTTCCAAGGAGCACCAGAGATTATGGTGCAGGAGCAGCAGCAAGCTTCTCTGGGTGACAGGGGACTGACAGGTGGCGGCGGTCTGGCCTGGGGGGAGCCAGCTGCACTTGTTCAAGGCCTTGAGCGCAGCCAGCCCTGTGGTTCCATTTCAGGGGAGGATGTTTGTTTAATGCTGCATGTGGGTGAGTGGAGCTGGGCTCCGGGAGGGTTGGCTGGGTTCCCCTGGTGACATGTCCTAGCTCTAGGGGAGACCAAGTTCCATTTCTGGTCTTTCTGGTCTTTCTGCCATGTGGTCAGAAACAGGTGCGCAGAGATAAAGGGTGTACCAGCGAAATCATCCTGACGCTTGTTACATGGTTGAGGAAAACGTCCCTGGAGACTATTGCAGTAGGGGACACAGAGCGAGCTCAGTTCCGGCTTTAGCAGAAACGACTGAGTATCCATAGCCGAGGAGCAGAGTGAGGGGATCTGTGGTTGGAAAGTCATTGAGCGGAACTAGGGGCTCCTGGGGGGCTCAGCGGTTGAGCGTCTGCCTCAGCTCAGGCGGTCCGTGATCCCAGGTCCTGGGATCGGGTCCCGCATCGGGCTCCCTGCATGGAGCCTGCTTCTCCGTCTGCTGGGTCTCTGCCTCTCTGTCTCTGGGTCCCTTATGAATAAATAAACAAGATCTTAAAAAAAAAGAAAGAAAGAAAGAAAGAAAGAAAGAAAGAAAGAAAGAAAGAAAGAAAGAAAGAAAGAGGACCTTGATTAGCCATCAAGGGTAGGGCGACAACTCTTGCTGCGGTTGTATTTTGCCTCAAACAAGGCATTATGCATTTCATGGGATCAAGGTGCTTTTGAGGTTGACCTTTCCTGGATCCTGACCCAAGAGCCAAGGATTTCACGTTACATCACGACTGCCACCTGGCGGCGGTTCTCGGAGGCCACATGGACTGCACCCCGCTTCCGGAGAAACCTTCCCTTTGGGGAAGGTTAAAATGGGAGAAAAAGAAAGCAAAACAAAAACACAAAAAACTGCTCTTTAGAGTTGTTGAAACATGATATATTCACGTAAAAGAAAAATTAGAGACTGATTTTTACATTTTGCATACGTTTTTCATAGTTGGCCCTCAAATAATGACTTTGGTCCTTTAAAATATGATTTGATTCATGAAATCCTGGTTGATCCCCCAGTGGTGAGGGAGCATCGCCATTGCACACAGTAGGCCACAGTTGAACGCGGTGCACACTGTGCTCGCGGCCACCGTCTACTTCTGAGAAAAAAATGCTCTTCTATCAGTAGAAGAAATTGGAGGTGGAAATTTTGGAAAATGTAGATAGAAAATTGTTTATGGTCAGCATCTTCTTTCTTTTTATCTTATTTCTTTCTTTTTTTTTTTTTTTAGAGAGAAAGAGAGAGTACCTTCGTGTTATGGGGAGGAGTGGGGTGGGGGGGACCCTAAGCGGGCTGCGCCCTGAGATCCTGACCTGAGCTGAAATCAAGAGTCACCCAGGCACCCTGGCGTCCTCTCTTTCAAATAAACAAAACAAAACAAAACAAAAAGAGCCCACCTTACAGCAGACCTTACAAGATCGGCCTAATGGGGCTTTGGGGGCCTCTCTTCCAGCCTGGACAATGCCGCAGCTGTCCCTGTGCTTCTGGCCGGGGTTGCACAGAGCGCGAGCCCGGGCGCCTGGCTCTGTCCCTTCTCACGGGCTGTGTCCCCTGCCTCCCGACCTACGTCAGTTCCCCCGACTGCCAATGGCCACGCTCACAGCCCTCTGGATGCCGACGGGCCCCGCGATGCAGCCCAGGGGCGTCGGGGCGAGCACTCTGGCAGCGCCAGGCCGAGGGCCCGCACAAGTGCACGAGGAGGGTCGCCGAAAACAGTTCGGAGCGAGTCCTGCAAGGGCCTGTGGTACAGGAAACAAACCTTTCCCGTTTAAATTATTTTGCCTTCTACAATAATTTGGAGCAAAATCGAAGGGTTGGATGGAAATCCGTGTCGTGTGAGGGAGCTAGCCTCTTTCTGAGGTTTAGAAACGACGACTGAGCGTCACCCCGCGGGACTCCCACTCCGGAGCAGGCGCAAGGGCAGCGGGCAGGTTGCTGGGGGGTAACCCCGGGGCCCAAGGGCAGCCTCGACTTTCACACGCTCACCTGGCAGGTGTGGCCGGGCCTCCGCGGGAGGACGACTCCCTGTGGGAACTAGACAGCCGGCCTCAGAGCCCCTGGCTGTCTCCAGGTGAGCTCCCCCAAGGCCTGGGGACCCAGTGGGGGGCCAGACCCACACCTGCTCAAAGCACGGGGAGACACAGGCTTTTCGGACCTTTCCTGGGGGTCGCCACTTGTGGATTCCCCTGTCCATTTCCTCTAGAAATTCTCAATTTGGAATAATCCTTCCAGGTTCATAACTAAATCTCTGACAAGAAGATTACGAGTGTATCACCCTGGCACCTGAAAATACACACACACACACACACACACACACACACAAATCTGACCTTTGGGATCCTGTGGCCTGTGAAAATCTACTCAGGTCACAATTGTGGAAAATGATCTTTAGCAGGAAAGATGACGAGTGGCTTTCACTATTTGGGGAATGGCTCAGCCCATGTATGACTTGGCAAAAATATTAAGCGGTGCCTATATTTGAATTGGAGACTGTGTGGTTCGGTATGTCAATAAATCAAAATATGCTTTACAACAAAACTGCATCTGTATGTGTGTATGCTCTGTGTCTATGTCGATATACGCTTGTTG
The DNA here is from genome assembly GCF_048164855.1 of Canis lupus baileyi. Lineage (NCBI taxonomy): Eukaryota > Metazoa > Chordata > Mammalia > Carnivora > Canidae > Canis > Canis lupus. Next base: position 57,043,662 of record NC_132842.1, read on the forward strand.
ACATTTATGGAAAATTGATTATCAGGTGTGACTGTTGGTGGCAGTAGCTGGGCCATTGTCGTGCATCACTTTTGGTTCCTAGGGATCCCCAAGGGCCAGGCAACAGCCTGGTCACAGGGAGTTGCCTGTGCCTGCCCTCCCGTAGAGCCTCTCAGGAGCCCGGTCGGAAACCCTCGCAGCCCAGAGCCGACACCCAGGGAAACATCCCCCCGCGGCCCATGGCCCCCTGACTCTTGTTTGACGGAGCCCCTGTGATTTTAGACAGAAAAGTCCAAGTACTATAATCTTTTTTAATGATTCAGATGTGAAGGCATTTTCTTCATGGTGCAAAGAGTTCTTTCCCCAGTGTTGGAGTTCACCCCTATGAGAAGGCGCTGCCTTGGTGACACTGGCAGTTGTACTGGTGCCGGGCTGGCGACTTGCTTGGGGTGAGAGGACACGAGGGCGTGAACTGACCTTCCCAGAGGGGAGCTGAGGCTGAGCAGAGGCTCCCCCAAGGAGCCTGGTCCCTAGGAGGGCCTCCGGGGAGGAAGAGGGGTGCAGAGAAGGGCGCTGGTCGGGTGGGGCCTCGGGAGGAGGTGTCAGGCTCAGCCGGGTGACTGCGTCCTGTAAAGCTGGCCTAGACGGCACTTTCAGAAAGACGTGGGGATCCGTTACTGGGGTCAGGGGGTCCGGGGCTCTCAGCAGGACAGTTGTAGCCCAGCCTGGCAGCCACACCTGCCCCACAGGATGGAGGAACCACCAGAGTGGTGGCTGGGGGGGGGGGTTGGTCATATGTGCGTGCACTGTGTTGGGTGGGGGCTCCTCCCAGGAAGGTTTGTGGGGGAGGTTGAGGCAGGGAGGGAGGGTGGGAGGAGGCCCTGAACCTTTGCTGTCTGCCCCAGGGCTGGTCTTCTGGAGTCTGGAATCACAGCTGGGACCCTGGAAAGAGGAGGGGTGGAGGGAGAAGGGGAGGAGGGAAGGGGGGAGGGGCGGAAGGGAGGGGGTAGGAGGAGGGACAGGAAGGGTGGTGGAAGGGGAGAGGGGAGGGAGGAGGAGGGATGGGAAAGGCAGGAGGGGGTGGTGAGGTGGGGGACGGAAGAACGGTGGAAGGGGAGGGAGTGGGGGGTACGGGGTGGGGGGTAGGGGAGGGGGGCCAGGGGCCAGGAGGGGCCAGTGAGGAGGGGGAAGGGAGGGGGTAATGGAGGTGAGGAGGGGGAAGGGGGGGAAGGGTGGAAGGGGGAGGGGAGGAGTGGGAGGGGAGGGGGGAGGGGAGGGGACGGGGTAATGGAGGTGAGGAGGGGAGATGGGAAGGGGGATGGGAGGGAAGGGGGATGGGAGAAGGGGAAGGGGGATGGGAGGGGGGAAAGGGGGAGGGGAGGGGCGGGTGGAAGAGTGAGAGAGGAGGGGGGAGGGGGAGGAGGGGGGAGGAGGGGGTGAGGAAGGGATGGGAAGGGCGGTGGATGGGGAGGGTTAGGGGAGGGGGTGAGGGGAGGGGGTAGGGGCGGCGAGGAGGGGCGATGAGGTGGGGGACGGGAAGGGCAGGTAGAGGGACGGGGGAGGGGCGGCCTGATCTGGAGGGAGGCCGGGGGCAGGGGCGGGGCCGGCGGGGCGTCGGGGTCCAGGGCGGCTGCCACCGGCGGGGTGTGGGCCGGGGAGAGAGGCCGCCCCCAGGGCCCTGCCCCCTGGAAGCCGCGGGGCAGCTCCCTCCACCCTCGGAAGGCCACTCGGGCATCTGCTTGTCTCGCCGGCTGCACAGAAACGGGGGACCCGCGGCCCCGGGGTCAGCGCCCCCGCCCCCCCTCCTCCGGGGCGCCGGTGCACCGAGGGCCGGGCTGTGCCCCACCTGCCTTGTACCTGTAGGGCCTTTACCTTTAGAGAAGATGAAGATAGCGATTCCTTTCTTTTTTCTTTTGTTAAGATTTTATGTATTTATGAGAGACACACACACAGAGGCAGAGACCCAGGCAGAGGGAGAAGCAGGCTCCATGCAGGGACCTGATGCGGGACTCGATCCCGGGACCCCGCGGTCACGACCTGGGCCACAGGCAGAGGCTCAACCACTGAGGCCCCCAAGCCTCCCAGGAAGGTTGTTTCCTGGGAAGGCAAGGACCTTAACACATTTTGCAGACTTCAAAAAGGGAAGGTTTTACCTTGATTTAGTGAAATCCTCGGTGAAATCCAGTGGAATGACTTTCTGGGGCTGAGGGTCCTCATCTTGGAGCAGAGGAACAAATAATTGAGGCTTTTAAAGGTCCGAGATATGTCATGAAAGTTTCTGAATAATTTTTTTGGTCTGTGTAGTTGCTCAGTAAACTAAGGCGCTGGATTTATTATCAACGTATTTCACACTGGAGATAATTAGCCCTAATATTAGGGAGCAAGTGCTTATGATGGTAAGACTGTGTCTTGTCTTTACTCAGTATTTTATCCTCACATCAAGCAGTGTCTGGTACATAAGTTCTGAATAAATATTTGTGAAATCAGTAAATACTACATAAGAGGCACTTGACTTTTTTTGTTGTTGTTAAAGATTTTATTTATTTATTCATGAGGACACAGAGAAGAGAGGCAGAGACATAAACAGAGGGAAAAAGCAGGCTCCCTGCAAGGAGCCGGATGCAGGACTTGATCCCAGGACCCCGGGATCACACCCTGAGCCAAAGGCAGACACTCAACCGCTAAGCTACCCACGTGCCCTGGAAAGGGGAATTTTCTTTAAGATATTTCTGAGATCTGTTGATCTAAGAATCAGAGCAGGAGCAAAGTGGCTATTTATTTTTTTGCTTCTTTAAAAAAAGTGGTTATTTTAGATTCCATTCCAGCTTAAGTCATTTGGGCTGCTTTTCAGTTGTGGAAAGCAGTTGGGACATGCCCAAATGGATCACTGGATTTTGTTACCTTATAATATAAATATGAACTAAAATTTCATGGGTATGTATCATTAATAAGGAACCAAATGGAAGGGTTAATGGTCTTGGGTTAAGTCCATCAGAAGTGCTAGAAAATTGATTTAAAATATATGCCTGACAATGGATGAAACACTAGTATATTTTTACATGATTCTGGATGGCCTTTGGAAGGAACATCCATTATTTTTCTCTTTTCTCTGTGGTTTTCCTTCTGGCAGCCTCTGCTTCTTCCATTCCAGGTAGTCTGGGGGCAATGGTGGATTGGTAACCAGTCATCCCCTTCTCCCTCCAAAATCAACGTAGTATGATATTTATATCCCATGCTACATTTCTGACTCCTAGGAACTTAAATCTTGAGCACAATGATAAACAAGGGATTTTAAGCCAAACGTTACCAAGGCGGCATCCACCATAACTGGCCATGATTTTCCTGATTGAGACCCCTGGCCTAGTTTCCGTCCTTGCTATTGCCTGCTTCTTGAGCTTTCCTCTCCATTTTGTGTCTTTCCTTAATTCCCTTTTGCTTCAATTAGGTGACTGTATATGGCTTACAACCAAAGTATCACAACTGATGATCACAACATCTATTTTCCAGATGAAGTGAGTAACCCAAGTCTTACACTCACTGGTCAAGCCAAATTCCAGCCAACAGCTCTCTTTTTTAGATTTTGGTGTAACACAGGTTTATACTGCTCATTTACTGGAATTAAAGAACATCTGACTTTTATTGAAGGACTTATATTTCCTACTAAAAACTTATTTACAAGAGATATACTTGTAAAATATACTTGTAAAAATAACAGTCAAGTCTTCATTGACTGTTTTACATTTAATTTAACTCTATTGTTTGATCTAATGGAGTGTCCTCATAAGACAGAAGGGTTAAAGTAAAAATCCTGAAGTAATCCCTTAATAATCATATAAAATTTAAAAAAACTAGCACGCAAACAGAAAAAAGTACTTTATTTATTTATAACATCATTTTGTAAACAATCACACTGTGCATTTTTAAATTCAATAACAAATTTTTTTCCTTTAGATTTATAGCAAATCTGTGTGAAGTCAATGAATTAATACAAGAGTAAAGATGAAAGGATAGATAATTTTTGAAAATGTTAAATTACAGCACTTGATACAAAGACAGATAACTATCTGTACCATAAAAATTTACATGCCACAAAACATTAATTTATAATTTTAAATATGCAGTAAAACACATTTATAAAAAAGCATCAACATTAATTTTATTATAAACCAGTGAATTACTCAGAGGAATATTTATTAAAACTTACTAAAACCAGTAAATTTGCAACTGAGGTAAAAATTTATAAGTAAACAAAACTATCATTTATAAGAGCCAAAAAGTAAGTGGAAGGGCAGACGACACTTCCTGACAACTATGTCTACTCCTTGATATTCTGAAGCAGCTTCAATAAATGTGACTCGATAACCTGTTGAACTAGAACAGACAGGTTTATCAATACCACAGCAGGTTGATCACAAAATTTTACACAGAACTATCAAATTCAACTTAACATCAACCCTTCCTCTTAAAATAAAGTCATTCTTGGGCAGTCCGGGGGGCTCAGTGGTTTAGTGCCGCCTTCGACCCAGGGCCTGATCCTGGAGACCCTGGATCGGGTCCCGCGTCGGGCTCCCTGCATGGAGCCTGCTTCTCCTTCTGCTTGTGTCTTTGCTCCCCCCACCCGTATCTCTCATTAATAAATAAATAAAATCTTAAAAAAAAAATAAAGTCATTCCTCATATTCTGAGGATATATTCCGGGTGATACATACTCCTAGTCTGAGGATGGTCGAGATTGCAACGTAACACTTGGTTACTTAAGCCTTAGTCTGTCACTGACTTAGTAATTGTCCAAGATATTGGATTCTGTTCTTTTTTTTCTTTTTTCTTTTTTAAAATACAACAAAATGTTTAATGAGCAAATTCGTCTTAGCAAATATGAAACTCCCACAGAGAGGAAAGGGGGGCCGCAAGTCAGGCAGACTAGAAAGGAGAGTCAACTACGTAAGAAACCAGGGAGGGCACGGAGGGGTGGTGGTGGTGGATTCTGTTCTTGTACAAAGTGTGTTCTAAAGAGCAGAGAAAGGGCAACTATCAAGCATTTTATAAGTAATTTGCTACAAAAATGTTAAATCTTGTGTGTAAATAGGTGTGTGCTTGTAGCAAATAAATTTTGGGTTGGTGAAAAGTAACAGTAATAAACTCACTCCTAAACCTTAAGAATTTGTTGATTTTGCCCACAGTTAAAAGTTAATGTCAGGAGTTAGGATGACATGCCATGTTTTATGACTATAAGTGATGAAAATAGTTTAGACTGCTAGTCTGTACTGTTTATAGAGCTTTACCAACTAAAATAAAACCTGATCGTTCTAAAATACTTACCACTTCTATAGCCCAAGGCTACAGCTAAATCCATAGAATTATACCCAGAGTCAGTTTCAATTGTTGGGTCAGCTCCATTTTCTGTATCAAAATAGAAAAATCTGCATAAATAAAATGAAAATGTAGATGTGTTTGTCTATTACTGGCTCGTGTAGCAGGACAGATTTTCAGCAAACTGGGTATTTTCGGGATGGTCTGACAAAGTACAGGGTACATGAAGTACACAATTCACTTTGGTGAGTCAGGAGGAAGACACACCAAACACACAGGCATCCTCTGTAACAGCTGAAACTCATCAACAACCGCAGACAAAAGTAAGGCATGAAAACACTGCGGACAGAGCAAACGACAACAGCTTCAGACCTGATCCAGACCTGACCCTCGAAAGGAAAGCAACAGAGACAAACGCTCTAAGCACTGGCGCGCTGCAGGATGGAGCTGCTCCTCACCTGGGCAACTCTATGGTAGCGGGTGCTGCAGCAGGACTGACATAGTTAATAATAGTTAATGATTCTCCTGAGTAATAGCAGGGGAGGCCAGCTTGTATAAAAATTAAAGTCCTCACATGGTATTTTCTAAACATTTTCACTTTTATTGGCTTACCTAAAAGCATTTTTACACATTTAACATGATTTCCATGTACAGCATAAAGCAAAGGTGTCCCTCCATTCTGCAAAAGGAAAAGGTGATTTAGTTTATCAAGGTGACCAAGATTTGAATAATTTAATGTTGCTGTGAGAAGTTTTACTAAGAACTGGGCATGTAAAAGTAGTTTAAGGCAATTTTCATATTTCGTGAAGACTATTTAGATCAGAAGCAATAATTGAGTTTGTGCCATTAACTTTTTCTTCCATGTGTTTAATTGGCTAAGTTAATTATTTTTCCAAATGTTTGGTAAAATTTATTATGTCTCTCCAAACTAAATAGTTCCTAGAATTTATTACAGTATTTTAAAAATCAGTATCAGAGACTCACCCAATCATATTCATTTACATCAACTCCACAATCAAGCAGCATTTTGACAATATCTGTGTAGCCTTTACTACATGCCAATGAGAGTGCACTTTCTCGACCTTTTCCTAAAAGCTGGGGATCAGCACCCTGGAGTGTCAAGTGGAGATAAAAGACTTTTCAATTCATATAAACAAGAATATTGTTATTTCTGTCAATAAGAATTACAGTTCAGTATTTAGGTCAAGTAATGTTCTGGGGTTAATAACACAAACTTCTACTCATGGATGCTCTTATTGTCAAGGTTGCCTGGAGGCCTTCCTTCCTTCCTCCATCTCAGGGCTAACTATCCTCTCACTCCAGAGTTAAACTGTATCTCCCCCATGAAGTTCTCCTACGGGGCCGACAGTGCTTTTGTTCCCACTGCACTTCAAGGGACTGGGCATGAAATTCTCTGGCTGTTGCACGTATGATTAATCTTGTCTGCCCAACTAGATCCAAGTTCCATAAGAATATGAAAAGTACACAAAAATTTTTGGATCTTCTACCATCATATCTAATTGGCTGGAGATACAAAATCTTTACTCAAGAGTTAATAACTACATGTATACATTTCCGAGGCATTTTCCTTACATTCTGAAGGAGAAACTCTACCACAGCTATTTGCCCGTGTGCTGCAGCCCACATCAGAGGGGTAAATCCTTCTTCGTCCGTGTGATTGATAACATTTTCTATTTAAAAGAAAACAACTTTTGTCATCTAATTTACCAACCATCTATTAAGATCATTATGCAAATACTGGCATTCTAAAAGGTGGCTTGCACTATTCAGTGAGGTTCACTTCCTGCTGACTATTAGCTGCAGTCCTATTATGTGCTATAACCTGTAGTCTGAATGTATTAAAATGTGCTTCCATACACACAACTCAGTTCAAATAGCATATTCTCTGACGTATAAACTACCAGGCATGACATAATGCTGGGCACAAGGCAGTCCACAGAAGATGGACTCAGAATCAGGGAACCACAGTCTGAGCCCTGGCTCTGTCACTTTATAGCAGTGTGGTTCTAGGCACAGCACTTCACTTGTCTAATGTACCGAATGATACTTCGCTTATCTCAAAGCGTAGTTGGCAGAAACACAAAATGAGATTATATGACAGCCCTTAGAATTATATAAATATGTATTGTAAAAACCCCCAAATCTTATTAAAGCCATATTCTACTCTACAGCTAGCATTGCTGCCTTGGAATTTTTTTCACTCTTGCTGGTTTGCTAACAATATTATTTGCATGAAGACTGAATAATCTGAAACACAGTACCATGTAATTCTACCTTGAACTCCATTTTGTTTCCTAGATTCAGTCTACTAGTTATAAAGTCCACAGTTTTCCCCTAAATTTATTTAGAAGACTGAGAATGAAACTTCAAATATTTATAAACAAATATACTAATGAAGCATGTCTTATAAAAGAATGGCACAATTAAAAAGAAAAAAACCAACCTTTTAAATCATGTACCCTGTATTCAATCAATAATGTTGGGACAACTGCTAACTTTGTGAAAAATGAAAATCAGAGTACAACTTGCTCTGTATCTCATTACATCAAAACATTCCATATGCGTCAAAGATTGAAATGTAAAAAAAGAAACCACAGAAATTCTAGAATAAGGGGTGAATTTACTTATAATCTTGAAGAAGAAAATCCTTTCAAAGCAGGATATAAAACTCAGAAGTTACAAGGAAAAAGAAAATTTACCACTACAAAATGCTAAGCTTTTGTTGAGAACATGAAAATCAAAGGAAAACGACAAACTGGTTTAAAAAAAAAAAAAAAAAAGCAACATAAACAACAAAATGTAAATTTCTTTAATTTAGTTGAGGTCATATAAATCAATAAATTTTAGGCAGTTCACATACCAAAAGGCTTAAATCGACCCTAATTTTAAGAATCTAAACACAACAAGTATGAGATACCACTTTTCACCAGAGTTAACTCTGGTATGAGGATAGGACAAATATCTGGCAATATATATAAAAGTGAAAATCTGGGGATCCCTGGGTGGCTCAGCAGTTTAACGTCTGCCTTCGGCCCAGGGTGTGATCCCAGAGTCTCGGGATCTAGTCCCATGTCGGGCTCCCTGCGTGGAGCCTGTTTCTCCCTCTCCCTGTGTCTCTGCCTCTCTCTCTCTGTGTCTCTCATGAAAAAATAAATAAAATATTAAAAAAAAAGTGAAAATCCATATCCTGGGACACCTGGGTGGCTCATTGGTTGAGCATCTGCCTATGGCTCAGGTCGTGACCCTGGGGTCATGGGATCGAGTCCCACATCGGGCTCTCTGAGAGGAGCCTGCTTCTCCCTCTGCCTGTGTCTCTGCCTGTGTCTCTGTCTCTCATGAATAAATAAGTAAATAAATATTTTTAAAAAAGAAAAAAGAAAACCCATATCCTTTTGACCCAGCATATGAACTAGTAGGAATTAAAAAGGAGGCCAAAAAGAATGTTATTTAATAGCAAGAAACTGGAACAACCACCACCAAGGGGACTAGTTACAAAATAAAAATACAATATATGTGTATGCAGCAATACAGTGCAAAATTATGAACCTCTTAAAAAAGAATGAAATCATTCTTTTATGTGGTCATATGGAAAGATCTCCAAAATATTAAATGAAAAAAAGTGTAATGCAGTGTGTGTAGTATCTTCCCTCTTGTGTACATAACAAAAAGCACATATATATTTTCACACATAACTCCAAAATTAAGCAGGAATGCTTTCTAAAAGAGTTTCCTGAAAACATAAGAAATTCATGTTTGCTTTTGGGCAAAAGGCTGGGGTGATAAGGGAGGCTGTAACTTTAATACTTTGTCATACTTTATTTATTCATTTATTTTTACTATCTATGGAATTATCTGCCTGGTGAGATTATGCGACTATTTTTTCGTTTTGTTTTTATACCTTCCAGTATTAAAACAACAAAAATAAAATAAATCTGATTAAATATGTTTAAGTACATTTAAAAAGACAGGCTATTACCTTGTTCAATCCGAGTAGCTAGATAGAGCATCTCTCCCTGGGCGGCCAACTGGTGAACAGATAAGGCTGAAATGATACCACAAAAAGCTTCATGTTTTCCTACCTGCAGGGTACACTTTCATCATGTCATTCATTTTTGTGCAGCACTTATCTTTTCTAAAACAAAAACTATTATTGTTTAAAAAAATAAAATATATTCTAACATTAAGTAGCCATTCTGTATCTGAGAAATGATATATGTTAAAGGGAATTCTGACATCTGGAAAGTACTGTTATCAATGAATATGCTGTTATGATCAACTATTAACAATACAAATTGTCTTATCAATAAAAGAAATGGGTTAGGTATTTAATTTTAAAATGCTAATTCAATATCCAAACTTATGAGGATTTGGGGTCTAAACACAAATCCCAAATATTATTATTTCAAGACTCCATGAGTTCTTCTTAACTTTTGGATTGAGTAGTAAATGGAAAAATGACTTTCAGAGTAAATTCTTGAATACAGAGTAGTTATGGCTAATTAGCTGTGTGACCTTGAATAAATGATTGACCGTTTGTCTATAACATGAGGGATATGAACCGCATGATCTCTAGGTGTTTCTTTTCAGTTCGAAAGTATCATGGTTAGACTATTTAGAACGTCTTTATTTTATTTATTCATTTACTCAATCCATCCATTTGTTCATTTATTTATTTTTTAAGATAACATCTTTATTTTAAAATAAAACTGAACAGGCCCTATTCTATGAGGGTTCATCTTAAAAATTAGTATCACCTGACCCTTGACTTCAGCCGTATGACTGAGTGGCCTTAATAAAAAGGTAAGCAATCACGAAGCCCATGCAAATTTAGTTAAGTAGAAGAAAAATGGCTAAGAGGTGAAGTAAGAGTCATGAACTCCTCCTGGCTTAAATGTTATACATGTGATTCAAAATCAGGAGGGATACAGAGTTTCCAAAGTAAAAACATGTATCTCACCATGCTTTAAAATATAGATGCATTTACATTATATAGTCAAATACAGTTCCTAACATCAAACTACTAACTGGTTTTGTCTCATTAACATACCTATGCTACACAGAATGTTTTCTGATTTATATAGAAAAACTTTATTTTGTTTCTTTTTCTTTTTTTAAATTTTGTTTCTTATAGAATGATTCTGTACTTTAAAAAAATTGTAATAGATAAAAAAAATTGTAGATTCAAGGTTTTAAAAGAGTTAATTTCGTATTCACATGCACAATTATAGTCAAATTCAAAATTACTGTAGTAACATTCCGGGTTTTACTATAAATCACTAGTTGAGCACTGATCTAATTTATAAGTAAATTTATAAATTTACATTTATAAGTAAAATGTAAAGCCTTGCACTCCAAGAACAAAAAAACACTCACAATGTCTTAGTGTGCACAAAGTTCAGAATACAAATTGTTTGTTATAGTAAGACTACAAAGGTTTAAAGAAAGAAAACCTGTAAGGGCATCTGGGTGGCTGTTAAGTGTCTAACTCTTGATTTAGGCTCAGGTCATGACTGCAGGGTCATGATCTCAGGGTCCTGAGATTGAACCCTGCAACAGCTCAGAGCTGGGTGTGGAGCCTGCTTAAGATTCTCTCTCCCTGGGATCCCTGGGTGGCGCAGCGGTTTAGCGCCTGCCTTTGGCCCAGGGCGTGATCCTGGAGACCCGGGATCGAATCCCACATCAGGCTCCGGTGCATGGAGCCTGCTTCTTCCTCTGCCTGTGCTCTGCCTGTCTCTCTCACTGTGTGCCTATCATAAATAAATAAAAAAATTAAAAAAAAAAAAAAAGAGATTCTCCCTCTCCCTCCATACCTCCCCTCTTCCCCTCAAAAAAAAAAAAAGAGGGCAGCCCGGGTAGCTCAGCGGTTTAGTGCCACCTTCAGCCCAGGGCATGATCCTGGGGACCCGGGATTGAGTCCCACATTGGGCTCCCTGCATGGAGCCTGCTTCTCCCTCTGCCTGTGTCTCTGCCTCTGTATGTGTGTGTGTGTGTCTCATGAATAAATAAATAAAATCTTTAAAAAAAAAAAAAGAAAACCTGTATAAAATCTGTATGTGTATAAACAAATATAAACCTGTATTTGTATAAACCTGTATAAAGTCTGTATTAAAATTTTCATGTTTTCGGGATCCCTGAGTGGCGCAGCGGTTTGGCGCCTGCCTTTGGCCCAGGGCGCGATCCTGGAGACCTGGGATCGAATCCCACATCAGGCTCCCGGTGCATGGAGCCTGCTTCTCCCTCTGCCTATGTCTCTGCCTCTCTCTCTCTCTCTGTGACTATCATAAATTAAAAAAAAAAAAAAAAAAAAATTTCATGTTTTCAATATAAAACATGAAAATAGTCAATTATGCAGTAAAATTGTAAAAAAAATTTAAATTAGTGAAACTATTAAGATATCACGTAAGCTTTCCCAAATAGGATATGCATTTAAAGAAAATAACGTTTCAAAGCCAAACTTTTGAAAGTATTATACTAGTAATAAGAATATTTGAGTACATTAGTGGGAAATACTTACAATTTGCTAATAGAGGTGTGGTTGAGACCTCATTTCCTCTGTGTTTGTTGGTCAAAGTAGTTGATTGTTTTATGGGTGAGAAGTGCTTTGTTGTAGAGGGAGTGTAGACATGTCTTACTTGAATTCCCGGAGAAGGAGATGTATGGATATTGCATTCCGCTAAGTAAAATAAATTTGAACACATTGAAACAATATTTTAATGACAAAGCATTTCAAAGTTCTATGTCAATGTTTACATTAAAAAAGAATTATGTGAGGTACATCTTCAACTGTTTCTCAAGTGATACTATTCTTTGCTATAAAATGTATTATCACAGTGAAAGTATCAGAAAAAATCTGTACTAATTTTGAGCAATTTTATTCTGAGATCAGTTTTTTTTTTATTCAATAGATCATTATTAAAGTAAGTCTACAAAAGTGATGACAAACTTCACTGCATTAAAGCATGGGAAGCTGATGCCAATCAAATATTCATGGAATAGGGAATTTAAGCTAATTCATTTCTTAAAAGGCATAAATAGTTTTTTCTCCTATAATTGAAAGGGTATTTTAATTCGTAAATAAAGTCAAGCAAGAAAATTAAAAAAAATCAACATATACATCATGTAACATGAAATTATTTTATTGGTTTTGGTGTGATTCTAGAAAAATCATATTAAGAGACAACTTCCAAACTCTCTTCCCAAACTCAAAAATCTCATGTTCAGAATGGGGGAAAAAAAATGAACACAAAGAAACAAAAACAAATGCAGATATTTATACCATAACTTTCAACCTTTAAATAGGACAGATGCCACTTCCAGGTCAGAGTTAACCTGATCTTGAATATTTTTACTATCCTCTTCATTTAAGGACTTCACAAATCTTGAACACACGTTCATATCAAATCGGTTAGGTAATATGAATTTCATTCCCATGGCAACACCCTGAACTGATCCTTCTTCTGCGTTTGAGTCCAGCTGATGTTCTATTTTAATATCCGGCATGCCAGTTAGACTGTAACTGCTGGGACACTCTTCCACTATCAGCTGGGCTCCAATATCCAGATTTGCTGATGTAGCCATGATTTCAATTGTAGTTTCAATAATTAAAACATTCCTTCATGATTTCCTCTTTGTTTTATAGGAGTGGTATCCAGTGTGTTCTTGGAATTCAGATATTGAAAAATCTGAAAGAAAAAAATTAAAAATATTGTATCAACTTAGGTAAAAGTATTCAAAGTACGCAAAGAGTGCTCTTACAAGCACCTAAACATAATAGTAAGCATTCAATGTTCGGAGGCAGAAACCTGGGTATGAATCCAAGCTTTACCACTTGTCAGCTGTGTGAACCTGTACGTCCCTCAACCTCTCTAAGCCTCAGTCTCACCTGGAAATGGAGGTGTCAATATTAACCTCACAGGATCTTGGTAAAGACCAACTTAAGTACAGGAACACTCTCACCTTCCTCACTAGGTTCCAACAAATTTTACTCTTTTCTCCCCTTTCCTATTCCTGAACATTGCCAAATGGACAGAAGATCAAACTAACAATGAAAATAAATTTTCATGTTCTTTCACCAAGTTAGAATAGACCTAGAAGATGGCAGCTATGAACCAGGAAGAGGGCCCTCACCAAAACACAACCATGCTGGCACCGTGATCTTAGACTTCCGGCCTCCAGAACTACCCAAAATTCCTGCTATTGCAGAAGCCTACAGAGTACTTGGAGGCACTTCACTAAGATGGAAAGAAGCTAGTTCCTGCTGGGACCAAACACCATAAAAAATTCCTAATAGCATCTTTTTCTCAAAATTTGGCATTTGTTGTTTTCACAGTTCAAGTGAGTGATCCTTTCATTGACTATTAGGTCCTTTAAACCACCTCTAATGTTCAAGTGCCAAGACTTCATTTCATTAATTAAAATGGCTAAAAATTAAAAAAAAAAACAAAAAACTTTTTGGGACGCCTGGGTGGCTCAGTGGCTGAACACCTGCCTTTGGCTCAGGTCATGATCCTGGGGTCCTGGGATTGAGTCCCACATCGGGCTCCCTGCAGGGAGCCTGTTTCTCCCCTTGCCTGTGTCTCTGCCTCTCTCTCTGTCTCTCATAAATAAATAAATAAAATCTTTAAAAAAAAAAAAAAACCTTTCATGAATATTTTAATGCTTACCTATACTTCATCCTTTATATGCTATGTTTACAAGTGGCTCTCAGTTTGAATTTAAGATAGAACTCATGTTGTACCCATGCCTACTAGCATCTACAACACCTGTGATTCTTGGATGGTTACAGGCTTTACCAAGTTTTGGTTATGATGAACTGAAGATATACTTTTTATCAGTTTTTGTTCAGTTCAAATGTTAGTAACTTAATATAGGTTTTTATGAAAACTGTTACTATACAAACAGATTATAGATTGGCTTCCTTTGCTTTATCATCTCTAGGGTATTAGGATCAAACTAGAAATTTTAGATCTCAATTTCTGTAAAAAAGTATTAAGAAATAAGAATTATAAGAATTACTTTTTTTCAAATATAGGTAATCAAAACATGAATTCAATAAATGCAAACTCTCAAAGCATAGACTATACATACACCTGTTATGGAATCATTTACTACTGTTTTATAATGCATTTTTAATAATCATTGGTACTTCCCTAAAAACCTTAATATAATTTCAAGAAAATTTCATTATTGTACCTAAAACTGCTTTAAAAAATTAAGAATTCCAAGACTATAAATACCCAATGCATATAATCCCTGAGACAGGAAGAAAATCAAAACATTTGGTTCATCTTTTTATTTAGGGTTTACTGCCTCTTAGGAATTTTGAGAGGGTGCAGGGTGTTTTAAAATTGGAATTTAAAAAGAAAAATGCAGGACTGCTTGGGTAGCTCAGTTGGTTAAGTGCCTGCCTTTGGCTCAGGTCATGATTCCAGGGTTCTGGGATCCAGTCCCACGTCGGGCTGCTTGCTCAGCAGAGAGCCTGCTTCTCCCTCTCCCTCTGATGCTCCCCTGCTTTTGCTCTCTCTCTCTCTCAAATAAATAAGTAAAATCTTAAAAAAAAAAATGCATTAGGATCACAGTGGAACAGAGGCTGGCAAACCATACATTTACATATGACCACTATTTTCGGTTTTAAAACATTTTCCAAGATTGATCCTTATAGCAATCCTTTGAGTAGTGATGGTAGTTAACTGTTCTTTCCTATGTAGAGAAGAGGAAACGGGAGCTTGTATATTATGATGGACCCATCCCGGGCTTTGGCTACATTACCTTGACCACTAAAATAAGAAGCAGCACTATACTAATCCAAACTTCCAAGGGACAAGGCTGAAGAAATAACAAATAGTAACAATAGTGATAAAAAGAGTAACAGGAGTAACAGGTAACAAAGTCAACATACTTCAGCAAAAGGAAAGAAGGAAACCAGAACAGAAAATGAGCTATGATTCAAATGGAGATGGAGGAGCAAAGGGCTTTAAAAATGTATCGCAAGATATGAACTGTTTCCTGAGAGAAGAACCATCTCCCACAGACCCCTGCGCAGAGCAAGGGTCCTAAGCTCTCTTAGCACACTGCACTTATTTCTATTTTCAGTATTTTATCGTTCTCTTGAAAATTTCCACTTAACTCCCAAGACATGGAATGTAGGATGGAGACCACTACTAATCTCTGCACACAAGGCAGGGTGTGATGCTATCAGGTGTTCCAGAAACGCTTCCTGACCTGAACTTTGACATCGTTTCCATATTCTTTTCTATCCTGAAATGACCCTGCAAGATGCCCAGCGAAGGCTTTGCTAAATGAGCTTCAGCTTCACCTTCTTCTCGACATCACCACTCACTACCTGTGCGACCCTGGACGGAACAATCACAATACGATTTCCGAGAGTCATTTTATTACTTTATACAATTTAGATGGTTGAAATAGACATCTCTAATATTCTTTGTGGCTCGAAACATCTTCAACATCGTAAAACTGGGTTTAGGGGATCCCTGGGGGGCTCAGTGGTGGAGCGCCTGCCTTGGGCCCAGGGCCTGACTCCAGGGTCCCGAGTTCGAGTCCTGAGTGGAGCTCCCTGCATGGAGCTCCCTGCATGGAGCCTGCTTCTCCCTCTGCCTGTGTCTCTGCTTCTCTCTCTCTCTCTGTGTCTCGCACGAATAATAAAATCCTTAAAAATAAATAAACAGGGCAGCTCTGGTGGCCCAGCGGTGGAGCGCCCGCCTTCGACCCAGGGCGTGACCCCGGGGTCCCGGTTGGAGTCCTGCTTCCAGGCCCCTGCACGGAGCCTGCTTCTCCCTCTGCCTCTCTGTCTCTTGTGTCTCATGAATAAATGAATACAATATTTTATAAAAAAAAACATACAAACTTGGACACCTGCGGGGCTCATCATTGGGCACCTGCCTTGGGCCCAGGGTGTGATCCTGGAGACCCCGGATCGAGTCCCCTATCGGGCTCCCTGAATGGAGCCTGCTCCTCCCTCTGCCTAGGTCTCTGCCTCTCTCTCTGTGTCTCGCATGAATAAGCAAACAAAATCCTTAAAAATAAATAAACAAGGCAGCCCCGGTGGCCCAGCAGTGAAGCGCCCGCCTTCGACCCAGGGCGTGACCCCGGGGTCCCGGGTTCGAGTCCTGCATCCGAGGTCCCGCGTCGGGCTCCCTGCATGCAGCCTGCTTCTCCCTCTGCCTGGGTCTCCCGTGAATAAATAGATAAAGTCTTTAAAGAAAAAAATAAATCTGGGTTTATAGGCGGAATGGAATTCTAAGTCTCGGAGGGGGAAACCGGGGCGAGGAGGCGGGGGACGGAACATGGGCCCTGCAGCTCCTCCGAGACTCCAGGGACGGGCCGGGGCAGGGGGGGGGGGGGGATGGGGGCGGGGTGGTAGGATGGAGCCGGCCGCGCGGCTGGGGGCGCAGGGACCCGGAGACCCGGGGGCCCTGGGAGCGGCAGCCCCGCCCCTCCGGGACCTGGGGTCGCCCGGGGTCACCCGAGGTCGCCTGCAAGGGAAGGAGGCGCCCCCGCCCCCGCCGCCCGCCGCCAGCCGCCAGCCGCCAGCTCGCCGAGGGCCGCAGCCCGGCGCGCACCCCACCGGCGCGGGGCCGCCACACTACCTTCGACCGCCGACAGCCCGTCGGGCCTTTCCATCTGCGGCCCCGGGCTCCGCAGGCCCCCAGCCCCGGCTGCGTGGGAGCGTGACGTCACTTCCGCCGCCTCCTCCCGGCTCCCGGCGGCAGGAACGCCCCGCGTCGCCGCCCCGGGAGGCCCTGCGGGGTCCTCCCCGCCGCCGCGCGGTCGTCGGGGCGCGAGCACCACGGAGCGCCGGTCCCTGGACGAGACCCGACCGGGCCACCGCGGCGACGCCGCCCGGCCCCGCCCCGGCCCCGGCCCCGCCCCTCTCGCGCCGCGTCACGCGCGCCAGCCGACGTCGTTGCGTCACTGCTGTGCGACGCGCCGGAGCGTGGGTGCCGAGTGTCGGCGGCTCCCCGGGAGGCCCGCGCGGTCCTGGCAGGTGAGCCCGGGGCGCCCGGAGCGGCGGGCGCGGGGAGGGCCGCGGGGGCAGGCTTCGCAGCCGCCGCCGAGCCTGGCTGCCGGCCGCGCGGCTCTGCGTCCCCGCGGGGCGCTCCGCTCCCGCGTGTCTGCGCTCACCGCGCCCGCGCGGGTCCCCGGGGTCGGGCCGCTCCCCCGGGCTGCGGGCGGCGCGGGCGGCCTCGGGGCTGCGGGGAGGGCGGAGCCTCGGCCCCGAGCCCTGCGCGCCCCGCGTGCGCCGGCGGCCGCCCGGGCTCTCGTCTCTCCCGGGCCGCGTTCCTCCTCGCCCCCTCCACGTTGGGGCGCCCCCCCCCTCCGCGCCGCTCCTCCCTTTCATCCGCCAGCCGCTTCATTGTAAAGATTTTATTTATTTATTCACGCAGGACACAGAGAGGGAGACGCAGGCAGAGGGAGGAGCAGGCTCCCCGCAGGGGCCCGACGCGGGACTCGATCCCGGGACCTGGGGTCACGGTGCTCAACCGCTGAGCCATCCAGGTGTCCCCTCCTTTTTTTTTTTTTTTTTAAGAGATTTTATTTATAAGAGACAGAGGCAGAGACACAGGCAGAGGGAGAAGCAGGCTCCCTGCGGGGAGCCCGACGCGGGACTCGATCCTGGGTCTCCGGGGTCGCGCCCTGGGCCACAGGCAGGTGCCCACCGCTGAGCCCCCCCACCCCACCCCCGGGGCTGCCCGCTGTTAGAGCTCTAAGGGGTTTCTCTGCAGGCGGAGCTCTGAACTCCGCTGCGGCTGCTGTTGTAAGGGGTGGTTTTGCCTGCGATGCGGTGAGAGGGGGAGGCCCGCAGGCTGGAGTGGAGGGGTGGAGGCCGGCGGCTTTTTTTTCCTCGGGCAGCCGCTGAGCCTGGAAGGCTTTCTACAGGTGAGTATTTGCAAGGTGTCCGATGATAGGAAACACGGACCTCGAACCCGAAGTAAGTGAAGTGCTTTTCCCTTCGTCCAAAAAAGTCTCTTCTTTTCACTCGTAAATAGAAAATTGTACCTATAATTATTTGGCAGGGGGGTGTTTGTTATTTAAAAAAAAAAAAAAAAGAGGGATCCCTGGGTGGCTCAGCGGTTTAACACCTGTCTTGGGCCCAGGGCGTGACCCTGGAGTCCTGGGATCAAGTCCCACGTCAGGCTGCCTGCATGGAGCCTGCTTCTCCCTCTACCTGTGTCTCTCTGCCTCTCTCTCTCTCTCTCTCTCTCTCTCTCTGTGTCTATCATAAACAAATAAATCTTAAAAAAAAAAAAAAGAAAAATGGGGGGGATTTTTTTTTCTTGCCTGCTTTCTTATAACTACATAATCTCCGTTTTGCCTGTTGGCCTGCAAAGCCTAAGGTATTTATCATCAGGCCCCTTAGAGAAGAGGCCTGTTCACTCTTGCCGGAGTAGTGTTTGTACTATCGACACCACTTGTGCCTTTAATTTTGTTTTCTTCCATGGAACCCAGCACACTGCTTCCTTTCATTCCTTCCCCAGGTTTTCTTTAAGCACTTAAGAAAGTCTTCCAGATAGGAAATGTTCAGTTTAATGGGAAGAAGAGAGTATTACAAACGCAGCGTTGACAGTGCACACTGACAGATGTGCACAGTGAAGTGCCATTAGGAGTTCAGAGAAGGGTGGAGGGTCTGATCCTTGAATTGAGCTTTAAAAGATAAGAAAGAAGTGGGTAGAGAAGAGTTCACTCCTGGCAAAGAGGACAGATGAGCAAAGACAGAGAAGAAAGAGGAGGGTGTGTTAAAGGGATAGCAAGGGGGTGAAGCTGAAAAGGTAAGTTAGGGCCAGATCATAGGGTGTGTTGAGCAGGTCGGACCCTTGTTTTCAGGTAGTGTTGTGCTTTGTAGCAAAAGCTTGATTTGCTGTGTAGTCAGGTCTTGCTGACGGCTGTTTAGATGATGGGCAAGGGAGTCAAGGAGACCTCACATTGCGTTGTTTCTGTAGATGGGAAGGTCTAGATCGGAGCAGTGGAACCTGGCGGAGTGGACGTGATGAAGTTTAGGGAGGTAAAATCAGCAGGTCTTGTTAACTCTTTGGGTGTTAAAAGTGAAGAGGAAGGACAAGTCAAGGCAAATTCCATATTCCTAGCTTCTGCCACTCACCAGCTAAAATGGAAAATATCGGAGGGTGTGAGGGCACTGTTTGTTTTACTCAGTGTTGTACGTCCAGAACCTAGAACAGTGTCCTATATATCGTAGGTACTTGCACAGAACAGTTTCCTTTTGATCGTTGGTTGCTATGTTTCATCAAAACAACCTTTAGAAAATGTCATACCTATTTATTTTGGTGTTATTGGTGCACTCTTTTCAGGACTTTTGAAACAGATGATGATTTGCACCACAGATAAAATGAATTTCTTTTGCAGTTGAATAGTCCTGGAGAGACATTTTGGCTTAATTCCATGTCAGTTAAAAGTTATAACTCATTTTTATCCTATTCTGTCATTTATTTATTTTTTAAAAGATTTTATGTATTTATTCTGAGAGACACAGAGAGAGAGACACAGAGACACAGGCAGAGGGAGAAGCAGGCTCCATGCGGAGAGCCCGATGTGGGACTCGATCCCAGGACCCCGGGGTCACACCCTGGGCCGAAGGCAGATGCTCAACCGCTGAGCCACCCAGGCGTCCCCTATTCTGTCATTTAAATTGAGAATTTAATTTCAGAATTGCTTTATTCTTGTTTCTTTTCATTTTAATTTTTAAAAAATGTTTATTTTAAGCTTTTAAATTGGAACTGCATCAGAATATTACCTTTTATTTTTAAGCTTTTTAAAAAAATGAACGTCCATCTTTTTTTTTTTTTTTTAGATTTTATTAATTTATTCATGAGAGAGAGAGAGAGAGAGAGAGAGAGAGAGGCAGAGACACAGGCAGAGGCAGAAGCAGGCTCCGTGCAGGGAGCCTGACGTGGGACTCGATCCCGGGTCTCCAGGATCAGGCCCAGGGCTGAAGGCGGCGCTAAACCGCTGAGCCATCCGGTTTGCCCTATTTTTAAGCTTTTATTTTATTTTTTATTTGAAAAAAATTTTTTTTAAAATTTTTATTTATTTATGATAGTCACACAGAGAGGGAGAAGCAGGCTCCATGCACCGGGAGCCTGACGTGGGATTCGATCCCGGGTCTCCAGGATCATGCCCTGGGCCAAAGGCAGGCGCCAAACCGCTGCGCCACCCAGGGATCCCTATTTTTAAGCTTTTAAATTTAATTTTAAGCTTCTATATTAGAATATTAGCTTTGTTTCTATTTTTTTTAAGATTTTATTTATTCGAGAGAGAGAGAGAGAGGCGCAGACACACAGGCAGAGGGAGAAGCAGGCTCCCTGTAGGGAGCCCGATGTGGGACTCGATCCAGGGACCCCGGGGGTCACGCCCTGAGCCTAAGGCAGACACTCAACCACTGAGCCACCCAGGCGTCCCTAGCTTTGTTTTCCTTTTTGGTATTTGTAAGACTTTCAGGAGGTTAAGACCCTAGACCGTGTTCAAATAAATTAAATGTCATCCTAAATTTAGTTTCAGGAGACTTGTATTTGCAGTTTCACGTTAATGTTTTTGCGTTGTTAACAGTCTAGGCCAGTGGACTACTTCTGCTTTGGCTACTGGGTGGCTAAGCGAGATGTATTCCCGTGTGTTATAAATTGGTTAGTTAAGTGTGAGAACATTTGTGTGCAGTTTTGTGTATAACTGAATGGATGGTGCACTTTGGTAGCCCTATCTGTATTCTACTTGCATCTTCTAGATTGTTTCTTCTGTGTTAGAATTAAATGGTTTATTGGTCACTACTACACAGCCTTTTGAAAAGACACAACGTGAAAATGGTAACTATACAGGTTTGAGAATAATATATATAAAATATTTTCTTTTTCAGACATAAAGCAGTCACTTATTTCTAACGTCAGTTTCAACTATTTATCCTTGGATAACAGTCCAACCGAATGAAATTATGTCTGGGTACAAGCCTGCAGCTATTCAGACATATCCCGTACTTGGTGAAAAAATCACCCAGGACACACTGTACTGGAACAACTATAAGGTAAATGTAGATGGTAATGAAGGGTTTGCGTTTATGCTTATTTCTCCAGCATTTGTTACACTTGGGATACTCTAATAGAGAACTAATAACTAAAAAGAATCTATCAGCAGTTTAGTTTGGGTGGGAAATTTGATATCTGATAGTTTTTCTTGGAATTTTTAAAATAAAAGTCCGTATTGGTTAGTGATTTTAATCATACAACTGCCTAGCAGAGAATAAACAGATGATTAATGGATGCCAAGTGAAATAAATTTTTGAATTTGAATCTTGCATTATTTTTTTCTTTTGCTTTTCTCAAACTAAGAAGTGATGCAGAATTCTTCCAGACTGTCTACAAAGGCTCGGAAATGATTTTTTAAAGAAAATGAACAATTAAATACAAAAATGGAAAAAGATTGGGATGGGAGGCTTATGGGATAAGAAACTTTTTTAAATAAGATTTTATTTATTTATTTGAGAAAGAGAGAGAGGAGAAGCAGGGAGTATCAGCAGAGGGAGAGGGAGAAGCAGACTCCCTGCTGAGCAGGGACCCTGATGTGGGGCTCCATCCCAGGACCCTGGGATCACGACCTAAACCAAAGGCGACGGGTAACTGACTGAACCACCCAGGTGCCCCTGGAATCAGAAATTTAAATGACCAGTAAATATAACAAAGAGCTACAGCTTCGTTCATAATTAAAAAAGTGTAAATTGAAACAGTAATTTGGATACTATTTTTCATCTGTTACAGTGACACAAATGAAAAATTTTGATCATCATTGCTACTCGAGGGAGGAAAAGTGGTGTAAACTTTCTGGAGGGCATTTTGACATTATGATAAAAATATCTTTTGGCCATGTAAATTCTGCAGTTTGGAACTTAATGATTATACTCCCCCAAATTTGCTAAGATGTATGTATGTAGGTGTTTATTAAAGTATTATTTTTAATACTAGAAATTTTGGAAAAATCTCTGTATGTTAGTAGATTGGTAACGTAAATTATGATGTATCCTATAACGGATGGCAAATCTGTTGAGCATATCAAAAGTTAGCTAAGATGTGTTACTGAGTGGTAAAAAAGCAAGGTGCAGAACAGCCTGCATGCATGGTATGATCTTTGTGTCAGTTACAGAATACATGGTTAAATGTATGCTGGTACAGGTATAACTATTTTCCCCCCAGTAATAATCACAGAAAACTCCATTGCTGAAGACGAAGAGTAGGGTATGGTTTTCCAGCCATATATTTATTTACTTTAATGGCAACCAGGATAGTCTGAGTGATGGATTTGAATTTTTTTTTTTTTTTTGCTTTCATCATACTTCTTTACTAAATACATCCTAGTAAATGTTATTAAGAGCACAGAGAAATGATCAATAAGAAATTATGTAATCTTAAAAGGTCTTTCCAATTGTAACTCTGTTAATCTCCTGTATTATTTTTTTTTTTATTAAGACCCCTGTTCAAATCAAGGAGTTTGGTGCAGTGTCAAAAGTAGATTTTTCTCCGCAGCCTCCATACAATTACGCTGTCACCGCTTCCTCAAGGGTAAATATATTAAGTTTGTTTTTCCTTTATGTAGTTTATATTTGCTACTGATCTTGAGCCATCTGGTCAAATACTACGTTTTTTATCTTTTTGTAGATTCACATTTATGGCCGGTACTCTCAAGAACCTATAAAAACCTTTTCCCGATTTAAAGACACAGCATACTGTGCTACTTTTCGTCAGGATGGTAAACTGCTTGTGGCTGGCAGTGAAGATGGTGGAGTTCAGCTTTTTGATATAAGTGGGAGAGCTCCCCTCAGGCAGTTTGAAGGTCATACTAAGTAAGAGCCACTGTTCAAAAATGTTTACATTGTTTTTTAACTGAGGTATAATGAACAAAACATTGTTAGTTTTGGGTATATGTTCAATATTTGTGTCTATTGCAAAATGATCATAAAAAGTCTAGTTAACATCTGTCACCATATAGACAGTTTTTGTTTGTTTGTTTTTTGGGCTTTGAATAAAAACACAGAGCAGTTCTATGAAGATTATGTACCAGTGTATCCTTTATTTCTTGGTGGTTCTACAATAGAGTACTTCATCTGGTACAGTTGTATGGTCCAGTTTGACAGGGCTCATGAATTCCCTAGAATTATATGTGACATTTCGAGAAATGTACGTTTGTCTAGGAAGATTTCCTATAGTTTTTGCCTAATCTGTGAGTTCTGTGACCAGTCCAGGTTATAAACCACTGATCCAAAGGCAACCCTATAACTATAAATCAGAACTAATCTGGACTACATTAGAGGTTCTTATTTTGAAGTCAGGTTTGAAAGGTTGATTCTTTTTCTTCTTGAAGTTAATATTTTGCCACTTAGTAAATTAAATGGCCAGAGCAGTTATAACTTTATATCAAGATTACCTAGTTCATTGCTGAAGTTTGCTACTGATTTAAAATCTCAAGTGTTTTTTATAGTATATTGTCAGGAGGATCTTTCCTCATCAGGGAAACATTTAAAGTATAACAAATTCACTTAGTATGATACTACTTCATGGCAGGTCTGTCTTAGGATTTTGTAATTAACTATCCATTTTGAAATTTTTTTAAATTAAAAGTACCTTTGCTCCAACCTGTAGAACATTTACTTTCATTGAGTTTTGTAGAATTGGCAACATATTAGAAGATATAATTTTAAGGCTGTTTATATTAACTTCATAGAGTAGAGGTATTTAAAATTTTAAATTGGCTTAGGGACAAACACCTGTTTTAAAGATTTTCTGAGCTACTTTTTTGTTATTTGGAGAAAAGGAGTGTTTTTATGTTAGAAGATGCCAGAGATATAATTTTTTTTCTTGCTTTTTAATATATTGATTCTTGATTTTTTAGAGCAGTTCACACAGTTGATTTTACAGCTGACAAATATCATGTGGTCTCTGGGGCTGATGATTATACAGTTAAATTGTGGGATATCCCGAACTCCAAGGAAATTGTGACATTCAAAGAACATTCTGATTATGTGAGGTGTGGATGTGCTAGCAAACTGAACCCAGATCTGTTTGTAACAGGTTAGTGAACTGTTTTTCCCTCCTGAAGTGGATAATTTAATTGTGATATAATTTGATAATGTTTTGGGATAGAGCAGTTTAAACATTTTAATAAAGGAATATGTTTCTGTTTTTCCAGTTGTTTTCTTTTGGTGATTGTTCTTACTGTCTTCCAAACAGCGTTTGGAAGCATCAGGCTTGCCTGGAAACATGAGTGTCAGAACTGTAACGGTTTTCACAGCAGCCAAGAAACAAAGATAATGCCGTACAGTGTTTGTGGGTGCTTGTGCAAAGGTTCCCACGATTCAGTAGTGATGATAGCTTGAAGATCCGAATAGTTTAAGATCTAGTATAATGTAGTATAGTATAATATAGTACAGTAAAATGCTTTTTTAGAAAACAGTAGTACCAGAGAGTATGGAAATACTCTGTTTTCATGAATGTACATATGTGTCCTTAAAATTTCATCTAAGCCTCTTCTCCTTTTAGAATTTATATTTGGATAAACACACATACTTAGTTTTTGTTGTTTTAAATAATAAGTTCACATAATACAAAAATTGACATTTTAGGGTCATATGATCATACTGTGAAGATGTTTGATGCACGAACAAACCAGAGTGTGATCTCTGTTGAGCATGGGCAGCCAGTGGAAAGTGTCCTGCTTTTTCCCTCTGGAGGACTTCTGGCATCAGCAGGTATTTTAAAAATTGCTTTACTAATATTGTTGGTCATCTCGAATGAGTGATTTTTTTTTTTTTTTAGTTACTTCTTATAATTTAACACTGTGCCCTTGAATTGCATACCTAGGTTTTGCTCAACTGATAAGTAGGGCGGCCAGCAGTTATTATTTATTGAGTACTGAGGGTGAGCCAGATACTGTGCTATTATATACATATTATTGAACCTAGAAGGTAGGTAGGTTTCTCCGTATTTTGCAGCTACGGAAATAAAAGTTATTAAACTAATTTTTACAAGATAAAGTGACAGATCTGAAATCCTAGGACTTGAGAGTCTACTACATTGTGTATTTAACCTAGAAATCCAGGTTGTATTCCTGTTTATCCCTACCTAAGAGATCTGTAACAGCTTTTGAAAACACAGTCCTTTTCATTCTAGAATCAGATTTGTCTCTTTTCTGTGTCTCTAGATTGAGATGACTTTACCCAGAAAATAGCCAGTAATTCTGGAGGAGGATATAATGTGGAGTCAGAAGGGGTCTTGACACAGTTTACATCAACTTGTAACTGAGGTCTTTTTTCGTTATGTTGATCATAGAGCATTTTCAAAATTAGAATGGAAAGAGTAAATTGACTTTTTTCATTTATCAAGTCAAAATTAATGTGTTGACAGTAGGATACGTAGGTAGTAAAACTTACAGCATATGTGTGACCGTGTGTGTAGCCTTTTTTTCTCTCAATTTTAAAATCCAAATAAAAATTAGCCTGTTTTATATTTATTCCCCAGGACCTCTTTAATTTCAAAATAAGTTGATAACATTGTCAGATGTATCCATTTTTCTTGCTGTTATTTTGAGAAACGGAAATAAGTTCAAGTTAAACAGGGAGAATGGGCATCTCTTCTGTGTCACTAGCTAATTGTACAATCTTGGGCAGTCCCTTCACTCAGCCCCTGTAGGCTTTGGAAATGTGAGCTTGGACAGAATCAGTTGTTTTAAACTATGCTCTCTCGTGAGCTGCCACAGGTGGTGAGACAGGGACTGTGAACTGGCCTATGCGCCCCTTTCCCAGTTAGGATAGGTAAGACCTTTGCTCCTCCCTCTCAAACTCATTTTCCTGTTTTACCTTCTAGACTTTTTGCTTCACATTTCATTGAAATAAAAGATGCCGTATTAAAAGAATTGTTTTTAAGCTATTAGAGTGAATTGCCTTTAAGGAACCTACTAACTCTTCGAGTAGAAGTTTTAGGGAAGTTTTTTTAGTTTTGGTGAGATTCACAAAATGTTTAGGAAATAAAGCTATATTATTCATTTCCATAGTGACCCAAAATTTCTTTTGCCAAATGATTTTATTACAGTTCTCGTAATCTTTTTTGGTTATACTTTTTATTTTGCTGGGAAGTTCTGTGAACTTTACAAACATGCAGTTATCTAATCATCATAACAGTTCTTTGAGGTAGGAACTATTTTTATTCTCAGTTTCAAAGTTAGTGAGTGATGGAGCCAGCACTGAAACCAGGCAGTTTTGCTTGGGACCCCTCACTTCACCTCCATGCTGTGCCCTGTCCAGTGTAGAATGCTTTTCAAATCTTTAAAATACTAAATGTTAGGCAGAATTTCAAATTAATGATTATTTCTTCTTGTAGGAGGCCGTTATGTTAAAATCTGGGACATGCTGAAAGGAGGACAATTACTAGTGTCTTTGAAAAATCATCATAAAACTGTGACGTGTTTATATCTGAGCAGCTCTGGACAGAGGTTACTTTCTGGGTCACTGGATAGGTTAGCGTTTTAATTTTCTTTATTATTACTGGTGTATGGATATTTACTGCTTGAGGAAATGAGTTATTTCTGAAGTATTTGTGATAAAGTAAATGTTCTGTCAAATAATTTCTGAAAAAAATATTTTCAGTTGAAAATTAGTTTTGATCTTTTTTTATTCATATACAGCAAACTTATTTTCTTGCTTGACATAAGTTAGTGCTTCAGGGCAGCCCCAGTGGCTCAGTGGTTTAGTGCTGCCTTCGGCCCAGGGCGTGATCCTGGAGACCCAGGATCAAGTCCCACATCGGGCTCCCTGCATGGAGCCTGCTTCTCCCTCTGCCTCTTGTCTTTGCCTCTCTCTCTCTCTCTGTCTCTCATGAATAAATAAATAAAATCTAAAAAAATAAAAAAAATATATAAAAATCTTTAAAAAAATGTTAGTGCTTCAACGTATATACTTAAGGAATTTTATTGAACCATTTGAACATTGTTTTTTTTAATTAGTCTGTCATTCTGTGATTTCTTTAAAAATCCTTATTGTGTATGTGTATATTTAAAAATTTAATGAGTGTATGTATGTATTCTAGCTTATATTCTTAAAAATTTGAAACTTCATGTGAAAACTTCTATACATTTATGTGATTAAAATTTTACCTTTTTTCTTTTTTAAAAGATTTTTTAAAAATTTATGTGTGAGAGAGAGCATGCATAAGAGCACAAGTGGTAGAGAGGGAGAAGCAGGCTTCCCATCAAATAGGGAGTCTGATGCGGGCTCCATCCCAGGGCCCTGGGATCATGACCTGAGCCGAAGGTAGAAGCTCAGCCACTGAGCCACCCAGACGCCCCTCAGATATTACTATTTCCAATTAGTAGTAGTATTCCATTAGTTAATGTTCTAAAACAGTGGTGTCCAATAGAAATATGATGTAGGCTACATATATAATTTTAAATGTTTTAGTAGCCACATTAAGTAGGCAAAAAGAACTCAGTAAAATTATTTCAGGGTATCTAAAATATTATTTCAATATGTAATCAATGTAAAAATATTACCAAGACAGATCAGTTAAGCATCCAATACATGCCCTATGATACAGTAATAATATTTTATAGTGATTAAAGTGAAATGTAGTTGTTTAACAGAAAAATATTTTTACACTACCTCAGTTTTTAAATTAAAATTTATTTAAAATCAAAATTAAAAATATGGTTCTTTATTTCCACTGGCCACATTTCAAGTACTCAGTAGCATGTGGCTGGAGCTATGGCGCATTTCCAGTAGTCATATTTATTTGTTTTTGATTATTTTATGTCTGTATTTTCTATTTTTGTTATGGAAAGCCTTGGTTTTTCAGTATGTTCATTAAAAAGTATACATGTTTTAAAAGCTAGAATATATATATATGTGTGTATATATATATACACACACATATATATTTTTTAAGATTTTATTTTATTTATTCATGAGAGGCACAGAGAGAGAGGCAGAGACACAGGTAGAGGGAGAAGCAGGCTCCATGCAGGGAGCCCAACACGGGACTCGATCCCAGGTCTCTAGGATCACGCCCCGGGCCGAAGGCGACACTAAACCTCTGGGCCACCGGGGCTGCCCTAGAATATAGTTTTAACACAAAGGAATTTATTATGTAAATATGTAGCAGATTCCCTGAAATGGTGTTACTAGGCAATTTAGGACTTGATTTTTAGATATGTCCCTCAAATATCAAATGTGAGTTGGCTCTGTTCATGGTAGTTGGCAGATGCTGCTGGGCAGCCTACCACGCACAGAACAGCCTCCACAACAAAGACTTACCTGGCCTGTGGTGTTAATCATGGTAATGTTGAGAAACCCTGCTCTTTTGATTCCCAGTGTACTTTGAAACCTTTTCTTTACTCTCAAGTTTCATCTTCAGGTGACAGTGGTTCATAGTCTGTCCTTTTGGTGGCTAGTCTTGTCTTTATATATAAACATAGCTACCGCTAACAGTTGATTTTTAGATTCAGTAAGGAATTAGTTTGTAATTAATATTGTTAATCATTTTTCTTCATTGCTGTATAAATTTTAATATTTATATATTGAGTTTCTAAAAAATAGGAAATTTGCATTTTACACTCATTTCCAAGGTGATTTGTAACAAAGCTTTCTTTCTCTTTTTCTTTCTTTCTTTCTTTCTTTCTTTCTTTCTTTCTTTCTTTCTTTCTTTCTTTCTTTCTTTCTTTCTTTCAGGAAGGTGAAAGTATATAGTACGACTTCCTATAAAGTAGTCCACAGTTTTGATTATGCAGCTTCAATTTTGAGTCTTGCACTTGCGGTGAGTACTTTTATTCTTTTTAAAGCTTTCACTAACTTTGTTAAAGTAAAATGGAATTGTAGGGTTTATCTTTGTATGTGAGTAAATTTTTTTTTTTTAAGATATTATTTGTTTATTTGAGAGAGAGATTGAACTCAAGCAGGGGGAGAGGGAGAAGCAGGCTCCCCACAGAGGAGGGAGCCTGACACGGGGCTGGATCCCAGGACACTGGGATCATGCCCTGAGCTGAAGGCAGATAGTTAACCAACTGAGCCACCCAGGCACCCCAGTCTTCTTCTTACCATATTAGATAGTAAAGATAATTTGTATTATATGACTTGTCTCAATAATTTAGTATGAATTGAGATTTAGATCTTGCTCACTATATACCTTCAAATCAAGTATAGCTATAGGCATTGTTACCATGAATGGCAGGATCTGGGAAACTGATAAATCTCCTTTCAATACATTTAACTTAGAATTAACATACTCTAGAAAATCAAGTTGGCTCTCTGAGGGAAAAAAAAAAAAAGAGAAAAGCGAGTAACTAAGTGAACTTGTATGTCTTTGTTGACTGCTTTTTCTGGGATGTCCACTGTCAAATTTCTTGAGCCATTGAAAAGAGGATATTTGAATACATCATATAGAAATCTGAATTAGAAGAGGAAAAGCTGATTACAAAATATTTTCTTGGCAAGATTATGGAAAGTCATGCCATCACATGATCCTTTTTCTAATAAGAGGATGCAGAAAAAAAATTATTTTAGAAGTTTCCCAAGATGTCATTAACTGTATTATTATTCAAACTGCCAGTGATAATTTAAACACTATCAATATAATAGTATCCTGGAGGAAAAAATTATTTCTTCTAACTTTTTGCACAGATTATTGTTAGGCAGAGTATATCTGAGTGGAACTCTTAGTGAAAGTATGGATAAGCAGAAAACATGTTAGAAGTGGTATTTTGAAGAAAAAGTAAGCTAAATGATGGGTTAGGAATAGAGTAACTTGTTTTTCTAATTGTTTATAGCACGAAGATGAGACGATAGTTGTAGGAATGACCAATGGAATATTGAGTGTGAAACATCGGAAATCTGAAGCAAAGAAGGATTCTTTTCCCAAGAGAAGGAGGCCTGCATATCGAACTTTTATTAAAGGAAAAAGTTACATGAAGCAACGGGTATTTGCATATTTCTTACATTTTTTAAAAAGGTGTAGTTTGTTAGAGTAGGCAGCTCCATCCCTGCACATTACTGGAAAGTGTAGTTCACATGGGATTTAACTTTATTTTGCTTTTCTCTACCTTAATTCTTTGCAGATTGCTAGATTGGGGACATTATTAGTAAGTAATGGGGAATGAGGTCTACTTTGATACCCTGAATCGTAACAATGTTACATATAGTATTTTACCATATTCAAAACAATGTCTTTGACACACTATCTAATTTGATCTCCTAAACAACCCTGAACAGTAGTAGAGCCGATTATGTCCCCGTTTGGCATCTGAGAAGATGGAGATAGAAGTTCTGGTCGATCTAGCATCTCACTACTGGTAATCAGAGTCGTTGGGACTAGATCTCAGTCTCTCCCATTTTTGTTTTTTTCTAATGTTTGCCCAGAGTGAGGTATCATGTATGTGTTCTAAGTTAAATCATAGGAGAGTAAGAACACATTGATGTAGCAAATTATTCCATTTTTAATTAGTCTGCATTCTGGGGATATGCCCATTATTTATTAAATAGTTCAGGGTCATCCTAGTATAAAATCCCACAGTGAAAAAATTTATTTTGAATGAAACTGTGCAGATACTGATTTTTCTTTATAAATTTACTTTGTAATACAGGACGACATTTTGATCAACAGGCCATCAAAGAAACACCTAGAATTGTATGACAGGGATCTGAAAAATTTCCGGGTCTCTAAGGCACTTGACAGAGTCCTTGAGGTGAGTGGGAAGCATATATACATACATACAATATGTTATCCCTGTGAGAGGGAGAGAGCGTGTGTGTGTTTATATTTTTAATTAAGACTAATTTTTTAGAGCAGTTTTAGCTTCACAGCAAAATTGAGGGGAAGGTACAGAGGTTTCCTGTAGACTCCCTGCGCCCACACAATCATAGCCTCTCCTATTATCAATAACCCCCCCCCCCCCCGCCAGAGTGGTACATCTGTTACAGTTGCTAAACCTACGAGGAGCATATTTTTAAAAGAATGATTTTATTAATTGTGTATTACTGCAACTCAAAACTGTAATGATATAAACCTATTTAAATTTGGTAATGTTTAGTGAGTTCTAAGACTATCATTGTTTCCTGCGCTGTCTTACCTGCTCATGTTCACCGAAAATTTTTCTAGCCCAGTTGTACAATAAAGACACCTGAGATTACAGTTTCCATCATAAAGGAGCTAAATCGAAGAGGAGTCCTTGCAAATGCCCTTGCAGGTCGGGATGAAAAGGAAATCAGTCGTGTTCTTAATTTTTTGATACGGTATGTTTTATGTCTATGAAACATATATTTTGCATCTGAACTCCTTCTTTATCTCAAATAAGAGAGACCTTTACTTTTATATTTGACCTTAGTAGAGAACTGATGGAACAATTTAAAATTTATTTTATGGATATTTTTAAAGTTGACACTTTTCATAAAATAATTTTTGCTCTGTAGGAATCTGTCTCAACCAAGATTTGCCCCTGTTTTGATCAATGCTGCGGAAATAATTATTGGTAAGTAGTTGTTAAAACTTGAAAACTTCGGAGCACCTGCGTGGCTCCGTCAGTTAAGCATCTGCCTTGGGCTCAGATCCTGATCTCAGGGTCTTGGGATCGAGCCCTGCGTAGGGCTCCCAGCTCAGTGGGGAGTCTTCTCCTTCTGCGCCGCCACCCCTCCCATTGGTGCTCTCTCTCTCTCTCCCCCTCTCTCTCACTTGCTCTTTCTCTCAAATAAATATGTGAAACCTTTAAAAAAAAAAAAAAAACTTGAATTGCAGCACTAGAGATGTCAAATAATGAAATTGCATAGATCACAATACCTTGTTTTTATGAATTCTCCAGTAGCGATTGTCAGGAAGAAAACAACCACAGTAAATCAGTGCATTTTAAGGGAAGTAAAATGTTTATAGTAGTTTGACTCTGAATTGCTAAAATTAGAGTTATGAAATCAAACAATTTTTTTTAGACATCTATAATTTTTAAGGGGAAAATGAAAGTAGGTCAGAATCTCCACACTGTACTTTCTATAAGTACTTCTTTTTGAAAAAAAATTATTTAGCTGGATTATTTTCTATAAATCATAAATTATAAAATAAGTACAGATTTTTCAGTATGTTTATATTTAATATTTTCATACCTTTTCTAACTATTGCTGTTCATTTATTAAGAAAAGTACTTCTAATTAATGTGTTTTCTCTCTCTTTCTAGATATATATCTTCCTGTGATTGGTCAGTCACCCGTAGTTGATAAAAAGTTTTTGTTACTTCAAGGACTCGTAGAAAAAGAGATTGATTACCAGAGAGAACTACTAGAAACCTTGGGGATGATGGATATGCTTTTTGCTACTATGACAAGGAAAGAAAGCACTTCTGTGCTGCAGCATACATCTGATGGATTTCTAGAGAACAAGATGGAATCGTAGTGTCTGATGAGACCTGTAAGAACAGCTAACTTGAAATAGATTTGATTCTATTAACTATTGGAAAGAGAATCTCTGATACAGTAAAAACAAAACAAAACAAAAAAGCCCAAAAAAGTATTCACAGAAGCAGTTTGATGGAAGAGACTGGAATATCTAGAATTGGTAAATAAGTACCTATTGTAAGACATGGTTTTCCATGTAATACTTTGAATTATTTCATGGCATCTTCGGCTAGAAGATCTGAGTTGTCTTGGTCGTAGTGTATTGTCCACCTTGGACAAAGTGATATTAATTTTAATACAGCAAAGTTCTGTATCAACATTTGGGTAGGCCTTCAGAACCCTGGAATGGGTTTCAACTGGGAATCCTGCCAAAGGGGCAGGGCTTTATTTTTTACTTTTCTCCTGGACAAACAACAACAACAGAAACAGCAACAGAAATAAATCCTCTAATCAGTGTGGGATTTCCAAGCCCTGCTGATCTCGCCTCCCTTGCCTTGATGTTATCATTTATCCTAGGTCCCATGTTCCGCTTCTGCCGGTAATGGGACTGCGTCTGCTCCACATGTGACACATCAGTGGCCAGCTTTGAACAATTTACTCTGAATTAGTTAGAACATGTATTCAAAGAGTGTGATGAGGCAGATTTGATACCTAAAAATTGTGCTGTCCATTCCAGATTCTTTCCATTTCTTTAATCTTGACCATTCTTACCAGAACAAGGTCTACCGATAGACCTTATCGGACCACAATTTTCTCCTTCTTGATACACAGATTTTTTTCTGCCCAGTTTTCAATTTCAGGTCAGAGGAGTGATAAAATTTGCCATTTATCTTGTAATTAAATAGCCTTTCAACCTTTTATACATATG
Organism: Canis lupus baileyi; assembly: GCF_048164855.1. Taxonomy (NCBI): domain Eukaryota; kingdom Metazoa; phylum Chordata; class Mammalia; order Carnivora; family Canidae; genus Canis; species Canis lupus. The sequence continues at coordinate 57,077,266 of NC_132842.1, forward strand.
TTTGGAGCTTCTCTTACAGCTTCCTACCCTTCTGAAAACCACTTTCTGTAATCAGTCTTTAGAGTTTGTTTCTCTAATCTCCACAATCATCTTGTGTTTTAGAACTCAAAGATAGAGTAGCTTGTTTTGGAAAATAGTTTTTGTTTTTTAAAGGTCGATGTAAGCCACATTTTTATAAAGATATTCTTTCTTCTTGGCTTTCTGAGATATGTGAATTCATGAATAGTCACTGGCTACTGTTTTAGGACACTGATTTCACACTTGCTACTTCTCCCTTTTCCCAGTTCCTATTCCACCTCAAGTAGTTATTTGTAAGGAAACCTACTTTGTGTTTAAAAAAAAAAAAAAAAAAAAAAAAAACTTAAGGAAGATTATGCAATGAGAATCTCCTCTTAGAGTTTAGTTTTGTGAATTCAGGGTTTTTTTTTAAGGCAGAAAAGAATATTTCTGTGGTCTGGAAAGGGCATGTGCTCAAAAATAGGGTCTAGTTTCCCTTTCTTGAATTGGTGAATGCACAGTGGCTTATGAAGAAACCAGGGGTTTATTTCCCGGAGTAATTATGAGATTTAGACAAGGTCAGAAACCCTGTCTTCATGTTAAAAGGGTTAATTTATTTAAGTAAATTTTGTATTTAAAAGCTTTTAAAAGTATTTAACTTTTAAGTATGCTGTATACTAGTAAAAATTAGAAGTTGAAAATTCTAAAACTAGCTGCCATCAAGTGTGCAACACGTGACAAGAGTTTTCCCATACATTATTTTATTCAAGTCTCATCACAGCCATCCAGTGTTGGTGTTGTCACTTAATGCTGAATGAGCTCCAGTGGTCAGCCCACTTTTCCCCCAGGCCTGAGTCCCTCATCATCCCGGCACTGTGAACCCACCTGGCCTCTGGGGCCAAGCCTCCTGTTCCTTTAACAGGACTTCACCGAGCGCTGCGGTTCTTGGATGAAATCTAGAATGAAGATGAATTTTCAAAAAGGTTTTGCAATTCCCATAGCCATTGATACTGTATAGTAATTTCAGGAATAGTTTTTATATTCATTGGGACAAACAAGTATTTGTTATTTAAAGTATTTAAACACAATTGGCATATTAGGCATATTATGCTGTGTTGCGTTGGCCTTTGGATTCTAATATAAAATGACAGATATTAAGGCTTCTGAATTTTAGTTGAAAAGTACTTTAAAATATTACTAAGCCTGCAAAAATCTTGACATGTCCCAGAGAACTTAGGAACTCATCGTACATTTAACTTATTGTAAGAGTTAAGCACTTGGGAAGGTTCTGCTTATTGGATCAAGCATTTGAAGTGCTATTTACAAGAAAAACATCTTAAGTGTATAAATGCTATTGTTTAAAGGAATTTGGATTGTAAGTGGATTTGTTTAAAAAAATTTTAAATTTAGTGTGTTCAACTTAAATCTACTTTATGAAACATGAATTAAAGGCCCCCTTGAAAGTGATTATTAAGATGAACTAGTATTATGGATGGAATATAAGTTAAATCTAAAACCTTAAGGAAAGTTTTCAAATGCTTAACTTTAACAAGTAACTAAATTGTCTCTTCAATGAATAAAATGTTCCCTCAGCCACGAAGAGGCACTTACTGTGACTAGGCTGCGTGCCTCTTTCCCCAGATAGTGACCTAGACCGGGGGTGGTATATCTGGCTCAAGCCCAGGCTAAGCCGGGAGTAGTAACTAGGAATTATAATCAGATTCCTTTTTTTAAAAAAAGGTTTTATTTATTTATTAGAGTGAGGAGAGGTAGAAGCAGGAAGGAGAAAGAATTTGAAGCAGACTCTGTACTGGACATGGGGCTCGATCCCACCCTGCGAGATCATGACCTGAGCTGAAAGCAAGAGTTGGACGCTTCTATGCGCCACCGAGGTGCCCCAAATTCTTGATCTTGGCAAATGTGGGGTTCTGAGAATGCTTTTTGGATCATCAGCAAAGAAAGGAGAAGGAAACTAAGTCCGGAGAAAATCTGCAAGACCAAGCCATCCTGCCTCAGCAGGGCAGGCTAGAGAAGAGACCGGGTTCCCAGCGGTTCCGTTTCCCTTCTGGCTGTACCTTAGGGCTTCCCTCGGGGCCATGAGACTATTTGGAATCCTTGTAATAAATTCTTTTTGCTTAGATGCGTGTGAGTGGTTTCCTTCATTCACAACCAAGTAGCTCCAAAGACGCTAATTCACGGATCCTGGTATTTATTCAGGCCACATTAGAGGTCAGGAAATTGGGGATGTTACAGTGAACCCTATAGACCAAATCCCTGTTCTCTTGGAATTTCTGTTCTACTTGGGAGAGTTGGATGTCGAGTAAACTCTGTGCCACCATCGATTCGCAGGTTAGTGTGCATTTGCTACAGTTTTATACAAAAGGAATTGCACAGAATTTAGGATTGGGGGCTGGCTTCCACTGAGCATTAATGTTTTGAGATTCGTAATTCACTTAAGATTTAAACTGGAAAGAATTACAGAACATGTGCCGACCAGGATACTCGTGCGGATGGGACAGCTAGTGATATGGGAGAGGGAGGCCAATTGCTGGGACGATGTTTTTGGGAGGGGATTTGGGGTCGAGTACCCAAAGGGAAGGGTTAGCTTAGAAGGAGTAGTTCGGGTATGGTTCAAGGGGGAAGGCAAAGTATATGGGCACAGATGTCATTAGGCATGTAGATGGGATGGGGCGGGCTTGCAGGGGTTCTTTACTGGCCACCTTCGTGGAAACCAGATGAACAGCAAAACGAGGAGGAGGAGGAGGCTCCAAGCGTTGGGAGTGAGCGAACGAAGACAAGATCCGCTCCTAGAGAGGTCGAGAGCTCAGCCTTTGGAGCCATCGGCCTGGGTCGGATTCAGCCAGTAACCAGCCATGTGGGCAAGTGACTTTACCATTTTGTACTGACCTTTCTTCATCTGTTCATCAGACAACATCCCGTTGTGGTTGTGAGAATGAAAAGTGTCCAGGATAAAAAAAAAAAAAAAAAAAGTGTCCAGGATATTTGTTAGCTACTATTTTGGGGAGAAGGAGGAGGAGAATGCAGCAGGCTCACCAGCGGCCCTCGGCCCACAAGTCGATGGCCTGGGTTTGAAGCGCGGCCTGTCTGCCCCGCCGCGTGTTCCTCTCCACACTTGGCCGGGAGGTGTGGATGTGGGGTACCCCGGGGCACGGCCGGCCAGCCTCGGGGTTTCCAGTGGTGAGCGTGACATCATCCGGAAAGGGATGAGGTGGTTGGGCTGGCGCGTGTGGCCAGGACGGGTGACAAATCGCAGCTGGGGGAGTGAGGGCAGCGGCTGCCTGGCTGAATCCACGCGCTGTTGGCCTGTGTGGCGTTGGGTCTGAGCATGTGCCAGCGGTGGGGGACACGTAGGGGTGCTGGTGAAGGGTCCACAGTTACGACGGAGGGATGTTGGGGACAGTGCCAGGCAGCCAGGAGCCAGGATGTCCGGGGGGGTGGGTGATCCACGATGACCGACCGGGTGGAGCGTTAGGGGTGCAGCCAGGCGACAGGAAAGCCCACGGTGAGGCCTCCCCGGGGGTGGTGCAACTCCAGGCCCGACCCCGCACCTGCTGGAACCCGAGGGGAGGGCGGCGTGGCTCCGTAGGCCACCTGAGGCCCGGCCCGCTCGCCGGCCTGGTCCCACGAGGTGGCGGCCACATCCCGGGGCCCGGGGGAGCCCGCTGTCCAGCAGCTGTTGCGGGCGCCCACCCCGCAGAACCAGGACGCGCGTTGCCACAGCGAGCTGGGCCCCGGGCCATTAGTGGGTGCCAACCTGAGCCATGGAAAGGAAGCCGGGCCATGCCAGCCCTGGAGCTGAGGATCAGCCTTTTCGGTCCTGCGGGATCCTGGGCGGGCCCAGCTGACTCGGCGTCCCCATCTGCCAGAGGCCACCAGCAGCCCCTCCGCTGCGGGACTCTTGCAAGGACAAGTGCGGGGACACACGGACGGTGTCCTGCCTGCTTTCTTGGGCTCGCCACACACTTGCGATTATGAGAGGTCGACTTGTCCTGCATTGGTTGGGAGGCTTTTTCCTTGGTTCCCCTGATCGACAACATTTGGACCACGTAGATAAGGGTTGGGTTGAACCTTTCCTTCTATCGTGTTATAAAGGATGTTTTCTAAATAAGTTAATCACATAAACTATAAAATGAGGGGTAGATGGGCACCCGGGTGGTTCAGTCGATGAAGCGTCTGCCTTCAGCTCAGGTCATGATCTCAGGGTCCTGGGATCGAGTCCTGCTTCTCCCTTGCCCTCTGCCCCTCCCCTTTGTTCATGTTCTCACTCTTTCTCTTTCCCTCTCAAATAAATAAAATCTTTAAAAACTAAATAAAACAAGGAGTATGGTTACCTGAGGATGAGAGACAGACTGCTTCCAAGCATTTTGTGTTTTTTTTTTTTGCTTCCAAGCATTTTGAAAGTAAATGTTATGATTTGCAATATATGCAAATAAGAGCTTGACTCCTTTAGTCGCAAAAGTAAAATGTTAGTCCTATCGGATTAGTCTTATAGCAGGAATTTAAAATGGGGCTGTTTATGTCTTTAAACATAGTTATGAATGCAGACTTTCCTTATTAGCTGGGACTGTGCAATGACTTCATTGACCAAAAGGCTAGAAATACAAACTATTTAACAAAAATACAAAATATTTTTGTTATTTTACAAAATACTATTTAACAGAAATACAAAAAATTTAACAAGTGTTGGCAATTTTATGTTAACATGACTATAAAGCAATGGACTCATGTGAGATACATTTTTTCAATTTTTTTAAAAACCTGGGATATAATTGACATACAACATTGTATTAGTTTCAGGTGTATTAAGAGATATATTGTATTAACAAATACAAATATATATTGTATTAACAAATACAAAGTGCTTCCAATTAAAAAAAAAAAACAACCTGAGTCAAAACAGTGTCCTCATAGGAATCACGTGGAAAGCAGTGGGCAGATTTTTTTCCTTTTGCTGTCGTCTACTTAAGATAAAAGATTTCAAGGCTCCCTTGCCTAACCGGTTTTTATTTTCTAGTGGGAAAAGATCCAGGTGATAAAAAAAAAAAAAAGAGAACAAAAAAGATAAGACAATCGCAGTGAAATTTAGTGATCATAGCCTGTTTCCTTATTCTGTGACCTAAGAGACTGCCATGGGCTTGTGCACATGCTTTTCCCCCCATAAGGTCCTATTCATCGACTTCAACACAACTCAGCAGGTTTCCTTACCTGTGAATATATTACAAGTCAGTACGTTATTAAGGATAGGAAACCCTCTGGCCAATTGGTAAAGAGGATCATATGTGATTCTGCTTTAACAGTAAGTACCAGGGTGATCAAAACCGGGAAATTATACACATAATTAATAATAACAATGGCTAACACTAGCAATATACTTACCAAAGTACTGTCCTCACCAATGTTCCCATATGAACTTACGTATTTTATTTTTTTCCATATGAACTTATTATTCAATCTTCACAACCACTCTGGAGGAGCTTCTGTTACTATTTTCATCAAAATCACTGTTTTTGCGAATGCATGTTTCTGTACTAATTAATACAAATTAAACATAATTAAAAGCAAGGTGGTAACGACGTGAGGTGACGGGCATGTTGATCAGCTTGGCTGTAGTGATCGTTTCACTGTATATGCACATGAAATCATCACTTTGTATACCCTGAATTTATAGAATTCTTCTTTGTTAGTTATACCTCCCTGAAGCTGGAAAGAATAAAGAATGAACCACTTAAAAGGAACGAGAAGTGACTACTGATGTAGTGAAAATTTAAACAGCTTAAAAGAGTATTGGACAAAACTTTATACAAATATATTTTAAAATCTGGATTACACGGATACTTTTTATTTTATTTATTTTTTAAAAGATTTTATTTATTCATGAGAGAGAGACAGAGAGAGAGAGAGGCAGAGACACAGGGGGAGGGAGAAGCAGGCTCCATGCAGGGAGCCCGACGTGGGACTCGGTCCTGGGTCTCTAGGGTCACGCCCTGGGCTGAAGGTGGCGCTAAATCGCTGAGCCACCCGGGCTGCCCTACACAGATACTTAAAAAAATTTTTTTTTTGAATTAAAATTCCAGTTAGTTAACACACAGTGTTCTGTTAGTCTCGGGAGTGGAGTGACTCGGCGCTTCCATCAGTACCGGGTGCTCATCACGACCAGCACAGCACCCCCCCACCTCCCGTCTAGTGACCATCAGCTCATTCTCTACAGTTAAGAGTCTGTTTCATGGTTTCCATCTCTTTTTTTGCCCCCACGTTTGTTAGTTTTGTCTCTTAAATTCCACATAGGAGTGGGACCATACGGCATTGGTCTTTCTCTGAATGACACAGTTCACTTAGCATAATGCTCTCTGGCTCCTTCTGTGTCATTGCAAATGGCAGGATTTCACCTCCTTCTTGACGGCTGAGTAATATTCCATTATACATGCAGCTCCCACCTTTACCATCAGTTGGCGGACACTTGAGCTGCTCCCATGGTCTGGCGACTGCAGATAGTGCCGTAAGCATCTGGGTGCCTGCATCCCTGCGAATTCGTGTCTTGCATCCTTTGGCTCAACACCTGATAGTGCAATCGCTGCAGCATCTCTTCTCGAGGAACCCCGTGCTGCTTCCGGGGTGGCTGTCCACCAGTTTGCACTCCCACCAGCAGCGCGGGAGGGTTCCCCTTTCTCCGCAGACACGGATACTCTTCTTGAAAATGTGAATGAACCCAGCGGGCTCCAGAGCGCCAGAAGCAGGAAACAACACCGAGCCAGGTAGTCGCTGAGGGCATCTTCCGAGCAGCTCCGGACTCAGACGCTTTTGTCAGTGAATTCTTTACGACTTCCGAGGAGCAGAAAACTCTCAGGTATTTAAGCTGATGGAAAACTTAGGGAAGAAAATGTTCGGCCTGACTTTCCGAGGCCAGCATGACACAGCTAGCGACAAACCTCTTTTTGGTGGGTTGTGCGATTGTGTAAGGTGTTTGCTGTTCCTCCTTGGAGGCGGGGCCAGATGTCTGGTTTCCCTCAAGGCCTGGAGCCACTCCTCCTGCTGGGACGATCCCCACCCCCACCCTGGAAATTGGGAAGTGGTCATGTAATTTGCCTTTGGCCTATGCAATACGGACAGAAGTGCCACTATGCCACATGTCACAGGAGCTTTCAAATCCAGCTCATGGTTCACTGGGTCTCCGTCTCCTGCCACGACGACCAGCAACCAGCCACCGGGATCGGGCCCCGAGCTGAAGGCAGGCCTCAGCCACTGAGCCACCCAGGCGTCCCTAGAGTTTATTTTTCACTTTTATTTTGACATCATTGTAGACCCGTCCAGAAGTTCTGGGAACGGTGTGGCTTGCCTCAGTCTCCCCTGGCGGTGACCAGCTGGGCTGCTAACTGCAGGACAAGGGTCAGAACGAGGGACTCCATGTCGGTGCGGCGCCCGTCCCTAAGACGTACCAGTTCCTCCAGGCCCTTCCCGGGCCCGCACGTTGTTGCGTCTCCTTACAATCCTCCAGGCGCTGGTGGCTCCCAAGTCTTTCCCGGGCTTCGGTGACCTGGCAGCTGTCGAGGGCAGCCGGTCGGTGATCCCGAGGACTGCCTGGTGTGGGGCTGTCTGCCGTGGACTCGGGATGGCCCGGGGCCACGTGCTCGGCCTCGGAACCCACGGAGGGGCTGCGGGGTTGGCGAGCCAGGCCGCCCACCTCCCGGTGCCTGGGAAGCCCCTGGAGGCCGGGCTTCTCCACCCCTGAGATGTTTCCCTTCGTGTCGGAGGAAGAGTTGAGATTCTACAAGCAGCCTGTTTCAGCTCCTACATTCCAATTTCAGGCACTACTTGTGGTTCGGTTCACGTCTCCCCTGCGATCGGTGGTACCGAGCGCCTTTCTGTACACATTGGCCTGTGTGTGCCTTCTTCGGGGAAGCATCTAGTCCGGGTGTCGGCCTCTTTTTAAATATGATTTTTTTTTTTGCTGTTGAGTTGTATGAGTGTCTTTCTTACATGTTTTAGGTAGTAACTGCCTACCAAATAGTTTGCGCGATATTAGGGACGAGCTCTCTGTAAGCGACCAGTGGAAGAAGGATCTGCAAACCTCTGAGACGTCTTTTGTTACTAAGTTCTCTTTCAAAATGTTATCTTCTTTTAAAGATTTTATTTATTTATTCCTGAGAGACACAGAGAGAGAGGCAGAGACACAGGCAGAGGGAGGAGAAGGCTCCATGCAGGGAGCCTGACGCGGGATTCGATCCCGAGACCCCGGGGTCATGCCCTGAGCCAAAGGCAGATGCTCAACTGCTGAGCCACCAGGTGCCCCATGGTTTTTGATCTTAGGTAATGTGATGCTGATATAATAAGGAATAAAATAAAATAAAATTATAAAATTCCATTAATAACAAGCATTAAGAGGCTGTTCAACTTCTATTGTTGCCATCAAGAAATAGAAGTGATTTAATTTCCATACTTTGTGAAGTTTTTGTTCCAATGTGTGAGTACTTTTTTTTTAGACTTTTTAAAGAAAGATTTTTATTTATTTATTAGAGAAGGAAAGACAAAGAGCAAGAGAGAGAGAGCACGAGCAGGGGGAGGGATGGGGGAGGAGAAGCCGAGTCCTCAGTCAGCGGGGAGCTGATGCGGGACTCGATCCCAGCACCCCGGGATGACGACCTGGGCCCCCTGAGCCACCTAGGTGCCTCCAGTGTGCGATTTCTTAATCTGTAGGCCACTAATGGCCTTTGGGGCGGCCGAAAGCCCCTGGGAGGTAAGTGCAAAATGCAACGAATATGAGTGAATGTGTATTATTTGGAGTGAAGATCTGAGCTTTTTTCAGATTTTCAAATGTGTTTGTGACTTTGTCCCTTTCCCCAGGAGGCCTTATGCTTTAATTAATCTAGTGAACAAACACAGGCCATTCTTTCTTCCTTACTCACGCTCGAACTGCAGGGTTTGGCAATGTTGATAGAGGAGGACAGAACAAACTTTAATTCCAGTTGATCATTTCGGCTGGAGAAAAACACTCCCTACAATGGACAAAAGATGATAAGTCTCCCTTTCATGTTGCCAAACGCGCAGATTCGGATCAGCGTTGTACCATGAGGCATGTTTAACTCGGAGGGAAACAATTGCGTTTGGAAGCCAACAGAAAAGCAAATAAGTGTTTGGTGTGATTAATGGTAGGTCGCACTTGAGGCTTTGATCTCGCGGGGTGATGTGAACTCGCCACGGTGCGTGCGGTTTGTCGCGCCGTCCCCGCATCAAAGGTCAAAGTCAAGTGCGTACGTTGAAGGTCTTAGGGAAGACCGCATCCACTCTCTTCGGGAACACTCTTCCCCTGGTTCTTTTCCTTTTAATTTAATTAATTTAGTTTAATTTAATTTATTTTAATTTAATTATTTAATTTTTTACCCTGTTTCTTGGTACACTTTAGATTATGTGAAAGAAGAATGCAATGTTTTGTAATAAGCGATATTTCAAGGACTTCATTTTGTATTTGCCCTCAAAGTCACGTTAGTGGCGTGTGTTGACCGTGCCAAACGGCCGGCCAAACAGGCACTGAGCTCTGCAAGTAGAGCTGGGCAGCGGAGCCGCTGAGACAATGATGGCAAATGAGGTTTGTTGGTTATGTATTTTGTAATCTTGGAATAGATTGTGAGTGTTCTAGCGAATTAATAAAAATACATATATTTTAAAGATTTTATTTACTTATTCATGAGAGACACACAGCGAGAGGCAGAGACACAGGCAGAGGGAGAAGCAGGCTCCATGTGGGGAACCCGATGGATGGGGGACTCGATCCCGGGATCCCAGGGTCACGCCCTGAGCTGAAAGCAGATGCCCAACCACTGAGCCACCCAGGCGTCCCAGGAGAATATATATTTTTTAAAAAATATTTTATTTATGTATTTAGAGGGGAGAGAGAGGGTGCAAGTGTGTGTGAGAGCGAGCAAGGGGAGGGGCTGAGAGAGACAGAGACATTATTAAGCAGATTTTGTGCTCATTGTGGAGCCTGATGCAGGCCTTGAACTCAGGACCCTGCAGTCATGACTGGAGCCAAAATCAAGAGTCATACGGTGAACTGACTGAGCCACCATAGCTTATTTATGTCCTTGAGCACCGTGTGGTTCCACGGGCAGTTTCTCCTCATTTTTCTGTGTCCTCTTGCACTTCACAAGGTGCAGCTAATTCTGAAGCCCTCAAAATTTAAAAGATGAAGGCAAGAGAGTTTCTATCGACAATCTTTATGCCGTAGACAACTAGGACGTGCTCCGGTGTGTCATCTATTTAGGGCCTCCAGGATCCTATTTTGCATGTCGTAGGGGGTCCCTACTAATAACTCTAGGTGGGATGGAAAAGAGAATTTAAGCATAAAGAGTACTGCTCACAGCCTGGCCCGGCCCCAAAGACCCCAGTAAGGCCGCCCGAGGGCCACGTCCAGGTGCTGCAGGCTGCGGCCGAGGGAGGCCGTGGGGTCTGCACCGAGGGCCACGGAAGCACGTCTGCTCGAGGCGAGGTGGCCTGCGCTGCCCTCGCTGCTCTGCCGCCTGGCGCGCCCGCAGCCGAGGGACAACCCGCTACCGGCGCCACAGTGACTGATCCATGCTTAGAACTCACAGGGACCGCGATGACACCACGTGGCCCTGTTGGTCAAGCCCTCCTGCGCGCGGCTCCCATGGCTTGGGTGAGCCCCTGCCGCTCAGCAAGCAGCCAAGGGACTGCTCTTGGAAGCAGCTGCATATTAGTGTTCTTCTCCTTGCTTTTTTGCTTGTATTCTTTAAAAATATTTTATTTATTCATGAGAGACACAGAGAGAGGCAGAGACCCAGGCAGAGGGAGAAGCAGGCTCCATGCAGGGAGCCCGATGCGGGACTCGATCCCGGGACCCTGGGGCCACGACCTGAGCCAAAGTCAGAGCCACCCAGACGCCCCTTAAAAATCTTGTTTTCATTTCCTTTGGATATAGAACGAGATTGCTAAATCTTATGAAAGTTCTATTTTTTGATTTTTTGAGGAACCTCCATGTTGTTTTCCATGGTGGGGGTGCCAGTCGACATTCCCGCCAACTGTCTAAGCGTTCCCCTCCGTCCACATCCTCCCCAACACTTACCTTTTGTCTCCTTATCTTGTCTTTTATCTCTGCGATGACTGATGATGCTGAGTGTCTCTCTGGATGACTTCCTCAGGAAAATGTCTATTCAGTTGTTCTGCCCATTTTAAAATCAAATTATGGTTGTTTTTTTTTTTTTTTTTTTTTTGCCACTGAGTTAAATGAAAGAACTGTACCTTTGATACTTTCTTTCTCTTTCTCTCTTTTCCTGGAACTCTTTTTAGTGGGATATTGAAAAATGAGAGATTGATCCTTAAAACATGTTAATAATTTATATTTTTGACTTTTGTTTCCTGTGCACTTGTCTGTTTTAAAACTTTCTGGGACCATCAATTTTATCTTCAACACCTTCCGTTGAATTTTTAAAATGAATTTTGATTTTTTAAAACTCTGCTATGTTGTATTTTTAGATTGTATTAGGTTATATTTTCAATTTCCTTGTATGGTTTTTTTGTCCTCCCTCTGTTCCATTTTCATAGCATCTTGTCCTTGTTGGATATATATATTTTTAAAAATACGTATCTCAGGTAGCCCAGGTGGCTCAGTGGTTTAGCACCTGCCTTCGGCCGAGGGTATGACCCCGGGGTCCTGGGATCGAGTCCCGCATTGGGCTCCCTGCATGGAGCCTGCTTCTCCCTCTGCCTGGGTCTCTGTGTCTCATGAATGAATAAATAAAACCTTTAAGAAAAAATATGTATCTCTGGAATATCTAATGAGATTTAGAAAAAATTATTTCTTCTCCTGCACCGTTCTTCCCCTATGGCTTGATTCTAAATGTCTGTAGTTTACTGCTGAAACTTAGCGTGGACAGGTCACGTGGGGCTGTGGCTTTCCACGTGGCGAGCGTCCACCCTGAGGGGTGTCTGGGTGTCTGGGTGTGAGGGTGGCCCGGGCTGCACAGTCCCTGCAGCCCCGAGCACGCTGCGGCTGGGCCAGGCCCGCCCGGTCCTGTCACTGGGCTCTGAGGGCACAGCGCCAGGTGCTCAGGTGTCGCCTGCGGGGCCACAGCCCTTCCTCCCTGCCACCGGGCGCCGCCCCAGGCCCCTGGGCCCGTCCCCTGCTCCCCGCGGCACACGGCGAACACTAGTTTTTTCAAGACGAAAAACAATGAATTAATTATTTGCATTGTGCGGTGCCATCGGATGTGAGGACGTGGACATTCTCTTAGGGCGGGTTCGGGGTGGGACTCGTTGGTTTTTAAAACAGAAGATTTGAAGAGGTTATTTTCAGACTCTTCATTTTTCCCAAGTCTCTTAGTTTTCCTCCGTATGTCATGATTCTTTTTTCTTGTTTCCCCAAGTTTATTAACGTGAGAGTGAGGGAGCGAGCAAGTGAGGAGGGGTGGGCAGAGGGAGGGCAGCAGGCCTGGGGCAGCGTGGCCCCCCTCCCGGGACCCCGGGTCATGACCTGAGCCCAAGGCAGCCGCCCGGCGCCCGTCGATGACTCTCGAGGGTCCCTGAGTTGGAGCGCCGGGCCTCCATCGGCTTACCTGCCCGCCGTACCTCCTGGGGTCGGGGAGGAAGAGCTCCGCCCAGGTGTGCAGCTTCGGGGCAGTGTGGCATCGAGATCTCTCCAGACCTGAAAACAGACCATGCAGCGCCCGTGCCCTGCTCTTGGCATCGACGATCTCGCTCTTCTGAGTGGGATTCAGAAATTGCAGGATAGTTGACTTGGCCATTGGGGGAAAAACAAATTCTTGGATCCTTTAGTGGCAAGATTCCAAACTGTGATTTGGGGTTCCCTGTATGAGCAATCAGATAGGCCTGGATGAACTTTAAAAAGCGGAGGTAAAATATTTTTATGTGGGTGTTGCCATTGCTGTCACTGGGGGAGGTTAACTGGTTCATACCAATTTTATTTATAGATTTTCCTGTCTTTTCCCTTCCTCTGCCTGCTCTTTGTAAATGGGAAAACAGGATCTCGATCCTCTTTATTGAATAATAGCTGCCCAAAGCTGTCCATGCATTCTGGGGCTTCCAAATGATGTCATGTGCCGAACACCGTGATGCTTCATTCTCTCCACCTGGCACGTCACCAGGAGTCTTCATCATAATTACGGCCCATGTGACAGTAGTTCCCACACGTATTAAGTGCTGAGTTGTACCTCCCTAATTAAAAACGTGTTATTATCTCACTGATCAACTCTGTTTTTTGAAAGCTTTTATCTCCTAACTGCGAAAACTTGCTCCAGGCTGGGATTTAATATGTTCACGTGAGTATCCAGCAGGTGTTAGGGGACTGGAGGAAAGCTAGCTGTTGGGTTACTTGGCTCCACATCCCAGACTTGAGCATTCCAGTGAGGTTCTTGGAAACAAATTTGCTGACCGATGGAAGATTTATAGACACAGCATTTGGGGTGTTATCTAACTAGCCTGCTTGGTACAGTTATGCCCTGGAGATCAAAAAGGGGCCTTTGAGTTGGTTTACAATTTAAGAAGTCAGGTACTGGGGATGCCTGAGCGGCTCAGTGGTTGAGCATCTGCCTTTGGCCCAGGGCGTGACACCAGGGTCCCGGGATCGAGTCCCGTGTCGGGCTCCCCGCAGGGAGCCTGCTTCTCCCTCTGCCTGTGTCTCTGCCTCTCTCTGGGTCTCTCATGAACAAATACATAATATCTTAAAAAAAAAAAAAGAAGTTAGGTACAAACTGGGGACCTGGAGACATTGGCGAGGACAAAACTAGTGATGCAAATAAACCAGCACTTTCCGCCAACATGAAGACTGTTCTAGGTCCTGGGGAAAGCCTCTGCAGTTCCCTGTGTGAATCAAGGAGAGGAAATAGGATATACTGGCTCCTCACAAGTCAAAAAGGCCTGGCTTTCCTGAAGGGCAGGGGACTATCAACAAACAGTTGATTTTTTTTTAAAGATTTTATTTATTCATTCATGAGAGACACACAGAGAGAGGCAAAGACACAGGCAGAGGGAGAAGCAGGCTCCATGCAGGGAGCCTGACGTGGGACTCGATCCCAGGACCCCAAGATCACATCCTGAGCCAAAGGCAGATGCTCAACCGCTGAGCCACCCAGGGATCCCCAAACAGTTGGTTCCCTACAAAGTTTGCTTTGGGGGGATCTCTGGGTGGCGCAGGGGTTTAGCACCTGCCTTTGGCCCAGGGCGCGATCCTGGAGACCCGGGATCGAATCCCACGTCGGGCTCCCGGTGCATGGAGCCTGCTTCTCCCTCTGCCTATGTCTCTGCCTCTCTCTCTCTCTCTCTCTCTCTCTCTGTGTGACTATCATAAGTAAATAAAAATTAAAAAAAAAAAAAAAAAAAAAAGTTTGCTTTGGGAGGTTTAGAAAAGAACAGAGTAACTGACTATCTGTGAAGCTGTAGAAAACAAAACACAAAAAAACGTGTCTGTGCTAAAGTCTACAGACTTCTCAAGCCAGCCTGGCATCTCACAGGGTCCTGGAGGAATGGACTCTTCATTACCCAAAACTTTTTTTTTTTAGTTTATTTATGATAGTCACAGAGAGAGAGAGAGAGAGAGAGAGAGAGAGAGAGAGGCAGAGACATAGGCAGAGGGAGAAGCAGGCTCCATGCAGGGAGCCCAACGTGGGATTCGATCCCTGGTCTCCAGGATTGCGCCCTGGGCCAAAGGCAGGCACTAAACCGCTGTGCCACCCAGGGATCCCACCCAAAACTTTTTGAACGAGCACTGTCCTGAGGAACTTTCTGTGATGGTGGAAATGTTTTAATATCTGTGTTGTCCAGTAGTAATTGCATGTGCTTTCCTTAAAATACCAGAGACTAAACTGGACTTTGAACACACAGCCACATTATGACTTTTGTGGGTACACACGTTTGCCTTCATGAGTCCCTTCCTCCATAAAAAATAAAACAGAACAATTCAATTTTATTATTCCGTTGTTGTAAATACATTAATGTCATATATTAAAAAATTTTGTTTGACTAAAAGTTCATCTTTTTTTTTTTTTCCTTCTGATTTTAAAAGCAATTGAATGTTTTCTTTGGCCCCTACAAATACTGTGGGCTCTGGGCAGTGAGGAGGCTGTACCTAGTGGAGCAGTTACAGGCCTGTTTGGGAGGCTGTACTTTCTTGTTACAGAAGACCTCACATTTAAAACTGGCTGGCAATGGCCTATTCTTTCTTAAAAGATTGCAAAATGTATTTTGTGCATAGTTCGGTGCAGAATAAATATTAATCGGTTAAAAATATTCAGAGATGTCCAGACTTTTCTTGTAACAATGTGAATATTTCTCTACTTTTGTTTTTTAAGGTTTTATTTATTTATTCCTGAGAGACCCAGAGAGAGGCAGAGACCCAGGCAGAGGGAGAAGCAGGCTCCCTGCAGGGAGCCCGACACGGGACTCGATCCCGAGACCCTGGGGTCACGACTTGAGCCAAAGGCAGACACTTCACCGCTGAGCCCCCCAGGTGTCCCTCTACTTTTGTTTCTAATGTCCATTTTGGGTCTATTGTTTTGCTTCTTCGAACACCACCACTGGCATCAGGTGGAGCTTGCCAAGAGTGCAGTGTCAGCCTCCATCTGATAGTGAGTCAATTAGCGTTTTGAAATAATCTGCAGGTGATTCACATGCACCTTACACTGAAGCACTGCTGGCCAGTAATTTAATTTTCTTCTCTCTTCTCTTCTCTTCTCTTCTCTTCTCTTCTCTTCTCTTCTCTTCTCTTCTCTTCTCTTCTCTTCTCTTTCCTCTCCTCTCCTCTCCTCTTCTCTTCTCTTCTTTTCTCTTCCTCCCTCCCTCCCTCCCTTCCTTCCTTTCTTTCCTTTCTCTCTCTCTCTTTTTTTTTTTTTTTTTTTTTTTTTTTTTACCGCTGGCCAGTAATTTAAACAGGATTGTTCACCATTAGCAGAAAGGGAAGAGCTGATTCCCTTAAGCTCATATAATTGTGGGCTGGCTCACCCTTCTCCAGCGGCAAAACGCAGTTACATTAGTCCAGCTGTTCCCAATCATCGGGATCCCCTGGGAGCCTTATAAAATACCAACATGTCCCCCCAACCCCGGAGAACCTGAAATAATTGGTCTGGGGTGAGACTGTGGGAACCGAAGGTTTTTGTTTTGTCTTGTGTTTTAGTGCTTGTCAGGTGATGCTAATGCGCAGCTAAAATGAAAACTGTGAGCGCTCCCCCACGAGATTTGTCTCCTGGTTTTGATCAAGTTGGCTTCTTTTTTGTGTTCCCTGATCTTCTCAATCTAGGCAACCAAGTGTATGTTCCACAACTAGTTTCTGATCTCAGTCTGACATGTTCCATTAATTATCTGGAAGCTCTGAAGTGTTCTAATACTTCCGTATTTTGAAATCTTACTTGCCACCATTTCCTGCATCCTTATGATGTGTCCCATAGTCACCTTCAGTCATTTAATCTTCACAATGACAGTAAATAGTATTTGTATGCCAATTTACAAATGAGGAAATGGAGGCTAGAAGGGTAGGATCTTCCAAGGCCATCTTATTTCTCCTGCCAAAGTTTGTACCCCGGCCTCAGCCTTACATTTATGGTCTTTTAGTATCATGCTTTTACTTAGAAAACACTGGTCCAGTTCCTACCACGTGGTGGCCAAACATCAGATTTACAGTTACTCGACCTTTGAGAATCATTTGCAAATAAAATTAAGAGCAGGAGAGATTTAGATAGATAATAGAATCTGGAGCCGTTACACATCATTAAAGAGAAGTTTGAGGGCAGCCCGGGTGGCTCAGTGGTTTAGCACTGCCTTTGGCCCAGGGTGTGATCCTGGAGACCCGGGATCGAGTCCCACGTCGGGCTCCGGATCGAGTCCCACGTCGGGCTCCCTGCATGGAGCCTGCTTCTCCCTCTGCCTGTGTCTCTGCCTCTCTCTCTCTCTGTCTCTCATGAATAAATAAATAAAATCTTAAAAAAAAAAGAGAAGTTTGAAAACTGGGATATAAATTCCTTCCTACATAACTGATGGAATAGTTCACTTACAAAACCCAATTTCATTTTATTTATTTATTTTTAATTAAATTTTTATTGGCGTTCAATTTGCCAATATATAGCATAACACCCAATGCTCATCCCACCAGGTGTCCCCCTCCGTCACCCCAACCCCCCGCCCACCTCCCTTTCCACTATCCCTTGTTCATTTCCCGGAGTTAGGAGTCTCTCATGTACAAAACCCAAATTTAAATACTCCGGAGCTAGAGTCTCAATACAGGTATTAAAGACTCCACACGCGCCCTAGTTAGGACTGGGGAGGTGACGGGGATAAGAAACAGTCTTTGTACTTGAGACAAGAGAGGTCGAGAACCTGTAACAGTCTGACATATGACAGTGACTATAATCACATGCTTAATTGTGGTAAGGTCATTAAGCTCCGTCCAAGTCCAGAGGCCGGCAGAAACCAGGACAACAAAGAGGGGTTTATGGAGGAGGTCTGTAAGGGTGATTAACTGGAAAAGACAGAACTGAGCTGGGACGCTGGCATCCTACTCACAGGAAGTTAGAATTTTCCCAACGGATTTACCCACCCGGTTTCTTGTTGGGCGAACGTCCCCGTCTGGGGACTGACCCTATGCAGGCTTTGAAGTCTAAACAGATGGGGTCCTCGCCAAGTTTAGCGCCGAGTGTCCAGAGTAACCCGCACCTAGAGGAGCAAAGTCAATCAGACGCAAAGGGTCCTTGACACACCCGACAGCTTCCTGCCTCATATATTCACTGGCTTCTTTTAAGGTTGCTTGCGTCCACTTTGCTTAATATTTGAACCGAGGGAAGTTGAAAGCCAAGTACTTATTTAAATATTGATCATGTTCAGAGCTTGCCAGAGGGCCAGAAAGCCGCAGATAGCCTGATTATCCGTCCTCGGCTGGGAAAGGTTCCACCATTCCGGGTTGTGCTGGTTTCTTTTTAGCGGGGAAGGAGTTTTAGGTGACCTCCTGCCATACTTGTTCCTCCTCCCACACTTTCTTACTTTTTTCTCGCTACATGTCTGACACAATTAATGAAAAAAAGGAAAGAGAAAGAAAAACACACGATGATTCCATCCTAGTGGCGTCAAAAGACTATTAATACCAAAGGCTACTAACACCGTTTTTTGCTTATCAGAACTTGGGAACCATTTTTACGGTTGGAATTTTTTGTTGTTTTTCAGAAGAATATTACTGTTGTTATCTGGAATACCTTGAAGTCTTGGCCTGGGCAAGAACTTTCTTTTTTCTTTTTCTTTTTTTTTTTTTTTTTTAAGGCGGGCCTGAGGCCAAGCCTTGGGTTCGCCCCCACGTGAAACAGAATCACCTGGGGCTGCAGCTGGGGTTAGGGGCGCGGCCCAGTTAGGAAGGCGGACCCCAGGGAGGCCTTCAGGGCAGGACCCGGGTGTTTTGCTACCTTCCAGCGGCAAAGCGGGCGACGCCTGGCGAGGCTCAGAAGAGGCGCAGGTGGCCCGGACGCAGGCAGGTGGGGTGCTCCTCCCTGCCCGGGGTCTTGGGCGCCAGAATCCTGGGGCCACCCGGTGCCGGGCCTTGGCACAGCCCGTCGTTGAGGGGGGCTCCCAAGGAAAGGCGATTTGGGAATTTTGCCTTTAAAGTTGGTCTCAAGTTTGCTTTGGGAGGCCAGGCTGCTGGAGAAGCCGCTCTGCTGGGGGAGGCTCAGCAGAGCGGGGAAGGCGCGCGAGCCAGTAAGGGAGCCCTCCAGCCCTGCATCCCCCGCACCCCCCATCCCCCCCGACCCCGGATCTGCCTCCCGCATCCCCCCCAGCCCCGCATCCCCCGCACCCCCATCGCCCCCACCCCGGATCTGCACCCCGCATCCCCTCCAGCCCTGCATCCCGCCGCACCCCCATCCCCCCTGACCCCGGATCTGCCCCCGCACCCCGCATCCCCCCCAGCCCCGCTTCCCCCGCCCAACCATCCATCCACCCCGCACCCCGCATACCCCCCCCCCGACCACCCATCCCCCCTTCCCTGGTTTCACTGTGGAGACGGTGATGGTTTCCATGAAGGCTCCTGGGTCCCGGTGACTCTCCGCGGGAGCTCGCACAGCTGGAGGCGCGCGACCCCCCAGGGTGCGAGGGGCGCCCGGTCGGGGGCCTCGGGCCGCGTAGGTCCGCTGCGCGCTCAGCCCGGCAGCTTCGCCCCCCCGACCGACCTCGTCGGCGCCCCGGGCCGGGAGGGGCTGGCGGGGCGGCTTCGGGTTGCGTCCTGGGGCGGGGGGGCGGGGCAGGGGGGCGGGCGAAGGGGGTGCGGGAGGGGGTGCGGGGAGGGGGGGTGCGGGGCGGGGGGCCGGAGCTGCGGGTGCAGGCACAAGCACCTGCTCCGCCCCCGCCCTGACCCCGCCCCTCCTCCCCGGCCCCGCCCCTCCCCGGCCCCGCCCCTCCTCCCCGGCCCCGCCCCTCCTCCCCGGCCCCTCCCCTCCTCCCCGGCCCCTCCCCTCCTCCCCGGCCCCTCCCCTCCTCTCCGGCCCCACCCCTCCTCCCCGGCCCCGCCCCCTCCCCTCCGGCCCCGCCTCTCCCCGCCCTCCCCCTCCCCGCAGCCCCGCCCCCTCCCCTCCGGCCCCGCCTCCCCCTCCCCTCCCCCTCCCCTCCGGCCCCGCCCCTCCTCCCCGGCCCCTCCACTCCGGCCCCTCCCCTCCCCCAGCCCCGCCCCCTCCCCCGGACCCGCCTCTCCCCTCCCCTCCCCTCCGGCCCCGCCCTTCCTCCTCGGCCCCGCCCCTCCTCCCCGGCCCCGCCCCCTCCTCCCCGGCCCCGCCCCCTCCTCCCCGGCCCCGCCCCTCCCCCAGCCTCGCCCCCTCCTCCCCAGCCCCGCCCCCTCCCCGCCCGCCCCGGCCGGCGTCTGCGGCTCGGGGAGACCTTCCCTGCGCGGGGCGGCGCGGGGCGGGCGCGGCGGCTCTCCGGGGCGAGGCGGCGGGTCCGGCTCCAGGTGCGTGCTCCTCGGGGTGCCGACCCCGCGTCTCTCGGTGGCTCAGGGCAGGAAAGTTTGTTCCCGGGAACACGCTCTCCGGGGGCGGGGGCGGCGCGGGGACAGCGGAGGTCGGGGCGGGGGCCGCTGCGGGCTCCGGGGCGCGGGGCGGGGGCGGGACCGGGCTCCCGGGGACGGCGGCAGCTGCGGAGCCTGGGGGCAGCCGGGGGCGCACGGAGGCGGCGGCTCCCCGGTGCCCTCCCCCGCCCCTGTGCAGCCCCCGTGCCCTTCCCCCGTGCCCCCCCTCTCCCCTCCCCTAGTGCCCCCCGTGCCCCCTCCAGTACTGCCCTTCCCCTCCCCGCGCCCCCCCGCCGCCCCCGCCACCCTCGCCCGGCCCCCTCGTGCCCCCCCCGCCTTCCCCTAGTGCCCCCCGTGTCCCCTCCCGTACTGCCCTTCCCCTCCCCGCGCCCCCCCGCCCCCCTCGCCCGGCCCCCTCGTGCCCCCCCTCGCCTTCCCCTAGTGCCCCCCGTGCCCCCTCCCGTACTGCCCTTCCCCTCCCCGCGCCCCCCCGCCCCCCTCGCCCGGCCCCCCTCGTGCCCCCCCTCGCCTTCCCCTAGTGCCCCCGTGCCCCCTCCCGTACTGCCCTTCCCCTCCCCGCGCCCCCCCGCCGCCCCCGCCACCCTCTCCCGGCCCCCTCGTGCCCCCCCTCGCCTTCCCCTAGTGCCCCCGTGCCCCCTCCACGCCCCCCCAACCCCGCTGCAGGCCCCCGGGGCGGAGGGAAGTTCCCGCAGGGCGGCGCGCCGGGGGCGGGGGTCTTGGGTGCGGGGGCGGGGGTCGGGGGGAGCGGGGAGCCGACCCGGAGCCGAGGGGGCGCAGGCTGGCGGTCCAAGCGCGCTCCCTTGGCGGGGAGGCCCCTGCTGCTCCCGGAGGCGCCCGCAGCTCCGTGGCTGGGGACGGGGGGCGCGCGCCGGCTCATCCCCGCGGGTGCCTGGGGGGGGAGCGGCCCAACGGAGCCCTAACCTGCTGGCGCCGCGGGGGCCACAGGGCCTTGGTCTTTGCCGCCGGGCTGTGGAAGGCGGTGTCCAGGCCGCCTCGCAGACCCGGCTCTGGGGTCCGGCCGGCTGGATCCCTAGGGGGGCCCCCTGCCTCCCGGGACAGGTCGCGGCCCCGCGTGTGCGCCGCCTCCGGGACCCTGCCTGGGTCTGGACCCACCTCTGCAGACCCGGAATCTTGCAGGTTCACCATCCGGCCCGCCACTCGTGGGAGAAAAGAAAAAAAAAAAAAAGAAAAAAGAAACCAGACCCTCATCATTTATGGTCCTGTGGGGTTTCTAGTTTTCTGAAGCTTCGCGTGCTCTGTTCTTGGACCCTAAGCTGTCAGGGAAAGCGGAATCCCGTTTCCACAGCAAAAACAGACACCTGTCCTACTAGGTGATCTGGGTTGTCCTTTGCACATGACAGTCCAAGCAGAGTAAGAGGAGAGGTTTTTACATATGTCCTGGATTTTACAGGTATGTCCTTAAAACATCTCTGGATTTGCCGCCTCTTGGTGAATGGCGGAGCTAGGCCCTGTGGAGTATGTGGAGGGCAGGAAATGAATCCCGCAAAAACCTTTGGAACTTCTTTCTACAACATAGAATCTCAACACTATGAGCCCTGCCGTGAATCTTCTGTGCGATTATTATGCCCATTTAACTTTAGGAATTTGGATCACATCAGACCTCACGTTTAGTGGTTAGAGAAACTGAGGCACACAGGTGACTCGTCCTGGCTAATAGTAGGATGGAGGATGGAGAATTAGTGTTTGTTCTGCTTTGGACTGTTTCTTCCTTGTCACAACCGTATAACCTGGCCAAGAAGAGGTTATGTAACAGGTGTCATTAGACGTTCCTTTGAAGCACCTGTCCTGCCCTTTAAGAAGTCTAGAAACACTTAAAGGGGAAAAATGGTAACCGTGGCTTGATGAAACGTCATCAGGGGCCTCATCTGAAGTTCACGCCTTTTTTTTTTTTTTTTTTTTTTTTATCATGTAAGTACTGCAAGAAGAGTTTAGAATATTTTCTCATTGTACTTTTATAAGAAAGTTCTTTGGTGGCTAAGACAAAATTAGGCAGAAATTGCAGGTGAGCTCTGATACGTGGCCTTTAGTATGTGCCATATGGGAAAAGGAAAAGTACTCTCAATAGGTAATGAAACTGGAATACAATACTTATATTAGGCATTATGCTCAAAAGTAAGTACTGTATTGATACCTAAGCTCTAACTTAAAGCCTCGCCAGAGTCTATGACCAAGTAGACTCCCCAGAAAAATGGATGCTATGAATATTGGAAAACCCTCTACGGTTGGGGCTTGGCTAGGATAGTACTGCCACATAAGTCTGGTAGATGATGGTAGAGCCCAGACTCCTAGGCTGACTGTAATTTTATTATGCTTTGATTTACTGATAAGATATGATAGATCTAGTTGCCGTAGGTTTTGTCTAATTGAATCTGAACATAGATTGCTTTAGTAGAACAGAGAAGCTGTAGGATAATTCTTTCATGTGACTTTGCCACAAAGAGATGGGTCAGGTTAGATGATTCCTATTTTGGGTTCTAAATTTCAGTTGATTTCCGGTCTCAGGCAGTACTTTTCTGGTTTTAGAGTTTTCAGGATCTGTTGCCTTTTTTTTTTTTTGTTGTTGTTGTTTTTAGATTTATTTGAGAAAGAGCATGCACATGCCCGTGGAGGGGCTGAGGAAGAGGGGAGAGAGAATCCCAAGTAGGTTCCCCACTGAGTGCAGAGCCCTCACAAGGCCTTGATCCCATGACCCTGGGATCGTGACCTGAGCTGACATCCAGAGTGGGAGGCTCAATGCACTGAGCCATCCAGGCGTCCCGGGACGTGTTGCATTTTGTGGGCTTTTGCACACTTGACACTTAGACATTTGACTGGTAAAACGCCAGGTACCTTTGTATGATCGTGCATCTTAATCAACTGTAATTTTTTTCCTTAATTTGATCTTGGCACAGTAGTAATTTGCTTATTTCTACCATTACTGCTCCTGGACTACTTCTCCTGGATAACCGAGATAATGAGATTTGACATAATTTTTTAAATGAGGGAAAGCAAAAAACGTCACGTAATTGAATATTGGGCATTTGTTCCAGTGATCTTCATTTTGAATCCATTTACCAGATGGGTTTTTTTTTTTTTTTTTCTTCAGAGGTGATTTCTCCTTATTTTTTCTCCTTAATTTGAGGTTTCATTTGTATAAGAAGTTAATGAGAAAGTTTCTTTAAAAGAAAACCTTGTATCTATGAGGGAGGGCCAGCAAGGTGGAGACTGGCAAGGACATGTTTGCTTTCCTTGGTAGCGTGTCCAGAAGAGACCGACTGAACCAGCCTATTTCAAGTGGCAGGCTTTGTTTGAGAGGTGTACACGTGACCGTTTCACCCTTGAAAAATACTTAAAATGTTAACTATTGAAATATACAGACCTTCCCGTAACATGTTAATCAAGAGATCAATTGCCTGTTAATGAATTCATGGTTTAGTTCCTAGGTTCCTTGGCAAACACAAGTTATGCCATTTGTGGCTTAAGGCTAGCATGTGCTCCTTTCCTCCCATCACTTGGTAACTTAAAGAAATTCTCTAAAACTTATAACAAAGTAAGTAACAGTGGAGACTCTGGAGCCAGACTGTCTAGTTAGACAGCCTGGCCCTGGCCCTGCTCTGTGACCTCTTTCTCCCTCAAGTTTTCCTTTGGTAAAACGGGGATAATCATCATAACCTGCCCCATTGGGTGGTTTTGAAGATTCATTGGGGTAATTTACAGAAGGCCCTTCTAGAAGCACCTGGTGGAGACTGAGTGCTAGAAAACGTTGGTAGTTATATTTATGACAAACAAAATAGTCAAGTAGAGTTTTAGCTTTAGCAGGTTTTCCAGGTTTCAGAGGGCAATGAGAGGTCAGCATGGACGTGGCCTGGACCGGGAGTCAGGGACGGAGTTAGCCCGTACAACTTGCTAACATCTCTGACCTCACGTTGGGTCTCTTCTTTCTACCGAAAACCTAGTACCATCCTCAAAGCAAGCTCAAGCATACTTCCGGAACCTTTGACCGTCTTAATACCACTAAGCTCTTTCCCTCCCGAGCTCTTAAACATATTGCCGGTCCCTCTGGTTTATTCAGCGTTGATCACCTTCCCTGATTTCATTATGGGCTCCTACATGTCAGTCTTGACTTTCCAACCTGTCAGCTCATTGAAAGCAGAAACCCTGATTTAGGCCACTTTGCAGGGAGCTCAGATCAGAGTAAGCTCCTGTTAGTAGTTTTGCAGACATGTCAGCAAGAACTTTTGGTTCACGGCCTTTCTGTAAAGGCCACTGTCCGTGTTTTTCTGTGCAGCAGGTATGGGTTGCATTGGGAAATACTGGTTTACAGGGGAAGAAAGGTGAAGGTTGCCCAGGAGGTTAGAGGACTAGCCCTTCTCAGATATAAAGGGGCAGCTCCACAGGCCCCTTCAGAAATTGTATGTTCTGTCCGGGTAAGTGAGTGCAATTGTTGAGGAAAGTCCGAGCCTTAGGATTGAGAGAAACCTGAAACTTTCCTGTTAGCCTCTAGCAGATGCACAGCCCCTCCGTGTAGCTACTGGGGAGTATTTGACCGCTCGAATGCTACTCTTGAATACTTGAAGTGCTGGGGAGCTGATACCATAAGGACACCCCAACCTATCTATTTTCCCCTCTCAACTTGATTGACAAATATAAGCATCTGTATTTGGAGTGTACGACATGCTACGTATGTTGGGGAATGATTACCAAGGTCAAGATAGCGAATCTTTATGTCCTGCAGTGAAGTTCTTTGTGTATGTGGTGCGAACGCTTGAGGTCTGCTCTCAGGAGCTTTACGCAATGCTGTATTAACCACGGTCAACATGAGAGGTCTTAGATCCGGAGAACTTACTCTTACAGGTCAAAAGGTAAAAACTTTGCCATCTTAACATTTCCTCGTTTTCCCTAGCAACCACCATCCCATTCGGTTACTTCAAGGACCCTAAGATCATGACCTAAGCCAAAGGTGGACAATTAACCGACTGAGCCACCCAGGTGCCCTTCATTATGGTTTGGACTTGCCTTTCCCTGCTAAGTGGTGCTGAGCACCAGGTCATGTACTTGTTGGCCGTCTGTATGTGTTTGGAAAATGTCTATTCAGATCCTCTACACATTAAACATTTTTATTTATTTTTTAAAATTTTTATTAGCAAGAGAGCATAAGCAGAGGGAGGGGCAGAGAGAGGGAAAGTAGGCTCCAGGGAGCCCGATAGGGAGCTCCATCCCAGGACCCTGGATTCATGACCTGAGCTGAAGGCAGACACTTAACCCACTGAGCCGCCCAGCTGCCCCTGCATATTTTTTAACTGGATTATTTTTGTTCGTGTGCTTGAGTTGTATAAGTTCTCCAGATACTTTTGGCTATTAAGCTCTTGTTAGATCATTTGCAGAGATTTCTCTTATTTATTTATTTATTTATTTATTTATTTATTTATTTATTTATTTATTTGCTGTGCAAAAGCTTTGGGGTTTGATCTGTTTCCATTTGTTGGCTTTTGTTGCTTATGCTTTTGATGTCTTATCCAAAAGTCCTGATGTTGATGTAGGAGATAAAGGCAGAATGAGACATAGATAAAATTAAATGTCCTTATAACCCGCAGCCCATTGACAAATGGTCCTCCTCGAAGCTCCTCAGTGTCCTAATGTTAACGCCTTGCTGCGGGGAAAAGCACCTTAGTTAGACAATAGCACGGCCTCTTGTATCCTGTGAGTCTTCTTCAGCGTAAGAAATTCCTTTTGGGGGCACCTGGGGGGCTCAGCGGTTTAGCAACTGCCTTGGGCCCAGGGCGTGACCCTGGGGTCCCAGGATCGAGTCCCACATCGGGCTCCCTGCATGGAGCCTGCTTCTCCCTCTGCCTGTGTCTCTCCCTCTCTCTCTCTCTGTGTGTCTCTCATGAATAAATAAATAAAATCTTAAAAAAAAATTCCTTTTGGAACTTCCCTCATCTTGACTTCTGCCCTCCCCGTAGCTGATCACGGGCTCCTGGCCATCGGGGGGCAGAGGCAGCCGCTCTGCCAGCCCACGGTCTGTCCCTGACCTTGAACAAAACCACCGTTTGGCACCAGGGACATCTCGAGAATCCTTCCTTGGTGCTCGGCCCTGGACCCCGCCAAAGCTGACGGAGAAAACCATTTGGACGCTACATCAGCGTCACGGAGCTTTTCTCTATGTTTTCTTGTCTGAGTTTTAGGGCCTCAGTTCCGGTGTCGAGTCTCTAGCTTCCTTCCGAGCTTGTGTGTGTGTGGTTTAAGGTCGCAGGCCACTCTGTTCCCCGAAGCCACTTACTGGGGAGCGTGTCCTTTCCCTGTTGTTTGTTCTTGGGTCCTTTGCTGTGAGTGAACTTCCCATAGAAGCTCGGGTTTATTGCGGGATCCCTGGGCCATCGATCTACGTGTCCTTTTGTGCCGATACTATACTATTTGAATGAATATAGCTTTTTTTTCTTTTAAAGATTTTGTTTTAAAATAATCTCTATGCTGAACTCACAACCCCAAGATCAAGAGTCTTCTGCTTTGCTGACCGAGCCAGCCACATGCCCCTGAAGGACTGTATTTTGTAGCACGACGGGCAATCAAGAGGGTGATCCCTCCAGCCTTCTTGTTCTTAAACTTGCTTTGGCTATCAGGGTCTTGTGTGGTTTCATACAAACTTTAGGATCTTTTTTTTTTTTGTTTTTTTGTGAAGTGCTTTCGGAATTTTGAGGGGGTTTACTTTGAATCCGTAGATGGCCTTGAGTAGTGTGGACGTTACCAATATATTGACAGTACTAATTCTTCAGATCTGTGAACATGGGTAGCTCATATTTGTGTTATCATCTTTTTGTCAGTGTCTTAAAATTTTCGGCATATAGTTTACTTTCTCATTTAAATTATTCCTGTATATCTGTTTTGGTGCTATTGTATATGGGATTTTTTTTTTTCTCCAGGTAGTTGTTAATGTATAGAAATGCAACACACTGTATTTTGTACCTTGCAGCTTTATTGAATTTAAAGGCTGTTTGTTTTTTGGTGTAGTTCTTTAGGATTTTCTATATACAAGATCACGATGTTTACAATTTTTTTTCCTTTGCTATTTGCCTCTTTTTCTGTTGCCTAAGTGCTGTAGCTAGGATTTTCAGTACTATGTTGCACAGGCGTGGAAAGCATGGATATCCTTGTCTTGTTCCTAATTTTGAAGGGGAACGTTTTACCTTTGTTGAGTATGGTGTTGCCGTGAGTTATATATGGCCTTTATTATGCAGAGGCACGTGTTCCTCCTGTATCCAAGTTGTTGAGTTTTTAAGCATGTTGAATTTTGCCAAATGCTTTCTTTTGGGATCATGCCCTGGGCTGAAGGCGGCGCTAAACCGCTAGGCCACCGGGGCTGCCCCAGATGCTTTCTTTGAATCCTTTGAGACAGGTTTCTTCTATTAATGTACCACATTAATTGATGTTTTTAATGTGTTTATCACTTTTTATAGAAATAGAGGTTTTCTTCAAAATTCTTAGAAATGATTTTGCTGCATCCCCTAAGTTTTGGTATGTTGTATTGACATTATTTCTCAAAGTATTTTTTGACCTTCCTTTCTTACCTTTTTAAAAAATATTTTATTTATTTATTCATGAGAATACACAGAGAGAGAGGCCGAGACACAGGCAGAGGGAAAAGCAGTCTCCATGCAGGAGCCCGACGCAGGACTCGATCCCGGGTCCCCAGGATCAGGCCCTGGGCTGCAGGCGGTACTACACCGCTGAGCCACCCGGGCTGCCCTTGACATCCCTTTTTATGTATTTGACCTATTGGTGGTTGGAAGTGTATTGTTTTAATTGCCACATACTGTAACTCTGTCTCCCCACCTCCAACTTTCTTCCTGTTACTGATACCTAGTTTCATATCATCATGTTTGGAAATGATATTTAATATCTCAATTGTGTTATGTTTGTTAGAATGAGTTTTTTTTTTTTAAATATTCTGTTCTGCTGCTGAATGGAATGTTGGTATACGTAGGTCCATCTGGCCTGCAGTGTACTTCAAGTCCACTTTTTCCTTACTGATTTTTCTGTCTAGATGATCTATTGATCATTGAAAATGGGTTATTGAAGTCCCTGGTATTATTGCTTTGTGTTTATTTCTGCCTTCAGATCTGTAAATGTACTATTTAGGTTTTCTAATAGTAGGTACACATATAATTGTTAAATCTTCTTGATGAATTGACCTTTGTACAATGTCAAAGTACAATGTCATTGTACAATGATCTTATTTTCCTCTCATTATAAGTTTTGACTTAAACTTTGTGTCACATGTGTAGCAATCCCTTCTCTCTCCTAATTTCCATTTGCATGGAATATTCTTCTATCCTGGCACTCTTAGTCTAGGAGTGTTCTTCAAGGTTAAATGAGTCTCACAGGCAGCTACAGCTGAGTCTTGTTTTTGTTTTCTTTGTCCATTCAGCTGCTCTTTGTCTATTTTTTTTAAAAGATTTTATTTATTTATTCATGAGAGACACACAGAGAGGCAGAGGGAGAAGCAGGCCCCATGCAGGGAACCTGATGCGGGACTCAATCCCGGGACCCCAGGATCACGCCCTGGGCCAAAGGCAGGCGCTAAACCGCTGAGCCACACAGGGATCTCCTGCTCTTTGTCTATTAATTTAAACCATTTTCATTTATGATGTTGAGTCCTTATTTCTAGATAAAAACTTACTATGACTTAATTGCTTTGTGATTATTTCATAGATTTCTTTTTCCTCTTCCTCTCATGCTGTCCCTTTGGTTAATTAATGAGACTTTCTGGGGTTCTCTTCCTATCCTTTACCCTGTGTGGTGAAATCCTTTCGGGGGATTGTTTTTAGCACCAAGCTGCTCTGGACTGGGAGAATGGAATGATGCAGGTAAGATGCTTCCTATGCTCTTTCTCTGTGACCATCCTCCATAATATTTTAGCTCCATAATATTTCTGTTGCTTTTCATTGAGCTATTTTTTTTTGTTGTTGGTTTGTTGTTGGGGAGGGTGAATGTTGGGACCTCCTAGTTCTCTGCTGTGCTGATATCACCAACCCTCCAGGTGTATCTTTGGAAAGGTTAAGGGGAGAATTGTTTTATCATACAGTTTGCTGATGAGATGAGGGGCCGTTCTGAACAATTTACTTTCGTGACAGTCCCTCAGGTTTAAAAACACATTCCATACCCTGCCTTCAAGTCTTCTATGTCAGAAAAGAAAAACCTGTTCATCTTTTGTTAAGTGACAGGATTTTGACTCCTCTCACCGCCCCTAGATACGGAACATATTCCAGTTGGCTATATTCTTAAAGTGTGGTACTTCCAGATGCTGTTGGGACAGCACGGAGCACTGTAGAGCCATTCGTACTCTTGCTTAATGCCCCCCCCCCGCCCCCCCGCATTTTAGGGAAGCAGTAAAGCCTCGGGGTTAGCATGACCAGTTGCAGGGCCGACTTGAGGAGATTCCTGGGTTCTGCTACTTACTACCTTGTCCCGGGGAGGTCACCTTTAGCGGACCTTTTTAGCTCTTCCTCCCATAGCATGGTTAAAAGGATTCCATGGTAGCCTGTGGAAAGTGCTTAGCACAGAACCAGGGATAAAATAATTGCTCAAATGAGGGCATTTGAACTATGTTATTTCTAAATAGCATTAGTGACTCTTGATGGTCAGTCATCTCAAAAATTTCCAAGTCTGAGGTGTATTTTTTTTTAGACAGATACTGCTGCTGAGCCCTGTCTCTTTTATGACTGGCAATTCCTTTCCTTTCCTTTCCTTTCCTTTCCTTTCCTTTCCTTTCCTTTCCTTTCCTTTCCTTTCCTTTCCTTTCCTTTCCTTTCCTTTCCTTTTTCCTTTCCTTTTTCCTTTCCTCTTTCCTTTCCTCTTTCCTTTCCTCTTTCCTTTCCTCTTTCCTTTCCTCTTTCCTTTCCTCTTTCCTTTCCTCTTTCCTTTCCTCTTTCCTTTCGATTTCTTAGTCCTACGAATAGAACTGAAATTTCTCAAAATTGTTTTCTGCATTTAGCCTTTTGCTCTAACTTTTCCAAGTATTTTAGATCGTTAAACTTACTGTTCCTTTTAGTTCCAAGTTTTGCATGGGTTTGATAGGTATTTCTTTAATGCTTTAGTGATATAATAACACTCTTATGTAGGCTAAAGGCCTAGTCCTAAGGCAAGGCAATTTGGTGTGTCTGTACAAATTTCTGTTTGATGTTTGCCAATGTCAGGTAGAGTTCAACTGATTACTCTTGTACGAGCATCAGATTTTTGATTTTCGATCTTTCCATAAGGATCTATACAATGTCCAACAAACCTGTATCTCTAGTATGTGAAGTTAGCAGTTTAGTAATTACATGATGGAATGAGGTTATTCTCAAGTGACTTCTTTTTTTTAAAGATTTTATGTATTTATTCATGAGAGTCACACAGAGGCAGAGACACAGGCAGAGGGAGAAGCGGGTTCCTTGCGGGGGGACCCCAATGTGAGACTCGATCCCGGGACCCCGGGGTCACACCCTGAGCCTGAGGCAGACGCTCAACAGCTGAGCCCCCCAGGGGTCCCTCTTAAGTGATTTCCTCTTAGGGAGTCCACACTGGCTCCAAGTAGCCACTGTCTCTTCCAATAGTCTGCTCTAGGACCTTATGTAGAATCAAAATGATACTCCTTGAATCCATAGCTTGTAGAATCCGCCTGTTTGAAAATTGGAACGACTTGTGCCTGCCTCCTGTGGGAAACCTGTCATTTGCCACTGGTCCTGATGGGTAGGAAATTGCGTAGGGTTCTTCTTCGCTTGTCTAGAAGCCTGGAACTCAGAGCGGCTTGATGCTTTCTTACTATGGACTTCCCACTTAGAGGAAGTCTTCACCTGTAAAGTCCTTTCCTTCAAAGAGGAGATGAATTTTAAATAGAGAAGAGTTCTTTTTAGCCTTTATTTCACACCAATCCTAAGCAGACCTATTTATCCCTTCCTTGATGTTCTGGTTTAAAAATAAATGGACATTGCTACATCAACTTTACCAACTTGAAGTTAGCGGTGACGGTGAAGTTATGTGGAGAGGGTGGCATGCGTGACTTTTTGAAACTACGCTGTGTATAAACCTTTTAGCTAACGTCTTTCATTAAGACAGTGTTCGCCAAAAAAAAAAAAATTGAAATAAGACTCTTAGTGGTTTTATTAATTTTTTATCACCTCCTGTCACCTTCCTCTCCTACCCCAACCTCAGATTATTTGGCGCTTTGGTTTGTCCAACATAACTCTCGAGAGCATGACACTCTAATTATTTGAGGAAAAGAGGTAGGGAAGAGGGTAAAAAAGCCACTTGTACCTTTACGTGCGTGGAAAACCCCAGAAATCTATGATCAGTCCTGCCTTTAGTCTGGAACTCATATAATGTGAAGATCTCTACATTTATCCATAGAGCGCCTATCGTTTCCAGATGGAATATCTCTTCCAAATAGGATGGAACCAATCTTTTCTAATTGATCATGTCCATGAACTGTGATTTCTTTAGGCAGTGATTTTATTGCCACCTGTTTATGAAGGTGGCTGGAGGTAGCGTCTGGTTGGGATGGATTGGTGGGAGAAGTTACCCTCAGATTAATCATTTTAGAGAAGGTGTAATCTCTCTACCTTGGATTCAGAAGAAGCCACTTTTATCACACTCAGCACATCTAACTTTTCAATGTAGGCTTTCGTGTACTTGCCAGGTCCCGACCTGTCGGAAGTTCTCAGGGATGGATTTCTCCAAGTGCCTTTTGTACCAGTTACCACAGCCCCTAGTGACTTAGGAAGTTTCCCACTGACCACTCCCTATTTTTGGAGGCAAGAGACAACACACGAGACCTCTTTCCCATTTTTTAATAGGACTTTAACTGATGGATTATTAAGGGAGAATAGAAGTAATTGTATGTTTTTTGTCACACTAAGTTGTTCAGTAAAACTTGAATTGTTTCTTTCATTTGATTGCCAGAACTATTGATGGCCTCCTCATTGAATATGAAGTATTAAGAATCCTTAAAATCTTAGCCATGGGAGTTCTAATCATTCCTTCAGGGCTAGCTAGCTTCCAGCTTGGACTGAAATAGTTTATTATGAGATATGAAGGTCTCATGTCTTTATTTTTGTTTGTTTTTTAGCTTTATAAAATTTTGAAATTTCACATAGAAGCAAGTAATCTATTTCAGATATAAATTTGCTTGTTTTGCCATAAAAATGAATAATCTATGCTTATCTACAGAACGTCTCAAAATAGCTTTTTGCTTGGCTTGTCTTACGAAAACAGGAATTTTTAGGAGGGAAAACTCAACTTTACCATGAGCAGTTGAAAAAAATCGCATCTTGAAGAATGCCAAGCGTGATTTGGATATTGTGGAATATACCGCTTTGGAGGAGGGAATGATCTGTACCTGTCTCGTGTATTTGACTCCCTCTGTCATTCTCTAGTTCCTGATGGATTATGATTGGGAAATGATGATGCAGCTTTTTGTATTTAATGAATAATTTTGCCCTTTGATGCTGATCGTAGGAAAATTTATCTCCACAGGCTTGTTGTGGTATCTTTGTTGAGAGCAGCAGAAATTAGATGTAGACAAAATGTTGAGGTTTAAATGAATGTAGTATTTTTTTTTTTTTTTTTTTTAGTGGGACTTGAACATGACTGCTGGTGGTTTGTGCCATTCATTTTAAGTCTGGTAGTAGATTTTTGGGAAGAAGAAAAGTTTTCTTTTTTCTTTTTTTAAAGATTTTATTCATGAAAGACACAGAGAGAGAGGCAGAGACCCAGGCAGAGGGAGAAGCAGACTCTGACTCCCTGCTGGGAGCCTGATGCGGGACTCGATCCCGGGACCCCGGGGTCACGGCCTGGGCCAAAGGTGGATGCTCCACCGCTGAGCCCCCCGGGCATCCCCAAGAAAGTTTTTAAAAGGACTTAATCTGAGTGTATCAGAGGCCAGACCAGAAGCAGAATTTGGGTTGAGATCTTAGCACAGCTACTGACCTACCAAGTGGGTCACGTGGCCTTTGTGGGTGCTGGTGACATCATTTGAAGCCCAGGGCTTTGCGTCAAGCCCTTCTCCGTGGTGAGTCCCCTTCCTAGGCTTCATCTCTGTGGGATTAAAGATGGTGCCCCAGGCTCCCTCCGTTCCTGGCGGCCGCGCGGTTCCCTGCTGGGGCGGCTGGGGCACGTGGGGGCCGAGTCCGCTGCTGCTGGCGCGTCTGTCGGTCGCAGGGAGACACGCGGCTCGTGGCCTGCGATCCCGCGGCGCCCCTTGGGCCTCCCTGCCCGGGAACGATGTAACCGGCCGGGAATACTCTAGCACTTATTTTTAGATGAATTCTAAGATGACTGAAAATGGCTGTAAATTTGATGTTGGATGGAACTTAACATCCCCGTGTATCAGTTCTTCCCGCCTGGGTGTAGAGAATGGCCTGAAACGCATGGCTTTTTGATAATGTCACTTTTTAGCTAAAATACAGCTTATGCTGGTTCTTTCTCTTTCTTTCTCTCTCCCTTTTCTCCACGCTTCCTTCCTCCTCACCTTCTCTACTTGTTCCCCTAAAACTTCATCTGATTTCATGATTTTCCTCAAAAGCTATAGCAAGTTTCAAAAACCTCTACTGTTGTCTGTACACCCGACTGGTAATAGTAAAGAAAACAGACTCGTCCTGAGAACGCTGGTGTTTTTAAGGCAGGACGATCCTTCTAGCTGTCCGTGAACCTCGTGATAACTTGGTGTTTTGGAAACTGGACATGATTCTGCGGGGACTTTCCTTGGGGAACGCAGGGCCTCCAGGTCCCCTTCCCGGAGTTCTTCTCCAAGCTTTGGCCCTCTGGGGCTCGGGCTGTCACGCCTGGGTTTTGGGCCTTCACTGAGCTGAGTTTGATATTGGGTGAGGGGTCGTGTGTCTGGGGTGCCGAGGGCTGAGGGGTACGAGGCCTGAGCAGAGTTTCGGGGACTCAGCGGCCCCTCAGTGCACGGGGCTGGGCCGCGGCATGAGATGCCATGTGCGGGGCGTCCCCAGCCCACACCAGGGCATTTTCTGGGGCCCGTACCCCGTATGATGAAGACCAAAGTATTGTCCACTTTTTCCTGCCCTTCCATTGTTCTCGATTTGCACAGTGACTACGAATTTGCTTCAGAGATAATGAAAATAAGCAAATTGAAGAAATAAACATTTTATTTTTTATTTATTTATTTTAAAGATTTTATTTTTTTATTCATAAGAGACGTAGAGAGAGAGAGAGGCAGAGACACAGGCAGAGGGAGAAGCAGGTTCCATGCAGGGAGCCCGACCTGGGACTCGATCCGGGGTCTCCAGGGTCCCACCCTGGGCTCAAGGCGGTGCTAAACCGTTGGGCCACCCGGGCTGCCCAGAAATAAACATTTTAATGAAAATCTGTACTTAGTTCACAAATAAAATCGTAGTACCTATCCGACGGCAGGATTCAATCACAAACTTGAACTGTAAAATGGATGTGTCTTAAACAAGTATTATTATGTGACTTAAAAAAAAAAAAAAAAGCAACCCTTTCCAATTTGGCCTCATATTGTAAATACTTACCCCCCCAGTTAAGTAAGTTAGAAACTTGGACGTTAGAGGACACTCTATGTTGCGCTGTGCTGGCGGTGTGCTCGTAATAAGCTTACGTGTTGAATTTCTAGAGTAAAACCTGGCTTGGTATGTATTCCAATGACCCTTGGAGACTGGAGCCGTTTTAAAGAATTCTGGAAATTTGGATGAAGGACTCGGTGCTGTGCTTCGTGCATCAGGATTGAACGGATTCTAACGTGTCTGTTGGGGCACAGCTCTGGCGTGGGGAAGCGGCGCGGTTCGGGTCCCGTCAGGGCCCGGCTGGAGCTGCAGCGGAGCTGGGGGAGGCGACAGCGCCTTCCGGCCTTCCTACGACCTGCACAACGGCCCTGAGCACGGTGAGCGCCTGCTGGCTTTACGTACTTTTGGGCCCAGATCCTTCGAGCAGCTTGGTAATCAAGACTGAAAACCCTTCCGAGGCACAGCAAAGGTCACTAAGGCCCCGGAGCGGTTAGAGCTGCATCGCATCTAGTAGGAGATACTGATCGAATGAATCATCACTTCATGTGTTGTTTTGACAGGAAGTGTATCATGTCTCAATAATTTCCTTGACATTTTTTTTTTCCTGCCAGGTGCCTGTTTTCTTCTTGTAAACCTGTTTCCACAGAATTCCAAATATGTGGTTAATTTTTCCCACTGATGCATCATGACCGTTCCCCTTCCTTGTTAGGAATACCAAGTGCACGTTTGTAAGGAATTTAAGGCTCACTATAGGGACGTGAGGACCAGTAGCTGTTGGAGACTCAGGGCCAGCCGAGGAAGGTTTTGTCTGCTGAGGGGATCATTTAGAAAGTGTTAAAAGGTAAGTGTTGACAGACCCTGTCTAATGCCAGATATACGTGAAATATTGCCCATCTACGGAGAGATTAGGGTGGATTTTCATTTTCTATTTTTTACCGTTTTTTTTTTAATTTTAATTCCAGTGTGGTTAATATACAGTGTCGTGTCAGATCCAGGTGTATAATACAGTGATTCGGTGGTTCCGTACATTTCTCAGTGCTCATCATGCCACGTGTACCCTTAACCCCCATCTCCCACCTTCCTTCTAGCAAACATCAGTTTGTCTTCAATAGTTAAGAGTCTGTTTCTTGGCTTGTTTTTTTTTTTTTTTTCCTTTGTTCATTGGTTGTGTTTCTTCACTTCAACA
This sequence comes from Canis lupus baileyi, assembly GCF_048164855.1. Taxonomy (NCBI): domain Eukaryota; kingdom Metazoa; phylum Chordata; class Mammalia; order Carnivora; family Canidae; genus Canis; species Canis lupus. The sequence continues at coordinate 57,113,000 of NC_132842.1, forward strand.
TGAGTGAAATCATATTTTTCTTTCTCTAACTGGCTTATTTTGCTTAGCATTATACTCTTTAGATCATCCCTGTTGTTGTAAATGGCAAGATTTCGTTCTTCTTTATGGCTAAATAATACTCTGGTGTATGTGTGTGTGGATACCTTCTATGCCCATCGATTTATCCGTGGACATGTTGGCTGCCACCATAATCTGGCTATTATGAATACTGCAATAAACACAGCGTAATTTTTATTTTTTATTTTTATTTTTTAGAATTCTTGTCTTGGTATGACTTGGGTAAATACCCACTAGTGCAATTACTGGATTGTAGGGTAGTTCTACTTTTAAAATTTTGAGGAAGCTCCATCCTGTTTCCCACAGTGGCTGCACCACTTTGCACTCCTACCAACAGTGTAAGAGGGTTCACTTTTCTCTGCATCCCCACCAATTCCTGTTGTTTCTGGTGTGGATTTTAGCCGTCCTAATGGTTGTGAGGTGCTATCTCATTGTAGTTTTGATCTGTATTTCCCCGATGAGTGATGTTGAGCATCTTGTCATGTGTCGTTGGCCATCTGGATGTCTTCTTTGGGAAAATGTCTGTTAATGTCTTCTGCCTGTTTTTGAATTGTTTTTTTGGGTGTTGAGTTTGATAATTTCTTTATAGAGTTTGGAGACTAACCCTTATCCAATATGCCATTTGTAGACGCCTTCTGTCATTCCATAGGTTGTCTTTAGATTCTTTTGCTGTCCAGGAGCTTCTTACTTTGATGGAGTCTTAATAGCTCATTTTTTATTTTCCTTGTCTCAGGAGACATATCTAGAAAAACGTTGCTATGGCTGTTGTCAGATTACTTAACCTGTGCTCTCTCTAGGATGTTGATGGTTTCATGCCTCACATTTAGGTCTTTAATATGTGTCGATTTTATCTTTTTTCTATGGTGTAAGATAGTGGTCCACGTTTACTCTTCTGCATATAGCTGTCCTGTTTTTCCAACACCAGTTGTTGAAAAGATGGTCTTTTTTTTTTTTTCCATTGGATAATCTTTCTTGTTTTGTCAAGGCTTAGTTGACCATAGAGTTGAGGGTCCATTTCTGGATTTTTCTATTCTGTTGAACTGTGGGTCTCTTTTTGTGCCAGTACCATACTGTTTTGATTATTGCAGCTCTGGCATATAACTTGAAGTCCAGAATTGTGATGCCTCCAGCTTTTACTATTTCAAAATTGCTTTGGCTATTTGGGGTCTTGTGGTTTTATATAAATTTTAAGATTGTTTGTTCTAGTTCTGTGAAAAATGCTGTTGGTATTTTGGAAGGGATTGTATCAGATCTATAGATTGTTTTGTGTAATATGGACATTTTATTTATTTTTTATTTTTAAAGATTTTATTTATTTACTCGTGAGAGAGAGAGACAGAGAGGCAGAGACACAGGCAGAGGGAGAAGTAGGCTCCATGCAGGGAGCCTGATGTGGGACTCAGTCCTGGGTGTTCAGGATCACGCCCTGGGCCAAAGGCAGCACTAAACTGCTGAGTCACCCGGGCTGCCCAATATGGACTTTTTTTTTTTGGTCCAATATGGACATTTTAATATTTTTTCAATCCACAAGCATGGAATATTTCTATTTGTGTCATCTTCAATTTCTTTCTTCAGTATTTTATTATTTCCAGAGTATAGGTCTTGACCTCCCTGGTTAAGTTTGTTTCCTAGGACTTTTTTTTCTTTTTTCTTTTGGTGTCATTGTAAATGGGATTGCTTTCTTAATTTCTTTCTGTTGCTTCATTTTTAGTGTGTAGCAATGCAATGGACTTCTGTACAATCATTTAGTATTCTACTTTACTGAACTCATTTATCAGTTCTAGTATTTTGTTTTTTCATGCAGTCTCTAGGGTATTCTATGCATATTTCATGTCATCTAAAATAGGGATAGTTTTACTTGTTCCTTACCGACTGGATGCTTTTTATCATTTTCTGTTTTGTATACATACATAATTAAGCACAATATTCTTTCATCATGAGCACAAGCTCCTTGAAGTAAAATACATAGCTACGTCCTTAATTTTTTTTAATTCTCTTTTTTAAAAAGATTTATTTATTTTAGAGAGGGAGAACGAGCAAGGGGGAGGGGCAGAAGGAAGGGGGAGAGGGAAGCTCAAGCAGACTCCCCCTGAGCACAGAGCCTGATGTGGGGCCGGATCTCCCGACCCTGAGATTCAGACCTGAGCTGAAACCAAGAGTCTGGCACTTAACTGCCTGCACCACCCGCGCCCCTGAGGAGGTATCTGTTTTAAGCCAGATACTGCTGAAGGCGATATGAGAGATGTGTAGAGTTAGAGCCCCTGACTGGGTCCATGTAGGTCACCCCGCGCGGGACAGCTTGCGTGGTGGCTGCAGGGAGAGGTGTGGCCGGGGCAGAGGCTGTGCTTGGGCCTGTGGGCTCCGGCCGGACGAATAGCGGCCTTTCTTGGTCTTCTGGTAGAAACTGATGTAGAAATCCCGGTTCCCTAAATTAAGAAATGACATGTGTGCAATGAAATTCTAACTCAGTGATGTGTGCATCGTGTATTGAGAGCATTGGTGTGTTTGCCCTTGGTTTTGTAGTGAGGGCGTATCTGTATGTGCATCATTACTGGTTTTACGCTTGTTTTATTATGATAGTAAAAACACTGAACATTTTTATCAGTGATTTATTGCCTACAGCCTTTTATATTTTTTGTATGATTTAAATTCAGTCATTTCCTAACTCTTCCCTTTTTTGGTAGAATAAATCTATCCCTTGTATTTATCAAATATAGAATTACTGCATTTCAAGTACCATTTATAGTACGTTCATTCTTTTAAATAAAAAATGACAATGTTTTCAGAGTGCCTGAGTGGCTCATTCAGTTAGGCAGCCGATTCTTGGTTTCTGCTCGGGTCACGGTCTCACGGTCATGGGACTGAGCCCCACATCGGGCTCCACGCTTGGCTTGGCATTCCCTCTCTGTCTTAAAAAAAAAAAAACACAAAACAAGCAAACAAACCACAACTTGTTTCTTCCACAAGTTTTAACATTTCTGGTAGGATTACATATTATAAGTGGTGAGCCTTATACCATTAGACATTTAAAAGCATACAACTTTATCGTGTGTAATTTTGAAGACTATGGATTTTTTGAGGGCATGCTTAAAGGAGTTGACAAGTAATCAGAGACAGACCTGCTATAAATAATTAGTCCAAGCTTTTAGCTGTGCTTAGAAAACTAGTTTTCTATTTTAGATTTTCTACATCAATTAAAAAAAATTTGCGTAGGAAAAAGATACAATTGACTGGCAAAACAGTGTCCCATACTTCTGTCTTTAATGGGGCAAAATGTCAAAACCAGAGTCTAGTTATATTGAGATGCCCATATAGGAAAAAATTACTGCTTTTGCAAATGGCAAGGGTTAGGGTGCTGACACTGCAGCAGGCGGTGGACGTGGGCGGAGCTGGCTCTGAGGGGGCACTCCACGGGGCTCCTGCCCCTCATCCCAGCTCCCCACCTTGGACTCTTCTTTGTGCTCATCTGCGGGGGTCAGCAGGTGCTCAGTGGCATGCACACAGCACTACGCAAGCCTCGGGCCTCAGCCACCCCATGTGTGATTCCGTGAGAGTCTCTAATGGATGCAGGTAGCAGGTGAAAAGCCCCTGTGAAACCTAAGCCGTGCTCCTTAGGTCCCCTGTGTTAGAATGCCGCGCGGCGGTCACGTAGGCAGAGCGTCCCTCTCCCCAGGGCCACAGGGCCTTCCTGCCAGCAGAGCTCTGGTGGTCCTGTGCTCCGCCGAATGGCCCTTCCTTCAGGATTATGGTTGACCAAAAATACAGACCAGTCACAGGAAAGAGGAATAAATCCTTAGCTGACGAGCTTGGAGAAACTCATTTCTAAATAGGTTACTTTTGCTTAAAATGCAGTTCTTACTTAAAAACCTTAAATGAGATTTGGGGTGTCAAGCTAGCTCAACTTGATGGACAGTTTTGTACTTCTGGTTTCCTCATCAGTGAAATGGGGATAATCCCAGCTCTCCAAATCAAGCTGGATAGTTTGCCAGTCAAATGAAGTTATAAATTGGAATGCCTTGGCTTTGTGTTTTTGAGTCATTTAAAATCTCTAAACCTTCAATGATGATAAAACTTTGCAAATAGAGCTATTTATGGCTTAGATTTATTGCTATACGTGCTATAAATATCCATGTGGAGAAGCAGTAACTGTGATCATTGGTGCCGTGCCAGCTCCTCTGTCTTTATGCTAATTTAATACTTGTGCATCTAATAACATGAAAGAAAAATGTGGAGCCAAGTCACATTAGGGAGCAAAGTCTCAAAGAGGCCAGTTCTGTAAGAAAGCGGCCAATAAGTAGCCACGTTTGGTAGGAATCCCTTCTGTATTTGAGGTTGGAAAAAAAATCAAAAAAATTTCAAAACCCATGTGTTTTTTCTTCCATTGTTCGGCCAGAGGATAAAGCCATTTGAGAAAGAACATTAGTGAGGCATTTTGTTACAGCACATTTCCCTTCTCTTCAGGAAAAACAAATTACCACCCCAAGAGGTTTCGTTAGCAATTCTCTCATTTGTTGGTGGGAATATAGACATTTAAATAGTTTATAAACGGCGGCCGTTTTTACTGAATAAGGTTTCATGAGTCCCAAGCATTAGTATGTGGTAGTCCTTCAAAGCCAGTTTCTCTTACGTTGATGGTCAGATGGAAAGGTGAAGACAGGGTCAAGAACTTTTTTTCTCATTTCGTCTGGGTTTGGACATATTCCATTTTAACAGTTATTTTTTTCAGTTGGCACTCTATCCCGGAAACATTTTGGGCTACGTACATATTGACTAACCTGGAGTTTTGAGTCGTGGTGCCTCCCTGAGAAGGATTTGGCTCTTGAAGATACGTAAATATTTTTAAATCTCACTTCTAGGTCTTGGGTGGGGTGCACATGGTGTTTCTACTGCAGAAGATGGGGACGTAGCCCCTACTTCCCATAGGCCATGGGCACAGAGCCCCTATGTAAATGTGTCTGTGCAGTTGGGAAAAATGGAGCCTACGAGGTTTAGCCAACCATCTGAGCAGGTCCTGTAGCTTTTGAGGACCCTATTACGGGGAGGGTCAGAGTTCAATCTGGAAAATTTGGAGTTGCTATTATCAGTGAAGATGGTAACTATTTGTCGCTTTCCCTTTGTTGGGCGCTGTGCCTCTGTGAGTGTTTTAGTTTCTTGAACAACCTTACTATTGGTTTTACAGATGAGAAAACTAAGGAAAACTTAAGCAATGTTTTCTGGGTCCAGTGGCTTATTGGTCTCTGGTTTGTGGGACTCCTTTATTAACTTTGCCAAGGTGAGCGGGGGTCTGGCTTGTTCACGTGTAATACATCATCATCCTCTCCAACTGATCGAAGGTCGTCACCACCTCTGTATCTTCATATTTGTCTTGATAGTGACATGAAGTGCCTCATCTTTTACACCTGCTACAACCTACACAAGGCACTTGCCTGTGTTTGATTTGACTTCTATAGCTTGACATCCTAAATATTTCCAGGATGAAGAGCCTGATGAGTTACTGGTTGGTCGGTTATGACCCCTTGAAGTTCACGTCTGTTTTTAAGAGGAAATGCTCTAGACTAGGCACAGAATTCTGACGTCAATACCTGTACTGTTCCCAGCATCTTTTTTTTTTTTTTAATGCATTCCAAAAGGCTGTTTACGTTTTAAAGAATTTTGAACTTGGTGACTGCTCCCGTAGGCACTCCCAAGGATTTCTCTACTTTTTGTTCTTGATGACTCAGCACTTGGTGGTCTTCATTGACCTTGATTCTGTCCCCTTGGGGCCTCTTCAGTTTCCATTGGCTTCCCAAGAGTGGGCAGTGGTCATCCCTTCCCCCAACATGCCAGAGTGCAGATGATAAGGGGGCATGTTTTCTGCAGGGAAACACTGTTATAAGTGCCTTTAGTCAGTCTGGTTTTTGATCACCATGTACCAGCAATTCTGAAGAGTAACTGTTAATGTTACTTGGCACCAAAATTCTCCACTGGTCTAACTTCTAAATAATTGCTACAGTTACTGTTGCACTTTGGTATCTGTATAAACTTCAAATTAGCACATTTTGATGACTTACCCTTTAATTTTCTCATTGAATACCATATCAGTTAATTAGGACAACTCCTGTGTGTTCAGTTGGTCCCTAACATGGGCTGTACAAGTTTTGAGAGGAGGTTAGAAAAGATGGCCTCATTCCGACTTGCTGCAGATGCAGTGAGTGTGTCCGATAGCCGCAGTACTACTACATAGCATATATAAAAGGTGGGTCTGGGATAAGCAGTGATAGCACAGTGATGGTAAAAACCAAGAAACAAAATTTGAGATACTTTAATTCTATGTGACCAAGTAGCATTCGCTTAAAGTGTAAAGCGAATGACTGCAGAACTGCAGAAAAGGTAACCCTCATGCACTGTTGGTGGGGATGCAAACTGGTGGAGCTACTGTGGGAAACGGTAAGGAGGTTCCTCAAAAAGAAAAAAAAGTTACCATGTTTTTTAAAAATTTATTTTTATTTTTATTTTTTTAAAAGATTTTATTTATTCATGAGAGACACAGAGAGAGAGACACACACACAGGCAGAGGGAGAAGCAGGCTCCACGCAGGGAGCCCAATGCGGGACTCGATCCTGGGTTCCAGGATCACGCCCTGGGCCAAAGGCAGGCGCCAAACCACAGAGCCACCCAGGGATCCCCATGTTTTTTTTTCTTTTGTTTTGTTTTTTTTAATCACCATGTTATCCTCCGGTAATTCCACTAGTTGTTTACCCAAGGAGTATGGAAACACTAATCTGAACAGATACACAAACCCCAATGTTGCTTGCAGTGTTACTTACAATAACCATATTATGGAAGCAGCGTAAGTGTCAATAGATGGGTGGAGAAGATGTGATGCGCGCGCACACACACACACACACACACTGAAATAATCCTCAGCCGTAAAAACACAAAATATTGCCATTTGCAAGAATATAGATGGACCCAGAGGGTATAATGCTAAGTGGAATAAGTCAGTTGGAGAAGAGCAAATACCATATGATTGCACGCATGTGTGTGGAATTTAAGAAGCAAAACAAACGAACAAAGAAAAAAGACAAACAAAAAGGAGACTCCTAAGCATAGAGAGCAAACTGGTGGTTACCAGAGGGGAGAGTTGAGTGGGAGGATGGGCGAAAAATAGGGGAAGAGTGTTAGAGAGTACACTTGACCCTGATGAGCACTGAGTCGTGTATAGAATTGTTGAATTGAAATACTGGACTTGGAATTTCAATTTGAAAATTCTTCATTTTTTAGATTTAAAAAAAATTGACAGGAAGTGAGAGAGAACAAGCACAAACAGGGGGAGCAGGAGAGGGAGAAGCGGCCTCCCCGCTGAGCAGGGAGCCTGATATGGGGCTTGATTCCAGGACCTGGGACCATGCACAACCTGAGCCACGCAGGCACCCCTTTTAGATTGTTCTGAAACGGAAAGATGAATGTAGGAAAAATGTTAGGATTAGCACAATTTGGTAGTTGACATCCTTGGATCCTTGGAAGGCCTTTAAAAGTTTTGTTTACATTTGCATTATTTTTTACTGGTTTGGTTATATATTCATACCTTCAATAAAGTTAGGATTGTCATGGTGTTTCTTGCCCTTATGCATCTTCAAAAAGATTATTACTGAAAAACGTGACCCTTTCGCAGTCTGGCTCTTGTTTTCCTCTTTGGCCTCCTGTTGCACCAGGAGCTGCTTGGACACAGCTGGATGCCTGCTGCCCTGCCCTTGGGCCTCCCGTTCCCTCTGCTAACTACTTCGCTCCCCTGCTCCCTGCAAAAACCTGGCTCACTTTGTTCTTCTTCTTTGGGGGGGATTTTATTTTTAAGTGATCTCTGCATCCACCATGGGACTCAAACTTAGAACCCTGAGATCAGGAGGTGCACGCTCTCCCAGCAGAGCCAGCCAGGTGTCCTGCACCTTCTGTTCTGAAGGCGTCCTACCGTCTGGGTCCACAGCCTCCCTCCCCTGTGCTCAAGCGGTAGCTGCGCCCCGTCTACCAGAGCACGTGAGGTCGTCATCACAGGCATGTGTTGTCTTTCGTGTCTCCCTCTGGACCCTGAGCTCCCAGCACCCAGCTCAGCGAACAGTGTAAACTGGGTGCTCTTAATACTGTGTGAAGGGATGAACCGACAGCCATGGATTCCAGCCGTCTGAAGTACTGTCTATGAAAGGCTTTGTGATCTGGGGCCGTGCTTTCTAGTTTATGTAGAATCACAAATCTGGTCAGCAGAACCATCTGGAGACCTTTTTTTTGATTTTTAGAGATTTTATTTATTCATGAGACACAGGCAGAGACAGAGGCAGAAGGAGAAGCAGACTCCATGCAGGGAGCTCAACGTGGGATTCGATCCCGGGACCCCAGGGTCACGCCCTGAGCCCAAGACGGACACTCAACTGCTGAGCCCCCCTGGCATCCCTTTCTGGGGATTTTTTGAACTAGTGTCCTGTGTACTGAGCCCACTTGAGTTAGAATCTCTGGCAGGTGGAACGTGGGAATCTGTATCCAACTAAAGGCACAGATCTTTTTTCCTGGAAAGCTTTTTTATGAAAGGTCATGGTTAGTTACTGATAGTTTCTCTCTGTCCGTTAGCTTGTTGCTCTAACCAAGAAAGAGATTTTAGTAATCTTGAAGTTTCTCCTTCTATGTGATGGAATTTGCATATCCTTCCACAGCTTAGTAGCCTCTCAGTTAATCCTCAATTCTGGGAGGTGGAGATGTGGGTCAGATTTTTGCAGACTTGATCAGGCTCCTGTTTCCTCAAGGTATTTTGTTAACTAGGTGGCTAGGACTCCCAGGAACCAGCATTTGTCAAAAGTAGAAAGTGATAGAATTTCTTCTCTGGTGGTTGTTTCTTAGAAAAAGGAGAGAAAAGGAATAGGCAAATTCTGCAGAAAACATATTCCTTTGGTTTGCAGTAGAGATGGGAATTATTAAGAATTCCAGTTTCTTTCTTTTTTTAATAATAAATTTATTTTTTATTGGTGTTCAATTTGCCAACATACAGAATAACACCCAGTGCTCATCCAGTCAAGTGTCCCCCTCAGTGCCCATCACCCAGTCACCCCCATCCCCCGCCCTCCTCCCCTTCCACCACTCCTAGTTCGTTTCCCAGAGTTTGGAAGAATTCCAGTTTCATCTTGACTTAATCTTGAACAAAACTGAGAGTTGTAATATATTCATGCGGTCCTCAGAAGACACAATAATGGATTAGAAAACTATATTCCAAATCATTTGGGATGTGTTAACGACTAACAAATAATACAGGGGTTAAGGGCCATTTTGGATGAAAGTTGCGCCTTAAATTCTTATAAAAGAAGCTTCAATTCATCTTTATTTTCCATTTCCCCATAAATGTCTTGGGTACTTTGGTTTCCCTGCTTATTTTTCTGAAAAGAGCTTGGAGAGTTTGAGCAGTGCCTTCCGTTTCCGTGGTTTATGATTGACACCCCCCCCCCCCCCGCTTCCCGCTGGTCCTTACCATCCCCCGTAGACACTGGGTATCTGCATCCTTAATTCTGGTACCATCTCAGATCTAGGCAAGGGGCATCTGTTCAAGACGTGACCTCTCGGATTTGGCGTGTCTGAGCCTGAGCCTGTCTCTTTGCCACTGCACCCAGAGGCCCAGGAGTCTGCTGTGAGCGTTGACTCTTCCCTCTTCCTTAGGGTGACTTGACTTTTTCAGTAACTTATTTCCGTTGCATCCTGTCCTCACTGCTGCTGCTGCAGTCGAGATCTTCTTATCTGAATGGCTGTTACCTTACCGGCCTGAGATTTGGTCTCCCCGGGATGTACTTTCTGCCCTGGCACCCGAATGGCCCATCTGAAGGCAGAACTGAGTGTTCTCTCCTTAGGTAGGGTCTTCAGTAGCTCCCCATTCCTGCATGAAGAGAGTTCAGGGCTCTCCCCCACCACTCAAGGCTTTCCCAGTGTTTGGCCAGTTGTGGCAGCCCCGATGTCCCATGCTACATCTCCACCATGCAGCGGCCTCCCCCTCAAAGCTGGTGCTTCTGTTGGAGAGCTCACCGAGCAGAGCCTGCCGACTGCATCTCTGCCTTGACTCGGTTGTCTCTTTAGCTCGAAACACTTTTCCTGCTCCTGGTCCTCGTGGCCAGGATCTTAGTGTCCTTTACCTGGTTAACACCTGCTCTGAAAGACGTCTTTCCAGGACATATCCGTCCCTTTCGGAAGCCTGCTGGACCTTCCTGTTTTAGCTGGAGTATAGTTAAAGTAACTTGCAAGAGATGTTAAACAGAGGCTTACATACAAGAAGGATTTCTTTTCTGTAGAAGTCTAAGCTGGAGAGACGGTGGCTCACGCAGGTTATTCAGGAACCGTATTCCTTCTACCTGTTGGCGTCATTCTCATTGGCATGACTGTGGCTGGCTCTCAGTCATGCCCCACCGCTCCTCAGCCTGTAGCCACCGAGAACAGAGAAGGAAGTTCTGGAGGCCACACTCCTTCCTGTGAGGAGCCTGGCACTGTACGCATGACTCCTATGCACACCTCGTGAGCCCAAACTTCGCTGAATGCCCACACCTGATGTCAGGGGGGGCTGGGTAATAGTTCTTGGCTTAGCAGTGTTTTTTTTTTTTTTTTAAAGATTTTATTTATTTTATTAATGAAAGAGAGGCAGAGACACAGGCAGAGGGAGAAGCAGGCTCCATGCAGGGAGCCGCATGTGGGACCCGATCCCGGGACCCCGGGGTCATGACCTGGGCCGAAGGCAGGTGCTCAATCGCTGAGCCACCCAGGGAACCCTGGCTTGGCAGTTTCTAATAAAACGTGAGCCACGTATGTAAAAGAGTTTCCTTATAACCTTGTGATGTAGTGCAAAGAAACAGATGAAATTAACCCAACATATTTAATCCAGTGTATTCAACCTAGCACTCAGTGTGTCGGGGTAGCCACACTGCAGGTGTTCGGGAGCTGCAGTATCCAGCAGTGCAGCTTGTGCGGGCCCTTTGTGCTGCTGAAGTTGAAAGTTTCTACCATGAAAATTAAGGGGAGAATGGTGTGGTGTCTGGGGTCAGCTGGCAGTAGGTTCTGTTTCTTGCTAACGACTGTCTGCTGGCCGTCCCTGTTTGCTGTTACTGCAAGGCGGTGCCTGTGACGCATTGGGCATGTATTTACATGCTTTAGCCTGTCATTCCCATTGAGCATTTTTAAGAGCAAAGACGGTGTCTTTTCTTTACGTCTGAGTATAGTATTTGGCACATTAAAAAAAAAAATTGTGTGTGTGTGTGTGAGAGAGAGAGAGAGAGAGAGAGAGAGACACGATGATCAGAGGGGGAGTGGAGGCAGGCTCTCCACGTAGCAGGGAGCCTGCCATGGGGCTTGATCTCAGGACCTCAAGATCGTGACCTGAGCTGAAGTCGGACGCTTAGCGGATTGAGGGACCCAGGCACGTTTTGATTATCTAATAAATGTTAAGCAAATGAAGTTATTGAGCAGAGATTTCATTTAATTGCTCAACTCCTTTCATTATTTTTAGGCATATGCTTATAGGTGTGTTCATTGACATTTTGTGTGTCAAAAATTGTCCTCAGGAGAATGAATATATTTTGATTTTATTTGATATGTTTCCTGTGACCTCAGAGGCAGAGGTGTTTCGAGTGGACATCCACACTCTGATGTAATGGTGGGTTCTCTGGTCCCACAAATCACATCTTAGAAATTAGACCCAGGATGCAGAAAACTCATATTTTCTTTGAAATAGTGAAACTTCTGTTGCGGGTGCCTCTGTGCTGGTCAAAGGACAGGGTGGAGAAGCTTGCATGGAACTTTTTGTATTGAGAATTCCTGTTCAGTCTTTGGGGAAATAGGCCATTTCCAGGCAATTTTTACAGATCTCTTGCTGGTAGAGAATAGTACTTTGCATGTGAAGCACAGTATTCCCAGAAGCCAACAGTTGAGCAGAACTTATCAATGGTTGTGAGAATTAAGTGGAACATGACTGTAGCTTCTCATTAAAGGAAGCACAGAACTGAATGTTCCCCCAAACAAGTTAAATTGTAGATGTTACAGACTGTTCCTGTCTTGCACAGGCCAGTCTGGCATCCTTCATAGTGGCTGCAGAAAAGCCTTTTTTGGATTGGCCCTTGAGATTTGTGGTGCCCTGGAGGGCAGTGCCAGGGAGAGTGAAGAGTAGACATAGGGCTGCATTGCCTCTCACTTTTCACCAATACTTCTCTTTGCCCTTTGCTCTGTGTGTCATCATTCCACACCTCGCCCCATGCTCAAGACAGAAGCTTTTCCTCCCCATCCCAGGCATGGCCCTTCGGATGAATTTCCTACGTTTGTCATCTTTTGCAGGAGTATCTCATTTCCATCAAGCTGTGCTTTGCTTGCTCAGGGCTTCATTTATGTTACTCATTTTTTTTCCCCTAGAATGATCTTATGAGGTAGGCATTATTTTGATGCCCATATTTTAGGTGAAAAATCAGCGATTTAGGCTGAGTGACTAGCCTGGAGTCATAAGCCAGTGAGTTACTAGATTGAATTTACACCCATATCTGAATCTAAATCTTAGGTTTTTAACCATTATGTGGTCCTACCTTCTAAATGTAACTTCTATGACGTTTCCACCCTATTTGATACATATATTTTTGGTGGTGGTGAGGTTGGGCAGAGGGATGGGGTGGGAGAGGGACCCAGAAGTATCTGATCTAGAAGAAAAAATAATTGAAGAGGGTTTGGAGGAGGCTTAACATGACAAGGATGACTTACTGGTGGTAGAGCAAGGAGGAGCCAGAAATATCAGACTTAGATTCTGAGAACTTCCATTGTGACCCTCTTTAAGATGGATTTGTACAATATGTTAAAAAATCATTCACTGGTCAAGTGGGGTTTATTCCTGGGTTGCATGGTGGCTCAGTATCCACAAATCAATCAACACAATATATCGCATAAAGAAGAGAAAGGATAAAAGCCATGTGATCATTTCAGTAGATGCAGAAAAAGCATTTGACAAACAACAACATCCTTTCATGATAAACTCTCAACAAAGGTTTAGGAGATAATAAAGACCATATATGAAAACCCACAACTAATATTATCCTACATGGGGCAGGGGAAAACAGCTTTTCCTGTACAGTCAGGAATAAGACTGGGATGTGCATTCTCACCACTTTCATTCACAAGTACTAGAAGTCCTAACCACAGAAATCAGGCAAGAAAAAAAAAAAAAAGAAATCAGGCAAGAAATAGAAATAAATGGCATCCAAATCAGCAAGGAAGAAGTAAAACTTTGACTATTTAGAGATGACATGATACTCTATGTAGGAAACCTGAAAGATTCCGCCAAAAAAACAACTAGAGCTGATAAGCAAATCCAGTAAAGTTGAGGGTTACAAAACCAGTGTGCGGAAATTTGTGGCGTTTCTGTACACCAATGATGAAGCAGCAGAAAGAGAAATCAAGGAATCGATCCCATTTATAATTTGGATCAAAAACTGTAAGATACCAAGGAATAAACCTAACTAAAGATATGGAAGATCTGTACCCTGAAAACTATAAGACACGGATGAGAGAAATTGAAGACAAAAAGAAATGGGAAGACGTTCCATGCTCATGGATTGGAAGAACAAGTATTAAAATGATTCTACTACCAAAACCAATCGGCAGATTTAATGAAATCCCTATCAAAATGCCATGAGCATTTTTCACAGAGCTGGAACAAAGAATTCTAAAACGTGTATGGAACCACAGGACAGTGATCCGAAGGGGCATCTGCCACCCCAGTGTTTAAGCAGCAATGTCCACAGTGGCCAAAGTATGGTTAGAGCCCAGGTGTTCATCGATAGATGATGGATAAAGAAGAGGTGGTCTGTATATACAATGGGATATTACTCAGCCCTCAAAAGAACGAAATCTTACCATTTGCAAGGAATGGATGGATAGTGTTGTGGCAAGTGAAATAAGTCAGAGGAGGACAAATGCTATATGATTTTATGCATGTGTGGAACTTAAACAAATGAGCAAAGGGGCCAAGAAAAAAGGGAGGCGAACCAAGAAACAGATGGTTATCAGAGGGGAGGTGGGGGGGAGGACGATGGGTGAAATAGGTGATGGGGATGGAGGAGGGCACCTGTGATGGGCGCTGGGAGACGCGGGGAAGTGCTGAGTCACGCATGGTCACCTGCGATTAGTGGGAAACTCTATGAACTAAGTGGATTTAAAATAGACATTTAAAATGGTGGAGCCATAAGGTAGTTCATGCGTCTTGTTCTACGGGTCAGGAAACCGGAACTGTTTCCATAGTTCAACCATTGTGGACGCGGCTGCTGCGGCCCTCGGAGTGCAGGGGTCCGGCTGAGTCAGTGTTCTGGTTCTGATTCGGGGGCAGATCCCAGGGGCGTGGAGGCTGGGCTGCAGAGCAGACCTGCGCTGACCTTGCCCTGGAACCTGTGCACTGCCCCCCTGCGCGGCTACAGCGCCCCTACTCGGCGGCGGACGGGCTCCCCCTTCCCCACGTCCCTACCAGCTCTTGCTTCTTCTGCGGTCGGTTGTAGCCATTCTGGTGGATGTGGGCTGGTTTCCAGGGAGACGGCTGTTCCCGGAGCACCAAAGGGGAGCCCCGACTGTGATGGGGAAACGGGGTGAGCCAGCCTCGGCCGAGGGCCGTGGGGGACGAGGTGGCGGGAAGCGCGCTTGCGTTTCTAGCTGCGACCTCAGGGCATCAGCGTAGGGAGCAGGACGCACCTGCCCTGCTGGGAGCGAGGGGCGCAGGGGGGGCATCTGGAGACAGCAGGGGGCCCCACGGCAGGGCAGGTGCGGGTGCGGGGCTCCGGGGCTGCTCGTGTCGCCATCCCTCCACGCCGCGTCAGCAGGTGGGGCGAGCCTGCCATGGGCAGCAGCCGCGTGCGGGATCTCTGAAATCACGCACATACTGGATGTGCTCTGCTTTCCACTTATCACGTCGGTCACGTTTTCATTATTCGTCATCCTTCCAAAGTCCTTTTCAGTGGCTACGTAACATTTTTTTTTTTTAAAGATTTTATTTATTTATTCATGAGAGACACAGAGAGAGGCAGAGACGCAGGCTCCATGCAGGGAGCCCGACGCGGGACTGGATCCCGGGCCTCCAGGATCACACCCTGGGCTGAAGGCAGATGCTCCACTGCTGAGCCCCCGGGCATCCCTATGTGACGTTTTCTGTCACTGTTCTTCGCCTGCCGCAGGCCTGGGACCGAGGAAGAGCAGCCTCGTGTCCAGCTGGGCAGGGCTGAGGCGGGTCTGTTAAGCCGTGGTTGTGGCGTCTGGGCAGCAGGCGGCCCTGCAGTGCGGCCTCCCCGGCCTCCCGTGTGCTCCATGTGCTCGCCGCCGTGTCCTCCTGCCGCTCCTCGGCCGTGGCCCCAGCAGCTGGCTCCCCTCGCCGTGGCGCCTCTGACCACACAGCACGTGCTCCCTGGGGTTCCCCGAAATGAGCCGAGTGTCAAAGTTTACACGAGCAAGGAGGTCTGAGGATCTCCGGTCCACGCTTTCCTTTGTGCTCACATTTTTCCTCTACTCCAAATTTTTAGCGAACGAGGAGAGGGGATGAGTACTTAAAAATCTGTTCCCTTAAGAAGAGATGATATAAGCAGAAGGGAGAATCACAAAATTTAGTAAAAAAAAAAAAAAAAAAAAAAAGTCAAAGATTCAGGTCAGGAGTGCAGAGCTGGGGAGAAGTGTGGCTCCCGGAGGCCTTGGGGCCCGGGGACAAGATGGGCTAGGAATTCCCAGCCCGGGTGATGAAGCGGGAGAGGTGGGCACGGGTCTCCCTACGGTTATGGGGTGGGGGCGATGACCTGGGGGGGCAGAGGCAAAGGGCACTAGGTCCTGGCAGGCGGGCAGGAAGGAGCGGGAGCCGGGCGCAATTACACGGAGCCCCGCCCAAGCAGCAGAAGTCTTTGTGGGGCATGAGAGACGGAGGAAAGTGGCCAAACTGGAAATTCGAAGGTGGCGTCAGGAGTGACTCGGAGAAGGTCACTTTGAGTGAGCAAAGGCGCTGGGACGCCTTCCGCGGCTGGTGCCCGGAGTTTCCGTGGATCTTATTTCATCCTTACCCGTCCTGGGATGGGCAGCAATTATGTTCAGTTTTTGCTTTTGGGTGGAGTCAGCTCTACGCCCCACGTGGGGCTTCAGCTCAACCCTGAACCCCAGAGGTGCCTGCCCTGCCCTGCCACGGCCCCCGTTTTATGCCCGGGGCAGGGGGGTGGGGGTTCCCAGGGGGTGGAACTCTAAGTTGCATGGTGACAAGGACGACAGGTGTAGGAACCCGACCTCCTGACTCTGGGCTCTTGGCTCTCCGGGGACGGGTCGGGGTGTGTCGTGGGCCTGCCAGGACTCGGGGCGCTTTCTTGGAAAGAAAAGTTGATGTCGGAGCCCGTCCTGGGTGCCCAGTACCCCGCGCACGGCCAGCTCCTCACCCTGGCCGCGTAGGCCCCGGCGTCCTGACTCTTCTACGGACGAACAGACAAGGCTCAACAAGGTCACATGAGCTGCCCACGGTCACACGTGTGCTCAGAGGCCCGTCGGGTGTGGGTGCCTCCCTCCTGCCCTTGTTGCTTTCACGACCTTGCACGCATGGCTTCTGCTGCTCTGCTTTGGCTCAGGAACTCGTCGAGTTGATTTTTTTTTATTATTATTATTTTAATAATAAATTTTTTTATTGGTGTTCAATTTGCCAACATACAGAATAACACCCAGTGCTCATCCCGTCAAGTGCCCCCCTCAGTGCCCGTCACCCATTCACCCCCACCCCCCACCCGCCTCCCCTTCCACCACCCCTAGTTCGTTTCCCAGAGTTAGGAGTCTTTATGTTCTGTCTCCCTTTCTGATATTTCCTACCCATTTCTTCTCCCTTCCCTTCTATTCCCTTTTGATTTTTTTTTTTGTCCCCTTCGGGTGCTCTGCATACAGAATGAAGCCATTGCAGGATGGATGTGACGCAGGCAGGTCCCTTGGCTTCACCTTATGTCGTAGTTTTTGGAGGAGAGTTTGTATATTTAGAGTAAACTGCAGGAAGTTCAAAAAGTGAATTAGGAAAAAAAAAAGATAGTGCTTTGATCTCCTTCGGGCTTCACGCTGGACTCGATGGAATGCACCCCGGGACCTTCAGGACGGAGGCTCATTGTTGGCCGGTGGGCCGTGCGGGGCTTCGGGGCGTGGAGCTCTGGCCCTGTGTCCTGTGTGCAGCCCCAGGAAGAGATTCCCACACTCACGGGGTCTGTGGTGCTGTGTCCTTGGTGCGAGTGCCGGTCTGCAGCGCCCCGGCCCCTCCGTTCGCCCCTCCGGTTGGCTTGACCTGTGTTGACCCTTCAGGACGCGGCTCCTGGACCGCGTTTGGGCTTCGGTGTCCTGCCTTGTGCTGACCCTGTCAGGGCACATTGTCCTGTGTGTCCCAGGGAGACGGCACAGGGGAGCACTTGCACACATGGGATGGGGGGGGGACATCGAATGAGGCCATCCTGGGGAGAATGACTGGTCTGTAAAGGGGGGCTTTGTGAAATAAGCCAGGGAGCACATCCGCCGTGGTTCTTGGGAGCTGACAGCAAATGATTTGGTGCAGGAGTAGGATCCTTTTTCTATTTTTTAAAGATTTTATTTATTCCTGAGAAACGCAGAGAGAGAGGCAGAGACCCAGGCAGAGGGAGCAGCAGGCTCCCCCTGCAGGACTCGATTCCAGGACCCTGGGGTCCTGGCCTGGGCTGAAGACAGGCGCTCCACCGCTGAGCCCCCAGTGGCCCCGTAAGTCCTAGGTGCCCCCATGTCGTGACTCGTTGAAGGGTGTGCCCCTGCTTACGTGCCCTGCGCGAGCTCCCCTCCCTGGCTGCCCTGGGCTCGGAGAGAGGATGGATCCCCACTGGCTTCCGTAAGGACAGTGAGGTCCTGCTCCCTATCAGAGCCGCACATGGGGCTCCTCAGAGAAGGGAGGCACATGCTAACAAGGGGGTGCTGGACCCCTGCTCCGGAGAAGAGGGGAGGGAAGCTTGGTATGAAGTGCTGGGAGGCGTCCTGGGCCACTGGGGCCAGAAGCGCGGGCGCAGAAGCGACCCCTATGCCTCCTGGCAGTGGGGGGCCCCTGAGGGGCTGAGGCTGGAGGCCGGAGGGCTAACACCCAGAGCAGTTCTGGAAGTTGAACCTTCTGGTCCGAGCCACGTGGGTTGGCGGGAGCGGAGCGGGGAGGCCAGTGGGGGGTTAGTCGGGTGCAGCCAGTGCGCCGGGCCGCAAAGATGTGGAACCCCCCTGTACGTTCTCGGTGGTTGGGGGCTGGGCCTCACTGACCGCAGCGGGTCATTGGGCCCCTGCCCCCGGGGATGCTGTCCGAAGGAACGCCGGCCACGGGGCCTGTGGTTCAGGTCCTCTTAGCTGTGGCCTCCGTGTCAGCAGGTGGCTGCTGTGCTCCCTGGGGTCTGATCCTTTCCCGCTGTGCTTCCCTGGTTCTGACCTGCGAGGAGCCGGGGTCCCTGCGGGGCAGGCGGGTGGGAGGTGGCCGCAGGGAGGGCGGCTGGCGGGCGTTGTGAGCCGGGTCCCCCTGCGGCCTGCTCAGGCCAGCGTGACTTGTGATGGTTTGAGTGCCGTTGCACGGCCTTCACACAGCGGGGGAATAATAATTCATCAGCGGTGCTTATAAAGCTATTTTTGCCCTCTGGTCTCAAATATAACGACTGAGTTTAGTGTCCCAGTCATGTGTTGATGCACGAAGGATGCAGCAAATGGTGCAAGAGGAAGGTCGAGCTGGGAGCTGCGGTGAACCTGAAACGCTGAGTGGAAGGTACGAGGATACAATCGTTAGATCATAGAATGAATGAAAGATCTCAGGGAGGCCACTGGGGGCGCAGCAGGAGGGGGGACCCTGGAATTTGACCCTGGGCGTTTGTGCTATTCTGATATTTTGCCGACTGGACTCCCCTTGATCCCCACAACAGGTTTTATGAGACAGGTGGGCCTGTGCCGCGCTATGGGAGCAGTTTGGTGGGGTCCGTGGAGGTCAGGGCTTGGATCGGGCAGGGGAGCCCGGGGTCCGTGGGCCCGCGGGGGAGCCGACCGGGGTCCAGGGGAGATTTGTGTGTAGACGTGGCGAGTGATGCATTATACGTAGTGTGAACAATATTGTGGAAGGTTCCGGATGCCCACTGGGGAGCTTGTGCCTGAGGTGATGGACACCCTGGAGCAAGGTTTGCTCTTGAGCAGGGGCGTAAAGGGCTACAAGTAGTGTGGACTGTCTGACCCGGCATTGAGATCCAGGCTGGGTCGGGCGTGCGGAGGGCGCCGCGCTGCCGACCACGTAGCAGGCCGTCTAGGCTGTGCTGGCCGGTGCACGTGCGGGGACTGTGAGCTAGGTTGGCCGCGGAGTGAGGGAGACCTACCCCCCACCGCCAGCATCAGGGATGGGGAAGCGGGGAAGTCGCAAGGGGGTCCAAGGGGGCAGCTCGGAGGGCTGGCCTTACCCTGGGCGCCGTCGGGGACGGTGGAGGCAGATCAGAGCAGTTGGGCCTCCCTCGGTGAGACGTGCTCCTCCCGGAGAAGGCCCAAGGAGCCGACGAGTGGGATACGGGGTCCTCGGGCGGGGGCAGGGGGACCCTGGTTCTGCTTGGCGTCCAAGGGCAGCATAGGACAAACGGGGGCAATTGCGGGAGGCGCGTTTTGCTTTAGGGCACGGAATCGAAAGCCTCGCCGTGCGGGCGAACCCAGAGCAGCCCGTCTGGCCTTCTGCACGCTCGCACTGTGCAAACGACTGTCCCATTTTTTTACTTGTAAGTAAACAGAGACCTGGAGGCAAACAGCTGTAAAAGTCTAGAGTCAGGGTGCCCCGGGGCCTCCGCGGTGGAGCCCCTGCCTTCGGCCCGGTCGTGACCCCCCGGGGTCCTGGGATCGAGTCCCTTCTCGGGCTCCCTGCATGGAGTCTGCTGCTCCCTCTGCCTGGGTCTCTGCCTCTCTCTCTGTGTTGCTCCTGAATAAATCAATAAAACCTAAAAAAAAAAAAAAAAAAGTGTGGAGCCCAGGTGTGTTAGTTGATTTTCCTTTCGTGGCTGAATTTGGTTTTAAGATTCAAAACCTTTACAACGTAAAAAACTGTTAACTGGAAGTGCAAATTAAATACACCTTTAAATGAAATACAATTTAAATGTAAAAACGTAAGCGTTTAAGAAATGAGCACGTGTCTTATTTATGAATCTTATTATAAGTCAGAGGAGCGTTTTTAAAAACTTGACAACCTTTTTTTATCACTCCACGAAATTCTAAATCATAACCAACTTGAACAGTTCTCTGTAGTGTGCTTTTCCTCAGTTTCTCATACAAGATGTATAATTTTCATTATTAAACGAAACCGCACAACAGATGTGATTTGCCAAAGTACCTTTTAAAGATCTTCTATCCTTTGACATATCTAGATGTTGTTGGGACTTCATATGTTTTCAGAATCTGAGAATTTTATCAACTAATGGAAATTCTCCAAAAGCTCCTTAAAATACTGTTGAACTTCTTATTTTTCTCAGTCTCAGTGTGTAAAGTGTACTGGACGGGGCGCCCGGGGGGCTCAGGTCGTGACCCCGGGGCCCGCCCAGCTGGGGTCTGCGGTTCCCTCTTTCTCTGCTCATCAGTCCACCTGCTTTTGCGTGCGCTTACTCGCTCGCTTTCTGTCAAATAAATAAAATCTTTTTTTAGAGTATACTAGACCTTCTTATTCCGTATGTCCTGTTTCTTACCCTCTTTCGTATTTTTCTCCATTTCTGACCCTGGGCTGTATTCAGGGTAACTTCTTAAGATCAAGACTGCAGTTTGCTGATTATCTCCTGACTTTCCTTTCTTTGCTCCGTAACCTGTGCACTTATTTTATTTTATTTATTTTATTTTATTTTATTATTTATTTTATTTTATATATATTTTTTATTTATTTATGAGACAGAGAGAGAGAGGCAGAGGGAGAAGCAGGCTCCATGCAGGGAGCCCGACGTGGGACTCGATCCTGGGACCCCAGGGGTCACGCCCTGGGCTGAAGGCAGGTGCTCACCCGCTGAGCCCCCCGGGGATCCCCTTGCACTGAGTTTCCAACCCGCCACTTGTTACTTTCTGAAGTTGTTTGGTTCATGGTCACGGCAGCCAGGAACAAATCGTGTTCTGTCCGTAAGTTTCTAGTTTGGTGTTTTTTTTGTTGTTGTTTTTGTTTTTTAGCATCAAACATCCTTCCGTTGAGAAACATTTGGTTAGTCTATTACTTGAACCTCTGAGGGTCTAATTTTCCTGTTTTATTGTCTTTCTCATGATCAGTAGTTTTGTCAAGTGTCGGGATTTTGCCCTGTGGGCCTGCGACCCATGAGGCGCCACCCCCCCTCCCGTGGGAGCCCTGGGAGGCCGAGCTCACCGTAAATGCACGCATGAGCACGCACGGTACTATCCTGATGTAAACTTTGTAGTCGAAGATTTCCAAAGAACACCTTTCCCCGACCTTAGCAAAGGCTTAGACTGAAACGGTCAGAGTTCCCTCTCTTTTCCTTTTGCTCCTGGTCGTAATTCTCTGTTTGGCTCACGACGTACGTCCTTGGCATGTCCGATGCAGGAGGTCGGTTCGGGCGCCCAGCCACACGTGCATCTGCAGCTTCGTCTCTTGCTCTCAAAGGCCGTGGAAACCGAATGTCTTGGTGGAGTCCAGCAAACCTTTTCAGGGCAAAGATTCTCCATGGGGTCATCACAGTGGTTTTTTGATGGGTCTTAATTGTAGGACTCGTGGAAGGCCCCCTTGCTGGGAGCTCGACTAACCCGCTTGTTGTTAAAAATAGTCTAGCTAGTATTTTAAGCAGTAGGGTCCTCAGGTGATTGACTCCATCATACGGAAAGAGCAGAAGTCCAGATTTAAAGACACTTAACAGGCCTTTGTCACCTTGTAAGGACAAGCTTACCCAGGGTCACTGCCTTCCCTTGGTTCTCTGATAGCACCTGGCGCTTCTCTTCAGGGTTACATGGTAGCATCACATGGTGTGACATGGCATTAGCTGTTTAATTTTGTGCTTTTTCCAGTAAACTAGAAGTTGCCCAGAACAAGAACCCTGGCTTATTCACGTTGGCATAAGTGCTGACCACAGGGCGGAAGGGAAGAGGCACAGAAATAGGAGGATTTGAACATGTCAGTAAAGCGGGAACAACTGGGGCACCTGGGTGGCTCAGTGGTTGATCATCTGCCTTTGGCTCAGGTCATGACCCCGGGATCCGGGATCTGGGATCGAGTCCCGCATTGGGCTCCCTGCATGGAGCCTGCTTCTCCCTCTGCCTGGGTCTCTGCCTCTCTCTCTCTCTCTCTGTCTGTGTCTCTCATGAATAAATAAAATCTAAAAAAAACAAAAAATCAAAAAAACAAGTGCCCTCCTTCATGCCCATCACCATTCAGCCCATCTCCCACCTGTCTCAGTCAGCGTTCTGGACCAAGGTATGGCCTCCTGGGAGGGACGATTGAGACGTTATCCCATGAACCTGGATTATATTACTTGGCTAGTGACCCTTCATCTAGAGGAGACCATGAACACGGAGAGCTAGCAGGGGACAGGTACGCTTGTCTGCGCTTGTGTGAGCCTGTGCGTGTGTGTTGGGGTCAAGGTGAGCCGAGCGTTGTTGGTGAGAAGTGCTGATTGGGCGCTGGCCATATATTTGGAATTGTCTTCATCTGTTGGGGCTACTGTAACAAAATACCGCAAACCAAGTGGCTGATAAACCAACATTTATTTTTTATAGTGTGGAGGCTGGAAGTCCGAGTTCAGAGGGCCAGCCGGGTCTGCGTGAGGACCCTCTTCTGGGTCGGAGGTTCTCATTCTGTGTTCACATGGCAGGAGGGGCGAGGGAGTTCTGTGGGTTTTTTTTTTCCCCATAAGGTACTAATGCCATTTATGGGGATTCCAGCCTCCTAAGCACCTCGCAGAGCCCCCACCTACTCATAGCATTAGGATTTCACCGTCTGTTTTAGGGGGACGCAGACACCCAGACCACAGCAGGCCTGTACACAGACCTTTATTCTTTGCTTTCCCCTGGAGAGAAAGCTTTTAGTGTTTTATTTCTTAAGTTTCTCCTGGGGAGGAAAAACAAAACAAAACCTTTCATCCCCGCGGAATCTATGTGGAATGAGATATTAAGACTTTTTTCCCCACGGTAATTTTGAAATACTGAGGCTTAGCATTTTTATTGAAAAGGGATATTCCTATGTATTATGAAGTAGGAGTTGGGTAATTTGTAATTTAAACAAGAATACCTAGGAATTTTAATGGTAGACATAGAAACACAAAAGTCATGTTAGTTCCTGGGCGATTACAGCAGGGGTAGTATTATGTGTAGTTTATGGTTTTCTGGACTGTAGGAGCTGTCTTGTGAGGAATGCCCTTCCTGGAGGAAGCCTTTTGAAGCTGGCTGGCTTCGTCGTGGAAGAGGCACACCGAAGCCTTTATTTTTTTATTTTAAAAAATTTTTTATTATTTTTTTTACACCCAAGCCTTTAGAAGCAAAATTAGAACTCTGTCGTAATTGCCAAGAAGGACATGGGACGGTCCTTGTTATGGGACATTGAATAGCCCTGGCCGCGCAGCACCGGGATCTGTTCTCCCCGGCGCTCCTGATACCCTGGGTTCTTCCCCCGTCCTTGCAAACACCCATGGGTCCCAACCAAAAACAAACAAAAACAGACCGAAAAGGTAAAAATCCCGATTAGGAGTCTCGTTTCACTTCAAGTGCCGGCCAGTAACTTCTAATGAGCGACCCCGGCTGACTTCGCTGCAGCCCCCAGGAAGCGTCCCGAATCAACACCAAGCCATTAAGCTTTTGAGTTGAAGCTACTGAGCTGTTTGTGTGTTTGGACTGGTCTTTGTACGTTTTTAGAGGGAAGGACCCTACGCTTCTCTATGCCCATATTAATAATCAGAGTAATGTTTTAAATTAGACATTTAAATTGTTGAAGGGTTTTATTTATTTATTTTTTTGGTAAGTCATTGTAGGTTTTTTTTTGGGGGGGGATCTTTATCTTATGAGAACTTCTTTGTGTTACTGTTAAATACCAAATGGCGAATTGCACAAAGTCCTTTTTTTTTTTTTAAGATTTATTTATTTATTCATTCATAGAGATGCAGAGAGAGAGAGTAGCAGAGACACAGACAGAGGGAGAAGCAGGCTCCATGCAGAGAGCCCGACGCAGGACTCGATCCAGGGTCTCCAGGATCACGTCCTGGGCTGCAGGCGGCGCTAAACCGCTGCACCACCGGGGCTGCCCCCCCCCCCTTTTTTTTTTAAAGAGTGTTACAGCACTTTGTGCCTATTACTAGCTTCTGTAGGTAACACTTGTTCAGAGCGCAGGAGTATACCTGGGTGGGAGTCAGAAAAACAGGACGATTTTGGGGGCTCCCTGGTGGCCCAGTAGGTTCAGTGTCCGACTCCTGATCTCTGCTCAGGTTGCGATCTCTGGGTCCTGGGGTGGATGGAGCCCAGTGTCAGGCTCCATCCTCAGTGGAGAGTTGGCTTCAGAGCTCTTCCTTTCCCTCTGCTTCTCCTCCTGCTTGAGCTGATTCTCTCCTTGTCTCTCTCAAATAAATAACTCATTAAAAAAATTAACAATTTTTGACTCTGTTTCACCAGGGAAACTATTTGAGCACCAGTTCTCCCCCTCTTCCTGCTTGAAGACCCAGCCCACGATCCCGTTTCTCAGGGGGGTTTTCCTGATGACTTCACCCACAAAGCTCTTCTCTTCCCCCCAGGGTCTAGAGGGAAGCTCACAGGTTCACATGGTCATCTTTACGTCTTACCGCCTGGTTATGGCTCCACTGGCTCTTTCTGGGCTGATCCTTCCACCACCGAGGCTGTGGTCAGGAGCCAGCAACTCCTCAAGTTACGGATCCAGTGGGTCCTTCTCAGTTGTCAGTGTGCTTTGCTTCGTCCACCCACAGCCTTTGCGGCCTTGTCTGTCCCTCTTGGATCATGTCACTGTAGTCCCCCTTTCCAAATTCCCAACCTAGCACCGGAGCCATCGAGGTAGGAGTACAGGATCTGGACCCAGACTGCCCGGGTTTGAGTCCTGGCTCTGCCCCCTCGGCGTTGTGTGACCTTGGACAAGGCGCTCAGCCTCTCCGTGCCTCACTTTTCCTGTGACGTGAGGCTGATAGGAGGCTTCCCCTATTAGAGGAGTAGGAACGCACAGAGAACCTAGTCAGTCAGTGCCAGCCCTGGCTGCTGGTTCTCTCAGTGTCCTAGTGAACTCCTCGTCCACCTTTCTCTCGTTCTCCAAGTCGCCGTGTGGCCTTGGTCTTTGCATGAACCCCCAACTACTTTGACTACTGTGTGATCACTGTTTCTCTCCAGCCGAGACCTCTCTTCCTTGAGCTCTGGATCCCTAGTTTTGACCTGTCTTGGACTCCAGTTACCACATTTCAAACTCATTATGGCCAATGCTCCTATTATTATTTTTTTTCTTGAGGTCTCCTGTTTGCTTCTCTTTTCTTCTTCCCTATCCTGATGAATAGCCCTCAGTACCCGGCTCCCCACACTAAGAGCCGAGGAGTAGGATCATCCAAGTCTTTATCCCCTGTGTTTAGTTAAGCACTAAGGCCTGTCCAGTTTGTCCCCTCACCTCCCAGATTTGTCTGCCCTCCCGGTGATGGTGCCCTCCAGTGAGGCGCCCAGTGTCTAACCCTAACCCCTGAACGGTAGCAGTGGGGTTTTATCGGTGTTCCTGACCTCAGAATCACTCCTCCGCCTGCTGTCACGGCGGCCTCTGCAAAACACATTTCAGATCACATCCTTCTCGTGCTTAAAGCTACCCACCAGCTTGGAGTCCACATTACTTAGTGAGATGTATCTTTGGGACATGGGACACATTTCCATCCTTCTGTCCCACCACCACCATACACTTTTAAAAAAAAATCCTGGCTGTGTTTGTTCCTCCATGAACAGCTCTTTGACACTCCAGGCAGTTGTGCCCGTGATTTCCTGTGCCTGAAATGTCCTCTCATTTCTTAGTACGCCCGGTGAATGTCCACCGTCTTCCTCTGCTTTTCAACAAAGACCTGTGTTGGCATTTGGGGTGGGAGGACTCTTTACGCAGGTTTGACCTGGCATTATAGGAGGCCTCCTCGGTTCCCAGGTGCTGAACGCCAGCAGCAGGTCCCTTTCCCCTTCAGTTTTTTCCACCATCCCATTATGCCATCATTTGAGAATCTGAAAAGATGCCCTGCCCCCGTTCTAGATACTTTTTTGGGATAGGAGAGCCCCTAACTAAAAATGTATATAAAGGCTCAGCTCAGGCTCTGTCTCCTAGGGGAGCCGTGCTGATACCTCAGCTATGAGAGGCAAGAGTATTTCTGCCTCCTTGTACTCCTAGAACCCCACACGTATTCTATGGTCGTCTTGTTTTCCTCTCTCACTGGGCCTGTGGTTTCTTGGAGAGGAATCATTTCTGCATTCCGATGCCTGAGAGCTTTATATGACCCTTGGTATTGTCTTTTCCTTAGGTTATTGACCTACTGCACATCTGTAGCCCTTTCTTGTCACATAGATTGAGACAGACCTGAAGGGAGACACATTTTTTTTGTTCCCCCAGTAATAAACATATAGGAAGTTCTGAGTATATATGTACTGAACCGAATTAAACATTTAGAGACCAGTCCCATTTCTTTTTCTTTTTGAGAAAGAGAGAGAAAGCGCATGTAAGGAGCAGCTGTGGCAGGGGCAAAGCGAGAGGGAGACGATCCCGAGCGGACTTCGTGCTTAGCAAGCAGGGAGCCCAACGCCGGACTCGATCTCACAACCTCGCGATCGTGACCTGAACCGAAATCAAGAGTGGGAGGCTCAACCAACTGAGCCACCCAGGCACTCCAAGACTAGTCCTATTTCTAAGGCTAAGCCTCCTTTCTTTTAACCTTCGCTTTAAGGTCATAATTCTGGATGTTAAATGATCATTCTGGAGTTTCTCTGGGTTATTACACATGCATCAGCTAGTTTTGTCCAGAACTGGGTCTACTCATTTCGCTATATCCGTTTAAAAACATCTTAATTTTTATTTATTGTTGAGTTGACCCATAATGTTAAACTAGTTATAGGTTCCAGCATAGTGATTGACAGATGTATACAATACACAGTGCTCACCATAATACATGTGTTCACCGTGCATTAATATAATACTATCAACTCCATTATCTGAGCTACTTTCATCTCCATGACTTGTTTTCGAGCTGGAAACTTAATATCCTTCCCCTACTTTGCTTCTCTTTCCACCCCTCTGGCAACTACCAGTTTATTGTTCTAAGTTTTTTTTCGTTTAATTTTTCAGATTCCACACAAGTGAAATCATGTGGTTATATATTATGCTCCAACACTACAGTAAAGCTAGAGAAAAGAAAATGTTAAAAAGAAAATAAGGCAGGGGAAATAAATATAGAGCACTGACTATCTGTATGGAAGCAAAAATCTGTCTATGAATAGACCAGAGCAGTTCAAACTCACGTCGTCCAAGGGTCAAGTGTGTTTCCTCGCTTTATAAAAATGAGTGGAAAGTCATAGAAATGAGAAGCCGACAAAGAAACAAGGGTCTGATAAATCTGATAAGGTCCTTTGCCGAAGTGGAGAATGATCAGTACCAATTAGTTCGTCAGCCGATGAGTTGTCCACCCTTAGCCAGACAAAGCAAAAGTAAAGCACATTGTAGGAAAAGCTGGGGTATATATTGTTAAATTATGACCAAAACGGAACACGCAGTTAGTGTTACGAGTCCCTGGCAAGGGACCCTGGGCCTCTGAAACTCTGTTGTTCCCTTTGTCGCAGATTTGGTGTGTTTTAGGGATGGATTATGTATAAAAGTCGGGGGCCAGTGACCTTTCCTCCTTCCAAACGTGTTGCTCCAGCCTATCCGACTCCTTAGTGTTTGCTGAAGACCAAGCATCCGCGTTTCATTTTTTCGTGCCAGGCCTTCTCTGCCGCCCGTTCCACTTACGACGCATTTATCACTTGATGCGTACCCTATGCTACCATGTTCCATGGGGTCGGTGGGGTTACTCCTTCAAACCTGTAGCTTCTCCTGGATGTGGGTCCGGACTGTCGGTTCATCAATGATCGGGGCCGGTAGTGTTTTATAGATTTTAATCTTTCCCATGACAGCCTCCCTGGTGCTTGGCACAGAACAGGCGACAGTGAAGTGACTTCCGGGCGAGATCGAGGGACTTCAGAGACCTATG
The DNA here is from genome assembly GCF_048164855.1 of Canis lupus baileyi. Classification (NCBI taxonomy): domain Eukaryota; kingdom Metazoa; phylum Chordata; class Mammalia; order Carnivora; family Canidae; genus Canis; species Canis lupus. The sequence goes on from NC_132842.1 coordinate 57,141,244, forward strand.
GCCATCAAGGGGATTGGCATCCTGGTAGTTGGGTCTTACCCGTGATGCCTCATGATAGGGGCTTTGTGTTGATTGTGAAGGATACGCTAAACAGGTCAACGGCATGAGACGGTAAAGGTTCAGTTGATGGGTTTTTTTTTGATATATTTTTTTATTTTTTTAAAAAAAATTTTTATTGGAGTTCAGTTTGTTCAGTTGACGTGTTAAAGGCTTGGCTCTCTTACCCGTTTCCATGTGCATGGCTGAAACGCCTTCCGTCGGCCTGGCCTCACCTCCCAGTTGCTGGTGCATTCTCTTCTCCTTCTGCAGTTAGCGTGACCACTGTGCGATGCACTCGGGATCCCACGCTTGAGGGTTTGCTTACAGGCGACCACCGTTCCCACGTACAGCTTTCAGACCGAGCTGGCAGTGGAGCCGGCGGGGGTCCTCGCTCCGCCCTCTGGGTTTTCCGGCCCTACGGGGAGGCCCCCGCCCTGCAGAGCCACGGAGAACCCTTTGGACTCGGGGCGCTTGGAGGGTCCTCTGCGCTGAGGCCGAGCTGCGGGGGCCCCAGGGCGTGTGGGGTCATTTTGATCAGTGTCGTAATTAGAGGCCACCCGAGATGCCCAGACGTGTAGACCACCTTGAGTGGCAGCTTGATAACCGCAGCCCGCCCTTGAGTGCGTGTGCTGGGCTCTAAGTATTTCCTGTCGCTAGCGTCGGCCCTGTCGGCCCTGTCGGCCCTCACGACGCGGGCTGGCAGATGAGAGGCTGCCCGGGGTGGGGACATCCCGGGTCACACGGCCGCGCCGGGTCACGGGGCCATGTGCAGGCTGCTCTGAGGCCTTCGTCCCGTGGTGGCGGCTGCCGTGGAGCCGAGCAAGGCGCCCTTGCCGAGACTGTGCTTATGTCACAGAAGGCCTTGTCCTGGAGCTGAGGGGACCCTGGGCTGATGGGTCGGAAGCGCTGGACTCCCGCCAGGTTGGCCACTTACTTCTCGGGGCTGCTTGGTCTCCGCCAAGTGCTGCGGTTTTGCTGCGGATTTTATTTTTATATATTTTTAAACTCCTGTAAAGTGGAGATGGCACCACCCACGTCCTTTATTGGGGGAGAGCGGGTGTCAGGGAAGCGCATCAAGTGAACCTCTTTGAAATGGGGACCACGGCCTTACAGGAAACGATGGTGGAAAAAAGATTGGCCCGGGGTTCTTTCTTTTTTTTTTTTTTTGAAAATGAAACCAAAATTATGAAAATGAGTATTATTTATAAGACTTTGTATTTTATTTCTGTGGCTAGCGGGCGGCAGTACCGGCTAGGAAGCAGGGAAGCTAGGATGCCTGCTTTGCCGTGTTCAGCGCGACCTAGCGTAAATGCAGTTTTCAACTCTGCTAATTTTTCTTTTTAGGAGGAACATAGAGGGAAGTTTGTGCATGTGTGAGAGAGACGGTGGGGGGGGTATGACTTTCTCTGACAAAATTGGTTAATTGCACACTAGGACATTGATGCTGTCCTATTTGATTGTCAGAGCACTAGTATGAGGGTTTTTTTTTTTTTTTTTAAGATATTTGCTTTAGGGAGAGAGAGAAAGGGACAGAAAAGAACAAGCAGAGGGGCAGAGGATGAGGGAGAGAGACAATCCCAAGCAGACTCTGCGTTGAGTGTGGAGCCCCACACGGGGCTCGATCTTACAACCCTGAGATCATGACCCCGGTGGAAATCAAGAGTCTGATGCTTAACCTACTGAGCCATCCAGGTGCCCCGAGGGTTATTTTTATTAGAAATACTTAAGAAGTTCTTCCGTTTTCTCAGAGGATAGGGAGGAGATCATATTCTTCTTCCATTAATGCTGAGATTATCTTTAAGCTTTTATTGCGTTATGATCATTTTTCCACTTGTTCGTTGATCTCTGCCATGTTCTCGTTGATTGGCAGTTTTAGGATTTCAGGAATTTGCCAGTACCTAAAAGCACTATTCTCAATTGTATTTGACCTTGTTTCATTTAAAAAAAAAAAAAAAAAGAGATTTCTGATTTTATCTTAGGTTGATCTGTATTATTTATAACATCCTGTAACCACGTCGAGACCAAGACAAACAACTATAAAACATCTAAAGTACAAGGGGGTCGGCTGGAAAATCGATGGTAATATTAAGTTGGGGTGGATGAGGCGAAGAACTGATGTGGGAGGCAGTTGTCCTCATATTCCAGGGGGTCAGGTGATGTGAGAATTATTCTTGGGTTTAGGTGACTTTTGCTTCAGACTAACCTTGTAACCGTAGCAATTTGTGAATGAAGATTCAGGCGAGTAAGACTTCCTCCACGTCCCCCTCAAGGCTGCTGGGAGGAGACAGAACATGAGAGACTCCTAACTCTGGGAAACGAACTAGGGGTGGGGGAAGGGGAGGTGGGCGGGGGGTGGGGGTGACTGGGTGGAGGGCACTGACGGGGGCACTGGATGGGATGAGCACTGGGTGTTATGGTATATGTTGGCAAATTGAACACCAATAAAAAATAAATTTATATAAAAAAATAAGATTAAAAAAAAAAGTCTGCTGGGAGGACTTCCTGAGATGTTTGTCAAACAAGGAGCACAGCACCTAACCACGTCATTTGCCTTCCAAATGTAGTTCCTAACAGTATTAACGAACGTTTGACCATTATTTATTGTTAGATCTCGTAAGACGCATACAAGCCAAAGATTTCTGGCATGTTCCAGGACAAAATTGAAGTCATGGGTTTTATATGGAATCAGTCTTAGAAACCTAGAATTATGTAAAGTCAAAAATGATTGCTTTCTGTGTAACTTGAGTTTATATGTTCTTTTATTTTTAATTTTGAATATTCACTTGTTGAATGGTCTAATTTTTATTAGAAGTGACCAGCAAATGAAGATACAGGAAAATTAGGTATTCTCTCTAGTATGTGTGAAATCCTGAAGATTTTGTATCTCATGGTTGTTGTTGGTGGTGTTGTTTTTGTAAGACTCCCCCCCCGCCCCCAGTTTTGGAAGGAAACTTAAAAATTGTGGCTGTGTACAAAGACCTCGAATCATTCTGGTGTCTGGTGGAAAGAGTGGAAATACTTTGGCTTTAGATTTTTCAGGAAACCTTTTTGAAAAATAAAGATGAAAAAACCCAACCTACTTGAGTCTGAGAATTTTTTGAATTGCAGATGGAGAACTCAGGCATTAGGAAATGGAACGGGGAGCGCAGCATTTGCGTGGTGAGCGCTGGTGTGTGTAGGACGTGGGCAGTTGCTTGCGTAGCAGATAGAAGCTGATTTTGTCATTAAACTTGACGTGAGGGGAGGCATGGCGTGGTTTAGACCTGCTGCTCCCGAGGGTCTAAGACGTTTGTCCCCTGTCTGTTCTCTCTCTGACTCAACTAGGAAATTCTCATAGGGGTTCGCAGAAGGTTTGGGACCATGACTGGGAATTGTGGGGACTCTAGTTTTTTGTTTTTAATTTTTTTTTTTTTTTAGTAAAAAGTAGTTTCTTTGAAAAAAACAAAACAGTTGGTGTTCCAAATGGTCGTTAAGTTTCTGTACTGAGCAGCGGCAAAGGGCAGAGGCGGCGGGGCTGCCGGACCAGTTCTTGGAGGTGCGAGGTGCTCGGGAGGACGGCGTCGGGCCCTTGCTGGCCGAGGCCGGAGGAGAGTGCAGGTCGGACGCGCACACCCATGTCCTTGGCGTCGCAGTGGCTGAGCAGGCCGGGGACCGGACCCCCGTGGCCCGCGCGATGCGCCCCCGCCTCAGGCCCTCGGCACTGGCTGGCCCTCGACTCCAGCCCCGGCGCCTCGGCCTTCCCAGGTCTATGCAGGCTGCCCGGGGACCACGGGGGAAGAGCCCACAGCCTATGTGCGGAGCAGGCCTTCCTGGGTAGGAGCAGATCTGCAGCATGTGGTACCCTAAGTAAAACAGACAAGCAAAAACCCACGTGTGTCCGTAACGTATTTATTTATAAAGTGTACTATGGCGACAGTACATTTTCTTTTTTTAAAAGATTTTTATTCATGAGAGACCCAGAGAGGCAGAGACCCAGGCAGAGGGAGAAGCAGGGACCCCGATGCGGGTCTCGATCCCGGGACCCCAGGGTCACGGCCTAGGCCGAGGGCAGATGCTCAGCCACTGAGTCCCCCAGGCGCCCCACAACAGTATATTTTCTAAAACCTACCCCCAATGAAGATTAAATTACATTAATAACCCTTTTTGGTGTCACTAAAAGCATTAATACGTAATACATGTCAGCAAAAGTCGTAAGACACATGGATCATCGTTTTGTTGGTTTAGTAACAGACCCTCGGTCTGAAGGCCTGGTTCAAAGCGCTCTTACTTTGCGGTTGGATTCCGTGGGTGTCACAGCCGGTTAGGATAACCTCCTCGGGAGACATACATTCTAATAGACACACAGCGCTAGCTGTGCTTAAAAATTAGGGGATCTGTGTTTTATTTTTATTTTTTTTTAAGATTTTATTTATTTATTCACGAGAGAGAGAGAGAGAGAGAGAGAGGCAGAGACCCAGGCAGAGGGAGAAGCAGTCGACGCGGGACTCGATCCCGGGACCCTGGGGTCACGCCCCAGGCTGAAGGCAGGAGCTAAACCGCTGAGCCACCCAGGGATCCCCGGGATTTGTGTTTTAATTTCACCCACTAATTACACAGGTTCACTAATGTTTATTTTTATTTTTTTATTTTTTTAATTTTTATTTATTTATGATAGTCACACACAGAGAGAGAGAGAGGCAGAGACACAGGCAGAGGGAGAAGCAGGCTCCATGCACCGGGAACCCGACGTGGGATTCGATCCCGGGTCTCCAGGATCGCGCCCTGGGCCAAAGGCAGGCGCTAAACCGCTGCGCCACCCAGGGATCCCGGCAGGTTCACTAATGTTTAAAAGCAACGGCAAACTCTCCTCTTCCCTGATCCCAGTCAGTCCTCTTAGAACTTAGAACTTGCCACGTTTTTAAAATAGAAAACCCGTGAAACATTTGTTTTGAAAGATTTATGTAGATTTGGAAGCTTTTTTATTTTCCCAGAATTTAAAGCCCACAGATGCGAGGGCTTATTAGGTTGCAAAGCTTTAATTATAGCAGCAAAGTCACAAAGCAGTGGTAACGTGTACTAATAATTCTTTTTCAAAATGTTATGATAGCCTATCCTATCCCTAACCTAAATTTCCTTTGAGATATTTTTCACTTACTAAAATATCACCCCTTTCTTGAGGGAACAGGCTATTTATTTGGAAAAAAATGAATGTTTTTAAGGACATGTCATAAATAGCTACTTTTCTTAGAAAAGCCGGAACCTGCTATTTTGGAAAGAGAAAACCACGTAGTATGTGTTTAAGCTTGACAGCTCCTTAAAGTACTTTGCCGCAGTATAACCGATACACCTCCACGCGGTGTATGGATTTTTGTGATCCTTTCCTAGCTCATGGCAGAAACTGGAAAGATTGGGCCATGTTTGAAAAATTTTTTTTTTAATCTGAAGATGTAATGGGCTCTATTCAACTGAAATTCTTATTGCTGTAATATTAACCACCGTGATTGATGTTCTGGGGACTTTCATTTTCAAGTTCATAGTGAATGAATGTTACTCAAGGTGTTTTTTAAGCTTATTATGCAAGCAGCTCCCCTCCCAGTGGTTGTAGTTGAATGCTTTTCCCACAAAACATTTCCTTCCTTCCTTCCTTCCTTCCTTCCTTCCTTCCTTCCTTCCTTCCTTCCTTCCTTCCCTTTCTCCTTTCTTCCTTTCTTCCTTTCTTCCTTTCTTCCTTTCTTCCTTTCTTCCTTTCTTCCTTTCTTCCTTTCTTCCTTTCTTCCTTTCTTTCTTTCTTTCTTTCTTTCTTTCTTTCTTTCTTTCTTTCTTTCTTTCTTTCCTTTCTTTCTTTCTTTCTTTCTTTCTTTCTTTCTTTCTTTCTCTCCTTCCTTCTTTTTCTTTCTTTTTCTTTTTCTTTTTCTTTTTTTCTTTTTCTCTTTTTCTTTTTCTTTTTTGAGAGAATGGTGCACAAGAGAGGGCCAGGGATAGCCCGCAATGTGGGGCTCAATCCCAGGACCCTGGGGTCATGACCTGAACTGAGAGTAGGTGCTTAGCCACCTGAGCCACCCAAGTGCCCCGAGAACATTAGTTTTTATTAAAGGAGTTAATTCGGTCTTCAGATTAACTCCATATTCTCATCAAAAGTAGTTTCTTTTAGATGTATCATCAGATAAAACGTAAAAAGCTGAGTAAGGGAAAACATCTGTATTTTTATGAGTGTGTGCCAAACGTGTCACACAGCTTGGTGGTGCTCTAGGATTTATTTATTAGAATATTTGGTAGTGTTCAAAGTTTTGCTCATAAGGAATGCATTTTAGTTTTATTATTTTCTATGTTATTTCATTTCTTTTAAAACCACATTTACTGGGGGATCCCTGGGTGGTGGCTCAGCAGTTTGGTGCCTGCCTTTGGCCCAGGGCATGATCCTGGAGTCCTGGGATCAAGTCCCGTGTCGGGCTTCCAGCATGGAGCCTGCTTCTCCCTCTGCCTGTGTCTCTGCCTCTCTCTCTCTCTTTTGCTCTCTCTGTCATGAATAAATAAATAAATAAATAAATAAATCTTAAAAAAATAAATAGAAATAAAACCATTTACTGTAGGATACACTTCCTTTGCTGATAAGTAGAAATTTGAAAAAGATCTAATTTTATCAAGTTTAGTGAAAATTTTTTAAAGCCTTGAAATTTTGCATGGCATGATTGTAAACATAGATAAAAAAAATTGCTGATACCTTGAAGTATGGTGTAAATTTAGGGTACGGGGTCATGGTATTATATGCTATTGGGTATACTTTCATATTTTAAATACCTAGTTGATAGCTGATTTTTTGGGAGGGCTATCGATTTGTTGATCTTAGTCATTTTTATTTTGTAGCGGGGTTGATGAAAAATTCATATTTATTTTATTTTTTTAATAAAATAATTTTTATTGGTGTTCAATTTACCAATGTACAGAATAACACCCAGTGCTCATCCCATCAAGTATCCCCCTCAGTGCCTGTCACCCACTCACCCCCACCCCCCGCCTTCCTCCCCTTCTACCACCCCTAGTTCGTTTCCCAGAGTTAGGAGTCTTTATGTTCTGTCTCCCTTTCTGATGAAAAATTCATATTTAGGAATGAGTCTCATTTGTCACGTTCTTATTAGCATTAGGTTTAATTTGAAGTTTGCTTCCTAGAATCCTTAAGCCATTCATGCAGTTTATGAGGTTAGTTAGTTAGTTAGTTAGTTAGTTTATTTATTTATTTATTTATTTATTTATTTATTTATTTATTTATTTATGAATGATAGACATAGAGAGAGGCAGAGACACAGGCAGAGGGAGAAGCAGGCTCCATGCCGGGAGCCCGATGCAGGACCCGATCTCGGGACCCCAGGATCGCCCTCTGGGCCAAAGGCAGGCGCAAAACCGCTGAGCCACGCAGGGATCCCTATTAGGTTAATTTTTATTAAGAATTGATTATAATATAAAAAGTCACTTAAGTCGGTCTACATCAACTGCCAAAGGGCACAGTGTGTTGAAAATGAGCTTGTCAGACCTTCCGTCTTCTCTGAGCTTGACTTAGGGAATATAACTCATGACCTAGGAGGGCACCGTGGCAGCATGTGTATGAAGTATTAATAAAACTGAAGTTAAAGGTTTTTATTAAAAAATAAAAGTATTTTGAGTATTTTCCTTTTTTAAAAAATTTTATTTATTCATGAGAGAGAGAGAGAGGCAGAGACACAGGCAGAGGGAGCAGCAGGCTCCATGCAGGGAGCCCGATGTGGGACTCGATCCCGGGACCCTGGGGTCATGCCCTGGGCTGAAGACAGGCACTCAACTGCTGAGTCACTCGGGTGCCCCGATTTTCCTTCTTGCCTAGTGCATACTTTGGATATTACTGTACTAAATGTCACAGTTTGGGTTGCTATACGCCTGCGGCCCTAGCAGATGTCCCCTGGATGCTGCAGCTGGAGTGCGGCCTGGGAACCAGAGGCAGAGCTCGGATGCTGGTGGGGTCTCCCTGTCGTACCCGTTCAGAATTCTCAAGCAGCTACTCTTCACTTTGCCTTTAGGTCTTTCTTGTTGAGCAAAGGTTTTTGAGGGCTGGACCCCGTGGCGATCATCTTTGCGTAACGGTTGGCCCGCTGGAGGTGTTCGGTGAGCCCCTTCTGGAGTGGTGCTAGCTCTTTGAGCTTCAAGCCGGCGTCTGGGTGGGGCCCTAACGGAGCAGGTGTACCCCGAGGGAGATGGGATGCCTGCAACTGGTGGAGAGAGTAGTGAGCCCCCTGTGACCCTGTGACTGAAATCTTTGGCCTTCTGGATGAAAGACCTACCTTGTCCCTGAGGTCTCCTGCCTCATTTGGACCAAGGAGGATTCTGACCTCAGAGTAGCCTGTTACTCAAGGAGTTCACTACAGCAAAACTTTGACCATGTTTATGGTGACTTTCTTGGCTTTTCAAAATACTTCTCTTTTGAGAGCAGTCAGTAGGATGATGTCTGGGGTTTGAAAGGTTCCCTTATGGGTGAAAGAAGAAAGCGGGGTGTGTTTTGTGCAGATAGGATCTCTTTCCCATAGTTGATAATTTGGGGCCTGCAGTTTTGCTCACTGTTGCTTTTCCTCCTGTTGGTGACAACTGCAGGGCAGGACACGGTTGGGCTAGTGGGTTATGGTGCCTCCCGTAATAACAATTCTCATTCGTTATCTTCTTGCAGATGCAGGAGCCATGGAGTTGAGCTGCAGCGAAGTACCTCTTTATGTAAGTGCCTGCGCATTGGACGGCAGGTCTGAGTGCCCTTTTGTACACACCTGTGGGACTGAAGCGAGGACAAATGTTGGGCTCACCATTGTTGTTGAGGCTTTTCACAAAAAAACCCCCATAGAGCGTTACTGTCTTGTTCAGGTGTTCACGCGGACCCTTTTAAAACTGATTGATTCTCAGTTCTAAAATCTGGGTTTTAATAATATTTCCCTGAGTAACTTCGTTTAAACTGTATAACTTCTGGATTGAGCAATACCCATTTCATTCATGTGAATGACTTTTGAACATTGTATATTATGCTCTCCTGAATATTCAGGAATATTTTCTCTGTGTGTCTTTTTTTGGGGGGGTAAGGTTTAGTGGCAGCTGTGGCAGCTAAAATAAAATAGGAATTTGAAGAGCAAGGCACTGGGGCATCCATAGATTAGGTGGAGATTGAGGGGACAGCGGTGCCCAGGGACATGCCCGGTCAGGCATGCCTTCTGCGTTGAGGGAGGAAGGATTCCATTCTTGAGAACAATTACTGGGCACAACAGGGAAGTGAATGGATGGTGTCTTCACGTAGAAGATGGCAGATGTCTTCACCCTCCCTCCTTAGTTCAGTCAAAACTTCTTTCCTTGGAATCTGAGTTGGTGGGGGGGGGGTGGGCACGGATGGGTACGTGGGCACTTTGGTTTCGGGTGACCTTTGAATCCCCTCATGGTGTTCAGGCCCAGAACTGCATCTAGGCTAAGAGTATGAATTCCATTTAAGTTAATCCTTAATGTAATGGAGGAACTAGAAGAAAATCAGAATCTTCGATTAAAATCTATTTATTCATTTCCCCGTACCACATCTCACTCACTACCCAGGTAGCCCACCTTCCCTCCTCCTTCCCCTACCTGTCCTCTTCCCTTATACAAACTCCATTCTATTCTCTGCAGAAAAGTACATGATAGGATGAACGGATGTCAGAATAATGAGAGAGGTGGCTCCTAGGTTGCCCAGCGGTCCGTAGTACTCTCTAGGTTGCGATTTGCAGGTCATAAAGTAGACATTTGGGCTCGGCTCATCCGTAATTACAGACGAAGACTGGTCCAAGGCTCAACTGTAAATAGCTCCTGGTTCTCTGGCTTTCTTTTTTCTTTCTTTCTTTTTTTTTTTTTTTTTTGGTATCCTCCTCCTCTTAAGCTCTACTTTCTCTGCCCTGCTCTCCTGCCTCAAAACAAATCCCACAAACCTAATCAATATATAGAATCTTGGGGATCCCTGGGTGGCTTGGCGGAGCCCTTTGGCCCAGGGCGCAGTCCTGGAGTCCCGGGATTGAATCCTGCGTTGGGCTCCCGGCATGGAGCCTGCTTCTCCCTCCTCCTGTGTCTCTGCCTCTCTCTCTATGTCTATCATTAAAAAAAAAAAAAAAAAAAAAAGATCTAGAATCTTGTAGTTGATGAACATACTAGTGTAGCTATTTTGATTCCTACCTATGAGACTACGATCAGATTAGGGAAGAGTCAGTACACAAAGCCTACGGAGAGGAGGGGCTTAAAGGACAAACAAAAGCAAAAATAAATTTTTTCTAATTATTAGACCGTATATACTAACTGGAATAAGATGAAATATATGGAAGGTGTTAAGAAACCATTACTCATAATCTCACCCCCTATAGATACTGTGTTAAAGTCTTTGTTATTCTAAGGTGCAGACTTTTTGCCCCCCTCGTTTTACCAGCTCTGAAATTGAGATGCTCTTATGTGCCGTGTTGTAGTTACTATCTATGCCTGCGTGTCCTTGGTCACAGTGGTCCTGTGGTTGTCACTTAGGACTACCTGTGTGCCTTGCTGGTGATACGTGAATTAGATGCTTTCAGAATGATTCTACTAGACTTGGCATTAAAAAGCTAACTTACTCTGTATACACGGTAACATGGAAGACATTGAAACAGTGGCCTGATACATAAAATCTGTCTAAATTTAGAAGTTCTTGCAATTAGTATAAAATAAAATTCAATCCTGCCATAATTAGTAATTTTTTGGTGGAATATAAAATAGAAATTATAACTGATATAAGTGATTACCTTAGATTAGATGAAATAGATTGTTTATGTTTAACATGACTCTTAAAACATGCATACGTATGTGTCTGTATATATATTAAATCTATATATAAATATAAAAAATATAAAAATATGTAAAAATTATATATATATACAAATCTGATTATAACTGATTTTTTTCCCCTCACTTAAACTTTTATGTCAGTATTACAAACTGATGTCAGCCAATTTGACCACTTGGGCACATGCAGTAAGAGGCCAGAAGGGATATACTTTAATGAAAACAAGACTTAAAACTAATTTCCACCAAATTAGTAACATATAAACAGCACACATAAGAACTATACTAATACTTATTGCTGTATTTTGGGGCAGGCCTCCTCTCTGCTTTTTTGTGTGGAGAAGTTTGATAAATAGTTACTTCTAGCTTCTAGTTTATAAAATTTGGTTTACAAATCTTTAATTTTTAAAATTTGTATTTACGTTTTACATATGTTATAACAATTGGAAATATCAAGAAAAATTAGAACCTCATGTTTAATCCTGTCACCAGTATGAGCACTTTTGATATTTTAGTATGTTTTTTCAGAGTTTTATTGATATTTGTGTTGAATTTTATTGATGTTAAAGCATTCATTATTAAGGCATTTATTTAGATAAGGTGTTTTCTTATTTTACTGCAGTATGTATATATATAATTAAAGATTTTCTATTCTTAAGTAATCTCTGTACACAACATGGGGCTTGAACTCCTGGTCCTGAGATCAAGAGTCACAGGCTCTGCTGACCAAACCAGCCAGTTGCCCCTTGACTGCAATATATTGGATTTCTTTATTTTGTTATTTTTACATACTAACAATTCTATTTGTTACGATTTTTTATTTTAGAAAAACAGATTGACTCTGGCAAGTGTATAATTAAACTAAAACCCAAATAAAACTAGTAATTTTAAAGGGCCTATAACATACTGAGATACCTTTAAATTATAAAATAATAATTGCATGCTAATGAAAAAATCTCATTAAGATGGTCTTTAAAAATATAAATTATAAAATCTATCTCATGGAGAATTAGATCACATAAATGGAGTGATAATTATGGGAAGAAAATGTGATGGAAATTATTCTCAGCTTTGATCCACCCTCCACCTTGTTCAGGTGATTATTTTGTTGTTGTTGTTCCTTTGATTATAAATCATTTTGATGTAAGAATTCTTTTTTTGGGAGGGGGGATTCATTTTTAAGGGTCAGAGGTCTTTGCTTCTAGGTCACTAAAGAGAATCCTTACTAAAAATAGTAGAGAGCATTCATTTATCAATTCTTGGAGATTTTTGGGGTTCTTTAGGGAATTCTATATATAGTATCTTACTACCTGGAAATCCTGGAAGTTTCTACTTCTTACTGATTTGGATGCCTTTTATTTCTTTTTCTTGTCTGATTGCTGTGTCAAGGACTTCCAGTACTATGTTGAATAAAAGTGGTGAGGGTGGGCTTGATCCCAAGACCCTGAGATTGTGACCTGAGCCAAAATTAAGAGCCGTCACCTAACCAACTGAGCCACCCAGGCACCCTTATATTTTCTACTTCAGTTTCCTATTTTATTTTCTACTTCAGTTTTCTGTATTATTTAGTTTACCGTTTTGCCAGCACAATTTTAGTTTCCATTGGTTTATTTTTAGTCCCTATGTGGTTATCAAATCTTGGCCTGTTTCTTATGCCCATAATAGTTTCATAATCTTGTGTATTTTACTGTATGCACAAAGAACTTAAAATTTTTTTGCATGTCAGGAATTTGTTTCTGACTCTGATTCTGTCTGGTGTGCTGTAGAACTTTATAGTTCCTTTGGCAAATGTTTAAGGAGGCAATCTTAGTGTTGGAGATGCAGGGATATTCCTCAACTCAGCCAGACTCATTCTGATTTTTGAAGTGAACAATGGAGATCCATTGAGTTGTTATTGCAGGAAAAGAAACCCTGCACTGTGATATAAGGTTAGAGAAGAAGCAGGAGTTGGCATCTGGTAGCCAAGAATTCTGAAATACCGATTTGTAGACCATAGGGATGTGAGCCTTGTGAATCCATTTTTCAGCCTCTGAGCAGCTTCCTGCGTCTGTGCTCCAAGGGGCACCAAAGGAGCCACATTGAAGGCCAGGCTGTTTATTCACGATAGAAAAAAAAAAAAGCACAGATGCATGTGATCTGGTTTGAGGTCTAGGCTTAATTTTCATTTTTTATTTTTATTTATTTTTAAGGATTTTGTATGTTTATGTATTTTAGAGAAAGAGTACAAAGGGCAGGGAGGGGCAGAGGGAAAAGGAGAGAGAGAACCTGAAGCGGACTCCTGGCTGAGTGTGGATCCCAACATGGGGCTGACGTCAGGACCCTGGGATCATGACCTGAGCTGGAAACAAGAGTGGGGTGCTCACCGAATGAGCCCCCTGGATGCCCCTCGGCTTTGTTTTTAGATTGAGTGACAGACAACATGGTTTTAAGAGGAGGATGAGTGTTAAGCTGGCAAAGAGTTGTGATGATGAAAGTGATGACAAGTGTGAAAGCCTGGAAGAGTGTCAATTATGGTGAATATAACTGATCTCCATGTTTATTCTCTCTCTTAAACCTCCGTAATCACTTGGGAGCTTAAAAGTTCTAAATTGGAAGTCATGAAGTTATTTCTATTTTTTAGTTTGTTGTTTTTGGCCCTTTGTTTCCTAGTTTGTACATAAAAAGATAGGAAATGATGCAAGCAGAGTTTAAAAGGAGGAGAGATTTTGCTTACTTGGTATTTGAATTTTGAAACAGAAAGAGATTTTGCATTCACAAGCCAAGTAATATTTTTGCTGTTGGGTGTTTTTTGGTTACTTTTTAAAATTGGGTTTTCTCAAAGTTTCTGTAGATTGACAAATGTCCTAAAACACATACATGTTCTACTTGTTAAGCTAGGAACTTCTTTCCACATATTTTTATTTTTATGTAAGTTGTAATTAGCACTAATCTTCCCAAAATCAGCTCCGTGCTGTGAGTAAAGCAGAAGAACTCTTCTTTGAGAAATTGTTGATTGCAATGATTTTTTTCCTCAATAAAAATAGCTTCATTTTAAATAAAGTTATTTAACTCTTGCTCATCATAAAAAATAAAGCAAAAATATTAGAAATTACTTTTTGCAAATAAACACACAATATTCCATAAAAGGAATCCTAGAAAATCTGTTAGGATCCTGGGCAGATTCTATTAATTAATTCCTCCCCATTTTATAACCCCTTTTCTCTCTCCACTGGTAACTGCTGTTGAAAATGGATGCGTTTCTCTCAGCAGCATTAGAATTCCTTTGGAACTTACTGGCAAAAAGAATTCTGAGGCCTTTACCCCAGACCTACTGAATCGGATATTCTGGGGGCCTGGCAATCTGCATTGGAAAGCAGCTTTCAGGTAGTTCTGTTGCACGCTACAGTTTGAGAACCAGACTTAATGTATATATTTACACATTTTTGTGTGCTTCTACAGCCCTGTGCATAAACTTAGACGCAGCTTTAATAAAATCGTTTTTAAAAATCTGGCTCATATTTGGACTTCTGTATCTTTTCCAACTAAGCAATAGTTGGTAGAAACTCCTCTAAATCATCAGCTGTAGCTCAAACTCATTCTTTTTAATGAGTGGGTGTGGACCAGGGCACTGTCTCTGGATGGATATTCACTTTATTTTGGTTCTTGGCAACCATGAACAATTATTTACTAGATATCTTTGTATGTCGTTATATATTGATATTTTTGTCTCTGTAGTAGAGATTCCCAGGAGTTGAATTGCTGAATGAAGGGTGTATTTCAAATTTTAATGGGTTGCTTTGCAAATGAGATGTAGCACCATTTCATTAAGTAACTTTCAGATATATTAAGTATCTAGTCTTTTTTAGCTTTGATAACTACTAGTTATGAAAAATTGGGTGTTCTCATTTTCATTGTGCAAAGAAAGGCAGTGTGTTAAATTTTGTATATTTTATAAATGCTAAAAAATGTCTTGATCTTTAATTTTCTGCTGTGGTTCTTCATCTCTGACATTTGCTGAATTCCGGTTAATGCGAGGATCTACTCCATGGAGAGGTTTCTAAAATCTGCAGAGGGCGTGTCTGTGAACCTTTGCGTGTGGGCTCTTGCTCTCTTCCGCCCTTCAGGCGTGTTCATCGTAGCAAGTCGCTGGGAAGAGCCTCATCCTCTCTCTCTGGAGGCTGCTAATGGTTTAATGGTTTAGCAGTGCAGTGTTCACTTCAGTAGCTCGTTGCCAGCTGGATCTAAGCTGCTTCCCTATTCCCTGAGCATCTCATGTTTGCTACTCTTCAAGCTCACAGCATCCTGCTGTGTTTGTCCCAAGAATATTAGTGGCTGCTGGGCTCATTGTATATATTAATTGAAAGTGTAATCTGATGGTTAGAGATCTGATTAGCTCCTTCGGTAGCCGAGCTGACCCTCCCCCAGGCAAGCACTTATATTTTGGGCTTTGGAGTAGCTTCCTTGAGTCCTTGGCTGAGTGCACCCTTCCTGGTCCCAGCCTTATGGGGGGAGGACCCGAGGACAGGTCCCACCACCTGTTTCCTAGCCTAGGGAGGCCGCTTCCTATGGAGGCCGGGACTTGGTGGCTTTGTTCTCTGCTCACCTGGCAGACGCCTCCTTCCTGACCCGTGCAGACTCCCTCTGGCTTCTGGTTCCTGTTGAAGGAAATCCTGTCCTCCAGATGCTGCTCCTTCCCTGCTGGTGGCTCTGCATCCCGATGGCTGCCTGTGGCCTCTCTCCATGATTATCCCAGTGTTGGGGGGCGGAGAGTAGCTCTGAGACTTTTGCCTGGTCACCCTGACTTTGAGATGAGGAAATTAAAGTTCTCAGGGAGAGTGACTTGCTTGACTCATTAACTGAGCTGATTTGATATTGAGAAGTTTGGATGATGTATTAGAAGTCATAAAATTTTGTTGTTCAGAAATTGGGAGAGACCCCCATAAGCCTGGGTTTTTCTCACCCTCAAAATGTCCTGCCACCACAAGTTGATTGCCCCATTGGCTATTACTCAAGGGTGCCATTGAGTTCTTTACAAGCTTGCAGTCTCTCTTGAGATTTTTTTTTAAAAAGATTTATTATTTATTTATTTATTTATTTATTTGAGTTTTTTTTCTTAAAAGTATTTTATTTATTTATGAGAGACACAGAGAAGAGGCAGAGACCCAGGCAGAGGGAGAAGCAGGCTCCGTGCAGGGAGCCCAACATGGGACTCAATCCCAGGACCCGGGGTCATTCCCTGAGCCAGAGGCAGACGTTCAACTGCTGAGCCCCCCAGGTGTCCCTGTCTTGACCTTTTATGGTGAAGAATGGTGTCACTTCCTGGGCCTTCCATGAAAGCATCTCCCTTTTCTCAATTTTTTTTTGTTTTTGGTCTTGCTAGAGGATCTTGCCTGTAACTAAATCGGGACAAGCCCTGATCCTCCAAACTAATTTACTCCAAAAAAAGTCTGAGCGCAGTTGTTGTTTTTCATTTGCTCCAAAGAGCTCTCCAGCTCAAATTAATAGAACCACTAGGTCTTGGGGGGAGAGGGCGTGCCTGAGGGGACCTCCAGGCACCAGTACAGCCAGGAGCCAGGAGCGGCTTTTGCCTGAAAACAACTTCTCGGTCACATGTTGCCTCTATGGCCATTTATTAGCAAATTAAGTGTCCCGACTTAATGAGAGCCACACGTGCATCCCAGCGACTTGCCATGTACTGTCCGGATCTTCCGTCGTGTTTCGGCTGAGCCAGGTGACGTCGGCCCCCCTTGATGCCCCTTGGTTTCGCCAGCTTGACCTTGTCCTTCGTGGTCCCGCCTTCAGCTTTGTGCCACTTCTCATCTTTTCCGTGAGGGGCACACTGTGCCGGCGTGTCCTGCCCCCGGTGGCGGGCCGCGGCCACCGCTTCACCTGCCTGGCGGGCGGCCGCAAGTGCCGCCCCGGAGCCCGGGCACCGCGGGGGCGCCGAGCAGATGGCAGCCTCTTCCCCGGCGTCAGCAGAGCCGGTGGCGGACACTGTCGCCTGGTCCCGCCCTAGGCGTTACGGGGCGCCCTTGCCTTCCAGCACGGTGCCGGTTCTGGTGCTGTTCTGTCCCCACGGGCATGCAGACTTTAGACAAAGGCCCAAACGTAAAACGTCCAACTGCGGGAAACTTCGGGAAGAATCCAGCCCGCTGCCCAAGTTTGAAGGAATTTCTTTGTGGGAGGACCACATGTCGTCAAGTCTGATGGCCTCACTGCCCACGTATCAGTGGCCGCCCCCACATTTTGGGCAACAGCAGCCTTGTAGTTTTAAGCACAGACTGCAAAGTAATCGACATTTTTGTTCTCTCGGATTTTAAAAATACATTTACCATTTTCACAGTTTTAGGCATGGTTCATAGGGGTCAGAGCTGTCTCTCAGAGAATCCTCAGGAGAAGCAAGACGTGATCCAGTTAAAATGTTTCACGAACGCATTGTAGGTAGGAGCTGCTACAGAGGATGCGACAACCGTCCTGCGGCATCAGCCACTCCTGCCTCTCGCCCCTCAGCATGTACATGTGCTTGGTTGGAGGGGCTGTTTTTAACTCCTGACCCTTTTCCCTTTTCATCATTTGATACAGTCTGGTTTTGGCCATATTTTTCAAAACTGATCTCATGAAGGTCACTGATTTTGCTCTTTTTTTTTTTAAGATTTTATTTATTTATTTGTTTATTTATTTATTTATTTGAGACACACAGAGAGAGAGAGAGAGAGAGAGACAGGCAGAGGGAGAAGCGGGCTCCATGCAGGGAGCCGGACATGGGATCCGGAACCCCAGGATCACGCCCTGGGCTGAAGGCAGTGCTAAACTGCTGAGCCACCTTGGCTGCCCGATTTTGCTCTTTCTTAATCAGAGTTGTGTAAGTCCCTACTTAGGACAGTGCACTCTTCTAGGCACTAAGGATGTAACAAAGAGGGAAACAGGATTCTTTTTTTCTTTTTTTAAAGATTGTATTTATTTATTCATGAGAGACAGAGAAACAGAGGCAGGGACAGAAGCAGAGGGAGAAGCAGGCTCCATGCAGGGAGCCTGATGCAGGACTCGATCCCGGGTCTCCAGGATCACACCCTGAACTGAAGGCGGGCACTGAATCGCTGAGCCACCCAGGGATCCCCAGGAAACAGGATTCTAACACCTGCTCTCCCAGGGCCTACTTGAGAGTGGAGAGGTGGACAGTAAGTAGGTAAACAAATAAACACATTAGCCCTTCAGTTAGTGGTACATTAGAGCAACACAACGTGGTGATGTTATAGAGAGTGGTGTGTGTCATGAGATAGGGGGAGAGCAAGGATCCCCCATAGCGTTATAGAAGGGTCAGAAAGCACAAAGGGTCCTAAAGTAATAAGGAACTTTGCATACTTAGGGGACAGGAGAAGGCTCAGGCGGCTGGTTCATGGAAGAGAGGAGAGCAGTCAGGGACGTAAGCAAAACCAGGTCATGTGAAGCTTTGGAAGGCGAGGTAATGAAATGCCAAGTTGGCGGGGAGTCCAGGTCTGGAAGTTGCCCTATGTGATTCTTGATGTTCATGAATTCTGCTGTTTCTTACTGAGTTCTTTCTTGGCTATTGTGTTTTCTTCCCCTCTGCTTATATGAGTGTTCCCAGGGCCCACCCCTTTCTTCTTTCTAGGCCAGCTCATCTCCCCTGTTGTGGGAACCACAGTACCTCCTTAAAGACTCCCACATGAGGGTCCCCTCCCTGACCTCTGTGTCCAGGCCACATCTTCTGTTTCCAGCTGGCCTGCTTGGTATTTCCATTCACTTAGCGCTCACTTCAAATCCAACTGTTAAATTTCAAACAGTCTTTCAGTTCTTCTCCAAATCAACCACCTGTCCAACTTCCACAATGCTATTCCCATATCACCATTCTCCCAGGCATGGTGACTTGACATCTGAGTTTTCCTGATTCCTCCATTCCTTCATCCTTTGTAGGTGACCATTTGTCTAGATAGATGGGCTCATGGTCAGGGTTGTCTGTTTTCTCTCCTCAGCCATTATGCAAATTCATCTTCAAGTTATTGTCTGTAACCTCTTCAGAGTTGCCATTTTCTTAGACTTTGTCAATGTTTTATTCTTGCCCTCAAATATTATGTCTTACAGATTCATCCCTTGCTTTGTATCCCTATCCCCTATCTGTTTGATCAGACAAGTTCTCTCTCTACCTTGGTGGGTTTTATTTTCCTACAGCAGACCTTTGCCCAAGCTCTGCTGGCTCCATAACCAGAAATATCTCTCGGGTAAGAATGGGATACTTTATTGTATCTAGGCTGTGACTGTGGAAAAGCTACACATTTGGTATCTTTTTGGAAGTTTTCTAAGACTTGTTTGAACTTTATGGGTTAGGTTACCATTTTGTTTCTGTGTTTTTTTTTTTTTTTTAAAGATTTTATATATTCATGAGAGAGACACAGAGAGGAGGCAGAGACACAGGCAGAGGGAGAAGCAGACTCCATGCAGGGATCCTGATGTGGGACTCGATCCCGGGACCCTTGGATCACAACCTGAGCCAAAGGCAGACGCTCACCACTGAGCCACCCAGTGCCCTAGGTTACCATTTTGGAAGATGCTTTTGCTTCCTGGTTATTTTGATAATCAGGATATATTACCCCTTGGTACCATGGATAGAGCTTGTGGCCTGAAAAGCTTGGCTTTCCAAAGGTAAAGATAATTGAAGGAAAATAATAGCTTTCTGCTTTAAAAAAATTTAGAAAAATTTATTTATTTTTGTATATATATATATATATATATATATTTTTATTTTTGTATATATTTTTTAATTGGCGTTTGATTTGCCAACGTATAACACCCAGTGCTCATCCTGCCAAGTGACCCCTTAAAAAATATAAAATATGAAAATTCCACTACAGAATAATAACTTTCACATTTAAGTAGGAGAAATAATTTGGGGCAAAATGGACACACGGATCCAATGAAATACATTACAAATGTTTGGTTTTTAATCTGTTATGTGCCAGACATGGTACTGTATACTTTTTAAAGAGTTCTCAATATATACAAATCCCTAGGAATTAGGGGCACCTGGGTGGCTTAGTGGTTGAGCATTTACCTTTGGCTTAGGTCATGATCCCGGGGTCCTGGGATCAAGTGCCTCCTCAGACTCCATGTGTGGAGCCTGCTTCTCCCTCTGCCTGTGTCTCTGCCTCTCTCTCTGTGTCGCTCATGAATAAATAAGTAACTAAATCTAAAAAAAAAATAAATAAAAACAAAAAACCAAAACCATAGGAATTAGCCTTCCTTTACAGAAAGGAAAGCTGAGGTTCAATGAAGTGGGGCTGTTTTTTCTTTCTCAGCACTCACTTATCTGGGCCAGGAGCTGTGATAGGCTCAGAAGTGAGCAAGGACTGGCCACCTAGCTGAATTATTGTTAGAATTTGGATTTGAACCCCAGATCCTCTTTCAGCCCAGGGCATTCTCTATTATACCACAACTAGGTGTCCTGTGGACACAGATTATTAACTTTCCTTATATTGAAATAACCTAGTGTGGTGTCCAGTGTATTACAGCTTTTTAGTAAATGTTGGCTGACTGAATTTCTAGAAAACCACTGAGGGAAAGTGAGCTTGTTCTCTGACCCATGATAGCAACATTCTAGACTGTGGCTGTTGTGGTCATTGGGGAGATGGGTGACCCAGCTGAAAAAATGATAATTAAAGGTGGCGCTTGGTCACATCTACGATTGTATAAACCCCTTGCACATAAACTCCAGCCCTCCTGTTCTCAGGGCCTCATGAGTGTCATGCTTACTCATTTGGCCAGACCTTGTATATGCTGCTTCCTGTCCTTGGTACACTCTTGTTTCCTCTCCCTTGGTATAATTAAATTCTTACTCATTGTGCAGATTTCAGCCCAAATGGGACACCCAACTTACCATTTTGGGTTTATGGGGAGGTTGTATTATTGTTTGTTTTTATCTCTTTTATTAAGCTTGTGATCCTCAATGCAGCTGAGGTTTAAAATATTTTTTATGTCCCCTGATTTTGCAGTGCCCAGGACAGTGCCGGGCTCAATTAGTGTTTGTCAAATGAATATGTGGTTCTAATTTAGTTTGACTCAAGCAGTGGTCAGTTTTCAGGACACTCTTCAATTTTATTGCTTTCTTATCTCTGTGCTGTTGTACGATTTTCCCAGCAGGTATACGACCACCCCTATTTTGGGATAGGGACAGTTTTTTTTTTATTTTTTTTTATTTTTTTTATTCCAGGTGCACTGTAGTCAGAGCAAAGGTCCAGTTAGGAGGGGACTGTAACAAAAGAAAATTAGGAGATTTGTGGGGAACACATCCCCCGAGTTTGAGGCTTAATTATAGAGGCATCACATAGAATCTCCCAAATTATGCAATGCAAAAATTAAGTTTTTGTGAGGTAGACAATTCCTAGCTAGGGATTAGAATTTAACAGGAAGGAGGTTCTGGGAAAATAGCAGGGAATTAAAAGATTATCTTGTCCAGCTGAAGATTTCTGAAGAGATTCCTAACTCAGTTAAGATGATCTGTGAATGATGTCCCATGAACTCCCCCCTCTTCCTGGGCATTCCTGACTAGTATCTCCTATCTCGTAGTAGGAGATGAACTCCAACTCCATGGCGTTGGAAAGAAGTCTACCTGTTACTACCTGACCTGTTTTGAGGTACCTTGTAGTGCTGTGCAAAGTGTTTTTACACATTAGCTCTTTCATTAGAAGCACACACTGCTATTTATTGGAGGAGGTGAACTGAGAGATGTTAGATGACCTGCCTGGGTACATTTGGGCGTGCGTTATTACACTTGACCAGATAAATGTGCCAAGTTAGGTGAGAAACAGGCAGGGGCAGGTCCAGGTTTTATGAGGCCTGGGCTTATGCAATTTGAAGGGTTCTTTTTCAGAAAAAGAACATAAGATTATAAAAACAAAAGTACATCAAAGTGAGTATAATGAGAAATGACAACATTTTTAAAAGCTGAGAAATTCCGTATATTTTCATATTCCAGCCTCCTCTTCACCAAGTCCTGAAAATGCCTTCAGACACATTAGTGCCACCCAACAGGCAAGGGGAATATGTTCTAGGGGAAGTCTCATGGAAAGAAAGCGTACTCAGTGGCTGTTAAAACATCTCCCACCTAACTCCAGCATAGAATAGAAAATAATTATATTTTTCCATGACATTTCACCCAAAACACTTGGAGTAAACACTTAATGACAAGCTCATTTCCCAGTAGTCTATGTTGTTTTCCTCTGGTGGCCAAAGTGACCACCCTGACCTCCACAGATCAAACTGTCACATTTAAAGTATGTTACTATTGGAAATTTAGAAAAAAACAAACGGGCAGCCCCGGTGGCTCAGCGGTTTAGCGCTGCATTTGGCCCAGGGCGGGATCCTGGAGACCTAGGATCGAGTCCCACGTCGGGCTCCCTGCATGGAGCCTGCTTCTCCCTCTGCCTGGGTCTCTGCCCCTCTCTCTGTGTTCTCATGAATAAATAAATAAATAGATCTTAAAAAAAAAAAAGAAAGAAAGAAAAAAACCAAACATAACACTTAGGGCCCTATGTGTTACGTTTGGCCTCAGAAGAGGCCTTGTAGAGCAGGAGTCTTGAAGCTTAAGCTTTATGGCAAATCCGCTCGGCACAGGCTATACAAACGGGGAGAAGCAGGCCGCCACACTGTCCTGCCCTCAATACTTCATTAGTGGGGAGGCAGCATAATCCTAGAGAGTGAATAGTGAGAAATGGGTGGGTAAGGATGAGCTGAAGATGCTTCTGGAACCATCAGAGGGGCTCAGGAAACACTTCTTAAAGGGCCTGAGGTTAGGAGGCTCGGTGGGCTCACCAGCGGGCAGGCAGGACAGGAGGGGGCATGGTCTGAGAAGGGTCATGGGCGTGAGGCAGCCCAGAGAGTGGGAGAGAGGGCCCGGTAGCCTCGGGCTCCAGAGGCTGGTGCAGATCACGCCTTGAGGGAGGGCAGTGCGAGCACTGAAACCGGGTCTTCTGACTCTGCCTCGCTGTATCACCTTAGGTGGTGGTTACACATCCTCACATGTAACTTTGAGCATATTTTCTTCTAAGTGCAGAGAAGAAGAACCTCTGTGTCTTGTGACAGATGGTGGGACCACTGAAGGCAGAACCCACAGCCTGAGGTCCTTCCCTGGTGGTCTGTTTTGGAGTCACAGTGACAATGTGTTTTCTGGATCAGGAAGCAAGATGGGAAGACTTCGGGTGGGGGGGCAGTGCATGGCTACTGAGGTTCCGTGTTTTCCCAGAAGGCTTGTCTTAAAAGCCTTTACTTTTGTGAAGATCATAACAGTGGAAGGAACAGCTAGAGAGAGAGCTGCAGGGGAGAGCTCATTAAGCAGTTTAGGAAGACCTGTCGTGGTAGAGTGTGTCAGAGACTAGGTTTGTCTTTAGGGATTTCTGAAGACGTCAGTGCCACCTCAGAATTTGGAATGACCAGGTTGTGGAGCAGCAAATGGATGAGGGCTGGTCTGGGGTCATGTGGGATGTGGGAAATGGGGAGCATGGGAGAGAGTTTGAAAATATGGGTCACTAAAGCCGAATACAGTTAAGCATCTGCTATAAATATTTATTGGTTGAAATATGGTTATAGTTATTAAATGTGACTTTCTAGAAAGAGGAAACATGGCTTCTTAAATTCCCTTGAGAACAGATAACAAAGAATCCACCAAAAAAAAAAAAAAATGAAATTAATCACCCAATGGAAAAAGGTCTCTTGAACAAATGAAGTTGAGAAAATTGGGCACCCACATGCAGAAGGATGAAACTGGACCACTTTCTTAAACTATACACAAAAATAAACTCAAAATGGATGAAAGATCTAAGTATGAGACAGGAGTCCATCAAAATGAAATCCTGGAGGAGAACCCAGGCAGCAACCTCTGTAACCTCGGCCACAACAACTCCTTGCTAGACACACACAAAAGCAAGAGAAACAAAAGTGAAAATGAACTCTTGGGACTTCATCAAGATAGAAGGCTTCTGCACAGCAAAGGAAATGGTCGACACAACTAAAAGGCAACCTGTGGAATGGAAGAAGATATTTGCAAATGTCTTATCAGACAAAGGGCTAGCATCCAAAATCTATAAAGAACTTATCAAACTCAACACCCAATAAACAATCTAGCCAATAAATGCACAAAAGACATAAACAAACACTTCTCCAAAGAAGACGTGAACAGACAGCAGACACATGAAATGACCAATGGACACATGAAAAAATGCTCAGCGTCACTTGGCGTCAGGGAAATCCAAATCAAAACCACAGGAGATACCACCTCACACCAGTCAGAATGGCTAAAATTAACAACGCAGAAAATGAGATGTTGGCGAGGATGCAGACAAAAGAGAACCTTCTTGCACTGTTGCTGGGAATGCAAGCTGGTGCAGCCTCTCTGGAAGACAGGGCATCCGCAGAGAGTTAAAGATAGAACTACCGTACAGCCCAGCCATGGCAGCACCTGCACCCCAGTGTTTATGGCAGCAATGTCCACAGTAGCCAGATTATGGAGAGAGCCCAGATGCGCATTGATGAATGGATAGGGAAACAACAACAACAACAACAACACACACACACACACAATGGGATATTAGCCATAAAAAAAGAACAAAATCTTGCCATTTACAACAATGTGGATGGAACTGGAGGGTATTATGCTAAGTGAAATACATCATTCAGAGAAAGACAAATATATGATTTCACTTATCGTGGGATTTAAGAAACAGATGAACGTAGGAGAAGGGAAGGAAAAATAAAATAAGATGAAAATAGAGAGGGAGGCAAACCGTGAGAAGCTCTGAAGTCTAGGAAACAAACTGAGGGTTGCTGGAAGAGGTTGCCAGGGGGCTGGGATAACTGGGTGATGAGCATTAAAGGAGGACACTTGATATAACGAGCATTGGGTATTATATGCAACTGATAAATCATTACATTCTACCCCAGTGACCAATAATGTAGTAATGGTTAACTAAATTAAATTAATTAATTAAAACTTTTATTTATTCATGAGAGACACAGAGGGAGAAGCAGGCTCTCTACCAGTTGCTCGATGTAGGACTTGATCCCAAGTCCCTGGAATCACAACCTGAGCCAAAGGTAGACACTCAGTCACTGAGCACCCAGGTGCTCCCTAAATTGAATTTAAATAAAGAATTTAAAAAAGATATGCACATTTATATACACACTTATACACATTTATATGTATATCTGTGCATATATTCTATGTATATATAATGTGTGGATTTAAGAAATATTTAAAAAACGAAAGTAACTCTGCTAAGTACTTAAAAAATTAATGAGGTTCTCATTTTCAGTAGAGATGTTCAGATTAATGCTTTAATGATAGAATTTTATAAATCTGTTTACATGTACTTGGCTGCTCATAAATTAAGAATATTTGTGGGTCAAACAGGAATCACAAATGTCAGTTAATCTCATCATAAAATCTTGTGTGAAGGGGATAACTCATATTTTTGTAAGAAACTGAAAACAGTTGGCATGAATTGCAGTAAAGAAAACTGTCCTAAGGATTAGTGGTACCAACATGAGTTGTATGGCTTTTTTGGTGTGAAATCCAACATTGGCTTTCATAATACTGCGATTGTTTGCTTTTGATGTTGTGATTCTTATGATCCCTTATACCTGCACTACTTCAGCGAAGAATATAGTAGCAAGAGTGTTTTGGGACAGTTACAGGTAAACAATCATTTTAGCAGGAGAGTACACTCTTCAGCAAAACCCGGTGGTGAACACGTGATAACCATACTAAATTCTGCCTTTGCATTCAGATTTTTATATATTATATTTGTTTGAAATAAAGTGTGTTCTTGAATTATAAAAATGTATACGTAAGTGGTAGAGGGTTAAATGTGAAAAAAGAGGGTATTGTGTTAATAGCACTGATCAAACTTAATAGTAACCTTTCCCCCGGGGCAAAACTGGGAAGAAAATAGGCCAAATTGTGGTGGATGCAAGTTGGTGTGTGACATGCTGTCGTTGGAATTTACGTGGGTAGCTACCACTGTGCTTTCAGTGGAGGTTGGAATGACTGGGGAGGGACGTTAACTAAATTGCATGTGGTCCTGGTGAGAACACAGAATAATTTTCAAAGCATTTTTGATGGCAGATCATTGAAAGTACCTTCAACCTCCATGTGAATGAACCATGTGTCCCTCAACTCTCTCTAACTCCTGGAAATTACTGATCTGTTCTCCACCTCTGTAATTTCATTTGGAAATGTTAGGTAAGCGGAGTGATGCAGTTTGTGATCTTTCGATTTTTGCCTTTTTCTCACTCAGTGTAACGTCCTTACGATCCATTCAAACTGTTGTGTGTATCAGCAGTTCCTTGTTTTTTTGCCGATGAGCAGTATTCTTGGTTTGGATGTGTTACATTTTTTTCAACCATTCGCACATGATAGGACATATTGGTTGCTCCCAGGTGTTGACTGCTATAAATCTGATGTGAACAATTATTTATAGGTTGTGTGCGCCGAATTGTCATCTCTTTGGGATGAATGCCCAGGAGTGTGGTTGCTGGATTGTACGCTAAGTACGTGTTTAGTCAGTCTCTGTTCCAGAGTGGCTGTACCGTACTACGGTCACACCAACGATATATGCGAGATCCAGTTTATTTGCATCGTTTTCAATACGTAGCATTGTTGTTTTAGATTTTATTGAGAAGTAATTGACTTACATCGCTAGATAAATTTAAGGTGTACAGCATGTTGGTTCGATACACATAGAGTGAAATGATGACTGCAGTAGGTTTAATATCCACCTTCTCATCTGGATAAAATAAAATAAAACTATTACTATTTTAGGTTTTCTAGTAGATGTGTACTGATATCTTATGGTCTCTAAAATAGATTTTTCCCCTTTATTTTGGCAAAATATATATAAATTTTAACACGTAACCATTTATAAGGACATTTTGGTGGCTTTGAGTACATTCATATTGTTGTGCCACCATCACCATTCTCCACCTCCAGAATTTTCCGTGTTCCTCAACTGAAACTCTGTACCCATTAAACAGTAACTCCCTCCCCACTGTTCCCCCAGCCTGTGCCAACTGCCATTCTGTTTTGTCTGCGCATCTGAATACTCATGGTGTCTCATCAGTGAAATCATACAGTTATTTTGTCCTTTTGTGTCTGGCTTATTTCACCTAGAATGTTTTTATCTATGTCCTAGC
This sequence comes from Canis lupus baileyi, assembly GCF_048164855.1. Classification (NCBI taxonomy): domain Eukaryota; kingdom Metazoa; phylum Chordata; class Mammalia; order Carnivora; family Canidae; genus Canis; species Canis lupus. Next base: position 57,168,268 of record NC_132842.1, read on the forward strand.
ATATGTCAGAATTCTATTATTTTTTTAAATACTGAATAATATTTGCTTGTATACTACAATTACTGATCAATTCATTTGTTGATGGGCATTCGGGTGGTTTCTCCCTTTTTGCTATTGTGAATGTTGCTGCTGTGAACATGGGTGTACAAGTATCTGAGTTTCTGCTTTGAATATTTTTGGTTGTATATCTAGAAGGGAATTTCTGGATCATGCTCTGATTATCTCACTTCTAGAGGAATCGTCAAACTATTTTCCACAGTGGCTGCATTATTTTACATTCTTACCACAATGCACAGGGATTCTAATTTCTCCACATCCTCACCAATGTCTGCTATTTTCTACTTTTTTTTGTATATTTTTTTATTGGAGTTTGATTATTTTCTACTTTTGATAGTGGCTATCCTCATGGCTTTGAAATGGTTTTGTATAAACTTCGATAAAGATACTTGAAGTATTTTTGTAGCCATCCCTGTAGTATGGATTATTGATTAAAATCCTCCAAACCTTTTGAATTATGCCCAGTCTTCACTCTGTCTCAGGGTGAGATTAAAGATAATTCATGCATCACTCTGAAATTATAGACATTTCTCATCTGAACATATTTAGATTTTGGGTTGAGATAGCAAGAGTTTATGTGGTGAGTTCAGTTAGCAAAGAATGCTCTAACTGTGTTTGAGTAGGAAGCGCGTTCAGATAGCAATCGATGTATCTAGAAAGTTATGTGAATCCAACTGAAAAGCCATAATCCAGGGGAGATTAGTGCAGGAGGGAAGGTATTCTATTTTAAAGTTAAATGTCACATGGACAACGTAGCAGGGAAAACCCAACCAGTCAATTTATGCAACTACATGTTTTATGGCTAAATTGGTGACTTTTAGTCAAATTGCCTGAATGATCCTTCAGAGAATATTTTTCAGAATGTCTTGGAATTCCACATCCAGAATTTTTTGGTTTAGGATTCTTTGATCCTCACTTTTATTAATTATTTGATTTCCAGAAGGCAAGCCAGTAGAGGATTTTTTAAAATGAAGGGCTTTTTGAAAATAATTTAAATGTGAAAATGAGAAACTCCGGGAAGAAACTTCCAACATGAATCCTAGTATAAGGAGAAGTTTCAGATCCCGTGAGCCAGCGCCTGCGGAGGGTTACTGAAGCACCGTCAGGGCTGAGAGGTCGGAAGACACATTCTGGGTTATTCTTCAAGCAACAGTTGATGGCAGCACGAAGCTCAGACGTTTGGAAGGAGGGAGGCTTCTGCGGAAGGACCTTGCACACTCCAGCCTTAACTTCTAGAACTGGACTTGCCTCGTCAGCTTTCCTGGATAACAGTTGCGGTGGCGATTTTTACTTTTTCATTTTTACCTCAGCGGTTCTATTTTCCCCTATGCCAGGGGTAGCCTTTCATCTTGACCATACGATCATCTTTTTTTTTTGCATATTTTTGGTTTGAGTTAGGAGATGGATTACCTGAGGCATTTTGATTTGTTTCTCTTGGCACTTTTCCCCCCTTTCTCTTACATGCTCGGGTTAAGTATGCTGTTAGGATTTGTCCCAAGTGAAGACCCTTTGCTGTGTCTCCAGGAAGGGCCACGTTTCACCTCATCATAAAGCTGTTATATGTCTTGGGTTGGGATTTTTGAGTAGCCAGCAGGTTCAGTGACCACCACAGTGTCATGGCATCTAGCAGAAGAGTTTCTAGAATAGTCTGCTCCCTCTAGCAGTGTGTCAGAACACCCTGGTTCACGGGGACATCATCCTGGTGTATTGTGAGGTTTTTGCACTGCTGATGGGTAACATTTGATAGAGGCAGGACAAAGGGGACTGGAGGTTCATGGACACAACTGGGGAAGGGTGGCTGGAACACTCTTATGTGTGTGTCGAGGATTTAACATGCTGGGGACTGAATACTTAGAAGTACTTCACAGCCGCGATGCTTGTCCTTAGGACTCAGATCCTCTTAGGTGGCATTTAATTCTATGAATTGTTTGGTCTTCATAAAACATTTAAAACAAGTGGAGGATATCTTATCCTTTGAAAGCCCTTGACATATGGAGATAGAAGCAAGCAGCCATTGAGTCAGGCTTATGAAAAAACAGAGCCTTTAGAGATAAACTCTGTGTCCTTTCCTACTTTGAGTTACATTCCTTCCCTCCTCTACTCTCCCAACGACCTCCTTTACTCAGCCAATGCTCTTACCTTCTCTTTGATGAGTACCAACTGAACACCTGCTACCTAATACCCGACTACCGGAAGCGTTTGGTTAACTCCGTGACATTTGAGGTGAGCGTCAGGCAGCATGTGGCATCTGGAGAATAAGCACTCAGGAATTGTTTATTTACTAATTAGAAATATGGTGATCAGAGTCCTTCCCAGTCTTTTAAAAAAGATTCATTCATTCATTCATTCATTCATTCATTCATTCATTCATTGATGAGAGACACACACAGAGGCAGAGACCCAGGCAGAGGGAGAAGCGGGCTCCATGCAGGGGGCCCGATGTGGAACCCAATCCTGGGACCCCGGGGTCATGCCCCAAGCCAAAGGCAGATGCTCAGCCACTGAGCCCCCAGGTGTCCCAACATCCTTCTCAGTTTTTATATAAATTAAGACACTTGGTGGCCAGTGTCCTAGCTAGGTTAACCTGTCTCTCCAAATTCTGAGTGTGCACACCTCTGAAAGGCGAGCTGCCCATTTGATTTTGTGTTGCTTTTAGGGGATGGGGAAGGAAAGGCTTAGTTTTAGCCTGCCTGCTGTGGGCCAGGGGAAATCCAGTTTCTCATCAGAGTCTCTAGCTCTTGTGATTTCCTGGACCATACCAGGCATCTAAAGGATATGTTTTTCTGGCCTGTGTTGTCATCTCAGCTGTCGATCTCGGATGATGGGAATGATGCTCACGGTGAGCGAAGCGGCTTATCAGTAGGCCTGTGAGTACCTGCCAAAGACAGCCTGTCCACAGCCTGCTTAGACCCAGGCTTTGGGAGCGCCAGAGTGGGGTGGGGTTTCTGTGGCGGCTGCTTTTTTGTGGCAGTCTACGCAGGTGGAAGAGACCGTGTCCCAGGATGCTTAAGCGATCCAGCAGCCATCAAGTTCTGAGTGGAGCTGAGGGCAGTGAAGGGTCGCCAGATGTCGGCACACTCCTGGCCACGCTCCTTCAAAAGGTCTTCTTGGACCGAGGGACAGAAATAGCCCGTAAGAGAAGCAGATGAAACGTCATTTGTTGTCCTTGGCCTCTGAGGCAGACTGTTCACATGAGGACTGTTAGCCATCAAGCAACAAAGCAATATTGAAAGTGATTTTGATTCCTTTGCCAAGGTTAAATGTACCAAAGGGAAACATAAAATATCTTATAGATTCTATTAAAATTGATACGTCATAATTTGTGATTACTTACCGGAACACAAACTGAGGGAGGCAGCTGTGAGTGGAGACTTTGCATCTGCTTTTCTTCACCAAGGACCGAGCGTGGTACGGAGGAGACACTCAGTAAACACTGATTGTGGGAATCAAACTTACGCGGGGCAAGGTGACAGTCTTAAATGTACAAATCTTGACTTGTGTAAGGGATTTCTAGGTCAACTACACAGGTTGGAGGGAAAAAAACATGCCAGTGTGGGACCTATTTCCCTAGGACCTTCATTCAAAGGTCCCGACTAAGACTTGGCTACTTGCAGGAGGTCAAGGTGGTGCAGGCTGTGGGTCCAAACAGCTTGTAGGGTGAGTACCCTTTTCCCACCTCTACCTTTCTTTTCTGTTCCTGTCCTGCTCCTTAAGGTCAACAAATATTATCTAAGGATATATATGAGTAATGTGTGACTTTAACCCTTAACTCCAAGGACTTAAGTACATAGGGGTGTTTTCAGATTGGTAGCCTTGACCCTATCATGCTTGATCTCTGCACAGCTAGAAATACTGGAACTTGGATCCTGACCTGGTCACCTGAGACCTGCTGCCTTGGGTTCTTCCTGGGTCTGACTCCTCCATAGAGCCAGGCCGTCTCCTTGGAACGTGTGATTGCCTACCTTGTTCCCAAGGGGTATGTGTCACATGCCCCACGCTTCAGGGAACCTCTGCCAGAGTTGGACCTAAGTGTTCCTCTCAGTCTCAGCCCCTTTTCGGTCTCATCCTGTGGCTGCCTGGGATGAGAGCAGGGAGGCAAACTGAGACGTTGGAATGCCCGGGGGGTGATTTATCCTTGAGGCAAGGGTGATCGTGTACAGACGTAAAGTGTGTAAGGAAGTCCTAGTTGGTAATAGAGTGGCTATCCTTTGGCCACCCAGTGTTGGTGGGGATAGGACTTCTGGCTCGGTGTGGGAAATGGCATTCCTATTTCAGTCCAGGGATAAGAGAACGGCTGGACAGAGTGGGGTTGGCTTGGGAGTTCCAAAGCACAGGTATCAGAATATCTTGTAGTAGTGAATCTGAATAGAAATTGGGAAGGTGGCTGTAAATACTAACATACATGTTCTGGAATAGTGCCATATGTTCAATTTGATCATCCCTGAGCAGTATGCAGGGGCAAGCTTGCTTGCTTGCTTATTTATTTATTTATTTATTTATTTATTTATTTATTTATTTATTTATTTAGCAAGCTCACTTATTTTGAGCTTAAAATTTAAAAGAAAGAAAAACTTACATGGCTTTTTATTATGTCTCCCACGAGTGACTTTTCATTGGCCAAATTTATCTGTCCTTCTCTAAACAAAATAGAAACAAAACAAGCATTGTATCAAGGGCATGGATTTTTATATTTTCTGGTATGAAAAGGTGTGTGTGTGTTTCTGACTGTTAGAAGCTGATGAGTAATCCCCTACTGGCTGGGCGTAAACTAAAACATCAAAATGTTGGCACTGGAAAAGGATGGAGAGGCTACCCAATCTACTTGCACCTTGGGAAAGTTCAGTTTACTCAGTCATCGTGAAGACCCTGCCACATCTGTGAGAATAGCTCATTCAATATCCTGTTTGTCCTTAACTTGCCCACTAATTCCAGCATTTAGTCATGGATCTTCCTGTGGAAATTATTACTGGGGTGTTTGAATAGCGACTTTTCCCCTTGTTCCTTCTATATTGATTGGAGTTCTTACATAAGGAGGTTCGTATCCTATAGATTCGGGATATTTATTTTATTCTTTGTGTTATAACCAAATACAATTATTTATTTGCTCAAGTTATTTCTGCTTTAGACTTTGAGAGCTCTTTCAGATTCGCCCCTCTGTCTCTTTGAAATGCTTCCATTTGTTTTTGATGTTGGAAACTTCTTTTCTGGTATCAGAAGATGCTCCAGGTTGCTCTTGTATCTTCCCTGACTCAGCCATTTCTCCAAGGTTCCTTATTTCCTTTTTATTGGAGAATGGGATATAGAAACCAACATCTGGGCACTAGGTGTACTCCTTACCACTGGAGTGTCACAGCTTTTAGATTCTCTGAGTGGACAGAGCTTGGAAATGTGTGTATATACACTAATCCATTATACAACTTTCCTGTGTTTTTATGTTTCCCTGTCTGTATTTATTAAAGGAAAAATGAGCTGCTTTGGCTCTAGTCCAGTACTGCAAAGTTTGCTCTAGTATTCACCCTTTGATTTTAACTCTTGTCTTTGACAGTGAGAAACTTGGATCTTCTTAACTACATACATTTACCCATTGGTTCTAACTTAGTGCTCTTGTTATTGCTAACCTGTACTCCCATGATGCTAAATTTACCAGCTAGAATATAGTTTTTCTGTTCTTTGTCACTGAATAGTTTTTATTACCAGTGGATGTTGAACTTGGTTAAACCTTATCTCAATAGATGGACAAAAAGTATTTTTCTTCTGTAGTCTGTTAGCGTGGTGAGTTACATTGATAATTTGAATGTTGAACTAATCTTGGATTCCTGAGATAACCCCCCCCTCCTTGGTTGTGATGTTACCCCTTTTATGTGTTGCTGGATTTAATTTCCTATTTGTTGGGTTTTGTATCTATATTCATAAGGAACACTGGTATATAGTTTTTTCTTACCTTTGTCAGGATCTGAGAGTAATGAAATTCCTTTTTCACCTGAAGAAAGATACCATATATGTAGACTAGGAATTTTTTTTGTTAATATAAAATGAGGTTATAAAATGATAAAAAAGTATCGTGAAACTATAAGTAGTCTACCTTTTTCACTGAAGTGGAAGTGAAGATCTCTTGATCCATGTTCACCTTTTGCTGTTTCCTGGTGAGATAGACGCTTTCTTCTCCACCCATATGTGACTTGGTCCCTGCAGTGCATGCCAGGGCCAGGGCCAGTGCCAGTTTATATCTCAGGGCTGAGGCTGTGCCAAAGTCTCCAGTAGGCCTGGGCTCAATTTGCATAGAATTTTGCATGCATCTTAACTAGTGGAGGGAAATGGGAAAAAAGTATTTGGAGCAGGCACGAAGTTCAGTGAACTTTTCCCTTGAAATTATCAGCATGCTTCTATTATATGTGGAACAATAGAAAAGTCCTCATTAGACTAGCAGAACTGAGGCATATTCCCACTACTTGCATTCCAGGCTTTTAATCTAGTTCATGAATTGCCCTTCTTTCATTCTCTCTTGGAGGAAAAATGGAAGGAAATCAATTGCAGGATAATATCAACTTTGTTCTGAAATTGGAGTTTAATACTTCGTTGATTTATGAAGTATAATTACTGAAATATAAATCGAGTGAGCATTTGTTGAGAGGGGTTCCTTCAGTCACTGTTTATTTTGCTTTCTCCAGATACTTCATTCTATTTCAACTTGCAAATGGGGGAGAAGCTACAGTCCTAAGAAAATAAAATTACTATATGAAATACAAATTTTTATGCAAATGCCATATTTGACGAGACACAGTTATTGTGAAAAACTTCTTAACCTCCCACGAAGACTGTTTTTAAGTCTGTATGGAAAATCTATTTCCCAGGGTTGAGATTGGTGGAACCTATTACACAGGCCGATTCTAGGGGATCATTTTCAGCATACTCTCAAATGCATCCAGCCATTCTCCCAGGACCTTTCTTGATCTTTTAATCTTTCTGTCTTCATAATTGCTTTGTAAATTCTTCCTTTTCATTCACTCCACCCCTTCAAGCTGTTGATGTAGGGTTGACACAGGGCTAAGCATCAAATCATAGATGCTGTAGTTTCTTACTGATATGACTTACCTTTGCCTCTCAGGACAGGTCAAGGCTGATTTGGGGGCAGAAAGTGGTAGGATAAGAGCACAGGAAGTGGAAATTGAGTCACTAGTGTCTTTTTCAGCCTGTTGATTGGATTTTGGAACAGATAGAAGCTTCTAGTAGAACTATTTGAGATGTGATACTGACATGTTTGTGAACATCACCACCTCTCAGAAGTCTGGAGAGAGGGAGCCATGATGGTATTTTGAAGGAGAGGGACAGTCATCATTTTGAATACTTGTTATATTTGTAAGATGGACTCTTGTAACTTGGGAATGGCCATAGACCTTTTCATGGTAAATAAAATATTTTTGGCTCTTACCTTGAAGAAGAGTAGTAATATATGCAGATATCAGGTTGATGTATTTCTTCCTCTACTTGGCATTACTTGCCTTGAATAAGTGTGGGTGTACGTGTACAAAACTTGAAGTGGCAAATGGATGTCCTTAAAGAGAAATTTATGTCATCATTTCATCACCAGAGAAAATGAAAGAAAGAACAAAGCTGAGAATAACATGGATTTTAGATCTAGTAAGTGGCACGAACTGAGAGATACAGTTTAACCCAGTCGTACCGAATTAGCATTTTAACGTCAAGGAAGTAATTTAACTTCCCTGTGTCTTGTTCCTCATTTGTAGAGAGAGGGGAGTGTTTGGCCTTAAGAAGTGCCTGTATCATTGACTAGCACACAGTTAATTATCAGCATCATCTCTTGAACCAGATAGTGATTGGGGTCACTTGATGAGAAAAGGAAGCATGGACGCAGGACTTGAAGGACAAAGTTAGCCTCTGAGTTTGGGAATTGTGATAAAGTGAGGTAGAAATGCAGGACTTCAGCTTTCTCACTTGGAACCCAGCAGAGATTTTTCATTAATATGTTGAAGGTGTGAAGAGCTAGATGTGTTCTTTTCTGGAAGGCACTGAAGAAAATCACCGGACATTGAAATGTATCCAGTTGGTAATTCTTCCACTGTCAGAATAGAAGGCCCAGGGAAGTCCAAGGTCAAAGGAAATAGTATGTACAAAAGCTTATTTTGAGGACATTCTTTGTTTGCTTTATCATCAATACGATGATACCTTCATCAGCACAACTTCCGGGCCATACGTATGTGTTTATGTGCCTGTATCATTTAGATAAACTCACTGGAATCACATGCACAAATCTTAAGAGTACACAGGGTATATTTTTACAAATACCTGTTTCTAGGGGATCCCTGGGTGACGCAGCGGGTTAGCGCCTGCCTTTGGCCCAGGGCGCGATCCTGGAGACCCGGGATCGAATCCCACATTGGGCTCTCGGTGCATGGAGCCTGCTTCTCCCTCTGCCTGTGTCTCTGCCTCTCTCTCTCTCTCTCTCTCTGTGACTATCATAAATAAATAAAAAAAAAAGATTTTATTTAAAAAAAAAACAAAAACAAATACCTGTTTCTATCGTCATCACCCAAATCAAGATAGAGCAGTGTCTAGCACACTTTTGTGCCCCCTTCCAGTTGTTACCTACACCCAAGGTAAATGCTGTTTGGACTATCATCATAGATTCGTTTCATGAGGTAAGAGATTTTAACTGAACATTTTCTTCCCAACATATTAGTATAGAGAAAATAAAAACAAGACACCAAAATTTTAGCTGAGACAGAAAAGAATGAGTTCTCTGATTACACTTACTAACAACTCCTTAAACAAAGTGAATGCTTGTTCATAAGGTTAACTCCTTTCCTACCACTCCCGTGAAAACACTTATTCCATTGTGTGGATCAGGCTACAGTAGTCTGATTTAGGCAGAATAGAAAGTAATTGGAAGACGGCTGGAAACCCAAACTCAAAAGAGCGAAGGAACACAGTCAAGGTCTTGTCCTGTCGCCAGTAGAATCTGGGTTTGATGCTGCTGCTGTTGGACTGTAAGGCTGATTCCCTTTGCAGTCACCCCTGCTCATGCTTTGAACAATCTCTGACCTCTGGGTCTTTATGTCACTCATCCCAAATCTAGAATCTGAAATGGGACATGATGAGCTTAGCCTAGGACATATGACTGCCAAAGGCCAGCAGAGGAAATGTCTGTTTTTGAATTGTGAGGTAGGGTCTCACCTGCCATGAAGACTCAAATAGTGGATGATTGTCTTTAAAAAAAAAAAAAAAAAAAAAAAAAAAAAAGAAAGAAACCAAGCAAAACAGAAAAAGCAAACTATCTACAATACCTAAGTTGACTTATTTTATTTTATTATTTTATTTTATTTATTTTTTAAAAGATTTTATTTATTTATTCATAGAGACACAGAGAGAGAGGCAGAGATACAGGCAGAGGGAGAAGCAGGCTCTATGCAGGGAGCCTGACGCGGGACTCAATCCCAGGTCTCCAGGATCAGACCCCGGCCTGCAGGCGGCACTAAACCGCTGCACCACCGGGGCTGCCGGACTTCTTTTATTTTAAAGCCCTTATTGGCTGCAAAAATAAATTTTATCTTTAGGTCAGAGCACATCTAATGTATTAGGTGTTAAGTCGCAGATTCCATGCACCTTCAGGATGGAGCGGAGCACTGCTGTCTCAATATGCTATTCACTTGCGTGGAGGAGCTATTAACAGAGCTGCTAATGCTCATCTCCTAGAAGAAATGCCTTGAGTTTTGAAGTAAAATTATCTAGGTGACATTTGTCTTGCACAGAAATATGCTGGCATTCCAGTCCTGTGACTTAGTGGTGACATGTGCTAATCTTAGCTCTCAACTGAGAATCGTTGGTTTCTTTGTTTTGATGGCAAATCTTGAGAATTCTGTGACAATTCTGAGTATGATGGCTGTGTCACTGTACAATGTTTTGAGTGTGAGGGCCTGTTTTGGGATCCAGAGTTGTTCCTGCTCATGTTATTTGTGGTAGGAGTCTGCATGGTTAACCAACCTATTGTGGTCTGGATTTGACTTGTGCTTATTTTGGTTGAGCCAAGTTGGGGGACGATAGTACTTACTGATGGTGTAAACAGTTGGACGGACTACTCAGCAGTGGTGTCCTGGTCACCCAGTCAACATCAAAGGTGGACATCTCTCCACCTTTCCCGGTGATGGTGATCCTGGGCCTGCATTTGTTTCAGTTCACTTTGTTATAGAAGCACCATTCCTTTCCTAACTGGCCAAACCCAGCAGTTGCAGGTTCTTATTTATATTCTTGAGACTTTTCCAGAGTGTGTGTTTTTCCAGCCATGTCCATAGTCACGTCATGGCTTCATTATGAATGTAGTGTGGAGAACTATTTGATGGCTTAGAGAAAATATCTGCTTCAGGTAAGCTAATTTGGCTTACAATATTTCATATTTCTTAATCTGAATTTTTTAAGGTTTTGTTTATTCATGAGAGACACAGAGAGAGAGGCAGAGACACACAGGCAGAGGGAGAAGCAGACTCTCTCTGAGGGGAGCCCGATATGGGACTCTATCCCAGGACCCCAGGATCACGCCCTGAGCCGAAGGCAGACGCTCAACCACTGAGCCACCCAGGTGTCCCTTAATCTGAATTCTAATGATGAATAATTATACAGCTGAAATTGAGGATGTAAAGCTCATTACTAAAAGATACTCTATACTTCCTGTGCTCAGAATTTCTGAATGTTTCCCACTAGGAAAAACACACTGCTGCTTTTATGACCCGTTTACATGCTTAAAGCATATTCTTTATTTGTACAGTTGGTGAATCTAGAGCATTTGTTGAGACAGAGGATGCAGAATGAAGTGTAAGGAAAAAAAAAAAAAACCCAAAGCAAACAAAAACCCTGAAAAATTGACCCAAGCAGATGTTCAGGCAGTTTGTGTAAATGAACGTAGTGGGATTGCATACTTTTATAGTTTGTAGTCATACTCAACTTTGCAAGTGCAGGCTTATTTTGACATTAATGTGATATATTATTTGGTGTACTCGATTTGTCCCCAACCTAGACCCCAGCCAAAGGTGTTTTTTTGTGTGTGTGTGTGTTTATTTTTTTTGGATGAGAAGCCCTACTGTATTTATGTATTTAATCCTGTTAGAATTAATGTGCAGTGTTGTGTTAGTTTCGGGTTTACAGCAGAGTGATTTGATGGTTCTATACATTACTCAGTGCTCATCATGATATTGAGCACTTAATCCCCATCACCTGTTTCCCCCATCCCACCACCCACCTCCCCTCTGGTAAACATCAGTTTGTTCTTTATACTCAAGAGTCTGCTTTTGTCTCTTTTTTTCCCTCCGTTTTGCTTCTTAAACTTTAGACATGAGTGAGATCATATGGTGTTCGTCTTTCTCTGACTCGCTTATCTCACTTAGCATTACACCCTCCAGATCCATTCATATTGTTGTAAATGGCCAGATGTCATTCATTGTTTTCCAAGTTTCAGATATTAGTCAGCATAAACCTCGACACAATACACGAACATGGTTCTGTGCATTTAAAAGCGAAATATTTCCTGGATAAGTGGACAATTGTGTAGATGTCTTCTCAACGCAGCTTTATAGTGAAGCATTTCATTTAGAAGTCCGGGCGTTCTTTTGCAGTTTGCTGTAATCCGTATTCATGCAGTAGAACTTATATTGATCATTGGGACTCAGTTTGTTCCAGGTTCTGGATAATTCCTCCTCCAGCCGACATCCGCATTGATCGGTGTCAGGTGCACGACCCACAGCTCTCATAACTCATAATATATGAGTCGGGGGATCAAGCTTGGCCGCTGCTTGGCCTGACCAAAGATGTGGCTTAACCTGAGGCCTCAAATCCAGAAGGAGAAAAGATCAAATCTGCAAGGCCCCCCACTAAGTAGTCCCTAAACTGTGGATCCGTTTCATTCCCTTTTATGGTTGAGTAAGGTTCTGTGGCATATATACACCTCATCTTCTTTATCCGCTCATCTATGGATGGACACTTGGGTTGGTTCCATATTTTGGCTATTGTGAATAATACGCTTGATCTTAGACAAAAGGCCGAGAAGCGATGGCTATTGTGAATAATAATACAATAATTATTAGTGTCTTCATATTCTCTTTGCGTTAATTCCTTGTAGTGTGATTACTGGATGATAAGGTAATTCTATTTTTAACCTTTTGAAGAAGCTCCATGCTGTCCCCCACGATGGCTGTACCAGTTTGCTTTCCCGCCAGCAGTGCACGAGGGTTCCTTTTTTCCTCACATCCTTGCCCACACTTCCTCTTTCTTATGTTTTTGATTTTAGCCGTTTTGACAGGTGTAAGGGGATACCTCCTGTATTTCCCTGATTATTAGTGGTGTTGAACATCTTTTCACCCTCGGGTGTTTTGTCCCTTCTTCTCCCCTCCTTATTTGGTCACTTGACAGGTTTTCTGGGAATCTGCCTATGAAGCTGCTTATGTCATTTGGATTGTCAGACTTTATTTCCCTGTTATCTTTAATCTTGTCCTCTTCACCTTGTGATTAATCTCTCTGCTCTCTTTTCTGCAGCTGCCTTTCTAGATTTCTGCTTTTCACTTTCTGGGAAAACTCTTTTGGAATATCAGCTTGGTATTTGAGAAAACTGAAATGGTGACAATAACAGGTCGTGTACAGTACAGTCGCAACACTGAAATGTAGAAGGTGTTTGTGGTCATCTTTTTAGTCATCACTAAATGTTTATTCATCACTACTTTCAGTAATGAAAGTAGAAGTCTGAGCACCAAGTGAATGTCAGGTATTGCCCTAAGTGCTGGAAATCCAAAAAGAAGAGAGCTTTTAGCTTTCTGGGCATGAGATATGAAGAAAGATAAAGATAAACCATGGAAGAAAGATAAAGCATAATTATCGTGTCTCAGCATGTGAAAGAATCCTGTTTGTAAGTTTACTGTTGTATTAGAGCAGCAAAGAACTATTGTTATGGGTCATGGAAATGATGCTGTTATATTGAAAATAGTATTAACTAAAATAGAATTTTTCTATATAGTTAGGGAGCATTTAGATGTCCTCAAGCTATATTCCAGTATGCAGAAGAAATACAGTTTCTTCATGTAATTCTAAGAAAGCTGTGTTCTCCTGACTCCTCGTCCACTGGGCAGTAGGAGAACACAAAATGAGTCCACTCCAGTATATGTAGTCTGATGCAATGGTAAAAATAGTTCCTTTAGGTTTTGTACACTCATTTATTTAGACAGAGTTCTCAATTACTCAGATATGTGGCTTTCTCTGCTCCTTTCTGGGATGTTTTCTGCATGTATGGGGAAGGGAGTGAGGGTTGGGCATCCTGTCATCTTGCAGTTCTAAATGAACTTTTCCATCTTTGGATGTCTGGCAGGTATCTGCAGCTAGGTGGGTTGTGGTTTGGTCTCATTGAGCTATGTCAAGCCCAACTTATCCTCAGCTGATTGACTCCATCTTTTTTTTTTTTTAATTGGAGTTCAATTTGCCAACATATAGCATAACACCCAGTGCTCATCCCATCAAGTGCCCCCCTCAGTGCCCGTCACCCAGTCACCCCCACCCTCTGCCCACCTCCCCTTCCACCACCCCTAGTTCGTTTCCCAGAGTTAGGAGTCTCTCATGGTATGTCTCCCTTTCTGATATTTCCCACTCATTTTTTCTCCTTTTCCCTTTATTCCCTGTCACTATATTTTATATTCTCCAAATGAATGAGACCATATAATGTTTGTCCTTCTCCAGTTGACTTATTTCACTCAGCATAATACCCTTCAGTTCCATCCACTTTGAAGCAAATGGTGGGTATTTGTTGTTTCTAATGGCTGAGGAATATTCTATTGTATACATAGACCACATCTTCTTTATCCATTCATCTTTCGATGGACACCGAGGCTCCTTCCACAGTTTGGCTATTGTGGACATTGCTGCTATAAACATCGGGGTGCAGGTGTCCTGGCATTCCACTGCATCTGCATCTTTGGGGTAAATCCCCAGCAGTGCAATTGCTGGGTCGTAGGGCAGATCTATTTTTAACTCTTTGAAGAACCTCCACACAGTTTTCCAGAGTGGCTGCACCAGTTCACATTCCCACCCACAGTGCAAGAGGGCTCCCCTTTCTCCACATCCTCTCCAACACTTGTGGTTTCCTGACTCCATCTTTAAAAGCTCTTGCTGACATTCTTCTGGACCTCTCCAGATCAATCACATCCTTGATCCAGTGCATGGCCTTGTACATTACTCTTGGAACCTCTGCTGTGGGTTATCTTTTTACTAGCCAGGCCTCTTGCCCCTCAACTGTTGTCTGTCTGTATCCTCCTTAGGAATGCACGGGCACTTCTGGTCCCATCCACACCGTACCAGCACTCAAAGTGGATATATCATAGGTCAAGCGTTACTTTCACTCTTGGAGTGTCCTGTAACTTCTCTGACACCTTTTCCTTTGCTAGGACCAAAAATCATAAGGGAGATGAGGGCTCAAATACTGCCTCACCCACTTCTCCTTATAATCCCCTGGTCCCAGAGGGGGTGAATTTTAGGCTTTATGTTCTTGCAGGTTCTCTCTCTTCTAGGCCCACAAGCATCATCTCTAGGCTTAATAAGAAGCAGATTTGTCTTCCATAGAAGACACCACAATCTGAATTTTTCAAGCTCTATTCTTGATAAAGCCTATTTTTCTAGCCCATTGTTCTGATGTAAAATCATGTGTTCAGTGTCAGAAGCAGATAGTTCTCTTTTGTTTTCTGCTATAACAGTGCCAAAATGTCCCCTCTCCTCAGTATAACCCTCCACTGCCCCAAGGCTTCAGGCTGACCAGAGAAAGAGGACACACTTGAACTGAGTGTGTGTATGTGCATGTGCGCGTATGTGTGCATGTGCATGTGTGTATGTGTTAAGGGTGGTGGAGTCAAAATATTTCAAAATATTATCCTTGTCATACTAGGTGTCAGTAACTCAGTAACTTTCTTTGCAAGTTGGAAAATACAGGTATCACATCCATAGCGGGTACATGTCCCCAGAAACAAAGCCCTGGATTTTACCTTCATCGTGAAAACCTCAATAACAAGGGAAATTGTATTCTTACGTAGGAACCAAATGTTACCTGCGGATTGTATTCCTACGTGTTGGATGTGACTCATTGCCAGGTATCATCGAAAGAAAGCTGAAGACTACCAGGCAGTAGGGAAGGAGGACCTGGGAGGAGTGGACCATGTAGGTGACTTGTATTAATCCTGCCTGTTGGATCAGGTGCCTCAGGGGCAAACGGGGTAAACTAAGAATGTGATGTTGTAAAACACAAATGAGTTGATGTATGTTGAGGTGTTTTGAATCTGGCAGTTGCCTTAAATATTAAGTATGATGTTGAAAATAATGCAAATAGGCTTTTTCAGTTGTCCCTTTTGATTATAGAAATCATTTAATAATCATAGTTCATTGGTAAGAGTAAATGACCGCATGAATAGACATGACAAGTGGTCCCTAGAGGCAGCATATCCTTCTTTTTGATTGAGTTAACCAATGATGAGAGCTTGGAAAACTAACGTGGTTCAAATAGGAGAGAGCAAGTGATGCATTGGAAAGCCCGGGAGAGGAGAATGTCAAGAAATGAGGGGTCATAAGAGTTAGCTGGGAGGTCACATGAGTTGGCATGTGGCTGGTAAGGTGTCAGCAGGGGATTTTATCCAGGAGTTGGAGGTGTGGTAGGATGTTAGCAGGATTGCAGTGACTTTGGGTAAGGGTGATGGGGATTGTAGACCTTGATGACAGCAGGGAGCGAGGAGGTACGAGATGAGGGAAGAATTTGACCCTAAGATGGCATTGGGCTTGAACGTGTTGAAATTCTCATTAAGGTGCCAGTCCAAATGCAAGAGGGAGAGGGCGAGTGATGGGTGGGATGGTAAAACCTGCTGAGTTGGGAGTGAATGCATAGGCGGAGTTTGAAGGGCGTTTTCCTCCTTTGAGACGAAAGTGCACCAGGGCCACAGGCTGGACCATAGTGCCAGCTGCAGATCTTCCAGCCCCATTCCTTGCTCTTCCTTCTGACCAACTTCTAACAAATGGCACATACGTATCTGAAAGTGGAAAGTGGGCATCCAAGGAAACAGAAGCGCCACCTATGCCAGAATTAAGCAAACGTGTAACTTTGTCGCTTTGCCAACCGTCTTAGGATTCGAAGAACCCTTGAGGGAGTTGGGAAGGCCCAGGCCTTTGAAAATAGCTTTATACATAATGTGGTAGTTTTCCCATTTCCCCAACACAGGAGGCTTGAACTCCTGTTAATCATTAGCTTTAAAAAAGAGATCAGAACATGTCTTTAAGGTCTTTGTTTTTTGAGAACCCGGAGAGCAGGATCTGGGCTGCTCTGCCTTCTCTTTTTCTCTTGGGCTGCGATGGGCAAGGAAAGCCAGATGTGCTGTTCTCCACAGTGTGCAAGGGAAGACGGGGAGCCTGTGGTAGGAACCGAGATGTGGTTCCTACCTGCCTCAGTGTCTGTGCAGAGTCTACATAGTGACAATCCTACTTCAGGGTGTTGTGATCCCTGTTGGCCAAAGACTTCCTTCTCCAACCCTCCACTTTTACTGGCTTACAGAGTTGCTGCTTAAGCTAACATATCCTGTCGAATCCAGAAAACTAGTTGATGAAATCCTTGAGAAGTAAAGTAAAATCCTCCCTCTTGCATTTGGACATCCCATAAAATCATTCCTGCTGAATGTGCAGAGAGGGAGAAATCTAAAGCATTTGAAGTGCCGGGTTTGTTTGGTTGGGTCTGCTGGTCCGTGACTTGAGATTGATTTCCCTCCAGAACCTTCCTCTGCTTAAATGCTGTGGGGCCTTTGTTTAAAGCGAGCCTGAATTTGGCTTAGCTGGCTAGGTTTCATTTGGCTTCTAATTTTGAAATGCTCTTTTTATACAACTTTCATTATATTTATTAGTGATGTCTTTTTTTTTTTTTTTTTTTAACCGGGGTGGTAGTAGTCTCCTGCTTTTGCATGGAAACTATTGAGGAAACTTGGTGCCGTCCGTTTGTATATGCCTTGTCTGAGATATCCTTGGTGTAAAAGGCTTAGGAACAATTCTGTCCTGTGTCCCATGCCGGCCTCACCCTAACCTGGGAAATTTTCTGCAGATCTAGACACACAGTCGATGTTTGATGGTCATATCTGGAAGCCTGCCAGTTATGGGCTTCTGCAGCTGTTTGCTGCTAGTTGAGAAATAAGTAAGCAGTAGCATCCAGATCTACCCAATGTGTGTGGACTCAAAAAAGCTCGCTTCTCTGCCGGGCTGTTTCGTAGACTAAGCAAAAAAGATTCATTGTGAACGTATAACAAAAGCTTTTCAGAAAGGAGAGAGGGCGAGAGATAATTAATATTCTTGAACATCCACTACATACCAGACGCTGCGCTCGCTGTTTTGTAAACCTTTTATCTAATTCCCATGACTTACCCAGTGTGCTAAGTATGGGCTTTTTTCCCCTCTCAAAGGCTCAGAGAGATTATAAATGATGTGTCCAAAGTTGCACAGCTATTAAATGGATTCCCTGAGACCATGAGACTGGAAGGACTCCATGTGTGCAGGGAGGATGGATAAAGCACAGGGGCCCAGCTCTCTCCACCTGCAGCCCAAGCAAGTTACCATGTTACCATTTTTGTCTAAGACCTCACCTTTTATTTTTCAAAACGTACAATGCTTTATTTTTTTAGGAAGATCCGCTTTGAGTAGGATGGGAAAATAATGGATGTGAATTTTCTTGCTTTCATTTACTATTGGACATTTGGTTACTCATTTAAATCTGACAGTGCTACACCTGACAGGTTCAATTCCCAGCAAAGCCCTGACAAGATACAGGCGGGTATTTTATGGTCAGTCCCTGTCGAGAGACCATGAACATGATGGTTAATGTGTGTGGTGTGTATACGTATATGTTTATATATCAACAAGGCTACGTTCTAAAGTAGCTGTTCTTTGGTGGTCTGGTTTAATGAACAGATTAGGGTAATCTCTCTTGTTTAATGGAGACAGTCCTTTTAAAGCCTTAAAAAGAATATAATCTCCTAATTAGCCAAAACATTTTCCTTCAAGAACCTTAGTTTGCTAGTCTCTTTATTTTTGTTGTTGTTGTTGTTGTTGGTGGTGTTTTTTTTTGTGTGTGTTTTGTATAGCAGGAGGTAGATTTCAGTCCATACTTTAATTGAAGGAAGGTTTGCATTATTTTCAAGATGTTCAGGAAAGAGATTACTGTCATTGCTGTCCAGTAATAATTTGTCCCTGTCCTAGGCCATTTTACTCCCTTATCTTCTCCACAGATAAGAAGAATGGGTGTCGCTCTCTTACATTTGGAGGAAAAGAATATTTCTTAGGAAAAAGAATTTTCTACTTTATGAAGACTGATTTTCATATCTGTGGTCTAATTAAACTCTCTTAAGCTCATGATAAGGATTGGTTAAGGCTTATTTGTATGCTCCCCTAAATAGGGAGTAGGGGGAGGGCTGGAGGAGACCAAACAAAACAGGAAACCAGTTCCCTCACTGAGCTCAAGAGAAAGTTCCTTGTTCCCAAATCCGTTTAGGAGGATAAGCCATTCTAAATCTCCTCAGGCCCCTCTCAGACGCACTTTTGTAATATCCAGAGGTGTGAAGGACATTTTAAGCCCAAATTGAACAAACCAAACTGGCCCGGCAACTGCTTAGTCATGCCTTAATCTGTCTAGAGATGGTTCTGGCACGGGCATGAGTCACACCAAATCCTGGCTCTCTCGGGTGGAGTTTAGAGTGTTTGCTTTTGGTTGCCTCCTGCAAGTATTAGACTAGAGACTTGTACCTGCCTTCCTCGCTCCCTTTTAAGCACCTTCCCTCTGGCTCTGGAATCCCTTGTGTCTGGTGAGTGGCCCCCAGAGGTGCCCTTGCCAGGGTCTGCAGGGCTAGTGCACATAGGCCTGGGTGTCCTGACCATTATTTAATCTACTCACCCCTATTAAAAATTCTCTTTTCTCTGTCCCAATCCTTCAGAATTCTGTGCTATTAGGTGATAATTACTAAAATGCATAATAAAATAATTAAAATTAATAAATAAAAAAGTTGAAACGTATGTGCGTTTTTGGAGAAAGAATCGCCCGGAACAGAAAATAATCTGGATACGAATAGGCTTCCAGTCCCAAGTGGTGGTTTTTGTTTTTTTTCTTGGCAGGTTTATGAAGGTATAATGTGCGTATGATAAATCCACTCCTCTTAGTATACAGTTTTTAGTTTTGACAAATGCATTCATTCAGTCCCGTAACTAGTGGCACAATCCAGATGTGGAACATTTTAATCACCCTCCAAATTCCCGGTGTAGCCCCTTGGTTGAAGCCAGTGCCTCTCCTACCCCCAGGCTCTGGCATCTGTTGATCTGCCCTCTTCTATGTATTTTTACGTGCTGCGGCACGTCCTACATCATATAGCCCTTTGGGTTGGGTATCTGGTGTTGAGCATAATGGGTTTGAGCTTCATCTATTTGTTGCGTGTCTTAGTTGTTCATTCCTTTGTATTGCTGAATAGTGTTCCACTGTGTGGAACACATTTATTCTTCAACCAAAGGATAACTGAGGTATTGCTATGTTTCAGTGATTGGGAATAGAGCCACTTAACCCTTTGTACAGTTTGTGTGTAAACATAAGTTCACAACAATATCTGCATAAATACGTAGGTGTGGGATTGCTGCATGACAAGGGTATCAAAGGGTGATTGTTAAATTTACTTGTAAATTTATGTTATATTCACCTGCAAATTTTATGATTTCTCTCTTAATTGTAAATATGATGATGCATGGTCACTGTAGAAATCTTGAAGCACTTAGAAAAGTACCAAGAAGGTTAAAACAATAACAACAACAGCAACAGCAAAACCCCAGACTCCTGTATTACTCACTTTCATCTGGGCATATGCATGATTACTTGAGCAAAAATGTTTATTGACCTAGTTCGTGACCTGTTTTCCACTTCACGAATGTTTTTCAGTATCATTAAGTATTATCATGATTTTGAATGACTTTGCAAACACCCAACAAGTAAACTTGATGATAGAAATGTTATAAATCATGGCACACTGAAACAGGAGAGGTTTTGGCACAGAGGAACTTTGAATTGCTCGGGTGTAGCTGTTTGCACACACCTGATCCTAATCACATGGCCCTATATTATGTGAATTCATGTAGGAACGCTTAGAACTAGTACAACCAAGCGCCTCTCTATGGATATGATCTCTAAGTCTGAGGCTTATGGGTATGAATAGAATTTTGGCCCACCCCACCTACTTTTTTCTCTTGGGTGAACTCAATGACTATTAGCAATGACTTAAGTGGTGACTGTAAGGATATTATTTTTCTTCACTTTCATAAAGGAATTTGCATTATTTTTCCTAAGTGAAATTAATGTTAGAGACTATCATAGGTTAAATATCCAGCTAATAACTGAAGATATTTATGATATTTTTTTTAAAAAATGCTACTTGCAGGGCATCCAGGTGGCTCAGTCAGTCAAGGCTCCAGTCGTGATCTTGGGGTCAGGAGATTGAGCCTTGCTTTGGGCTCCACACTCAGGGTGGAGTCTGGTTGGGATCCTCTCTCTCCCTCCGCCTCTATCTCCACTTCCTCACTTGCTCACTCTCAAAATAAATAAAATCTTAAAGAAATATGCTACCTCCATTACTGATTGAAGTAAGGTCTCTGTACTGAGATGGCCCACAAGTTTGCTTTTTTGTAGACATTTTGGAAAATGGAGGGATGTTCTTGGTGAGGAAAAGTGCATTTGTCCACGTGCCTGGCTGGCAAGCCCTGGGCATGTTGTCCCCTTAAGAGTAGCTAACGACATTTGGTTGGATGATGAAGAAAGGTATGAAAAGGATTTGAGAATAGTTGAAAGACTTGGCTTCCATTTTGGGTGTCTGGAACCCTGCTTTCTGGCAGGCCTCAGCTTCAAGATGTGTTATTGTTGTTGTTGTTCTTCTTTCTTCTTCTTCCTCTTCTTCCTCTTCTTTTAGGATCTTATTTATTCATTTATGAGAGATGCACACACAGAGAGAGTGAGAAAGAGGGAGGCAGAGACACAGGCAGAGGGAGAAGCAGGCTCCATGAGGGAGCCCGACGTGGGACTCGATCCAAGGTCTCTAGGATCACGCCCTGGGCTGAAGGCAGCGCTAAACCACGGAGCCACTCAGGCATCCCTCTTCTTCTTTTTTTTTTTTTTTAAGATTAAATTAATTTATTCACGAGAGACACAGAGGCAGAGGGATCCAGGCAGAGGGAAGAGCAGACCCCCGGGCAGGGGGCCCGATGTGCGTCTCCTCCTGGGATTCCCGGCTCAGGACCTGGGCCGAGGGCGGCTGCTCCACCACCTGGGCCACCCTGTCTCCCCGGTCCGTTGCTAATCTGATAAGATGACAGATGTGGGCCATGTGAGGGCCTCTCCTGCCGGCTGAGCTCGGTGGCCTCCTGACTGAAACAGGGGGGCAGTATGAGCCGGGGGCGCCGGTCGGTGGAGCAGAAGTCTCCGTGTGGGGGGCGAGAGGAGCGTGGGTCCGTGTCCAGAGAGAAGGAGCAGGCCTCTGGGGCGCCGGGGCCCGTGGTGCCCGCCGGCCGTTCCCGGTCCCACTTGCGGGCCTGTTCCCGTGGAGCCAGCGGAGGCGGCGACCCAAGCCGTTTCCTCTGACAGCGTTGATGGTCACTTATTTTTGTCAGGGAAGCGTTTCAGAAGTCTCTGGCGCGCGCCTTCCGGTCGGGCGGCCGGCGGGCTTGCAGTGGAGAAGCGGGGCTGGCGGGCGGCGGGCCTGGGCGCCTCAGCACACCCGTCCCAGCTCCCGCGAGCACAGGCCGCCCGGGCGTGGGGCCGAGGCTGGTGCAGGGCCGCCCGTGGGTGGCGGCCGCATCTAGTCCTCAACGAGACAACGACGGGCTTCACTGAATTTGTGCGTTGGTATCTTTTAAACCAACTGGGCATTTTCGAGCGCGCACCGTCCTCCCCAGCCTTCACTCTGGTCGTTCAAGTGTCGCTTCCCCTCTGTGGTGACTTTGACCCAGACGCACAAAGCGTCGGCCCCGCGTTAGACAGAAGGCTGGGCCGGAGAAGAACAGCGAGCCTCGCACCAGGCGGCTGTGTTTGCGCCCGGAGCCGGAAGCATGCAAAGCGTGCAAAGCAGCCCCGCAACGGTTCGTAGGGCCGCTCGGTGTCGCCGGGCACTTGGAGGTTTGGAAGCGCCTTATCATGCATCGCCCCGCGCTTGGCATTTGCACGTGCTTCCTACGGGCTCTTCGTCCAGTAGTTTTCTGGCGCCGGTGCAGGGCTCGCCGTCTTCCGTGTCGCCTGGTGGAGCCAGGGCAGGAGGACTTTAGATCAGACCAGGCAAGGCCGTCCCCAACGGCTAAGGCGGGGCCTGCGCCACGGGGCCACCTCTTCCTGGAAGCTCGAGGTGCGGCGTGGACTGCTCTGCGCGGGCCGCCCGGGGCCTCTGCCGAGAACGCAGGCGGGGGCCCGGGACCATCTTCCGTGTTCACTTCCCCTCTGTGCTCGCGTCGTGCTCTGAGTATCAGTAAAAGGAGAAAGCCCTGTGTGCTGAGTGCCAGCCCCAACCACGTCTACCTGGAATCTTAGGTATAAAAGCCTCCGTGACGGCGGGAACAGGTGGTCGTGCCCTGTCATTACAGCGGCAGACAGAAGACGTGTTGTCCGTCACGGCGAGAGTACACAGTGGGATGGTTGTGATTATTACACATTTTTTATTGTCTAAAAATCTGTCTCCATAAATTCTCCCCACTGGTCTTAGTTTTGCCCCTGAGACCTTGTGAAGAAACTCCGCTCGCTCTTGCACATAATTCCTCAGAAGTCTGAGGACTGCTTCTATGGCCCCCCATTAAGTGCTCCCTTTGCCAGAGTAAACTCCCGGTTTCAACCGCCTTTCTTTCCCTGCTGTAGGTTTGAGAGCCGCTGTCCCCCGGCGGCTCTAATTAAACAGGAAGCCCGGGCAGGCTTTGCTGCCCGCAGAGGACAATGGAGCTGTTTCTTCTTCTTCTGGACGCTGTCCTGCAGCCTCACGCAGCCTTAGCTTGCTACGGGCAGTTGTGTCACACCGTCGACTGTCCTAAGGTCACTGCCTTCTGAAATCTCTAGATCCTTTCCGCATCAGTGGTGCTCATCTGGTGTTCTTCCGTCGTCTGTGGCGTGGCTAAGTTTTCTTCAAGGACACTACTGGCATTCATAGTTGTCCATCCGGCTTGTTAGTGTTGGCCCTGTTCTCCTCGAGTCTTGATTTGTAATGACCGACCCACCTTTGCTCCCGCCGTTTATTCGTACACTGGACAAAGACACCCGTGTCTCTGTTGGTAAAAGCACGTACAACAGGATAGGGCCCTCCTTGTCTTTTGGAAAGACTTCTCGCTCTGAACTGTTTTATCAAGATGTAGTAGAGAAATGGTTGGGGGCGGCCCGGGTGTCTCAGCGGTTTGATGCTGCCTTAGGCCCAGGGCCTGATCCTGGGGACCCAGGATCGAGTCCCACGTCGGGCTCCCTGCATGGAGCCTGCTTCTCCCTCTGCCTGTGTCTCTGCCTCTCTCTGTGTGTCTCTCATGAATAAATAAAGAAAATCTTAAAAAAAAAAAAAAGAAATGGTTGGGCCAGGGCCTCATTGAAACATGGGTCACAATTAGTGACTTCCCTTTGTCACACATCTTGAATCAACTTCCTAGCTCTACAAGATGAAAATTCAATTTTTCTTTAAATTCAAGTGCGATAGATAAGTGTGTTGTTGAGAACTTCAGAAAATTGTTTTAAGCGATAAAATGTTGGAAGTAGAACCGTGTATAAAATGATAAAACAAAGCCCTCTTTGATGCCATCGCCTAGAGTTAAGGCAAGTTGAAAGGTTATTATTTTTCCCTTTTGTTCTGAATGCTGAAGAGTATTTGTAGCCACAGAGAATCCGTGCACACCTGGCAAGGAACATGCGGCATGGAATGCTCTAGCTAGGGAGAAGTATCCGGTTGGGAATCCTGATGAGGTCCGTGAGTGAGCTGCCAAGTGACTGGGTCGAGTGTGGTCTGTAAATCATATTTCCTGTCACTGGTCTTTCCATCATTTATCTTGTTTTGGGAACAGTTTGGATGCAGGCTGGTTGGCTAAAGGTGTGTGACCTTGGCCCCAGGAACAAAGAAAGAGTGTGGTGCTGGGCGTTGACATATTTTATGGCACCTGCAGGGCAGGTAGGGAAATGGAGAATAAAGATCAGAAAATCAGGAGTTGGTAAGTATAGCCTACCATTTACATGGACGTGGCTGGAAATGGGAGGTGGTATGCTGAGTGAAATTAAGTCCATCAGAGAAAGACAATTCTCATCTGGTTTCATTCATGTGTGGAATATAAGAAACCGAGCAGAGAGGACCACAGGGGAAGGAAGGGAAAACCGAACGGGAAGTCATCAGACAAAGCATGAGAGACTCTTTTTTTTTTTTTTTTTTTTTTTAAGATTAATTCACGAGAGACAGGCAGAGACCCAGGTAGAGGGAGAAGCAGGCTCCCTTGCAGGGAGCCCGATGTGGGACTGGATCCCGGGACCCAGGGATCACTCCCTGGGCTGAAGGTGGTGCTAAACTGCTGGGCCACCCAGTTGTCCAAGAGAGACTCTGAACTATAGGGAACAAACTGAGGGCTGCTGGAGGGACGGGGGTGGAGCCACCGGGTGATGGGCATTAAGGAGGGCACGTGGTGTGATAAGCCCTGGGTTTTGTACACGACTGGTAAGGTTTTGAATGCTACGTCTGAAACTAAGGATGTGCTTAGAAGTTGGCTAATTGAATTTGAATTAAAAAAGAAAATTAGAAATTGAGAGGAAGCCCTGGACCTGATGAAGGGCCTTGTGAAGGTTGTTGCAGGACTGAACCGCAGTGTGGACAGGACGAGGCATGTCTGGGCCTCAAGGAAAGAGCGTGTAGGGACGGCCAGCGTGCAGGGTCTGTAGTGCGGTTCAGGGCTGCCCGGTTCAGCCCCCCAACAAGCTCTGCGACCCTCGGTAAGTTAGCTCAACACTCCCTGCCTCAGTCCCCTTTGTCAGATGGGGATCGTAATAAAGCACCTCGCTCAAAGGATCATTGTGGATTAAACGGGATGATCTACTGAACGTGCAGTACCGGGGGCAGCAGATGAGGGAATGGTGATATGTGTTGCTCTGATAATGAGGATGTCCGTGGATACTGATGATTTTATTTTTGACACCGTAGTCCTGGGGTCAAGGGGCCCTGGGGGCAAATGCTGCCTTGGGGAGCACTGCAGACTCCCCCTAGGTATCTGCCCGTAAACAACTACAGATCATCTCTGCCTCACGTGGCTGTGATTTACTCACTTTGTAACTGGGAGCCTCTATCTCCCGTTCCCCTCCAACCATTTTGCCCAGTCCCCTACTCTTCTTCCGTCTCTGGCGACCACGTTGGTTTTTTCCCCGTATGGATCTCATTATGCTTTTTATTGATGCATTTGTGGGGTTGTTTGTCTCTTTGTTGTTTTTACTGGATTCCACGCATGAATGAAATCATATGGCATTTGTCCTTCTCAGGTGACGTATTTCACTTGGTATAACACCCCATAGGTCCAACCACGTTGTCTCGAATGGCATGGGCTCATCCTTTTTCATGGCCGCGTGATATTCCATCAGCTACGCGTACCGCAGCTCCCTCATCGCCGTGTCTATCCAGGGACACTTCAGTGGCTCTCGCATCTCGGCCGTTGTGAATCACGCTGCAGTAAGCATAGGAGTGCTGTTCTTTTTGAATGAGCGTTTTCATTTTTTTTTTTTTTTTTGGTAAAATACCCAATAGTGGAATTACCGGATCATATGGTATGTCTGTTATTAATATTTTGGGGAACCTGCATGCTGTTTTTCACCGTGGCTGCACCAGGTTGCATTCCCATCAACAGTGCCTGGGGGTCCCTTTTTCTGTCTGTCTTCACCAATGCTTGTTATTTCTTGTTTTTATTTCAGCCATTCATGTAGGTGTAAAGTGGGATCTCATGGTGGTTTTAATTGGCGTTTCCATGATGATTAGCGATGTTGAGTGTCTTTTTATGCATCTGGCCATCTGTTCCTCTTCTTTGGAGAAATGTCCTTTCGGGTCTTCTGCCCATTTATTTAAATTGGGTTATTTATTTGCTCGAGTCGCACATTATTCATACATTTTAGATACTAAATGTACTACCTGTTATCGGATACGTCACTAGCAAGCATCTTCTCCCATCAGTAGGCTGCCTTTTCGTTTTGTTGGTTTCTCTTGCTGTGCGAAGGCTTTTTATTTTGATGTTGTCCTGGTAGCTTAGTTTTGCTTTTGTTTCTCTTGCCTGAGGAGACACATCTAGAAAAATGTCGATATGGCTCAATGTCAGAGAAATTAACTGCCTGAAAAAAAATCTGGCCACACGGATTAATATTAATGAAACTGAATTGGCGATGAAAATACTATGAAAAAATAAAAGTCCAGGACCAGATGTGTTGAGTCTTTCATTAAACTGTTGAAGGACGAGTATGTTGGATACTTTTTGGAACAGTTTGTATCATTTGAACTGGGTTTTTACTGTAATGATCAGTTGAAATTCTATAATTTTTATCCCCTCTCTGCCTTTAACCTTCAAAACAAAACACCTTAAATCTCTGACACAGAAATGTAGAAACTCTTGATATTCTTTGTGACAAGAATAGTCCATTTTTAGCAACCAAGTGCTGCTCCACATGCTCAAAATTTAGCATATCATCAGGTTTCAATGGGAATGCGTCAATTTCTGTAATTATTGGAAACATGTTGATGTTGACTCCAGGGGAGTTAGATGTGTTTTACCTAAAAACAAATGTTTTGGGGGGCGTTTAGTCTGGGAGAATGGTGTAACCAGTTAAAAAAAAATAATCTGGCTCTCCTAAGAGGAATGAGAGAACCGGGGATTTTTACAATAATTTAAGAATTTCTTCAGGTAGAGATCTTTAGAATTGTGAATCATTGTACGTCTTCTGGTTGGATATTAAATAATTTCATCAGGGAGGAGGGGGTTTGTGTTGAGAACTTATTTGGGCTTCAGGAAATAATGGGGACCCTGTGACATAGTCAGGAGCTGACAGGTTTTTGTGTTGTCACGTGCTTCAGGAGGAGACCTATAGCAGCACGCGGCCAGCAGAGTCGTCTTCGAATTTTTAGTTTTTGAAGGGAATGGTAATTGTTAAGCTTCTGCTAAGTACATTATAAAATTGTGTGGCTTTGGAAAACCTGTCTAGTTCATTAGTTGTGCTATACTTTTGGGCAATCTCAAGAGGTTCGGAGTAGATAGGGCACTTGATGGTGTCACAGGTATCCTTTATTATTAGGGATGACGTTGAAAATAATGCGGTTTTCCTTTATTACATGAGCAATTCTTTACTGATGAAACTGCTTTCTCTTAGCTTCTCTCTTTCCTGAATTAAGGGATATTGGGAAAAATACAACTTGGGATGCTGTGTTGGTGGGAGGTGTTGGGGGGGGTAGGTAGGCAGGAAGACTAGCTTTTAAAAATGGTCACACGAATGTGATGACCTTGCTCGGTCATCATTTTCAGCATAGTTCACCAAGTCTCTTGCCTTTTTTAAGGTTTTCGCTTCTGTTTTGGAAGGATGGCATCCTGCAGTTGGATTAAAGCAATCTTGGGAAGTGACACCGTTAGCTCCTGCGTTGCTCTGGGAATCGCTTCCTGAGCCACAGCCTGCGGAAGGGATTGAGCCAAGCACTGAGCATACCTTCCTTGTCTCGGGTACACAGATGCACTGAGTCTCTCGGTTGCTCTGTACCCAATTCTTGCCGGTGGCATGGTCGGTGCAGTGGACGAGTGACCCGCTCAGGGTGTCACTGACCCCCTGGACGGCTGTGATTGTCCACAGTCTTGTGTCCTGGCTGGAACAGGGAGGCTCATTGGGGTCCAGGGGCTGCAGGCGGCAGAGCCGTGGGTCCCCGGAGGCTGTTGGGCAGCATCGTCTGCCTGGGGCTGAAATGTGAGCAAGGGATGAGCTTTACCCGGTTACTACAGCCAGCTTTTAGGATTCTGCTCAAGTAGCCGGGTTACCTTCCTAGCTAACCTGTCACGAAGGGCATTTCATTCCTATGTTTTGGGACAGAGCCCTCATTGGTTTTTGCCAACAGACTTGCCTTCTTCGCGAGCCCAGCTTTTTCTTGTGTCCTTCTCATTCCCTCCATTCTCACTCCTTTCTCTTCCTTTATGAAAAACAAATCAGACGCACAGATCTTGCAGTCCAGCTCTCAGCTTCCATGCCCTGCCTTTGCAAGGTCTCTTTGCCCCATCTAAAGTAGCTCCCTGGGCACTTGGCATTATTCTATTTTAAATTCTCTGTATCACACTCATCACTGATTTATTATTATTATTATTATTATTATTATTATTATTATTATTATTACTGTGTTTTCCCAGAGGTTTGCTCAGTTAGCTACTGCATCCCTTATTCCTCAGGCAGTGTGTGGAACATACGCTAATGAGAGCTTGATAAATATTTGACGAATGAAGTAGGAAACTTTGTCTTTTTTTTTTTTTTAAGATTTTATTTACTTATTCATGAGAAACACACACACACAGAGGCAGAGACACAGGGAGAGGGAGAAGCAGGCTCCATGCAGGGAGCCTGACACGGTACTCAAACCCAGGACCCTGGGGTCACGCCCTGGGCTGAAGGCAGGTATTAAACTGCTGAGCCACCTGGGTTGCCCTTTATCTTATTTTGGATAAGAAAAAATGTGGTGTTTTAAAGATCAGAGTGGAAACATACAGCAGAAGGTGATTATTCTGGTTTGCAAAAATATGCTTTCCTTTTAATTAATTAAAATTAATTAATTAATTTTTTCCTTTTGATTTAACTTCTAAAATACGAGTTAACTTTTTGACTCCTTTTTGTTTGTTTGAGTCCTTTCTGTAGATGAGATCATGTCTAGGTCCCACAGGACCTGGGCTGCCAGATATTTGAAGGACATTTTGGAAGAAATCCTTCATTAGCTTTGGGCTTTATTACCCAAAATGGACATAGCTTACAAATGAGAAGGACCTAGTGGTGCCTCCCGAGCGAGCTCGTCCCGCGTGGCAGGCACAGGTCCGGGGCCGCCTGGACCCTCCGGGACGGCCAAGGGGGGTGTCTGCTCTCGGTCCCGATTTGAGGGCGAGGACAGGACCGGCGGCTCGGAGAAGTGAAGCCGCCCTGAGGGAAGAGCAGACCCGGGCGCGGTGCTCACTCCGACGGGCCGCGGTCGCCGCCGCGCTTTCTGCTCTCACCGTGACATGGCGCACCCGACGGGGAGGAAAATACATCCGTGAGCTGGAGGGAGGGCGCCGTGCAAGGCGGGGAGCCAGAGGTCGGCGCCGACCTGGGGCCACGGGGCCATCGTGGGGACCTGCGCGCCGGAGCCGCCTCTCGGGCCCGTAGGCCTGGCGCGGGCAGGGGGCCCAGGACGGTGGTCAGTGGTGACCAGAGGGTGTCAGGGCTGCGAGTGTCCCTTCAGGGTCTTCAGGAGGAGCCAAACATCCCCCCAGGCCGCTGCTGCTAGAAATCATACCTAAAAGACGAAGGGAGGAAAAAAAAAGACGAAGGGAGGCTCTGGCGTCGGAACAGTCTCCATGGGCCTGGGGGGGGGGGGGCGTGCTCGCGTGGCCCGTTGCTCACACCACTTCGGATTCCAGTAAAAACCCGACGCGCCCCTGCGGTGGACTGGTCTCCTAGAAGGTGCGTCCTGTCCTAATCCCCTGAGGGACGGTGGCCGCACTCAGGCCTGAAGGACACGGCCGCTGGCCCCACACCAGGCGCCGGGAGGGGACGGTCCTGGAGTCCGTCGTGCCGGCCCGCTCAGGACTGTGGCGCCTGCACCCGCGACGCAGCTGGCAGCAGAGTGGGTGCGGGTGCGGGTGTGGACGTGGGCGCCGGGCCGGGGCCCCCTGGAGCCGCGGCGCCTTCCCCTGTGCGCTGGTGCCCCCCAGGCCCGGGGCTCAGGTCTCCCTTCTGCCGAGTGGCCGGCTGGCGCTCGAGGGGGTCTGGAGCTCGGGGCTCCCAGGGCCTGGCGCCCCCTTCTCCTCCGGCCCCAGGTTTGTTCGCTCACTGAGCAGCTGCCGTCGTCCGGCTGTTTCCACCGAAGCCCTGGGCGGCAGAGCGGGCGGCGAACAGGCCGAATCATGCGTGTGCCAGGCACCCTTGTCTCAGGAGCGCCCTCTCCTGGCCTGCGCCCGGCCGTGTCCCCGAGCTCCCGGCCAGTGGGCTGGGGCACCATGCAGGGTTGGCGTGCCCAGGGCGAGGTCACACGTGGCCCGAGGGCACCCTGTGCCCCCACATACGGGCTGGAGGCTGCACCCATCTGCCTCCCTGGGTCCCCCGGGGATGACGTCCGCGTCCCAGCAAGGCCTGCTTTGCAGGGACGCCCACAGGGGACAGTCAAATGCAAAATAAATAAATAAATAAATAAATAAATAAAAATAAATAAAAGCGTGAGCTATCACGAGGATTAAATATACTTGTGGTTTGTTTCGAGTGCCCGGGTGGCTCAGGCTGCCGGGCATCCCACTTGGTTTCGGTGCAGGTCACGACCTCGCGGTGCAGAGAGGGGGCTGCGCGCTGGGCTCTGTGCCTGCTTGGGCTTCTCTCCCTCTCCCTGCTGTGTGCTCTCTTTCTCTAGGATACATAAATCCGTCTTAAAAAAAAACTTGTAGTTTTTATGAGTTTTTGTTTCTGTACTATAGAAGGAACCTTGAAGTAGAGGAGGTTTTCACTGATAGAGTGAAAGTTTTTCATGGTGTGCAGGGCTGATTTTACTTCCTACTGGTGTTTCTGCAACTCCTCTTGGTGCCTTAACAGGGACCTGGGAGTCAGTGTGACTTGGGCTGAAGCATTTAGCTTCTGGGGCACAAAACGATGGTACTGATACCGTATCAGCGATCTCTCTTGCGTTATTTTCAGAAAAGCGGAAGAATGTGCCTTGCACATGATAACTATGCAAAAAATGTTTCTTCAGTGAACGGAGGTTACCAGTAATGACGTCAGCGGGATGAGGTTGGCACGTAGCTGTCAGGGGCTGGGCACGTGTCACTGTCCCTGACTTAGTTGGCTCCTACCTGTCTGACCTGCTAAGTGGGTTTGGTTTTTGTCACCATTTGAGGTTGAGGTAACTGAGGCCACGATCTACCGTGATCGTTGATGCCTCTCTGAGCCCTTGTATCCCTCCCGCTCCTGCATCAGGGTGCGGGTGGAGAACCAGACTTGCATTTCCGGTCACATTGACCCAGACACAGGTTCTCCTGACTTCTGGGGTTATCTTCAGCGTCCCGGAGAAGTGACTAAGCGGTGGAGAACTGTGAGAGACCCTGAGCGCCTTGGCCCGCAGGAAAATGCAGATGTGGTCTGTGGCCGTGCCCCTCCCCTGCCCAGAATCCCCCCCTCTCCGCGCTTCCCTGCCCCCCAGGCCCTCCCCCAGCCGGCCTCTGCCTCCCGGCCCCCTTCCCCTCTGCTTCTGCTTACCTCCCCAAGTGCTGACAGCCTGGCTGCAAGGATTCCATAGTCAGTCTTCATGCTTTGCGTGGAATTCCCTTTCCTTGACAAAGTCTGCCTTGTCCTGTGGGGGAGGCCTTCCCACGTGTGCCGAGGGGCCCCGGATGCTCCTGCTTCCTGCCCACAGAGCACCCTGTGCGGACTCGTGTGTGCCTAAGCTGTGTGCTTCCTGCGAGGCTGTGAGCTCCCCGAGGGCCGGGTCAGGTACCGTCCCCTTACTACAGCCCTGCCTGTCAAAAATCAAGGATTTGCCCAACGAAGGGAGAAGAAAGAATTAAATAATTTAAATGTGGTCATGGTGTTCACGGCTCCTTGAACACAGACCTCTTCCTCGAAGTATTCCAGGGGTATTGATGAGCAACTGAAGACCCCCTTAGATTAGATCTAGGTCTGGGAAGACTGTTGGGAGTCTGGCAGTGTGGAGGCCTTGCAGAGGGGATGCAGGAGGAGCCCAGCTCACAGACGTGGGCTCCTCTCCTGCTTCTGCCCCAAACTTCCAGGTCACTGTGGTCAGAGTACGTGACCTCTGAGAGCCTCAGTTTACTCATCTGTCAAATAAGGATGATGGTTTCTGCCTTGAAGAGTGATTGTAAGGCGTTAGTGAGATAATGAATTTACATTCCCATGCACAGTACTGGTAATGAAAACAGAAAGGGTTCCTTCCTTGGCTATTTTTATCCTTATGGGTTACTAGGTGACCTCATTTAATGAATTGATAAATACTCTTACTCTCACATTGGGTTTCCATGTTAGGAAGTGAGAAATTCTGTATTCAATGTGAGTTAAAACAGAGCCTGACTTTTTTTTCTTGAGATTCTTTGGGTAATGTCTCTATGGGGGGCTTTGTCAGTAGTGAAGTATTTGCACATAGTAAGGTTTATGTAGCATATTCCTATTTTTAGATTAAAGGGTCATGTTTGGCCTTTATCATAAACAGAAGCTTATAAACTATAGAAGTTGGGGTGAGAGGATGATCAATGCTGTTCCTTGTTCAAATTGAAAAGCCAAATGACCACAGCTGCAGTCTGATCATTTGATGGAAATTGCTGATAAAGGCCAGTGGAGAGATTAATGAAAGCCCTCTCCTTCTGTCCCTCCCCATCCATGCATTCATCCATCCATCTATCCATCCATCCATATCTCCATCCATCCATCCATGTATCCATCCATCCATCCATCCATCCATCCATGTATCCATCTACCCATCCATCCATCTATCCATCCATATATCAATCTATCTGTCCATCCATCCTTCCATCCATCCATCCATTATCCATATCTCCATCCATCCATCCATCCATCCATCTATCCATCCATCCATTCATGTACCTGTCCATCTATCCATCCATGTATCCATCCATATATCCATGTATCCATCCATCTGTCCATCTATCCATCCATCCATTCATCCATCCATCCATCCATCCATCCATCCATCCATGTATCCATCCATTCAAGTATCCATCCATCCATCCATCCATCCATCCATCCATCCATGTGTCCATCCGTCCATCCATCCATCTCTCCATCCATCCATTCAAGTATCCATCCATCCATCCATCCATCCATCCATCCATCCATCCATCCATCCTTATATCCATGTATCCATCCATCCATCCTTGTATCCATGTATCCATCCATCTGTCCATCCATCCATCCATGTATCCATCCATCCGTCCATCAATCATTTGTCCATGCATCTATAAGAAAAGGAGGGAAGGGCTCTGAATTACAGGGCAGCTCTTGCACGAGAGCCTGAACTGCCTGCTTCCCCATGGTGAGGAGCATCCATCTTTGCTCTTATGGCTCCCGGGTCATCTCAGTGACACAGGGTTGCTGGACAGGCTGCAGTAGATGAGAGGCAGAGCTGAATAAAGATGTGGTGTCCTGGGAAACTGCTGTGCTCACCTCCTCTTGGCCCAGAGCTCTGTGTTGTGGCAGAAAATGCCTGCTAGTTTCTTGTGGGTGTTCGCAGTGGGCCTCTCTGATCTCACCTCTGCCCCCTGTGATCTATTCTTCATGGAGCAGCTAGAGGGATCCTTTCAGAGTGAACTAGAGCTCCTGTCACCTTTCCATGCAGAGCTCTGTGCTGGCTTCCTGCTGCACAGGTGACACCTACACCCTTGCAATGAGCTTTCCTGGCCCCCGGCCTTGCCTCCCATTTCCCTCTTCATCTGCTTCAGCCACCAGGCTGCCTGTCAGAAATGCTCCAGGCACATGTCACTTTAGGGCCTTTGCACTTGCCAGTCTCTCGACAGGAGAGTCTCTTTGGTATCCACATGGTTCACTTTGTTGCTTTATTCAGGTCACTAATAGAACGTCTGCTCATTAGGGGCCTATGACTACTGTCTAAGTATCTCTCTTTACCCCACCTTATTTTTATGAGATTTTAGGGATCCCTCACATATCAGGCATGTAATTATTTCTGTGCCTCCACTAGAGTGATAGTAGGGGCAGGGGAACCATAGCACTGAGTGTACATGCAGTGTATTTCTTAAATGAAACGATATATGACATTAGTTCAATCCCCCCTGTGGATTGTGGACCAGTCGCCCACTTGTCTGTATCTTTGGGAGTTGTGAGGTTTAAATGGGACAGTATATGTGAAAGTGCCTTGTGAACAGTGAAGCACTAAGGAAATGGGAGGTATTTTTTTTTAAAGATTTTATTTATTTGTTTTGAGAGAGAGAGAGAGGCCACAGGTAAGGGGGAAGGGCAGAGAAAGAGGGAGAAGCAGACTCCCTGCTGAGCAGGGAGCCTGATATGGGGCTCGATCCCAGGATTCCAGATCATGACCAGAGCTGAAGACAGATGCTTACCCAATGGAGCCACTCAGCTACCCCGGAAGATATTATTCTTTAATAAGATTAGTTACACACTTAGGCTTTTGGGGTTGGTTCTTTGTCTTTGTTGCTCCCGATGTTCTCGTATTGCTGGGCTTTGGGCTGAATTAGGAAGATGTAATAGACTCCAACTAATGTTTGGCCAGATGGCATCTCTGGTGAAGCCAGCATTTGGCAGCTCTGCATGTAGGTCCAGTTTTTCACTGGCGGAGAGCCCTGAACAGTTGATCATGTGAAGATTCAGGAAAGTTCTAAGTACAGGCCTAAAAAGGACAAAGCCAGAAAAATGGGCTCCTGCGTTCTGAAGTCATTGCCCTAAAGTGGGACTGACAATGGGAAAGGAATCTCTAAGGGTACCCTCTCCTCCCAGTGCTGCCATGTAGGACATGGAGAAAGGGACTTCTAGCTGAGGGCATGGCCATTAGTTGGAGGGGAGTAGTTTGGAAAAGCATTCCCCCATGATGTGTCACAAGACACATTCCATGTGCTTCTTTTGTCCTCAGTTCATTTCTTTCTCCATTTTTTTTAAATCTTAAAAAAAAATCTTATTTAACATAAATGGTTATATTAGTTTCAGGTATACGCTATAATGATTCATCAGTTCTTTGCTCATTACTCAGTGCTCATCGTGGTAAGTGCCCTCTTCATCCCCGTCGCCTACTTCATCCATCCCCCCACCCACCTCTCCTGTGGTAATCATCAGTTCTGTGTACTTAAAAATCTGCTTTTCTCTTTTTTTAAATTCATTTGTTTCTTAAATTACACTTATAAATGAAAAATATGGTATTTGTTTTCCTCTTAGCACTGTATCTGCTAGATTCACCCATGTTGTTGCAAATGGCAAGGACTCATTTAAAAAATTTTAAAGCCAATGTAGTTAACATACATTCTGTTAGTTTCAGGTGTACAATATAGTGATCGATTTTGGTCAGATGAAATGTTCCTTGTAAGCATCAAAATTTAGCTCCTTCTCTCCCAACTCCCTTCCTTTTTATAAAGGTGTCTCCAGATTGCAGTTCCTGGTAGGGTGGATATTTCTCTTCTTATTTTAATTTATTTTCCATCTTTCTTGGCCTGCTTCAACTCAATTCTCTATTGCTTTGTTTTTCTAGTCCTTTCTCCTCTTGCTGCTGCCTGCCATCACTCCCTAGTCCATTTCCTTCCCCACTGAGCTCTTATCCTTGTCTTTTCTTTCCGTGCCTCCCACAGACTCTTTTGGAGCTGGGGCTGTAATGGAGTTGCTGAGTGCTCTTTCCTCATTGTCTTGAGCCCCTGGTTTCTGTGGTTTCATGTTTGCCATCCTGCGGCTTGGCTGGCTTTTCCCTGCATGCGTTTCCATTTGAGAAGGCAAAGAGCAGCAGGCCCTGCGAGACTGCTATCTATAGTTTGACAGAGGGAATGAGAATCGAGGAAGAGAAGAGACAAGAGCACGGAGAGAGATGAGTGTTGTGCAGTGAGCATTGGGGATCTTTGACAGCACTCTTCCTGCTCCTGACTTGTTTCCATAAAGTCCTTTCTTTCCCAGCCCCTGGGGGGAGGTGGGAAGTCTTCCAACTGGCAGCTTGGAGCATGGGAAGAGCATTGGATGGTGGGTGAAGACCTGGGCCCTAACCCTGGGTCTACTATGTGGTGGGACCCAGAGCAAGTCACCTCTTGGTATGAACCTTCAGTTTCCTCAGGGATTGATCAGATGAGCTTTGAGGCTCCTTATGTCTTAGAAGTTTCTGAACCCCTACTTCTCTGAGTGAGCACTCCTGATTCTTTTATCTTGCACTGGTCCTTACTTTGTAGGACCGTCAATGCTCTTGTTTAAGAAAGGCCTCCATGTATGTGCGCGTGTGTGCATGCGTGTGTGTTCGTATGTGTGTGTGTTGGTGGTACACTGTAGAATTCGTGTTCTGGCGCAGATAGAATGAGAAGGACAAAGGGCACTTCTTTTGACTTCCTACGGAATGCAGAGCTATGTGTTCTACCCTGAGATAAGAATATAGATGATTGTGTCACTCTTTGCCCAGGAGTTATCAATTCATGAAGACTTAGGGTTCTTTGTATTCCTGATAGTCTTGGTTTTGGTTGGGCACATTCAGTGCTGGCAGTAGACCCATACTGACCTTCATATCACACTTGGTTTCACATATGTCTGTAGACCTCAAGCTTTAAATGATAACCAAATGAGATTATTGTCTGCTTGCGTTCAACCTGGAGCTGAGGAGTTGATGACTTGATAGTTTTTCCTGTCTTGGAAATGGAAAACTT
The DNA here is from genome assembly GCF_048164855.1 of Canis lupus baileyi. Classification (NCBI taxonomy): domain Eukaryota; kingdom Metazoa; phylum Chordata; class Mammalia; order Carnivora; family Canidae; genus Canis; species Canis lupus. The sequence continues at coordinate 57,204,961 of NC_132842.1, forward strand.
GTTCGAGATGTGAAATAGAAAAAGAAGTTGCGGTAACTGTAGCTTCCAATGTGCAGAGGGTATCCTAGAGTCAGGGGGCCTTACAGACACTAAGCAGGTGGTGTTGAAATTTCTTTCTTGAAGGAAAATAATTTTTTCCCTCAAAGGAAAATGCTTTTTTCCCCTCAAAGGAAAATGCTTTTTTCCTTATGTAAAAAGTAATACGGGGAACTTTAATATATAAAATGGATAAAATGTCTTTACTGTTAAATATATTCTTCAAATTTAAATATGCTACATTTATTATTTCAGGACAGTGACCTAGCCTGGAAGTTCAGGTCCTCTCCAGCATATTAAAACCTGGGAAATAATACATCATAGTGAATGTAGTCTTCTTAGATTTAAATATAATTGGAAACCTATTTTCCAAAATGAAATTTAAGTGGCATGCTTAACTCTCAACAGGCTGTTAGTGTCCATTACAATCCAGAGTCGCCCGATCTCAATTTGAAAACTACTTAATGCAAAGAATGAACATGAACTAACCATCAACCCAAGGAGCAAGGACATTGACGCAAAGGAATAAGGGAGAGATTAATTTAAATACACACACACACATACACACACACCACTTATCTAGACCCACATATTTTTTTTTTTGTATTGAAGCTATTAATCTAGAGTTATATACCAGGTATAATTGCTTTTAGATTTGTAAGACCAGATGGGTCTGTTTCTAGCCCCATTCTCTCTTATAATACATAAATAAGCAAAAACAAACAAAAAAGCGCTGTCTTCTGGTTGTGCTTATTCCTTCTAGGCTAAAGCAATCTTTGTCGTCTTTGGACATCTCTGGTTCTTAGAAGGCTCTCCCTGGAGACCTGAGCTCTGTACCCTGTCCTTCCCTCCATTGTTCTGGGCTTTCCCCTGTGGGGCCTACAGAACATGTCAGAGCCCCTGTCTGCATGATAGACCTTCAGATATTTGTAACAGTGACCGTTCAACCATGATTCTTCTCTTCTTTGGCAAAACAGGCCCAGTTCCTTCAATTGTTCCTCATGTGACAACATGGTTTTTGTGTCCCGTTGGCATCCTTGTCCTTTTCCTCTGAATGTGTTGTCATTTTGTCTGTATTTAAGCATTCCTTGGCCCAGGTATGTCTGATGGAGAGTGGAGCCAGACCATACGCATTCTTACTGGAATTCCTAGATTTTCACCCATGCAGGGTATAGCAGAGTTAGCATCTTTGCACAGCTGTGTCAGTGACAACTCCTGCTTAGTTGATTATTGGCCAAAATCCTAACCAGCATCCACTTGTTAAAGTGTTTTTTGCTTCATTTATTATTTATGTACTTGATTATTTGGGAACCAAGCACAGGACCTCTCTGCCTCAAGAATTACTGGGATAATTTAAGAGTAGAGCTTAGAATTGGAATTTTCTTATATCTCAGCCGGTTCATTCCTGCTATGATCTGCATGAAATGTCAGATATATTTTCAGTTTCTAGGAGTTCTATGTTTTCATACACCTGTGAGTAAGTTAGTGATTTTATTTTATTTATTTATTTACTTTTTTAAGTTAGTGATTTTAAAAGGAAGCAAACTAAGACTTTTATTTATTTATTTATTTATTTTTTTAATAAATTTATTTTTTATTGGTTTTCTTTTTTTTCCCCAGCTTTATTATAATCGACAAATAAAATTGTAAAGTATTTAAAGTGTACATGATGATTTGAAAGATATATATATATAAAATGAAAAATCTCCTCTCTTCTGGTTAATTAACACATCCATCACTTCTCATATTTCCTTCCTCCCTCCCTATCTTCCTTCCTTTTCTTTCTTTTTTTTTTATTTATTTTTTATTGGTGTTCAATTTACTAACATACAGAATAACCCCCAGTGCCCGTCACCCATTCACTCCCACCCCCCGCCCTCCTCCCCTTCCACCACCCCTAGTTCGTTTCCCAGAGTTAGCAGTCTTTACGTTCTGTCTCCCTTTCTGATATTTCCCACACATTTCTTCCCCCTTCCCTTTTTATTGGTTTTCAATTTGTCAACATATAGAATAACACCCAATGCTCATCCCGTCAAGTGCCCACCTCAGTGCCCGTCACCCAGCCACCCCCACCCCCCGCCAACCTCCCCTTCCACCACTCCTAGTTCATTTCCCAGAGTTAGGAGTCTCTCATGTTCTGTCTCCCTTTCATGTTCTGTCTCCCTTTAAAAAAAATAAAAAACTAAGACTTAAAGCCTACTTTGTTTTTCTTGAGGAATTGGAGTAATTTACTGATCTCTGTCATGAATTTTTTTACTCCAGCTTTGATACAGAAACTACAGTGTGAATATAGTTCTATATTTTATAAAACTACAGTGGTTCTATAGCGGTGAATCATCCATCAAGTGTGAAAATCGTGGAGAATTTTTGATTTGTGTGTATGTATAACTGAATTTATTGCAGAGATATGAAAAATGGGTCAGCTTTTAACATTAACATATATATTTAATTTATGATAATTGCTCCTTTTGGTAAATAATTATATTGACTATGTAATTCAGATCTTTTATATCCTTGTCAATTTTTTTGGTCCGCTGCTTCTATCAGCTACTGAGAGAGACGTGACAAAATCTAACTTGTGATTTTGGGTTGGTCTAGCTCTTTGGCTTGTGAATCTTTTTTTTAATCTTTTGAAGGTATTTCAGATTTCATATGATGATACAGATTTGATATGATAATAACCTCTCTTTCAACTATATGCCAAGCTCCTCTTTCTTTACTAACATGCCTTGCTTTAAAATCTACTTTTTCTGATACTATTTTGGCCATACTTGCTTTCTTTTTTTTTTTTTTTTTTTTTTTTTTTTTACTTGCTTTCTTTTGGTTAGTATATCTTTTTACTTTCAAGATTTCTGTGCTTTTTTTCTTTTATTTTTTGAATTTAAAAATTCCATACCGACCATAGTGGTATTATATTTGGATCACTTCATTTACATGAAGATAATTGCTGGTATATTTGGAATTATATCCTATAACTGTCTATTTGACTTATGTTTTATGTTTTCGTTTCTCCTGTCGTTGTGATTGATAAAATGTATATGTGTATATGTATATATATTTTTTAAGATTTTATTTATTAGAGAGTGCAAGAGAGAGTGTGAGCTGGGGGAGAGGCAGATGGAGAAGGAGGGGCTGACTCCCACTGGGCAGGGAGCCCTATACAGGACTCGATCTCAGGACCCTGGGATCATGACCTGAGCCGAAGGCACACGCTTAACTGACTGAGCCACCCAAGTGCCCGAGGAAAACATTTTCTAATTGGCTTTTTCTTCTGTAACTTGTTAGTTATGTTTTTCTACTGTAACCCTCAGCTTAAAATGTACATATCTGACATAAGCATAATAAGCTATTACTTTTAACATTTTCTTAAACTGGTAAACATTTGAATCCCATTTTCCTTTCACATTATTGTCAGGCATTTTAGTTTTACAGATATTTTCAACTCCATGACATCATTCCTATTTTGTACATTAGACATTAATATATTTTGTCCACTCTTTGATATCTCCTCTTTGGGTGCCTGCTTATGTTGGAGATCATTTTATTTCTGCTTGAATAGTTCCTTTTAGTGTTTCTTTTAGTGCTTGCCTGCTGGCAATGAGTTCCCTCAGTATTTGTTGGAAGCATTTTAATTTCAGTGTCATTTTTAGGGATTTTTTTTTTCTTTTTGAGAGGAGATTTTTTTTTTTCTTCTTAGGGACAGAGGGAGAATGAGGGAACCCAAGCAGACTCCCTGCTGAGGGTGAGGCCTGATGCGGGGCTCCATCTCACAGCCCTGAGATTATGACCTGAGCCAAAACCCAGAGTCGGACACTGTGAGCCACCAAGGGTCTGACTGAGTCACCCGGCTGCCCCAGGGATGTTTTTGATGGGCGTGGACTCTTAGGACCTCTGTTACTTTATTTCATCGCTTTAAAGATAACATTCTGTTGTCCTCTGACTTCCATAACTTCTCTAAGGGGTTCCCTTTTCTGGAATTTTTAAGGCATTTTGTTCTTTTTCCCATAGTTCTCTGATGCCTTTAAGAATATGACTTTAAAATTTTTCTGTTTTGATTTTCTGGCTGTTATCAGCAGGAATATTGGACTTCTGTGATCTGTTTTATCCTGTTTGTAAATGGAAGCCATTCCTACTTGAAAGGATCTTTCTTTCTTTCTTTCTTTCTTTCTTTCTTTCTTTCTTTCTTTCTTTCTTTCTTTCTTTCTTTCTTTCTTCCTTCCTTCCTTCCTTCCTTCCTTCCTTCCTTCCTTCCTTCCTTCCTTCCTTACCCTTCCTTACCCTTCCTTACCCTTCCTTACCCTTCCTTACCCTTCCTTACCCTTCCTTTCCTCCCTTCCTTCCCCTTCCTTCCCCTTCCTTCCCCTTCCTTCCCCTTCCTTCCCCTTCCTTCCCCTTCCTTCCCCTTCCTCTCCCTTCCTCTCCCTTCCTCTCCCTCCCTCTCCCTCCCTCTCCTTCCCCTTCGTTCCTTCCTTCCCCTTCCTTTCCCTTCCTCTCCCTTCCTCTCCCTTCCCCTCCCTCCCTCTCTCTCTCTCTCTCTCTCTCTCTCTCTCTTTCTTTCTTTCTTTCTGATTTTATTTATTTATTCACAAGACACACAGAGGCAGAGGGAGAAGCAGGCTCCCTACGGGGAGCACGATGTGGGACTTGATCCCAGGACCCCGGGGTTACAACCTGAGCTAAAGGCAGACGCTCAACCACTGAGCCACCCAAGGGCCCCTGAAAGGGTCTTTCAGAAGAAATGTCTTAGAAGCCTTTTATGTAATTTTAGTGATCTTCCATAAAAAAAAAATTCTGTTATTCCACTTGGATTTAACCAATTTATATTCACTTATGTTTTATTGATTTAGTTGTGATTTGGGACAAGAAATTTGAATGATCTTGTTATTTTACACTACACAAAAGATGGTTAAAACATGCTTTGAATCAGTGGCTCCTAAACTTTTTAAATCATCTGCTCCTTGAACACTTAGAAGAATCTCTAATTAAAAGACACCTTCTCTCTCCACAAATGTCTAAAACTGGGCATATATCTTGAGGGGCCTAAGGAATACTTCTCTTCTCTCCCCTTTCAGCTGTACCCCTACCTATGGGTTTCAGGATGAGAGTCTTTGTATTAAATATGGAAAATATAAAGGTTGAGGTTAATGTAAAGGTCTAGTAAGTCAGTAAACACTTGCCCACTGCTGTTTTTACAGTAACATGTTGGGAAGAAAAGTATGCTGGGCCTGGGGCTGGTACATGTGGATTTGATGTGACTTGTGGCCCTGCCACTCACTGGACCTGATGGTACCAGGGTTCTCGTTTATGTGATAAGAGTCATAATAATACTTCCTAGGTCTTACTGTGGGAAAAAGATTAGAAAGACACAATAAAGCACCTTGTGGTTGTGAAATACCATGTGCACAATAGATAATATATGTGTACAGATATGTGTGTATCTATAATATATGCACACAAAGGATATAAGTTCTGCATTTTCTCATGTTGGTTTAAAGAAGTACTTAAACACAGTAATTTGGAATAAAAGACAATGCTCATAGTACTTTCTTTGAATTGTGCTTGAAGAATGTAAAGAGGATGACCTAACTTGTAGGTTGGGGTAGAAGTCAAGATACTGCATACTGTTCATCTGGGCTCTGGGATCCTGAGGTAGTTAGTATAACTAGTTCCTATACTCCTATTTACCTACCTATAAAATGGGATTATGCACTTTAAAAAATTCTCAGGAATCTCACAACATTTAATAACACACTACTCTGCAGGGAAGGTTCTGTGTAGAATAATTATTATCTTTTTTTTAAGATTGATTGATTCATTAATTCATGAGAGACACACATACAGAGAGAGAGAGAGGCAGAGACACAGGCAGAGGAGAAGCAGGCTCCATGCAGGGAGCCCGACGTGGGACTCGATCCCAGGTCTCCAGGATCATGCCCTGGGCTGAAGGCGGCGCTAAACCACTGAGCCACCAGGGCTGCCCTAGAATAATTATTTTTTTGTTGTGAAGACAAGTTTCCGATGTTGAAAACAATAAAATTCGATAATTCACTTAGGGCATTATGTTGATATTGGTTTTAATGGCATATATTAGTAAACTTTTAATACAGTATTTAGCACCTCACTGAACATGTACTTTTAATGTGCTCCTGTCCTAAGGGTCACCCCATGTAAAGGCTGTGTAGGATACCTTGGAACACAGCACTACATCTTATTATCATATGAAAAGGTCACCATTGTCATTAAATGGTATTTACCATGTTCCCATTATTATTTGGTTCTATAGAAGTTAGAGTTGAATGGATACCTTTGAGAATACGGCAAAATCCATAAACCTTTCCTCAGAAAAATGGACACATACACATATGAAGGGAGTTTCGCCAACAATTTTAAAAGGTACCCAGACCTCCTGAAATCCATTTATGAATCTTCCTGCGGCTCCAAAGTAAGAAACACCACTATAAAAAGATACATGCTTTGTTCTCTCATTGTCATAATTTGAAACTGCAGTGTTTATTGCCTATTCATGCCACATATTTTAGAGACTAGTTCGTGAAGGTTGTTTGGCAAAAGACATTGTTACTGACCATGTATAATTATGCATAGATATGTTGTCTGTAGAGAGTGAGAGTGAAGACGGGAGGACATTAGCACAAAGATATTCAGTGATTAGGATAATATAGGCACCAAGTTATTTAAGGCATTTAGATACCTAGTTTAAAGAAAACATATTTAGAATATGCACATCAATGCCAACCATTTCCATCGTAAAGGTCATTAGAAGAAGAGTAGAGTAGTTGGATGAAAGAAATAGTCTAATGGCCAATAAGATTGAATACCTTTTCTGGTTCTTTGAGAAGAAATCTAGAGGGGAGCCTGGGTGGCTCCATGGTTGAATGTCTGCCTTTGGCTCAGGTTGTAACCCCAGGGTTCTGGGATCGAGTCCCACATCGGGGTCCCTGCATGAAGCCTGCTTCGCCCTCTGCCTGTGTCTCTGCCTCTCTCTCTCTCTCTCTCTCTCTCTCTGTGTGTCTCTCATGAATAAATAAATAAAATCTTTTGGAAAAAAAAAGAAGAAATCTACAGATGTCACAGCATTTCAGCAGAAGGCTTGGTCTTTGAGAATTATTGATGAGTTTTACAAGTAGAATTTCTGGAAGAAGATGTTTCTTGATAAAAAAACGTTGGTTTAATTGTGTGTGTGTGTGTGTGTGTGTGTGTGTGTGTGTTTATGTTGAGGTGTATTCAATCTGGTTATAATCTAGCTTTCCTACTCAATATTTGTTCCCATTTTCCATGCTACTGGTCCATAGAGATTTTAGAGGGGTATTTGAGTACTTTTTATTTGGGCAAGAGAAAATAACAGGTGGTACACCTTCACTATTCAAAAAGAAAAGGGACTAACTGTGAGGTTCTTCTCAACTGGTTCACTTGAGAAAGTGAACATTCTGACCTACTTTAGGCAAATGTGAATGCAGATGTCAATAGAAAAGGGAAGACCAGAATTCTTGAAGTTGAAATTTGAACAGACCACTAACAATGTTAATGCTATTTAGCAGTATCTTTAATAAAAGTGGAGAGTAAGTTTCAGGGATAGGGGAAAGAAGACAAATGAAACTGATGAGGGAACGGTTTACTGTCCATAAATTGGGAAATAAAAGTTTTGGCAAGGTGGTGATGAAAATGATACCCGTGACCAGCACAGGGGGGCAATGGAGTTTGCTAGAACATTACTGAGAAGCAGTTTGGCAGTTTGCAACCAGCTTTCACATTTTTGGACCATTTCTGGAATTTTATTCTACAAAAGGAAAGCATAAAGTGATGTACATGAAAAAGTTTTTTGTATGGTTTATAATGTTAAGCTAGAACCACTCTTAAAGTACAACAGTACAGGGATGATAGGGGGAAATATTAGAACATCACGTTTGATGGAATGCAAATAAAAATGGTGCCAAAATTCAGAAGAGGGAAAAGTACTTTCGATAGAAGAGAGAAGGGCACAACCAAATGCGTACTCACTCCGTGAGGAAGCTCGGTAAGGGTTAGCTGTGCATTGAACAAAGACTGGAAGGCAATAAAAGAATGAAAACAAGTTGATACATTGGGGTGGCATCAGTATAGACGGGATTTAGATATCTTTCATTGCTGTCATTTTGTTCGATACTGAAAAATTTTAGACAGCCTTCTAACTTAATGTGCTTAAGGATTTTTGAGTTTGATAATGAATTAATTGGCAATTGAGATACATGATGTGAGGCCTGCTTTTGCTCCTAACAGGTAGCTGTTTCCAAAACATTTGGTTGAGTTGCCTGTTCTTTCCCCCACTGGCTAGAAATGTCACCTTTATGACATAACCTCCCTGCATCTGCTTCTAGACTCCGTACTCAGTGGTCTGTCCCTGTGCCCGTCACATTGCTTAAGGCGTTATGGTTTTATATAGATTTAAAAAAAAAAAGGTGTTATGGTTTTATTGCATGCCTTGCTTTGTGGTAGGAGACATTCTGACCGCACTCCGCACAGGCCAAGCACTGTCATTCTCCAAACTGTTTCTAGTCTTGTGCTTCTGTTCTTCCAGATGCACTTGGAAACAAGCCTCTTTCATTTGAAAAGTGTTTGGGTTTTGACTAGAGCACGTTAAAGTTTTAGATTCATTTGGGGAGATAATTTTTGCCTATTATGCCTCTTACTGTGTCCAGAAGTTTTAGTGAAATGAGTGTGTTCTTTCTTTTAATTTTAATTTTGTGATTTAAATGTCATTAATTAACAGTGTATCATTAGTTTCAGAGGTAGAGGTCAGTGATTCATCAGTTGCGTAGAACACCCAGTGCTCATTCCATCACATGCCCTCCCCCATGCCCGTCACCCAGTTACCCCGTCCCCCTACCACCTCCCCTCCAACAACCTTCAGTTTGTTTCCTATGATCAAAAGTCTCTGTGGTTTGTCTCCCTCTCTGATTTTATCTTATTTTATTTTTCCCTCCCTTCCCCTATGATCCTCTGTTTCTTATATTACACATATGAGTGAGATCATATAATTGTCTTTCTCTGATCCACTTATTTCGCTCAGCATAATACCCTCCAGTTCCATCCATGTTGATGTAAATGGCAAGATTTCATCCTTTCTGATGGCTGAGGAATATTCCATCATGAATATATAGACCACGTCTTAACTTTGCGCAGTGGCAGTATCATAGCCAATGAGGTTTATCTGAGGCACGATTATTGCTAATTGAAAACTAGACCATGTCTTCTTTATCCACTCATTTGTTGAAGGACATCTGGGGTCTTTCCATAGTTTGGCTATTGTGGACATTGCTGCTGTGAACGTTGGGGTGCAGGTGCCCCTTCAGATCACTGTGTCTGTATCCTTTGGGTCAATACCTAGTAGTGTAATGTGCTGGGTCATAGGGTAACTCTATTTTTACCTTTTTCAGGAGCTTCCATACTGTTTCCAGAGTGACTATACCAGCTTGCAGATAGACCCATGAAAAAATGCTCTACATCAGGCAAATACAGATCCAAACCAAGTGAGATCCCACCTCACACCAGTGAGAAGGGCTAAAATTAACATGTCAAGAAACCACAGATGTTGATGAGGATGTGGAGAAAGGGGGAACCCTCTTACTCTGTGGGTGGGAATGTGTGTTATTGTAAGTTTGGGGTATAGTAGATTCACAGAAAGATGATGAGACGTGTTTAGTATTTCTGCACAAAGTAGAGTGATTCTGGTACTGATGCCAGTAAATCCCTTCAGGGAAGTGTAGGGCTGTAATTGCCTGGAAGTGCAAATTGACTCCAGATGGGGAAACCACGGGGGCACAGTGAAGTTCTGTAGCTGGGAGTTTATCTCTGTGCCATTAATAAAATTAGTGGCCCTTTAAGAAAACCAGATTTTCAGGGGCCCCAGTGGTTAGAAAGACCCCAGTCAGGCCCCCAAATTGTCACTCGTGGCCGATCATTTTTACTGTCCTTGTTTTTCAGAACATCTTCGGAAACTCATTTCTCCTGATATGCGTAGCCGAGTCTGAACCTCTTTAGGGCTTTAGTTTTCTGGAATGAAAATGTTCGTGTCCATACATACTCATATTTTCTATTTCTGCCATCCTCTCCCGCCTGCCCCCACCCCATCCCATCCTATCCCATTGGGTTTCTCGTAGTTTCTGCTTCCCCCCATCCTCTTATCTCACCTTCCATGTCTTACTGATCACTCTGTGATGAGCAAATAAGAGGAGCCCTTTTAGGGCTGACTTTATTCTTAGTGCTAAGACTGTGCTCATCTCCCTTTAACGGATGGACCTTCTTCCTGACCTGTTTTTGTCCATCTTCTTTTACCAACGTGGAGCACGGGGTGGGCTCACGACGAAGACACACGCAGACTGTAAAACTGTTCTGTTTGGGGTTGTATTGCCTTGCAAAGGCCGTCAAAGTCGTCGGTAGGTTGTGGTCCTCGTTCACCCAACCAAAGAAAATAGTCGTGTGCTGGTTGCTTTGAACAGAGACAGATGAGATAGTCTTCTTGTCTGTGAAAAGCTTTGATCTGTTGATACAGTTTGTTTTCTTTTACAAAAAAAGAAAAAAGTGACAAGGCAGGTCAGATTCTGTCCGTGGACAATTAACAGTCCCTTTAGCAACCAGGAACATGACTAATGCAGGCTGTTCTTCCTTTTTTAGGAAATGGAATTTCATCTAGGTTTCCTCTCTGTCATGTCAGACGTTTGTCACTTTTTTTTTTTTTTTTTTTTTTTTTTTGGCCTTTCAGATCCTCTTCCTGAGCTTTCTGGGGAGCTGTCGTGTGGTGGGTTTCTCCAGGCATATCACTTTCTATGGGTTGCATCCGTGCTGTGCATGTGTGCGTGGGCTCACGTGCAGAGAAGGGCTAATCCAAAGTCGGAAACTAGTGATTTCTTTCCCCCAGAAACCAATTGGTATTTATACCAATTCATAATTTAGGGTAATATTTTGTGTGCCATAGATTTCAAACCAGCAGGAAAACATAGCCTTTTTGTATTTTTAAAGTTTAGACGAAACACCCGCGTGGTTATCGGAGGAAGGAGCCGTGCACCCATTCTGTTCTCCACGCGGGTCGGCCCTGCTGCACCTGCTGCCGCGCGTGGGACCCACGGCGTCTGCCAGCGGGAGTGGACCAGGGGGGCTGCGGGGAGTGGCTCGGTTTTGGTGGCCACGGGCCGAGCCCTGGCCCCCCGGGCCACCCTTCCCACCTCCTCTTCCTGTGGCCACCACCCCAGGCCGAACGTCTCCCTGGAGGACTCTCTTCCTATTGCTTTTCTGTTTCTGAGCGGAGGGAGTGTCCTGGGTCCTTGGAGCCTCCCCGCCACCCGGGATGGCCCGGCGGCCCGGTTTCCCCCTCGTCGTGGAGCCGATCGAGGCCTTCCCGCAGCCTCTGGGGTGAGGTCCTGAAGAGCCCTCCCCTGCCCCTGCTTCCTCGACTTCCTTTCCTTCCCGGAGTGGCTCCTCTCCCGCACCCGGGCACTTAGCAGGGTGTGTGCCCGCTGGAAGCTCTTGGGAGGCAGTGCGAGGCCAGGCCAGGGGGAGGCAGGACTTGGGGTTCCCTCGGAGGAGACGGACAGCGATGGAAACGGCACAGCAAGCCTGGGGCCGTGGTGCTGTCGACTTGGCAAAGCTTGTGCATATTTAAAGTTCTTACAACCAACTGTGATCCAGGACAGGGTAAGGCGATAACTAAAAACAATGGTTTTGACCCTTTGTACTATGGTGGTATGTCAGGGACAGAAAAAGAAATGAGTAGAATCAGTGATGTCCATCAGGTAGGAGGAATTCAAATGAAATAAAGACAACAAGGTTGAATCACATTTATAGAGCGAGTAAATTTTAAAAATTTCTTCCCTTTGCTCTGGACTACTTCGGCTTTACAAATAGAACAGACCAGCTCTGATGTCCTTATTATATTATATTATATTTTATTTTATTTTGTTTTATTATTTTATTATTTTATTTTTAAATTTTATTTTAATTTAATTTATTATTTTATTTTCTTATTTTTTATTTTATTTTATTTTATTTTATTTTTTATTTTATTTTTTATTTTATTTTATTTTATTTCATTTTTTGATGTCCATACTTTAAAACATCAGGAGGCATCTCGCTGTGGTCCCGAGTGTTTGTTGTTGGAAAGAGAATTTGTGCTACTTGAGTGTCAACCATGTGAAATGAACCTAACAAACAACACTATTTTGGACCCCAGCCCTTCTTTTATTGTGTGTTGTTGTTGTTTTTTTAAGAGTCAGGACAAGAAAGTGTGATGATACCTCAACTTACTCATTTTTTAGGGGCAGATGACCGTCTATGCAAAGTTTGGGAAAAATGTTTATCTTCCTAAAGATGCCGAGTTTTACTTTATTTATAATGGATCTCATCAGAGACACGTCGTGATTGCAAAACGCACTGAGGATAATGTTCTCCAGTCCAGCATTCCAGGTGAGGTGCAGTCTTTACTCTGCAACTGGGAAGTCTGTCTGGAAGCATCCTTCCTCCAGGGATGTAGGCTGGGAGGAGGACCAGGAGGAGGAAGTAAACAGTTCTCCGGAGTGGGATGGGTGTGAGGGAGGTGGGGAGGGGGATGCGGAGGGGCAAGGGTCAGGACCCATGAGCACACTCACCCTGGGTCAGCTTGCTTCTGAGGCTCTCCCAGCTGCATCACCCTGGCCTCAGACCGGGCAGGCCTATCCTGTTGGTGGCACTCAGCTTTCAAAGTTGGCTGTGCTTTGGGTGTAGTCCAATGGAGGAGTTGCTCCTAGTCTTACTTCCTGTTGTCCCAGGGCCCATGGCCAGGGACGGTTCATGCAGCATGGAGATGTTGGCGGTGGCTTTCCTTCTCCCTCCCTCCCTCCTTCCCCTGCAGTCTGGCAGCCCCACTGTTCACCACAATCCTGTTAGTTCTTTTTGGTGCCTGGGGTTCCTTCCTTGGCACTCTATGTATACAGACTCTTCCTTACTAGATCTCAGGCACCAGAACATTCTCTTCCCACCACCAAAATGTTCACATTCCAACACTTGTCATTCTCCTACGTGTCGTCTTGTTACCGTGGTGACAGGTGACAAATTAATATTTCATGTTAATGTTTGTTAAGAGCTAATAGTTCTCAGATATAGTAGTTTCATATATTCATTGGGGTGTGGATTATGTATCTGAGACAGGAGGCTGGGGCTCAAAGATGGAGTGAAGGTGTTACTACCTGCAGGAGGGGGGTGGGTTTAGTTCTGGTTTGCTCATGGGTTAGATTTCCTTAACTGGGGGCCTATTGGGCCCTCTAAATTGCATCATTTAGGGAACCTTCAATTTTTTTATGGATAGGATTGGCTTCATTTTTAGAGGAAATATATTTTTTATTTTTAAAAGATTTTATTTATTTATTCATGAGAGACGCAGGGAGAGAGAGAGAGGCAGAGACACAGGCGGGGGGAGAGGCAGGCTTCATTCAGGGAGCCTGATATGGGACTTGATCCTGGGACCCCAGGGTCATGCCCTGGGCTGAAGGTGGCGCTAAACCACCGGGCCACCAGGGCTGCTCAAAGAAAGAGATTTCTAAGTGCTTCTGCAGTCTCTCTGTTACGTGTGAAGGGAAGGTAGACAGTAGACATGCAAACAACACAGACATAGAATTGCAGAGATGTGCAAAGACTTTGCAGCCCTACCTGGGCTTGTTCATCAGATCAATCTGTTGTTCCATTTCTGAGACTGTGGGCATTGTTTTTAAAAGATTATTTACTTATTTATTCATGAGAGACTCAGAGAGGCAGAGACACAGGCAGAGGGAGATGCAGGCTCCCTGTGGGGAGCCTGATGCAGGACTCGATCCCAGGACCCCGGGGTCATGCCCTGAGCCAAAGGCAGATGCTCGACCACTGAGCCACCAGGTGCCCCGTGAGCATTTTTTCTCACATGCTGCTATAATTGATGTAACGCTTTCTACACAAGTTATCATGTTTTAGAGATTCAGTTGGGCATGATTATTGTTACCCTTTCCTTCTTACTACACAAGGAGCCAAGTAATAAATCTTAACCAGTCACTCTGAGGCTCATCCCTACCGGGAGCCCCCTCTTGCTGTGCCTATAGATGTATGTGTATTTTTATTGATAGTCCAGGCATACATCCAATGCATGGTCATACATGAATGTACAAAATATAATGTCCATAAAGAGTAATGGGTATAATGTGCAGTGAAAACCAAGGCATTCCATGTAATTGGGGGGGGGGGAGTGCATTTTTCTGAATTATCTGTGTTCAAATTTAGATTAAGGTTGAACAACTTTAAACAACTGTTGGAGAGGAACAATAGGGAACCAGACCCAGGCAGTTAGCATTTAGAGACTGTGGGCGATTTTAAGCTCTTTTCTCTTTGGTGCCATAATTGGCATCTTTATAAGAAAAAAAAATGTCAAACCTCATTAATGGCATAGAGTTACTTTGGCTCTGTCTCTATTGCCTCTGCCTTTTGGCTTTGGGATTTACATTTATGCCTTCGCTGCCTTTGGCTGCTCCCTCCTTGGTTTTCTTTTACGAAGCCTCTTACAGAGGAGGAATGAGAGTAATAACTAAAATGCCAATCTTAATATTGAAAATTCTGTCATTTTCTTTACTCGGATGCAAGGGTGAGCCTCCTTCCCACTCCTTGTGTGTTAAAGAAGGTCTGCTTGACGGTTCGTGCCCTACTTGAAGGGAGAGCTCTTAACTTTTGTTTTTAAACAAACTCCGTACGGGCACCTGGCAGTCCCTGTTTCTGGACCGTAAATGTCGCCTGTTACAGCTTTCCCAGGGGAGCCTTTCAGAAGCGTGGAGAGCGGATTTCTGTAGTCTGTCCTGGAAGTGCCCAGACTGGGGATGGAGGCTTACATTTTGTGCCTGCACCACTGGGTCATATTTGAAGAACGCAGCAGCAGTTCTCAGTAAGCTGGGATGCTCTTCTCCCTACAGAGGCTCCCATTGGCCGTTTGCTTGGGGGCCAGCGGTGGCTGAGATCACCTTCCTTCCGTCCGGCTGTGATTATGATCATCACAGCAGTGTGGCGGTACGAAGCCCTGGGTGTCCTGCCAAAGGCAGCATAATGTGCCTGGGTAGTAGCTTCCCCCCTGGCCACATGAAGGAGGAGTGTAGGAAGGAAGCACAGGGAGCGGGATTAGATGACCACACACAACAGAACTATTAAGAGGACCGCCAAGGCACAGAAGCTATCCTCAGGAGTGGCAGGAGTCGGGTAATGAGCAACGTCTGTAAGTATTTCTGTGGAGTGCTCTTCACCCACCCTCGCTCACATTCGAAGGAATTCTTTGGAGCTACTTTGTACAACTATCATCTAAATAAACACATAAAAATGTAGGACTTGGGAGGAAGTGGCAGAGGAGGAAAGGACAAAGGCCTTTAAGGAGATGACCTTGAATTGAGGGGTTGGGGTAAGTGGGGTAAAGCTACAAGGTGAAGGTGTGCCAAATAACAATGTTCGACGATGATAGGAGAATAGATATGGAGGTGCTCAGAGCTCATAAAAGTTGTTTTTAAAATCAGGAGTCACTGAAAGAAGATAGAATGAGCTTTAATCCGGCCGCATGAGCGTGGCAGCATGGGAAGATACCTGGCTACATTTCTATTCTCTTCTGCCTTTTGTGCTCCTGGAGCGGGGGGTCTGCGTAGGCAGTGCAGGGAGGCTGGTGACTCCTGACTTGGACACCGGGTGAGCATCTCCTTTATTTAGCCTCTAGGTGTGAACTGTTTACTGTCTTGTTGTCTAGGGCATGGGCTTCAGGAGACGGTGACGGTGTCTGTATGCCTCTGCTCAGAAGGTTACTCCCCAGTGACCATGGGCTCCGGCTCAGTGACCTACGTGGACAACATGGCTTGCAGGCTGGCTCGTTTGCTGGTCACCCAGGCTGATCGCCTCACAGCCAGTAGTCATCAGACCTTTCTGACTCCATTTGCCCTGACGGTGGGAGCATTGCCTGCTTTGGACGAGGAGCTGGTGCTGGCTCTGACCCATCTGGAGTTGCCTCTTGAGTGGAGTGTCTTGGGAAATTCTTCACTTGAAGGTGAGTCTTCACCAGAAAATTCAGATGTCTTTCCTCGATGTGACGTTAAGAATGTGCCTTACAATTTGTTGTCTGTCTCCCTGGGTTGGTTTTCCTGAGCATTTTTGACCTGAGCCTTATTCTGACATGACTGGATTCCCTGAGATCCTGAGTCACTTGACTCTGGGCTGGTTGATGCTCCTCAGCTCTACTCCAGGTGGCGGAGAGCTTTGCCTCAAGGAGGGAAGGACTGTTTCTTGGTGGCAAGCTCTTGAGCCAGCTGCTTTGGAGTGTGGCTCTACTTCCATTGGCACCTGTTCATGCTGTGCCATTTTGCCAAGAAGGTAGAGTCATCAAGCAAGGAAAGGCAGGCAGCCGGCTCTGTGGGAACGCTAAGAACAAGTGTGGCGTGCAGGAAATGAAACCGATGCATCGACATCTTTAAAATACCAGAGTCACCGAGAGCCTTCAAACATTTGCACTAACTTTGGGATAAACCTCGTGATGGATCCTGTTGATTAAAAGACTGAATAGGCTCTTAACATCAATCGTGGCATCTGTGTGTGAACAAAGATGGGTGTTTTATGTAAGTCCATGCCAGGCAGGAGGCTGACCCGCTCAATAGATACTTCTTACGGTGATAACTAATCACAGAATTTTATTAGAAATAGATATTGGTTTATATTTTACTGAACACACATATACTTGTGCTGTCTTTCTGTGTTATTGTATGACTTTAGTGGTTGGATGATGCTGTTTTTGAGAGTTTCTACTTCCTTTTTCTTTTCTTTTCTTTTTTTTTTTTTTTTAAGATTTTATTCATTTATTCATGAGAGACCCAGACAGAGAGGCAGATACACAGGCAGAGGGAGAAGCAGGCTCCTTGCAGGGAGCCCGATGCGGAACTTGATCCCCAGTCCCCCGGGGTCACGCCCTGAGCCAAAGGCAGATGCTCAACCACTGAGCCACCCAGGCGGCCCCAGGAGTTTCTACTTTCTGACAAATTCTGATTACAGACTGGTTTAAATTTGATTGTGGATAAGATTAAATGCGCTAATTGAGGTAAAGGGTTGTGATTTTTGTAAACAGGATCATATGGCCATAAACCACAGACAGAGAGGATCTCCACTTGTTTCTTTCAAACAGGGTTAAAGTAAAACTCTCTTGGGATATTAAAGATGTTTCTTATTCCTTAAGATCTTGGATGAGACCAGTCACAATCCTCATTCAGTGCTGAGCCATGTCTGCCTCCTGTGTGCTGATTCAACTGTATGGTAGCTGATTGGGATGTGTAAGGGGTGGTATCTGTTCTCCTCACCATTATCTCCAAGGATCTACCAAATGGCTTGGAACATATCAAGTGTTCCAGAAGTATTTGTGGTATGAATGGAAGTTGTATTTGGGACCTTCAGAAGGAAGTTACACATCCTAGACATCACTATTGTTATTCATATGTATATAAAAATGTACCTGTTTTCTGGCTAAGGAATTTATTCATGTTCATATGAATATATAACTTGTATATACGTAAACGGCTACATATATATAGGAGCATGTTCCTGTATATTCAAACATACCTGTATATGTACATACATATCTATAGATCTATGTCTGTGTGTGTGTGTGTAGTGTGTGTGTATATATATATATATATATATATACATATTTATATATATGTGTGCTTTCTGACTAGGGAACTTCTTTTTCTTAAGCTTCCTGGCCTTTTAAAAACTCTAATATAGAGGTTGTTTCACTTTCTAGAAGGGCAGATTCATTTTAACAAAGGCATAAAGTTTTCATACTTTTTCACCAGTCACTGCACTAAAGGCCACAAGTAAAGTGCCTCCAAGACCCCAGGAGCAGCACTTGCAGGTCGGAAGGAGGCTCCTTCCCTAGCCCAGCACCTCCCTCAGCATAGGGGCTTGGAGTCTGCAATGGGTTAATTTGTGCCCCTGCAGGCGACAGATTGTTGAAGATTATATGACTTAATAATTGCACTTGGAGGGCACCTGGAGGGCTCAGTGGTTGAGCGTCTGCCTTTGGCTCAGGGCGTGATCCCGGGGTCCTGGGATCGAGTCCCACATCGGGCTCCCTGTGAGGAGCCTGCTTCTCCCTCTGCCTGTGTCTCTTGTCTTTCTTTCTCTGTCTCTCATGAATAAGTAAATAAAGCCTTTCAAAAGAAAATAATTGCACGTGGATAACTTAAACTAAGAGCCTTCAAAATGAGATTCATGTTACACACATGCTATATTTTCATCCTAAAATTTAGAAATGAATTACTATTTCTTAACCTTTAATCTATAGATTGGCAATAGTACATACATATAGCTTTTTGTGTGTTGCAGGTGAATGTCTGCTCAGTCACTGAAGATAGATAAACATAAGTAAGTTGGCTGAGCACTAGGCTAACTACCAAGTTGGCAAGGGTCACCTAACTGCCATTTTTATTGCTATTTGGAAATGTATTCGTGTTTTATAAGCTCCCATTGGTCATGGCCTTTGGTTTATCCATATCCTTACAGTAGGCAAATTTATGTCACCAAGGGGTTCTTTAATGTGCATGAGATATATTTTATGGGAAAACAATTCTAGTGTCATCGTCATTGAGAATCTATGTTTTGGAGCTAGGGTCAAATCCTGACCCTGCTGCTAGGAGGCATCCTGGGCAAGAACCCTTCAGTTCTTATGTCATAAGAGTTTTGGTTTCTGAAAAGAAGCATTATAGTACCCACCCCACTGGCTTGTAATGATTACATTAGGTAATATAGAATGAATCTTCTATAACAGTATCTGAATATACTTAGTTCTCAGTAAAAGTTAACTTCCATGTGTGTATGTGAATGGATTTCCATATATAGAGCATGTTGTATGTACATATGTAGAATGCAAATTACATTTGCTCTGGACAAATGAGGCTACAAAGGATAAAATCTTGGGATTGTAAACCATTTCTTGAAAATCTCTAGGAAATTCTCTAGGCTTTCTCTTAGAATAATTTACAGTGCCTAGACCTATAATGGTACTTGCTGACTACATCACTTTTCATATGGGTGGAGTTAATACCCTTTTTTCTTTTGGCTCCTCTGAGTGGGTGAATTCCACTACCTTATCTTAAAGTTTGCTGATCCTTTTTCCTATTTGATCTAGTCTTCTGCTGAAACTTTGTAGTGAATTTTCATTTCACTTATTATATTCTTGAGCTCTATGATTTCTGGTTGGTAGTTGGTTGTATTTTCTAATTTTTTGTTGTTGTTGAAATCATCACTGTGTCCACACATTGGTTTCCTAACATCAGAGAGGATCTTTGTGATGTTATTTCGAACTCTGTTTTGGATAAATCACTTATCTCCATTAAGATTGATTTCTGGAAATTTTCGTATTCTTTTGTTTGGAATCTCTTCTCCTTTTCTACATTTTCTTTCACTCTTTGTGTTGGTTTCTGCACATTGGATGAAGAGACAACTCTCCCAGTCTTGACTGACTGGTCTTCCGTGATGAACCTTGGTCAGCCTAGCCCAAATTCCTATTTGCTTCCCAAACTTTCGTGATTGCCCAAGTTGCTATCTTTATTCTTAGTGGCCCCCAGTAGTTGAGGGTGTGCCAAATCCCATCAGTGTCCTGTAGGGGAGGATCTCCGTCACCACCCAGATGCAGGCTGATAAAGTCTACCCTCAGTCATGAGCTGGAACAGTGTGCAGTCAAATCCCTTGCAGGAAAAGAATAGGAGATGGGCATTTTTTGTTTGTTTGTTTGTTTGCTTCCACTGTGCTGAACCCTAGGGAGATAGTTACAGTAAGGGTTTCCGTGTACACCCATTAACAACTACTTCTTCATCCTTTACAGTCCTGCGGGACTCATGAATACATTGGCTGTCAGAGCTAAAGCAGTCTGAGGAGCTGTCCCTCAGGTGGCAGCTGTAAAATCTGGGATGCCAGATGTGTGTACAGGCTGCTTCCAGAGAGATGCCAGTGACCTGGATTTATTGTTGGAATGAACCAAAGCAAGAAGGTGGGGGGAATTGCCCACTGGCTCTCTTGAGGTCCAGGGAGGATCATCAGTCAGCTGCTACATGCATGCCAATTAGTAAATGGACCCTGCAGTTTATGAAGTATGCAGTCAAATCCCTTCCAGGGAAAGACCGGGAGATGTGTCTTTCTGCCGGTTCCTCTATGCCAAGCCCTCAGGGGATAGTTATGGTGAGTGTTCATCTGCCTGTTAAGAACTACTTCTTTGCTGTAGTCCCGTAGGATTCTTGGATGCAAGCCCCGCTGGCTTCCTCAGCTAGATGGAGGCTTTCAAAGTTGGGGTGCTAGATTTGATCCAAACATTTCATTCCTCAGGGAGAAGCTGGGAACAGGGGTTCCCTCCTGATTGGATGGTGCTGTGCCAGGGGTAGAGTTGATGGTGAGTGTGTCTCAGCTTTTTGTACCCATGCTGATATGGGTGTTTCCACATTCACATAGTTGCTGGATTTCTCTCAAAGAGAATTGTTGGGTGTGTAGCTCTACATTGGGCAATTCTACGGGAGCAGGAGAGTTCAGGAGTCTCCAATGTCAACAACCTGGTCCTTTTTCAATTTAGTAGAATTTTCATCTGAGCAGTTTAGGATCTTGTAAATGCTCGATGCATCCTCTCCTAATGAACCTATTTTATTAGTGCTGCTTATCTGCAAGGTAGAGAAATAATACCAGACTAAGAAACAGTGGCCTGTGGCCCACTGGAGTTCATTGTGTGTTAAGTAATAGTGGCATCGTAAGTGGAAAACAGTTTCTTTCCTAGTAATTATTTCTAATACTTTTTCAGAAACTATTGAAAGCTTCACCATTTGCACTTAAAAATTATTTGGGTTTATTTATTTATGCTTTTTGTGGGGTAAATGGATGTGCTGAATGGGGATTACTTGACGTCTGTAATGACTCTTGGAAAAGTCTGTTGGAAGCCTTACCTGGGAAGCGGGACTGTGTTTCCTTGCTTTTTGCATTTTGTAATACTTTACTTTTTGCCGTTTCAATCAATGAGCTTTATCAGGAAGGCCTGAGATCCTGGAGAAGGGCCAGGCTGAACAGAGTATTGTGTGTCATAAAGAAAAGCAGAGATTTTTCTTGGCCCTGTTTCTTACCCATCATTACTCACAATGCAACTTTATGTTCTAGGGAAGGAAATATCTCTGGTTTTATTTAATTTTGTGACATAAATAAAATTGGATTTCTGTTTCATAAAATTAAACCCAGTTCTTTGAAATAGCTTTCATGATAAAAAGCTTTTTGCAGAATGTCACGACCCCATATTTACAGTAAAACTTGGAGTAGAGTACTATATCCAATAAAATGTCACAATTTATCTTTTTCTTTGAGTACTTTAGTACTCAACTAAGTTTTTTTTAAATAAAGAGTGTTATTTCTCAGAGATTGACATAATTTTGACAAATTAACTGGAATAAGGTATTTTGTTTCATTTCCTTGGTGCTCAGATAACTTGTGGGTTAGTCTTCCCTTCCTGCTCAACCAGGTTACTTTATTTGTGCTCCCAGAAGGTTGACATGGCTGGCAAGCACCAGGCTTGCCATGTCCAGCGGGAAGGCTACCATTTGAGTAAAGATCCCAAAGGGACAACAAATACCATCTCAGAGGATTGATGGCATTGCCTTTAGGAACATAATAGCTCCTATCCCCACCTGTGGATTAAGTAGAGGTGGTCCTGGTTAAGCATTTTCATAGAAGAAAAATAAGCTTACTTATATTTTAAAAAAACCAAACTCATAAAGACTATCTCTCTCGGCATATATTTACATTTACAAACCAGTATTTAGCAACAATTTATGTATTTAAGACCTTTTTTCCCTACGTAATTTTTTTTTTTTAAAGATTTTATTCATTTACTCATGAGAGACACAGAGAGAGGCAGAGACACAGCAGAGGGAGAAGCAGGCTCCCCATGGGGAGCCGGATGCAGGACTTGGTCCCAGGACCCAGGGTCACGACCTGAGCCGAAGGCAGACGTTCAACTGCTGAGCCCCCAGGCGTCCCTGCTTGAGTAAATTATCACAAAAAGTGAATTTGGATTTTTCTATAGTTCTCTATGCAAAATAGTTCACATGTTTAGAAGTCTCCTTAGAAGCACAAAATTTTAATTATGGAAAAGGTGGAATTCTTATAACAGTTATGAAAACACAACACAGTCTTTTTTGGCCAGCTTTATTGAGACAGAGTTACCCTACAACATTGTGTAACTTTAAGGTGTGAGGGGTGTTGATTTGATCCACTTAGACACTGCAGAATGATTACCGCTGAGCATTAGGTAACAACTCCATCCTGTTACATAAGTACCATTTCCTTTTAAGAAAAGTGACACCATGGAATGAATCTGCAGGGCATACATAATACAATTTTTAAATAAAGAAAGAAAATGTTATCTGGTAGTTTTAAAGAGTTAAATGTTACTCCTTGCCTTTATCGTTGATTCTGTGAATGGAAGAGATTTTGAGGGTAAGCCGGCTGAGCTTGTGAAATGTCTCTGCAGGGCTGTCTTGGGCATAAACACAGCCACTGTATTCAGGGAGCCAGCTTTTCTTTCTGGAGCTGTCTCCCGAAAAGTAATGGGTGGAACTGATAGGACCCACTGAAAGTGGCTTAGATAATTTATTGATTTTTCCAAGATGAGAATTGTTGAGAATCAAGAAATTTGAGAAGTGTATTAGTTGCAGAGTACACGTGGCAAGGGCAAGTCCAAGCAGTACCGGCCTGAGCAAAAACAAGTCCCACTGTTATTAATGTTGACTTACAGGAAAAGTGGAAGCCTCGTCAGGGACCACCAGTTAAATGCATGCAGGTCTCACTGTTACTAAGAAAGGTGGTTAGCATGATGCTCTATTTTATTAATAAGATCTTCATACATTAGTTCCCCTGGAAGGAGGATCTTTGCTTTTCTACACTTTACAACTCACGGGGGGAGAAGGGAAAAGGTGCAGAAGGCCAAAAGGACTTTGGAAGGGATTTTATAAAAGTGGAGGTCATTTGGCAACGTTAAACTATGCTTTGTTTAGTGTTACCTTAAGGAATTTAAAGGGTGGTTACATTGCCCCCCCCCTTTTTTTTTTTTTTTAAATCTTGGGAAAAGCCATTAAGTGATATACAGGACAGCTCGTAACTAAAGACGAAGTGGGAACTGCCGATTTTCTGCAGCATCTACCAGCAGAAGGAAGTGTGTGGGCCTGCAGTGTTTGCCATGGGGAAATCCCTGTTGTCCTCTCTTTGAATAGAGGAAAGAGAACAGTGACCAGTAACCAGCAAGACTTAACACTTGAGATACATAGAGCTCTGCTGGGGTTTTTGTCCTTGAGTAGGATTTGCTAGTTGTAGAGATAGAAAAATAATAATAATAATAAAGGCTCAGGGGCATATGCCCTGTTGGTTGGCCTCCACTCGTGGTCCCAGCCTGATTAGCCAGGGGATGGCATATGGACTTACGCGAATGCCTTGCTGTCTCACTGCCTGGGAAATGTCAGCTTAGTTTCTCTGGCCCAAAGCTTTTTACCGGACAGCAGCTTGAAACAACATCAGCTGGTGTCCCACTGGCTGGTGGGAGACTCAGAAAGGACAGATTTATTACAAAATGCAGGCTTTCCGTTTGAAAAAGATGGAGGAGTGTAGAAATTAGTGCATGACAGGTACCAACTAACTCTGAGGTTTTAAGTGGTTTTCTTGGAAACCTTGACATTTTTCAAGCAGCTACGTACACGCTCAATATTACTCTCAGCCTCCTGTTACTTCTGATAGTATCTCACGGAACAAACCTCGCCACACTTGGCTTTTCTGACATTTTAGGCTGGAATTCTGTTCCTTCGGTTGCTAAGGTAACCCGGTGTGTGAAGGCTAGTGGTGGAGAGAATGGTTTTTAGAATCGGTTTCAGGTTAAATCCATAGCATTGCTGCACATTACTTAGAACGCGTACACAAACATGCATCATTTGTGACGTTTTAAGTCTTTAAAAAAGTTTTCTCTGTCTTCCATCCCCCATTTTTTTTAGACTTTCTTTTTAAGGAGTGGGTTTCCTGGCAATAAAGAATTTAATATGAAATTGAACTCTCAAGGAAAAGGAACCCCCCATCAAATAAGCTGAATTCACTTGTCAGTTAAACTCTTATTAACCGCATTCTCTGTTGAAGATATTACATTTTAAAGATGAGGAGGCAGCTTAAAGTTCTCCTTAAAAAAATCGGTTTTGTACTTAGATCTGGCACCTATGGCCCTTCAACTGCAATTCAGAATTAAATATTTATTCTCAAATCAGAGATAGAGCAGAGGGTTGTGTTCAGGTTACTTTGGCCCTCTCTTAGAGTTTTCAAGGAAGAAAAATGTAAGTGGAAAGTACTATTACTATTTTTTCAAACAGCCTACCCTAATGTGCTTCCGGAAGCATTCAGGACAGGGGAAGGTTTTGGAATTTCCCTCTGGGTGGCCACGTCCCGCTCCTGCGCCTTTCCTCTGGAAACCCCTCAAACGCTGCGCGATGCATATGACAGTTTTTGCCTGCACTTGGGGGACTAACGTTGAATTTGAAAATGACCGTATCCAAGGATCCTATTAATGCTGAAGGCAAAAAACTAAAATGTCTGCTTTTTTTCCCCATAGACTTCAGAGTATCTAAATCTCGAGAAGCCCCAGTAGCTCATTTTTGCTTTTGTTTCCCTTGCCTTCGGGGACATGTCTAGCCAGAGGCTCTGCGGCCGGGGTCAGGAGCCCCGAGTGCCGAGCAGGGGTTGCCTGGCTCTGGGGAGGTGCTGAACGCCGCCGCTGAAACAGACAATGTGCTAGATGTTGTCTAACTGAATTTATTTTATTATTATTTTTTTAAATAAATTTATTTTTTATTGGTGTTCAATTTGCCAACATATAGAATAACACCCAGTGCTCATCCCATCGTGTCCCCCTCAGTGCCCGTCACCCAGTCACCCCCACCCCCTTCCCACCTCCCTTTCCACCACCCCTAGTTCATTTCCCAGAGTTCTAACTGAATTTAAATTTAAAAAAAATGAAAAAGAGTATTTGACTGCTGGCAACTACCTTGTATTGCTTTATTTAAAAAAAAAAAAAAAAGAATAATTGGCTTTAAAACAAGTGGTGCTTGCGGGTTAAAGGCTGGTGGTGCAGGGGACGCGAGGGAGAGCCCCAGAGAGGGTGGGCCGTGAGGCCGCCGAGGGCTGAGAGTTCTTAGGGCCCAGGCAGCCCGAGTCCTCGGGCGCTGCTCTGCACCACGTGGCCCCAGCGAACATTCAAAGGCCTTGTCTTGACTCCAGAATGTGCACCATTGTCTGAGCGTGAGCCTCTGAGGGTGGAACTGCCCCCTCAGATCTTTTATGATCCTGTCCCAGGTTCTGGTTCATAGTGATTCCCACATAGCTGCTTTCTCTGCCCTCCAGTTGTAGCTGCCGCAGCTTTTGCCTTGCAGGTTTTCATGAGACAGTGCGTGTGTGTAGCCACACATCAGGCTGACGCATGCAGACTCAGGTGACCCTGGGCCCCTACGACTGGTGTGGCTTAGCTCCCTCTGTTTGGTTTCCTCGCTCTCATTCTGTTGCCTTGTCTTTCCTGCCCTCCTTGCTTTTTCCTCACCTTGTACATAATTATTTCTTTGCCTGTAAGAATTTGAGCTCTGGGGGTGCAAAGGTCTGGGTTCCGATCCCTGATGCTCCCGGTAGTGCCTGAGTGAATCTGGGCAACTGCGTGATAGTGTCAAGGCTCAGTTTCTGCCCCTGTGAAACGGGGATAATCCTAGGCCTTCACTCCTGCAGTGGCTGCCAGGATCAAACAAAGTAACACTTGCAAGTTGCCTAATAAATGTTAGATGGAAGCAAGGAGTATAAAGTCCTTACGGTCACTGGCACCTGATAAGAATGAAATAACAAAGGTGATGGTGGTGGTTCGTTCCTTTGCTTTCATTCATATGTGACAGCTGCCCACCTAGACTTCAGGTGAACATTTTCCAACCTCTCCACCCTCAACCTCATTCCAGGTAGGGGGCAGTTTAACCACTGGTCTCCTGTTTGGTTTATCTGGTTGACCTTCCTTCTCTGTGCTCACCAGAACATCCTTTCCTAGGTGTGGACTTTGCGCTGAAGGACGGGATAACACTTCCCACCAGAGCTGAGTGTTTCTCAGTCTAGCCCTTTGGACCCAGGGCTCAGGCTTCCAGGATAAGGGCAGTGAGTGGGTCCTGCCCACCTGTAGGTGAGAAGTCGGTGTCCTGCTTGTGCTTCCGTTCAGACTCTAGAGCAGAGATTGCTAAGGTTGCCAAGATAGGACGAGTCTACACTTTCTCTGCTTGCCAATGATAAAACGAGACTGCAACGTATTTTCATTCTCTCCCAAACAGAATAGGGTTAGTTGGGAGGATGTCTGGCAGTTCCACAGGTTCCCGCATGGTGCGAGAGGGGAAAGGATGCTCAGTGCGTAGTAGGCTGTCAGCAAATACCAAATGAATGAATGAATGAATGAATGGTGAACACAAACAGGAGCTTGAAGAAATCTGAGCAAACGGTTTAAAACAAACCTAGTGCACAGACTGGGAAGTAGGTGTGGCATAATCGTTGCTTTTGGCACCTAATGGCCGCCTGGTGCCTGAGGCTCGGCTGCAGCACACGCGTCCTGGAGGCACATCTGGTGTCTTAGATGCGATTGTGGTGCCTCCTGATCAGGCAGCTGCCTGCCTTAAATGATGCCGTTAAATCACAACCAGAGGGAAAGCCCTTTGGAGTAGATCACGTCTCTATTTAGTGGCAGTTGTGCTTTCTGTATGGAAGACGTCAGACCAGTGTCTACTGCTGAGAACGCCCCGGCCCCGGTACTGGCCTGCATAGTTCTCGACAACCCTGTGTCGTGCGATGCCTGCATTATGCCCCCTGACATTCCCGGGTCATGCGTGGGCTGGGAGGGTAACACTTCACATCAGGCACCACGAAATCGAAGAATTAAGGGGTCTTCCCACAGCTGCGTTTCTGTATGTGTTCAAATCCGGATCTTCCAACTCACCTCTGTGCTCTACAGCGTTGTGTCTGGGCTCTCGTGTGCTCTCCTGAGGCTCACGTTGCATAATGCAGTCTGGACAGGGCCCCAGGGAGTGAGGGCCAGAAATTGGACTGCCTCCTTTGGCTTCTGATAAGGACTTTTTAGTGTTCCAGCCGCGTTACCACCGGATCCACAAGGTAACATAGAGTATAAGCCACCTGGAGGAGAAACAGACCCCCGAAGTGCGTTCCAGAGTTGTCTATCGTGGTATGAATCCCATGGAACATGCGGAGTCACCTTTTTCCCAGATTTGCAGCGAGGGGTGGGAATCTGAGCGTCTCCAACATATCTGATTCAGAAAAGCTAAGCCCCACCCTTAAGCTTGCAACTCCGCTTCGTCTCCCTTTGCCTCGATGATCCAGCCGTGCCTGCCCTGTTGGTTCTGTTTCCTTATCTTTCCTACAAACCTGTTTGTATTTGCAGTTCCTGTTCTGGACCCAACAACCTTGCATATTCTATGTGAAAGGGTGATTTTTTTTTTTTTTTATATAAACACTCGGATTAGACCACTTAAAGATACCATCACCCATGACTTCTCCTCCCATTTCGTGGAGACTCCTCAATAGGAGATCGTATGTGATGCTCATGCCAAATACTCTTTTGTGCCCTGTAACGTTTTGGCAATATATATATTTTTTTCATTCTCTTTACTTTTTTGCTCAACATTTTGGCATAAAATCTGTAAATTTTCAGGTCATGATACGTTGATGGCGGTTGTAGGTCCAATAGTTTTGTGATTTCTGTTCATATTCTTTGTGTCTAAGCCTAGAGCTGTAACTCGTCAGGCAGTGGGTTCGCAGACCAGGCGTTCATTCCAAACAAAAATGGGCTGGCATGATGCTCTTCAAAGACAAGGGACCTTGTCTCCCTTTGTGTCCACAGGGCCTGGCAGGTAGTACTCAGTCCTCGTGTCTTCCTGTGTTTGTCTACTGGATGTCTCAGGTGCAAACCTTGAGATTGCCATAAATACTTATGTGGTTTGGAAACGAGAGGACAACTTATTTTCATGATTTGGATGCATGTGAATTAAATATATTTTGTTCCTGAACTTAAGGTGTTGAGTACATTTCCATGGCTGCTCTTGGGACTTGTGAAACGTTAGTAAACTCTGGAACGTGGAAGTACTTCTGAATTAAATTGTATTGGAAAGTATTTGCTTCTAGGTTTTTGTTCCTCTCGTATCTATCTTTAGTACTTTGCTTACAACCTTTGAGGATGTATCTTGGTTTGGGGGCAAGTATTGTAGATTAAAAATGACGTGGAGGAGCCACAAGCTTTTTTTTTTTTTTTTTAGTTATTGTTCATTGGTGAAATTTTTAGCTAATAGATCATAGGAGGTGATAGGGAAGACATAAAAAGGCAGCATAGGTAGGGATTTTGTTAAGTACTTAGTGAAAGTAGGAGATCTTAACCCTGATATTATAATTGGAATCACTTGGGAATCTTTTAAATGTTTTTTTATTTATGATAGTCACAGAAAGAGAAAGAGAGAGAGAGGCAGAGACATAGGCAGAGGGAGAAGCAGGCTTCATGCACCGGGAGCCTGATGTGGGATTTGATCCCGGGTCTCCCGGATTGCGCCCTGGGCCAAAGGCAGGCACCAAACTGCTGCGCCACCCAGGGATCCCACTTGGGAATCTTTTAGAAAAAGAAATTAATGCCTGCCCTAGAAATTCTGTTTTCATTTTCTGGGGAAGATCTTTTTTTTTTTTTTAATTTATTTTATTATTATTGTAATTTTTTTAAATTTTTAAAATCTAAATTCAATTTGGCAGCATACAGTAAACACCCAGGGCCCATCCCATCACATGCCCGTCACCCACTCACCCCATCTGCCCACCCTCCTCCCCTTCTGCAGCTCTGTGTTCGCTTCTGGGGGGTCCTTAGACACGGCTCTGCGTGTCGGGGGGAGACCTGTGGGCCTACAGGACCCAGGGCAGCTCCGGTCCCCTCCTCCCCGGCGTGGCCCCTCTGTTCCGGGGATGCCGCTGACTTTACAGTAGCCGTGGCCTTGCTTCCCCTTCAGATGCTTCTGCCTACGTGGTCCTGATCCTGAACAGCGTGCTGTGGGTTTCACTCGGCGAGGTCCCGCGGTGATGGAGATGCGCTCTGTGTGCTCTCCCGTGGCCCCCCGACAGCATCAGGGTTCTTGGGGGGTTTCTGTGTTAGCCCGTGGCTGTGGTTCACGTACCGGCAGCGGCCACGGCACTGCTTCGCGTGGCCTCCGCCTCCCTGCGCCTTCGTGGCTGTCGGGGCCGGGCCTCCCGGGCTCGGCGGGCACCTGGGCTCGCAGCTCGTGGAGGCCGCCGTGTCATTCTGGGGCCCAGGGCTTCGATGGAGCCCTTAGTCTTCCACTGCCCGCAGCCCTGGTGCCCGGCGGGGTGCCCGACGTCACCCCTGCTCCGCTGTCCGTGGCGGGGTGGCTGGGCCAGCTGTGCCCGTGGCGCCTCCGGACGTCTGCCACGAGGACGGTGAGCGTCCTTCTGTTCCAGGCACAGTAGTCGCAGAGCTGCTGGCCCTGGCCAAGCGGGAGGAGACCTATTTATTTGGTTAAAAACACCTTTTAAGCACCCACCCCGCTGCTGCCAGATTGTATGACCCCCTTTTCACAGCTTGTTTTCCTGACTGCTGTTAACAATCTGAAACTCTATAACAAGTGGAATTATTTATATATGTCACCGTGTTTCCTATTTCAGGCTCTTCGCCTGGTTCTGGGCTCCGAGCTTCCGAGCGGAATGAGAAAGCTGTGAGGTCCCCCAGTAGTCTTGTCTTAAAAGGGGATGCAAGAGGTTTAGATGTTCCCTTTTGGCTTTTTTTTTTTTCTTGAAAGAAAATTGTGTCCCATGTAACCATGCGGTACGTCTTACCAAGGGGAGATTGGGGTGACTTAGCAATTCCATTCTGGGGTGGCTGGTTGTGACCTCATGCGGACATACATGTTGGGGAGTGTCCTTGTGCCTCTGTGTTTGTTATGTTACCTGATCTTAGCCAGTCTCTTCCTGTTATTATTTAAGAAAGAAAAAAAAAATGGAAATGTTCTCAAACATGCCATGTTTGGAATTTGTTAAGAATTGAAAACCCTACCTTCCAATAAAATGAGTTTAAAGGTCAAAAACTTAAAGGATAAAAGAAAAATGAGTTTGTCAGTAGCCTTTGAAGATAACAAGCCTGTTAAGCAGATATCTGGCAGGTGTGTGCACTGCTTCATTTTTAGATGTTTTGGGATTCCAGATGTCACTTTACAGGCGGAGGGGGACTGTGCCGAGTCACACAGGTCAGAGAGCAAATGCACAGCCAAGTCCGTGGTATTTCGCTGCAAGGGCTCATTTACATATTTGAAACATAAGACTTTACCTTCTTAATCTGGGTAAAGAAATAGTATGAACCACTGAGAATGTAAATGCATTTGTGCAGCGGGACATTTCCTTGTTATCGTTTCCAGTTTGAGTGTTGCTGGAGGCTGGCTCCCCACGTAGCACCCCACGGCCTGCTGGCAAGACGAAAACCGAGCTGCGTGGGCTGGTATGGGAGATGGCCTCGTGGAGCCCCAGCAGCCCTTTCAAGGGGCGGGGCAGGATTGGGGTGGAATGAGAACTTGAAGCTTGGTTTAATGATGTTCTTCTAATGCAAAGGAGGGGTGGTGGGCAGGGCAGGAGTTGGATTAGGGTTGGATAGGGATCACCGGGTCCTAAAGATTGGTTTTAGAGCTTAAACTGATGCTTTTTGCAGAAGAGTTGATGGGTCTTGAAGGATGGATGAGCACAGAATCATTTGTGCAGGGAAGAGTCTCCTGGAGTAGGAAAGTCACGCTAATGAAGACCATGGGAAAGTCAAGTCCTGTTAATGCAGATGACCAGTTGTGTGGAGGACTGGCTAGTTTTTGCCATCAGTGTCCAAACTCTGTGAGAGTACATCGTTTCTGCTCACAGATTTTAGTTGAAGTATCAGAGGTGGAACCAAGAATGATCGAGGCTCCAAATAGCAGCTGTCGTCATATCCCTAAAGCTAACTTTCATGGGGACTCATCAGGGAAAGAGCCCCCTTGCTCATATATTCATTCATTCATTCATTCATTCATTCATTCAATATGCAGATATTTCCAGTTGCATACAGGTGCCGGGTGCTGTGGGGTAGAAGACAGTCCCACCTCTCTGGCTTTTCCTGCAGTGCGATGCGGGATGCTCTGGATGTCTCTCCCGTTATGGCTGTAGCCAGTAGCCTTATTTAACTTGCAGTTCACATTCTCATTGCACGTGGATCCTGAGTGTTCGGATTCTCAGGTTTAGATAAGGCTTGTTGTAAGGTGTGTCTTGGTGTCTAGGGAGTTCGTGGGCCTACCTTTTTTGTTAATGTAAGCAAATCTATTCTTTCCTTCTATTTTCATATTTGAGTATTGCAGTAGAAATATTTCCAGTGTAATATTTATCCTGAGCCAGTTGGGTTCCAGGCACTGAGCACTGGGGTAGAAATACAGGTGTGCAAACTCCATACAGATAAGGCAATTTGAATACACCCAAATACTGGAGATTTTAACAGTTGCCATTCAGTTCCACAGATACTGGATGACTTCGGTTTGTCAGATACTGTGATAGGTGTGGAGAATAATACAACCCCTCAGCCTGTACAGTGATAAGACTGCGTAATGGAAAGCCGCAAACACCGCAGGGAAAACTCAGACACACAGATGAGCCAAGAGCCCTTTGCCGTCTGAAGAGGCATAGGCTGAGTTTTTTAAGCAGAGCACTAGGGCGGCTTTGCCAGCAGTGATGGAATCCCAGGACCTAGGAGATGCGCCAGAGCACCTCTGTGAAGTATGAGAACCACCATATTCTCAAGTTTTCTGGACATGCGAAACCCATTTCTGTCCTCGCTTCTCATCAGGGGAGGAGCATCTCTGAGGATGGAGAGTGGGAACAGGGACTCCTTTATGGTTGTGGCCTTCATACTGCCCACCTGAAGTAGCAGCATCCCCTCAAAGGACAGCTGGGTGTGTTTCTACACGATGGTGTGCACCTAGACTAGTTTTCCCCGAATGACTTGACTGCACAAGTGGAAGGTGATGTCAGTGTGCCCTGGGCGGGTGGAAACAGCAGCACACCAGCGATGGAGCGGACCTGGCTCCAGCACCCACCGGCTACCTTGGACGAATCACTCGGCCTGTCCACATCAGTAAAATGGGGGCACCTGGGTGGTTCAGTCAGTTGTGTGTCTCTTGATCTCAGTTCAGGTCTTGATCTCGGGGTTATGAGTTCAAGCCCCGTGTTGGGCTTCACACTGGGCAGGGAGCCTACTTAAAAAAAATTAAGGTGTTGTTCGGATTAGATGCTTTTGATGATTCCTTCCAGTTCTGACATTCTTATTATGTCTAAATAGATGGTATTGTAGATAAAACCTAGACGACAGAGTTTGTAAATGAAGGAACTAATACCATTTGTCTTTCTTTTCAGTTTCTTTATGCAGAGAGTCTCTTCTACACCTGGCTATGAGATGGGGCCTGCCTAAGCTCTCTCATTTCCTCTTGTGCCTCCCTGGGGGAGTTCAGGCTTTGTCTTTACCCAATGAAGAAGGTGCCACACCGTTAGACTTGGCTTTACGTGCCGGACACTCCAAGCTGGTTGAAGACATCACAAAGTGAGTTTAGCTACTCGATAGATTGATTTTCTCTCTCTCTCTCTGTCTCTCTTTTTTAAGACTGTATTTATTTATTAATGAGAGACAGAGAGAGGGGCAAAGACACAGGCAGAGGGAGAAGCAGGCTCCTCGAAGGGAACCCAATGTGGGACTCGATCCCAGGACCCCGGGGTCACAGCCTGGGCTGAAGGCAGATGCTCAACCGCTGAGCCACCCAGGCGTCCCTAGATTGATTCTCTCTTGATCTGTTTCTATAAAGTGACCATAGAAGAGTGGAAATAACCAGACCACAAGCTAATAACGGTTTATGTGTTGCCATTAGTTCTCATGTGTAAGGCACAGAGTACATAAGCAGATACACAGGTATATTTGGTATCAATATTTCATGGGGAGGGGGTAGTTAGGGAAAAAAATGTCTTAAAGGGCTCCGTAGGAGACTATAATCAAGAAAAAAATTAGGAAAAAAAAAGAAAAAAATTGGGAAACACTAGCCTACCTACTACGTATCTTTCTGATTTCACCTTAAATACCATTGCTTCAGAGAAGCCATCTATGTTAGGGTATTTTATCATTATGATTAATTTACAATATGGTGATTAAAATTATTCACAATATTAATAATAATTTATAAATTTTAAGTGTAGTCATCATTTGTTAGGTCTCCATCCTGTATCACTGGAGGGCTGAAAGTATTTGTATACCCGCTGCAGTATGTCTAGTGTCAACATGTAACACTCACTGAAAGAATATAAATTTTTGTTAAATCAGTAATAGATAAATCCTAAGGTACAATATGGTTATTAGGATCTAGTGAAGTCATGTAAAGGGAATAATAGAGGAACTGTAAAGTTTGCTATGTTCATCATGATATCAACATTTTCAGTGAATGAAAATGTGTGGTTTATTACTTAGAATAATCTTATGAATAAGGTCATATTCTTATGAAAGAGGGATTCATATATAATGATCTCCTTGACTTATTAAAAGGTCTTAAAAAATAAATGGGAAAGTATATTGAAAATCACAAAGTGCTATGTAAATATTAAATATCACTGATATATTATTCTATGGTGTGTCTTAACAGGCTGGTTTTTCTTATTTGGCTCATGAAACTCAGTGTAATTAATTTATCGTTTTAATGGCTATAGAGTTAATAGAATTAATTTATGGTACGTAATGGATATAGAGTTGATGTTCGAATTTTCTATTTTTGTTCTGCTTTGGTCACATGACCACCAAACAAGGGAAAAGCCCATCAAAAGGAATTGCCCTCTATTTGCCTCTAACATGACTCCACTAGCTTGGCCCAAGAGACCAAGGCAGGAATACTTCCTTTGACTTGGTCATTGTGGATGGTTCAATGTGAGATCAAAGTCCTGGCTGACTTCATCTTGGGTAACTTAGTACCTTTCTGTTGTCTTCAGGACCGGGAGGTATTATGGGCTTTAAAATTTTGCAGGTCTAACCAATCTATTCATGAATGGTATTAGAAGTAGACCGTCAGGGATCCCTGGGTGGCGCAGCGGTTTGGCGCCTGCCTTTGGCCCAGGGCGCGATCCTGGAGACCCGGGATCAAATCCCACATCAGGCTCCCGGTGCATGGAGCCTGCTTCTCCCTCTGCCTGTGTCTCTGCCTCTCTCTCTCTCTCTCTCTCTCTGTGACTATCATAAAAAAAAAAAAAAAAAATAGAAGTAGACCGTCAGCTAAAGTCTGAGTGTATAGTGAAGCTTCCATTTTCTGGCTCAGGCTCAGAGTCCATTTAGGATGGGGACTAACATTCAGTCACATGTTAGGATGGGGAGTTTTCTAGAAGATTCTAGACGTTAATGTCAAGAATTTGGGGAGCTGCCTCACATCTTAGAGTTCAGGGGCTCTTAATGGATCTCTTTTTGCTGTTCCATACGATGAAGATAACGTCTATTTGATTGGAAGTATATTTTCATGAAGTATAAATTCATTAATAAAACAAGGTCATGTAAGAAGAGGAAAGGGGCATAGAGTGAGCGCTGTGAAGCGAGGATTGTGGGAGCAATTTGTGGAGGCGTGACCACGTGGTGAAGGGGGCTGCTCCCTGGAAGCACTAGCATATTCCTCCTGAGGCTCCTTCACTGGTTGAAATGGAATGACCTTGTGGGCCATCCAGAACATGACACTGACCGTGAAGCCTATGTATAGCTGGTAAATGTGCGATTGTCGTTGGCCGAAACAGAACAGAAAATAAGTTTATTTTCGGGACTTTAGTCTGGGAATACTGCTTCTTTGTACGTGGATGTTTTCAAGAATACCACAAGGTCAAATTCATGCGTTTTAATTTGCATGATAAAATGATTTACAACAGTGGACCAGTGTGCTATGAATATCCCACTTGTTTGTAACATCCAAACCTCCCCATGCTCCCTGGAGAGCCTATCTGTTTTCCACTGTAATCACCTAATAAGCTGTTGGCTGCCTGCTAATTTGTTCTAGGACATGTGACCCCATTAAAGCAAGAGGCCTCTTTCTGAATTAAAGAGAATGAAATATCAAAGTAAAATGTTTAAAAGTCAGTCGTGTCACCAGCTCTACAGATAACTGTAAAGTATGTAGTGTATGTGAATAGCTTCTCAACTGGCATCGTGTCTCGGTGGAAGGAGGTGGCTTCGTTAGGATCTGTTTACGTGATTCTGCGTGCTTATTGTCAGGTGGCTTTCACGGATCCTTGTGCCAGTTGCATTGGTAATACGGGGGGGGGGGGGTGCGGCGAGTGAGGTGGTACCTTGGGGTTGAGGTCTCTGAAGCTGCCAGTAGGTTTTGATTTGTGACATTTCAGTTTCCAGGGCAGACGTTCCCCCGACCTCTCCCGAGTGCACCTCGGCGGACGTGCCTTCCTGCAGTATGTTCACCCGTCGGGGACACTGACACTGACGCTGAACCACACAGCTGAGCATTTGTTGGAGGCAGATATTAAACTCTTCAGGAAATACTTTTTGGACAGAGCCTTTCTCCTCAAGGTACGTGTGTCCCTTCCTTCCGGTAATACAGTAACTCATGCTCCTCGAGAGGACAGACTGCACGCTCCTTGTCTTGGGAACCGTGTTCCGGAGGGCAGCGCTTTGTCTCCAATAAAACTTCAGGGACATGGAATTGGAAGCTGTGTTCCATCAGCAGAGTGAAAATTACAACATAATATTTTGCCGATAGAAAATAGTAATTTGTGTATTTATTTTCCAGAAGCCAGCATCACTAGTGTTGGATTATAATAATGTTGTAAAATACGGTGTTTCCTATTAATTGATTTTACGTAATTCTTATTAAAAGCAGTTGTATTTAGGGTTGTTATACGTGAATAATACCTACTCCTGGGATTTCTTAAGGCTTAGATGCAGTTAAGCATTTTGACCCCGTGTGTAGTTTCTTTTTAAATGGGGACTGGTCACTCGAAATGTTCCTTTCAAAGAGCTTTTTACCCTTCGCAAAATGGCTCCAGCGTCAGTTTTCAGTGACATCATAGCATGCCTATCTCAGAGTTTAAAATGTTTCATCTTTATTATTATTTTTTATGTTTTGTAGAATCTGCAACAATATAAAAAATATTTGCATCTTAATTATTAAAGCAAAGTGTAGTGTTATTTTGAGTAAAAGGGCTGCGTCCATCTAGTTGACCTGCGCCCCAGGATATAGTGGATTCACTCACCGGGTGCCCGGAGGTCCTGTGTTCTCAAGCACATCCATTAGGAAGGCACAGGTTTCAGGACTATGTAGGCTTTACAAAGTAAACCATTATATATATAAAAAAATCTCATTTATCACAGTTTTGGCTTTTTGTGTAATGTTTGCCTCCTATAATTAAATGACAGATTCAGTCAAAAACATTATGTATCAAGGATTATTGTTGGCTTAATCCATATCAGGTTTTATTTAAAATTTTAAAAAGATTTTATTTATTTGAGAGAGAGAGAGGGAGAGCAGGCGTGTGTGCCCATGAGTAGGGCAGAGGGAGAGGGAGAAGCAAGCTCCCCGCTGAGCAGGGGCTCGGTCCCAGGACCCACCCTGGGATCATGACTTGAACTGATGGCAGATGCTTAACCAACTGAGCCACCCAGGTACCCTCTTGTAGGGTTTTATTTAAAGAAATAAAATATTTTATTTTATTATTTTATTTAAAGAAATAACATGCTTTTCATAGGATGAACTACATTCCTTTGTTGGGTTTTAGGACATGTATCATTTTCTGGTGGACAGTATTTCCTCATTTTGCTTAAGGATGCTTCTCATTTCAAGATACTGAGGCCTTCGGGGATCCCTGTGGCTCTCACCTGCCCCCCGCCCCCGCAGTGGATATCTGGCCCCGCAGAGCCCAGGCCTTGAGGGGCCGCATTGCTCCGGATGCATGCGGCTCCCTGCAGGTGCACACAGAGCTCAGTGGCACGTGTGTCTTTAGATGCTCTGGTTGCAGCGTGGCACTTGGTGACCAAACTCCTGAAAGGGATGGAGCATCCCGTGTGTCTAGCAAACATCGTGAACATTTGTCTCGTTATGAAAAACCACCGGCTTATGAGGTGGGATCATGATTTCTCCTGACGCATCTGAGATGATAGTTGACTTGGCGGGTTTAGGATGAGTCGTTCTAAGTGCTTCAGTAATCTATTGCAGTGGACTCGGGATAACAGAGGCCAAACGGAGACAGCTCTCTGGCTTCTCGGAGATCGTCATTTTATGAGAAGCATCCGTCACCGTGGAATGGCCTGGAGCTGCCTGTGCCCGCGCTCCTCCTCTTTCTCGGAGCCCGTGTTGTGTGGCTGGAGGGTGGGCGGGGGGAAGAAGGCAGAGGTTCTGGAAGATGTTCTGACTTAGAAGAAATGCATCTTGTTCTTTGTCTACTTCTGCTTCCGGGATTATAGCTCTGTCACCTGTGGGATTTTGAGGCGTCCACAGCCACAGTGGCATCTTTTGTTGGCTTAATGAGGAGCTTTTGGCAAGTGCCTGATGCCCGGGCTGTGGTTGTGGGCTCGAGCCTTCCGCTCCAGGGCCCGGCCTCCAGGGCGGGAGGGGGGCTGCCCTTGGGGTTCAGGCACCAATACCAGTGAGGTGATCAATCAGGCCTCTGGACTGAAGCCCCCAGGAGAACCGGGAGCACGGGTTCAGGGAGCGTGCAGGCAGGCTCCGCGACACCTTTCGGAGCCCTCCCCATGGGCAGTATTTCCACCCGGCTCTTCCTCAGTTACAGCGTTTTATAATAAACCAGTGATCTTGCAAGGGCACTGTTCCTCCGAGGTCTGCGAGCCACGCCAGCAGATCAGTCACATCCCAGGTCAGGAGGTCGTGGGATCCCCTCATTTGCAGTCAGTTGGTCAGAACTGCAAGTAACAACGGGGACTTGGGAGTGGCCTTAGGAGTGGAGGTGGCCCGTCTCGCACAGTGTTGGAGGACGGCTCCTGGGCGGGGGACCCCCAGCCCCTCCAGTATACCCACCTGGATTGGGTCCAGAACTCTAATTGACATACAGAGTAGTTCTTACCTGCTCCACAAAACGTTTCTATAGTATTTTTGAACTTAATGTTTTTGATGGTACTCCTTTTCTAGTTTGATGCTTTTTTTTTTTTAAGATTATTTATTCATTCATGAGAGACACAGAGAGAGAGAGGCAGAGACATAGGCAGAGGGAGAAGCAGGCTCCATGCAGGGAGCCCGACGCAGGACTCAATCCCAGGACTCCAGGGTCATGCCCTGGGCCCAAAGCAGGCACTCAACTGCTGAGCCCCCCAGAGATCCCAGTTTGTTGCTATTTTAAATGAAAACAGGTGATAACTGTTACAGATTGTCAATGCTAAAGCTTTACAATTTGGGGGAACAAGTATGGAATTAGTTTAGTAATAAAGTATTCATGTTTTATGACATCTTAGGTGCATAAAATTATGCCTGTTTTTGTTTCTTTTTTACGCAACAGCTGTAGATAATGACTTGGAACTAATGACTAATTTATTCTGAGCTGCAGCATATCCTCGGTCCTGTCTTAGCCCCTCAGTCTTGGGATTTGGGCATTGCTCGGTTATCTTCAGCCTTTCTAGAGCAACGACAATAAAACCTTAGTTCAGAAACCTGAGTCTGCTTTACCCGAGTCTACGTAGACAAGAGGCATTCGGGTGATGATCCCATTTAGACGCCGCACTTGTTAGGGGTTGTTAAGTGTCCGTGTTACCACACTGTATCATTGCAGACATTGGGGGGTGGGGGGGCTGATAATTTGCAATTTAACATTGAACGTTAAAAAATGACGTTGGTGCTAAATATCCAAAAAGCAAAGATATTAGGAAATCAGATAATAGGCAAAATCTGAGCTATATTTTTCAATCATGTTTTAGTTCTCTCATCACACTTTTTCCTGTTAATCAGAATGTTGAGAATTTAGTTCTAGACCTTAGCTAAAACTAATAATGGAGCTGGGAAATTCAAGTGTTCTATGATTGCATCCAAATCTATTCATAAGAATAAACTTTTTTTTTTAAGATTTATTTGTTCATGAGAGACAGAGAGAGAGAGAGAGAGAGGCAGAGACCCAGGCAGAGGGAGAAGCAGGCAGGGAGCCCGTCGTGCAGGGAGCCCGACGCGGGACTCGATCCCGGGACCCCGGGGTCATGCCCTGGGCCGAAGGCGGTGCTAAACCTCCGAGCCCTCTGGGCCGCCCTAAACATTGTTTTTAATAGACCCCATTAAAAAAAAAAAAACTAAGTGTTTTCCTCCATCAGGTTGTGTTTTGTAATCGGAGTAGCAGCCTGATGCCCTTTCCGTGTAGGCTTGGCCTTGGCTTACCCTGAAGACGAGGCCCTCTGGCTGGCCAGGGCTGCTGGGCCTTGAGCCTGTGCGGGGAGGCTCCCATGGCCTCTCGGGCAGTCCCTGGCCCAGTCACCCCGTGATTCCGCGGTGGGCCCTGCAGGAGAGGACGCTGGTCATGGGGTCGGTGAGCGGGCACTTCTCATCTCCTGCCCTTTGAGATTTGGTTAAATGTGTGTATTTGCATGTTTCGTGCTGCTGTTGCTGCTCCGGCCTTGGGGTGTTGCTCCAGAGGAGCCAAGAGCCTGACTGAGCCCGGTTGCTATGCCATCCACGAGGGTCCAGGGCTCTGGGCCGGCTGCCGTGTCCTCTGCCCAGCATCACCTGCCACCCTGCCGTGGGCCGTGGGCCACCGCAGCCTCGGGCACTTTGCCGTCGGGCACGTCGTGCGGGATCTAGGGCTCCCGGGCTCATCCTCGGGCACCTGGTGTGGTCACGGCTAGGGCAGCCCGCGGAGCCTGGGGGCACGAGCTGAGGGGTGCCGCTCCCTTCCGCCCTCGGGGTGTTCTGATCTCGGGGCGGGGGCAGGGGAGGCCTTTGCAGCTCATGCACTAGGTTCCGGAGGACCTTTGGTTGTGACGTGGGGCGTTGGTGGCAGGGACCCTGCTGGCCCTGCCTCCGGGCCCTCGTCGCCTGTCAGCCTCCTCCCAGCAGCCTTCCGCCTCGTCTATGCAGCTGGCCCCACCCGCGTCTGCCTGTCCCAGCTCCCAGGCCCGTGATCCCGATTTCCGTCTCCTGGGCGCAGATCTGAACCCGCCAGAGTTTCCCATTGACTTATTTATTTATTTTTCTTTCTTAGGCTCTTGACGACCGAGAAGCTGGGCCAGAGGAGAGCCGGGGCATGCCCTCCCGGGCTGCCGCCACTGAGGAGGGTACGCGAGCTGCCTCCCCCACGCCCAGGAACCCAGAAGGTGCTCAGGGCCGCCTCCGGGGTCGGAGGGGTTCGGAAGTGCAGCCGGAGCCCAGAGCGACAGGCGGGCGGGGTCGGGGCCGTGGGGCAGAGGCAGGCAGTGCGAACACTGGACTTCAGTTGGCATTTCCTGAGCGCCGTTGGCCCCACCCTGACCTCCAGGGTGCTCTCCCGACACGGTGCATTCGCCGCAGGTTTGAGCTGCGTTTGTTCCTTCCCAGCCACCTGTCCTTTGGGTCGCTCGTCCTCTGTGCAGCCCTGTCCTGGGCTAGTCCGGCATCAAGGGTCTGGAGGTTGGGTCGGTGTCGCTGTCGAGATGTGCGGGTCACCACGGGTTGCAGGGTGAAGGCAGGGGTGCTGGTGTTCCTCGGGACGCACACAGTCACACCCGACTTGGTCGTCCCACACGGATGGTGACAGTCCTCATGGGGCTTCAGGGGCTTGAGGGCAGAGATCCGCCTGTGGATCCACAACAAGAGGTATAGTCGTCGTGCTGCATCGTGGACGTCTCAGCTGTAGGTAACACCCAGCTCCCCTGCAGGGGTGCCATCTGGGCATGTGTTCTCCACCTCGTCATGGTTTTCCCCCGCCCGCTTTTCCATAGACAAGTGTTATCTGTTAGCAAGTCCTTGTGATGGGCATATAAGCATATTTATTTATTCATTTATTTTTAAAGATTGTATTTATTCATGAGAGATACACAGAGAGAGGCAGAGACCCAGGCAGAGGGAGAAGCAGGCTCCATGCAGGGAGCCCGATGCGGGACTCGATCCCGGGACTCCAGGATCGTGCCCTGGGCCAAAGGCAGGCGCTAAACTGCTGAGCCACCCAGGGATCCCCGTGAATAATATTTGTGATTCAGCGTGTATTTGGCAACGTAGACTAGTTGCATTCCAGTTATTTGTCAGGCAGTAAACTCTCACACTCTCGGCCCCCGTGTCTGTTCAAACATAGTCTTGGAGAAGGAAGGTTTGCAGCAAGGCGTTGGCAGTCGTGCGGCCCGTCCCTTTTGCACACTGTCCGGGGTTCAGCTCACCGGCTGGACCTGCCTGGGCCTCTGCGGACTTGCCCTCAGGTCTGTGTCCTGCAGGTGATGTGCTGGGGGCCCTAAGGGAGCAGCAGCTCGTCCTGCCTGCGAAGGAGGCCATGGGTAGCTCTGTGCTTTCTCCCAAAGGCCTGGAGGGGCGACTGTCTGGAAGGCTGGCTTCCCCTGAGTGTTCAGCTTTGCTTCTGTTGCTCTAAGTGTAACTGAGCAAGTGTTTTCCTCATAGCTGGTTGACAAAGACAAAAACTTGGAGCCAGGATGGTGGCCTGCAAACATGGATGGTGCTGCTAACTGCTTTTATGTCGTTTATTTAGTAAGCTTCCATCCTTGCATTTTCCCTTGTAATTTTTCTTCCCTTCTAACCCACCTTTAAACTGATTTGGAACAGAGTCTGAATAAGTATTTAAATTCTTGCCCTTATGGGGGGCTGACAGTTGGGGTTGGGGCAGGAAAACAAGCTGCCCCAGGACATTTTGATACGTGCATCGGGGCGTCCCATGTGAGCAGCACGGGGAGAACTCTGTGGCTCAGGATGGTGCAAGGGTCAGCGCTGCCCGGAGGAGGTGGAGAGAAGGAACTCCAGGCAGTGCAGGCATGTGCGATAGAGAGCTCGGATCACATGATAAATCGAGGGAAATGCAGATAATTTTGAAGTCCTGTTGATCAGGGGCGTGTGCTGTGTGCACACACGCGTGATGCCGGTAACACAAGGCTTGGGAGGGAGGCAGGAACCTGGAACTCCACCCTGACCACGGCGGGAGCTGCTTCAAGCAAATGAGGCTCGATGATGATGGTTTTCAAAAGGTCACTGAGAGCGTGGAGAGCGGGTTGGAGGGATTGGGGTGGGGGCAGGTGTAATGATGGGGAGGTGGGCCCTGAGGTGGAGGGCATCAGCCGTGAGGGGGAGCGTGACTCCTAGCTGGGACAGACCTCGCAGGCAGCGGGGTCATGACGGAAACTGCACTGCATCTTAGGCACGCTGACTTAGGTGGCCTCGGAGCAGCCGAGGCGATGACACTTGCAGTCATGCAGGCACAAGGTAGGATCAAGGGCGCCAGCTCCACGGGGTCAGTGTGTGTGCTGTACGGAGCTGGTGGGAAGTGCTTTGATCTGCATCCTCGGAGGACGCCCTAGGAACTGCAGGTCCGTGGGGCGTGGTGGTAGGCTGACGTGGAAAGCGTCAGGGCCGGTCCGCTTGTCGACCCGTAGGCACCTGGACGTCTGCGTTTTCTCCCCCCTTCTTCTTTAAACCCCGAAAGCAGGCTTTCCCTTTGTGATCTACTAGAAGATTCCTAAGAGATCATGTTTTTCCGTCCCTCCAGGGGCAGGGAGTGGAACGGGAAGGCCTGCGCTTGTATCTGTGGCTGCTGTTGCTGAAAGGATGACCGTGTTATCCTGGAGATGGGCTTTACAGTCCCCATTAGCATGATAAATGGTGTCATTATGGTCCCCGAGCCAGTTATGTTTCCACAGCTTCATCCTTGGGATCAGACTCCCAGAAGGATGGGAGGTCACTCCAGGTGAGCTCAATGGCCAGAAAGCCCTCTCGTTTGTGACACACGCAGATGAGTAAGCTGACGCCAGTGTTAGTAGTCCACCAGCCGCTCGGTTTGGTCCCTCGCCTTCTCCGATCTCCTGTCCCAGGATTTCCTAAAGGGCATTGTTCAAAACACTAGACTTAGGAGATGCTTTGGGAAAGGGTCCTTTGACCAAATAAGGTAACAATGCAGTATCCGAGGCCCTCATTCACGGTGGAGATTCAGAGTCCACGTCCTGTTTCTCGGCATCTCGGTGTGTCTTGCGGTCGAGACGCCCGTGCCGCCTGCGTGCTTGGGGGGCCGTGCATCCAAAACTGGGCACGGTCTAGGCAGGCACTTGAGGGTCCTGCAGGCTCACTTTTTCTTACCCTTGAGCAAATGCTTGAGAGCTCACTCGCTCGCAGGCCACCGTGGTCCAGGCCCTGGTGGCAGATCGGCAACCAGAATGGCAAAAGGGAGAGCCCTCATCTCCAGGAGTTTATTTTTATACAACTGAGCTCTGGGATTTTTTGAGGGCCGGGCCCGTGCCGGGTGCTGCGGGTGTAGCTGTGAGCCGAGGAGGGTTGGTGCATCCACGGAACGCACTTGCCAGTGCTCACCGAGAGGGACCTTTCCGATGTCAGGAGTGTATTTTCCCAGTTTTGTTTTGTTTTGTTTTGTTTATTTGTTTATTTATTTATGATTTTATTTATTTTTTAAAATTTATTAATGAGAGACAGAGACAGAGAAGCAGTGACACAGGCAGAGGGAGAAGCAGGCTCCATGCAGGGGGGCCTGATGCGGGACTTGATCCCAGGACCCCAGGATCAGGCCCTGGGTTGAAGGCGGCGCTAAACCACCGAGCCACCTGGGCTGCCCAATTTTCCCAGTTTTATACACGAGGAAGGGGCAGCGCCGCGCGATTAGAGGTGCCACAACTTGCCTGGGTAGTCGGGAGGTCAACAAGGACATCTCCCGATCACACCGTGGAGTAGTCCCCGCCCTTGCATAACAGAACACTCGGCTGCGTGGTCTTTGGGCTGCTGTTGGAGAGTTCTCTCCGGCATTTGTGTGCAAAGTTGGGATCATCGCCTTGAAAGGAGCTTTCTTCCACACGGCTGACCTGTCTCATAAAGTTCTTACGAGGAAGATTCATGACCTACGTGCACAGGCATGTCTTGATGACACAC
Organism: Canis lupus baileyi; assembly: GCF_048164855.1. Lineage (NCBI taxonomy): Eukaryota > Metazoa > Chordata > Mammalia > Carnivora > Canidae > Canis > Canis lupus. The sequence continues at coordinate 57,249,201 of NC_132842.1, forward strand.
GCCAGCTCCAGGCAGACTCTGCTAACTCCTCAACTCTGCCGCGATCTGGCCTCTGAACATTTTTTCAGGTTATTCAGCTGTGTTTCCTTTTGTGCAAAATGGTGGAGTTGGGCGTATCATTTCGTAGTGCGTAGTGAGGCTTCGGTGAGAAAGTAGAGTAGAGCCCTGGACTGGTGCCTGCCTGACGGTGGCTGCCCGGCCACCACGAAGCATCACAGCAGCGCCGGCTCGTTAGAAGCCACGTCGTAACGTGTGCGAGGGTGGATTTGGTGGCCGTCATGCGTGTGTCGGGATACGAGATGGCTCTCCCTGTCCCAGGCACGAGGTAAGCAGATTTTTTTGTTCAAACGTTCTCTCGAGGAGAATGCAGCTCTGTGTGCTCCGGGTGAGCGAACGTGAAGGGGCACTTGAATGGTACAGTCTCCTTATTTGAGAACCTCCTGTGAATTATTGGGGGAAAACAGAAAACAAAGGGCCTTTTTATCTACGCAAGATTTCCTTTCCAAGATTCTTCATTTTCCATACTGTAACTGAAAGCCTTCTTTAGAAGGGTTGGGTGCCGTTCCAGCATCTGCCGAGATACGGGATGGCTGGGGCCCGAGATGCTGGGGATTTCAGGACAGCAATAGGCTGTTCTGTAGGGATGGTCACTCATTTGGACACCACATTCTTATCTTAACCCTAGTATGGACCCTCCATCCCAATACTTCATTGGCGTTGTTCACCTGGAAGTCAAATATTTTGGCATTTTCAGAACAATTAGAGATCATGCCCAGACACTGAGGGGGGCACTTGATGGGATGAGCACTGGGTGTTGTTCTGTATGTTGGCAAGTTGAACACCAATAAAAAATAAATTTATAAAAAAAAAAAAATCACGCCCAGAGAACGTGCTTTCCAGCCCTGGGAAGTAATTTGTAATTGTTCCTCTCATTTCACGGAGCCGCTCAGCATTTTCCTGTACGTCCTTTAGAGGCTGGCTTTGCCAATCTACTCTTTCCTCCGGCCCTCAGGAGAGTGAGTTTCTTCATCGAGGGGTCAAGGATAAAAATAGGAGATCAAGTCAGTGTGGTGCTCATTTTCTCTATTCTTACAATACTAGTATTTTGTCATGCATGGAGAAAAATTCTTCTTGCCTCCCCAGTTTATCAGAAGAATCTTAATTTGAGCTGGAAAGAATCTCCCCATTCTTCAGAAGTCGCCTTGCTGTAACAAGCTCTGTCCAGACGCACCATGGGTACCGGTTCCCGACGGTCAGATGAGCAGCCTGGAGGCAAGGACTAGCATGAACTGAGCCCGTGTCAGGAGTCCAATACAGTTGAGATGAGCTTACGTGGAAAGTAGAGCTGAAGAGTTTCTTTCCTGAGTTCCAGTAGAATCCAAGTGGGAAGTCGGGGGAACAGAAAAGTATTCACAAGACAAAAAATGAATGTTGTTTATATCATTCAAGTATGACTTGCCTCATTTTATTCAAACAGTTGAGTAAATCAGGAAAATTAAATCGTGACCTCAGTATGAGAGGTCATTATTATTTATTCATTCATTCATTCATTCATTTATATTTTTATAAATTTATTTTTTATTGGTGTTCAATTTTCCAACATCTAGAATAACACCCAGTGCTCATCCCATCAAGTGCCCCCCTCAGTGCAGAGAGGTCATCATTTAGAGCCTTTGTTTATGTGATAGTTGCAACCAAAGTTTTGGGCTAAGGGAATCTTTTTTTTTCCCCCACCCCCTGTAAATTATTCACTATTGGAGACTTTTATGGGGCGTGGGCAAATGCAGACTGGAGATGTAAAACAAACCCAAAAGTATATTATAAAAACATATAAAAACATAAAAATATAAGCAAAAGAAAAAATATTAAGCATAGTTACCATATGACCCAGTAATATACTCTATATATATGTACAAAATATGTGTATATGTGTATATATATATATACACACACACACACACACAATGTGGTTCATCCATGTAATGGAATGGCACTTGGGCAATAAAAAGGAATGAACTGCTGGTAAATTATGCAAAAAAAAAACCTTAAAAATACTATGCTGTGTGAGAGAATCCTGTTACCAAAGACCCCGTATTGTGTGATTCCATTGATATAAAATATCCAGAACAGACAAATCATTAAGTCAGAAAGGACACTGGTAGTTGCCTTTGGCTGGGGCAGGAGTGGGGATAGGTGGGGAGGTCTGGGGCGTGAGCACTCATGGGTACAGGATTTCTTTCCTGGGGGTAAAGAAAACATTCTCAAGGGGTAACAATTGCAAAACTCCAAATGTGTCAAAAATAATTGAATTATATGTACACTTTAAATGGATATTTAGTATAATATTATGCCTTAAAGCTGTTACAAAAATATGCATGTAGGGAAGGAAGTGTATATACTAAAACGTTAGTGGTGGTTTTATTTCTTCTTTTCTCCTTAATTATTTTTGTGGCTCGAAAAAGTTATCACAAGTAATTTAAAAGTATTTCAAAAAAGAGTTCTTAAGTTCCTTTAGAGAGGATGCAGAGTGCAAATAGGAAAATTAGAATCCATCCAGAGTTGCTCTGCTCTGGTGCCGAATGCCTGCCCTCGCCTGGACGTCCTGGCCTTGCTGGTCCTGGCCTTGGCTGGTCCCGGGGCTCAGCAGGGACCCAGCCTGTTCACAAGAGTGGACTGATGGGCTGATGCTGGTATTTCTGTAGGTAGGGCCTTGTCCTTTCTCCTAGTCCTTGCTTATGCTGGGAAGCCCACAAGATGGATTTTACTAGTGTTCCCGCGTTTAGGCAAAAAAAAAATAGAGTAACTGGGATGCTGAACCAGAGGGCACAGCATTAAAGTAGCTGCCGAATGGAGAGGAGTGTCTCAAATTTGTTCCCTTCGCCGTTTCAGCCCCGGCCTCTCGTGAACTGGACATGCACACCCGGGTGAATCACTGGCGCGATGCGTTGACACGGAGTCCTTAGAGGGGAAGCGGCGGGAGGGGCGGGAGGAAGCAGAGGGAAAGGCAGTCCTCTGTCCATCAGTCTGGCAGCTCGGAAGTGGGGATCAACAGGGCTGGGATTCAGAGTGTTTGAGTTAGTATTTCAGAAACTTGAACAACTCTTGCATCCCGGTCCTGAGCCACGGCTTTGCCTGATGATCCCCAACAACTCCTCTGCTGTTCCGGGCCGCCAGGTGTAGGTTCCCCTGGAGAGAGAAGCGTTCATCTGGTGCCTCCAGTATGCAGGCTCTCGCTTGGCTCCCGGCACCTAAGGGTCGGGCCAGCCTCCCCAGAACTCACATCTGTTGGGAGGAAAGGATCCATTCAAACCCTGTAAACCCCTCTGAGTTCCCTTGGGCCTTTGTGGGGCAGGCAGCATGAGCTGAGAGCATGGCCCTCGGTTCCCGATGTACTTTTGGTGATGCCCTGCCCATCTAGCCCAGGTGTTGACTCCATCGTGGACGGTTGAACCTGAACCAAGAATGCAGTAGCTGTCTGGCTGGCTCCCATCACGATTTACTTACTTACTTACTTAACTTACTTACTTATTTATTTATTTATTTATTTAGATGATGATGATGATGATTATTATTATTATTTGCCTCCTTCCTGGGAGGATCCAGACTCCAGACGATAGCTGTCTGGCTGGCTCCCGTCACGAATATTTATTTATTTATTTATTTTATTTATTAAATTTTTAAATTTATTTTTATTTTATTTTATTTTATTTTTTTGCCTCCTTCCTGGGAGGATCCAGACGGTAGAAGTCTGGCTGGCTCCCATCACGAATATTTATTTATTTATTTATGTATTTATTTATTTTTAATTTTTTTGAATTATTTATTTATTTATTTTTTTGCCTCCTTCCTGGGCAGATCCAGACGACCCAGCAAAGGGCAGTTAAAGGAGAGTCCTGATCAGCCTGTGTGTCCAGTGTAAGCGCTTGCTTTGCAGTAGGTGTGGCCTCTGAGGTCCCAGTCGTCAAAAGGGGACAGTGAGACTTAACACAGAGCTGGGACCTATTAGGCTCCTCTGTTTCTTAACAGAAACACTCGTCATAATCTTATAGCCGCTTAACCCTGGTTTTTGAAAACCCCGTTTGCAGGTACAGTGTCACTGGTGACCATGAATATTAGAGCTCGTTTGTTGTTCCATTTAGAGTTTAGCAGTAAGAAAACATGTTTATTAAGTTTGGTAAATCGGATTTAGAGGGGATAATCCTTCTGGGTGGGCTGTGAGGGCAAGATTAATGGGCCTTTAAAACAGAATAGTTTGATGTTACCGATATCATTATTGGCTGGAGGTTGCCATGGCAATGGGCGGTTCGGTTGCACTACCGCCCTTGGTGTCACAGCTGACCGAGTGTAAGAGGATCCCGGTAATTTAGCAGAAACTCTCCTAGAGCAGTTTGATTGACCTCCGGTGGAATGAGCGCCAGATTCTTTTAAAGCTCTAGGCCGGAGCTGTGTATAGTCCCAGATTAATTAAAGATCGCCTATAGACCTTATCCCGGGTCTATACACGCTCCCAGGTATCTTCAGTGGTGCTTGCGTAAAGCTTCTATAACTTTGGAAGCTATTTTTAAACTCAGTACAAATCTTATAAACACTTGTCTCTCTTAACAGCTTCTGGTATTTGCATTAATTAGATTAGATTATACCTGAAACAAAAGCAAGCTGCAGTTGGCGGCACAGAAGAGCGTGGGCCGGCAGGGTGCAAGGTGGGAATGGGCAGGGTGGGATCTGGCCGGGCCCCCGAGGGACGTGGCCTCTGTGAGCCCAGGCTGGGTTTGTCGGGTGCCGCGGCCTGGTCAGCTCAGTCTTGGGGAAACGTGTGCTGTCCCTTCTGACCAGCGCCCTCCACGTGTCTTAGAAATGCGGGAGCCTAGTTGAGGAGCACGCGGGGTGAGAAGGCTTTAGAGGAAGCAGGACAAAACCCAGCGCGCCCGGAGGCCTGGGCCGGAGTGTCCGTTGACCTTTGCTTCTTGCCGCCCTCCCTTTCTCATTTCGGGGCCCTCCCCGCCGCAGCAGCCCAGCTTTTAGGGGTCGGGTGTGTTGTGTTTCAGAACAAAAACCCGTCTTTTCTGTAGGCGCCTCCCACCCCGTGGAGCCCTGGGTCATGCGGTTCTGGGCAGGCTTCCCCTGGGCGTCACGCAGCCGGCGGGTCGGTGCTGCCTCCTGCAGGCCAGGCGCGGGGTGCACACCGACGTGGGCTCCCCGGCGCCGCCTCCGCTCTGGGCCCCCGGGAATAAACACATAAAATCTTAAAACACACACACACACAAAGAACCCAGCCATGAATGAGACTCCTCGCTTTGGTCCTGGCAACATGAGTAAATCCACGTGAGACGGGAGGGCTTGGGTGACGTTAGGTAACAGGATGGCGAGGTGCAGGGGCCCTGGGTGGGCGACGGGCAGGGCAGCCCAAAGGTCCAGGGGCGGTTGGGCAAGGCCCTGCTCCCCATCCTTGCCCGGGGTGTCCAGTGCTCCTTTTCCTCAGGCCCCACCCTGCTTGGTGCTTATGTATCAGCAATGGTGGCTCTTGTTACGGCAGCTGAGTGCGAAGAGAACCGGTCAGGACCCAGAGAAAAATACCCCTCAAGTGAACCTTCCTGTTTAGCCCGGGGCATCCCGACCACTGGAGTTTCCAGGAAAGCCGTTATTCCGAGGAAGGGCGCCTGCGCGTGCCCGGCCTGGCGCCGTCCGGGGTGGGAGCCCGAGGGTCGGGCTGGCCTTGAGGCGTCAGGGACGCCCGGGCAAGGCTGAGCCTCAGTGGGGATGAATGAGGCCCTTTTGAAACACGAAAGTTGTGGTGTTTGAGGAGCTGGACACGTGGGACACGTGTAGGTAGGTCCTACGCACGTCCCTAGAATCTGGCCTATTTGGAAGAGCCTTCGTCCTGTGAGCTGTCTTCCTTCTGCATCAGGGGCCTTTGTTTATTTAATGATGTTTTTTTTTTCCCCCATCAGGATTTCCTGCGAGAGGTCCTGGGCTTGTTAACCTCTTGGTCCCCAGATATTACCGCAGCGTGGCAGTCGGGGCATCTCCTACTCCGCGGAGGGTTGGTTTTTAAGAAGCCTGATCCAGGCTAGCTCCGCTCGGACCACTCCTCGGGCAGCTCTTTCTATTTGTTACCTAGTTTGGGGGTTTTTTTCTTCTTTCTTTTTTTCTTTTTTAAAGATGTTATTTATTTATTAGAGACACAGAGAGAGAGGCAGAGACACAGGCAGAGGGAGAAGCAGGCTCCATGCAGGGAGCCCGACACGGGACTCGATCCCAGGACCTGGGGTCACGCCCTGGGCCAAAGGCGGCGCTAAACCGCTGAGCCCCCCGGGCTGCCCCCCTCTTTTTTTTTCTTTTAACGAAAACTTCTATCAGCAGATCCTGATGACGATTATTCCTTTTGCAGAGATTAGGAATTTGGTGACCGGCAGGCCATCACCTGAAAAGGAGGATGTAAAGGTAATGATTCTCTGTCCCTCTTTCTTTTTTTGGGGGGGGGGGCTTCTTTTTGGAGCTGAAGTAGAAGTGAAGAACTAGTGGTGATAGCTAGCGGAACCCCCCACGCCCCCCGAAGTGTGTTCCCCATCTCACGTGCACTTGAAATTCACTTGGCTCTACCTACTGTCAGCCTCTGCTCTGGACCGGGGCTGACCGACCGAAGCCGCTGCCTTTCTGGCTCACGGCTGTGTACGCAACCCAAGCGTATACATTTTCCAAAGCAAGTTTTTTTTTTTTTTTTTTTTTTTTTTTCCAAAGCAAGTTTTTCCTTAAAGAGTGGGAGCTACAGATGTTTGCCCGCACGGCAGCTGCAGGGGGACGCCCGGGGACAGCCTGTGGGCGTAAGGGGACCTGTGCAGGGCTGTCAGGTGGGCCTCCGCGCGGGCCCAGTCCCGTCTTCCCTGGAGCCCTTGAGGACTGCTAATCGAGCGCAAGCCTGTGCTCGCGCCCGTGCTGCGAGACACGTAACGCGTCCTCACGGATATTTTCTGAGGTCACGTTTCCTGCGTTGATGAGAGTAAACCCAATTGTGGCCCAGAAGTGATTTTTGTCAAAAACCTCTTTTCCAGCGTGTGGACAGCCCGGACGTTGACCCCCATGAACACGACGGCCAGGACAGTCTTGATTTGGGTATGTTCCAGATACAGCATCCCCGTGTGCACGTCCTGGGTACAGACAGGACCCCAAGAAAAGAAATCTTTTTATTTTTATTTTCTTAATTTTATTTATTTATTCATGATAGAGAGAGAGAGAGAGAGAGGCAGAGACAGAGACACAGGCAGAGGGAGAAGCAGGCTCCATGTAGGGAGCCAGACACGGGACTCGACCCCGGTCTCCAGGATCACGCCCCGGGCCAAAGGCGGCGCTAAACCGCTAAGCCACCCGGGCTGCCTTTTTTTTTTTTTTTTTTTTTAATTTTATTTATTTATTCAAGAAAAGAAATCTTAAAATACAATCTTCCCTCCTGGGAACTTTGTCTAGTTTTTGAAACCAATGCAAAATGAAGTCTTGTCGCGGCAGCAGTATTAATACCTTGAGTTCAGGGACTGAGTCTCCACGTATGATCCTTTAACCAAAAAAAAAAAAGGCAAAGGCAAAGCAATGGAGGCTGCTTCCAAGCAGTGGAACTCTGAGCCAGAGTCTGGCGTGGACTGTGTCCTGTGTTGGCTGCCTCATTCCTGGTCGGAGGTGGGCCCCGCCAGCACGGCTGAGGAAGGGGCTGAGGCCCCTGGCGACAGTACGTGGTGGGCCTGAGACTCCCGGCTCCCCCTGCCCGGCCTTGGAACCCCGGGCTTCCTGCCCATTTTGAGACCCAGCTGTGGTACCTTTGGAGCTGAGCCCATGCAGTCCTCCCCTGGCCTGGGGAAGGACCAGATGCTGTCGCTGGGTGCAGCCTCTGGGCACTAGGCGATCTCTTGGCAGAGGTGAAGGTAGTTTTTTCCTGGGACTGGACCTTCTCATCTGCCCACAAAGTCTAGTCGCAGCTCCCTAGGGCGTCTCCTCAGATCCCTGTGGCCGCTCGCTAGGCCTGGAGGGCGAATGTGGGCCCCAGAGTTCCCCTTGGAGTTGGAGCCTGATGAGGCTCTTGGAGGCCAGAGGATGAACATAAACTCGCCCAGACCTCTGGGCTTGACTGGAAGGCACCTACGTACAAGCTTCCCAGTTCCTTCCCTGAGTGAGGCCGAGGCTGCGCCCCCCGCGGAACGCATGTGAGTGGAGGGGAGCTGGGTGTCGCTGTGAGTGAGCTGGTGCTGGAGCTCGTGGAGGGTTCGGGCGGACGCAAAAGGGGGAGACCAGGAAGATGCCCAAGGGCGAGTTTAACCGTGAGGGTGGGTGGGCCTGGGGGCCCAGAGGCACGGGAGTCCCACTGGAGGCCAGCGGAGTGTTGTGGGCATGCGTGGCACGCACGGGCAGAGCAGGGACGGCAGTGGGGGAGTCGTGGAGAGAAAGTGTGGCAGGAAGCACCACCGCCGGCATCCGTTGGCCGTGCTGCTGGCAGCCTGGCTACGAGCAGGGATGTTTTCAGAAGGCCTGAAATCAAACAGAAAGTAAGACCCTGCCAAGCAATGTGCACACCTTTGATATTTCTGCTCTATAAGGTAAGGGCCATAATTCACCTCTAGGAGAGGAAGGGGAAGAGGAAGCAGAAATGAAAGCAAACATCTCCATCTACAGGATTGTCGCAGGCCATTAAACTCAGAGCACAGCCGTTGCTCACGCATACAGGATGCCTCATCTGCAAATTGCATCGTGCTCCTAGGAATGTTAGCTTTGAAGAGTGTTTACCAAGACAAACTGCTGGTGGGGGAGGAGCATCGGCCGGTTTTTTTTTTTTTTTTTTTTTTATGAGTATTAAATGGGGTCATTTTAATTTTCACCTTTAAAGATTCCCTTCTCTAGCTGGCGTACTTGCTGGGTAAGAAGAGGATGGAGTAGCCCGACCTAATCGGTGTGTTTTGCCAGTAATGTCACTGGGTCTGAGGAGGATTGTACTAAATGATTTGAGACACCCTTGTAGAGCTTTCATCCCCAGTGAGTGATGAAAAGGGCCACGATCGTTCCTTGTGGTGATATTTGCTTCTTTCTTTGTTTTTATTTTTTTTTAAAGATTTTATTTACTTATTTATTTATATTTATTTATTTATTCATTCATTCATTCATGGATACATGGAGACACAGAGAGAGAGGCAGAGACACAGGCAGAGGGAGAAGCAGGCTCCATGCAGGGAGCCCGATGCGGAATTCGATCCCAGGACTCCAGGATCACGCCCTGGGCCAAAGGCAGACACTCAACCGCTGAGCCACCCAGGCGTCCCTGCTTCTTTCTTTGGATTAGACTTTTTTGGATTGGAAAAAAAAAAAAAAGGTACCCGACTTTATGCAGAGAAACTGATAATAGGGTCTTAAAAGGACCTTCTGGGCCAGGAAGCCGTGAGCGACAGTTGGGTGATAAGCCGGAGTCTGGAAATCGAAACGGCTTTTCCACAAGGCCACTTGCAAACTGTTGTGCCGTTTTATTTGCACTTATGTTCTGCTCAGTCCCCAAGGACGTGCTGATAAACGTCAGCACGGTAGAGGTTTCTTTCTTGGCTGACTTGTATTATTTAAAATGATGTTAGTATGATGTTAGTTTAGCGTGTGCTCACAAGCTCCAGCGGTGCTGCTCCAGCAGCACGTGCTGCGACGATGGCCATGTTTTGTATCTGGACTGTTCAGAATGGTAGCCAGTAGCCACCTGTGGCTACTGTGTGTGTGATGTGTGACTAGCGTGACCGAGGAGGTGACTTTTATTTAATTTATTGCCCTGGAGGTTCCCTTTGTATTGTTGGCCATCAAGGCATCAAAAACCACACTGGCCAGTGGTTCACATACTGAAAATGACCGTTGGTTGCAGAGATGATGCCTTGGGGGTGGTGGTGGGGTCATCGCTGGTACGTTTATCCAAGCCAGTGCCTCCGAACCACCTCAGTGAGTCGTAGGAGGACATTCAGGGTGATGGGACATTCACCCCTGCTCTCTGTGGGTGCTGCAAGCGCCTCCTGGGGGCGAGTATCAGTTGAAGGGCTGGGACTTTGTTCAAAGGGAAGACTATATGTCAGTTGAAGGCCTGGGGTCCAACTCTGGTGCTGAGTGAAGAGTGGAACTTCTCATTTTGGGGTTTCCTTCACATTATAGGCAGGTGGACTGGAGACTGAGAGCAGAGCATTCGGACGAAATGGATTTAGAGAACATAGATGAAGTGGGTCAGTAGAGAAATTTAAGAAGGAAGAAAGTCCATTTGCCCATTTCACTCAAGTGTGCAGGGCGAAATATGATTAAGAATAGAAGCTTGGTAGCGGGGCCCCAGCAGATGCTGTGCCAAGGAGAAGGTGGTGGCATCAAGCCTAAGCAAGGGGACAGCTGTGGGAATGTGGAGGGAGGGCGAGCTCCAGCTGCCTTCTTGGAATCCCACCCACAAAGGAAGGCGTGCAAACCATGACTGCATCAGCAAGGTTGGAGATAGCTTGAATTGCTGCTGCCTTGCTAACTCTACTTCTATTTTTTAATTTTTTCTTAAAGTTTTTGTATGTTTTTTAAAGATTTATTAGACACGCAGAGAGAGAGGTAGAGACTCAGGCAGAGGGAGGAGCAGGCTCCATGCAGGAGCCCGATGCGGGACTCGATCCCAGGACCCCGGGGTCACGCCCTGGGCTGAAGGCGGCACTAAAGCACTGCGCCACCCGGGCTGCCCTAACTCTACTTTTAAAAGGCTGAATTGGACGAAATAAAAGTGTGTGTCTGGTTAGCAATTACGATTTCCAGTTAAACGTTGAGTTTGTCCTGGAGGCCTGTGAAACAAGATGCCAGCATTTCGGGCAAGTTACAGAAGCTCCTGGAAGGTGACACCCCTGCTTCCTTAGCACGGGACACTCGGGAGCGTGAGTGGAGTTGGGTGCGTCGGACCAGGTTCAGGGACGCTCAGAGCGACGTTGGTTTTCCTACCATGATTTATCCGGTGTGTCCCGCGTTGGACGGAAGACGGCTTGAGCCTGACCCCCGTGGAGCGTACGTGTGTGACTGGGGTGAGTGGAAAAAATGAAGGCTTGGTGAAGTCAGCAGCGTGAGCGTGTTTCAGCGTTCCTGGGGGACTGGGGAGGGAAGGGGGGACGCCCCCCCCCACGGGGAGGCAGCGATGGGATGGGAACCGCAGCCTCTGCTAGGGGATCACAGTGCTTTCCAGCTCTGGGCCCAGGCTCGGCTGCAGCACGGCTCCAGGTCTGGCTGGCCACCGCGCCGGCCAAGATCCCGGATCGAATATTGTGCCACAGAAGAGTTCGGGAAAAAATAATCTTAAGTTGTGGCAGCAACACATGCTCACAGTAGAAAAAAACTGAATGTGTAGTCCCCCTGTGCTTCTCAGAGTGAGCGCATCTTCAGCACATGGATTTGAGCTAAGCATTTAAAAATCCATATTTTCTGTATACCGTCGCCCCCCAGTAAAAGCCAAGCATTTCGCTTGGTGCGTAACAAAAGTCACAGGGTTCTCCAGCAAAGACGTGCTGCTTGTGTTGAACTCCAGGAGATGATACAGTGCTTTCTAGGAATTTCGAGGAAGATCCTGACAGTCTCTGATTTTCGCCTAAGGCTACGCTATTGCCATCGTGCTAGCCGAAGTGAACCAGCAGAGGCTTGTTGTTCTGGCATTAGGGGTCTTACCTCCTCTTGTCTGTTCTTTTCAATGACTTTTTCCAAGAATGGTGTCCAGCAGTGTTCGAAACCGTGGTTTCTGGTTGTCACACAATGGAGCGGAGAAGCAAAACAAGTCCTCCTCCTCTTTCAGTCTTGGTGTGATTGTCTTGGAACTTCTGTGCACATTTGCACGTCTCAGGTTTCAGAAAATCAAGTCTTTACTCCTGAGGTAAACATAAGGATACTTCAGTGTCTATAATGTACAAGAGAATACAGTGAAAGGGAAACTTAATATTTAAGCTGAAACTTAATGAAAACTTATATGAAGTTCTCTACTGTTACGACTTCATTTGATCCTTACAACTCTTTATAGTGTGGATGAGACAACTGAGGATCGGAAAATACAAGTGACTTAGGGTCACTAAGTAAATAAGTGACAGAGCCACTCTCCAAGCCCGGATGGTATATGGCTCCAAACCCCACAGTTTTTCTTTTTAGCTTGTGGCTCCTTAAAAATACGAGTATGACATAGCTCTTGTACTCAAGGCATTTTTGGGTCTCACTGGAGAATAAGAAAACTGTACAAATACTGTAATTCAAATCAAAATATAAATACTCTTCTAAGGAAGATGAATTTCACCAAGATTGAAAGGTGGGTGACATGTTGTGATGACATGAGGAGGATCAAGGGAAGCTTCCCTTTCACATGGTTCTTCCCCACAGCTGAAAACTCCAGGCAACAGCGCCTGCCCTGGGTGATTGTAACCATACAGAGGTAATTTTCTAAGGATTTTCTAATTAAAAGAGGCACAGGCAGCCCGGGTGGCTCAGCGGTCTAGCGCTGCCTTCAGTCCAGGGCCTGATCCTGGAGACCCGGGATCGAGTCCCACGTTGGGCTCCCTGCATGGAGCCTGCTTCTCCCTCTGCCTGTGTCTCTGCCTCTCTCTCTCTCTCTCTCTCTCTCTGTCATGAATAAATAAAATCTTAAAAAAAGTATAAAAGAGGCACAGTAAGACTGATGAAATTATTCACACTCTTGTATTGTAATAGTTGCATGATATCTGATGAGAAAGTGGCCTTGGGATATATCCTTGAATTCTGCTAACTGCAGTTGGAATCAGCCAGGGAAAGCAAAGGAATCAATCCATTGACTATGAATGAAACGTAAATACCATCTTGAATTAATTTAAATGCAATCATATTGGCACAACAGGGGAAAAAAAAGTTAATTACTCTAGAAAACAAGGAGGGTAAGTGACCCACATTTGGGAGAAATTCTTTGTTAAGCAAGAAAATGAGCTGTCCTAAAAATAGAGGTGTGCAAACAGTATTTTCTACTTCACTTTATGTGTTAAATGAATGATATATAGATGGTCAGTGGCAATCTTATCATTCTTTAAGAATGTTAGTAAATCAAATTAGAAAATCTTATTGAGCTTCTCACATGTACTTTTTTGTTGTCAGAATAATACTCCTGTCGATAATCAGTTTATAGATAATTGGTCAACGGGACCTGTGCTTTGGGGAGGACTAGATGAATATGAATCTCCTTGGCACCCCAAGTACTAGAAATGTGTTTCAGAAGGATTTTTTTTTTCGTGTTTCTCTTGGGATTGTCCTGCCTTTCTTCTGATCTACCAGTCATCACGGTCAAGAGAGGAGCAGCTCTGGTAGTTTGTTGACCTGGGATTTATCCTCATTAAGTGGCTCTAAAACTTAACCATGTGTGAAAAACGAGAAAGATAATGTTATCTCCTGATCCAACACTTCCATTGCAGTGTGATGATTGTCTAAACAGTTGGAGTTTCCCTTTCTTTGGTCTACAGACCTCGCCGAGGCAGCCAGGAGTCCATGGATCTAGGTACACCCCGGGTATTGCCTGGAGCCTTGGACAACAGTGGGCTTTGTCCCCTCACAACTACTGCTCTTTTATCTTTTCAGATAAAGATACTATTGTGATGAATAAAACACAAATATATTTTTAAACCCTTGATACAAAGCTACAGGAACTCCTGTGAGCCGTGTATTTTCTATAGTGTAGAGAATAGAGCCAATGGTAGAGGACATAGCCATTGTGTGGTGGCTGGTGCTGCCGGGTGTAGCCTGCAGAGTTGTCGAATCACTGTGTGCACCTGAGACTGATATCACATTGTGTGTCACCCATACTTTTTTTTTTTAAATAGGTTTTTTTTTCTTTTTTTAAAGATTTATTTATTTATTTATTCATGAGAGACACACACAGAGAGAGAGAGAGAGAGAGAGAGAGGCAGAGACACAGGCAAAGGGAGAAGCAGGCTCCTGCAGGGAGCCCAACACAGGACTCGATCCCGGGACTCCAGGATCCCGCCCTGGGCTGAAGGCAGGCGCTAAACCCCTGAGCCACCCAGGGATCCCCTGTGTCACCCATACTTGAGTCAAAAAAATTCTTTTAAATACATATTTTTAATCAGTCTATTAAATAACATTTACAGGTGACATGTAAAGAAGCTTTTCCATCCACACTGCCAAGAGTAGTGTAATCATTAATTCATTTATCACATGCCTGCAGTGTCCCTGGTACTTTTCTAAGCTGTAAAACTGAGAATGAATGGAAACACTTCAAGATTTTTTTTTTTTGTAATTTTTATTTATTTATGATAGTCACACACAGAATGAGAGAGAGAGAGAGGCAGAGACACAGGCAGAGGGAGAAACAGGCTCCATGCACCGGGAGCCCGATGTGGGACTCGATCCCGGGTCTCCAGGATCGCGCCCTGGGCCAAAGGCAGGCGCCAAACCGCTGCGCCACCCAGGGATCCCCACTTCAATATTTTATTGTATTATTTTATTTTATATTAAAGGTCCACGTGCACTAAAACTGTCTTACTTGATGTAAGGACCGAGAATATTTTTTTAAAAAGATTTTATTTTATTATTTGAGAGAGAGAGAGAGAGAGAGAGAGGCAGAGACCCAGGCAGATGGAGAAGCAGGCTCCCTGCGGGGAGCCCAACGCGGGACTCGATCCCGGGACCCCGGGGTCAGGGCCCAGGCCGAGGAGGACGCCGCACCGACTGAGCCCCCAGGTGCCCCCGGTAGAGGCAGGTCAGGTGAGGCGCCACCGCCTCAGACCCGCAGGCCTCCCCGTTATTCCCACTCTTGGTTTCCTGGGCGTCGGGGCATCACAGGAGGCGGCTCGTGTCGCTTGGGCCTTCGTGGGGCAGGTGGCTGGTGCTCACGGGGTGGGGCCTGGGCCAGGGCGGCCTCCCGGCGGGGAGCCCACAGTCCGGGGCACTGAGGGGCGGCTCTCCGGGTGCCCAGGGCCCTGTGTCGGTGCCGGTCCCGAGACGGTGGAGCCGACGCCCCGACTGTGCAAAGCGGAGGTGGGTGACTCCTCACGAGGGGAGAGCGAGGGATGCAGAGCGTGGCCTTGCTGAGCCCTGGACCCAGCCTCCCAGGGGCCACCCCACTGCCCGTGGCGCGGGACAGACCGCTCTGGAAGAGTCTGTGCCCCAGGCGGCCTGAGCTCCCCAGCTGCCCCGCACATGGGCCTCCGCCCACCAGCGACACCGGCTCCAGAGCCAAACAGGCGCCTGCAAGGAGGCTTGTCTTGCATGGTGGGCGCTCCCTCGGAGCTCAGGCCCTGTCTTCACTTCCATCTCCGGCCCAGGGAAGAGGGGGGTTAATGATTCATTGGCTCCTGGTGACCTTCTGGATAACTGGGCGGTGGTGCCCCGTCCCCGCCCCCCGAGGTTGGCCTGGTGTTGCAGCTCCTTCCCCAGCTCCGCGCTGGCTGCCTGGAGGAAGCCTGGCCTCCCCGGCCTCCCCGGCCCCTCCAGCCCCTCCTGCGTCTCCGGCCTCCCTGGCCTCCCCGGCCCCTCCAGGCAACTCGGCTCCTCCGGCCACCCCGGCCTCCCCGGCCCCTCCAGCCTCCCCAGCCCCTCTGGCCCCTCCTGCCTCCCTGGCCTCCTCGGCTCCTCTGGCCCCTCCAGGCTCCTCGGCCACCCCGGCCTCCCCAGCCCCCTCAGTCCCTCCGGCCTCCCTGGCCCGCGCCGGAGCCTCCCCGCAGCCCTTGCCTTCACCCCGGGAGACTGGCCCCTGCCGGGGACACCCGGAGTGTCCCGAGTGTCCTGGCGCGTCTGCTGATTTCGGCGCCAGAGACATGGACTCGGACTCGGACTCCCCTTTGAACTACTCGTGGCCGTCCTTCCCCAAGATGAAGACGCGCCGGAGGGCGGCCAAGCCAGGTAGACCCCGCAGCCTCCCCTCTGACCCCCGGGGCCTTGCAATCCCACCCCTTGTCCTCCCTTCTTCCCCGGCTCCCGGATGAGGTGCAGGTCCCTGCATGTTTCTGTGCAGCTCCCCGGCTGGGGACCCCCAGCTGGGGCCAGGAGGTAAAGCTGCCTGCTCCTCGTCCGGCCCTCGGACTTGGACTCGGCGTGAGTTTCCCGGTAGAAGCCGGGGGCGGGCGGGCGGCTCGGGAGAAGGACGGCCGTGGTGCAGCTCCACTCCAGCGGGCGGCTTGGCGTCACCCCGATGGGGGGTCCCGCTGACCCGAGGAGCTGGGCGCTCACGCCGCCCCCGTCTCTGCTGCGTTTGGGTTCCCACCTGGGTATGAATTTTTTAAGAAAAGATTCTTTACGTAAGAAGGTTTATACTTTATACTATTGATTTTATAGTTACTCCAAGGAAGGGATTTTGAGGAAGTGATTTAGACAAGAAAGCCTGCGCGTATCTCCAGGGGATCTAGTCACACATTAAAAAGTTTATTCGTAATTACCACGTATGCAAAAGGCTTTGCTGCCAGAGGAAAAACGCGTTTACGTGCAGCATGATTAATAATGCAGGGCGCTTATACCAGCTTTTCCTCCTTACAACTCATTCCTGCCACCCAGGCTTTAGAAATGAAAAGACAGGGACCCCTGGGGGGCTCAGCAGTTGAGCGTCTGCCTTGGGTTCAGGGCATGACCCCAGGGTCCCGGATCGAGTCCTGTGTCGGGCTCCCTGCATGCAGCCTGCTTCTCCCTCTGCCTGGGTCTCTGCCTCTCTCTCTCTGTCTCTCAGGAATAAATAAATAAAAATCTTTAAAAAAAAGAGAGAAAAGACAAATCGGTGCTAGGCTACAGCGGAGGTGTCCTCGCTGCACCATCCTCAGCCGGCCTTGGCAGGCGGGGTTGTTGCGGTCTGAGGTTTACCGACAAGAAGGCCCGTAACCCACCTGCCCCTTATCGTGTGTGGGGAGTTATGTGGTTGTTTTTTAATTCAAAGAACATTTTCATGAGCTTGAAGGCAGAAGGGATGTTTAAGACTGTATGTATGTATGTATGTATGTATGTATGTATGTATGTATTTATTTATTTATTTATTTATTTATTTATTTATTTATTTATTTATTATAAATAAGAGAGAGGCAGAGACCCAGGCAGAGGGAGAAGCAGGCTCCATGCAGGGACCCCTACTTGGGACTCGATCCCGGGGTCACACCCTGAGCCGAAGGCCGATGCTCGACTGCTGAGCCCCCAGGGCCCCAGAAGGGATGGATGTCTGTGAAAGTGGAGCTCTGTATCCGCTGGAACAGAATGACCCACTGAGTCACTGCCGCTGAGCAAAATGGCGGATGGCAGTTATCAACGTACCTGGTTTGCTCCAAGTGTGTGCATGTGCGTGTGTGCGTGTACTTGCTCTTTGGCTAGAATCAAGCCCCCCCGCCCCCGGAATAAGACTGGTTAACCCCCCAGGGCTGGTAGAAAGCCTCAAGCTCAACAGAGTCACCCTGCTGCTCCGCTGCGTCCTTGACACTCTCTTCCTGGGGACTTCAACACGTCGCCCAACATTGCGCTTCTCTGTGGTCGTGTTTTAGAGCTTTGCTCCTTCTCTGCGGGAAGGGGCCGTGACAGCTATAGCTTTCCATTAAATGGTTCGGTGGGGAAAGGCTTTACCCAGGAGGGAGGGCATGCACACGCATGGAAACGCAAGCCGGGACACACGCAGAAAGTGGAATCCGAGTGTTAACGGTCGGTACTTCTCGGGAAGGATCATGCGTTGGGGTTCCTTGTGCCATTCTTCTGTCTTTCCTGGAAATTTGAAATTATTTCCAAATAATTTTTTTAAAAAATCCCAAATTCTGAAAGCGGGGAGATGACACCATGTCATCGATTCTTTGGAGTGAATATTTTTCCCGCCCGGGGAGGACTGCTTGAGGGCTGGTTGCCGTTCTCTAAGACCGTCTGTTTTTTTTCCCTAAGACCGTCTTTGCGCTCGTCGTAACTCATTTCAGTTCGGGGAATGATCTTCATGTGTTTTTGCGCGTGGCCCACCGACCGGATGCCCATGTAGTTGGGGGCCTGCGTAGCCTAAACGACCTGGAGAGAGATGTGGGATTAATGATTACAAGACCCGTGGAGGAGCTTGAGAGCCCAGTGGCGTTGGAGGGAGAGAATTAATCACGCTCGCCTTTGAAATCTGAAACTGGAGCACAGCCAGTGTGAGCTGCAGCAGAGAGTCATGACATAGCTATGCTTAAATCAAACTCCCTTCAAGTGAAAGCAGGTACTTGGGATTTGAAAATAATTAACTGCTTGCAGCGAATAAATGACCAGTGGGAATAACGTTGGTTAGCAGCTAGGAGCCGTCTGTGTCCCCTGTCTGCTTTTGTCGTTAGATGATCACGGCCTAGTTTGGTCCGACCACACTATTGGGTAGCCAGAGTCCCAGAACCACAGGCCTTGGGGAGGACCTGGTCCCCCTGCCTCATTTTACAGATGAGTGTGATGGGTCTGGAGAGGGTTATTCATGGGTTCAACAGGCATTTCCAGAAGGGCAGGCATTGTCACCCAGGATGCGGGGAAGCAGGCATGTCCTGCCCCTGCTTGTAGGGCTGTTAGTCCTGAGAATGGATCCCACGTCTCCCAGGGTCCAGCTATGCCACCTCGGTGTCAGGGGAAGAAACCCCAAGAAACCATATTATTTTTAGCCCGGTGGCTTGTTAGTGCCAGGACGGTGGTTTCCGCTCTCTTACAGGATATGATCCCATGATTTCTGTCAGTCTTTAAAACCGTGGTGGCCTGTATTTCTTGCTCATCCTTCTAGTTGCACCGACACATATTCTTACAAGGTAAGTTCTGGTCACTTGGAGGGAACATCAGGAAGGAATTTTCCGCCATATTAGGTGAACTTCACCTATTTTGTTGGAAATATTCATTTATTCGCTGTAATAATGCTTTCTCTGTCCCGATCCCCCTTGTTTAGGATTCAGTCTCTTAACACTCCATCCTGTCCTTATCACTGCTCTTTGATGGATACACGTGGCTGGTTTGGTTAGAGACCTGCGGAGCTAGAGTTGGATAAAAGGGAAACCTAGATTAGTAGAAACCTACCAATTCGCACACCAGCTACAAAGTGAATCTAGTGCTTGCTTATCCTCGTGCTGTCAGATGGAAGAAAAGAGGGTTAACTCGGAAGCAGGGCCTTTGGAAGTGACCGTGTCTAGAAGGGAATGTGATCTGTGCGGAGGGTGAAAGCATTTAAAACCAAGCTGCCCCAGAGATCTCCTGGGGCTCTCGAAGCTGCCCCTTGTCGTTCCATGGGCAGCCTCAGGACGGGCTGTCCCGGGAACCCTGTGGTTAATGATTGGGGTGGGCTGTGGGCTGGAACCCATGACCGTTCTGCTTCAGAGACTCCAGGAATGTCTGGACTTTTGTTTTGTTGGTTTCAGTAGGAGATTGAACCAAGAAAATGTTTATAAATCAAAGATTTAAAAAAATGCAGGGATTGGACCTTACCTAAGTTAACCGTGATTAGTCTTTAATCTTTAAAATGCATTCTTTGATATAAATCCTCAGGACCCAGGGCCTTTCACCCACTTAGGCGACTTGTGCGCCTGTCGTCTACTCCAGCTCACGTCTGTGCCTCTCTAACCCTCTCCCTCCAGGTGCTGGTGCACAACTAGCCTGTGGTTGACCAAGGAGGCTGGGCCTCACGGAAAGCTTCATGACCTCAGAGGGCGTAGGTAGCTCTACATCTCGTGTAGCCATAGTCACCATACGATTCATGTGCTGCTTTATGAATCGTCAGCCTTGGTAGGCACTTTGCATATAGGAGGTCTGGTTCTCAAAGTAACTCTCTATGATAAGTAACACCTGTCCTGCAAGCAAGGCACCTGAAGCTTCGTGAGTTTTTTTTTTTTTAATTTTTTTGATTTTTTAATTCATGACAGACACACAGAGAGAGGCAGAGACACAGGCAGAGGGAGCAGCAGGCTCCAGGCGGGGAGCCCGATGGAGGACTCAATCCCAGGACCCCAGGGTCATGCGCTGAGCCCAAGGCAGATGCTCCACTGCTGAGCACCCCCCTGCCCCCCTCCGGCCACCCCAGGCGTCCCAGCTTAGCTTTCACGCGATTCCTATGGCCGTGCCGGGACACTCAGGGAAGAGTAACCCCGTTGGAACAAGGAAGGAGAATAAATAGATGAGTGACATGCAAATAAGATGAAAGATCCGTATGATGGAAAAATGTGGTGGCCCCTCCGCATGTCAGCGGTGGATTCGAGGCCCAGCGCGGGGAAACGAGGGGTCCAAGATAAAGGCCGATCCCCGAGGGGCCAGCCCTACACCCAGGATGCGGTTGAGGGGTCCCTCTCTGCCAGTGGCTGTGCCCACCCAGGTCGAGGGCGGGGCTGGAGAGCCTCAGCGCAGCCACCTGCGTGCCTTGTGGCTCCTGGCATGAGAAGAGGTGTAGGCCAAGGCTGCAGGAGGGAGCAGTGGAGCTGTCGCTGTCTGGAGGCCTGCCCGGGAGCGGGAGAGGCGGCAGGACGGCCGACGAGGGGGAGCTCTCCAGGTCGGGAAGCTCCCAGCTGTGTCCCCCAAAGATGGAGCTGGCAGGCTGGAGCTGCGAGGAGTGGTAGCCCTGCCCAGGGGCAGGTGGGAGGGCCCAGGTACCTTCCGGAGGTGGCCGCGGTTCTCAGCGGCCAGTGACTCCTACCTCGGGGCCTTCTCCCTCCCGCGCTTCCCCCTCTGCCTTTCGTGGGGCCCCGTTGGCCGCACACGTCGGCTTCCACGTGCGTGTGTCCAGTTCCAGGTTCCCCCAAAGGAAGCTGGCCGCCGCGGGGGAAATAAGGCACCGCAAGAATCCCTACTGGGGAAGAGCGACGTCACCCCAAGGTGACATGAGCTGCCGAGCGTAGGCTCACCACGAGGACCGTGTTCGCGGGGGGAGCAGGGAAGTTTGATTTCCAGCTCTGCCTGGGGCCTTCCTGGGCCAGCAAAGGGAAGGAGGCGGGTCAGGAGCCCCTCGCCAAGCGACACACTGCCTGCCCCTCGGGCTCCCTTTCGTTCTTCGCATTGGTGGCTGAGTGTTTGAAATGGATTTTTTGGGTGGGGGTGGGGGATGAGGAGCTTGGATTCCTTACAAGTAGAAGGAAGGCGTTATTCCAGTTTGTGACCCGACGGGCAGGGGTTCCGCACCCCCTCTCCGGTTTGGGGCAAGACCTAGTGGTGGTTTGTTGAGATATGTGAAGGCGGAACGTGCTGAGTCCCATAGGAGGGGTCAGGAGAGATGAGCGTGGAAGGCCAAGGTGGAGAGGCCTGTCGGATTCAACGGGGACCTGTATGGCCAGTGGAGGTGGAGGTTAATAAGCAGATGGTCCCCCAAGCGAACGAGTAGAGCGGGACGTACATAGCGTGTGTCAGGGTGTCGGGAGGAGCCCAGGCTCCTGCACCATTGACTCCCGGTGTTGGGGGAATGGAGGGACGTGCCCGGTGCTCGGGTGCCAATGACCACCGCCTGTCCACTGCCCGACTCTATTTCGAGGGTCCCGGCCGCTGCTCCGGCCAAGGTCCCAGGGTGCTGCTTCCCTGCGGGGCGACCGTGCCTTCCCAGGTACTGGCGGCAGGGCATCCTGCTCACAGTAGTCCTCCTGGGCCCATCAAGGCCTGCCCGGGGCCCATCAGACTGGAGTTTTGAGGGATGCGCCTCCCCCGGGAGCAGCAGCACCTGGAGGTGGGGGGAAGCCATTCGCCGGGCGCAGGCAGCCATGCCCAGGGAGAGACACCTGCGTGACATGGTCCTGCTAGGTTCCAGACCCTCGTTCTGTCCCCTGAGGTCCCGGTGCTGACTCCGACTTGTCTCTGACTTGTCCCGTGAGATGCAGCTTGGAGGGTTTGTTTTCTGCAAGACTACCCTGAATACCCCGAGTTCATCATTCTTTTTCTCAAAATATTTTTAAACGTTTTTTTGTTTCACTATGATACGTGTCTCCTAAGCCCCCATCCCCTCCCCTAACTGCCCTATGGAAACCCTCAGTTTGTTCTCTATAGTCAGGAGTCTTGATTTATCACTGTCTTTTTTTTTCTGTTCCTCTGCTCATCTGTTTTGTTTCTTAAATTCCACATATGGATGAGATCATACAGTATTTGTCTTGCTCTGGCTGATTTTGCTGGGGATTGTACCCTCTCCATCCATGTTGCTGCACGTGACAACATTTCATTTATTTTATGGCTGAGTGACATTCCGTTGTTTGTATCTACTGCATCTTCTTTATCTGTTCATCAATCATCGGATACTTGGGCAGCTCCCACAGTTTGGCTCGTGAGAATCCTGCTGCAGTAAACAGGTGTGCACCTGACTTCATCCTTCTGGCTTGTGCACGTCTTTATAAGAGCCGCCTCACTAGTGCATCACAGCTGATAGTGAATGTCTCGCCCCAAGACCCTGAACTCTCTGAACACAGAGCCGAGATGCCCTGTTTTCACACCTCTACTGCCTGTATCACAGGAAGCAGGCAGCAAATATTGTGAGCGTATCTTGCTACAAATTTACTCACACACTGCACTCAGATGCTTCTCATTTTGTCTTTCTCTGTTTTGTCCATAAGCGAAGTGATCTTTCTTACCAAGTCCTATACTCCAGGCAGTGGGAACAGGAAAGGGTATATTTTAGTCTAATGTGTTAAACTTGATCTGATGCAATAATAAAAGCCATTCTTCTTGGTAACTGTTCAGCCTCTTTAAGTAGAATATCCAGTTGCTCCAGTGCCTTCGTGGTCTTCCTCTTTCTTGCCAAGCTGGTACTAAATGTGATTTTCTGGTGAGGGTAGGGGGCAATTGGTGGTGGATAGATGGAGGCCTAATCCTTGAATGCCCCATGCATCCTCCTGGGGTCTGCTGCAGATCTGCTGCCCCGGGCTCTGTCCTGAGGCATGAATGCTTTATTATGGGCTTTTATGATGTCTATGACCAACATCTGGCAATTGGATCCTCTCCCTGGTGCTCATCTGAATTTCTCCCGGTGAATTCTCACTCAGTGACTTGGCTTCACCCTTGTTATACTGTAGAAGACTTGCCACCTATGTCCCAGACTGCTGGCTCAGATGCTTTGCTAAAAAGCTAGGCTATAGGGTCCTTCCCTTGGTGCCAGGGTGGCTTCCATGGCAGGCCACAAGTACTCTCTTCAGCCATTATTATGCCTCTCACAGGCCTGTGGGATCTTAGGGATCTGTTCTCACCACGTAGGCAACTGGGAGGAGCCCTGGAAAGCTGGTCTTTGCTGGCCCTGCTGCCTGAACTTACTCTCCTACTGAGTGTTCCTGGCAGTGGCTTTCTTTGTGAGGCTGTGGGGCGGCCTGCAGAGTGGTCTCCTCCAGAGCCCCACATGGAATCACACCTGCCTTCACCCACCTACCTTCAAGGGTCGCTCTGGCCTATCAGACTGTCCCCCACAGGCAAGGAAACCACATGTCTCATCTCTTTGATCTCTGCTGTCCCTGCCAATGAAAACCCTGGTTATGAACTCTAACAAATGTCATATCCAGCTGTCCTTCGTCCTTACCTACCCAGTTGCTCAGGATAATGGAAGAGGATTCAGGGGAGTTTCCCCAACGAGGAGAAACCCAGAACAGTTTGGAGGAATGCCAGGCAGTACTTGGCTTTCATCATTCGTTCATCATTCATTCCACATGTCCTTGTTGAAGACACAAAGAATAAGTGAGAGTTATTTGAAAGTTGGGAAGAGAGTAGATCTTAAGAGTTCTCATCACAAGAAATAATTTAGGATGAGGGCTGTTAACTAGACTTACCGTGATCATTCTGCAATATGTATAAATCTCAAATCATTGTTGCTCACCTGAAACTAATGTCAGTTATCCCTCAAAAAAAAAAGGGGGGGGGGAATGTTCAATATAGTTCCTTGTCGATAGTAGAACTTGGTTACTTTTTAAGATGTTGCAGGGAGGGAGGGGAGCAAAACCACATAGGTCTAGAGATGGGTGCTGGAGAATTGGAGCTCCTTGTGACTTTTGAACTGGACACAGTCATTTTCATGTGTTGGTGTTTTCCTATAAGATTGTGTAGGATATGAATTATTCGTAGAGTTCCTTACGATGATGATCTCCAGGAGCATCTTCCGCACCAGTTACTTTATGTATTTTGTCTAAGTCACTAGAAATGGTCTTGTCAAAGCCCCGCCAGGTTGTCGGAGGTCTTTCACTTCTATCCTGGTGTTTGTCGAATGTGTCAGTTTTTTCCCCCTTGGTTGGCCCGTTGTCCCCATCTGTAGACTACCTTGATACAGGCCTCAGAGAGTTGCATCGAGAAGGAAAGGAATTGCTGGGGTGCCTGGCTGGCTCCGTCAGGGGAGCACGTGACTCTTGATCTCATGGTTGTGAGTTTGGGCCCCACATGGGGCCTAGAGATTACTTTAAAGTCATCATAATAAAAACCCAAAAAGGAAAGAAGTTGCTGATTAAATCTAGTCCCTACAGGTCCACGTACAACACACGACTGACCATCTCCCTGATAGCTTGGGGGAAGCAAAGGAGGGGAAAAGGTAAGCATTTGAGAGTCCTTTTGGACACCTGGACGTGTGTTGTCTTGAAGACTGCTTCGTGCCACTGTGATTAGGAGTGAGAACTTGGGAAGATGGGGGAGAAAATTGTTGCTGTTCTCCAAGGACAATGTTTTCTTGCTCTCTTCCCCCTCCTCCCACCCCCCTGCGCCTCCGGTGTATTATGAGGGAAAAGGCTTGTTTTCTTCTTGGATAATTTTGATAATTAGGTCTTTCAAAACAGTAGAATAGGGCTTCTTTTAGGATCTGATTTTAGAGTACCAAGTTGTAACTTGGTACTCTAAAATTTTGAAGGGGTTTGGAGCTGCTGTTCCGAGGGGGAGGGCTGAAAAAACAGCTTTCACCTCAGCACCCCTGGACTGCCTTCACTCTGTCCTCAGCTGTTACTGTCGGCGTAGCCTGTCGAGAGGCCGCATCTCACCCAGGGGCTCACTTTTCTTGCACAGGATCCCAGGAGGGTGAGGCACATTCTGAGGGTGAATTAGGCATTCGCATCAATGTGAGAACCACCCTATTTTGGGAGACAGAGGTTCCCTGGATTCCCTCAGGCACGTCTCGGTGTGCTCCCATAAATCTTCAGGGCAACTTAGTTTACATCTAAGGACCCACAGGAAATTCCTGGGCTGGGGATGATTTTGGAATTTGGATGGATCCTCTCTGTAACCTGCAGTCCAACTGAGAAGAGCGAGGCCAAGACTAATATCAGGAAAATCCTAAGAGAGACTTAGAGGAAGGATAAGCAAGGAGATGAATAACACTTAACCCCTGAAAACATTCCTTTTCACTCGTGAGGGTGAGTTTGATTGTTTTTTATTGTTTTTGTTTTTGTTTTTTTGTTTTTTTCCATTCTCCTGGAGCACAACAAGACCCTTGGCAGAAAGGACTCTCCATAAATTTCAGAATTTGGCACAAGCCCCCTTTGAGTTTGGGGATTTGCGGCCGGTGCCTGCAGTGAGACGGGCCGGCGGTGTGGCTCGGCTGAGCCCTGGCCCCGTCACCGTCCCGTGCGGTGTGCCGCTGCGCTCCTGTCTACAGCGCACGTGATGACGCCTCGTGGGGCTAGGGCGAGTGGCTGCGATGGGCACGGTGCACTGTGCTCCTGCGTAAAACATGCCCAGCCCCTGGGTTACACAGGGGCCATCGGACTCGGTGGACTTACGGCGATCCGGTACTTTGCCTGAGATGCCGCAGCTGCTCCTTCACAGGCGAAGCACATCTTGAAGACACGACTCGTTTCCTCTTTTGTTCTCCGTGTAAAAGATGCTTGTTGTTAGATGTCTAGAAAGTACAGAAGGAGTTGACATGAGAAACCACGTCTGCCCCATCACCCGGCAGGTAGTGGCTAGCCTCTCAGTTTCTCTCTCCGGTCTTTCTCCGTTATCGTGAGCGTTGTGTGGCTTAACAGAACAGAGTCACGTCTTTGCTGTTGTGTGAGTGTTTTCTCAGCAAGACCCACACTGTCCTCCTTCAGCCACAAATCCCCGGAGGCAGAGGGCCCGGGAAGTGAGCAAACACACGGAGGCCCAGGTCACGCTGTAGCGTGAGTGGAGCTTCCTAACGGGACAAATACCAGACGTTGCTCAAATGCCATTTCTTTGGTTCAAATGGGATGGTCAGCCCAATTATTAAAGTGCTTTGGGCTGGCTAGCAAAGCACCTGCGTAGAGCTGCCATTGACTAAGGGACCCTGGGGAGGCTACTTAAAGCACCACCGCTTCCTACTCTACGAAATGGAAATAATAAGTAGGACTGCTTCAAAAGGTGGTTCTGAGGACCCGGTGAGCTCCTGAAATCGTGTCGCGCCCAGTTCAGAGTAAGCTCTATATCCCTCTTGGCCCTCAGAGCCGTGTTACCTTGTATAATTGACCTGATACGGAACAGGGGTCAGATGCGGATATTTGGAGGACCTAATAATTTTTTTCTCTCCATTTTTATTTATTTCTTATTTTTCTGATTTTCCCAGACCCTTAACCTTGCAAATGTGCTTGGTCCTCCCATTATTCCTTTAGTAAAAGAGCCATCTCTTGGGGTTTTTTGTTTTCTTTTTTTAAGTGAGGAGATTAAAGAGGCATTCTTGGGCTCCTCCTGTCAGGGGGCATGTCGGGTAGTACTGCACGGGGGTGGGGGGGTGGGGGTGGGGGCGACCAGCATCTGCGCCCTTCTGCACAGTGGGGGAGTCTGTTGTTAGCTCAGACCCCAACCGGGAAGTTAGTTGCCCTACCAGGAGGAACGAAATAGAGATTCTGTCTCCGGAGCCTGGTAGATGACACAGGACCACACCCAGAGGCAACAGGTAGGAAGGGCTCAGAAGGTGGGCAGCCTGCTGGCTGTTAGAGACCTGTCGGGGGACCTCCTAGGGGAGGGGTCTGCAATGACTGTGCCTAGGGATTTAAGAGCCACACGTGGAAGCTGAGGGGCCTGGGTAGGGCCCAGCAAAGTAGCACAGTGGCAGGTAGTCAGTAATCACACAGTAAATGCTGGAAAAGTGAGTGAATGGATGAATGAGTGAGCGAAAGAATGGATGAGAGAACTCAGAAAGTGATATCTCTTTCACAACCAGGAGTAGAGCAAGGATAGCTGGACAACCCACAAGAAAACTTACAGAATCTGAGAAACTTTGTGGGGCCAGAAGGAAATAGTCTCTGCTTTCCTGGTACAAGGTCTCTGTTTGTAATGAGAAGGTCTTCACTCCTTCAGATGGTGTTTCCTGAGAATCTGCGAAGTGCCCGACGTGGGTCTAGGCCCAGGGGATAGAGTGGACAGAGTCCTCAGAGGCACTGTTCTGATGGAGCTTACGTGTCAGCAGAAGGTAACACAATAAACACATAAGGTGTTAGGTGGTGATCTGTAGCATAAGGGAACATAAAGCAGGATCTGGAGGTGAAGGGCTGTTTTATATACCTAATGACACGGGAGAGGCTCTTGGATGACATTTGAGTAGAGAGTTGAAGACAAGGAGGGAGCAAACCATCAGCACATGGGGGAGGAGCCGGGGGAGAACAGTCCTGGTAGAGAACAACTAGTGCAAATGGCCCGAGGCATAAAACAGCAAGACCAGTGTAGCTGGAGTAGAGTTGTTGGCAGGCTTCAGAGAGGTTGGGTGAGGGTGCATGCGGGGCAGGTTATGTAAGTAGTACATTGTGATTTATAGGAGGAGATATATTTTTTTAGACATTTTATTTATTTATAAGAGACAGAGAGAGGCAGAGACACAGGCAGAGGGAGAAGCAGACTCCCTGCAGGGAGCCCGATGAGGGACTCAATCCCAGGACCCTGGAGTCATGCCCTGAGCCAAAGGCAGATGCCCAACCACTGAGCCACCCAGGTGTCCCAAGAGATACGTATTTGGTCTTTTTCCTGTTTCTGGCACAGAATTCCTAAAAACCCTTGGAAGGCCCCTACATGGTAAGCATGATGAAGACGTGTCTTGTTAAGTTAGTGAGGTGACCTTTGGACCTTAGAACTGGGAGCTGCTTGCCAGGAGAATGAGCCATGTGATGAGAGAGTTGGAACTTTAGGTCTACCCACCCCTGCTTCTGGGGAGGGGGTCGGGGGTAGAGGCTGAAGGTAGAGTCAATTACCAATGACTAGGGGCTGAAGGTGGAGTCCGTCATCAATGACAGGGGCTGAAGGTGGGGTCAGTCATCAATGACCAGGGGCTGAAGGTGGAGTCGATCACCAATGACCAGGGGCTGAAGGTGGAGTCAATCACCAATGACCAGGGGCTGAAGGTGGAGTCAGTCACCAGTGACCAGGGCCTAGGTGAGCCCATCATGTGTATGTAGTGAACCAGGAGCTTCTGGGGGATGAGGTACCAGGAGAGCCTTGCACTCTGAGAGCGGGGACACTCTTCATGCCTCGCCCTGTGCATCTCCTCCATCTAGCTCCTCCTGAGTCATATCCTCTTAAAATAAACCAGTAGTGGGGATCCCTGGGTGGCGCAGCGGTTTGGCGCCTGCCTTTGGCCCAGGGCGCGATCCTGGAGACCCGGGATCGAATCCCACATCGGGCTCCCGGTGCATGGAGCCTGCTTCTCCCTCTGCCTGTGTCTCTGCCTCTCTCTCTCTCATTCTGTGTGTGACTATCATAAATAAATAAAAATTAAAAAAAAATAAACCAGTAGTTTAATTGGTAAAGTTACCCCGAGCCTCGGAAGCTCTCCAGCCAGTTAATCAGACCTAAGGAGAGGGGCTCCTGGCAGCCCCGATGGATGTAGCCAACTGGACATTAAGAGAGGGGACGACTCAGACCTGTGCCTGCATCTGAACTCAGGAGTGGGTGGCCTTGTAGGACCGGACACTTAATCTGTGCAATCTAAAGCTCTCTCTGGGTGGAAAGGGTCAGAGTTGAGTTGTAGGACACCCAGGTGGTATCTGAGAACTGCTTGGACATGTTCCTCACGCACATGGCCCATGTTAAAAATGCATCCCAGGACCAGTTTAGGAGAGCGTTGCCGGTTGTGGTAAAGTTTGGCTTTTACTCCAAACGAGAGGGGCACCCATGGGAGAATTTTGCAAAGGCAAGATGTGACTTGCTTTTCTTCGTGACCCGGTTGCCTTGTGTGTGTTGTGGAGGACAGGTTGTCGAGGGCAGGAAAGCAGCAGCAAGGAGAGCAGGTGGAGGGCAGTGGTCTCCAGGGGTGGGCAGCACAGTGGCAGGGGTTGCAGGTGTAAGCCCAGGCCAGGCTGTGGGTCGGTTTGGTCATAAAGGAGAACAGCCAAGGTAAGTCCAGGGAGAGGCCAGGTTGCTGGCTACTGGGAGGAGCGGCTGCAAAGGGGGAACCTAGAGCCATGTTTTGCACTCGTGGCGGCTGGACGACTCTGTGGAGGTGTTAAGAGGTGGCTGTGACTGAGGGGAGAGGCCTGGGTTGGATACATAGCCCGGGGACCTCGGGAGTCCTCGCCTGTGGTGGTGCATGGTGTCGGGTCCTTGGAGGCTGCAGGGGTGGGGTGGGAGAGAGAAAGGGAAGTTTGAGGATTGCTCCTGGAGTACTGCGGCTGCTAAGGTTGAGAAGGTGACTGGGAAGAAGGTGCTGGGGAGGAAAGGCTGGGGGTGGAGGGAGAGGGGAAGGGTAGAGGAAGGGAGGGGAGGAGGGAAGGGAGGGGAGGAAGGAGAAAGGGGGAGGGAGAGGGAGAGGGGAGGGAGGGGAGGGAGAGCAGAGGGGAAAGGGAGAAGGAGAGGGGAGGGAGAAGGAGAGGGGAGGGAGAAGGGAAGGAAGGGAGAGGGGAGGAGGAGGAGGGGAGAGGGAGGGAGAGGGGAGGAGGAAGGGAGGGGAGGGGGGGGTGTCCAGGAGGCCAAGGGGAACCAGCGCCAGCAGCCGGCCTGGAGGCCAGCGGGGAGAGCTGACCCCCGGGCTCGCTGGGACCTGAACCCTTGCGGTCCGGGGCTCGTTCTCCTGACTCCTCCCTCCTTACGCCGAGCCTGCTGGGTTTAAAGCACAACTGAGTGAATGAATGAGTGAATGAATGAATGAAAGAGACGAAGCGCCGGGCCCAGCCGAGGCGAGCTGCCCGTGGTGGGCGAGGGCTGGCACCGCGGGGGCTGGCGTCTGGGAGGGGGACGCGGGGGCTGCATTTCAGCAGAACCTGGGGAGTGAGGCTCCAGGCGGCTCTGGGCCAAGGGTCCCCCGCCCCCTCGGGGGAAGAGCGAGGCGCCAGCCCCCCAGTAGTTCCCCTCCTCCTCGTGGGTGGGAGGCACTGCGCTCCGGTCTCGGTCCCGCCCTGCGGCCAGTCAGGCGGAGCACGCCCCCCATCTGACCCCGAGGGCCCCCCCCAGCCCTTTCTGGCCCCAAGGCCCCCCACAGTCCAGTTTGGCCCCAAGGCCACTCCTGTCCAGTCCATCCCTGAGGCCTGTGTGACTTTTGGCCTCAGGGAGTCCTGGGCCTCGGTCACATGGCGGCGTGAGGTGGGGGGGGGGTGGGCAGAGAGGCCGTGGCCCTGCTGTTTACCCTCTCAAGGACCTGGCCCGAGGCCACCTTCGTGTTGGGTGTTGGGACGTCAGACCTTCTGAAACCCTCCCTTTGTTCTTGGGAGACACTGTCTCTCATTGTCTGACTTCATTCTTCCTTGATTCTGTTACAACCCCTCCCATGTGGCGAGATCTCCTCCTTGAGGCCTGGAGGTAAATCTTTCCCGGGCTTTCACTCTGTTGTTTTGTTTACCGTCTTTAGGATGGACTTCACAGAAGTTCCTTAACCTGATCTTAGTCTTAAAGAAGAGAGTGACACCATTTTAAAAGCTCTTCATGTGGCACGTGGAATGTTCCGTGCATTCTACTCTCCTAGGGTTGGTTTTAAACATGTCAAGTTGGGCAGCCCTGGGGGCTCAGGCCGTGACCCCGGGGTCCCGGGATCCAGTCCTATATCAGGCTCCCTGCAGGGAGCCTGCTTCTCCCTCTGCCTGTACCTCTGCCTCTCTCTCTGTCTCTCTCATGAATAAATAAATAAAATCTTAAAAAAAAAGAAATATGGCTCTACCACCTATTAAAAATAAATGTCATCCAACAGAACTGTGAAGTCAATTTTTTGATTAGAAAAACTATTTTAAAAGCAACAGCATCATTTAAGACTAAGAGCTCATTTTCTTGTTGCGTATTTATATATGTTTATTGAGAAAGGATGTGAAGGATAGTCTCTTTTTTTGGCAGTCATCTTTCACTTAATTTGCCACTAATGTGGAAGTAATGAAATCTATCTTATATCTTGAAAGGATTAGTTAGTTTTTTTTTTTTTTTTAATATTTTGTTTATGCCTGAGAGAGAGAGAGAGAAGCAGAGACACAGGCAGAGGGAGAAGCAGGCCCCGTGCAGGGAGCCCGACGCGGGACTCGATCCTGGGACCCAGGGCCACGACCTGAGCGGAAGGCAGATAGTCAACCACAGAGCCACCCAGGTGTCCCAGTTTTTTGTGTTTTTTTGTGTTTAAAGAAGCCATTATAGCTTTTTCTTTGAATTTCTGTTTTCTTTTTCTTTGAATGACGGAGACAAAGAGAAATTAGCCACTTTCCGTAGCTGGTGAATATTTAGAAGTATTTTTGAAGGCTTATTTTCTTTCTGTCCTAAATCTCATTTTGCTGGTTGGAAGCCCAGGAGCTGCAGTGACTGATGTTGAAGGTAATTAAAGGTGAGGAGGTCTGATGCGTCTGTCATCTTTGGGTTTGTCCGTGTTCGCTTGCAGATCCGATTATCCTTTGGTGTCCCTTTGGCCAGTGGAGGCTATGAATGCTCTAGAATTCTACTAAAAAAGGCTTTTGAACTGATCTTATAAGTTGTTGCACTGAGTGACCCAGAAAATCTCCTCGGCACGTTATGGATGAGAGCCCTAGAGGGGAGGCAGAGGTTTTTCCTTCGACACTGCGGTCTTGTGACTTTGTTCAGTCACGTCCCCGCCGCCAGCAAGATTGCTGGTCTCCGTGGAGTCATTACCCATCGTCTCGGTCATTTTTCTGGAGTGTAAGGTAGATTCTTCTGGGCACCGTCGATCTTGAAGCGAGTGTCCTGACCTAACACTAACAATGTCCCGACATTGAATCACATGGTGAGACAGGTCTTTCCTTTCCTTTTTTTTTTTTTTTTTTTTTTTTTAATCTTTCTGGTGATTCAAGGAGAAAGTTCATCTCGCCCCACTGCGTCTTTACCATCTCTTCAGTCTTTCCGAATCTCCCTTCCTGACAATCAGCAAGCAGCCCTCACAGGCTCTTGGCTCTGATTGGCACCTGTGTTCAGTCAGAAGGCAGTTTCACTGGTTTGATCTGTGTAATTCTCTTCCAATTTGGACAGGGAATGCTGGATTTCTGTGTATGGTGAGGATAAAGTGTCTCTTTTACAATTCATTTATTTTATTTTATTTTATTTTATTTTATTTATTTATTTATTTATTTATTTATTTATTTATTTATTACAATTCATTTAAAGAAAAAAGTGAGTCCATCTAAAAACAAATAATAGGACAAAATTATGAATTTCGTACAGGGATGATCAACGCTTGGGAAATGTTGGTCTAATATCCGCTGTAATGTTACGGAGATCCAGTGTCTTGTTTGAAACCGCTGGGATTAGGTTTGTTTTAGAATTTTCAGATCTTTTTGGCATAATGCTTACCTGCGATATGACTGGTGGTGCCGTCCTCCATTATGGTAATATTTCTGCAGCAAAATGTATGAATATTCATACCGGCTGAGGTAAATAAAAACTAGACATGGCCTATGTGGGTTCAGGTCACCTTTAGCCCCAAACATGTTTGTGAACCCAATTTATGAAGAAGAGTTTTGATTTTTCCAGAGCTCTTTAGATTTCAGAATTGGAGCTAAGGGATTATGGACCCATCTTTGTTAACGAATCACATCATTTTCTAAAACATTGATCGCATTATGCAGAAAACAGATGAAACCCCAACGTGGTCCAGGTAACCAACCGCCTGTGATGGCAGAAATGCTGGGGTGTTATGGTATGCGAGCTTAAAACATCGTAGAGCAGTTAAATTGGACTAATCATGCATCACAGAGCCACGTCCTGTTATTTATGACTGTTTCTCAGACATTGTATAAAATGATATATAAGCAAATATTTTACTCAGAACACATGACACGTGTTTTGTTGGGGTATGTATGTATGTATGTATGTATTTTTTTTTATTTATTTTGTTGGGTTCTTGATTGATAATCCTCAGAAGGTGCTTTTACTTTGTGTGATTATGATGAAAACGTATAGTAATTGATCATAAAGGTGATACTTGTGTTCCTGGACCTTGTGTGTCATTGTGCTACCAGTATGAATAAAAACATAAAAGAAGACGTGAGTATAAGAAAATAGTTTCCATTTACACTGCGTATTTACTCGAGGACCTTGATGAAATCTCATTTTTGGGGGGGTTCTCTGGCCAACAGGTAGGTTAAGCTATAGAGTCTAAAGCTGATGCCATTGATTCATATGACTGATATATTTTTGTGACTTGTATAATGTCATCCAGCAGTAGTACAGCAGCCCAGCAGTTACTAATCTTTCTTCTTGGTGTGATTCGCTCCCGTGGGCTTACCTGGCTTTTATGCCGTGATACAGGACAAGATGAGGGCCGTTTCTGATACAATAGAGGCAACACTATTCCTTTTGTGTCCTCTTGAGAGCACTTGTCAGGGAGGATGACATTCGCTCCAAGTATGATTTCGAATCCATCCTACTAGAGTCATTTATGGGTGCTGATCATTATTAATATGACACTAAGGTAGTATTAATACTGATATTAATAATACTGATAACATCTTATGGTTAGTACCAGTAACTTCCCATTGAACATCCTTGAAATAACTCTTAATAAGAAAATGTAGTAACAGCAGTATTTACCGAGCTCTTGCTAAATGCGAGGGGTGTAGTTGGTGCTTTACATGGTTGAGCTCATTTGACTCTCATACCCCAGGACAGGGAAAGCATGGTGAAATTCTGCTTTTAAAGATGAGGAAACTCTGTGAAGGTATTGGTTCGTTAAGTAATTGAGCCAAAGTCACAGGAAATGAGGCACCATTCTGGCTCCACTGTGTTTTACTGCCTGCAACTTTCTGTGCCCTACAAATACCGTAGCACCTCAACATTTTGGGACTCAACTTTGAGCCTCCTCATCTGTTTGTAACAAAGCGGAGGACGTGGAAGCAAGAGAAACCATTTCTGTAATTAAAATAGAAGCCACGTTCTCTGTAAGAGTACGCATCCCCTTCCAGCACGGCCCGACTGCGCACTGTCTCGGGTCTGGGGCATAGAGCCTGGTCCCTGAGGGTTGTAGTATACCCCTGTGCTTCCACGTTATTGATAAAGTGAAATGAATTTTAATTTCATTAGATATTGAAAGCAGAAATGGAATGATTTGGGGGCACCTGGATGGCATCTGCTTTCAGCTCAGCTCATGATCCCAGGGTCCTGGGATGGAGCCCCATGGTGGGCTCTCTGTTCAGCGGGGAGTCTGCTTCTCCCTCTTCCTCTGTCCCTCCCCCATCTTGTTCTCTCTCTCAATGTCTCTCTCTCTCAAATAAATAAAATCTAAAAAAAAAAGGTAAAGTTTGAGTGTAAAATAAATTCCGTCTGTTTTTTTTCTGTCTTGTTTTCATTTTTCCTCTAGATCACTCTTTCGATGTCTTCAAAAAACCTAAGCATCCCCCAGCGTTCTTTGCTGCAGGCGGGCTCTCTGATGTGCTGAATGGCGGCGATGAAGTTTACGCCAACTGTATGGTGATTGACCAGGTAAGGCATGACTGGTGGCTTCAGAGCCACCTTGCTCTCTTTCCAAAACCTGAGTATGATTGATAAATAAATAAATAAATAAATAAATAAATAAATAAATAAATAAATATTTTTAAAAAATTAAAAAAAAAACCCTGAGTATGTGGGAACTATATTCAGCATCGGTGTGTCGCTCTGAGAATTTCAGCCTAAGGGAGGCCCTGGTGATGCTTCACTGGAGCCTCTTAGGACCCTTCCCCTGAGATCTCCTTATCGTGCACAGCACGTGTTACCCCACCAAGAAGAGCTGGAGGGAGGGGTCTTGAGACCATGTCTCATGAGAAGAGCATGAGAGGTCTTGCTTGGAGCTGAAATAGAAAATGACGGTTGGGAAGCTAATATCTTCTCTACAGCTTTTCAAGAAAACGGTGTGCATACCACGTGATTAGGTAATATTTGTATTCAAATTCAGCTAGCGGGATAAACAGCTTGATGCCAGCCCCACATAATGCTGTCTTATAAATTGCTCCTTCGATCCTTGTAACACACTTATTAGCATATAGTAAGGTCATAGAGCTTTAGTATTATGAGAATGTTGTCATCCGACAGGGAATTGGAGCCCTTTAGAACGCCCCACTAGTCTCTGACGGAGATTTGGGGGTTAGGTCTCGTAGAGGCTTGCAGTTTGCCCCTGCGTTGGTATGTAGATTGATCCTTCATTTTCTCTAGCTCAGTGATCCTCAGGTTTTAATACTTATAAAAAAATAAAACATATCTTTAGATATGAAGATTTCTATACTCTGGATGCTAGTTTATGGATGATTTTAGGGATTTTCAAGGGCAGTTTTGGAAAAACAAAATTTTTGCCTTATCCACAGACTTCCAACCCTAATCCCCATTTAAGACGCACCATATATATGCTTATTGAGCAATAAATTTACTCTTTTTGTTGTTGTTAGTATGCACATATTGTACCCTATTACTTATAGACATTTTCTGTGATAGAAACTTTACTATCTGGGTCTCACTGTCACCCCTTGAGTCACAAATCTTGGTTTTCCCTTTTGTGTTCAAAACATTATTACATCAAATGCATGTATACATGGCATGGATTGGGATGATAATCAGAATGATAGAGGGACCAATCAGAATGGATGTCAGCCGTAAAGAACTTGTATAGTCTTTTTGGCATAAAGCAGCTGAATGTTAGCCCTACTTATGCATATATTTTTAAAGATTTTATTTATTTATCCATGAGAGACAGAGAGATTGGCAGAGACACAGGCAGAGGGAGAAGCAGGCTCCATGCAGGGAGCCCGATGCGGGACTCGATCCCAGGACCCCCGGGTCACGCCCTGGGCCAAAGGCAGATGCTCAACCATGGAGCCACCCAGACAACCCAGCCCTACTTATAGATACAAGCATGAAGCAGAGGTTAGGATGAGTTGTGAGTTCTGGGGACATTCTTTGCAGATACAGGGCCGTCGAGTTTGCTGTGCTCTAGCCACACTGATTCCAACGGTTGCTGTATTTTCTCAGTGTTTAAATGAAATACTCCTTGAGTCCTTATCTCTTTGCTCTGAGCCTCAGTGAATACTGCAAGTATTTCCACTTACCCCAAGTAGCTAAAATTGTACATGACTCAGTGTTATGGGGGGATAACTGTGCTCTAAGATGCATTAAACATGCAAGACCTCCCCACCCAAAGATGAAGTTAGAATACAATTTCTGTTTAGGACCATCTTGAGATAAGTATTGCTTTAATAATGTGAAGCATGCATTTCAAGAAAGCTTGAACAGCCTGATTGATAAATTGAAATGTAGCAGAGGATTGCTGAATTTGTGCAATGAAAACAGAAATAAGACTAAAAGTATGGATACAAATCACAGAGTTCACTGTGTAGTGTAGTTATAGGATTTATAGGATTTCTTTTACTGTTCCTGTGTCCACTTGAGTAGCAAAGATGATATAAGGAGCTCAAATTCTGCACACTTAAGATAATTGCTATCAGTATTTGAGAAGAATCTTGTCTAATTTCCTTCTTCTGCCTCAACCTGGCACAGAACTCTGAAAAGATGACTAGCTTGTTTGAGATACTGTTTCCCATGAATCCTCAAAGTTATCAGCCCACCTAATGAGGAGATATACATGGTAGAAACTGCTTTGAAAATGCCTCTGCCATATAAATTACTTTGAAAAAAATATTCCATTTTATTTGGACATCATTTCAAGCCTCCATAATTCAGTACAAAGAATACATACATACTCTATCAAAATTCCTCAAATGAAAAAAAATTCCTCAAATGTTAATATTTTACTATATTTTAGTTTAAATACACTCTGGGCAAGTATGTCTTTGTATATGCAAATGATGAAAATAATAAGTATATAAATATTAACCATTTCAGGCACATTGAGAATTTGGTGCCCTTCTATCCCTCAGTCTTTCCTGGTATATTTCTTAAAAAACCTTCGTCATCCTCTTATTAAGCACCCGTAGTGACCAAATCAGACAATCACCATTAATAGAGTAGTAACCCTTTGCATACCGCACTCAATTTTAGGCAATCATCCCAATAATTTTTGCAGCGAAAGAAAGTCCAGTTGTCTCATCTCTTGAATCTGTTATAATTCGTGATGGTCCCTTAGTATTTGGCTCTTAGGGCGTCAAGTTTTGAAGAATACAGAGCAGGATTGTGTGTGTTTTTGTTAGAATGTCCTTCAGTTCTGGGTCATCTGAGAATTCCCCATGGGCCGGCTTCAGGCTGTCAGGTTAGCAGGGACATTACAGAAGGGAGGCTGTGTCCTCAGTGCCTTGTATCAAGAGGCACCTGGAACTAATTTGTCCCCTTCCTGGGGATGTTATCTTTGATTTATCAAGTTTGTTTGCAGTGAAATTACTACCTCCTTTTTCAAGTAGTGTCTGGAGAGGGGAAGAGTTTGAGTGTCTGTGTGTCTCCTATTGCTTAGCTGACTCTCACCCACCGGTTGGGCATTCCTTGATTGTTTCTGCCATAGTGAGTTCTGATGATGATGAAGATTTAGGGCTCTACATTTTCCCCTTTTGCCTCTTTCCCCCCTTTGCTGCCCTCTCA
This sequence comes from Canis lupus baileyi, assembly GCF_048164855.1. Classification (NCBI taxonomy): domain Eukaryota; kingdom Metazoa; phylum Chordata; class Mammalia; order Carnivora; family Canidae; genus Canis; species Canis lupus. Next base: position 57,286,962 of record NC_132842.1, read on the forward strand.
CCAGACAGCGTCATCCTTGTTCTTATTACTGTCTTCTCCCTCAGCAGTGATGCCTGTGATGGTTGCCCCTCAGGTCACTCATACTTTCAAGCCCTTTCCTTAGGTCGAGGACTCTCTTTCACATGTGTAGGCTGCACTTCCTCTTCCCAGCGATGACTTTAGGTAGGTCTTCATCCCTCTATTAGCTCCCGGTTTTCTCTGCCATGTAGAACTTTCCAGACCACTTTTATTCTATACACAGGCCTGTGGCAGGAATATAACAGGTTGCTTCCTGAAGTTTGGTGTTAATTTTATTATATTATAAAATTCATGATTTTTTCATCTACAGATAATTTGAAGTTTGGGGCATTCTGTGTCTCCTAGTTAAGTGTCATCTTAGGTAGTTTTATTCTTACTTTATTTGTAGCTTGTTTTGTTTTGGCTTTTTTGAGACTCAGGTTTATGTGGCCACCACTACTTTGGTTATCCAGATTCCTCTGAGTTACTTTCTAAATAAACCTGCCTACTCTGTTTTTTTTTTTTTTGCTCATGTTTTTATTTTATTTTATTTTATTTTATTTTATTTTATTTTATTTTATTTATTATTTTATTTTTTTTATAAATTTATTTTTTATTGGTGTTCAATTTGCCAACATATAGAATAACACCCAGTGCTCATCCCATCAAGTGCCCCCGTCAGTGTCCGTCACCCATTCACCCCCACCCCCCGCCTACCTCCCCTTCCACCACCCCTAGTTCGTTTCCCAGAGTTAGGAGTCTCTCATGGTCTGTCTCCCTTTCTGATATTTCCCACTCATTTTTCTCCTTTCCCCTTTATTCCCTTTCACTATTTTTTATATTCCCCAAATGAATGAGACCATATGATGATTGTCCTTCTCCAGTTGACTTATTTCACTCAGCATAATACCCTCCAGGTCCATCCACATTGAAGCAAATGGTGGGTATTTGTCGTTTCTAATGGCTGAGGAATATTCCATTGTATACATGCTCATGTTTTTAAAATGCATCCCCTTTTTTGAGTCAGTGGCTCACAAAATCTTAAAAACGTAGTCTGGTTTGGGTTTCGTAGTAAAGAACAACTTTATAAAACACTCCACTGGTTATCTTCCTTTTATGAATTATGGGACAGCAGCCAAATGAACACAAACGTCATGTAAGAATTCCCCGCTTACATAAAGCAAAACAAGAATGAACAAAACAAGGTAAATAAGTTGGAAGGTTGTTCAATGGGGAGAAATTTATTCTCAGTTCAGCCAATCTTTCCTGCTCATTTGCTCAGCAAATATTTTTCTTTCAACTACCAGGTTGGTGATTTGGATATTAACTACATCAATTTAGAAGGAATCTCTACAGACGCCTGTGCTGAATCCATGGGTTCTACTCTGGGGCCTCAGAACTGCGAGCATATCCTTGCTGCTGAAACCAGCCATGGGAAATACCCACTAAGTGAGAACAAGGAAGTGGTCTCAGATACCGAAGCTCAGCAGTCCTTCCCATCACCGTCTAGTTCATATGCTTCCAATTTTGATCTTTCCTTTGGTCTTCATGGATTTGAGAAGGAACAAAGTCTCCTGAAGAAAAGAAGGTAAGGTATTATATTCTGGAGAAGTGTAGAAGATCAAAGAACCTTGTCCGCGAGCTGGACTTGCAAAATTCTATTTGTCGTCCCTGCCACTGTTATCTCTACATCAAAAACATTGCCCCCTTTTAGATTCCTACAATCTTTGGCTTGAAAATAAGACATTTATGAAAACTGACCAAAGTAGAATAAGAGGAAAACCACTACAGGAGAACATTTTACACTTGCTAGGTAGGCAAAAATTTTAAAGTTACCATATTTTAGTGAAAATGTATACAGTGGAAGCACTTGTATACTGTTGATCGAGTGAACATTGTGTAAGAACTTTGGAAAATAATTTGGCATTCTCTAATAGAAATGTGCTATCTCCTCTGAAAAAATGTAGGAATGAGGACGAAGGACTTACGATCCTCAAGAAAGTCCCATTTTGGCCCCAGGACGGCAGGGGGACTCTTCCTTCAGTGGGTGCTGGGCCGGGAGCGTGTAACACGGTTGACCGTGAGCTCAATGGGAAATGTATCTATCGCATTAAAAAGTGAATAATAGGCTGAATTCAGGCTGGAAACTTCTCATGAAGGAGAGATTTGGGAGCACGCAATAAAAACCGAGGTGAACACAGACACCTAAGCCCTAAATTTTCTAATACTTAAAACATTATGGTGAAAGTAAAATATGTACAAAGGTAACCGTCTGTTACCAAAACTTAGCTGTTTTGAGAAGCCACAAGGGGAAAAATAATGCAGTGTTTAAACTGCACAACAACGACAAATGAGGTGATGGAAGAGCTTGTTTCATTCTAAAACTTAAATTTTGAAGATCTTTTTTGTTTTACCAACATCCGCAGTAAGAAATGCCTATTACACCACGACCCCCTGCCACATAAATACACAGGAATTTAAATGGATGTTTTATGAAATAACATGGGGACTGTACTCTGATATTTTCTATTCTGTACTATTTTAAAAGAAAGTTTTGGTCACAGCCTACAATTGATTTCATATATTTTACTAATGGGATTTTGAAAAATGGTATTGTAAAATGAGAACTGAGAAGTAATCCTGAAGAATATGGTTTATGATACCAAATTGCTTAATAGCTTAAGGAGGACAGGTAGTAGCCCAATTTAAATCAGTACAAAAAGAAAATGTTTTAGGGGCTCCTGGCTGGCTCATTTGGTTGAGCATGTGACTTGATCTCAGGTTGTGCGTTCGAGTCCCCTGTTGGGTGTAGAGATTGCTTAAAAATAAAATCTTAAAAAAAAAAAAGAAATGTTTTATTGGATGGTGTGCAGAATAAAATAAAAATCACTGCTACTTGTAGCATGTGCTTACAGTGATGGAGAAATGCTATACATGGCTGAAAGGCTCCTGTTAAGTTAGGATATGATGGCGGCAGCCAACCATTTGGACTAATGCTTATTAACACAGAGATCACAAGTTAAAAGACGAATGCAGAGGCCAAGGTGTATCAGCAGACCTCTGACCCCCACCCGCATCCCTCAAGGGCTCTGGCTACACAAAGACTATGATCGAATTAAGGAAACTACAGAGCACCTTAGAATGTCTCCAACTACGTTGCTGTCACATTCAGAGCAGCAGCATTTACCAGGAAGTGTGTCTTCACACGAAGCTCTGATTTTTTTTCTTTTTAATGAGAAATAATTTCATGGATTTCAACATTTGTGGCTTAAAGTGTGATGTCTGCCTCCAGCTTGTTCTCTGCTTGGCCAAGGAGCAGTCTTTCTATGGGTTCTGAAAGGAGAAGGACCCTGCTTTGGAGATCCTCAGTGATGCCAGGTGTCGCCTTCACTTCTGGGCTGGCTGGTGCCCAAGAGGGCCCATGCGATAAGGAGTTCAGGATGAGAGAGTGTACCCTGAGTGTTGGGACTGGGGACACGTATGGTAGAGACTCTTTGGCAAACGTCATCATTTATTACATCGATACTCGGCGGGCACCAAAGACCTTATGGACTTTTAAGAAAAAGAACCACAATGGGTTAATTCAGTTTCATTTTCTGCTTCCTTTTTCATAATCAAGATGGTTTCATTGTGTTGCTAGTAATCTTTAACTCCAGAACTGCAACCGTGAAAGAAAAACGCATTGAGTGTTAACATGCTGGGGGAAGCTCTTGACCTCAGAGTTGGAGGGGCTTAAAATGTAAATGTTAATGGAATGAGCCGGGAATGGGGAAGATCACTTTCTTTCCTTTCAATTTCATGGTTATTAGAGTTAAGTTAGGAGAGAAAAGAGGTAGTTGAGCAGAACCGCTCCCCGTTTCTGAGGCGGATCGCTCACCTAAAATCTCTAAACATGCTAACCTGATGTGACACATGTGGGACCCCAGTTGACTCAGGTTGACTCCTGTCTTGCCATCCCTCTGAGGTGAGACCTTGCGGTCTGTCCTTGAACGTGCCTCCCTGGCCACGCTGCAGATCTTCCTGCGCCGCCCCCCAGAGGCCTCCCAAACAACCCTGCGGTTCTGTTTCTTGCGCAATTTTCATATTTGAAGGATAACTATTTAGGGCCTGTGATAATTACATTTACAAAACAAATAGTACTAACTTGCGCCAGGTTTTGTTTCTTAGAGTAATCGAGATGGCTTTTGCTAGGTGGGAGATGTTCGGCTGGGGAGACAAAACATTTTATTTAAAAAGAGGGAGACTTGGGGAGAAAAAAAGTGAAAATCTCTTAGATGTGAATTTTTTTTTAGAAATTTTTTTTTACTCATTTTAAATGAGTATCCATTGCACCCCTCTGCCAAAGACAGGGTTTGTTTGTTTGTTTGTTTTTTAATAAATTTATTTTTTATTGTTGTTCAATTTGTCAACATACAGAAGGACAGGATTTGAATTGAGAGAAACGGAAGCCAGAACTAAGCCAGTTGGCTGACTTGATTATTTACTTACTTCCTCTGTATCTTAGCTCCAGCCTGGATGCCTTGGATGCCGACAGCGAAGGGGAAGGGCATTCTGAGCGGTCACACATCTGCTACACGCCAGCATCTCAGAGTTCCTCGAGGACTGGGATTCCCAGTGGGGATGAGCTGGACTCCTTCGAGACCGCCACCGAACCTGATTTTAGTATCTCCAGGACAGAGTCGCTTTCTTTATCAAGTAGCCTGCAGTTGAAGGTATTCTTATTAGTATTAATGTGGTTTATTGTGAGCATAAAAGCTATGTTATCTAAAGCAGGTCATCTCTATCCAAAGGACAACTCATGTTTCAGTCACATGTGTGAACTAGTTTTTTTTTTTTTTTTTTGTAGTTGGGGGGGGAAGACTCAGGAGCTGTCTGATTGTCTTTTTAATCTCTCCCATTCTGTTTAATTTATATGGTCCTTAGAATGGCTGGTTTATGTTTTATTAATCCATCATCAGCACATCTTTCACATACTCTGAAATTTTTACTGTTCTATATAATGATTTCTGTCGGCATCCCTTAAGCAAAGGGAGAAAAACTGGCAGTATGGAGCGGGTTTGAGCGGTCAGACTTGTTTTGTTCACGTACATTTTTACTTGGCTCAGGTCATGAGGTAAATTAAATAATACTACAAAGGCATAGGTGTCATTTGTTGAGCATTCCTGGCTGCCCGAACTGATGTGAGATGGTATAAACTTTGTCAGTTTTTCCATAGGAGAGGACTTTTCTCCTATAGGCATTTTCACATTGAAGTTTTGGGGTTTTTGTTTGTTTGTTTGTTTGTTTTTAAAGAACGAACTCTTCCAACCTTGCAGACAAAGCCTTTTTGGGTCGGTACATGTGTTCTCTTCCTTTTTGATTTCTCTTGTCCACTCGTTTTCTTTTGAAACTGAGTTTACCCCTGTGAAACAATGTGTGCTGTGCCCAGACTTCTCTTACTGTGAACATCTGATGGTCATGATAATGTTTTATTTTTGTAATATCCTTTGCAGTACACAAGACGTGAGTTACGTACGAAATGCATGGTTTTCTCTTACCTAGGATGTTAGTACCATTTTAATCTTCCAGCAAATGAGGCCCTGCAGAACTTAGACATCTTGTCCAGGTTGCCTACCCTTGGTGATAGATTCAGTATCACCAGGCCTTCTACTGAAGCCTACCCCTCAGCTCTGAGGGCTGTAGAGTGGTCATGGTCTTTGGAACCTGAATGTCACATGCCCTTTCTGGATTCTAGAATATGGGTATGGTTGTTAATGTAGATAGTTCTTTTGCATTTTGAATGGAATTGTGAAAAAGTTCATTACTTGGAAGGAAAAGCAATTTAGCCTTTGTGAGTCAGGTGCATGTGGTTCACTTTGAGGAAGACTCCGTCCTCTATAATATATCTTGCCTCGCCTCTGTGATTACCCCGTGTAACTTTTCCCCAAAGAGTTCTGGCTAATTTTCAAAGTTCCATGGTTATGAAAAAGAAGTACTATACATGACTTAAATGCAGAGGGTGACATTTGGCTCTGGCCCTTTGGGCCTCGTCACCGTTACGGGTATAGGGCAGCTCCTGGTGTCTGATGTCAAGAACCAGTGGGCCCTCCCCAGTAAGACACTCAGGAGCCAAGGCCCAGGACTCTTTGAAACAGGGGCAGGCTTCTGTTTTTAACTCTGATGCAGGCCTGTTAATTAAACCAATGGGCTTAGGGAAACAATGTTTTCACTGAGGGAGAATAGAAGCTACTAGTGCTTGTGAAGGACAGTTGCTGATGGCTTAATTTGAATTACACATTTTGTATTACTCTATCTTAACTCTGATATTTTAAGAACAGATGAGAGAGATTAATCCTAAGGCCACCAGGTCCCTGTTGGATGAGGGTCGGGTACCATAAACGGCTTTACTGGTGTTCTGTTGCACGCTCATTTAAATTTTCCAGAACACATAAAATAACCATGTTTTAATTATTGTGCTGTCTTGCATTGTCACGTATGTTGCAAATATAATAATAGAAATAGTGCGTAACTGGGAAAATAGCAACAATAGGAGGTCACTTAAAAGACAATAAAAGATACATAAATCAGTGATATTCAGGTCTCATCTCAGGAAGTGCTAGATGGAAGGCTTTTTTTGAAAGATGGGCACGGACCGGGAGGAATTGTACATTGACCTGTTGCATTCTTCTTGAGAGGCTGCAGCTAACATTATAAATTCAAATAGCTGTCTTGAAGTTAAAAAAAAAAAACAAACTCCTATATGTGGCTATTCGTCTACCTTCTAATAATTATGAAATAAAAAGATAACAATTAATATGGAATTTTGCTTGGATAGTACAGTGTAAAATAACAACAACAACAACAAAAAAAACCCTGACAACTCAGGTGAAAAAAAGTGACTCTATTGAATATGCAGAGCAAAAAAATCTTTTGACTTAATTTTTTACTTTTAACCAACTCGATTAGAATGTCATAATCACATTTTAAAGTATACATGGGCGGGAAGCTCAAGTTTACTGAAGTGTTGAAAAGGCATAAAACTTTAAAACTTGTGATGAACAAAAACAAATAATGAGATTACATCAGAAATATTCACATTGAATCTTTACAGAGATGCTGATTCCATAACAATCATGGTGAGCATATACTTTCAGGTCCTCTGTAGAATTTTTCAAAAACCTTTGTTATCATTTCTTGTAGGAATCATTGCTTCCTGGAGTCCGCTCACGTTCTTATTCCTGCTCATCACCCAAAATTTCTTTAGGAAAAACTCGATTGGTGCGTGATTTCACAGTGTGCAATTCTGGTGAAGGTAAGCGTTCTTTACCATTTGACTTTGAGAGAATTCTATTCCAGAGCAGATTCTCAATTAGTGAAAGTGTATAAGATGCACAAAAGCAGCAGGCAAGAATTTTCAGCTCCATTTTTATTACTGATTTTTCTATACTTAGCAAAATCCTTTTCTCATATTAGTCAAGTATTAGATTTCATTTTGATGAAAATACAAATAGGTACAAAGTTGTTGCTTTATTCTTTGAATGAAATGTTTTTCTCAAGGATAGTGTAAACTAGAATTTATTCTAGATTCTTTATTATGAGAGCTTTAGAGGATTATACGTAATTTTTTTTAAAAAACTACTTTGCCCTATGTATGAATTGCTGAAATCTAACTAAAAGGCAAAGCATTGCAAAATAGATTTTTCCCTTTTTGTATTCTGCAAGGGACTTAAGAGAGTTGCAGTAAAAGAAAAGAGTTGAAACATCAGTAAACCTATCTCAACATTTTTATGGCAATGTAAACGATCAAAATGAAACTGTGATACAGTAAAATTTTAATTGATCACCTTCAGAAAAGGGTACACATCATAAGCATACAGCTTGACAAGTTTTCAAAACTGAATTCAAATTAAAAAAAAAGAATAATTATGGGCCACACAGAGGAGCTGCCCTTGTAGCCCCTTTCGGCCATAACTCCCCCACCCCCCACCACTGTTTTTTTTAAGGATTTTATTTATTTATTCATGAAACACACAGAGTGAGAGGCAGAGACACAGGCAGAGGGAGAACCAGGTTCCATGCAGGGAGCCCGATGTGGGACTTGATCCCGGGACTCCAGGATCCCACCCTGGGCTGAAGGCAGATGCACAACCACTGAGCCACCCGGGAATCCCCATGACTCCCATTTTTTACCCTATTTTGAAACAAAAGTATTTATCTACATAACATATTATGTAGTAATTACGTATAAAGGCATATTTGGGGAATTCATGTCAACCTGTGATACAAAGCATTAGAATAAAATGTCAGTATCTTAATGCCTCATTTGTATATTACCCTTAAAGGCCTTAAGAGACTCGAAAAGTGAGATGTGCCTGTGAGTATTCTTAGTTTCCCATTATAAAATATTGTTTTTAGGGATCCCTGGGTGGCGCAGCGGTTTGGCGCCTGCCTTTGGCCCAGGGCGCGATCCTGGAGACCCGGGATCGAATCCCACGTCGGGCTCCCGGTGCATGGAGCCTGCTTCTCCCTCTGCCTGTGTCTCTGCCTCTCTCTCTCTCTGTGACTATCATAAATAAATAAAAATTTTAAAAAAAATAATAAAAATAAAATATTGTTTTTAAAATTATTTTATTTAAATTCAATTTGCCCATATATAGTATAACGACTGGTGCCCCTGTTGTAGAATATTTAAAATAGAGTTTATTTCACAAGTGTCTTTCTCTTCTTTTTTACGTATTCTTTATTACATTGTTGTTGTTGACATCTTCATGCCATGTGAAAACATACTCTTTATGGTTGGAACTGCCATTCTAAAACAATGACTTACATGTGGGAGATGTTCAATGATTATTTGTTGAATGAATGTACTAGACAGGATACATAGAGCACACAACAAGTGCTCGGTGTTTTTTTGTGTTTTTGTTTTTTTCATCTTTCTGGGAATCATTACTGAAAGTGGAGAAAACAAGACTGATGATAAATGTCAGTTTTAATATTTGGAATGAGAAGATGGAGAAAAGGACCAAGAGAAAGAGAAGATACAGCCACCTTGAGAGGACAGGAAAAAGATGGATTGTAATGATCGTACAATATTTATATTAGGTTGGGATTCCTTTTATTTTTTTGAGAATATTCAGATCTCTTCCAGACCATTATTTTAAAAGATTTTATTTATTTATTCATGAGCGACAGAGAGAGAGAGAGAGAGAGACAGGCAGAGGGAGAAGCAGGCTCTATGCAGGGAGCCCGACGTGGGACTCCATCCCGGGTCTCCAGGACCACGCCCTGGGCTGAAGGCGGTGCTAAACCGCTGAGCCACCTGGGCTGGCCTTGGGATTCCTTTTAATGAGAGGTTGACATGTTTTCACTGAAGGTTCTAGATGGAGAACTAACTTCATACTGTAACTATATAGAAAATTAGAAAATGCTTCTAAGTCTTTGTTTTGTGCAAAATGGCAGCTGTGCCATTACATCTATAGTATGACTTTTTAAAAAAATATTTTATTTATTTATTCATGAGAAACACAAAGAGGAGAGAGAGGGAGGCAGAGACACAGGCAGAGGGAGAAGCAGGCTCCATGCAGGGAGCCAGACATAGGACTCGATCTTGGAACCCAATCCCGGGACCACAGGGTCACACCCTGGGCTGAAGACGGCGCTAAACCACTGAGCCACACCAGGCTGCCCAGTATGACTGTTTTTTTTTTTTTTTTTAAAGATTTTATTTATTTATTAATGAGAGACAGAGAGAGTGACACACACACACAGGCAGAGGAAGAAGCAGGCTCCATGCAGGGAGCCCGACATGGGACTTGATCCCGGGTTTCCAGGATCACACCCTGGGCCCAAGGCAGGTGCTTAACCGCTGAGCCACCAGGGATCCCCTAAGAATGTTTTTTTTTTTTTAAAGATTTTATTTATTCATTCATAGACAGAGAGGCAGAGACACAGGCAGAGGGAGAAGCAGGCATCATACAGAGAGCCTGACATGGGACTCGATCCAGGGTGTCCAAATCACGCCCTGGGCTGCAGGCAGCGCTAAACTGCTGCGCCACCAGGGCTGCCCTATGACTGGTTTTTAAAGTCAACTGAGAAGTTTGAAGTTGTTGGCCAGACTGAGAGGGAATGGATTGTTTATAAGGGAAAGAAGCCCTGATTTATGAATTCTTTCATGAATCAGGAAGGGCATCTGCCTTACATACAATCCTTAAATATTTGCATGTGAGTTAGAATAGAAAACTGACATCAATTCTTTTTTCAGTTAATAAAATTTTATACCTTTAGACAGTATATTTCAAACTAGGGCTCTAAAATAAATAAAAATAAATAAACAAACAAGCAAACAAACAAACTAGGGCTCTCTCAATGAAATTTGGTCTCCAGAAGGTAAGAATCACAAACAGGCAATGTAGTTTGAAGCCACATAGTCAATGTATAGGGATTCCAGCAGGTAAACCATAGGTACTTGAAGAATAAATTACCTCTCAAAGAAGAAGGAATGATTTTAACTCCGTGTGTGATCAAAGCACAGGAGTGAAAGCTTGACTAGTTCAAAGACATGATGTTTCACTGTGTAGGTCATTTAGATCAATCAGAGGAAAATTGACATTTACATTACCCCCAAGTTCTCTCTTGATGAGTCTGGAATAGTCCTAAAAATTTTCTCTATTTGGACAGACTCGAGGTCTCGTTTCACCCCCAGTTGGAATCCCCTGATGACGAGCTGTACTGCGGATACACAAAGACAGGATAGTGTTTTGGCCCTTGCGATGTTCTTTTTTCATCTTTGTCCCTTCCAAGAGGTTACTCATTATTGGTTCTTATGCTCCTTTTGGGGGCGAAGAGTACAATAGTGAGGCAACCAAATAAGATGCTTGTATAGACAAAATGAAATCCTATCCTGTAATTCCCTTTGGTACGTGGTGTGTTTAGATAGACAGGAATATTGGCGATAATTATAACCTCACCAGAAAGGACCAAAGCACTCTACTTTAGAGAATTTGGGGGGTGAAGTGAATGTACTCTTGAAAACAGTCGCGCCCTGTCCGCCGGGCTCCTGTTAGCCTTTGTAAGTGACCGAGCCTGGTCCCATTACTTCATCGGCTTGGTTGTCTGGGACACATGTGTGGCTCAGCATCCTGCAGCCTCAGCACGTTTACAACAAGCGTAACGACGTGTACTTATGGCTTAGTTTGAGGAGTGTTTTGCGGTGGCAGTAAAATCCTGTAGATGCCCCGGACCACATCTGTTGTCGTTGTTGCCCACGAGGTAGCAGGAGCCTGAGTCCCGGTAATGACAGGGTTTAGGGAGTGTGTGCTTATGAGCTCTGCCCCTGCCTTGTCTGCCACACTGCCCCGTGCAAACTGGCTTCGCCCGTCCGCTTGTGGGGACCGCCCGGGGGACAGAGTCGTGTCTGCGCTGTAGAGCTCCCCGAACGAGCGCCGGGAACACCCCCAGAGCAGCATCCTGCTGACACCAAAGGGCTTGTTTTCTCATTATTTCCCAACCGGTGGCGGGAACAGTGGTGAAATACGGTTGGGCATGTGCGTCGCTGCCAAACGCGTGACTGTGTCTTCACTGTCCCGTTCTGTGTCTTGCAGAGCAAAGAGCCTTCGGCTTCCCGGAGCCCGCCAGGGAGAGGAGGTACCGTAACCGTCCCGGTCCGGGGCTGCTTGCCGCCTTTGAACAATGTGTGCACATGAATTCTGAGAGCTACCGGTGGGCCGTAGGAGGGTTCCGTGCAATGAGCCACCTGCACACTCGGCTGCCCCTGCGGGTGCCCACACGCACAGGCCTCAGGCCTGGGGGCCCAGTGGCAGGGTGTTCCGGGGCAGTTCCAGAGACAGGGACCTCCGGGTGCACCGAGCAGGGGTCGCAGCGCCGCAAGGCCTGGGCTCTCTGCAGGCGTTGCCGTGGGCCGGAGCCCGGAGGTCACACGGACGGGCGCCCGCCCTCTGCCGTGGCTCCTCACGGCCTGTTGCGTCGCGAGCCGAGCCTGCTGAGGGAGCTCCCGGCCGAGGAGCCGCCCCGCGGCCGCACTGGGAGGCCACCCGGGGGCCAGCAACAGCATGAGTATTTGGTGTAAAAGGGACCAGTGAGAAAGAGGGGAAATGACTTTAACAGGGGGGACAGTAATGCTGAAACTTTGGAATGTTTTAATATATATATCAAGGCAGACCGTGCTGTTTTAGATTTTAGGGAAAAAAGGGGGTGCCTGGGTGGCTCAGCTGATTAAGTGTCTGACTCTTGACTTCTGCTCAGGTCATGATCTCAGGGTCCTGCCATTGAGCCCCATGTGCGTTTCCATGCTCAGCAGGGGTCTGCTTAAGATCCGCTCCCCGCCCTTCTCGCTACCCTTTCCCCCCCCAAAAAAAGAAAGAAATCTTAAAAGTCTCGCTAAGAAAAAGCCTCCATTTGTTCATTCCTATTTTTTTTTTTTGAGACCAGAATAGAAATTTTCAGATGATACAAGCAGGAAGAGTAGGAATGCCCTTTAATGATAGGATGGTGGTGGAGAGGATGTGCCCGTGATGGGGACGGTGATGACAGCAAACGCAGCAATAACTGACCCACTGGGTGTTTGTACATTTACATCCGGTACAATTTATGTTTATTACCTCATTTAGGCAGTTTACTCAGTTGTGGAATTTGATCTCCCTCTTGGTTATCATTTTGGTTAAGTCTTCTCCTTGTCATCTTTTTAACTTGCAAAGAAGTAATGGACTGATGTAAAGATTTTATTTTTTATTTATTTATTTTTTTAAAGATTTATTTATTCATTCAGAGGGAGAGAGAGAGGCAGAGAGGCACAGGAAGAGGGAGAAGCAGGCTCCATGTAGGAAGCCCGATGCGGGACTCGATCCGGGGTCTCCAGGATCACGCCCTGGGCTGCAGGCAGTGCTAAACCGCTGCGCCACCAGGGTTGCCCAGATTTTTTTATTTTATTTTATTTTTTAATTTTTTAATTTTTTAAATTTTTTTAAGATTTTATTTATTTATTAATGAGAGAGAGAGAAAGACACACAGGCAGAGGGAGAAGCAGGCTCCATGCAGGGAGCCCGATGTGGGACTCGATCCTGGGTCTCCAGGATCAGGCCCTGGGCTGAAGGGGGCGCTAAACCGCTGAGCCACCCGGGCTGCCCAGATTTTTTTTTTTAATAAAAAATATTTATTCTCCATTAGGAGAGGGACTTAAGACTAAAAAAGCCACCGTCATAGTTGGTTAGATATTAATGTGTGAGCTATTTTAACTTGGATGGTACGTGTAGGGAGTATCTCTTTCTTAGTGTTTATTTTCTCTCCTTTGGTGTGTGTCGGTCTGCATCTTGAAAGCATCTTTCCTAAGTCATATCCCCTGGTGTATCCAGTAGTGTAGATCCTTCACCCCACTTAGTCTGCCCGTACCTTACTGGCTGCTCCAGCGCAACCCCTGGTCATTGCGAAGGCTTTGCTTCGGTCACATTGCACTTACGTGAGGGATCTGCCTTCTTCAGAATTCTCTTATTTGTTTCCTATCACTTAGTTTCTGGGAAGGAATGCTAATGGGTGAAAGGGGGCTCGCTCCAGACTTTGTAGGATCTTTTCTGCAGGAGTAGACAATTCCTCTGTATCAGCTCTTTATTTAAGTACAAAATATAGTAGTACTTAACTCTCCAAAATTGTTACTTTATACAGTAGCTGACAAGTACAGTTTCATATTTTCATTATAAGTATATAAAAAACATTTATTTTATTTATTTATTCATGAGAGAGACACAGAGAAGCAGGCTCCATGCGGGGAGCCTGACATGGGACTCGATCCTGGGACCCCAGGATCATGCCCTGGGCTGAAGACGGCGCTAAACCCCTGAGCCACCCGGTGTCCCTATAATTCTTTTTTTTACAGTTTTTATTTGAAGTCCAGTTAGTTAACGTATGTTGTCATAGTAGTTTCAGGTTGTACCAACTTCTTCATGATTATATGGAATGACTGTTATGTAATTGATACCATCTGTCTTAAATGTATTACATTTATTACTTGATATATATATTTTTTAAATCTGAGCATCTGAATAGCCAAAAAATTCTCATTGTGTCAATTTTCAGTTTGGATTTTGGGAATTCCTTTTATTTTATTTTATTTTATTTTATTTTATTTTATTTTATTTTATTTTATTTATTTTATTTTATTTTTTTATATTTTGTTTTATTTTATTTATTTTATTTTATTTATTTTATTTATTTTATTGTATTTTATTTTATTTTTTATTTTATATTTATTTTTTATTGGTGTTCAATTTGCCAACATATAGAATAACACCCAGTGCTCATCCCATCAAGTGCCCGTCACCCAGTCACCCCCACCCCCCGCCCACCTCCCCTTCCACCACCCCTAGTTCATTTCCCACAGTTAGGAGTCTCTCATGTTCTGTCTTTGGGAATTCCTTTTAAAACTTAGATGTTCAGTTCTTCCAAAAATAAGCCACAGATATTATAGTTTAAAGATTAAGATGAGAAGGCTCTATATTCTTAAGACACTTAAAATGTCTTTATTGAAAAGGTAGTGTCATAAGAATCTCTGAGGAATGGGGTTTGTAAGACTATATTGTGGGTGATTTCATTGGTCATCAAGTCAATAATAGAAATTAAACGTCTTGTTCTGGGATTTGAGAAGAGTTTAATTTTTTTTTCCCAGATTCCTATAAATTGAAAAGCTTTTTAAAGTCTCTCGTGAAATCAGTTGGGGATTTTCCCCTTGGTTCTCCCCTAACGTAACTGATGGTTGTCGCGGTGAATATAGCATCGTGAGATTTGAAACATGGAATCAACCAGCCTTGCCCATTTGCGCAGAGGTTATGCTGTGTTATTCGTTCTCATGATACGTTTGGATCACGTCCAGGAGGCTCACATTTCTACCATGTAGGATGGCTATTCTTAGTTTTTAGTATGGAGTATTTCAGTATTTTGTTTCCTTAAAGGTCATGTCTCAGGTCTTCTCCACCGTCAAGTCTAAAGAGTGAGTGGTATGATTTTATGTCGTTGTGTAGTCATATATGAGGTATATGAAAACGTAGCACATTCAAAGATTTTAAATGAAAACTGAAACATTGTTTTTGATATGGCCTTCCATAGTGTGGGGAATTGGGAACAGAGTCGGATAAACAGAATTTTCTTTTATTAAAAAGAGTAGAGGGGCTTCTGGGTGGCTCAGTCAGCTCAACCTCCAACTCTTGATTTCGGCTAAGGTCAGGATCACAAGGTCGTGAGATCCAGCCGTGGGTCGTGGGTCGGTTGATGTGCTCCCTGGGGAGTCTGATTGAGATCCTCGCCCTCTGCCCCTCCCTGCACTTGAGCTCTCGTGCTCTCTTGCACTTCCTCTCAAATACTTTTTATTTAAAAAAAATCTTTAAGAGAGTAGAGTTGTATTTCTGCTGGGAGGCAGGTAATGGGAGGACTTCTTGACCTCACAATCCATATCGCTCTTAGCATTCTTCAACCCCATGGCTGAGGTCTCCTCACCGGATTGTTCTTATGGTAGACGTTGGAAGGCACTCGGTGTGGTCACAAGAGATGTTCCAAAGATCCTTCTTTCTAAGGCCTCAAATGTGCTTTGTCCCCTCCATTCCAAAAGTGAGTCTCTTGAATAATGTCTTGAGTCCTGCAAATTAGGGTGCTTAAGAAACAAGAGGTATGGAAATTTATAAATATATTAATTAGTCAGTTATCTCAGGAGGTGGTTTTAGAAATAGAATGCAAACAGGGTGTAAGTTTTTTGTTTTTGTTTTTGTTTGTCACTCTAGTAGTCTGGGGTATCCTCAAATCCATCCACCCTCCTTCCTTTCTGGCTTTTTGAACTGTTTTGTCTAAGTAGCAAACCCAGCTTCACCTATTGTGCAGAACTCGACTTAGTAGGATACTGTGTCCTGCCTATGCCTTTTGATCTTCATGACTTGAGGCACTTCTGAAACCATTTATCATGTTTCCTAAGTGCATCCATGGGTTTGAACATGAATAACTAACGTGTTCCATTACCTAACATAAATGACTATAGTAATCATCTATATCTAATATAAATAAATAACTCAAAGTTTCATTTAATATGTCTCAGGGGAGCACATGTTACAGTTAAGCATGGGAAGGGGCCTTAGAAATAACTGAGTCTCAGCCCGTCATTAATCTGATGAGAAAAGCTGACGTCCTAGAATTTGTTATTGGACTCGCTGTCGCAAAATGTGATCCTATATTTTGGCGCATGTCAGTAATAGGATAGCTTTTGGAAAGTATATCCCAGAGATGAATGTGTTACCCACTAATGCGAATGAATGAGAAATTTGGGGGGTGGGAGAGACTTTGGTTATAGCATGTCCCATAGAAGTGTTCCCTGGTTTTACATGATATTTGGTTGATCTCTCTCTATGTCTATCTCTCTCTCTCTCTCTATCTCTCTATCTCTTTGTAGTAATATTAGAAATATAAGACTATCAGAGTAAGTTTCAGAGGAAATAGAACTTTCTGTAGATGGAACTTTTTTTTTCCTAAAGAATGATTATATGGCCTAGGGGAGCATTAATGATATTCAGTGTATTCACAGATTGGATACCATTATCCTTAGCGGGCCTTTTATTATGGATGCATATCCACCACCTTCTCTCTCGTACAACCGAGGGAGTCTCAGATTACAAATACCCTTGACTGAGTGGGAGAGACTGAACCAAGAGACAGGCCGTTGGTTTCTCAAGCTGTGTTATCAAAGGAAATGTGTTTCTTCTGCATATTATCTCTATGTTCCCAAAGTAAATAAAATCCAGTTTCCTATTACTGCCTATTTGGCTTCCCTGTGCCCTAGGAAGTTTCTGTTGGCATAGTCAGTATGGAGATGAGTGTTTGCAGAATAACATTTAAGTCCTTTATTTCCCTAGTATTGTATTTTTTTAAAGATTTTATTTATTTGTTCATGAGAGACACCGAGAGAGGCAGAGACACAGGCAGAGGGAAGAGCAGGCTCCATGCAGGGAGCCCGATGCGGGACTCGATCTCGGGACCCCAGGGTCATGCCCTGAGCCAAAGGGAGATGCTGCACCACTGAGCCACCAAGTGCCCCCCTAGTATTGTGAAAAATTGGAAGTATACAGCAAAGTTGAAGAAGTTATATACTGAATACCTCTTAGAGTCTGTAACTAGGAACATTGTGAGATAGGTGCTTTATCATCCATCCGTCCGTTATCCGTCTATAAGAAATATTTTTAATAGATTCAATATCTTCAGAATAACCCTTAAAACCCGAAAAAAAAAAGTGTGTGTGTGTGTGTGTGTGTGTGTGTGTGTGTGTATACTGTTTTCCCCCTTTTTAAGTCCTGATAAGCTGTGGTCACAGATTCTGTTTTGTAGGATTCAAGAGGAAGAATGGGATAAATACATCATACCTGCCAAGTCAGAGTCTGAGAAATACAAAGTGAGCCGGACCTTCAGCTTCCTCATGAACAGGATGACAAGCCCTCGGAACAAATCTAAGGTAATCAAAGTCCTGTGCCTGTTGAGTCTACGCGTAACTGGTTCTGTTCTGCGGTCGCCGGCGTAGTCTCCCCTTGGACGCAGTGGTCTCAAATGTGGTACACACGTCCTGTAAGACCCTCTGCCTTCTTACGGGGTGTGGTCCGAGTCTCTAGGAGTGCAGCACGACTGTCGCCCAGCCGGGACTCGCGGGTACGCGGCGTCCCTCCGCACGCAGGCCTTACGTTCAGACGGGGAATGTCGAGGCATTGTATGGCCTGTGGAAGTACCTTGGCTCTCAGCGTTTGTCTCTCTTCCTTTCTCCCCACGCGGCTGTTGCTGTTGTATCCGAAGACGAAAAGCAAGGATGCCAAAGACAAAGAGAAACCGAGCCGACATCAGTTTGTCCCCGGAACCTTCTCTGGGGTTCTCCAGTGTTCCGTTTGTGATAAAACGCTCCTGGGGAAGGAGTCATCCCAGTGTTCCAGTAAGTCTGTGGGCTCAGTGTGTGCTGTCCCTGCATTTTGCCTCCCCAGACAGTCAGCTCCAGGAGAATAGGGCCGTTCCTTTTCTTTTAAGTTTTATTTATTTCAGAGGGAGAGAGAGAGGCTTCAGCAGACTCCATGCTGAGTGTGGAGCCTGACGCGGGTCCCAACCTGAGCCCAAACCGAGTCAGGTGCTCACCTGCTGGCACCGCCCAGAGACCCCAAGGCCAGGGCCATTGGGAAGCAGGGTTCCATGAACCGTCGTTGTAGCGCCGCCCGTGTGATCTAACAGCTTACAGAGCAGGGACCCTGTGGACAGCTCCGGGGCTCTATGTGCTCTAGTGACGGCCCCCGGGGCCCGGCCCGCCTGTGTCACTGACTGCTTGGTGTGCCTACCTGGCTGTCGCAGCAGCCTCTCAAAGGTTGCATGGCCAGAACGCAGCTTGGCTTCCCTGTCCTGTGGCCCCATCGTCCCGCATGGCAGCCGTGTTGCCCAGGCAGACGTGCATGGTGACATCTGGGGGCCGTCCGTAGGTGTCCCTGCCTCTTGCATCCCCATGCAGCCTGCCAGCCGTCCTCTTAGCTTGGGCTTCGGACCGCATTGGCCGGCCTGCCCTGCTGCCCACGTCACCCGGGGCTGAGGTCGCCATCTCAATAGCCTCTAGCCTGCTTCCCTGTACTTTCACCAGACGGCACAGTTCTGAAAACACCTGCTGTCGGAACGTCAGGGGCTGAGGGCATCCTGGGTCCCGGAGCACCTGGCTTCCTGTCAGCCCCCGGGGAGGCCGAGGCCCCACGACGGCCACCAGGCCCCGTCGCCCCTGCGGGCCTGACCCCTTGCCCTCACCCCTGCCTGGCACCTGGCGCCTTTGCTGTTCCCTCCTGCTGGCCGGGCTCCGGCCTGCCCCCCCGCCTCCCAGGCCTCCCTGGGCCCGCTCCCGCCTGCCACTCCCCCAGCCCCGTGTGCTCCGTGGCACTCTCGGGCCACCATCTGTCACCGGCCCGTGCCCGCAGCAGCCCATTCGGGGGCCTCAGCACCTGGGGACCTGTCGTCTGCAGGCCCCACGAGACAGCAGCCCACAGGCCCTGGGCCACCCACCTGGGCTCACAAGCGGCTCCCCCCACCCGGCCAGGCCGGTGGCCCTTCCATGTCGCCCCGGTCGGCGCCTTCACCCCTTGGCTGCCCTCGTCCGGAGGGCGTCTGCCGCTGCCCTTGTTGCAGCGCCCACTGGGAGCGGCCACAGCCGCTGGGGGCCTCCCTCCCAGTTCCCCGGGCCGAGCCCCCGTGGAAGCGCAGTGGGCCCCACACCCGGCGCCCCGGCCTGCGCACCTCACTCCCTCCCCCTTCGCCTGCTCCGTGTCCTGCGGCCTCCCGACCTTTACCTGCTCAGTAGCCCTTGGGGACCGCGACGGTCGGTGATGCTCTGTGACCCCGCGGCAGCCGCGACAGAGCCCAGCCCGCGGGCTGCCACTGCCGGGCAGTTACGGACGGCCACGGACCCGGGCGGGGGCTGTGGTGTGGCGCAGAGCCACGGGGCGTCGGGCGGGCGCAGGCCTGGGAAGGGACCCCCACAGGGAGGCTGTGCTGAGCTTTGAAAACAGTCATTTTCTTCAAGATTTTATTTATTCATGAGAGACACAGAGAGAGGGAGAGACCCAGGCAGAGGGAGAAGCAGGCTCCATGCAGGGAGCCTGATGCGAGACTCGATCCTGGGACCCCGGGGTCATGACCCAACCTGAAGGCAGATGCTCCACCACTGAGCCACCCAGGTGCTCCAAAAATAGTCATTATTATTATTTTTTTTAAATGCAGTAGGACTCCTAAAAGACAAAAAGTTTAAGGAAAATTTTAAAATCATCCAAAAATCTTACAAACTACAGAAGATGGCTATTCGTATTTTCATGGAGTCCGTTCTAATTATTAAAAAGCTGGCTGTTTATACTGATGTTTTATTGGATTTGAAATACGTTTACTCCTTATTGTACATTTAAGAATTTCCCAATTTTTTTTTCACTACAAAAATGTGGTAAGGGGCATCCCTGTACATATAATGCTATCCACATCTATCTCTCTTTTTAAAGATTTTTTATTTGTTTGAGAGTGAGAGTGCAAGCTGTGGGGAGGGGACTCTCTGCTGAGGGAGGACCCCCGCCCCGGGCCCGGTCCCCGCCCCTGGCAGTCAGGGCTCAGTCTCAGGACTGACATCGTGACCTGCGTGGAGATCGAGTCAGATGCCTGACCAGCTGAGCCACCCAGGTGCCCCCCGCACTGTCCTCGTCTTCAATTACCTTACGTTCTAACATCAGTATATGTTACATGTCTCCTTTAACCCACAGTTGTTTGGGTTTTTTTTTAAAGATTTTATTTATTGGAGAGAAGATGGGGGAAGAGCGGGAGAGCACAGGTGTCAGAGAGGGGGAAGCAGGTTCCCCTCCACCAGGGAGCCGACGTGGGGCTGATCCAGGCCCAGGGATCGGGACCCCGGCCAACGGCAGCTGCTTAACTGGCTGAGCCCCCCCAGGCACCCCTAACCTACAGTTTTTTCACAAGTTTTAAGATTTACAGTTTTTAAGAAGAGGAGTGTTGGAGGTTTAAACCTTGGTTATTCTTTTTTTTTTTTTTTTTCACGGAGCAGGAGATTTTGACGTGTATAAGCTCAGCTGTTATTAGTAAATCTTAGGCGTGTATTTTTGTATATGAGGGTTACTATTTCTAATCTTAAAAACATATAAAAACATAGGTATTCAAAATTCTGATGCTTGCATTCTTTTCCGTGAAAGCCTGATTTGCGAGGCTTTTTTTGGTTTTTGCTTTTACAAATACTGTATTTCTATGAAATTATTTTTGTTTATAAATAGATTTCACTGCTTATATTCAGGTGTTACATTATTTGGTGCACAGGAGTTCGCAAATCACAGCTTTACTGTGAATTTAGCTTTCATAAACATAAAATCACCCTTTTAATTTGTTGCCTTTGGCATTGCTTTTTACCTTGTCTAAATTAATATTCCTCTTGCTTTCCTTTTCTTTGCATTTTCCCTATTTCTGTATTTTTTTAATTTTTAATTTTTTAAATTTGGGGCAGGTGTCTTTAATTTAGCTCTAGTTAATCCCATTGAGAGATAGTTTTGTAG
The DNA here is from genome assembly GCF_048164855.1 of Canis lupus baileyi. NCBI lineage: Eukaryota > Metazoa > Chordata > Mammalia > Carnivora > Canidae > Canis > Canis lupus. Next base: position 57,308,027 of record NC_132842.1, read on the forward strand.
CAAAGACTTTTTAAAATTGTTTACACTTTTATAGCTGTCAAACTATCTTGTAGTTCTTTGCTCTTTTCCTGGATGTCTGATTCATCTATTTATAGATAAAAAACGTGTTTTTATGTGCTTAGGGATTTGGCAAGATAAGCTCTTGTAATATTGACTAGTGGTAATTCTTAAAGCTTATACTTGAATATTCTTAAATTTCTCTTACATTTACCCTTTTTGCCCCTAGACTCTATTGGTAGACTAGATTATTAAATTACTACTTTTATGTTGTATGTTTAATCTTTAAAGAATAGTGTCCCATTTCAAGAATAATTTGATATTTGTATTCAGTTCTCTGTCTCTGCTTACAGAGATCTTTTAGATATGATTCTTTGTTTAGTGGGTTTTACTGATTTCCTCTCCTTTTCTTTTCTTTTTAAAAATAAAGCTGATTGATTCTTGAACTTTTTATCTCGATTCTGCTCTTATAGTTTGAGTAGGAGTTCAGGTAAATCTTTTTTTCAAAAGGATTGTTGGAGTGATCTGTTTTCTGAAATGTTGTATATCTAAGGAGGAGGCATATTTTTGCTTCCTTCTTTCACACACACAAAAAAAAGACTTACCTGGCTAAATAAATTCCTAGGCCAAAACCTTTGCCCCAAAGACCCTGTGAACGCTGGTCGGTGAATTTTGGGCAGTGACTATTACAAGAGAAAAGTTTGGGGCCTGTCTGACCTTATTTCTTTGTTGGTGACCTGCTTTTTTCTGTCTAGATGCTTGAGAGCTTAAAATTTTTCAATCATACAGATATTGTCAGAGTGTCTACAGAATAGATATCGTTTAATTCCTAGAAAACAGTGAGACCTTTTGATTTTTGCCTTTTCTTGTTCTTTTTTAGCTCAGTGAAAGTTTTTGTCAGTTGTAGCTTTGACTCTTGGCTTCTGATGTAATTTTTTTGATTTCTTCCTTGGAGAAGTATGGTCTATATTACCTTTTTGGTGTGACATCTTCTATTTTATAATTATACCCTCCTTTTTTTTCTATATTTGGGATGGAATCTTTCAAGTTTTATTTCCCAGTGCTGCTTTGATATTTTTGTTGAATTGATTCTTCTCAGTTCGACCCAAGTTCTGCTTTCTTGTCCCACAAAGCTCCATCGCCCTCTCATCGTGCTGGACTGTTGTCAGGTCCTCTTCTCCCTTCATGGCCTTTGAGTCCTATTTTATGTCTATTTTGTGTCCCTGAGGGGAAACACATTTCAAACATCTAAGTTTTTCTTCTCTGTTTCTTCTCTGATGATTTAATAATCATCCAGTGGCTTCATTTTCCTATGAGTTTTCAGTCTAACTTTGTGGTATCTTATAGTTTCTACCTTTTTTTCCCCCTCATTCACTTGTCCTGGAAGGAGGAGAGAGCAATCTGATTTCCACGTTTGCCAGCAGGACCAGTACGTCAGGATAATCCTGACCTCTGTTCATTGACCATTGAGGTATTGGCTAAAATGCCTCTGGAGACTCCAGTGGGAGGAAGTTGGGCCCACTTCTCAGTGGGTTATGGGCACTTTTCCAGGGTGGCTGGGATGGACCTAAATGGGACTTTCTACCCACCAGGAAGGATTCTTTCTAATGAAGAGTGTGATAAGTCACAGGCTCCTCCCTCTGCAGTGTGTGTGGTTGGTGGGACGAGAGGGTCACGGTGGGTAGGGTGGAGGCTGGCAGGGAGGGAGGGCAGGAGGGCAGAAAGCGGTCTCCGGACACAGGGGCAGCTTCCTGTGAGGATAGCCTGCATCTCTGAACCAGCGGGCAGAAGGGGGCAGACAAGCTCTTCCCTTCTTGGAGTGAAACTGAAGCCACGTGTTTTGTGGCATAAGACAAGCAAGTGGCCAACTTGTCTCTTGGAATGCGGCTGCCTGTGGTTGGCGGCAAGTCCTCCTGGAGCCTGACTCCAGGAAAAGCTCTTTTCAGCATCGTTGTGGCTTTGCTTTCTTTCTTTCCATCCTGCAAGGCATTGTACCTGGTAGGGAGTGGGCCATTGCCACCAGCCAGATGTCAGAAGTCCCTTGCAGTGTAGGGCACGTGGTGGTAAATGAGTTCCCAGGCGGACGCAGGAGTGTGCATCGTGCGTAATTGCAGGCTTCATCACTGGTAAGACTCGGCGCAGAAGGGGAAAGATACCTCCAAGGAAATGAAAATATGAACCATGTGCTTGTGCTCAAGTCGTGAGGCTACATGTGACTTAGTTATTTTTCCTTCTGTTTCCCCAATATTTTTATGTGCCACTTTTACGATGACCAGTAAAAGCACCATGTCACCTTACTCATTTTTTGTCTTGCAGACTGTAATGCAAACGTCCACAAGGGTTGTAAGGACGCTGCACCTCCGTGTACCAAGGTGATCTGTCATTTGTTTTACATGGGCATTTGTAGCTTTGTTGCTTCCTTGTCATCTGTTTAGGTTTTTGTTCTTTTATTACTGTCTAGATTTGTTTCTAAAGTAATCATTATAGTGATTAAAAAAATCACATGTTCAAAGTGCATATTTATTTCCTGGAACTGTACACTCTTCGGAAATAGGAAAAGCTCAGATGTGGCCACCTGTGTTATAAGGTACAAGTAGGTCAGTGTCTCTGTTGAGAACTGCTAGGTTTACAGTGTAGACCTCAAGCACATCCGTATGAAGTCTAGAGCAGTAATTCTCAAACATCAGCAAATGTCAGCATCACCTGGAAGACCTGTTAAAACTAGATTTCTGGGCCCCATTCTCATAATTTCTGATCCAGTACAGTTGGGGTGGGGTCCGAGAATTTGTATTTCTATCAAGCTCCCAGGTGGTACTGCTGTCTTGGGACCACACTGTGAGGCCCACTGGAATAAGGGACTGGGCTCTGAGTTTGGGATCCATCACATCTATTTGTTTCCTACTCTAACGTCATGTCAGAAATGTGAGTGAGTGAGGTGATGATGCTTCAGAGAGAATCTTAGGGGTCTCGCATCTCTGTGCCAATTGAAACCCACAGCGTGCCCGGTCACAGTTGAGGGTAGTGTTTCAATACCCACGGGTGTTGTGGATCCTAGGCAGGAGGGTTGGTGAGAAGGAGGAGGAATGAGTAGGAGGAAGGCTGTGCCGACAGGAGCTCCTCCCTCAGTCTCGGTCTGGACTCCTGAGTTGGAGATTTCTGCTTCCCAAAGACTTTGAATAAAGCCAGGATATTCACGATGCGTGTTCACGAGGCATGCCTGCATTACAGCTTGCACGTCTCATTATCCCAACATTTTTGTCTTTGGTGCATTTAATGTCTTTTGCTCTAAATTCTTTTTTGTTTGAATTAAGATCCCAAAAACAATATACATGAGAACCCTGTGTAAGTGGGTGAGCCCTTTTTTTATTTTAGCCAGATGGAATTTAATCTTATTTTACGTGTTTCTAATGTTCTTTACCAGAAATTCCAGGAGAAATATAACAAGAACAAACCGCAGACCATCCTTGGAAGTAAGTGACGTGGAAATGACAATTTCATGCCTACTGTACTTTTCTTCCAAGGCGTAATACCTGCTCCTTTTGTTTTCTCGTTTGTCCAAATGTTTCTTCTTTCCTTACACGTGATTAGTATAATATTTAATTATACAAGGAGGTCAAGGATGGTATGAACTTCTATGCCAGCCTAGTAGCCTTAGTGCTAGGTGTACTATATGATCTTTTATTTTAGAGAGGACTATGGGGGGATGTGTTAGGATATTGCCTCAATTCTACTTGATAACGTAGTGTAATGGGCACTATTGATTTAATAGCAACCTTTGAGGGAAAAGAAAACATGACATTAAGCATACACGACTTTGTTTTCCTAGCATTAACACGTTCTTAACTATACACATACCTATCACGTGCTTCTTCAGAATCAGAGTTAGGGACAAAACCCTAAGGTTTGGAGTCTCCAGGCCCTGATGTCCATTATTATAGTGACCTGGTCCTGCTTATTAGCTGGGCCTGAAGCTGTGATCTCATCGCCTCCTTTAGGATGACAATGAAACTTCAAGGCACACTGCTGTTTTTCTCCATATGGTTAAATTTGGTGCTTCTGTTTTTCCTTGAATTATATATTGCTTAATACGAAGCAGTATTTCTTTTTTTTTTTAAAGATAGATTTATTTATTTATTTATTTATTTATTTATTTATTTGAAAGAGAGAGAGAGAGAGAGGCAGAGACACAGGAGGAGGGAGAAGCAGGCTCCATGCAGAGAGCCCAACGTGGGACTCGATCCCCAGTCTCCAGGATCAGGCCCTGGGCCAAAGGCAGGCGCTAAACCGCTGAGCCACCCAGGGATCCCCGAAGCAATATTCCTTACAACTCACTGGCAGCCTTTGCCAGTAGTTGACATCACACGCAAGAACCAGGGACCATCATCTCCTAAGTCTGAAAATCTTTCCGTTTGTTGTGAGAGGCTGCAATTTGTTCTGCCTCAAACATTGTGTTGCCTGCCATTTTTAAGTTTAAGTTTGTGGTCACTTTTCCTTCGAATCTCTGACAGAGTGACCAGGTTTCCAGAACCACTTGAATCGGGACAGTACAGTAGGCAGATCCACGGTGATGTGTGATTGGGGTGTGATGTCATACAGGTTAAGCTAGTGCAAATAATCACACCTGTGACACCGTGGACACCCCTGCTTGGACAGAAGTTCCTTTGACTGTAGTTGTCAGGCACTTTTCAACTGCATAAGGTTAAACATGACAATAAAAGGATCTTAAAATTGACACAACTCCTTCTCTTTACTCTGCAAGTTGTGAAAATAAAACTGAATCATCGTGTCTAAAATCCCTTGTAGTACCCCAGGGTTCCGTGTTACGTATTCATTCTCCTCTGCTCTATCTACAATACTGTGGGACTGAGACATTTTCCGAGGGTTGTATAAGGTGCACATCCAACGTAAAAGCATTTTATGCCCGTAACAATTTAGAAGAAAATGTTCAGAAGACATTTAGGAGAAACCAGGAAGGTGCTGAAGCACCCTATAGTGTTCAGTATGTGAGAGGGAGGGGCTCAGCTTGACCGGCAGGTTTCGTTTGCCTCAAATTGTCACCCTGTAAAGAACAGACTCCCCAGCGTCATTCCAATCCACTGACCTGCTCTGTGTGTGTGTGCATATGTGCATGATTGTTGGTACGTACAATATGCATTCTACTAATAGTGCTAATAACACCTTGCGTCTATTTAAAGCCGCTGTAAGGAGCACAAGCAGTGGTTTATGGGAAAGCTCTCTCAGTGTTTCCCCATTCCATTTTCTTGCGTGAGCCCAGCCACCCACAGTCTCCAAGTGGATCTGCTGATGCAGGCCTGCTGCATGGGGATCAGGAGGGGGTGACATGGAAGGGACATTTGGAGCAGGTGTCAGGATGTGGCCAGGAGACTGGTGTCAAGGCTGGGCCTGCGATGTATTAGAAGCAGCCCTTGAGTGTTCTGTTTCTTGGCTTTTGAGTGACTTTTGTAATTACTGCCCTCTGTGAAAACCGCATGAAGCACCCATTGTGATTTCCAGACTCTTCATTTCGAGACATCCCGCAACCCAGTCTCTCCTTGCACCCTTCTTCCTCCATGCCTATCGGATTGCCCACTGGGAGAAAAGAAGCTTCTGCCCAGGCCCATCCCTTGTCCAGAAGTGTTCCAGGCACTGCCTTGGAAAGGTAAGGCTTGGTGTGCTTTCTCCTAACACCCAGAGCCACTGTGGGAGCTGATGGTCCTCCCTCTTTCCCTCCAGCTTCAGAAGATCGGGGCTATCCCTGGAGTCTGAGAGTGACGGGAACAGCTGGAGAAGCAGGTCTCATTCCGATGAGCTGTTACAGTCCATGGGCTCTTCTCCCTCCACGGAATCCTTCTTAATGGAAGGTGAGGAGAAGACATGTTTGTTTGTGAGGATTTGCCAGGAGGAATTTTTCCCAAAGGATCAAACATATACTCTCTTTGGTGTTGATTGGTTGTTTTTTGTTTTTTTTTTTTTTTTTTAATAATTCTGTTTCATGGCAACTTTTTGGTATAAAGTTTTTTTTTTTTTTGATAAAAGAATAAAAATTTAGCCTCAGTGAATATTGCCAGGTAGTGGCCAAGGATATATTAAATAGACTTGTGGCATAAAGATAAGAGAATGAAATGCACTGTGTGCATGTTACTGTTTAAAAGGGTTTTCGAGCTACTGATGGGGGCACCTGGTTGAGCATCTGCCTTTGATTTCAGCTCAGGGAGTGACCCCAGGTCCCAGGATCGAGTCCCACGTCGGGCTCCTTGCAGGGAGCCTGCTTCTCCCTCTGCCTGTGTCTTTGCCTCTCTCTGCGTTTCTCATGAATAAATTAATACATAGAATCCTTTTTAAAAATTTTTTCAATAGAATTTTGTTTATTCATGAGAGACACACAGAGAGAGGCAGAGACACAGGCAGAGGGAGAAGCAGACTCCCTGCAGGGAGTTGGATGTGGGACTCAACCCAGGTCTCCAGGATCAGGCCCTGGGCTGAAGGTGGCACTAAACTGCTGAGCCATCTGGGCTGCCCACATAAAATCTTTAAAAAAAAAAAAAGAACTGATGAATTGGAATAGGGATCATATGTTAAAATACAAACTTCACTTAGTTAAGCTGGGCTTGCCGAGACTTCTGAGATCTGTATGCCCACCTGTTGCCCCTACTTCTAGGGACTAAAAGCATTTTTTTAAAGCATATTTTGTAAGATAGGATTTAACCTGGGGAACTGCGCGTTGTATCCAAGCTGTATCAGTAAGTGAGGGAGGACCGAAGGAAAGGGGAGCAGCAACAAGAGAAAGGCCTGGACTCTGCTCCAGGAATCCACTGCTTTTATTTTCAACTCAAGTCTTTGAATCCATCGTCATCTCACACTGGCTCCTCTGAGCCGGACTCCCTCTGAGGAGTGCTGTTTGGGCAAACAGGATTTAGTTTTCCTGGAAGGAGTATATGTGTGTGATGGCAAACGCTGTCAAAAAAATCTCTACTCAGCTGTGCCTGGAGCCCTAGTGCCCTGCTTTCTTGTTTGTGTTAAGGACAGCAAGCCAAGTCAAGAGCAAATCAAGTGGAGAAGTACGAAATTCAGGTTTGAGTAGACACTGCAGAGTAACCTGGGGCAAAAGAGACTGTGTGTTTGAGGTTCTGTAGGCATATTGTGCATTCTGAAGGTTACCAAAGATTACAAAAACAAAATAGAGCATGTCAAAACAAACAAAAGAATCTTGAGATGTCTTGTTATTGTCGTCGTGTGTTTGGACGTAGTCATCATCACTGTTTTAATGATTCTTTGCTTTCATGCGAGCTGCCTCGATTTGGACCCTTTCACCAGTTTGGTTTTTGGGTGTCTCTGTTCCACATCAACCGCATTTGGGGTTAGTTGTTTCTGGGTTCAAAGCAGGTTTATTTTGTGAGATGAATCCGTGGACGTAGGTACTTTGGAAGGTGTTTGTTCGTGGTACCCCATTCCTGGCTTTTGTGTTCTACACGCACACTAGATGTCGTGGACTCTTCTCTGTGGAGTGACCTCAGCAGTGATGCCCAGGAGTTGGAAGCAGAATCCTGGAGTCTGGTGGTGGACCCCTCCTTTTGCAATAAGCAGGAGAAAGATGTCATCAAAAGACAGGATGTCATTTTCGGTAAGCATTGAAAATATGCTCTCAGGCCGAAGCAGGGTGGTGGGGGGAAAGAGCATGGAGCTTGCAGTCCTCCAGGCCCGGGTTCAGATCTCCATTCTGTTCCTTGCTGGTCGCTTGATCTCAGACAAGTGGTTTAATTCACCTGGATCTTAGTTTTTCTGATGGTCACGTTTAAAACGCGAGACTTGATCGAGGCGTTCTCTGTATGTGGTACAAGGCAAATTTTATTCCTCAGATCCTTTTCAAGTTTCCTTACACGTGGCCTGTACTTCTTTTACTGTAAGAATCACAGTGAATTTTCTCATGCTGTAATGCAAGGCAGCCGGGCAGCCGGGTATGTAGCTCTGCAGGTTGCCCCATGCACCTGCGGGCACCCCTCACTAGACCCGGCGGATGGGCCGCACCTGGGTCACAGCAACATGAGCCTGAGTTCCATAGTTGTCGCTGTGAATTTCAACTCTCAGATTTTACTGTTTCAAACAGTTGGGAGCAGAGGCAATCTGAATTAGGGGAAGTTAGTTAAATGACAGATGAGTTACAGAAAAATAAAGCTTAAACCATTTAAAAATACAAAGTGGTTCCTCAGAAGTCATTCCCAGAAGGTACCCTACTTTAAAGATGGGGCTAGCTCTTCCTCTTTTTTTTTTTTTTTTTTTTTTTACCAATTCTTTGTATGCGATATGGGTCCCAAAGTCTGGTGGCGACGGATTCTTTCTCACCTGTGTCAGGTTGGTGGTGGTTATGCAGGTCAGGAGCATGGTTTGAAATCTGTCCGGGGCTGTATAGGTAGGAAGATGCTGTCCTTTTACTTCTCTTGCAGTTTATATTATAATTTTTCTTTGTTTACTTATTAATTTCATACATTAAAAATATAATCTAGCCCATTTGGGATGATTTATCATGTGCAGTTGTTCACAGCATAGACTTTGGGGTCACAGGGGCTTGTAATCCAGAGAAAATCCCTCCCTCTCTCTTCATTGTCTTTAAGGATGAGGAAAATGATTCCTATTTTTGGGCTCATAATGGATAATTAGATAAAAGGATTAAATGAACTGATTTTAATAAGTGCTTTTAGTGCACAGTCGGTACAAAAAACATGATCAGAAATAATATTTTGGAGCTTGTGGGTTGAAGAGACTTTTGTGTATGATAAAATAATAAAGCTACGTTTACATTTGTTTACCCTCCATGGCTAATATTTCAGAGTCTTCCTCCCTGAGTCTGGAAATACTCACTAATCTCCAGCTGTACTTACGGTGCTCCCACAAATCATGAATTATTTCCTCTGATGCATTTTTATAATGGAAATAGAATTCACATGCCACAGAATTCACCCCGTGACAGTGTGCACTTTGGTAGGTTTTAGTACGTTCCTGGAGTTGTCCAACCATCATCCACTATCCAATTCCAGAGCATTTGCCTTCCTCCAAAAAGAACCCTGTGCCCTTAGCACACCCTCCCCATGTGCCCCCCGCCAGCCCTGGTGCCCGTGCACCTGCTTGTCCCTGTGGATTCTCCGACCCTGGGGATTTGGCACCAGCGGAGTCATACCATATGTGGCAGGCTCCTTCTCCTTAGTGTAGTCTTCACAGTTCATCCACGTCGTTTATCAGTACTTCATTCCTTTTTGAGGCTGTATGTCGTTTCACTGTGAATATACCATGTTTTGCTTAATCATCAGTTAATGTTAATGGTCATTTTGGACTATTTCCACCCTGGGGGAGGTCACATCATGACTTTCTGTTTAGCCATGGGAACAACTGCCAGATGATTTTCCAACGTAGCTGCACCACTTTACACCCCCACCAGTGACGTACTGGGGATTTTGCTTTGTCCGCATCCTTACCAACACATTTTTATTGTCTTCCCTTTTTATTACAGTTAGCCTCATGTGTGCAAAGTGACTTTGGGTTTGATTTGCATTTTCCTGCGAGCTAATGCTATTAGTGTGCTTATTGGTCATTCGTATATCTCTTTGGAGAAACACCTGTTCAAATATTTTGCCCATAGTAAAGTGGGTTTTTTGGTTCGTTTTTGTCTTTTTACTGTTGAGTTATAACACTTGTTTTAATACTCTGGATGCAAGTCCCTTATGAGATATTTTTCTTGCATTAAAAAAAATTTCAGTCCTTTTACTGGAAATGCCAGCATTACTCTTCCCATAGAAGCTTAGTAATTAGTATCATTGGCAGCTGCACTTTATTAAACATTGATATTTGAAAACCAAGCTTGTTGAAAAACATCTGATTGTATGTTTCTTGCCATATTTAAATTACCTGTAGTCCTACAGGTAATCCTACAACCTGTAGTCCTTGCTGTAGTCCTATGACCTGATACGCGTTTTCCTTGAACACCTCCGTTTTTGAGAAACTCTCTTTCCATAGACATTGCATGTAATTTTAGTAATCCATGCTAAGAGCTGAAATTCCTCTCCCCTAGTTTCTGTCTGTTGACTCCATCCATGTAAGAAGTCTCCTCTCTGTCCCTGGGCTGGCCCTTGGCTGCTACCACGCAGCTGGCCCACTGCCCCCTTTCACTTTTTCCTCTTTTGATGAAGACTGTTACTTGCTTGGAGGTTTAGAATGAGCTGTCTACTAGCTTTGGGCGCTCAGTTTATTCAGCTGGGAGTACAGATAAGATCTACTTACTCGGATCTGAGAAATAAGTAATGTATACTATCCGACAAATATTAGCACCTCTTGTGTGCCAGGCATTCAGTCTGGAAACCAGGGAAATAACAGCGAACAAAATGTGCACATTTCCTGCTCTCGTGAACTTACTTTGTTGTAGGGAGACAGCGTACATGACCTACGTACAGTGTAGTACAGGGTATGTGTAGAGTACATAGCAGAATGTAGGTACTGATACGTGCTGAGAAGGAAAATAGAATAGTAGGCTGTATCAAACAGGGGCACAAGGGTTTTAAATGTCAGGGCACACAGGGGAGACATAAGAGACAAATAATATTTGAAGAGACCTGGAGGACTTTGGGAAGGAGACCGATGGGTTTGGGAAGAAACCATCTCAGGGTGAAATAAGTCAATCGGAGAAGGACAAACATTATATGGCCTCATTCATTCGGGGAATATAAAAAATAGTGAAAGGGAATAAAGGGGAAAGGAGAAAAAATGAGTGGGAACTATCAGAAAGGGAGACAGAACGTGAGAGACTCCTAACTGTGGGAAACGAACTAGGGGTGGTGGGAGGGGAGGTGGACGGGGGGGTGGGGGTGACTGGGTGATGGGCACTGAGGGGGGCACTTGATGGGATGAGCACTTGGTGTTATGCTATATGTTGGCAAATTGAACACCAATAAAAAATAAATTTATAAAAAAAAAAAAAGAAAGAAACCGTCTCAGGCCATTGGAACAGCAAGTGTGGAGGCCTTCGAGTAGTAGCTTACTTCCCCCCATTCCTTGGGCTGCCTTTTCACGTTACCCCCAATGTCTGTTGATCATCACACTCTGTTTCCTCCTGGAGAAAAGGAAATCAGTGCTGACTCTTGTAGTGAAAGAGTATCATCGTTCATAAATGTCCCCCCCCCTTTTTTTTTAGTTTGTATAATGTTTGGGGTTTAGCCACTAACGGAGGTCATTGGAGTACTTGGCCATTAAAGCTTGTTTCTGCGCGTGTGTTTCAGAGCTTATGCAAACAGAGATGCATCATATCCAGACCCTGCTCATCATGTCTGAGATCTTCAGGAAAGGAATGAAGGAGGAGCTGCAGCTTGATCACAGCACCGTGGATAAAATCTTTCCCTGCTTAGATGAGTTACTTGAAATCCACAGGCATTTCTTTTATAGTATGAAGGAGCGAAGGCAGGAGTCCTGTGCTGGTGGTGACAGGAATTTTGTCATCAGCCGAATTGGAGATATTCTAGTACAGCAGGTAAGAGGGATGTGAAGGGCCTAACCTCAAACACCCAAAGGTTTGCAGACACTCTACAATGTTAAGAGCCTATGAAATAAGTCAGTCGGAGAAAGACAAACACTATGTGGTCTCATTCATTTGGGGAATATAAAAAATAGTGAAAGGGAATAAAGGGGAAAGGAGAGAAAATGAGTGGGAAATATCAGAAAGGGAGACAAAACATGAAAGACTCCTAACTGTGGGAAACGAACTAGGGTTGGTGGAAGGGGAGGTGGGCGGGGGGTGGGGGTGACTGGGTGACGGGCACTGAGGTGGGCACTTGATGGGATGAGCACTGGGTGTTATCTATATGTTGGCAAATTGAACACCAATAAAAAATAAATTTATAAAAAATAAAATAAAATAAAATAAAATCAATAAAATAAAATAAATAAAAAAGAGCCTATGAGAAACTGGAAGTGCTTTACCATTACTGCCAGAGGGGATTGGTTGGTTTTCTTTTGTTTGATATCCCTTTGTGTGCCTGGTGGCTGAGATGCTTTAGCAGCCAGTGACCTACATCTGTGTGTCTTGGGACCTGGTGGGATGATCCCTATCCCTCTGTCCACTGGGAGTCACAGCCATACATAAATCTCTTATGTAAATTCTACTTAGACTTGAGGTGATGGCTCTGTAATAACAGGGCTCCCTACCCATTCGGGCCTGTGATAGTCATGCCGATAACCGCACGATAGATGTAGGCTCATCTCAGGAAGGCTGTGGAAGATGTATTATCAACAAAGCCTTAGGGCTCATGCCTGGGGGACAACACAGCAGATGTCACTAAAAGGAGGCACTTTTGAGGCACTTGGGATGTGTAAAGCACCATGAGAATGGATTGTGCTACTCTCCTTATAGAAAAGGAAAAACAAAATTTTGGCAATTCATGTTGGCCTTCTGATCTCTTTCTGTGATAAAGATGCTAATAGAGAAGTTAAATAACTCATGTTCAGTGACCATACTAGGACAAACACTTTCAGGGTGCTTGTGTGCATATTGCCTCCTTTCCTTCCTCAACTCTCTATACAAGGTAGGTATTATTGTCCCCATTGTACAAATATGAAAACTGGGGCGTGGAGAAGGTCATGATTTTCTCAAGTTCACTTACCTCCTACATAGCATAACTGAGATTTGAATCCCAAAATCTGTTCTCGTTGTTTAGAGAGTTAGCTTCATTTGACGTTCTCTAGATAAATACCAAAATGTCATCTTCTCCAAAAGACTAATTTTGAATCCATTTCACTGTGCAGCACACGATAATAGAGTCCAGATGTTGGTTCATTTACTAAAAATGGAGGGGAGTTAAGTTCATTGATACAAATATGCTTAAATAGATAATTTTAATGCACAGAAACCCCCCTCACTTAGTTGTTCAATAACTATTTCGCATCTAATAATTTAAAAATCTACATTAGTAGCACATTCTTAAATCAGAGTAATCTGCTTTGCAGATTATCTATAAAGTCCTAGACCTGTTCTGTCCTCATAATTCACTGGAAACCTACAGTGCCAAGTTAACAGACTGTAAAGCCCTTTGCAAGACAGTTTGAATGAAAATGTCAGAATATGTCTGAACTACAATCTGGGTGCATTCAAAAATGAAGTTAAAGATGTTTTTGTCATTTGAAATGATTTACGTCTCTTTTCTTGACAGGAATACTGTGTTTTGAATCTAATTCAGAGCACTTTTGTTCATAAGTGATTTTTCATAGTCAACATATGTTCTATCTCTACCAGTTCCATTTTTAATTCATTGCTGTGCATAAAGCAGGACTTAAATTGAGAATAAGGTTTGGGAAGTTGGCTTTTGCCCAGGATGAGCTTGGTGTGCTGCTTTTGGATGAAGCACACATTACCCTTGGGGAAAGATTCTTGATTATTTAGGGAAAAGAATCTAAGCCTGCTTTTGTGCTGCTGTCATTGGCTGTGCATAGGGCTAAGGCAAAGGATCTCCCCCAGTATGATAAAAAGTTGTCTCCTGTGGAACATATTAGCGGAATCTTGAGGCAGCTGGTGTCGGTGTGGTGCTCTGGGAACAAAGGAATAGCTAGCTATTGAAGGGATGTAGGGGGGAAGACTTGGGGGAAATCCCTCACTCTTGGGCTATGGAGAAGCTTAATCAGGAGGCTAGCCTGGAATATGATGCTAATTTAGTCCATGGAAAGAATTGGTATTAAAAAGAAATTGTGGGGGATCCCTGGGTGGCTCAGCAGTTTGGCACCTGCCTTTGGCCCAGGGCGCGATCCTGGAGTCCCGGGATCAAGTCCCGCGTCTGGCTCCCGGCATGGAGACTGCTTCTCCCTCCTCCTGTGTCTCTGCTTCTCTCTCTCTCTATGTCTATCATAAATAAATAAATCTTTAAAAAAAATAAAAAGAAATTGTGAACATGAGGAACATGGTTGGTGTAAAGTAGGAGTTAGCCAACTTCATGTGCATAAGAATCCCTTGAAGCTTGTTAAAAATAAAGACCGCTGTGTTCCAACACCCTAGTGGTTTTGTTTTTGATGGGATTGGGGTGGGACCTGGGATTTGGCTTTTTAAAATTTTTAATTTTTGAGATTATTTTTTCCCCAATGCGGACATCTTGCGAAACTATTAAACAGTATCATAAGTAGGATACCAGCAACGATGCAGTCAAGATAGAGAACGTACCCACCATCGCCATCATCACAAAGATTCTTCATCTGGCTATTCTATAGCCACACGTACTTCCCTCCCACCCCTACCTCCTTCATTGTTGGCAACAACTAATCTATTCTCTGTTTCTATAATTTTGTCATTTAAAAAATGTTAGATAAATGACATGTGTGTTGTATATAGATTACACGCATAACATGTAATCTCCCTTGGATTGGCTCCTCTCCCTCAGCCTAATTCTCCCAAGAGTCATGTAGATGATGGTGTGTATCAGTAGTTCATTCCTTTCATAGTTGAGTACTGGTCCAGCGTATGGAAGTCCCACAGTTTGTTTCATCACTCACTTGTGGAAGGACATCTGGTTGTTTCTCGTTCTTGGCTATTAGAACTAGAGCTGTTTTGGGGTGCCTGACTGACTCCGTTGGTAGAGGGTACAGCTCTTGATTTGGGGGGTTGTGAGTTTGAGCCTCACAATGGGTGTAGAGTTTGCTTAATAAAAAAATTTTAAAAGAAGAAGTAAAGCTGTTTTTAAACATTCATGGACAGATTTTTGTGCACACTTCAGTTCTCATTTCTCTGGGATAAGTGTCTGGGTTGTATGGTAGTTCCATGCTTAATTTTGTGAGAAACTGCCAACTATTTTCCAGAGTGGTCGTACTGTTTTACATCCCCATCAACAGAGTACAAGTAATCCAGTTTCTTTGCATCCTCACCAGTATTTGGTGTTGGCACTATTTTTTATTTTGGCTATTCTGAAGGATGTATACGGATAGCTCATAGTGGTTTAAATTATAATTCTCCCGTGGCTGATGACAGTGAACATCTTTCATGTGCTTATTTGTTAACTGTATATCCTCTCTGGTGAAAGGTTGACTCATGTCTTTTGCTCATTTTCTAATGGATTGTTTTCATACTGTTGAATATTGAAATTTCATTATATATTCTAGATCCTACTCAGATCTGTGATTTGACTTTGTCAGATATATGATTTGCAAACATTTTCTGAAGTCTGTACTCATTTTCTCAAAGTTTGATGAGATCCATTATTTCAGGATTTTTCTTTTAAAGGCCATGGTTTTGGTTTCAAGTCTAAGAACTTTTGGTCTGATCTGGATCTCAAAAGATATTCTCTTACGTTTTTTTCCTAAAGGTTTTACAGTTTTATGTTTTATATTTAAACCTGTGATCCATTTTGGGTTAATTTTAGTTTAAGATATGAGCCGCAGGTGAAGATTCATTTTTTGGTTTTGGTCAATGGTTGTCTAATTGCCCCAGTGCCGTTTGTTGGAAGGAAGGATCAGCCTTCCTTCATTGAATCGCTTTTGCTGTCAAAAACGCATTGGGCATTTGGGGTTCCTACTCTGTTCTGCTAATCTATGTGTCTATCCTTTCACATGGTCTTAATTGTAGTTATATAATAAATCTTGAAATTGGTAGACTGAGTCCTAGTTTTTTAAAAAAAAACTTAGGTATTATCTTTCCATCTAAATTCTACAATAATCTATTATCTATTTCAAAAAAAAACTTGCTGGGATTCTGATGAGGATTGCATTAAACTTGTAGATCTGTTTGGGAATATCACCATCTTTACTATGTTGATCTTTCAATTTATGAACATGATGAATCTCTCCATCAGTGTGGATCTTCTTTGATTTTTTTCACTAGTGTTGTATAGTTGTCAGCACGGAAGGCCTGTGTGTACTTTGTTAGATTTTTATCTAAGTCTCTTTGGGTTTTTGTTTTTTTTTTGAGCAATCATAGGTAATTTAAGAATCTGCCCTTGAGACATACTGACCTCAAGCATAGTTAAAACTATGAGTAAAGATGAAAAGATCAGAGATGGGGATGTAATGCTGAAGTACTTGCCAAGGGCTGGGTGGGTGTGTTTCTCTTGCAATAATATTGAATATTGCAGAGGCCAAAACATTGGCATTCAGGTAATTCAGTTTGTTCCCTCCATAGTACCTTTGGAATCTAATATGGCTCCCATCTAGATTTTTCTACAGAGCTGTTTCCTCAAGTTAAGCTTATTGAAATATCCAGCCGTATCTCTATTTGTCCATCAGTTAGCAAATTGGTATTCTGATTATTTATCTTTTGCTTTTACCTGCTTCTTGACACATTTGTGATGTGCTGACAAAAATCAAATTGCGAATTGAGTACTGAGTCCGTGGGCATGATTGGTTCATCAATGTAAATATCAACCCATGAGAGTTCACACCTTCTTGAGCCACCCCCCAAATGTCGCAGCATAGCTTTTCTTTAGTCTGTAAAAGTAATAAAACAATAGGCTGAAATGATAAAGTTGCTCAAACACCCCCCCCCCCAAAAAAAAAGTAAAAGATAACAAATGTTTTTCATTTGACTGATAACTGAATTAGGTCTGTACTGTATGGTATAACCACAGAAGGTTGATCTCTTCCCCTTACCTCTTGGCAACTTCTGACTTTAATTTAGAATGTGTTTGGGGAAAAGTAGGGATTGTGCTCAGAAATTTTATGTTTATTCTTTACTTGCCTAGAATATATTGAAATCTATGAAAATTGCATGTTCTTTTCAGTGTTTAGAACTGATTACATTGATAAACCATCTTTGAAATGTTACTCTCAGTTTTCAGAAGAAAATGCAAATCAAATGAAGAAAATATATGGAGAATTCTGTAGCCATCACAAAGAAGCTGTTAGCCTCTATAAAGAACTCCAACAGAATAAGAAGTTTCAGAATTTTATTAAGGCAAGTATTTTTAAACTATTACAAAGTGGTAAACCAGCTTGGGGAAATAGTTCGTGCTTTCTTGTTTCATGACCTTAACAACGTGCACATCTGACTTTCAGGGGAAAGAGAAGAAAGCGATAGGCTCATGGCAAAGATGGAAAGTCTCTTCTTCTGTCTTAGTGAGATATTTCTCCCAAATCATTTCCTTTTGTATCTTATATTTATAAAGTGCCCTCCAAGCTTTTGACTACCTTTGTCATATCCTGGGTTGTCGTTTTATGTCCTGAGAAGTAATAAACTAAAAGAACCTTAGTAAAAATACACAATCATCCCCACCTCCACTGGATTAATTTGAAGCAAATCCAGAACATCATATAATTTCACATTTATGTAATATGTAACTCTAAGCAATGCATCTTTTATTTTTTAAAAACTATTCATTCTTTTTTTAAATTTAAATTCAACTTGCTAACATATAGGACATCATTAGTTTCAGATGTATTTTTTCAATACATCTTTTAAAAATTACAATGATATTATCACAGTAAGTTAAGAATTATTCTTTAATACCTTCAGACAGCTGGTCAGTATTCAGATTTCTCTAAAAAATGAAATGAAATTGGATTGCTTAAATCAGAATCTGACTGAAGTTTACATGTTGTATATGAGAGCTATATCTTTTAAATCTCCTTTGATTTGGATGTTCCCCATCTATTTACTTTTCAGTGTGCGATTTGTTTGTTGAAGAAATTTGTCCTTCAGAGTTCCATAGATTGTACATTTTTTCTTTTATTTTGAGAATGTTAGCAGATTCTCCTCCTCCCCACAGAACACACATGTGTATTGAGAACTTGAAAACTTAGAGAATACTTGGAAGTTTTTAGGAAAAAAGTTGGCCTGATTAGAGAGAACTCTAAGTGCTGTGATGAATAATAACAAATGTAGAGGAAGACTGGTTAGAAAAACCAAGAGCTAACTGCGAACTCACGCTCAAAATGTAACTTTGATTTGTGAATATTTTCCAGGAGCAAGAGCTCCTCATAAATCTTAACACTTGATAAACTTGCCTACTTTTGGAATTAATCGCCAATACATCAGAGTAATTTGAAACTTCTTAATCTTGGAGAGTTAGGTTATTAATAGATTAATGACATAGTGTACGATTTAATGACAATCAAGTTTTAATTAATGTATATTATGTTGCATCTGAATAGAATGATACAGTAGTAGAGTCTTTGAATTATTAAACTCAAACCTAAAAAGAAGCTATGGTTTCTGTATATAAAAATGTATGTATATATTTTTAAGCTTCGAAATAGTAATCTTTTGGCTCGACGCCGAGGAATCCCAGAATGCATTCTGCTAGTCACTCAGCGCATCACAAAATACCCTGTCCTGGTGGAACGGATTTTGCAGTACACAAAGGGTGAGTGATAACTTCCGGGATAAACATCTACCTCTGACATTAGTTTTAAGCATAGCTGAGGTGTCGTCAACAGATACAAATGCTTGTGGCCTGTGATTCATGAAGATTATTAGGGAAAAACTTGTAGACCTTTAGGATATGGATCCTTTTGGAGAGGTTATCTTTTAAAATGTAGCTTGGGCAGTCGTCTGAATTGCTCCAAGCAGCCCGAGCCAAGCAGTGTTCTTCATACTTTGTCTATCCCCTCTTTAATTTCCCCATATCCAGATCTTCTTAATGCCTCTGCTTCTTCCTCTTCCTACGACCATACCAGTAGTCTGGCGAAACATACCCCACTGACCCTATCACCAGATGTCAAGTCTTCCAAGCAGTGAATTATTAAATTGAGAATTATTTATGATGGAGCTATTTTTAATCCCATCGATTCATCATGTCCCAGTGGTAACATCTAGGCATCCTGTGAGAAGCTAATAAAGCACATGGCTGGACCACAGGCTCCTTGGAGGACAGAGAAGGCCTGTGTCTTCTGGTTCACAACTGGATTTTTAATGCCTGGTGCTGCGACTGGTACAGGAGAGGCTGTCAGTAAATAAAAACCTATCAGTACAATGAACGAATAAATAAAAATGCCTGCTCCTCCAGCTAGCTTACTGAGCTTGAGTAAATTATTTGTTGGATGGTAGCATGTTAGGTTGACAGGGGCTTGGGTTTGGAAGCATGTAAACTTGCATTGCCATTGCATATACTTGGCTTTACGGCTCATTAGTTGGGCACGTTCGTTAACTGAGCCTCGGTTTTCTCCATTACTCAGTGAGACTAATAATCCTCAGGGAATTGTTGTGAGGATTAAATGAGATTGTTGCATAAAATGCCCAGTGCAGAGCCTGGTATAAACAAAAGACTCGATACGTGGGAGCTATTTCTGTTCCTTCATTATGACCCGTTGACTTGGAGGTAATGAAAGAAGTAGTGAGATCTTAAATGGCCACTCTAAGAAAGTCAGCCTTCAATATCCTCTTTTTGGGAAGCGATCTAGGCACACAGAAAGGCATGAATGTTTCCTTTTTTTTTTTTTTTTTTAAGTCACATTAAGAATTAAGTTCAGGCAGGAATGGTAGCCTCTGTTCCTTGTATCCCATTCTCAGTGCTCCCTGTAATTCAACATAAAAGAAAATAGAACCACAAGACGAAGAGAAAAGTCTCATAAATGTTGTTCTCAGCAAAAAAAAATGAAAACAAAATTAAGACTTTTAGTTTGCATGATGTTCATATGAAGCGTAAGGTCTAATACAATAGCTCAAAGACTAAAATCCGCCCGGCGTGTTAGGCCCGCTACTGCTACTCAGAGCCACCGCCTGCCAGATGCTTGGTAGAATGAGTAAGAGTCGTTACCGCTGCGAGTCAGGAACGGTGAGTGTGACGTAGGGGTAGCTGTCCCGATGCCTCCTTAGATCAGGCCTTGCCACCGGCTGGTTCTCGCGCTCTTTCGCTCCTGGGGACATTGATCTACGCGACTCGGTTATGGCAATGCTTCTCAGACTTCACTAGGCCTAGTCCTTTCCTGTGGATCTTGCTGACACACAGGTTCCATTGCAGTTAGGTCTGAGGAGGGGGCCCAAGCTACTCAGCCAGACTCCCAGGTGGGGCAGCCCGCCATTACAGGACCGGAATCTGGCCCCCATGGTCAGAAGACGGAGCCTTTTCTCACTCTTACCCCAAGTTGCCTTATAGCTCAACTTTGATTTTCTTTACTCTCCTTTCCCATATATGAAGTATGCTCTTTAAAAAGGAGAACCTTGGTGGGGCGAGGGGGGTGCTGCTTCATGTTTGGTAAGCAAAGAAGACACTTTCACAGTGAGAAAGAAGGATCTTCCTTGTGGAACATCCCTGCCAGGATCCGTTCCTTGATTTTCTGGAACAAGCTTCATGCTTGTAGGACATTAACAACCTGGAAGTGTTGAGACTCTTTGAAGACTTGCCGTCTCACTTGACTGCTGTTTCTGTGGATTTCTGCTGCTGTAGACTTTCGTTGTCTCTGCCAGTTTTTTTCCTCTCCTTCTGGCACCTTCTGACCTCCTGAGACTTTCACTTCTGTTTGCCTCAGTAAACATGAACTAGGTGTTCCTTATCATCAAATAGGAAAATAGTTAAGTTCACTTTCATCTGAAGTTCTAGAAAGCTATTCCAGAAACTCCTCCAGAGTTTTTTTTTTTTCTTAATATAACTGAGAAATAGGAGCAGCAGCCTATGTTTTAAAGAAAAACAACTGGAATTGATGATTATCTACTATAGGCATGACTATGGCTGACTCACTAGGCACAGTGCCTTTGTCCCATTTTTCTTTTTAGGTTGGAAAAGTGTTGAAATATAATTTTGAATATTTTATGGCGGGAGGGATCCAGGAAGGCAAATGAGTCTGAGGCCTTTCCAAGCCACCCCACAGCTCCCTTTCAGGAGAGGATCCTAATTTGGGCCTACAGATTGGCTAAGTTCTAAGAAATTTGGTGAAGGGCTTACTTGATTACCTGGGTCTGGGAAGGTAATGTTCATTGCTCTTAGGGAAGGTCAGACCAGTCTTTATAACTCAGACATCTTACTGTGTGTCAGCTGAACCTTATCTGATAAGTAAATCTTTTATAACTAAACCTTGTAACAGTTCTTTTTGGGAGGAAGGGTGCAGAGTGATGATAAGGCATTTGAACCTAATCCAACATTTTTGTCCTGTGTTTTTTTTTTTTTCTATTTGTATGATTTTAATTGCATTTAAAACTAAATTCCTTAGCACTTCTGGCATATCCTATAGTGTTCTTTTTTTTTTTTCTATGCAGAAAGAAGTGAAGAACATCAAGACTTGTGCAAAGCTCTGTGCTTAATTAAAGACATGATTGCAGCAGTGGATTTAAAAGTCAGCGAGTATGAGAAAAACCAAAAATGGCTTGAGATCCTAAATAAGATCGAAAACAAAACCTACACAAAGCTCAAAAATGGCCACGTGTTTAGGAAGCAAGCACTGATAAGTAAAGAAAGGACTCTCTTATATGATGGCCTTGTTTATTGGAAAACTGCTACGGGTCGTTTCAAAGGTATTGTGGCTCCAACAGACCAGTTTCTCCTTCTTTCACATATGTTACTCATTTAATAGGACAGATTTTCAAAAGAAGAGTGGTTCAGAGATGGCAGGCACACACACAAACCCTGGGGAAGTGGAAAGATTCCCGTAGGCTCAAGTCATGAACCCCAGTAGGCAAATGCTACAAATCTTTGGTGGGAGTTTGCTGCCCCAAGCAAAACTCTTCATATATGTTTTATGAATTTGCAATTTGGGATACTTAAACCAAAGGAGCTGAGAATTCTGCTAATTGTTGGCACAGAAATATTACCCTGGCAAATGTAGTGTGTTGAACATGAGGCAGTACGCCCACACACCTAGAGTCTGTGTGCCAAGCCAGCTGGGGGCTCTCACGCCTTCGAGGGGAGAAATGAGCTCTGAAAGTCCTATTTCTTACTGAGTAATAAGATGCACAAATGTACATTTTGGCGGTGGTGCAGACTTTTCCTCAGTGCTCCTGTTTGGCATGACCTGGCATTAACCTATGTTCATCTAGTTAGACTCTAAGACCATTTATTCAGCTTCTGAAGGGCTGATTCTGATCCAGACTCTCTTGGCTCTGAGTACACACTATAGAATCACCTTGGGAGCTTAAAAAAAATCACCCATGTTCAAGTCTTCTCCCAGATATTTTGATTTTATTGGTCTAGGGATGAAGCCCAAGCATAGCAATGCCTAAAGGCTCCCAGCTGAGTCCACTGTGCAGCCGGGGTTAAGGACCACCGGTCTGCTCTCTGTCTCCTTAATGTATCTTAATAACTTCCTCAGGTAAGGGAGAGGAGGAGGTTGTTAATGTCTAGTTACTCCAAGGTAACTAGTTGCTCAAAGGTAACCCTTCGGAGGATTATCGAGCATTCGTGGTGTTTGCAACTAACAACCGAAATGGGATTTGTTGATGCAGCAGTGTTGCGGCTAAACATTAACCACAATTAGAACATTAACCAAACTAAGACATTAACCTGTCTATAGACCCCAGCGCCTCAAGTCCTTTGCTCTCGGTCCGTTTCATCACATGAGCCGTTTGCTGACTCTGTGTTAGGATGTTTAGTCGGCTAGTAAAGGTGAGTTCCTGTGAACAATTTGTGGGGCAGTGTATGATTATTGCAAACTGTGCCCGGGTCTAGACATAGTGATTCAGCAGATTTGCATACAGAATTCAAGGCAGAAGTCGCCCTCTAACAGTTACCATTAAGCTTCTTTTTCTAAAGGTGAGGGCTTGCTCCATTCTATTAGAACCTTGGTTTGTCAGATGTATTTTTTCCCCATTTTGAAGGCTACAGTATTAAATGCCGCTAGAAATTTAGCTATACCTCTAGTTACGCAAACATGCATGCTTAAACACAGCTAAATCTAAATTGTAGAGTTTATCTTTGGCTATCACAGCACAGGCATTTTCATAAAGGTTCTTTAATTACACTAAATCTTAGTCATCTTCTTTTTAATAAATTGGTTTAGGTTTCTACCACGAAATCAGAACATTTGATAAAAGTATTTGAATAGTAGCTCACTTCATTAATACTAGTAATATCTTTTCTTTGAAGATATCCTGGCTCTACTTCTAACTGATGTGCTGCTCTTTTTACAAGAAAAAGACCAGAAATACATCTTTGCAGCTGTTGTAAGTACACAGCCATGTGATACATATTTTAAATGGCCGAGTCCCACGTATCTTGGAAAAATGCCTAAAATTCCTTGTGAAATTGAGTAGTCGCTGGCAGGAGTGTACCCATTATATTCCCATTTAGTATTAGCGATTGCAGTGTACCAAGCATCTCATTTGGTTTAACAAGAGTGAAAAGTATTGATTTATCAGAGCCCGGAGTGGTAGTCAGCTAATTCAATTAACTGCTTGTTTAGTTGTCAATTGTTAACATAAAAATACTGTAGGACTTTGGTTCGAGTTGGTGGACAGGCACTGGCCTAAACCCCTCAAGTGACTCTCTGTCTGACTCTCTTGGCGTATCTTCTAGATCCCTCCCACCCCCTTCCCGACCCTGCTGTCCCAGGCACTCAGATGTTAATGCTGGCAACAGCGAGTCTCTTCTGGAATCTTGTTCTGTTTCCATTAGTCCATCCCTGCTTTACCCGTTGCTAGCCCTATTCATAACTATCATGATGTTCCTTCCACCAAACAAGAGGACACCATTGTGTTATCTAAAGTTTAAAGAAGTTTCTTCCTTATTTTGACTACAGTGACTACTAATTACAAAGATTATTCATATGAAGTGTATCATTGTAGTGTATTACATTAATCTCCTTGATGGTGCAGAGTTAGACTAGAAGTCAACCAGGGTTTAACTTTTTTTTTTTTTACACAGCATCTTATCCAAAATGACTCACTTTTAAAGAAGGAAAATGTCATAAATTAACTTTGTCAGCCTCATGGAACAGTAGGCCCTGTTAAAGGAAAGAATCTAAGATGCAATGCCATTGTGGGCATTACAGTGGTGGCTCTCTAAAATGGTTCTTATTTATCATCCATTGACTGATAGGACATTCGGGTACCACTAGTAGATGTGATCAGTTCCAACTGGTTAAAACCAAACCCAAAGCTTATCAAAGTTTCTCTTATGCCATTCAGAGCAAACAAAGAAGCATGCTTTTCCAGGGTGGATTTGGGGGAGGAAGAGGTTGGTGGAGTGCCTTTCCAGCCCATCTGTGCTTGTCAGGTAGCCCAGTAGGCCTTGTCCCCCTGTTGGGCACGTTGGGCTGATGCCAGGTTGCATAGGGTCAGGGATTACTTCACAAGGCTACTCCAGAGGCTAGCAAGGAGGTCTCCAACAAGTCCCCATGGCTCTGATGCATTTGAACTGTATATATTGCAGATTTCATGTAGACTTACTGATTTGTCCCTCAGCCTCTCTGTGCTGTTGTTTGGGATGTTGTGAACAGAGAGAAAGTAGGCAGGAAGGTGGAACCATTTTGTTTGTTGATGGGAGGTGAGGACCATGTAGAAGAGAAAACAAATGTGCACCACACCTTTACAGAAACAGAAGTTTGTTCAAAACCAGAGAGCTGAAAGATAAGCAAATTGTGCTTTCTTGGGTGTTATTACAGGTCACGTGACCTGCTCTTGGGTTGAAGGGTAGACACAGCATAAAGACAACTACCTTATTTTCTAAAACAACATAGCATATGGACTGAGATGAAGGTGTGATGCTCACCCAATAGTATGACTTGAAATATGGATCTGTCTTGTGCGACCTCTTCAAGAGTTACCTGTGCCAGCCTTAAACCACATTTGCTATGAAGTGAGATGTTAGGAGTGCAGTCCCCCAAATCCCAGAATGAAGGCGGCCACAGCTTAGCACCTCTTGGTAGAAGGTGCTTGGCTCTGGACAACAGTGAGATGATGCTGATGCTGTTTCATGGAGATGCTAGCCTGACACAGCGCAGCTTTGATAAAAGCCAGCTAAGCCCTTGTCCATGTCAGGGAGCAAAATAGAAAACATTACCCACAAAGAGTCGAGGGCACTGTGTTGTTCCAGCACATGCTTTTGAGTTGCATCATACACATTTAATTAGCACAGCCCTCCAGTCGTAAGGATCTTATAGTGGACACCATGGAGGAATTGCTGTATCAGCGAGGGTCATACAAGTGACTGGGTTTCCTGGTTCTCCTCTTGGCATTAGGGAAAGTTAGCATCATGGTCATACCCACAGGTAAGTTTCTCTGCTCTTTGTGCTGTTCGAGAAACTTCTTTAGGAAATGCTTAACTTGCTACATGTTACAAAAGACATGATGAATTTGGAAATGGCCAGAAGATGAGCAGCTGATACCAGCAGAAGAATGGTGTTCCTTTTTTTTAAAGATTTTATTTATTTATTTATGATAGACCAAGAGAGAGAGGCACAGGCACAGGCAGAGGTAGAAGCAGGCTCCATGCCGGGAGCCCGACGTGGGACTCGATCCTGGGACTCCAGGACCGGGCCCTGGGCCAAAGGCAGGCGCTAAACCGCGGAGCCACCCAGGGATCCCAAGAATGGCGTTCCTAAAGAGAATTTTGATTTTAAAGAGAACTCAGCGGCAAAGGGAGTAGGAACCCACATCCATGAAATGAGTAGGAACACATAGGTATGTTCATTAAATCATGGGTTACTGAGTCTAGGAGGATCTCCTGAATATTAAAGAAGCTAACTTCAAAATGAACAATAAAAGAGACAAGGGAACGTGGAGGGGTGCAGGTGCAAGTTCAAAGCAGGAAGAGTCTTAGCTCTCGCTGTCACTTGGGACTTTGAATGTCCTTCCCAGCAGATACTGGTGATGCCGTATCAGCCACTCCATGGAATCACAAATGGAGGCAGGGTGACGAGGCTAAATGTAGCAGTGACTTTTCCTCTTCCCCTGGGGGCAGAGGCTGTCAGCCTACCTGCAGGGATTGGCAGGAAACACACAGGAGGAACTGGGAGTGGGCTTGGGATTGGGGATCCCATGGCGAGTGCTGGAGACTGGAGCGAACTGGTGAGAACACGGCCTGTCTCGCTGAGGGCAGGGATGACTCGGCTACAGCCAGTGTGTTCAAGGGAGTACATGGGCCCATGATCGCCATTCTGCTTTGCGCAAGAACCTACACATCTACAGTTTGTTAAAAAAAAATTTTTTTAAAGGGGGACGGGAAATCCCCCAGCTTTTAAATGTTGACAACTGTTAAATCTGTTTTTAATATACTATGACACAAGTAAGACATCTCTGCAGGCTGGGTTAGGTCTGGGCATTAGCAGTTATTAACATCTGTTTCTAAGGTAGACCCGTTACTCCCATCCCCAAAGATTTAATTTGAATTCTTGATCATCTCTAGTGCTCTTGTGTGATCGGTATGCGTAATGATGGACATGCCTCTGACGCCTCCTCATCTGTTGGTGATCTAATTAATGCTGCTTTCTACCTGCTGACCTGTTTTTTTTTTTTTTCGTTTAAAACATATCTGGGGATCCCTGGGTGGCGCAGCAGTTTAGCGCCTGCCTTTGGCCCAGGGTGCGAGCCTGGAGACCCAGGATCAAATCCCACGTCAGGCTCCCAGTGCATGGAGCCTGCTTCTCCCTCTGCCTGTGTCTCTGCCTCTCTCTCTCTCACTGTGTGCCTATCACAAATAAATAAAAATTTAAAAAAAATAAATAAAACATATCTGACCTTACCACCTCCCCTCCTTCTGCAACACTTACCAACTGGTTCAGATCATTTCATCCTTGCTAATGTCTTAAGCAATTTAATTAATTTATTTTTAAAGATTTTATTTATTTATTCATGAGACACAGAGAGAAAGAGAGAGAGAGGCAGAGACACAGGCAGAGGGAGAAGCAGGCTCTATGCAGGGAGCCTGACGTGGGACTCGATCCCGGGACCTTGGGGTCATGCCCTGAGCCGAAGGCAGGTGCTCCCCTGCTGAGCCCCCCAGGTGCTCATGTCTTAAACAATTTAAACCCACTCTGCCCTCTTATATACTGAGGCCATTTACCTTGTAAGCTGAGGAGCCCAACTCAGTGCATTGGAAGAAGGAAAGCAAATAAGGTCTTAGGTGGTGTATCCATTACTGAATAAAAGATATTAATAGTGTTCAGGGGCTCTCCCTAATTAGAGAGGGCAGTGTTCAAAAAGTTGTCATTTTTTGGTTTTATTTTTTGCTGCTCTAAGAAGAAAGGGCTGAAGAGGTATTCTTAGAACACCCCTGCACACAACCCTAGACCCAGCGCAATGCTGGGAAAGTGGGCAAATGAGCCGTAAGGAGTCAGCCTTGCGGGATGCGGTGGCGTGTTCTGGGTAAAGGTATTGCTCAGTCCCCGAAGAAGGAGCCAAACCATGTACTGCTACTGACTCTAAACAGTGCTGAAAGCCACAAACCAAAGAAAATTCTTCATACTTAGCCCCAGAACTGTTTACCTCCCACAGGGATTCTTTTGGTCATGATTTCAACTACGGCTCCCCGCCTGAATCAGCATTATCATCCTCTTCCTCATCACCAACTCCCCAGTGCTTAGAATGGGACGTTGGGAGGTCACAGCGAGTGTTTGTACAAGAGGTGATTCCGTCATAGCCTGTGCACCAAAGTTCAGCTTATCTCCTATTCCGTTCTGCTAGAGTCGTGCCCAGACGCGTACTGAAAGCCGCGTACTGAAAGCCGCGTACTGAAAGCCGAGTGCATGCCAAGCACTGAGCTAGGAGTACAAAGATGAATCCGACCATTCCCGCCTGCCAGAGGCTCATGCAGGTGGTGGGGAGAAGAGGCCTTGGCAGGTGGAATTATAGAAGTTTAGTTGCTCTGAACTGCGGTTGCAGAAAACCCTGGTTATGCTTAGGGAACCTGAGGTCATGCGCCCTCCTCGCTGTCATTTTCATGGTCTGCCCTAAACACTGCTAACTCCAACGGACTCGTAGGCCTTCCACCCGCCTCCATCTCTCAGTCATAGCTGATGCACTATTTTCCATCCCACGCCCCTTCTAGAAAAGCCCCCAAGCCCCCGACTACCTACGGCATTTTGATACTCTCACTGCTCTGATTGCTCCAAAGTGGTCCCTTTAAGCCGCTGATTCTTAAGGATACGCATCCTCCTGTATCCTTCCTCTCCATCCTCTCTCCGCCGTGCCCTTCCTGTTGGAGATCTTCCCAACTTGCACGGCGCCTTTGAGAAGTCAAAGTGACATGACTCGCCTGATAACTCTCGCTTTCCCCAGCGAACGTGTTTGGCAAGACCTTTGCTTTACCTGCACGCCTTCCTATTTTATGTAGGATCAGAAGCCATCGGTTATTTCCCTTCAGAAGCTCATTGCTAGAGAAGTCGCCAACGAGGAAAGAGGAATGTTCCTGATCAGTGCATCCTCTGCTGGTCCTGAGATGTACGAAATTCACACCAACTCCAAGGAGGAACGAAATAACTGGATGAGACGAATCCAACAGGCCGTGGAAAGGTAACCCTTCCTTCTGTCCACACTCTGGGGGATGGCCTTGTTCACCTGGGGAAAGCGTTCTGACCATGTTTCCTCTGCATGAACCCTCCGCCTCAGCCAGAGTGGCCTGCTCCCCGCCCCCCGCCCCTGCCTGTGATAGCCTCTCACCTGCAGCTCTGTCCTCTGCGCCTCCCTGCATGTACAGCCCTACCCCCTCTACCTGTGTGGATCCTGCTCACCCTTGGTGCAGCTCAGGGCTTCCCTCCTTCATGAAGACCTCTTCGGCTCCAGGGGTCTCTTCCTTCCCTGAGATTCTTGATCATCCGCTCTCTCGAGCATTTGCTCAGTGCTTGACGTAAACCGCCTTGTCGCTCTGACCTTTCCCTGCGGATACGTGTTCGTTAGACTGGAAGCTCCTCGGGGCAGGGGCCGTGCCTTTTGGTTGCTCTTTATGTCCAATTCTGAAGAATCATCCAATAAACATTTTTCAATTGGTGGATTGAAGTGTTCTAAGTCAGTTTCCTTCTCATCACTTGTGTTTTTAATGACTTTTTTGAGAAACAAGATGGGGTGAGGGTGAGCATTCTTTTTTTATTATTATTCATTTATGATAGTCACACACAGAGAGAGAGGCAGAGACACAGGCAGAGGGAGAAGCAGGCTCCATGCACCGGGAGCCTGACGTGGGATTCGATCCCAGGTCTCCAGGATCACGCCCTGGGCCAAAGGCAGGCGCTAAACCACTGCGCCACCCAGGGATCCCAAGGGGGTGAGCATTCTTAATGGTAATTTGATGAGATGGATCTGGAATGATGTTTTGTAAAACTCCTCCCCCTCAACTGCACCCCACCCGACCTGCCACCCTACCTCTGTCTCCTCCAACTCCCTCCACTCTGTCCCATTAAGAAGTAGACGCATGTAGTAGAAAGCAAAACTTTGTGTTTGAGTTGCACCTACTGGAGTGTTGGTAGTGTAAGGTGTGGGGGTCCACGTGTACGTGAGCGCATGTTTGTGTATGTGTGTGTGTGTTTGGATTTTTGAGTAATCCTGTACTTCTGACTCTGAGAGTGATGTGTTGTGCAAGGTCCTTTGTATACTCAAGAAAACCAGATATCTTGGCCTGAGGGCACGAACGGTTTTCTTTATGCTGAATTTTTCTTTTCGGAATAATGCTGTCACCAAGTCCCCACGTCTTACTAACGAACCTAAAGATGTTTGGATTTGGTTTCAGTTGTCTGTTTTGACTGTTGTCTTTTCAAGTTGCCCAGAAGAAGAAGGGGGAAGGACAAGTGAATCTGATGAAGAGAGGCGGAAAGCTGAAGCAAGAGTGGCCAAAATCCAGCAATGTCAAGGTACCGTGCGGTCATCTCCGCTTCCCTGGCTGGGGTGTTCTCCTTGGAGGAAGCCCTGGGTCATGAATGGGAGGGTTGTGATTAAATGTTTAATCTAATTCTATGTGCCTGAGGCTCACCCACCACTCTTCAGGACAAAAAGCATTGGCTCGAGGAGTGTTCGAATGAGACAACTGTCTCCCTCCTTCCTCCTTAGTGATTTAAGATATAACACATTTTCCAAAAAAAAAAAAAAAAATGGGCACATAATATACATGAAAGAAGAATTGTGAGCTGTGTGGTGCAGACAGGTGGTGGAGTCATCGTGCAGTGGTGTGATCGGGGTCCCGACACTGTCAGGTCATAGTTGTGTGAGTGTGGACGAGGAGCCCCTTGACTCTGCGCGTCAGTTTCCAAGTCTGTGAATTAAGGAACTCAGATTAGCTCAGGAAGTCTCATCTCTAGCTGGACAACAGAATTACCTTGGAAGTTTTATAAAAACACTGATGCCTGGGCCCCATGCTCATCCAGTTCACTCAGAATCTATGGAAGGTGGCTGTAGATGTCAGTGTTTTAAACTCTTCCCAGGTGATACGGAGGTAGACTGAGAAGCCCTGGAATTAGATGCTGGTCAGGGCCCCTTTAAACTGGAAGAATTTTAAGTGTTGGGATGTGTTAGGATCAGAGGAAAATGATACAGGCAGAGATGGTCAAAGAAATTGGATGTTTAGAAACAAAAACATAAACTAGTAGGTTTGGCTTTAACCAAGATGGGCTGAAGCCCAAGTAGCTTCAGTCCTTTTGCCTCGTTTTCCCTTGTGGGCACCAGTCAGTATGAACAGAGCCACCTCAATTTTCATTCCCGAGCTTAGCATTTACTCTTAATAGAAAACAGCCTGAACAAAAGAATAGTCATGCAATTTTTTTTTTTCTGGAATTAGCAGCATTTTCGGAGTACAGTAAATGTACAGAAAAGACAGGGGAAGCTCAGAGTGGTTAAGTCACTCGCTGGAGGCTCTAGTCACTAAGTGGAATAACTAGGAGTTGAACCTGGTTCCGTCCCACCCCCAACAACTCATACTTGACCCGTGAGACCATACTGCTTGCGGACGAGGAACCTCTTTATCTTAGAGCTTGGGTTTTCATACAGTTGCTGTATCCATCCGATAACCTTCCATGGTAAATACTGTTTCATAGAAATACTCAGTAACCAAGACCAACAGATTTGCGCATATTTGGAGGAGAAGCTGCATATCTACGCTGAACTTGGAGAACTGAGTGGATTCAAGGATGTCCATCTAGAGCCCCACCTCCTCATCAAACCTGACCCAGGGGAGCCTCCCCAGGCAGCCTCATTACTAGCAGCAGCCCTGAGAGAAGGTAAGTTGCTTCCAAAACTATTTCGTCTAACAAGTTCAGGAAATGTTTATTCCACGTGCCATGCCCTGTGGTCTTGCTCCTAAGACAAAGTTCCAACTGCGCTATGGTCCACATTCCATAAGGTGTTCCCCCACACCTTACACTACCAACACTCCAGTAGGTGCAACTCAAAATTTTACTGCAAAATAAAAGGAAATAGATGTGTCGGGTTGTGTCAAGTACTATGAAGAAAACAAAGTGTCGCTCAAGAGGTAAATGGGTGGAGAAGGTGGCATGTACATACAATAGAACCTCAGCCATAAAAAGGAGTGAGATCTGGCCATTTGCAACCACATGGATGGACCCAGAGGCTGTAATGCTAAGTGAAAGAAGTCAGACAGAGAAAGACGACTATCATACGATTTCACCCGTTTGTGGAGTTTAGGAAACAAAACAAATGAACGCATCAGATAAGAGAAAAACCCAAAAAAGACTTAAATACAGAGAACAAATTGGTAGTTTTCAGAGGGGAGGTGGTAGAGGGATGAGTGAAATAGGGGATGAGGATCAAGAGTACAGTCACCATGATGGGCGCTGATGAATACACAGAATCATTGAATTACTGTATTGTGCACCTGAAATTAATAGAACTATGTTCACGATACTTCAGTAAAAAAAATAATAAAGATGGCTTTATTTGGAAAACTATAGAGGACAGTTGCTTCAATGAAGATTTTAATGAAGTCTGAACCCTACTTAAACAGGGGCGCCTGGGTGGCCTAGTAAAGTTAAGCATCTGACTCTCGATTTCAGCTCAGGTCATGGTCTCAGGGTCTTGGGATTGAGCCCTGCGTTGGGCTCCGTGCTCAGCGGGGAGTCTGCTTGAGATTCTCTCTCTCCCTCCCGCCCTTCCCCACCCAGCTACGTGCTCATGTGCACACGCTCTCTTTCTCTCTGTAAAATAAATACATCTTTAAAAAAAAAAAAGATAAATGGGATAGGGAGTATGGAGGGGGATTGAGTGGGGAGGTTGTATGTGAGTTGGAGCGACCAGGGAAGGCCTCTCTGGTACGGCAATATGCAAGCAGACACAGGGAAGCGGAAAAGCCATGTAGGCACCTGGGGAAAGGATGCTGCAGACACAGAGAAGTGGCGAAGGTCCCGAGGCAGGTGCACGGCAAGCCTGAGGCCTCGCAAGGAGGACCATGCGGGTCGAGTGAAGGGAGGGGTGCAGAGCAGCTGACGGGTCAGAGCCAACTACCCCTCACATGACACGGACCTGATTGAGGCGAGGAAGGAGGTTGGAGTCTACTCCAAACTGGGGTATGTGATGTGTGTGCCAGAAGGAGCCCTCTGACTGCTGTGCGGAGAATGGACTAGAAGGGGGCAAAGTTCGAGTATGGGTAATAACAACATTGAGGGTATAACCTTGGGAGCTGGTGGCTGAGGCGGGCGGAGGATAAGATTACTGGGGAAATGACGTCACAGAGACCTGAGGCCAAGGTGTCAGAAGGATCATGCTCGTGGATGCAATTCCTGGGAATTTTGAGGGGAGGAGCATTTGGGGAAGGGAGAAACTTGCGCCAGGTGCTAAGTTGTTCAAATGATCGGCAAGTGCCGTTCAAGTGAACGTTCAAGTGAACGGCAACAAGGAGGGTGGGCGGTGTGATCCGATGGCAGGGAATGGAAAGAACAAGGGGGTCAGGGGAAGGGATAATAGTCTGGAAGTGTTGATAGTGACCATGGGTTTGAGAGAGAACACAGCCACCACCTGAGAGTGCGGTGGGCGGCGCAGACAAAGTTTGGTGGGTGCCCGATGGTGGGTGCAATGGTCCCACCACCCATTTTTGTGAATATGGTTGCACTGCAGCAAACCCTGCTTTCTCGCTGCAGTGCTGACGGGGAAGAGCTGCCGGGGGCCGCGTGGCCACGGAGCCTAAAACGTATCCAGTCTGGTCCCTGGTACACCGAGCTCTGGCCGGGAACCTCGAGACAGCAGCTCTGGGGCATCTGGAGATGGTGACAACTGTCATCCTTATGTGATCAGGAAACTGAGGGCTTGAGAAGGGCCTAGAGACTGTCTGAGTTGGGGACGAGTGACGGAATCACTCGTTCATTCACGCCTTCAGCATTCCATGGGCACCCACCCCGGGCTCCGCGTTGGCCTGTGGGGTAAGACTCTGCACGGCTGCCCCGGGGGTGGCCCAGGCCCTGGGAAAGGCACAGCAGGGAGCGCGGCCAGAGGCGGCGGGGGCGCAGGTGCCGGTCACTACGCTGTACACCTGACACACCAGCGCGTGCCGGTGCGTGTCGCTGGTCAGCGCAGAAAGGGGAACGAATGCTCGTCGGGAAGGAGCACGGACGGTCCACAGGGAACGAGAGGACTCCACGAGATCCCGGGAAAATAAGGATGGGCTGCGGCGGCCTTGCTGCGGGAAAGGCAGTGGAGGCGACCCGAGGCGAGAGGGGGGAGCCAGCTGCCTGGGGACCCGCGGGCGGGAGGGGTATGCGCTGCCCCGACTGTGGGGCAGGATCTTCGCGGGCTCTGGTCAAAACAGACACTTTTACTCCAAAATCCGTAGAAAGTTCCAGGATGCTTTTAATTGTGAGAGTGGCATGACCGGGAGCTGGGGGGTGGTGGGAGGAAGGGGGCGGGTGCCTGGGGATGAGTGAGTGGGACAGAGCTGGTGGGCGCGTGGGGCAGAGGTGCAGCGGGGCACGGGGACACCCCCCCCCCCCCCGTAGACCCCCCGCGGGTGGTGGCCTGGTTGTAGCCTTGCAGGTTGAAAGCCTTTATTGTAAATGGGAACATCGCTTCCTTGGTGTGGCGGTCAGCAGCCTTACCAGGTCCCAAGAGGAGCCTTTGTTATTTAAAATGCACGTTCCCTGTCTTTTCCCCTAGTAGCTGTAAGTGAGGACTGGGGATCCTCACCAGGATTTTTTAAGGCACAGGTGGGGAAATCTCTTTCGGAGGATAGCTATGACTGAGTAGTAATCTGTGTACCTAAAATCATATTTAAGTTAATTGAAAATCAGAAAGCTTTTCGGCAGACTGATGTACTGAAAATTAAATTTGAGATTTTTTTTAATAGAATGCATCTTTTTAATTTTCTGTTATAAAATGATGCATCTTTTCATTAATTTTCTGTTATATAATGATGCTTAAGGGACACCTCGGTGGCTCAGTGGTTGAGCCTCTGCCTTCAGCCCAGGGCGTGACCCTGGGGTCCTGGGATCGAGTCCCACGTCCCCACAGGGAGCCTGCTTCTCCCTCCGCTTGTATCCCTGCCTCTCTCTGTGTCTCTCCTGAATAAATGAAGTCTTTAAAAAAATAAAATAAAATACTGCTTGAAGTATCAGTCTAGATTGCAAGTTGGCAAACTTTTTTCTATGCAGAGCCAGATAGTAAATATTTTAGGCTTTGCAGGCCGCATACAGTTTCCGGGACACATCCTCCTTCATGTGTGTGGGGGAGCTCATCTGTACACTTAAATCTTTAAAATGTAAAAACCATTTTAAGCTCCAAGGCCATGTAACAGCAGACAGAGGCCACATAGGGTTTGCCGACCCTGGATCTAGATCAAACTTTGTGCATTTGGTCTCTAAATCATGTCTTCTTTCTTCTCCCTTCTTAGCGGAGAGCCTGCAGGTTGCCGTGAAGGCCTCACAAGCGGGTGATGCTCGCCCATCACCTGAGGAGGGTTCTGCAGAACCTGCGGTTGCAGATGCACAGGGTCCTCCCGAGGAGCCAGGATCATCTCCAGCCTGTAAGTGAAAGTTCGGGCCTCACCCCTGAGCCTGAACACAACCTCTGGAACACACAGTGGTCGTGTGAAATGAAGGCAACGGCTCTGTCCCTATTTGCAGGAGACTGGATGCATTTTTTTTTTTTTTAAATGAGAGAAAACCTGAGACCAGATAGGCTCTGGCCTGACTTACCTAGATCATGACTCTGGTGTTCCAAGCACGGAGATTCCGAGAACAGTCAGCTGGCGGGTCTGCTGCTCTCTTACCCAGGCAAGCTTCGTTACCATCCCAACCCCGACCCTGCCTCATTTTTTTTTTTTTTTGATAAAACTTACAGAATAGTTTGGAATATGGTTTTGAAAGAATTTTTAAACTTCGGATTTATTTTTTTTTTTTTAAATGGGTCCCTGCAGTTCACTAAAGAGCAAGTCCTTTGGCTTAATCTCAGAGGCATCCACCGAGCCAACATAACCCAGAAAACTAGAATCTTAAAACATCCCCACAGACACGCAGTTGGGTGGTGTGATTAAAGGCAGAAGTGCCAGAAAATTCTTGATCTTTGTCATCATACATTTTAATTCACTAAAGGCACCGTGTCCAGTATATTTTAAAATACGGAAAAATGTCACGTAGGGAATTAGGGGACTTCTCGGAACCTAATGATGTTACATGTATGAGCTGAATACTTAATTTCCTACAGATTTCTGAGAGAAGAGCATAAAAGCATATTTTTTATTGTATTTGGGTGATAAAAACCTCGACTTCCACCAGCCTGTATTAGACACAAGACAAAACATCTTTATTAGCCAGGGATTGGAGGCTTAAGTGGTCTCTGAATCGCTTAAACAGCATCCCTGGGTCAACTGAGACACAAGGAGGCCGTGCAGTTTTAAGACTTTACTTTTTTGAGATGAGCTCTAATAATTATTTTGTCCTCTCAAATTCTGCTTTATCCAATCCTGCATTTGTATTTTCAGAAAGTGCACACATGTTTTTCGTTTTGACGCAGCCCAGACTCCTCAGGGGAGTTGTGCTGCCCTGGGTGATTTCCTTTTAAAAGGAGAAACGCGTTATGCCATCGAGAGAGGGAGTTCCTTCTATAAATACACCCCGGGGATCCACTGCCTCCGCCTCACCCCGGGGACAGCTGGGGAGGCTCCACTCAGCCCCTGCAGCTGCTCAGAGCACACGGCTGCACCTTCCCTCTCTCCAGACCAGGCAGCGAGGTTCTCCCCATCTGTACCATGTCCCCCATGATCGGGAGAGGCCCCAGGGACACCCGTGACTCGGGTCAAAACCATCAAGAGGCTGTTTGCAGTGCCCTGACCCCAGGATTCACAGACGGGCAGGGGCGGGTTGACATGGTCCTGTTCCCCCGAAGGCCTCTTCCTTTCTGGGCTAACCCTGGTGCCCCCAAGGGTTGGATTCTCTTATTAAGGTTAGTGGGGGTAAAAGATTAATATTCCTTAAATGAGAGTGTGTACCTGACTGGGCCAGTTCTTTAACTTTCAGGACTGGGTCCTTCTAAGTCAAGCCCAGTATGACAAAATGAAGCCATAGACCAAGCGAAGCCTCCCCTGCGTAGTCCTCGGTGTTACCTGGTCAGGTGGATGAGTATAATCTAGTCCTTCAAAAGTCCTGGAGATCTGAAAAGGAACAGAGGGATCTGATCCCTTGGCTCACCATCAACTCCTTTGCCCGTTTGATGGTCCCCATTGCCATGGAGTGGGGAGGAGGGCGAGAGCGACAATGGCTAATGCTGTGGTGATGCCGTGGGTATCTCTCTGAGAAGTAAGTATAATACCCAGCAGCGGAACCGCATTTCGAGCGACAGAGACATTTTTTAAATCAGATTTTTTAAAAGATTTTATTTATTTATTCATGAAAGACAGAGAGAGGCAGAGACCCAGGCAGAGGGAGAAGCAGGCTCCATGCAGGGAACCTGATGTGGGACTCGATCCTGAGTCTCCAGGGTCACGCCCTGGGCTGAAGGCAGACGCCAAACCGCTGAGCCACCCAGGGATCCCCAGATGCATTTCTATAAAAAGTCTCTTCACTGTAAGTGAGAACCGTTGACCGGCTCGGGCAAAATGGACCTGATTTTCAGTTGATAAAATCTGAAGCCGTTAACCGTTTAAACAGAAAAGTTTTTTGTGATAGAAGTGGCCTTTGGAGGCCCTAGAGGACTTCCATGGGGAGAAGAAGTCTTCCCTCCATCAGAGATGGCACCGTGTGTCACAGAGCGAGTGCTCGCTAGGGCCCTGTTTGAACGTGGTTCCAATAACAGTCTGGGTGTGAAAGTGCTTTGGGGAATCTAGTTTAAATCATCGTAAGGCGAGCATAGCATAAGACTTTACTGAGGTCATGTGGACACAGAAGTAAAATCGCACCAGCAGAGATTTGACGATTTAAGCAGCAGAGATTAATCGATGTCTGGTACTTAAAAAAAATACTTCTGAACTAGAAACATCTCTGCATTTCACAGGTCAGACATACAGATTTCAAAAGTCATTGTGGATCTAGAGGATGAGCAAGTATTGTGAGGGGGAAAAAAACCACTCGGACATTGTCTTTATAAAGCTATTTGGAGGTGGGGACGAGCTCCTCTTTGCAGGACCGAGAGCTCCTCCCGGATGAGCCATCTGGGCCCTGCGTAGAGGGGTGCTCGGCTCCCGTCGTTGGGTCCGTGCTCCTCTGCATGGTCAGCCGCCCCTGCCCGGCCACTGGGGAGCCTTTCGCCGAGCCGTCTCCTTAGACCTGGCTCTGCCCGCCCTTGCTTGAGCCCCACAGTGTCTGTTTTCAGTGTCCTCCTCCCCACTGGCTTTTCCCTAGCTAGCAAGCATGGGATGTAGCGTCTGCCCTCCCTGCATCACCAACATCACGGGGAGGTCCTGTCCGCAAGAAAGAAAAATGAAAAGATGGGCGATGCCACCCGCCAGCTTGGTATCGACTAGCGTGTAAGCTCCCCGAGGGCAGGGACTCCACGCTCTGCACTGCGTCTGCCCCTCGTGTGAGGCTGTGTCGTACGCGTGATTTTGTGTCTCTTATCTCGAAATATGTGTCAGCTGTGTACGTGTACGAAATACGTGCGCTCGCTGACGTTTGATGATGTCCTCTCTGTTTCTGTCTCGATGGCGTGCTTGCAGCACTAGTCACAGAAGGGACAGGAGGAAGAGGCTGTTGGGATGTGGATCCTGGCCCCCAGGGTGTGGGAACCGACTTGGCGGTCTCTGATGCAGGGGAGAAGGTATTGTGAACCAATTTGCTAGTAAATGGCACCCGTTGCTCTGTGTTGTGACGTGACCCCAGGGCCCGGTCTGTCCCGAGCCACGAGGGGTCGGGAGCCTTCTCCACAGCTGTTCTCCGTGTCCGTGCTCTGCTTTGGTCTTTCTAACCTTCAAGTCCCTCAAGATGTTCTCGCTCTTCCTGGATCATGTAGGTGTACGCCAAGAAACGGTTTAAAAATCATTAAAAGGATTTAAAACCCTAATGTGTGTGTGTCTGCGCACTCTTACTTCTGGTCTCGCTTCTGCTCCCGTCCCTGCAAGGCTCTGGCTTCCACCCGCTGCCCTTGGCCCCGCTTGGGGACGCAGCCCTGGAGTCCGGCGGCGCTAAAGTGGCAGCAACGGTGTTGCCCTGGGCCCCCATGGCTGCTCCACCTTCTCTTACCTTCATTTCCCTGTCTCCACTCACATTGTCACCTGCTTTTTATTTTTTTTTTAAGATTTTATTTATTTATTTATAGAGAGGCAGAGACCCAGGCAGAGGGAGAAGCAGGCTCCATGCAGGGAGCCTGATGTGGGACTCGATCCCGGGACTCCAGGATCATGGCCTGGGCTGAAGGCAGCGCTAAACCGCTGAGCCACCCGGGCTGCCTTTTTTTTGTGTGTGTGTGACACTTTTAATCAACCTGATTTTGGCTTGGGGCTAATAGGTTCCAAAACGCCTTTTTTTGGGGGGGGGGGGGGACATAGTTTTCAAGTGACACTCACTTAAACACTAAATGCATGAAACTTCCTGTTCACTTCCAATGAAGCCAGGATGTCAGAAATTGGGAATGAGAATATGATCCTGGGAGGTGGCTGCTTGGCCTCCCCAGGCTTGGCTGGGTCTCAGGAGTTTCAGTTTTATCGAAATTCGTATTAGGCACATTACCAGATAACAGTATGTGCTAACGTGGAAAAATGACATGCCGTCTATTTAGGAGATGACTTCTATAGTATATGTTCTTGCATATATTACATATGACTGAGACACCCGGTCCAAAGATTTTTTTTTTCTGGGGGGATGGTTTTCTTTCTTTTTTTTTTTATATATAAATTTATTTTTTTATTGGTGTTCAGTTTGCCAACATATAGAATAACACTCAGTCCAAAGATTTTTAAAAACCCAAAGCAAATGTGGCTGTGATTTAGTTTCGCCTTTTTTTTTTTTTAAACTTCATAGGCCAAGATAAAAATAGGAATGCAATATTTTACTCTGCTTACTCTGACTGTAAGCTTTCTGACTTGTTGCTTCTTTAAAACATTCCTACTTTGGTCATCCCTTTCAGCACAGACTTCATTTTTCGGTCTGAAGCTTCCAGCTGCCTTTGTCCTAGAGGAAGGGAGGCGGGGAAGGAGGGCTGGTTAGTTAGTAATAGTCTTTTCTTGAATGGAAATCCTGGCGGCTCCCACCCCTAAGGTCTTTTTTCTTCCATGATGGGGTCAAAGGTAAGTGAAATCTGAGAGGTGTGGGTTCCCGCCTACCTGGAAGAGTTTTAATAAGGCATTTGAGGAAATGAACTGACAGGGCAGGGATCACCAGAAATCAAACATTAAAAAAAAAAAAAAAAAAAAAAAAAAGCATGTGATGGGTATTTAGTCATTAGCTTCCCCACTAAGATAAGGTCTTAAATTTTTTTTTTTTTTTTTTTTTTTTCTGAAAGAGTCTTAAAAATCTGTGCTGCAGCCGGCAAAGTCCCTGGGGTGTCAGTCACCATCACCAGCTGCAGCCCTGCACAGGGACCACAAGGGGGAGGGCCAGCTCCACGAAAAGTAGGACACTACACAGCTCAGGCTTGTATCAGGCTTCGTGGTTCTTGGGAGTAAGTAATCACGTGTGGTGTAATCCAACCCCTCTCTGTGTTTCTAATTTGTACAGAGCATAAAAATTCTACAGCATACGATTTTCTTATTACAAAGGTAATGAGGGACAGAACCACCAGGGCAGAGAGAACTCTAGAATTCGCTAGAGGATGGGGGGCCGTCCCCGGTATGGTGGAGGGGGGCCGTGGCTGGACTCCAGACTTCACGTCCCTTTCCATCCTTTGTCCTTCCTGTGTAGGAGGTTCTGCTCAGTAAGGAAACCTTCGATGGGTGGTATGGTGAGGAGGGTGGGCAGGGAAGAAAGGAGCTGGCCATCTCCTCAAAGCGTCACCGGCCTAAACTAATGGAACAAGCCCAGAGTTACCGGAGAACATGACCAGAGCTGTTTCTCGTGGGTTCGATTTAAAGCTGCTCAGATATAGGCCACAGCATCCTGGGGACTACAGGCTCTAGGAAGGCAGGGAACCCAACGGCCTCCCCCAGCGGCAGGCGGCGAGCACGCAGCAGGTCCACACCGTTCGTCTATAGGACGGAGTGTGAGCGTCCGTCAGATGCTGGGTGTCCTTGTTAAATTTGCAGACACGGCATTAAACACACGTAAGAAGTCCTGCTACTCATTGGCATCCATCCCAGTGAAAGAAGACAGGCAATAAATGAATAGACAAGTGTTCAATTCAATTCTGGAAACTGGAAATCCTCACTGTCCACATGTGTCTCTAGTGTGTACACCAGGGAGACAAAGAATGAAACCTAGACCCCCTCCCCCTGGAGCAGATGGTCTCCAGCCTCGCTCAAGGCCTCTGCTGGTCGAGCTTTTCCTAAAGGCAATCACAGATGCGTCCAGTGGTCTCAGAGTAGGATCCAGGAGGGCAGGCCAGCGAAGTGCTGGCCCCTGGGCCACCCCTGGGTCTGGGTTTCCTCTCCTGACCACTGGCTCTTTGGGCTTTGTGAATCTTGGACACGGAGATGGGAGCTAGAAGTCAGGCACGGTGTTCTCTGGCTTCCAAATCTGGCCTCCAGGATGTAGGGAGCCAACCTGGCCTGGGGGCCAACTTCACTCTGGTCACAGAGAGCACAGTTGACAGTGTGGTTTCCACAAGGTAAATATTGTCACTTGCTGAGAGAGTGCAGAGCTTCCCCGCTGTCATCCCGTGTTGTTTTTTAAAGGGATGTTTGGGTGAAAAGTCGCCCTGCTTCTCAAATACAGAGTTTGCACAGATGGAGGCTCTCCTGGAGGTGTGTGTGGGGGGGGGGTGTTTAATTCTGTAGGCTTTGCTTTCTGGAGGGAAAGAGGGTCTATAGAAGAGTTTTGAGGCAGTGAATTGATGTATCTGAGGTCGTACGTTTTGGAACACTAGGTGCAGCTTTTCAAAAGTAGAACCGTTATTCATTTTCTTATTTTTTTACATATTTTAGGTGGAATATAGAAGTTTCACGGTTTCTTCACAGTCAGAGGTGAGCTATATACACTTGAAATATATCATTATCCTCTCTTTATTTTTGAATAACGAATGCTTTTTCAAGAATTTGACTCTTACAACCTTACCTTCCAGATTATACAAGCGATCCAGAATTTAACCCGACTCCTCTATAGCCTTCAGGTAATTGTGCTCCTCTAATCTTTTTTTTTTTTTTTAAGATTTTATTTATTTATTCAAGACAGAGAGAGAGAGGCAGAGACATGGGCAGAGGGAGAAGCAGGCTCCATGCAGGGA
This sequence comes from Canis lupus baileyi, assembly GCF_048164855.1. Lineage (NCBI taxonomy): Eukaryota > Metazoa > Chordata > Mammalia > Carnivora > Canidae > Canis > Canis lupus. The sequence continues at coordinate 57,349,563 of NC_132842.1, forward strand.
GGGACTTGATCAAGGGACTCCAGGATCATGCCCTGGCTGCAGGTGGCGCTAAACCGCTGGGCCATGGGGGCTGCCTTTTTTTTTTTTTTTTTTTTTTAATATTTTAGCTCCTCTAATCTTTGACCTTGTGAATGTTTCTTGTAACGCAATTAATTTTATTAGATGATTCCCAGACATTAAAAATTAGAGCATTTGAGAAGTAGCGAATGATCTTAAAAGAATGCCAGTTCCCAAAGCGTAATCCCGCTAGTTGCCTAGAACTTCACCTGGTATTGTAATCACCAGGCAACATGACAACTTTTTATACCATTCTTCTCTGAAACCATAAAACAGTTCATATCTTTAAAAAATATTAATGACTATGATTTGGCTTGAAGTTTACAGTGAAGCTCTTAGGTGACTATAGCATGACTTCACATTTTCTGGTGAAAACTTAAATTCACACCTGAACTTTCACTTTCTCATATGGACTTGGGCCTTTAGGGAAGTAAAGTAATTCATGTGTTCCTTCATTCTTTTGTTTGTTCATCCGCCCAGCATTTATTGAGCACGCTCTCCATGCTGGGCGCTATGCTGAGGGCTGAGCACAGAAAGGCCGATGGGCTACAATGCCTACCATTGAATGGCTTACTCTCTTTCAAGGAAAGACAGGCATAAAAGTTGTGCTTGCATTTAGGATTACAGGGTTGGATGATCCCTTAGTTCATGCACAAGAAGGCCAAATACATGAATTGCTCAACTTATAGATTAAAAACATTTTAATGCTATCAAAGCAGTATTAGTGTTAAATATAAATTGGTAGGAAAATTTGAGGATGTAAGTAAATATAACAGCTGGTGATTCTACAGAGAGAATTACTATTGTTATGTTGGTATATGTCCCAGTTGTTTTTTTTTAAGATTTCATTTATTTTTTATTTTTTTTTAAATATTTTATTTATTTATTCATGAGAGAGAGAGAGAGAGAGAGGCAGAGACACAGGCAGAGGGAGAAGCAGGCTCCCTGCGGGGATCCCGACGCAGGACTCGATCCTGGGACTCCAGGATCACGCCCTGGGCTGAAGGTGGTATTAAACCTCTGAGCCACCCGGGCTGCCCTATTTATTTTAGAGAGAACTTGAGTGAGGGGAGGGGCAAAAGAGACAGGAAAGATAGATCCTCAAGCAGACTTCACACCAAGTGTGGAGCGCAATGTGAGGCTTGATCCCACGACCCTGAGATCATGACTTGAGCCGAAATCAAGATTGGATGCTGAACCACCTGAGCCGCCCAGGGGCTCCTCCCTCCAGTTTTTTTAGAATCCTTTTATATACACTCTAACAATGTACTTTTGTATGGGTTCAGCTATTACTCTAGCACGATTTTTGGTGGCTGTATAATATTCAAGTCTGTGGAACTTACCGAGTTCTTCAAAACTACACCTCTGTATTAAGTCCATTAGATATTCCTGTACACTAATCTCTTTGAACATAGCTGAGTGTTTCCTTGGGATAAGTCACTAGAATTATTATTTTTTTTAGATTTTTAATAGATATTACCCAAATAATCAAACCCATCAACATCCCTCTCTCTTCCTCAATTTGAAAATAGGTCAAGGTATCCAATTACCTTAATTTTCATTTCTGTGGTTACTGTCGAAACTAAACTCCTCCCCCTCCCATAATGGTTTATTAGCCATTCATACTCCATCTCTTATACTTCTTGGATATTAAAAAAAATAAAGTCTGACTTTAAGTTTTCACCAGAAAACAATGTAAAGTCATGCTACATTTGATATTTTCTTATTTATACTTTGCATCAAGACTTCTTTCTTTTATGCCTTATTGATCATCTGCCTATTGCTCTCATACAAGTATCTTAAAAATTAAAGTTTTTTATTGTATTTGAATATAGGGCAGTGATAATCTCTTAATCTTTTTCTATGCTTATTTCTATATTCATAAGAGATTTCAATCACTCTGACAGGTTTCTTACCTTCCTATTAGGACTGATAAATTAAAATTTCCTATTTATGAATGAAATTGGAGACTTGTCACTTTTGCAGTAATTAGTCCTCTTGTTGGAGAACATGCTGTTGGTCATCTCTTAGATAAAAGAAAGCTGTTTGGGTTAAACAGTTCTATTCTTTGGACTATTCCTGATAGAAAGTTAAAATTTGAAAGTAGTGATACTATGGCTAGTCTTCAATACTTACATCAATTTGATTCTCTTGGCTTTTACTTCGTCTTACTTCTGGAAACATATTAAGTAATTGTGGCAGTAGCAAGCATCCTTGTCTTGTACAAGATCTAACAGGAATACCTTTGATGTCTGACATTAAACATGCTGGCCTGGGATAGGTGTTCTTAGAGTTGATTTATCATAGGATCAAACATTCTTTCTTTTACATTTTAACTGAGAAATGGGTATAGTTTGAGCATAGTTCATTAACTTCTGGGAGATGAAAACATTGATTGTGTTGCCTGATGAAAACACTCACAGGTCGTGTCTCTTCAGTGTTGAATGCCATGCTTTGTGGACGCAGGGTTCAGAAAAGGTCCCCTAAATGACCTAATTTTTGCAACACACGAGATTGAAGGGAGGTATCGAATTCTACAGTAGATTCTCTTAACCACGACTTTTGAGCTGGTATGAGGACATGGGCTCTGGAAGATGTCTTTTCATGGAGTATTCATCCCTTTTGAAGCTGAATCTCTTATTTTTAATGTGTTTTTAAATTATTTTTTATTGGAGTTTAGTTTGCCAACATATAGCATAACCCCCAGTGCTCATCCCATCCAGTGCCCCCCTCAGTAACCCCAACCCCCCCGCCCACCTCCCTTTCCACTACCCCTTGTTCATTTCCTAGAGTTAGGAATCTCTCATGTTCTGTCACCCTCTCTGATATTTCCCACTCATTTTCTCTCCTTTCCCCTTTATTCCCTTTCACTATTTTTTATATTCCCCAAATGAATGAGACCATATAATGTTTGTCCTTCTCTGATTTACTTATTTCACTCAGCATAATGCCCTGCAATTCTATCCACATTGAAGCAAATAGTGGGTATTTGCCATTTCTAATGGCTGAGGAATATTCCATTGTATACATAGACCACGTCTTCTTTATCCATTCATCTTTTGATGGACACCAAGGCTCCTTCCACAGTTTGGCTATTGTGGACATTGCTGCTGTGAACATCAGGGTGCAGGTGTCCCGGCATTTCATTGCATCTGTATCTTTAGGGTAAATCCCCAGCAGTGCAATTGCCGGGTCGTAGGGCAGATCTATTTTTAACTCTTTGAGGAACCTCCACACAGTTTTCCAGAGTGGCTGCACCAGTTCACATTTCCACCCACAGTGCAGGAGGGTTCCCCTTTCTCCACATCCTCTCCAACATTTGCTGTTTCCTGCCTTGTTAATTTTCCCCATTCTCACTGGTGTGAGGTGGTATCTCATTGTGGTTTTGATCTGTATTTCCCTGATGGCCAGTGATGCAGAGCATGTTCTCATGTGCTTGTTGGCCATGTCTATGTCTTCCTCCGTGAGATTTCTGTTCATGTCTTCTGCCCATTTCATGATTGGATTGTTTGTTTCTTTGCTGTTGAGTTTCATAAGTTCTTTATAGATCTTAGAAACTAGCCCTTGATCTGATACGTCATTTGCACATATCTTCTCCCATCTGTAGGTTGTCTTGTAGTTTTGTTGACTGTTTCTTTTGCTGTAAAAAGCTTTTTATCCTGATGAAGTCCCGATAGTTCATTTTTCCTTTTGTTTCTTTTTTTTTTTAATTTATTTTTTATTGGTGTTCAATTTACTAACATACAGAATAACCCCCAGTGCCCGTCACCCATTCACTCCCACCCCCCGCCCTCCTCCCCTTTCCTTTTGTTTCTCTTGCCTTCATGGATGTATCTTGCAAGAAGTTGCTGTGGCCGAGTTCAAAATGGGTGTTGCCTGTGTTCTCCTCTAGGATTTTGATGGAATCTTGTCTCACATTTAGATCTTTCATCCATTTTGAGTGTATCTTTGTATCTGGTGTCAGAGAATGGTCCAGTTTCATTCTTCTACATGTGGGTGTCCAATTTTCCCAGCACCATTTATTGAAGAGACTGTCCTTTATCCAGTGGATAGTCTTTCCTCCTTTGTCGAATATTAGTTGACCATAGAGTTGAGGGTCCACTTCTGGATTCTCTATTCTGTTCCATTGATCTCCGTGTCTGTGTTTGTGCCAGGACCACACTGTCTTGATGACCACAGCTTTGTAGTACAACCTGAAATCCGGCATTGTGATGCCCCCGGATCTGGTTTTCTTTTTCAATATTCCCCTGGCTACTCAGGATCTTTTCTGATTCCACACAAATCTTAGGATGATTTGTTCCAACTCTCTGAAGAAAGTCCATGGTATTTTGATAGGGATTGCACTGAATGTGTACATTGCCCTGGGTAGCATGGACATTTTCATGATATTAATTCCTCCAATCCATGAGCATGGAATATTTTTCCATCTCTTTTGTCTTCTCCATTTCTTTCAGAACTGTTCTGTAGTTTTTAGGGTATAGATCCTTTACCTCTTTCATTAGGTTAATTCCTTGGTATCTTATGCTTTTGGGTGCAATTGTAAATGGGATTGACTCCTTAATTTCTCTTTCTTCAGTCTCATTGTTAGTGTATAGAAATGCCACTGACTTCTGGGCATTGATTTTGTATCCTGCCACACTGCCAAATTGCTGTATGAGTTCTAGCAATCTTAGGGTGGAGTCTTTTGGGTTTTCTATGTACAGTATCATATCATCTGTGAAGAGGGAGAGCTTGACGTCTTCTTTGCCAATTTGAATGCATTTAATGTCTTTTTGTTGTCTGATTGCTGAGGCTAGGACTTCCAGTACTATGTTGAATAGCAGTGGTGAGAGTGGACATCCCTGTCTTGTTCCTGATCTTAGGGGAAAGGCTCTCAGTGTTTACCCATTGAGAATGAATGATATTTACTGTAGGCTTTTCATAGGTGGCTTTTAAAATGCTGAGGAATGTTCCCTCTATGCCTACACTCTGAAGAGTTTTGATCAGGAATGAATGAAGCTGAATCTCTTATGCATGACTACAGTTTTTACATAAGCATTTTCAAATCAGATGAAAATGAAATTTGATCCCTGTATGAGGAGAGCAGAGATAGAGATGAGGTGTATGGGGAAGGTGGAAAGGAGAAGACAAAAGTTGAGAGAGCAAATTGTGAGTTTTCCTAAATTTGAAAAGCAAGTACCATTCTCTTTCCTAAATATAAGTACCAAAGGTAAGTATGGAAATGAATATCCGATCTTGAGTCCATGTCTATGCGGTCTCATCTCACATGTTAGGTAGACATGAAGAATGCTTCGTGGTGGCACTTGATTGGCCTCTTGTAAACTTTTCATGAGTGTTGTCTTTTCCCATGGTAGTTTTGGTGGACAGAATGCTGGATTTTTGTTTGTTTTGCTGTACCAACGCCCTTGAAACTTATTAGAATTAATAAATGTTTAGTCTACAGTTTGCTCTAGCCAAGTCAGAGTCCTGAATGGTTTATTATTTATGTGCCAATTATTTCATATTTAAAGATAATTAGTATCTATTCCCAATGATAGTCACGTTCTCCATAACTGCTTAAAGACCTTAATTCATATGGATTTTGAAACTTCTAAAAGTAAGTTTTCAAATTTAAAGACAGGAATTTTATTTCAAGAGGCTCCCACAAATATGTTTTGGTATCTTATTCCACGACAAGTACCAATTTAAAATTTGCTTGAGTTCTTTAACCTTCAGAAATACAGGGAACTGTTGATCTAACAAAGAACTACTAGGGAAATCCCCATCTTCCCAGTATCTGTTACATGGATAGTTTTAAAAATTCTTAGGAAAGAAAAATGTGAATTTATCCCTAGGAGAGTAATAATTTCTCATAACGAGTCCAAACGCACATACGTACCCAGTATGTGGCCATTTTTAATTTGTCCCTTTTGTGCATCTTTGTGCTTCAAATGGGAACCTACAAAATGAAAAGCTTCCAAGGGCATTCACAGAGAATTTTTTTTTTTTTTTTTTTTTTTTGGTTTTGTGGAATCCTTCCAAATCTTGGCAATTATTTCCTATGATGCTGCCAAACTTTTCATAGGCAGATACCGTAACTCCAAATGTTTTTTTAATCTGGTTGGTAATGTCCTCTGGGCTTTAGAGTATCTATGTTCCCTTAATCATTCCAGCCTCCTGTTAGCAATCTATTAAACAAATGAATTTCAGCTTAGGATTTTATGTATGACCTTCCTGCTATGATACAAAGAAATAACAGTAACAAGATCGCTTTACCACTTACATATCTCCTAAGTAGGAAATTAACGGCTATCCTTGGGTATTATATTATAAAAAGATTATTTACCAAAAGTCTCCAAGTGGTTGACTGTTATTCTTACGTTTTTGTGTATGTGATGTAGCTTAAGTAATTTCTGGTTTGGGACTCCAAGAAAGGATACTACCAAGCTTATGTAGAATCTTAAGTTCTCATGAATTATTGAGTGGAGAGACCTCAGAGAATGAGACATGGGAGAGGAATGCAGTCTTGTGAATTTATGTACTGAATTCTTATTCAAAAGACCTGCTTAGATATTACACAACAACCAGCAAAAGAAAAAACCCCACATTTCCAAAAGAGGGGATGAGTGTTGCTTTTGTGCTTTTTTGCTTTTATATATTTCACTCCCGAGCCACAGTGGGAAGGCGTCCTAGGGAACGGGACTGAGCGCAGCCGGAGGGCTGAGGCCAGCCTCTGGAGATTCCCAAGGAGGAGGAGGAGGAGGATGGAGCCACCCAGCGGCACCCATCCGGTCCCGCGGGGGGGGCGACGGGGGTGGCCCCGCAGCCACGGTGGTGTCCCTCTCGCCCCGCAGGCCGCGCTGACCATCCAGGACAGCCACATCCAGGTGCACAGGCTGCTGCTGCAGCAGGCTGGCCTGCCGGCGTCCCAAGAGGAGCACGGCGAGCTGGCGAGGCAGCGGGAGGAGCTGGCCGCCCTGCCCGGGCTCCAGTGGCAGCTGCAGCAGGAGCGGCGGCGCGGCCAGCGCACCTGGGAGCGGCAGCAGCGCGAGCAGGAGGCCAGGGCCTGCCGGCTGCGGGAGCGCGAGCAGGGCTGCCGCGGCCGCGAGGAGCTGCTGCTCAGGGCCCGCGGGGAGCTGGACCGGCAGCTGCGGGAGCACCGGCAGGACCTGGAGCGGCTGCGGGAGGGCCAGCGCCTGGTGGAGAGTGCGAGGGCCCGCACGCGCGCCCAGCACAGCCTGCTGCGTGGCCCGAGGCCCGGGCGCCAGAGCAGCCTGCCCGCGGCCTTGCCTCCGGGCAGCGGCGAGGTACGGCCAGGCACCTCGGGGACAGCCGGGGACAGCTGGGGATGCCGCCCAGCACGTGCCTTCGTACCACTGCCAGGCACCCCCGGGGGCCCACAAGCGGGCGGCCCGACCTGGACCCGGCCGTCACCAGCGAGTGCATCTTAATTGCAGGGGGCGTTAGGAAGCCGGGTCTGCTGGGTCAGGGGCTGGCTGCACCCGGAGGCCCTGCCCCAAGGGACGGGGCGCGGGGGGGGGGGGGGGGGGCGACCTCCAGCGAGGCCCGGCTGCCGCCCTGCGAGCACGCCTCTCTCACACCAGAGGGGCAACGGCTTCACTTGTACCAGTCGTCAGTTTGGGATACGCATACCCTTTGGCAGGTCAATGAGCTATTTTTTTTTTTAAGATTTTATTTATTTATCCACAAGAGACACACAGAGAGAGGCAGAGACACAGGCAGAGGGAGAAGCAGGCTCCATGCAGGGAGCCCAATGTGGGACTCGACACCGGGACCCTGGGGTCACGACCTGGGCCATAGGCAGATGCTCAACCATCGAGCCGCCTGGGCGTCCCATGTCAATGAGCTGTTAATGTGCATCTGTAGGTACTGAATTTAGCAAGTACAACCTTACTCTGTTAACTAACCATAGTTAACATGAGTGTCCTAGTTAGAGGCCGGGCGGGACATTAAAACCTTTCTAAAGATTGTGTTCCACTTGTATCCCTTCTTTTCACGTTTGACAGTTCCACACACCCCAGGAGTTTACTTTGCTGTGCTCTGAGCACATAGATGCTTTTTCCTGATAACACGTAAAGTTGTAAAACTTGATAAGATGATAAGGAAGATCTGCGTTTTTTCAGATTTTCCTTTAGAGTTGGCTAAATTTCATTTATTGCAAATACCTCATGCCTATATTTTCAGCATTTTATGTAGCAAAAATGAAATGCTGCTTTCAAAGTGGAAACACTTTAGTGGTAGAGAGCACGACTCCTAGGTTTTGGGGTGGTTTTCTTTTATGGCTTTTGTTTTGTTTTTAAAGATAAGCTAGACACAGCGAGTTGAAGTTTTGGTGCTAGCTCATTAAAAGGGGAGGAGTATGATACTCTTATTAGAAATCTTGATTGCTGAAACTATTAGAAACAAATACTTTATAAAACTGGCACAAGTGGCTGGAGAAATTATTGTATTTTTTTTTCTGTATTTTCTTACACAGGTGATGGAACTTAATCGATCCGAGAGCTTGTGTCATGAAAATTCATTCTTCATTAATGAAGCTTTAGTACAAATGTCACTTAACACTTACAACAAATCAACTCCATCAGGTGTCCACCAGGAAGCCGCTTATCCCCAGAATATAGCTAATTCGGACTTGGTAAGGACTAGTGAAAGTCCCGTAGACCTCCAGTTGGACATTTCTCAGCCCTTGGATGTCAACCACGAACTGTGGACAGCCGCTGGGTCCTGTCATCAGATACCCCCTCTCCACGAAAGCAGCAAGGATTCTTGTAAAAATGGTAATTAACACTTTACGCATCATCTGTGTAGTTTCAGCAAGAAGCTGTTTCTCTGAATGGTTGGCTCTTCTTTGGAGCAAATCAAAGCAAGTCCTAGAATGGGAATAAATCGGTTCTCGTGAGCTGGAGTTTGTGGCATCAAGTTCTTCGGTGAAGTCTGGGGCACTCTTGCAGGAGATAGAAAACTTCTAGGAAAGTCAGAAAACGTGGTTAGAGGGTTTGGGGGTGCCACCAAGATATAAGAACCAGATGGGGTTTTCTGTGGGTTAATCTGTGGGTTAAATGATAAATATCAAATTGCTTCAGTTTTAAGGGAAGGTTATTCCTTTTTGTAGACTCTACTACATTCTGACGCGCGTACTCGTTGGCTCTCAGAAATAAAGGATAGAGACAGGATTTATGGTAGGACTTTATTGTCTATCAGGGCAATTTCCTTTAATGTTGGTGAAGCTCTCCTGCTATTACACACCCCAACGTGAAACCATTAACATCATTTGTCATGGTAAAAACAAACAAAAAAAGGTGTTGTGTTGCCATAAGTACCTCATAATAACCCAATTTGCTAATCCCATTAAAGCATTTGCCAAATATAAATGAAAGGCAGCTCGAGTTACCAAGGCCACATGAATCTAAGTGATTTAAATCTATGTCTATTATAAATTGTTTTCTGTGGGATATGAAGTAGGGAATGAGAAGAACTTGAAACCTCTCTACCGAAAAACAGATGGCATGCAATAGAATAAACAAATGGCCGGCCACATGGATGTGAAATAAATCACTGACAGCAAAATCTTTCAGAAACATAAAACAAGCCGTAGTATAGAGCTCTTCGGAACTTGACGCAGATTTGTTTCCATGCTTCATATATAGTCTTCGTTGGTCACTGGGATGATCTTTTAGCAACAGAAAGTTTTGAAGGGTACTCAGCTTCTCCGGATTAGGGAGTGGTAATTCTGACATTGCCTGAGAGTTGATATATGACTGATCTAAAAGATGTGAATTCTTGGTAGTGGATGATTCTTTGCGTTACTTAGTCCCTGAGGTTAACGTTCTTCTTGTCAGCACATAGGAGAGAATGAAATGATTCTTCAAAGCATCATTTCAAATAATCCTTCAATTAAAAAAAATAATAAAATGGGATGGCTCATCAAGATTTTTTTAAAAAAAAAAAAAACAGCAAAATTTACAGAACGCAACCCTTTTATTATCTTGCAACTTTAGTACTGTGGAGACCACACTGTAAAAGGCTTTTTCTAGGTACGTGTTGCTTTGCTGTGTTAATTCATTAAGCTGCTATTTACAGTGGTTTTTTTTTTTATGTTTTCGTCCATGTGGTTTTGCATACTGGCTTTGGTAGAATTCAAAAACTCAGTTTGAGCTAAACCACACATTCAGCTTTTGTTTAAAAGAACCACCTCCCTCTTTTTGTATATCTCCCATCTTTTCTATTGTGCTTCAAAGTATAAAGCTCTTAAGCATTTGGCAGCACTCTTGCAGGAGATAGAAAACGTACTAAGGAAATAAACAGTGATTCTATCCAAAACCAGTCTCGCCACATGTAAGAAATTAGAGACCGCCAAGGGAAACGCTGGGAAAATGTACTTACGCTTCAGTTATTGTGTGTCCAGTGTAGGCCAAGGACACTGAGGACATTGGCAGAGGCGAGGAAAATCGACTTTGGCCTAAACCTCCCAGGAACATCCTGGTGTGTGTAAGTAGGGATTAGATCAGGATGCAACGTGCGCCGGTAAGCACAGGAGGTTGGCAACTAGTTTGAAAACCCTGTTTGTGTTTGTTTGCTCTAAACGTGAGTAGCCCTTTCTGGAGGAGAGGCTAGAAGGAGATGGGGAGGTGAGAGGGAAGGAGAGTGCAAGTGGGCCCGCGCCTTCGGAGGGTTGTCGGGAATGCAGGCGCTCAAACTGCTCTGGGGCCTTCACAGCTTTTATTTAATTTATTTTTTTAATAATAAATTTATTTTTTTATTTGTGTTCAATTTGCCAACATAGAGAATTACACCCAGTGCTCATCTCGTCAAGTGCCCTGCTCTTGCTCTCCGCTCCTGCCTCCCTCCCGGAGGGCTGCCCTTTGGAAGGTATTTCTAAAGACTCAGGACTCTGGTGGCTGTGGCTTGCATGGCTTCTGAGCATCCTTCAGCCTGAATACACTTTCGCTCCACTTTTTCCCCCCCGTAAGGCACGTTCTCTGAAATAGAGCTTTTCTGTCTTATGTCACCTAAGAATCACCCCGTGTCACTTGTAGATATTTTTTAAGGTAGCACTTTATATTTTTTATATTTTTTTAACAAGATAAGGAAGCTCTTTTTTTTAAGATTTTATTTGTTTATTCATGAGAGAGAGAGAGGCAGAGATCCAGGCAGAGGGAGATGCAGGCTCCACGCAGGGAGCCCGACGCAGGACTCGATCCTGGGACTCCAGGATCATGCCCTGGGCCGAAAACAGGCGCTAAACCGCTGAGCCACCCAGGGATCCCAAGGTAGCACTTTAAAGAATTCTACTCTTCACTTTCAGAAGTTGCTTCATTGAACACAGATCTTGGGTGTTTGCACATTAAATCCCAACTGGTGTTTGATTTTATTTCCGGTGGAAGAGAGGGTTGATTTTGAGAACTTAATCTGTACTTCTCTGAGGGGTATGGACTCTAAGACCACAAGACTACAGAAAATTTGAATTTCTTTGAACAGTATAGTCCCTGTAGGACAATTGCAAAGTAACTGGACCCATGAAATGCTCAGCTTTATTACTCTTCTTAAAAGCAAAACAAATACTTTATTTTTGTGATTTTTTTCTCGCCCTCTTAGCTTTAGAATTCTGGAACTATTTGTACAGTTCACTAGTCTGTATATGACCTTTCCTTTAAACACCAGACAAGACACTTTATGGTATGGAAATGAGTCTGAAATCTTCTTAGTCTCCCTTTTCAGTTACATTTTTTTTTATCTGTACCTCAATATTCGAAGGTTGCCTAAAAAGTTCCTCTTCAAAGTAGTTAAAGCATTATGGTTTTGCCATGCATATGATAAAATTTAAATCAAGAGCCAAATTTTATGTGTTAGTCATGTAGCTATTGGCAGGAGAATAATTTTATTAAGTTTGGATTCCAAAAGAGTGTTGAGTGTTTCCCTTTAGTACATATTAGGATTTGGTGCCCATCAAAATATTGTCCAAATTCAAGGCATTGTATTCAGAATATTTCATCTTGGCAGTTTTTTTTTTTTTAAATACAGACAGCTGTGCTAAAATTTCATTGACATGTTTTTTACATATGGAAAGAAAATAGAAAATTTCCAAATAAAAAGGCACAGTATAGTTAGTATTTAAGTAACAGTTTTTAAGCAGTGACTATATGGTGATTTCTAATGTCTTAAAAATATTCCATAATTCAGGAATGGGGACCTTATTTGTGTAATCTGTGTAGAAGGAAGCTTTGCCAAGGACCTTCAGGCAATTTCTCACAAAAGTGAAACTGGCTTTGGATACCATAAACATCAAGGACAAAGTGTATTTGAAAACAGGGATGTATTAGTTTCCTGGGGCTGCCATAATAAAGGACCACAGACTGGGAGGATTTAACAACAGAAGTTTATTTCCTCACAGTTCTAGAAGCTGCAAGTCTTGAGATAAAGGTGTTGGCAGGGTTGGTTTTGCTGAGGGCCTCTCCCCTTGGTTTGTAGATGGTGGTCTTCTCCCTGTCTTTGCATCGGCTTCCCCCATCCGTGTCCTAATACCCTCTTCTTTTTTTTTTTTTCCTAAGATTTATTTATTTATTCATGAGAGACAGAGGCAGAGACCCAGGCAGAGGGAGAAGCAGGCTCCCTGCGGGGAGCCCGGTGGGGGACTCCATCCCAGGACCCTGGAGTCACGCCCTGAGCCAAAGGCAGATGCTCCACGCTAAGCCACCCAGGTGTCCCCCTAACACCCTCTTCTTGTAAGGACACCATTCATGTTGGGCTAGGGTCCACCCTAATGACCTCACTTCGTCACCTCTTTGAAGGCTCTATCTCCAAACACATTTTGAGGTAATGGGGATTAGGAGTCGAATATATGCATTTGGCAGGGGACAAAGTTTAGCCCTTAACACAGGATAAAATCATGAAAGCTTTAAATTTTTTTAATGTGCCAAACTTGAACTGTAATTTAACTACATTGCAAGTCTTTCTTGCTTGGTTAGGGAAGTGAGCTGAACTTTTAGAATAGTGATAAATAATCTGTATCTGCTTATTGATATGTTATCAATCCTGTGTGTCAACACACAGAGAGTGGGGTGGAACAGACTGAGTCTGTAGATTCGTTAGGTCTTACTTCCAAATCTAGGCCCTAATTGAGGAGCCTTGATAATTTTGAGCTCTCTCCAAATGGGAGGGATATTAGATGCCTTATTTTGAGTTGCTTAAATGAACTAAATACTGAAAGGTTGAGAACATTCACTATGACATCAACTTGCTGTCCAGATATATCTATTGGGAAGTAACTGGGCAACTCTTTTTCCTATGGAATTTTGACTATCACTTTGGGAACATTTTTAAAGAAATCATAGTACTACTTGCTCTCGGTAATCCACGTCACGGCAAGACTAGAAAGAATTGGGCTCAGAGGCTTAATTTTAATCTTTCTCACTGACAAATGTAGATGATTGACTTTCGCCTTTTGTAGATTTTGTACCAGGAAAGGGAAACATGCCATTTGCTTGTAGGGCCTGGTGAGCCCCCGGTGCTGACTGCCAACTTCCTGATTGCATAGTTCTCTGGGGGCAGGTTGACTGTGTGAGCCAACTGGGCCAGGGCCATCCCGCCTTAGCACATAGAGCCCAGTACACAGCAAGAGAGTAAAACCAGCAGGTGGGTGGATTCAGAGGCAGCCAGCCAGCCATGTGGTTGCCTGTTCGTTCCCACCCTGGGTTCCAATTTGGTCTCAACAAGCTGCTGAAGTGAGAGTCCATTCGGTATGAATGATTCCAGAGGTTAGGGCTGGCCTTGAGTCATCCTTAGCTCAAAACAAAACAAAATATATATTCACGTAAATATATGCATAAATGTACATACACATATGTGGTCTATGGACTACCCATTTGACCTTTCTAGTACAGTGTGGCTTTATTCTTGGAGTGATTAAGGCTGGGTTTGAAAGGGAAGTTCATAACCATTTATGTACCGAACATACCTGAACGATAAGGGGTATTCCTAGCAGTCGCATTGACTCATGGGACAACGATCCAAAACTGGGGAGGGAAGCATCTTCCCTTCCACAGATCAGAATCTGGGACTCCTTTCTCACCTCCATGTCCGTCCGGCAAGGGAGGTTCCATTCTGCAAGGCTTGCTTAAAATATGAAGTGTTCCACTGAGGACTGTTAACTTATGTCTACCTAAGAGAAACACCACCATCAGGCTCAGTGGGTGGCAGACTTTTTCCTAAAGGACCACAGAGTGAATGTTTTCATCTTTCCGGGCCATCAGGTCTTTGTCGCATATGGTCAGCTCTGCCATTATACCTCAAAAGCAGCCAGGGACAAAGTGTGAAGAGTGAGATTGGCTGTGTTTGTGTTACAGTAAAAGTTTATTAAAAAAAAAAAAAAACAAGCAATTTGGTGGTAGGGGGCATTTGCTTTGTTTTGTTATCCACTTAAGTTGAGAAAGTTATATTCCTCCTGGTTCGGAAATTTTATCCCAATTCACATTTGGTTGAATTAATCATGAAATAGTAGATAGTACTTCTCGCCATTTAAAAACACATTTGATTTCAAGGTCTTGTTTCTTCTTTACAGCGGTCCTGTGACATGGCAGTCACTGTCACTGGGTTTCTCAAATAAGGCAACTTTTTCTCTTTTACTTTTGGTGGAGTCCCTGGAAAAAAGATGAATTTAGAAAAATAGAGTTGAATGGATGGAGTTTTTTAAAAAAAGATTTTATTATTTTTATTCATGAGAGACACAGAGAGAGAGGCAGAGACCCAGGCAGAGGGAGAAGCAGGCCCTATGCAGGGAGCCCGATGCACAGCCCGATCCCGGGACCCCAGGATCACGCCCTGGGCCCAAGTCAGCGCTAAACTGCTGAGCCACCAGGGCTGCCCGAATGGATGGAATTTTTAAAGCCACTGGCTTAGAACTTGGAGAGATCCTCCCCCACCCCCAACGCCAGATCCAGACTCTTGTGATTGTGTCATGGAAGGCTACCCTGTAACCCTGAGGCTAGAGGGAATTAAGGTGCCATGGGTACTCTAGCTGGCCATGCCTCAGGGCTTCTGGAAAAATGCAATAAGGGTATGAACTCCTGTGTTCAGAGATTCTCATTTGGCAGGACATGGCTGGGGCCTGCAAATCTGTGTATCTACATGATCCTTAGGTGATTCCAAAGCAGCTAGCCTGTCACCTGTCCCTACACTGCCTCCCTGGAGTGCTGGCCCTGATGTTCGAGAACCTTCGTCCAAATACTAACTCTGGCTCCTATGGCTGCATGATTCCTAAGCCTTAATTCCCCATCTGTACAAATTGGAAAGAAGTGTTAACAGAGTTCAAAGGGGGAAAAATGTCTGGCATGTCTTGGGATCCAGGGAATGTCTGCTTCCTTCCTACCTTCTGGAAGTAACTGATCCTGGTTGTGATTCAGGAGTGGTGTACTGATAAAGATGTGTCTCCTAAATGTCTCTAAAGCCAATAAGATAGAGATCTGGGGGGAGTTAAAAAAAAAAAAAAAAAAAAAAACTAAATTGGGGATTTTTTAAAAAAAATTCAAAGTGAAAATCTATTATAATATAAAGGGTGACTATCTTTCTGTATTGGTCTGAGAGGAGATGTTGGTGGTTGTGTCACCACGACCTGGGAGGTAGTCTCAGCGGCACAGCGTTTAGCTCCCTCTGTTCCTCTCCATACAGGAAGAATTTACATCAGTCAGCTATGTTTCCAGAGCCATTCGTCAGAAATGTTTTGGCGACCAGACTTGACCATCTCAGCTTGGGATAGAGAGCTTCCGAATCTGCAGAACTTCCAACCGCTGTTGGTTGCATTATGTAGATGGTTGCGTTACGTCCGTACATCCCCAGGAGATCTTGCCGTCATCCTCGAGTCCCCTGAGCAGGTTTTTCAGCTAGAAAGAAAATGTTGAGAATGGCCATCGGTATTTCAATTTGAATCATTCCTTACTTTAAAAATTAAAAATTATGCTCTGGTTTATGACCTCAGTCTCCTTCTGAGTTTGGTTACCGAGTCGATCAGTTCTCATTAGTCCTGGATAAACTGATACACATCAAGGTTCAGAATTACCAGGAAGTACGTCTTATTAGCACCTACCATAATTTGAATTAATTACATGTGTAGTAATTTGTGTAGTGTCTGTGTGCCCCAATACGGAGTAGGCTTCGCGGAGGCGGGGACCTACATGCGTCGTCTTTGTGGATCGCTCTGTCAGAAGCACCAAGCGCACTGTTTGGCGTATAATGAACATTCGATAAATATTTATGACGTGAGTGAAGGAGTCAAGGTCCATACTCTTTAGCAGAGATGACAGCGCCTGTGAGTTTGAGCCCCGCAGCTTGACTCCACTGAGGCATAGGAAGAGGTGGAGAAACGACAGAGTTGTATGGGGTGTGATGGTGGTCAATGCAGGCAGGCTAGACAAGGCTGGCCAGCTGGCCCACTGAGTGCCAGATCACATTAGATGGGCGTATGCTACACAGCATTCTTAAAATGTCAGAGTAACTGTAAGATTGTTTGCCTTTAATCCCTTACTGGATTCTAGGCAGCAAACTTTAACCAACTTTTCTTCCTTATTAAATGTCGAAATAAATTTGTTTACTGATGTACAGTCCTATTTAACAGACTGCTGTAGATCCTCTTTGTACAGCTCTGGAGAGCACCTCTGTGTGAGTTAATTTTCCATTGAGTACATTGTGTATATAGCCCCATGTAGCCTTGTATAGCCAGTGAAAACTTAAGAAGTTACGACGTGTTCATAAAATGCTTTAGTTTATTCTAAATAAGTGGAAATAAATCCGTTGCTATCATTTTAGGAAGATGGCACATAAACAATTTAGCATTTGATTGTTTTATCAATAACTCAGTCAACCTATCTGTTCACTGAGGTATTTCTTTTTTTTTTTTTTTTTTTTTTTTTTTTTGAGGTATTTCTTTTTTAACCATACAGCAGCTCGAACACCAGTAAATTAAACGTGGGCAGTTAGCTCAACATCAATGAAATAATTTCTTAAACCCTTTTTCTTTGGCTACATCGTATTTAACAGTCTAGTGTATTTCCCTGGGCAAAACAAACACTATTTGTTTAGTTAAATATGCTCCTAGAATGTGAACTAGTTTCCCTGGCCTGACCTTCTAACTTGTCAGACTTAAAATATTGCCTGAAAGATCACATATTGATAATAGCAATCTTAAATTAAGTGCGATGGTGTCTTAAGAAATATATCCCTTTGCTTTACTCCAGAGTAACTGAAGGGCACCTATATATTCTCTGCTGGTCGATTCCCAGACTCAGCTGGCTTAGGGGGAGAAGTCTTGTCCTGTTTTTTTTGCACAGATTTGAGCCAGATAATAAAAAAAAACCGGGGCCCAAGTTTTGATCTGTGCAGATGTTAATGTGCCATGATAAATCACTGTTGAGCTTCCTTGGGTAAGGAGCCAGGATCTCCATCCTCTTTCTGGGTGACATATTAATTCAATTTAATTTGAAACGTTAATGCTTGGTTTGAAGATTTACCTAAGGAAAAATGTAATCTTATGAAGTTTCCAGTTATGCAGGATAGGACTCTGGGCCTTTCACAGAACAATTTCACAGTAAGGCTGTGCAAAATTTAATTATTTTCATGGTGACTCTTTTCCATAGCTCTCTTTGTGCAAATTTCATTACACTACAGCTTTTTCTTCCTAAAACATAACATACTGGATGTTTGGATTAAATATAGAATATTTGGATCATCGGCCAAAAATATAGGACACTCTGCTTCTCTGGTGAATTGAGGCCATTTTGTAAGGAATGGTGCTGTAAGGCTTTGGAAGTAACGTTTACAAGCAAAACACTGGCCGAGTTTTAATTTTATTTAATGACCTGCTTCCTACCAGTGATCTTGGCACCCTATGTGGTGATTTGCAATCAATTAATCATACAGAATGTCGTAACGCTGCAATAAGGGTATTGCACTTGGAGAGTCTCATAAACCCACCAGCAACAGAAAACAGAAATTGCACACTGAAAGACGTCTTCGTGAAAAACCCCAAGTGGGGAGGTGATTTTAATGCTCTGTTTTCCAACACGGCCTTGGAAGCTTCAGTGTTTTCTTGTTGCTTGTGAGTTCTCTAGTTCCCATTCCTCAAAGACGGCTTGGCTCTTCAGTGGGCTGTCAGTATAGGAGTCCCTAAGCGTTCGCCTCCTTCAGTGTAGACACTAGTCATTTGGACGAGGGAAGTCTTGATTCTTCTGAATTACTGAAGGAGGAGGCTCTGGTTTCGGTTTTTATCCTGAATTCAAGGCACTAATGCTCAACTGCAGTAGGCCGTATTTTTCAAGTCTTGGTAGGAATGATTCAGAAAGGAAGCATGTTTCCATCCTGGGAATACACTGACATTTGCTAGAGGCAGATGGTAGAAGATGGGAGGGTGTGATATTACAAGTCAGAGACTTCACATACTTGACTGCCAGAAACTTTTGGAATCTGTAAGTGAAGATCTTAAGCTTATATTCTTGTCATTTCAGATGTGCCCTTGCAGTTAACTGTTTAGCTCTGCTGGGTTTTTTTTTTTTCTTCTTCTTATTTTAGCATAGTAAATATGGAACTATTAAACATTCTTAAGATTATGTAAGCCTAAACTCTTGGATGTATGTATATTGTGTTGTTTTTACTTGCTTCCATATGGTTATGTTTTGAGGATGTTCTTCTAACAAGAATATGGAAGCTTAATGTATATCCCAGCTGATTAAAATTGAACCCTCTTTTAAGAAACTGAAGTTTTCAGAGCTCTGTTACTTCCCATGAGTAGGTTAAACTTCTGACTCTTGACAAATTTATTCCTCCCAAAGCTGTACTATTTTTGATTATTTGTTAAATTATCCAGATTGGCATAATAGATTATACACAAGTAGAGCTCATCCTGTATTTTTAGATGCTTGACGCTTCTGTTAAGCCTGAGCTCTAAAATACGCTCACAGAGTTTTGCATATGCAAACTCCTCTTCACTGGCACATAGATCAGATGCAGAAAATGTAAGAAACATTTTGGCCAAAATGTGTTAGTCTGTTAGTCGGCATGTGGTAATGAGGCCATATTTTGCATTTAGGCTCCTGTGTTGAGAAAGTGCAGTTGCACACTGATGCCCCTTGGGGACCACAGACTGGAGTCACATCCCCTTTTCAGAATGCAACAACAGTGACAGAGGTCGGGGCAGCGCTATTCCCTGTCTTTTAGGGCATTCCCTTGAACTATCTACACACATGAAAACGAATTTTTTGTTGTTGTTATTGAATGCTGATCAACTAGCCTGAGAGTAAAGTATTGTGAAAGACCAGATCCTAAATTCACCTTCTGTGAGCTTCCTCCGCTCAAGAGGCGCCTTAATGAACTGGAAGGAGAAAGCCCGAAACTGCAGTCTGTGAGACTCAGAGCAAAGGAAGTATTGGGGGAAATCTCATGAACATCACCCTACCCAAGAAGTTGTCATTCCTCGGGATAAGAGTATGGAAGGATTTTTGCAAATGGTGCTGCTAGTAAATTAAAATACTTTATGCTTGTCAGATAAAAGATGCAGATATGTGGATACATAGATATTGCAGATATGTTTGTCAGAGTCAACCTGTTACCTACTACTTAAGATAGATACCCACTGACTCACATAGGGACACAATGAAATCCTTATTTTTATAAATAAAGGGGGGGGGGCTTAAAGGTAAAATACATCTTCTCTTAAACTTAGAGTACTTCTACAAGTTTATAAGGTGATGGTTATTGGTGATGATTTTTAGGTTTGGTTTTGTTTTGTTTTGTTTAGAGATGATTATTTTCAGAATTTGTTTTTGTTTTTTTAGAGAGTCCATTGGCCCACTTGAAGACTCTATAGTTCAGGAAAATTACAGAAAATATGTTTCATGAGGGGCTTGATTCAATGACTGAATCCGTACTGACCCAGAAAAGCTACTAGGGTGGAAACCTGCATGGCAATACCATTTTTGGCCAGAATGACCAAGACCAGCTATGTGCCTAAGATAAAAGTGGAGGGTAAGGTATCCTCCTGTTATTCAAAAGTCAGAAGAAGATAAGGGATCCACCTTCTCCCATCTCTTAAACCAAGTTTTAGCCAAAATAGACTAAAAATTGTCTTTTCCAGCGTAATGAACTTTACATGAATTTATCAGCACGTCATTTTTAAGTGAGGGATCTGAATGCATGACTACACACATGAACGCACAAAGGAATGGCCTTGATTAATATTTGTACAGTGGAGATGGTTGACTGGCGTGGTGTTGAAGATAGAAGGGTTGGAAATCATGCCTCGGTTCATATTCCAGCTCTGCCATTTATTACCTACGAAATTTTAAGCCAGTATTATTTAAGTTGACTTGCTGTGTTTGTTTCCTTACATATTGGACTTCTGGTAGTATCTGCTTTGGAGGTGGTAAGAGGTTTCTGTAAGACAAGACACAAAATAGCTGGAACTCCAGCGGCACTCAACAGAGTTCCACTTGTTCACCTTGCATGAGGAAAGTTTTATATCGCTAGGAAGTACGTGTGAAGACTTGAGCCCCTGGACTACTTCCAAGTGGTTGCTCTGGTGGCTTGACTTACAGCTCATTTGGGTTCTACCCAAGAAGGCCCATCTCGAAGTACGTTCCACAGCTCTACTGGCTGTCACTCGGTGTTACAGGATAGACCGTTCTCATAATAACAATATCGGGGAAATGCTGGTTTTGCAACTACCCAGCTTTTTCAAAACTTTTATTGTGCTCTTGTGTATCCAAAAGTGGTGCTTCCCAAATCTTGGTGTCTAAGCACAGCATCCTCCTCCCCAGCCCAGCATCTTGCAGGCCTACTCTTCCTTTAAATAGAGTAGAACAAACACTGATGTAAGTGGATGTTGAAATAAATCCATTGCCTGCAGCACACCCGTCAAATACAGTTTTCTCCCTTGGGAGTGGTTGAAATCCAGATGACACATCCCCACATGATTTACCACATGGGTGGTTGTCTTTTGAAAACCAAATCCAACATGAATTTAAGAGTTTTGTTTAGCCCCCAGGTCAGCACTTGGGCCTGTGGATAAGGGTTTGTGTCCAGTCTTAGCGATTTTCTGGGCTCACTTCCTTGGGCCTTTTCAAAGGCACCACGTGCTCCAAGGGGGTTCTCCCTGAAGAAGCACAGGAGGTGATGAGTTTGGGCCTGGAGGCCAGGTCTGGCCTTTTAGCCTCTTAGCTGCCTCTCCTTCTCCATCCTTTCTCACCCCGTGGTCCAGCCACCCTCCCAACCCCACTTCTGTACATTTACTTTCTCTGGCAGGAATATCTTCTCTTCTACCATTTTCTTCCAAACTGGTTAACTCTTACTCATCTTTCAAGACCTAGCTCCAGGGTCGCTTACTTCTGGATGCCTTTCCAGAGCCTCTTTGTCTGGGTTAGGACTCTCTCTTGTGTAATCCTGTGTCCAGTATACCCTTTCGTTGCTTTCTGCTATATTTTGCACCGGTTTTCCCTTTAGACTCTTGGATGCTTTATGTAGTTTATTTTGCTGGGGTTATAATTCCCAGACACCGAAGTGCTCAGATATTAATTCTATTCAGTCTGTTTGGTAAAATGTATATCAAGGCACAGAATATTTCCATCACTCCAGAAAGCTCCCTTCTACCCCTTTCTAACCAATCCCCACCCCCAGAAGCAACTGCTTTTCTGCTTTCCATCACCATACGTTAATTTGCATATTCTAGAACGGAATGAAATCAGACACGTGTACCTTCTTGTATTCAGTTGTTTTTCACTCAGCATGTTTTTGAGATGCATCCATGGCATTGCATGAATCTGTAATTGGTCTCCTTTTATTACCGAGTAATCTTGCAGATGAATTTACCAGTGACCCATTCTTCTGCTGATGGACACCTGGCTTATTTCTCATTTGGGGCTACTGTGAATAAAGCAGCTGTGAACATTCCTCTACAAGGTGTGTGTGTGTGTGTGTGTGTGTGTGTGTGTGTGTGTGTAAATTATGTTTTCATTCCTCTTGTATAAATACCTAGGAGTAGAATTATTTCTAGAATAGGTACTTGTTTAGCTTTGAAGAAACAGAGTTTTCAAAGTGAAAGTGTATTTCAAAAACTACTGCCTATACGCTTCCTGGGTGCTGAGTCTAGGTCCTGTTCACCTTACTTCGCCTCCTGTCCAGCCCAGTGCAGAGCACACACGAAGCACTGAGTGCCTGTTTAGTGAAGAACAAATGGATAAGAAGCTCAAAACAGTTTCCATTCTTTAAAAAAAAAATTTAATTTATTTATATGAGAGACAGAGAGAGGACATGAATGGCAGGGAGGGGCAGAGGCAAGAGGAGGAGAAGCAGACGCCCCCCAGCAGGGAGCCCCATGTGGGGCTCGATCCTGGGACTCTTAAGATCACGACCTGAGCTGAACCAGCTGGGCCCCCCAGGCGCCCCTCAAACCAGTTTTCATTCTGACACCGTCTCTACTAATTGACAAAAAAAAAAATGAATGTCCATCAAAGGAATGGAAACTCGATTGACTTCAACGTGCTCCAGTCCAGGTGGGCAAATGGGAATACAGTTCCCCTGCCCTCTGCTCTGGGAGCTACTTCTGGTTGCAGGGTGGTGGGATGGGCAGGGGGTGTGTAAAGCCAAGGGTGTAGACTGATGGGCCACCATTCAACTCATCACCGTAGTTGCCAGGCGTGCTCCTCAAGAACTCTTCACGTTTCCCTTCCAGACCCTCCAGAGGCTACTTTTTCAGCACACTCCCCAACCCTGCCCGGACTCACTTGCACAAACTCCTAGTTCAGCCAAACGTGACAACTCTCCTTTCTTACGCATCTAGCATCTTCTCCCCTTTGCAAGGGTTGCAAATTCCACCTGAGTACCTCCCCGCGAGGCCACCTCTGTCGACATCCTTGCCACCCCTCCAGGCTCGGGGAAGGTGTGTCCTGTCTGAAGCTGTCCTGGCCGCCGCGCAGGGAAGCTCGCTCTCTGGAGCATCTGTGAAGTGGGCTCACCTGTGGCCGGTACTCATGAGCCATTGAGCGGGGGGTCTTGCCTTTATAACAGTTCTCTGCACCGGCACCTTCCAGCTCTGGTGGTTGACTGTGGGACGGCGTGCTCAGTGGCCCCCCGACGTCCGTCAGGAACGAGGGCTGCTGGTCACCAAGGGAAGAGCCGAGGCTCCTCTCCATGATCCTTGTTCTTGGTGGCTGATTCCACTAAAGAGCACTTAGATTATGTGGCAAAGCTGTGGCTCCTTGTTGAGAAGAGTTGTTTGGAGAAGAGAGTTCTGTCCAGGAGGAGGAGGGTGTAGTGCAACCTTGGGGGCATTCGTGTCACCTGCTGGATAACGAAGGAAATTAGCTTTCTTTAGGCTCCGGTGTTGGTCACAGGTCACATGTCAACGAGCGCAAATATAACAGCTAGAGTAGCTTCACGTGACATTAGTATCCGTAAGACAATTTAAAAATAATCTCCTTTAGAGGGAAAGGATGGCTCCAAGGAATAGAGCAGTTAATCCTGTTGTATGTATGTTTTCTTTTGATTGCTGTTTTGGTAATATCCTTATTTTTGTCTCTGTTCCGCAAACTGCCTTCCTCTCTAACTGTACAATTTCTAAAAATATTTAAGTTTAATTTCCAGAAATGTACTATAGTTATCTTGACTCTGATAACAAACAAATGTGAAAAGAATGCCAAGGGTGTGAAAATCTGCACTGAACAAAACACTTTTTTCTATATATTATGTTGTACTTTTAAAATTATAATCATCTTTGAGTGGCATAAACTCAAAGCTGCAGTTGGAAAATATATTTTGGAGTTTGGTTTCTTGGCAAACGTCATTTCAAACAAATAGAATTACAAAAATAATGTTTCTCATTTCTAAAAAAGAAAAAAACTTTATGTTGCTATGAAAACTGTAAATACCAATTTCTCAGAACAGAAAAGGCATGTAAGTCATTTGACATCATGTAATTTTGTAGTTGATCAAGAAAAAAAAAACTCATTTGTCAACCTTTAAAGAATTGGATACCAATTTTTTGAAGTCCAATTATATGATCATTAAGATGTAGTTAGAACTAGCTTGGATGTATTTAATTGCTTACCTTCTTCTGTTTGATCAAAGGCATTGGATCTTGTATGCTTAAGAACTCTAACAGATTTCCCTCTCCTGCATCAGTAAGAAGTAAGTGGGGCATTAAAATTCAAACTCTCCCTCTTCGCTGATGGCATTAAAATTCCTAAGTTGAGTTCCTGCATTATTCACCTAGCAGAAAAATGAATTCACTTCTTCCCGCACAAAATGAGAGGCATGACTCTTTGGGTGTGAATAGGCTCATGAAGCAGACAGTTTCCAGAAATCAGCCTAATGAGCACGGTTCTCGGGAATCCGAGGTGTCTCTGTCTGTCAGGGGACCTCAGTGCTGTGAACGTGGTGATGTGTCCCTGAGCTGGAGACCTACCTGCCATTTGATTCACCACGCCTTAAAAAAATTGTTCCTTTTTCTTAACAAGGACTCCAGGATCTGAATAGCTTCACTTTGATTAAAAAATTGATCTTGACTTTTTCTTTTTCTTTTTTGGGTCTGTTTGTATTGTGGACGATTTCAAACATGTACATAATTAAGCAGGAGTATGACAACCACTTAGTGACCGTTCTCCAACTTGAGAAACTGAGGAACTGAACGGCCAGTCACATTTCCTCTAGAAGCTTCACCGCCACCACACCGGTTTATTTTGCAGCAGTACTTAGAACTTGTATGAGAACATTTATTGATCTAGAATATCTCAGTATAATTCTCTAAGAGATAAGGCCTTCCTTTTAAAACTATTATCACACCAAGGGAGAAATTAGCAAGAATTCCATAATATCAATATCTAGTCAGTATTTAAGTTCAAAATTGTTTCGTGTGTGTGTGTACTTTTTCTAGTCTGTTTTTTTTTTGACTCAGAATCCGAATAAAAACCACATATTGTAATTGGTTGCTGTGTATTTTGATGCATTTTTTGTTATACAAGTTTTAATCATGAAAAATTTCAAACAGAAACGTATAGAAAAAGTGTATTGTGCATTTAACAAATGTTAACTCGTTGCCATATTTGCCTCAGATATCTTTGCCTTTTTTTTTTAGAATGTTAGATATAACGTCCCTCTCATTTTTCTTTTTTTTCCTTTTTAGAGTTAACCAATATCTTATAATTGGTGCATACCATTTCTTTTTTTTTTTTTTAAGATTTTATTATTCATGAGACACACAGAGAGAGGCAGAGACCCAGGCAGAGGGAGAAGCAGGCTCCATGCAGGGAGCCCGATGCAGGACTCAATCCCAGGACCCCAGGGTCACACCCTGGGCCAAAGGTAGATGCTCAACCACTGAGCCACCCGGGTGCCCCTGGTGCACATCATTTCTATAGTATGTTTTTATGCTATCACTGCCTGTATGCATAAATAATACATATTTTTTGTTTTTATATATATTCTGTGTAAATACATAATGTGTATGCCTTTCTGCAGCCAGTTTTTTCACTAAATGAGCATATTCATACACATAGCTCAAATAGTTCATTTTAAACTGCTGTATGCTATTCCAATATAGGAATAAACACCAGCATGTTCATTCCCCCACTAATGAGCAGTTAGGGTATTTCCAATGTTTTCCCCCTGCAAATGATTCTCAGTAAACATCCTTTTATGCATTCGCCTTGTGCAAATGAATGAGAATTTATTCACATGATAACACCTAATAGTGGTAGAGATGTCTTTGGTTTTGCTGGGTATTCCTGTTTTCTCTCTAAAGTTACATAATTCTCAGTAGCAATATATGAGAGTTCCAGTTTTCCCCGAACTTTCCCAAAACTCAGTATTGTTAGTCTCTTAAATTTTGCCAATATCATGGGTATGAAATGGTAACTCATATGCTTTCAATTTGTACTTTTCTAATTACTAGTGAGATTTAGTATCATTGCATTTATTTGCTTTTTAGGTTATCTCTTTGGTGAGTTGACTATTTATAAAGGTGTTTTTCCTAACAGCAGATTTTGGAATTTCAAGCATTCAGTCTTATTCATGGAGACACATTCATTCTTTCCAAATGGGTTCAGTATGTTTTGTACTTTGAGAAATAGTTTTCAGAGAAATCATTTACAGTCGTATGTGGATCCTTTAGGATTGGAAAAGGACATTTGTGAGAGCTGAGCTCTTTCAAGATGGAAAAAAATCAACCTGATGTGCAGAAGCTACTTAAAATAACACTGGTTTTGACTATTCTCTTCTATCTTACTGAATCTTTAACCATCTGCCATTTTCATTTGCTTACATTTTTCCTTCCTTCCACTATGTCTTCCTTCAAAGCTCCGACGCCGCTCAGTTATTGACCAATAGTAGTTTGCACACACGCGACATGTCCAGTATCTATCAGCTTCATTTTCCTTCCTTGAAATTTCCCTTCCAGGGTCCTCTGGCCTCCTGTTTCTCGTAGGTCCCCGTTCCCAGGCCAGCTATGCAAGTGTCACCCTTCCTATCCCTCCTGTGACGGATCCTTTGTCTTCAGTCCCTTTATCTTCTGTGATCTATTCCTTTAATTGGTGGAGCGGATCCCCAAACTTTCCTAAGCAAAGAGGTCATGAAAGCACATTTTTCCCAATTAACTAATTTGAAATGTCTTTTTCATTCAATTTATCTTTGCCACATTCATACTTGGTTTTTGTAAGATATCTAGGCTTAGAATTCTAGATCAAAAGTTATTCTCCTACAGAATTTTGAAGGATTTGATTCTTCTTCTCGGATTGCTCTCAAGACGTCGGGTGCCATTCTTATTTCTAAACTTCTGTGACCTGTTCTCAATTTTGGGAGCCTTTAGAATTCTCTCTTTATCCCTTCCTGGATGAATTGTAGTATATGCCTTAGTGTGGTCTTTCGTGAAAGCCATTTTTACTGATTATTCATTAGGATCTTTCAATCTAGAGATATTTCCTTCGATACTGGGAAATTTCCCTTTAAAAAAAAATCTGTTTCTGCTTTCTATTATCTTATTGGACCTGTTTCTGGTTATATATTGGATCTCTTGGATCCTCTGACTTTCCTGCTTTTTCGATTTCCATTACAAATAAGTTTCTGGGAGATTTTCTTGTCCTTAATCTCCTACTAGTCTGTTGATTCTTTTTTTTTTTTTTTTCTTAGTATTTATTTTATTTGAGAGCAAGAGTGAGTAGGGGAAGGGGCAGAGGAAGAGAATCTTCAGGGAGATGCCCAGCTGAGCACAGAGTTCAGCTCGGGGTTTGATCCCACTACCCTGAGATCATGACCTGAATTGAAACCATGAGTCAGAGGTTCAACCAAGTGAGGCACCCAGATGCTCTTAATTTTTTTTTTAATTCACCTAGCATATCTCTAATTTTAAAAAACGATTTATTTATTTGTTTGTTTGTTTATTCATGAGAGACACAGAAAGAGGAAGAGACACAGGCAGAGGGAGAAGCAGGCTCCATGCAGGGAGCCCGATGGGGAACTAGATCCCAGGACCCCCGGGTCACAACCTGGGCCGAAGGCAGATGCTCAAGTGCTGAGCCACCCAGGCATCCTGAGTAGATAAAATTTTTGAATCATATTCACTAATTCCTTTGACAATATATATTATTAAAAACTGAAATTTACTTTGAAATTATTTGACTAAATATTTTCTATTTCTTAAATATCACATTTTAGTTCTAGGCAAACTCAAAAGGCTAAAGGAGAGGAATCTAAATTCCATGAGCTACTTACCAATTCATTACCACCAACAAATACACCCAGGGTATAAAAGATCTTTTCTGAATTACAGTTCACTTAGGAGATGTAAGATTTTCTAGGCAAAAGCAACGGGCCACACTTGAATCTGTATCATTTTTTATGGGTAGCTATAAACCCAAATGAACCTCATCTATTTTATGGATTAGATTCATATGAACTATGAATCTTTCTAAATAGATATAAACCTGTACACACACATTTGCCAACGACTTGTCATACAGTCGCATTAAAATTGATCTAAACATACTCTGCGTCCAGAGGAAGACTCTAATTTATTGCCAGAGTATTCCAATTCTATCAGATGTATAGAAGCTACAATGTTGGAATAACAGAGAGCCCTTTATAATTTTATAGGCCAAATATATGTAAGGCTACGGACTTTTAAAAATGTATCATGGAACATTTCAAATGTATACAAAAATAGAATGATTTAATGAACTCTCAGCTTTAATGATGACCAAAACTGAGACAAGCCAATCTTGGTTCATTGGTGCTCTTTTCTCCCTCTCACATTGGGTTATCCTAAAGCAAATCTAAGATATCCTATGATTTCATCTCAAAATGCTTTAGTATCTTTCTTTAAAAGACAAGGAATGTTGTTTTTTTCTTTAAACATCACCATAATATCATTACACCTAAAAAAAATGTAACATTTTTTACTTAAAATCATACTCTCCACACTTGAATTTCTCTTCAGTTTTTTTTCCCCCTTTGGATTGTTTGAATCGGGATCCAAATAATTTCATATGTTGCATTTGGTTTGTAGATCTCTTAAGTCTCTTTTAATCTAAAGTTTCTCCCTTTTAAAAAAATCATAATTTTTTTGAAAAGACTAAGTTGTTTATATTTTGAAATGACATTTTTCCTCCCTGGGCGGGGGAGGGGGGGTGTTTAAACGTCCTACATTCTGAATTTTGCTGATTGCTTTTCTATAGTGTTGTTTAACATATTATTCTACTTCTGTATTTCCTGTAAACTGGATAGTTGGGAATAGGTATTTGATATTTGACTAGATACTTCTCTGACATGAAAAACATGGTGTTGCGTATCTCCTACATTATACATACTGTACATTTCCTCTTGCGTCTTATAGGCTTACCATGTCTGTTTGCCTTTTTATGATATTATAATTGCCCCATGAGTTCAGATGCTGTCACCTTGGTCCATGCATTATAAGGTTCCCCATCCTGATAACTCTAGTGGCCACTGATGATTATTGCCTGGGTCCACCATAGGGCATTATATACAGGGTTAAGAGTTTCTGAATTTGGAAAACCTCACTTATTTTCAACTTCCTGCCCTGACTTATTCTGGCATCTTGGTCATTCACCGTCTCTTCCTTAATCTATAATATATTTATCTTTCTCTAGTATACCGTTTCCCAAAGTATGTTACATGGAACACAGCACTGCCAAGCACACTGTGAGAGAACTCTCCCCGAGTTTGGGGGATGCCACTTACCATTTTCCCCTCTCAGAGATTTATAATGCAGGGGAGCCTGTAACATTCTCAGGAATCTTTTAATAGACTTGATTTACCCAGAGTTGCATCAACTTACTTGTATTCTTTTCTCTTTAACACTTATTGGTATCTTGTTTAGAGAAACACTTTGAAATGCATCCTAAATAAGAGGGGGAAGGTGGAAGCACTTGCCCCACCCTCCCATAGGGCTTGCTAAACGTTAAGGTCATGAGTCCTTAACATTGGTACCTAATGGGGAAAAAAGAGAGTGGGAGCAAATCCAAGATCAGATAACAGGCTTGGTGTATCATGTCTTCTGTTAATATAATCTCATCTTCATTGTATTGATTGCTTCAACTGCTTTCTTGTCAGTGTTACCTATTTAACTCACATTCGATTCCAAATGTATTAATCTCCGATAAGAAAAAAAAGTCCGGCTACAACAGTCACAATTTGAAAAATTATAAAAGTTTGCTTTTATAGGTTACAAATTTCTGCAAGCACACCACATGTGCACACACACTCCCTCCAGGGCAGGGAGCAGGAGCAGTATTGGTACATGAGGGATCGCAATGGAATCATAACAGTAGTTGAGATCATTGGTCTCAGACACCAAATCTAGGTTCATTTTCATGCCAGAGGCTCACGACCTCTTTGTGGCTCACGGAGGAAAATGGAGTCGAGCAGAATTAGTGACACAGACCATTTTTCCTTTGCTCTGAAGATACCTCAAGCTCCCTACAAGAAGTGTTTTCCATTAGAAGAAAAATGCTGTGCATTAATGCTCCTGAGAAAAAACAGTGATTGCCAGTGATGCCATCAGGAAACGATTTTTTAAATGTTTCACAGTATAAGCATGAATCAGTCATTAAATAGGGAATACAACTTATTTTGCAGACTTGGAACATTAGTCAAAAAATTTTTGAGGTGGAGTTTATTCTAGGGAAGTGTGAATTTTGATCTTCGGAACATGCACTGGGGATATAGTAATAAGGAGCACAAGTCAGAACACTTCGTTAAAGTAAACAAGAACAGAGCCAAGACCCAGAGACTCAGAGCTCTGTTTTGTGAGTTTTATTTGGGAGACTGGAATGGGATGAGACGCAGAGGACTGAGCAGGGCATCATCAACAATCTAAACAGTAGACTCAGTGTGCTTTTTTGCAGCACTGGGCTGCTGGTGCCTGGCCAGGGGCCATACTGTTGAGTTAAGTTCTGGACCTCCACCGTTGATATTTATGATGAAAGTTATACTGGTGCTTTTAAGTTTAAATATGGCTTAAAAAATACCATGATTGAGAATGTGTTTCCATCCAGAAAATCCAGGAAAGGCAAGTATTGCTGATGTTAAAATGACGGACAGCCCTTTCCGACTTGTCACAAACTTTTTCTTCATGACAACTTAGGAAGCAACTCGCTGTTTCCTTCAGCTTGCTGTTCATTGACGGGCAGGTCATGCGCTGGGTTTGACTGCGGGCATTACCTTCTCGTTAGGTAGCTTTCCGAAGACTGTCCCCTGAGGACTCTGTGGGCTCCGGCAGTTAGGTGGTGCTAGAGGAATGAAGGTAGGGGGCGGAACCCATGTCTGGAAATTACCTTAAAAACATTATATGGGACCTAAGGTGATAAATTTGTATTTCTTGAACATAAAGAGTTAAACCACATTCATTGGGGGATCCCTGGGTGGCTCAGTGGTTTAGCGCCTGCCTTTGGCCCAGGGTGTGATCCTGGAGTCCCAGGATCGAGTCCCACGTCGGGCTCCCGGCATGGAGCCTGCTTCTCCCTCTGCCTGTGTCTCTGCCTCTCTCTCTCTCTCTCTCTCTCTCTATGTTTATCATAAATAAATAAGTAAATCTTTAAAAAATTTTAAAAAAAGATAATGAAACACATTCATTTGTTGTTCCCTCAGATTATTTGGTGAATCATAACCCAAAACACAAATGTATAAATTCTCCTTTGGTAGAGGAGTTCAAGAGGCTGGAATGGTGACTTCAAAACTCCTTGGTGAATTGAAGCCCAAAGAGGAGAGATGACTTGCCCGAGGTTACCTTGTCGTTCACAGGTTGCATTCAGCCGTCAGCGTAGGGGGCCCTTCATCCACTTTCAATATGGCACGTGGTTGCACTGTACACCTCGAGTTTATAGGCTGGTCTTAATCCAGTTTGGTTGGCTCAAAATACTAATGGTGGAGAGCCAATGGCGGGAAGGCTGATTTTGCATCTTGCTAGTGTCCATTTCTCAGGACAAGCCATCCCACACCTCAGATTCTCTTCCCTGATAGTCTAAAATGGCAATACGAGGTGAGCAAATGATGAAAGTGGTGAATGCAAATGTCAACCAACAGGTTGCAACTAAAGGCTAAGAATAGGGAGATTCAGGACACCAGCTGGTCTGTGGATTATCAGTGTGTGGTGCAGGGCATGTCCTTGGTAGAATGGATGCTTTCTAGCCCTACTCATGGGAGAAAGAGAATAGTACCAGCCAAAATGTGGGTACTTAGAATTCTGAAAAACTTCATTAGTGGACGGTGGGTCTAAGGAGATTTCTTCTTAAGGATGAAGTTGTAGGGTGTGGAAGAAAGTTCGGTTCAGTAGAAGAAATCCTGCACCAAGATTTTATTTCTCCACTTGGTTTAGCAAGGCCTTGGGTTTTCTATGTATTTTAGCCTATTTGTCTTTATTTTAAGCTTAATAATGTTCCTTGTGTTTAGTTTCCAGAAGTATGGTAAAGATCACATTATATCTTTTAGGTTAAGTAAAAGGAAAAGTTCTATTGAGACACTAGATTGAAAGTTTCCTTCCAGTTTGTAGTTTTGTTTCCTTATAATAGCATTTGCTTTATGGTTGACTAAATTCTGTTTCTGTTAAATTCATATATCTTTGCTTATTTAAAATTGAGGTATTTTTATGTCCAGCAATTTATAGGGATTTTGATCACAATATTGGATGATTTTTTGTTACTCAAGAATTCTGCTTTTTGAATCAGTGAGGTTTTGTTTTAACAAATGTTTTTCCAGTTTAGAGTTCCATATGATGATCATATTCTCTAGGGTAAGAAGTGTGGAAAAAGGTGGCTGACCTTGAGAAAGTATACAGTTGCTGTGCTGGGGTTCTTTCAGGGTTGAAATGGAATAACAAAATCAGAAATCGTGGAAGCGTTTCTAATTTCAAAGAAGGTTGTCTGACCTTCCCTAAAGAGTTAGGGTGGAAACCAAGGAAGAACACGGAGGAGGAGACCGAGCTCCCCTCAGGCATACATACCCCGACAACCTCTAGTCACCCATCTGGGAGAACAACGCGAGTCCGTCACTTGAGGGCCAAGGAAGCGGCTTCTCACCGAGAGATCTTCTTCTTCTGTGTTTTTCTTCTTATCTCAAGAAGTTCTCAGTAAACGTCTGCACCCCTTCACACACACACACACACACACACACGCACGATTACCAACTACACCTCCCCCCGTTTATTCTTGGGTCTCTTTCTTCCTGAACCAGAGCCTACAGTTTAACTTAAGATAAAAGAATCCTGATCTATATGTGGTCCTTCGGCTCGTTTTGAGGATGCCTTCCTTGAAACCAGTAGGAGGACTCGCCAGATCCAGACTCCCCGGTGTCTCGGGGTTTCTGCTCCATGTTTCACGCCCCAGAGGAAGGAGACTTACGTGGATTAAGGGCTTCATCGGGCCTGGTATTGTCACGTTTGTCACCAGTCGCCCCTCAGCCACCTCATTCAGTGGATAGTTGTTCGTTCTCCGTGTGGTATTTCGTGTCATGTGGCTGGACGCTCTGTTGGCCACGAGGCAGCACTGTGGTGGCTCCGGCTGGCCCCCTCCACCAGACGGAGGCTTGGAGCTGTGCGTGTGTTTCAGGTTGTGTGATACTAAACATGAGTAGTGAAACTGGGAATATTGGTTTCTTAGAGGTTAAATGGCTTTATTCATTCAATGGCTGGGGACAGGAGTTGGAAGCATGAATGTGTGTTGTGACCACAAACAGGCACTCTTCGTCTCCAGATGTACTACGATAGTGGAGGGCCTTGTGGACTGCTGTGTGCTGCCCTCGTAGACAAGGGGGTGCCGGGGGGTGGTTTGTGTTTGCCTGATAAAATGAGGGAGCTTTGTAATTTTGATAATAATTGTGTGTGTTTTTAGGAGCTTGCTATGTCTTTTTCTGAATTTCGTTTTTGCTAAGTGACTCTTCAAAATGTGGTACTTAGCGAGGAGAAGCACTAGACATTCAAGGTCTCTATTCATTTAGGAAAGATGGTCAAACCATTTCCATCACCGTGAGAATGAGAATCGTGAGAATCTTGATCCCATGAGCAAGTGGCAATGCTCCTGAGTTCAGATCTAGCTTGCACGATGTTGGGGGAGGGCTTGAAGTGGCCTGAGCCTCCATTCCCCAAACTGTAAAATGTGAGTTGCAACATTTTGAGGCTTAAAGAGTGATGTCAGTAAAGACCCACAGTTCTCGGGCCCAGTTCTGGGCACGAGGGGAGTAGAGGCATCCTCAGTCGTGAAAATAGCAGTAGTTAGTGGCTTCCCAGAATCTGAGGGACAGGATTTGGAATCGGGGTTCAGTAAAATCAAGTCACCCAAACGTAGATGGATTTTCCGACGTCCCACTGGCATCTGGAGTCAGGGAGGCCTGGGTTAGCACAGAGCTGTGGGTCCAGGCTCCCCTCGTCCCGGGCCACCTCCCCTGCTGGCTCCAGCTCCTGCGGTAACTGGTGTCTGCGGGCCCCGGGGACAGCCGTGTGGGGTGCTGCTCTCCAGCCTCACAGCCGAGCCTCCGGGTCAGGAGGGCCCAGGTAGCCAGCATCGCTGGTCACATGGCGCTGCCGGTTTCGCGTGTCCGTGGAGGCCACAGGGCATGTGCTGCAGGCGAGCGGCGGGCGAGGGTGCCCGGAGTCCTGGGCCGGAGGCAGGAGCTTGTGGCCGCGGCCTCCCTCCTCCAGGGCGCCAGCCCTGTCCCCTCCCCTGCCCTGGGCAAGCGGGTGCCCCGACAGCTGAGGCCCAGCCACCTGCCAAGGCCTGCAGCCCAGGCCGCTGGCCCATGGGCATCTAGAGGCAGGTCGGGGGGTGGTCAGGGGGCCCCGGGAACCCGGGGCCAGGTGCCGTGCAGGTGCACCCGGCCCCCTCACGGAGGCAGACCTTGGCCTGTGGGCAGGGGGCACCCCTTCGGCGCTGGCACGGCTTCTGCCTGCGGACGGAGACAGGTGTCCGGCCACTTGAGCCTGCCCTGCACTTACTTGCAAGGCTCTTAGCTAGAGGAGGCCTGGGTGCCAGCGAGCACGTCGGTGCTGCAGTCGTTGGGTCCCTTGCCGCCACTGCAGGCTGTCGCTCCCCTGGGAGCCCATGGCCCCCCGTGTGCCAGACCCCACGGCCCGGGGCCTAGCATCCCGTGTGTGGGCCTCGCGCTGCCCCTCTGACCTATGCGTCTATCTGTTGCAGGCCTGCGCACCCCTCACCCGGGGCCCTCGGCCTCCCCGGAGCCCAGTGCACGCAGCTCCCGGCTGCAGACGGGGGCGGCAGAAGCAGCGCACAACCTACAGACGCGGACCGGACAAGATGCAGAGACCGGAGACGCGGCTGAAGAAAATATCGTTTACCTCTAATTGTGTGGTCAATTTTTTTTTCCAGACAAAACAAAACACTGGCATTTTGTGGAGAATTATTTTTTTCTTTTCCTGATGTTTGTGTGACTGTGTCCAAATTGCTTTACAAGTAATATTTAATATTTCATGCAAGTACATTCTTTGGGCATGAGTCCAATTAAATTATTGAAAGCAGTTCTTGTTTGTATAATCATTAACTTATCACACCTAATTTCAGATTTCTGGTGGAGAAATTAACTTGAATAAGCAGAAATATTTTCAGAGTTGTTATGACTCTAGAGTAAAATCCCATATTGCATTTTCTACTGGATCACCTGGTTTTGGAAATGTGTTTTTTTTTTTTTTCTTTAAGATCTAGAAGAAGCAATCTGGTTGGAAAGAGTGATATTCATGATGGGCAAGCTTTCCCAACACAGCAACTGATTAGGGGGAATGGCCTCAAGGCCCTAAAAGGCAGAGGAGCATGTGGGAAAGGCCTTTTCTTGGCTGGGTGGTTTTTTTTGTTTGTTTTTTGTTTTGTTTTGTTTTGTTTTAACGTGCTAAGTTCTCTTGGGGAAGTGAAAGGGGTCCTCTCCTGGTGGTGATCTGTTGTAGTCCCCATGCGGCCAACATGTCCTGTCTGGGCACCTACCAGTTCCAACTGGGCAACTACTCTGCTGTGGACATAATCTGGACTCTTAGGACCTGGGCCACATGCTCAATTTCTTGGTCCTAATCTAATGCTGGTTGGTCTTCAAGCCACAGTTGAGCAACATCCTTCAACACAGCCCCAGCCAGGCCATTTTGATGTAAATAGTGAAGCTTCAGTAGTGCCCAGCTTCCCTCCCACGGTGGAGAGAAAGGACAACTACCACTCCCCAGAAGGACCCCTGCCCTGCGGTTCTTGAAGGACAAAATCCAAACTGCTTTCTGGGTGAAGCCTGCTGACTGTATGTGCTGTTTCACAAGGGAAAACTAGCACATCTGGCCTTCAGAGCAATATGGGTCTCGCTGTAAGAAAATAAACCAGGAAATGTTTTCAGTTTGTTCTTCAGAAATATTTGTATGTTTTGCTCCGAGTCAAAAAAATATCTTTCACCTCGCTATTTGAACACTTTAACATTGTGTAAGACCATAGGGAAATAGACATTTCACATGCGAACACTCTCTCCCCTTACTGAAAGTGAAAATCAAGGAGGACTAAATTCACCCGGAATTGCAGCACTCACCAGGAGGGAGCTGTGATAGGAAGGGAAAAAATTTCACCCAGATTCCGTTGTCTTCTGTCCAGTTGAATACCTGTTGGCATTTATATTTTCCTGTTGGCAAGTCAAATCTTAGTTTAAGAAAGAGCCTTTGGGGGAGAAAAAAAGAGCCTTTGTTGGGAGTACTCTGACTCTTGCTGCCTCCGGCCATCTTGGTCACAATCATAATAACAAATTAAGAGTCTAATCTTCAAGAATGGGTATAGCTTATTAAAATTTTAGTCAATCACTTCACCTCCAAGCTGAACTCCTGAATTATGAGATGTATCTTCCATTCCTAAAGGCATCTAAAGAAAAAGACCTGTCTTCCCGCTCTCTTTCCAACAAAGCCTTGTCCAGAATCCTATATCCCTTGAGTAAGGAACACACCGATATTTCAGTCTAAATCCTATAGTTATAGAATAACTATAAGTTATAGGATAGGATAACTATAACTATATTTATATAACTATAAATATCCTCCCTTTCCCCCGGCATTGGATGTGGAAATATCTGTACGTGATGACACAAATAGAGGTTCAGAATCCCCACACAGTTCTTTAAAAACTCATGTGCTCAGTTGATTTCCAGGCCTGCAGACTTTGAGTCTTGGTGCAGCTACCATGGGGAAGCAGGAGCATCTCTTGAGCTATCTGCATCATGGGTTCCTCTTGGTAACTGTCTTATTTAAGATTATGACTTTGCAGCTGAAGAGAAGTTGAAAAGGCTCCTTGAGGACGTCTCCCTTTGCACTGTGTCCTCACCACACAGGGCTCCGGTCGCAGTGGAGGTCGCCCTGTGGTTCCAACACAAACTCCCCAGTCCCGGGAGAAGACCACCCTATTTTCCAGCGTCGTAAATAAGTTTCCTGGAAAGGATTTACTTTTCTTGCCAACTGAAGAGCTTAGAGGAAACATTCATCCCTTTGGAGATCGGTTGTGGGAAGGACAGCCACGCCGTTGCTCTGTCCTCCGCGGGCTGCGTGCGCTCACGGCCGCCCCACTCGCAGTCCAGCCCTGGGACGCGCCATCAGCCATCAGGATGTCCCGTCGCCGGAGCCTTGCAACCCCCTCCAGCCACTTGTGGGGCCCTGCTCAGTGGGAAGGGGCCGAAGCCCCGCTGCAGAGGGAGAGCGGGCGCCCCGGGCGGCTGGAGCCACGCTAAGCCGAAAGGGGAGTGCAGTGAAGTCCTGGGATGGCGGGTAAAGGAGTAAGGAGGAGGACAGATTCCTTCCCGTGACCTCAGGCGGCCTTTCAAGCTCAGGATCAGCCTGAGTGGTTAGTCAACATCTCTGTCTTTCCCCAAGAGACAGAGAGAGAGAGAGAGAGAGGCACAGCAGCAGGGAGTGTGGGCTTTGGAGTCAGGTCCTCCCTCGCTGTTGTCCCCGGGGTGTCGCGTCACCTCCCTAGGCCTCCGAGTCCTCACCCACGGAAGAGGGACGATTACCTTACAGAACTGTGAGACACGAATGCTGCACACACGAGTGTGCTTAGAACACAGCCTGGGGAATAGCTGTCAGTATATGCTAGCTACTATTAAATCATTAAATAATCATTTAATAATTGCTCAGCCCGGTGCCAATCCTCAGGCGGATCGTGGCTGCACAGCCTGAGAGCACGAGTAGAGAAGCCGAATGCCTGGAGGGGGCTAATTATAAGGCTGGACTAAGGTCTCCTAAGGTCAGCGTTCGACTTACTTGCATCTCTACAAGCTTCATTCGGCACATTTATTCAGTAGCCAGTGGACGGTCTGCTAAAGGCCAAACCATTTTATTGTTTGCTAGGAGCAAAACAAAGATGAATCAGCCTGCAGGTTGTTGGAGAAGCCAAACACAGGAACAGGTGTGGTGAAGGACATGGTACCGTGGGAGCTCATGGGAAGATGCTGGGCTCCAGGAGTACGTGCCGCGGAGGGAGTTGTCCCAGAGTAGAAGGTGCCTGAGGCTTGATGCATAAATAACAAGTTAGAGACGGGAAAGGAAGCGGGAGCAAGGAG
The DNA here is from genome assembly GCF_048164855.1 of Canis lupus baileyi. Lineage (NCBI taxonomy): Eukaryota > Metazoa > Chordata > Mammalia > Carnivora > Canidae > Canis > Canis lupus. The sequence goes on from NC_132842.1 coordinate 57,387,675, forward strand.
GGCAACCCAAGCAAAAGTCCAGGGACACCGGAGCATGCATTTGGAGGTTCTGCAGAGCAAGTTCCTCCCCTCTGGGCTAAGGTGTCCACTGAGAACATCCACTTACCTTCAGCTCTTTCAAGCACTCTTGTGCAAGTTGTGAGGAAACACGGAAGCTTTTGCCTCTCACCTTGCTGACTGATGGGGTTCCTTGAAGAGCCAGGTTAAGGAGGACTAGGCTGCCCCGTCACCCCCCACCCTTCCACTCCCCCCTCTACCATAGAAGCAACTGGGTTCTGCCCAAGTGGATGTTGCCTACTGGATCCCAAGCCACAAGAAACCAAGAGGAAAGGGTACCCAGAAGGGTCCAGAAGAATGTGTCAGGGTGCTTCGGTGGGATAAACTGATGACGTTCATGAGTCAAAGCAGAGTTAAGTAGAGGGAAGGGAGGGGAAAGACACTGGCTCTTCTGCTTTGTTTTCTTTTCCTTTTCTTTTTTTTTTTAAGATTTTATTTACTTATTCATGAGATACATAGAGAGCGAGAGAGAGAGAGGCAGAGACCCAGGCAGAGGGAGAAGCAGGCTCCATGCAGGGAGCCTGACGTGGGACTCGATCCCGGGACTCCGGGATCACACCCTGGGCCGAAGGCAACGCTAAACTGCTGAGCCACCCGGGCTGCCCTGCTTTGTTTTCTTATCTCCATTTAATTAAGTTTTCTTTTTCCTTCCCTGAGGTTTCATCTTGTTCTTTTATTTGGAACATGTTCTTCTGTTTCCTCGTTTTGTGTAAGTCCATTTTGCCGGACTGAGTTGATTTCCTTGAATTAGATGAAACAGCCCCCTCTTCCAGTCTGCAGCGTGGCTGAGGGCGCACAGACCTTACAGTGCCCCTAAGCGGGGATCTCAGCATCTGGATTGAGGCTGACTGGAAGCCAGACCCTGAGACACCAGCTTTTGAAGGATGCAGATATCCACAACCCTGCGGGGCAGGTGCAGTCCTGTGGGCCACCAGACCAGGTGACCTGGAGGTGCCCAAGGGTGGCAGTTGGGACACTCAAGAGTTCCAGATGGTGTCTAAGCCCCTTTCTGAGAGGGACCTGCGAGCTGCAGGGAGGCAGCGGGCAGTTGCAAAGATGGCATTGCCCGGCCTGAATTCCCTGAGCCCACCTCTGCAGGCCCTACCTATGCGCCACACCGAGGCCTGGCCCTTAGGCCTGAGGGGCGAGCAAACGGGGCCCTTTCTAAGGGCTGCTGGGTTTCAGCCCGAGGTGTGTGTGCATGGCCCCGGGGTTGGGGCAGCCCGCGGAGAACTTCTCTCTGACTGTTACAGTCCCCTGGGCCCCGGGGGCAAGTGGCCCCGGCCTCCAGACCGGGCTGGTCGACGGTGCGCCCTGGGCGCAGCTGTGCCAACGCCAGTCTATCGGAGCTCCGGGTGCGCTGGAGCAGGAGAGGGGCGGCCCAGGCTTAGGCCCCCGCCTGGACGCTGAAGCCTGCGGGAGGACGAAATGGAGGGCGGGGCTTCAGGACACAGCCCGCTGCACCTGCATCCCTGGAAGCACCTGGCCAGGCCCCGGCCCCGCCCCGCCCCGCAGGCCCCGCCCCGCCCCGCAGGCCCCGCCCCGCCCCGCAGGCCCCGCCCCGCCCCGCAGGCCCCGCCCCGCCCCGCAGGCCCCGCCCCGCCCCGCAGGCCCCACCCCCAGGCCCTCCCCATAGGCCTCGCCCCTCGCCCCACCCCCGCAGGCCCCGCCCCTCGGGCTCTGCCCCGCAGGCCCCGCCCCCAGGCCCCGCCCCCTCGATCTCCGCCCCGCAGGCCCCGCCCCCGCTGCAAGGTGAGCCAATGAGTGTGCGAGCGCGAGTCCGCGTGTGCCCCAGGCGACCCCCTCCCCCTTCGACCCTGCGGGAGTTCCAAGCCGGGCGCCCCGGGACCCGTCTCCGCGCCCGCACCTTGGGGTCCTCCCGGGGCCCCGGCGTTGTTCTCCCGCCCGCGGCTCCGCTGCTTCAGGTGCTCCCCGAGGGAGTCGCTGCCCCTGTGGCCGTGGGGTCGTCCTTGTCCGCGGGAAGAGGGGAGTCAGGGTCCTCGTCGCCGGCCTGGGGCCCCCGGTGCATGGAGTCCCTCTGCCCGGTGTGGCAGAGGCGGACGGAGGGGCCGTGAGCAGGCGTGGGTTCAGCCGGCAGAGCCTACCAGGTCCCCGGGTGAACCCCACGGAGCCCCGAGGAACACCTGCTCCTGCCGTCGGGGACCCCCTGCCCCAGGTCCCCGGGTGAACCCCACGGAGCCCCGAGGAGCACCTGCTCCTGCCGTCGGGGACCCCCTGCCCCAGGTCCCCGGGTGACCCCCACAGAGCCCCGAGGAGCAGCTCCTGCTGTCCCGCGTGAGCGCAATCACCACGTGTATAATTCTGCAGCCTTTGCTGCTGAGCTCAGTTTGCTCAGGTGTGAAATGGGGGCAAGGACAAGGGTGAAGCTGTGCAGGTGTGTTGTGTAAAAGTGAATCAGGATGCGGGTGTGGGCGGCAGGTGGGCGCTGCAGCCCGAGAGCAGAGGCCTGAGCCTGCGCTGGTCTCACTGCTACATAGGCCAGTTTCCTGCCGGGAGGGCGCTCGGGGTCAAAGCCGGGGACCCTGCCCTGGGGAGCAAGAGCTGCACCCTCGAAGGGAGGGACGGGAGACGAGCAGGAGGAGGGTTTGCAAAATCTAAGGTCAGAGGCGACGGGACCTGAGCGAGAACCCTGATCCCACTTGCAGTCCGCTTGCTCGCCTCTGGTTCGCGGGCTCAGAGCAGGCCCTTCAGGGTGGTCGTGGGATGTGGCTTTGGGTAAGGAGCGTGAAGGAGGGCCGTGGTTCAGGGGCTTGATAAGCGTCCTGGCTGTGAGGCCCACGGTGGCCGCTGACTGGACCCTGGTGGCCTTAATGTCAGACGTCTTGGGTACGGCCAGCAGCCCAGAGTCCCGAACAGACTGCAGGAGAACAGAGAATGAATTTGCTGAGAAAATATGGTTATACTTTCCCTGCTCCTTTCAGTAGATACTACCTAGTTAGGTTAGGGAACTGGCCCTTGTTCCTGGAAGAGCTGCCACCCCACATCCCTCCATGATCCCTTTTGTATTCATAGGACGGGGTCCCTTCCCCCCCAACACGCCCCCCCCCCCCAAGTTCCCAGCTCTCCTTGGCTCTGTCCCTCAGCAGCCTGGAGATAACTGGTCCCTAGGGCCCATGTACCCAGGCTCCACGGAGTCCCAGCCCCCGGGGAAGGTTTGGGGAGATCTTCTCGTGGTCCAGGGGCTCAGTTGATTAATCCCTTTTATGTCATAACAGGGATCTGATTTGTTTACCAAAATGCATTTTTACTTATGCAAGAGTCTAAGTTCTTTTCTTCTCCCTCCTCCGCCGCCTTTGGGTGGTTTGCTTATCCAGAGGAGGGAGCCGTGAAGGAGGAAGGATCTAGGACTCCAAGAAATGGTTCCCTTCCTATTCGTGCTCAAGTTAAGCATTTAATGATGGAGGGTGCTGTGGACTCGAATGCCATTTAGGGTTAAATGCCCGGTTTCACTCTTCTCTGCTTCCGTTACTACTACCCCCCTGCCCCCGCCCCCGCCCCGTCCTCCAACATCCTGTGTAACACCTGGCCAGGTTTTCTGGGTAGTTGCCAACGCTTATTTTTACAGTTTTCTACCCTAGTAGCTTCAAATGTAAACACAAACAGAGTCCGTATGAAGGACCACATCTGTGCGGGCCCCAGAGCTGGAACAGACTCTCAGCGACGTGCTTGACATTTCCCTTGGCGGCGTTCGCAGCCTCCTTGAAAGGTCTTAGCCCACGTCGCTGCTGTTGGCAGGCTGCACTTTGGGTGAGAGGTTGGCAGGTGCCAGCAAAGGACAATCGGCTTTTAATGAAGCTCTGTCGAGCCAGAAGCTGAGGAAGCACACCTCCTGATGAGGTTCTTTTTTAACACTCGTGTGTCTTCTGACTGCCCAACACACAATAACCAGACGCTGCATCAGGAGGACCGTGGTCATGAATCTTCCGCAGCACAAGAATTTCTTGTCCCATAAAGGTAGTAACGGGATTTTTCTCGGCAGTCCCTTGGAAAGTTCCTCTTCACATGTATTTAAGAGGAAGTTGATGTTACTATGATGCTGCGGAACGTGATATCATAGGACGTGGTCTCCCCAAGTGAACACCCTCCACGCAAAATCCCCATTCTACCTGACACCAAAATTAACGCGGAATCATTTTCGTAAGGACCAGACTTCGAGTCCTTCACTTCCAGGAAGATTTTTGAATGCCGAGACGGAGCCTGTTAAGCATCGTTGCCATGGAGACCGCGTGAGTGTTGGATTAATTAAGGCCTGAGCAGATGTTGTGAAGTGTGCAGAATGCACCGTTTTCTGCTGGTAATTAAGGAGAGTACGTGCCTACGTGAGAGAGGCAGAAAAAAATAGAGACGATCAGAGACAAAGCAGTCAGACAGGTAGATGCGCTTGGCTCAGGACGCGTAACATTTCCTCCAGTGAAAGTAACTGCTGATAACTGCGCTGACACTTCTCTGTCTTTACCTGCTCCCATGCCAGACACAATAATTGCTTGAAATGGCCAGGCAGCCCATCCATTATTGCTTCTTGGATCCGAGGTATAAGAATATATAAAAAAACATGTCCTTGGATCAGTAGGTTCAAATAACCCATCTGTGCACTCCGAAATCAAACTGGACTGCATAAATGGTTTTTAAGCTCCCTGGCAGGGAAGCCAGGCTTGCAGACTGGAGCTGCGTTAGTTGTCCAGCCCGCCAGGGGTATTGTCCTCTGTGAACTGGAGCAGCCAATAAAGAGTCTGGCTGCCCAGGGCCCTGGAGAAACTGCCAAGGGAATGCCTTCAAGATTAGAAAGTTAATGAAACATCCATCTAGTTCAGGTTCAATTTGGAGGACATTTGTTTTAGTTTGAAATAAATATGTTGATTTCCAAAACACCGTGTTTTCTCTCTTTTTTTTTCCCCCTTGAGTGATATTACTGTGAGGTTTAGGCTCAAGTTCAGCAAATTAGGTTCCATTTGAATCCCGCTTCGCGGATCCCCAGTGAGTCGTGTCCCCACGTTGCCTCCTTCCAGTCTGTGCGAAGGAGACGGTGCAGTGAATTGTGCTGAGACTTTCCTGCTGGACTGGCAGCAGTTGGACTAGAACTGGTGGCTTTTGAAGCATGATTTGGTTGGTTGGTTGGTTGGTTGGTTGGTTGGTTGGTTGGTTTTGGGCCTCCCAGCCGTACAAGCGGTATTGTCTGAAAATGGGGAATCAGAAAGCCTCACAAGAAGTGCTTGGTTTCCCCGGGCCCAGTGTCCTAGTGGCTCAGACCCAGCCTCCTCTTACTCCCAGACCCTGGAGGGGAGTCAGAGTGGAACGAGGTCGTGGGGGTCAGGGAGCGAGAGAGAGGGAAAGGCAACAGTGCCTCCCGCCGGAACTGTTGCCCAGTCCTGCCATGCCACTCATGATATCTTGGTTCGGGCTGTGAGTGGGATGGTTTCCTTCCTCCCTTTAAGGAGACGAAGGCTGCAGGCCACACTATTACATGTTGGAGAAGGTCAGACACCGGACACTTGTGGGTTATTGCGAGCTGTACAGATAGGGAAACGGGGACAGACTGGCTCAGCGTGGATCCACCATTGTCCTGGAGAAGAGCTCAGGTTGGCAGCTTCATTTTGCATCGTCCTATCCAGGTATGACCTGCTGTGCCCTCACCCTTAAAGTTGATTGTTAAATTTGTTGTGTTTTTCACCTTTCCTCTTATCTGAGGATGATCTCCACTTATCTCACGGAAGAAAAGCACTTACAGAGGCTACAGCCATAGAAAGGATGAGTGTTTGCTGTTTGAATCAACCGTAGTTTGTTTCTTTGTCTCTAGTTATTAAAAAGAAAAGTTGACTTAAGAAACAAAACAGAGCAGCCCGGGTGGCGCAGCTGTTTAGCGCCGCCTGCAGCCCCGGGCGTGATCCTGGAGTCCAGGGATCGAGTCCCACGTCGGGCTCCCTGCATGGAGCTGCTTCTCCCTCTGCCTGTGCCTCTGCCTCTCTCTCTCTCTCTGTCTCTAAGAATAAATAAATAAAATATTTTTAAAAAAGGAAACAATACAGATGAACATATGAAGGGGAAAAAAGTGTGAGAGAGGGAGGCGAACTGTAAGAGCAGACTGGGGGTTGATGGAGGGAGATAGGTGGAGATGAGCTGAATAGTGATGGGCATTAGGGACGGCATTTTTTTTTTGTTTCAGTTTTATGTATTTATTCATGAGAGACATACAGAGAGAGGCAGAGACCCAGGCAGAGGGAGAAGCAGGCTCCCTGCAGGAGCCCTATAGGGAACTCGATCCCGGGACCCCGGGGTCATGCCCTGAGCCATCCGCAGACGATGCTCAACCACTGACCCAGCCCCCCGGGTGCTCCAGGGAGGGCGCTTGTGATGAGCTCTGGGTGTTAAATGTAAGTGATGAATCATAGAATTCTACACGTGAAACCAATTTTACCATAGATTTTAGCTAGAATTTAAATAAAAATTTGGGAAAAAAAATCACCTTTAAAAATATAATTCTTTTATATTTTTTTCTTCTCCCCAGCATATACAGGTAAAGGGGAAATATATTCTGGGTAATTTGTTTCCCGAAAAATAAATTGGGGAGTCAGGGGATCCCTGGGTGGCTCAGCGGTTTAGCACCTGCCTTCAGCCCAGGGTGTGATCCTGGGGTCCCAGGATCGAGTCTCGTGTCGGGCTCCCTGCATGGAGCCTGCTTCTCCCTCCACCTGGGTCTCTGCCTCTCTCTCTCTCTATCATAAATAAATAAATACATCTTTTAAAAAAAAGAAATTGGGGAGTCAGAAAATGAAAGAAGAGCAACAGTGGTCTGACGCCTTTGGAAGGACATCTGTTAAGTGCATCAGTAAAAGAGCAATGATGGAAACCTTGAAACAAATAATAAAAGTGGAGGCAGTAGAGAACATTGACTGAAGAGGAACAGTCTACTTTTCCCTTAAATTGTCAAATTTTGGAGTGTTTTATGGTCGTTAAAATGTTAGCACGTGTCCCTTGCGGGTGTGCACACGCACGCTGTTTGTGATCACTTCAAGGTACTTGCTGCCTCAGCAGCAGACCTGACGCTGCTCCGTCCGCGTGTTCTTCCCTGTGCTGGTGCGAGGGCAGAAGAGCGCAGCTGCTGCCGGGCTGTGGACGTGACCCAGGACCCTCACAAGCCACCAAGGCGAATAAGCACCAAGACAACATATAACTATTTCCTGCTAAGTGTCGGCCGGTGGTGCAGGGTTTAGGTCCTCCTGTGCATCCACCCAGGACAAATCTCGGTCATGCTCGGGACTCTGCTTGACGTGAGTAGAGCCCCGGTCCTGAGACCCTGCCCACCAGGGTCACACGCAGCCAGGCCGGAGAACAGTGCAGTGAGCCTCCCAAGTGAAGTGAGCAGCCCCGCGTCCACTTCCAGGAGTCGGGGTCATTGGGGAGACTCCTGGGAGGACAGGGGTGAGGACAGACTTGGTGGCTGGCAAAGAATTTTGGTTTGGTTTTGGTCTAGTGTGGGGACTTTGGAGATTGGTGGCTTCGCCTCATCCCAGCGGGCATAGGTAAGAGCCCGCCCCAGGAGCGGTGCGGAATCGCGTGGAGGCCTTAGTGGTGTAGTCCGGTGACTGGGGACAATTAGCGGCATTCGGTGGAGGGGATGAGGGAAGTTGGAGGTCTGGCCATTGGCCCCCCTGGGAACGCCGACCCAATTCCAGGGTGTAGAGCGTTTCACTCACTCCCAGTGTAAACCCCACGGTGGTAAAGTGTTTAAGGCCTTTTATCCGTCAGTCAAAAGTGACTCTGCTTACATACTGGTAATTCGGAGCATCTTCATTTTTCATCAGAGTTCAGATTTTTTTTTTAATATTTTATTTATTCATGAGAGAGAGAGAGAGAGAGAGAGGCAGAGACCCAGGCAGAGGGAGAAGCAGGCTCCATGCAGGAGCCCGATACGGAACTCGATCCCGGGACCCCGGGGTCACGACCTGGACTGAAGGCAGCGCCAAACCGCGGAGCCCCCACCCCGGGCTGCCCTAGAGTTCAGCTTTTTAAGGAGAGTATCATGGAAATTCAGAGGAGCCTTGGTGCAAGCATGCTTAGGAAAGCGATTTCCTTGACATTGTCAACTAAGTGACAGACAAGACCGTCACAGAACTGAGGCTAACGAGGCTCTGACATCCTTAGGAAACACCTTCTGACTTTAGCTGACATTTAAATTGAGAAGCCCCGCCGTGTAGTGGGGAGCGGATGGGTTCAGGAAGCGTGGACATGAGATAATGAGGCTGTGCCAGTCTGCCTGGTGAGGGACGACAAATGCTCTATTCCTGGCCAAGAGCAAAAGCACCGAGGCGCGTTTCTGCGTCTGACCTGCAAGAATTTGCATCGCATGGAGACTGAGAGTCCTTCAAATACCGCCCCTCTCCGCTCGCTGCAGCACATTTCCATATTAACCTTGATAACAAACAGGAAAAAGACCCTGGTAGGCATTTTCGTGTGTCGGAGACTCTAATGGTTGCATTTTATTTTATTTTTTAATTTATTTTTAATTTTTTAATTTTTTAATTTTATTTTATATTTTATATTTTATTTTATTTTATTTTGTTTATTTTATTTTATTTTATTATTTTTTATTTATTTTACTTTATTTATTTATTTATTTTATTTTTTATTATTTTTATATTTTATTTTATTTTATTTTATTTATTTTATTACATTTATTTTATTTTATTTTATTATTTTATTTAATTAATTTAATTTATTTTATTTTATTTTATCTTATCTTATTTTATTTATTTTATTTTATTTTATTTTATTTTATTATTTTATTTTATTTATTTCATTTCATTTCATTTCATTTCATTTCATTTCATTTCATTTTTTAATTTATTCATGAGAGACCCAGAGAGAGAGGTAAAGACACAGGCAGAGGGAGAACAGGCTCCCTGCAGGGAGCCCCACGTGGGACTCAATCCCATCCCAGGGTCACGCCTGAGCGCAAGGCAGACGCTCAACCGCTGAGCCCCCCAGGCATCCCTAATGGTTGCTTCTTAAAATTTCCCATCGTGCTTTAGACACAGCAGCCTTGTGGACAGGCAAGCAAAAATTGGATCTTAAGTGGGTTGGTCCTGCCTTGACCTGCCAAATGTGGAAGGTTCCAAAGGTTTAGGTCACAAAGTTCAAGCAACCCAAACCCTCATTTGGAAATGGAGCATCTGATTCGGGAAGCGTGCTTAGCTTGCTCTGTCTTGCGAGGAGGCGCCATGTAACGGGACGGCGGTGGGAGGGGAGGACAGGCTCTGAAAACAGAGCTGTGGCCTCCTGGGTTGCCTCAGAGCTCTAGCTAGTGCTTCAGCTCCCCCTTCACCCCCGTCCGCAATATGGTCCATCCCCTCACTCAAGACTAAGAGGCCTGTAAGAGGCCTTACCTTGAGGATCAACCCCAAGATGCTTCCAAATCCCTCAGAATGAAACCTCAGAATGGGGACGTTTATGTGGAAGTCAGGTTGACTTCCTTGGGGAAGCCCAATAAAAATTAACCAGAACGAGAGAACCCTTGTTTCCTTTCAACAAAAGGTAGATGCTTGTCTCATTTGTTACGTGCAGATACAAGCGCAAGGGGCGATCCTATGAGGCACATCCATGGGTTGACAAAATTTTGTCAATCACGTGGTTTTCCCTCTCAATCAGGTGCCATGCGTTGGTCTAAATGAGCTTCAGTTCTGACTCTTGTGATCAGAGCGGGAACAAGATACTGTGCCACGAAGTCAGCTCCTGGTGCTCCCCCTGAGAGAACACACCGCTCCTGACCATGTAAAGAAATTCATTCCCTTGGAAACCGGGCGTACCAACAGAGGCCAAAAGGGGGGTAAAGCAGAGCAGTCCCTTTGGTCCTCGAAATGTGGTGTGCGTTATCCTAATTGGACGCTTTCTAAACAGATCTTTGTGAAGGACCCTTGGGGTATTTATCTTAATTTGCTCCTTGGAGAAATATTTAATTATCATTTTTTTTAGGTGCCGCTTAAGTTGGTTGCTGTTAAACTGTGTCTGAAAATAAATTCTTTCCTCCTGGATTTTGCCCCTGGGATCCATCAAGAGACTGGCTTTCAGGGAGCTTAATGAAAGACAAGGGTCCATCAACATTGTTTAAGGAACTGTAGGAACCGAGCTAATTGCCAGAGGCTCTGCGTGCTGGCTGGCAGCTTCGTGCAGCCCACTGGGCACCACTCTCTCACCCCTTGCTCCAACCCTGGCTGCAAGGGACGACAGGGCTTTGGGGGACTGTGGAGTACTGACTGCCAGTGACAAGCCTACTGATGGACCCATGTGGGCCGCATCAGGTCCCAGATTAGCATCGAGGAATGGCTGTGGCCTAACTCCAGTGAGCGGAACCCCGTTGCTGGCCCTGCTCGTGGGCAGCGTTAGGGTTTACC